>NC_140585.1:730288602-731514852 GCF_964204655.1 Triturus cristatus | reverse complement strand
CGGTGTGTGTGTGTGGTGGGAGACGGTTTCAAGGCTGCCGAGAAGTCTAGTAGGATCAGGGCCGCGGTGTGGCCTTGGTCGAGGAGGGTGTGGATGTCCTCTGTGGCAACAAGCAGGGCGGTCTCGGTGCTGTGGTTGCTGCGGAATCCTGATTGGGAGGGGTCGAGGATGGAGTTCTCTTCTTTGAATTTAGTTTGTTGAGCATTAACGTAACTGTCAGGCAGGGGGTCCCCTATTTCTTTGTAGCTTTATCTCTTTCATATCCCAGTGACTGCCTGTGAAGGATGGTAGCGTTCTGCATGTGATCCATGCATGTTTGATCTTCAGTTACCGCACCATCTACCAACCATTAATTCTGGTGAGTATTGCTAGTATCAAACATGTGTAGCTCCGGTCTAAATCAATTTATTTGGTAGCCTAACTTCAGCCGCTCCTGTGTTTGATCGTGCCTGTTCATGTAAATTACATAGGCTTACAATGCTATCAACATTGCTCTGCTCGCACTAATTGGTGTCAGTGCATATTCAGCTGCTCTCGCATTACCAGTTATTTTCTGCCATTGATACTTTACCTTCTTTCACTTCTAAATCCCTACATCAGAACTGTTGGCCTCCAGGACCTCGGTGTACCCTATAAACCCAAAGCAAGGCTGAGCCAGAGTTCCTTCAGGTGCTAATAATAGTCTATGTCCCTAACTCAATCTGCAATTCTCTCTGTATCTGAGCATTGTCAAAACCGTATTCTTTTGGCCCTCAATCAAAGACTCTCTGTGATCCCAAACACTTTCCAACCTTTTTGGAGGATTTCAGCCCCAGCACTTGCAATAGAGTAGATAACTGCCGGGTCAGCTCATTTCCAGCTCTGGGTTTTCCCATTACTGGTTATTTGTGGTGCTCGTGGCTCAGCTCAGTTGAGTAAAGCATGTTGTGATAAGGTTTTGCAGCATCTCAAATCATATGCAAAAAAGCAAAGGTGACATAAAAGATTACCTGAAATTATTGCATTGTCCTAAGGCTGCTCTCCAGTGAATAAGTCAGAGATACATTCTGTAATGAATACATTATGTAAATTAGGTAATCCATCCTACATGAAATTGTTGTTCCACTACAAATTCTCTTGAGCCAGCAGTAGTAGGTCTTGGAGCCTAAAACAGACCCATTCAAGCAAGTCGGCATGAGTGAGGTGACTTTCTGCGATGTACTGTTGGGATATAATTCAGAACTGTGCATTTAGTACTTGAAAAACGTTTTTTGAAAAAAAGTATTTTAATTTGCTTATATCTATTTTTCACTTAGAGTTCGAGCCCAATGTGATTGCTGTTTTTTGTATTGGCATCGAGCAATCTTCCCGATTTATTTGGATGATGTGTATGAAAATGCAGTTGATGCAGCCAGATTACATGTAAGTAAATTCTCCTTTGATATTGTTTGATAATACAGCATTGTTTTTATTCTGTACCATGACACATAGCTTAAGTTGCAAATGTAGTTGGGTACTTAAAACGATATATCAAACATTTCAGCTGTGGAACCAAAGAAACAGTATTGAGAATAATGCTTGCGTCTAGCACATAATTGACCATTATACAGAGGACTATTACCAATTGGTAAACCCTACAATATGAATTTGAGTTTAAGAATTGATATCAGTAAAATTGTCTTTTTATTTATGTTTCTAGTCAAATCTTGAATATGTCCTTGAGGTTATATGTCCTCTGTATAGCTCCATACTGAAACTTATTTTATTTTAAAATCTAAGTGGGGTTATCCCTACCTTTAATATTCTCTCCCCCCGTATAGATCGAAGCTATTTAGAAGGTAACGGTCTATGTTAAAATCCTCTTTTCTTTGTGCGTGGGTGCGCCTACTCTACACAAAGCCGCTGGCCCACGTAACAGCTAACGGCCACATATCCAAGGACTTCCCACTCCCGAGGTACGCGTCAGGGTTGTCCGCTGTCACCGTTGTTGTTTGCGCTAGTGCTCGAGCCACTGGCGGCATGGATCAGGTGGGAGCCGCAGATACGCGGACTGCGATGGACAGCAGACTGGGAAGATCGCATATCACTCTATGCGGATGATGTTCTGCTTTACATGGCCTCACCCAGACGCTCCATCCTGGTACTTCTCAATTTATTTGAACAATTTGGTCGCGCATCAAGGTACACTATTAATTGGTCCAAATCAATACTCTTTGTGCTACGGGGCCCGCCGCCGCAGCTCCCAGAGGATTGTCCACTGCAGATCTCGGTGGCGGGATTCCGATATTTGGGAATCTATATCACAGCGGATCCCGATGAATTTCTTAAGCAAAACCTCGTGCCACCCCTGGAGCCTCTCAAAAGAGACGCTGCCCACTGGGGGACTCTCCCCCTAACGCTGCTGGGGAAGGCAGCGCTTTTTAAGATGATGGCACTGCCCCGATTCCTATATGCCCTCGAAAATGCGCCGTACCCGGTGCCGCCCACCTACTTTAAACGCATTGCGGCTCAAGTCACGGGGCTACTGTGGGGGAATAAACTGGCATGCATCGCGCAGCGCAAGCTAAATAGCGGGTGGTTTGATGGGGGCATTGCGCTACCAAACATCCAGCTCTATTACTGGGCGGCGCATTTGAAAGTCATTAATCAATGGGTGCATGCTCCACAGACGAATCCCGCCTATAAGGCAGATAGATGTGGGTTCGGGGCTGAAGGCATGATGTCAGCACTCTATAACAAAAAGCGTACAACACTGATACTCGGATCCACTCAACAGACGGTAAACATCTGGCATGAAGCGCACAGAAAGCTGGGATGGGAAGGACAACTGACACAGCTCACCCCTCTGTGGGTGACCCGAAGGCTGGGTGACTTGGGGCATTGCAAGGGCTTTGACAAGTGGGGTGCAATTGGAATATCAACAGTGGGTGATATGTGGCACAAGGGAGGGATCGCCACGTTCGAGCATCTCGGGGCACAATATGACCTGGCACCCACTGAGCACTTTAGATACCTTCAAATTCGACATGCGCTGCAGGCGGCCATACCACCCGGCACGAAGGTCCCTGAGGCCACCCCCTTGGAAGACAGGCTTCTGACAGATTGTATGTATAAGCGAGCCCTTTCTTTCACATATAGAAAGCTAGTTAACAACCTCCCCGACCCAAATGAGGTGCTCTGGGGAAAATGGGCGCGAGAGGTGGGCGATTTCGACGACTATGAATGGTGGGAGGCGCTAGCATCACCGCGGGAGGTGGGGATACCGTCTAGGCTAAAACTTGTGCAACTAAAAATCTTACATAGAACTTACTATACTAGACGCATCTTATACACAATAGGGTCGGCATCACATCCGTACTGCCTGAGACACTGCGGGGAAGAGGGCACCTTCCTCCATACCTTATGGGAATGCCCCAAGATAATGGAGTATTGGGTAAAAGTGATGAGGACCATATCGCAAGTGGTGGAAGTATCGTTGATGCCCGAGCCTCGAAGATGCATTTTAAATATATGGGAGCCAAATGAGCTCACGCGCCCAGCACAGGAATGGGCAACAATGGGGATAATGGTGGCAAAGCGCAACATTGCACAAAAATGGGAAGGGAAGGAGACACCGTCACTGGCCGCCTGGTGTGGAGATCTCGATTTGGCTATGGTGGCAGAGAAAGCGGTGTTTATAAATCGGGGCTGTCCGGGGAAATGGAACAAGATATGGGGGGCATGGAATAAATACAGGGTATGCATTTGTGAACCCCCAGAACCTGAAGCAGAGGAGGACTCAGATGATGAAAACGGAGGAGAGCTGGAAATGTAATGTGAGGACAGTTATCAGTCAAAGGACAGGTTTAAGTGTTATAATTTTCATTATTGTCAGGAAATGGTTTATATGTACATGTATCGATATGTCAGAAAGATATGTGCCCTGAACATGAAAATAATAAAAACAGTTTAAAAAAAAAAATCCTCTTTTCTAGTTCCTCTTTTTAGAGAGCTTTAGGCTTGACCATTCTGTCAGACTCCATACAGATGTTGAAGAAGACTGCGAAAGACTTGTAATGGTGTCTGCTCGACTGTAATTGGTCAAGCGGCAGACTCCTCTCCCTACCCCATCCATATCTAACTACTCGGCCCTCAATAGTAGAGTACCGCTCAGTGGGGAGAGGTGTGTGACTTAGAGTCCATGTAGCCACTGAGTGGTTGTAGAGATGAGGTATGTTGGGATGCGCCAGGATCCTATCCTAGAACCTCAGTATAGGTCTCACTAGGCTCATGGGACCCCCTTTTGAGTTACTTCATTATTGCGCTCTCCAATTTTTGTCTTATAAAGAGTTCTTGTGGCAATCACTTCCCTGAGGCGTGTGAGCAAGATCCAAGCTCTCGTGCTGGAAGAGCCTTTTGTTAAGGTTCATGTTGACAGGGAAGCCCTTAGAAATATAACCAAAGTTTCTACCCAAAGGTGATCTCTCCTTTCTACCTTAAGTAGACAATTGATTTCCTGGGATTTTTCCCACACCCAGACTCAGTAGCAGAGCAGTACAACACTAGATGTAAAGAGGGGACTGATGTACTACATTGATAGGACAAAATCATTTAATAAAACGCAACAGTTACTTGTCACCTATTCTAAACCACACAAAGGCAGTTCCATTTCAAAAGCAGGGGTAGCTCGCTGGGTAGTCAAGTGCATTGAAACCTGCTACACTAAGGTCAAGAGATATCTTCCTGCTCCACCAAGATTGCATTTGACATGTAAAAAAGCAGCCTGCTTGGTGTTTCTCGGGAAACATCCCAATAGCTGATAACTGTAAGGCAGCTACTTGGTCTAAATCATACATGTTCACCAAACACTACTTTGTGAATGTCTTGACATGACAACTGGCTCAAGTGGGCCAGGCGGTACTATGTACACTTTTCCAAACCTTTGCAACATCCTCTAGCTAGCCACCACTTTCAGCGAGAGCTGCATTGCATTCTGTGCAGAGCATGTGTAGCTACAGCTACTCATTCCACAAACGGAAAATGTTAGTTACCCTATAAGCATCTGTTCGTGGCATGTAGTGCTGTTGATTCATATGCATCCACCCTCCTCTCTGGAAGCCTTCCGTTGTTGCAGATATAAATATCCTTTAACTTTATTTCTTTCATGCCTTTTCTCCTTGCATGGTCATCATTGTGCATTTTCATGCTCCTTCCTCACACTCCGTGTGGGAAAACAATGTCACTATGGAGTCGACACCCATGCGCATTACCAGTCATAGGAGGAGTCACTATACCTCGTGTCCAAGACTAGTTGGCGGAGTATGCAGAACATGTGAATCTATAACACTATATGCCACAAACAAATGTTTACAGGATAAGTAACATTTTAATATATGTTTTAGATTTTGTTGCTGTAGGGATGTAGTCTTGATGTAGGGAGCTAGTTACTTTCTGTGACCTTACTTTAGGTTATGCAATTTGCATCCTGGTTAGTTTACGAATATCCTGGTATTTCTACATGCCATTTTGTAATTTGTGTATAATATTTGATTGTGTGTATTCAAGTACTTTTCCTCTTTAAAAGAAAAGGCATTGACTCAACACTTATTTATTCAGTGTGCTTTGCTGTGTTGTGTGTATCTGATAGAGAGTTCTAGTCTCAGATTCCTTACCGTAGAATTATCCTCAGGATTTAAACTGGATTTGGAATTTTTTGTCTGTAGTATCCGTGCACACTGGTAGATGGTGCCGTACGGCTTCACATGGCGTCGTTGGCGTTGTCTTATCTGGAAGTGATGGTCATGGTGCCTATATAAGCACCACCCAGGCGTGCTGACTTCAGTTCCTTTCTTTCCGCACCAGTCAGCACAGAACCGGGAAGAGCAACCCCTTAGTCACTTTATGACTAAGGTTTTTAAAAAAATGTATAGTCTTTTTTTAGGTCTTACCTCCTGATGTGGCAGATATGTCATCAAAGACGGCCATCTTAAAGTCCTGCAGCGACTGATGATGGTGACAGACCCACACCTTGTTCACTTTGAACGAGACCATGACCCAAAGGCCTGTCCCGACTGTCTTGCCATGCATCAAAGACCTTGAGGGAATGATCCCTCAAGGTTCTGATGGCTCGACGTGGGACACCATGATTCTCGAGGTCCTGGTCGAGGGGAATGTCTTGGTAGCGTAGTCCGAGGTTGTCCTTGCATACCAAGTCATCGAGACGTTCGGGTAAGTCTCAATCCCACAAAAGAAGTTGTCATTAAAGCGTGCTTCGACTTTACCTTGTCTGTTTGCTAATGAGACGAGGGAGAGTCCCTTGACACCTTGCTTCTCGCTTCAGCCAACTCCTGGGCTGACTCCGCGCCACCCCTCGTTTCTGGGAGCTGGAGCAATTCTGCTCAAATATCAGAATTTTATGAACCCATAGCCTCATATTTGAGTGGCCCATTCACTCTGGTGTGCCTTCGGCCCCCGCGGGGCCCCTACTGGATCTATCCTGGTGGCACTTGTGTTGGTTGGGGCCCAGGGATTGACTGATCCGGATCGGCGCCTGTCGTGCCACTCCGACCTTCCCCCGCGCCAGTCTCTACCGAAACTCCTTGCACTGCCTTTGCCCACCGCTGCACCACCCCCATTTATGTCCCCAACTCTGACACAGAGCTGGGGGGGCTTCGCTGGACACCGACTCCGGCGACGACTGGAACCTTTTCTTCCAGGCTGGAGCCTGAATCCTATTGCTATGGGTTAGGACTCCTACAGATACTGACATGCTTTCTGCTCATACTGTAGCTACAGAGGAGGTAGCTTCATTCACTATGGTAGTGCGGAGAACAGCTGAGGTCCTGGATCTTAATCTGCCCTCGGTGGCAGTCAAGACTAATGTCTTGACAGAAGTGCTGAAACTGGGAGTGTTTCCTTCCGAGCCGATTATCCGATTCAATGAAGCACTTACTGATGTCCTACTTGGGACCTGGTCCAAGCCCTCATGTAGAACTTAATGGTCCAAGCCTCCACTTCACAAGTAAATCCTGGTGTATTCCCAACCGCACCCCCAGATCGGTAATCCAAGAGGCTGGACAGTTTAAACAAGAAAACTAATTCTTCCATCAGCCTGGCATTGTGGTCGATGAACACCCCATGCCTTTTGGGCTGCTACTCCCACGTCCTGTGGGAAATGGTTGTGCAGGTGATGGCAACGGTCCCGGAGAAGGCATGGGCTGTGCTCTCTCAGGCTGTTATCGACGGGAGGGCTGCAGCTAAGTTTGCCATTAGATGAAGAATAGACACCACCAATTCACTAGGCAGAGCAGTTTTGTCGCAAGTGGCCCTGCATCGCCACGCCTGGTTGAGGACTTCTGGCTTTTCTGGGGATGTCCAGACATCACTCACGGACATGCCCATTGATGGCTCCCGTCACTTCGGAGACGAGGCAGATTCAGTGCTGGAGCACTTTAAGGACAGCAGGGCTATCGCCAGGTCCATGGGCCTTTCCATGGCCCCTCTTCACTCTCAATCTACCTTTTGCTTCTTTAGTGGCCACAGAAGGGGCATCCTTGACTGCCCAGCCACCTCGGCATACAAGCTGTCCAGCCTCTGCATTGCGGTGGGCGTGGTACCTACTGTCCCTGTGGGTCGGATGGCCTGAAGTCGGGTCAGTCCACCCTCCCCTAAGCACCCCCTCCCCCCCCCCCCTCCCCTCCAGCAGCCACAGCCTCCAAACCCTCCTAGTCTGCATATTGACCATCATAGGCATGCCTTGGGCAGCAGGATTCGCCATCACCTGTCCAATGGCAGTATAATATCAGATAGGTGGGTTTTGCAGATTGTCTGAAGGGGTTATTTTCTCCCCTTCGAGACTACCCCTCCCCCTATGCCACCTACTTACAGCAGTGTGACAGAGGACCACCTATCCCATCTCTGCCAGGAAGTGATGGCTCTGTTGGCCAAAGGAGCTACAGAGAGTGCCCACACCAGATGTGGGTTGTGGTTGTTATTCCTGCTACTTTCTGGTGCCCAAGAAGGACGGAGGCCTTCCTCCTATCCTTAACCTGTGCTTTCTCAACTTCTTCCTCAAGAAGGAGAAGTTCAAATTGTTCACTTTTGCTCAGATTCTCTCTACCCTGAACCCAGGAGACTGGATGGTAACATAGGACTTGCAGAACGCATATTTCCATATTCCCGTCCTGCCTGCCCACAGGTGTTACCTGCGATTAACAGTAGGCCACTAGCACTTTCAGTTTGCTGTACTCCCATTTGACCTCACCAGCACCCCTCAGGTGTTAACTAAGGCGATAGCGGTGGTTGCAGCTTATCTGCTTAAATCAGGGGTGTCCTATCTGGCTGGCTATTAAAGGTGGGTTCACCCCAGTCTGTAGTCTCCCACCTCCACACTATGGCGGACCTTCTGCATATGTTGGGGTTCACTATCAACCTGCCAAAGTCACACCTAACTCTTTCTTAGATTCTTCCTTTCATCTGAGCTGTAATGTATGTGGTGCAGTTTCGGGCCTATGTTCCCAAACGGCGAGTCCAGGATAGTCCGGCTATAATACGGATGTTTCAGTCTCTAACCTGGATTTTGGTGAGACTAACTCGGAGGCTGCTGTGCCTCAGGGCCTCCTGCATCCTGCTGGTGACACGCGTCTGTTGGCATATGCAGGCTCTGCAGCGGGACCTGAAGTTCCAAGGGGCGCAGCATCATGGGAATCTCTCAGACATGGTCCAGAACTCGGAGGGAACTGCAAAAGATGGAATCGTGGTTAACAAACCGCGATTGGGTCAGCAGCAGACCCCTCTCCCTTTCCCAACTATATCTGACAGTTGTGACAGAGCGTCACTCTTGCGATGGGGCGGCCATCCGGGAGAGGTAGAGATCAGAGGACACTGGTCTCCGGCGGAATCCGGGCTCCACTTCAACCTGTTGGAGCTCTGAGTGATTGGATTAGCATTGAAAGGTTTTCCACCCTCTATCAAGGGAAGGCTAGTGCAGGTGTTCACAGACCACACCACCGCCATATGGTACTGCAACAAACAGGGCAGGTTTGGCCTCTAGACGTGGCTGTAACAGCAGGGCATTTCCCTGGTGGTTCAACTCCTGGCAGGTTCTGTGGATGCCAGGGTTGGTGAACTCAGCCGCAGATGCCTCGAGGATCACAAATGGCGTCTCCTTCCGGAGGTGGTGCAAGGTCTCTTTCAGCAGTGAGGAGAGCCTTGGTTAGATCTGTTCGCCATCGACGAGAATGCACAATGTCAGCAGTTCTGAACGCTGGAGTTTCCAAGGCGGCTTTTACTCTGACATGCTTTTCATCTTGAGTAGAGCTCAGGCCGACTGCATGCCTCTCCACCCATACCACTCCTGCTAGAGTTCTCAAAAGGATCAGGATAGACAGGGCCCAAATAATCCTCGTGGCTCCGTATTGGGGCACATAGATTCTGGTTTCCCAAGCTGTTGATCATGGATATCTGTCCTCCGATCAGGATGCCCCTTCGGGAAGATCTTTTGTCGCATTTGCAGGGAAGGATTCTCCACCCAAACCTGCCAATGCACCGCCTTCTTGCATGGAGATTGAGCGGCAACAGTTGACAGCTTTTGACCTTCCTCCCGAAGGTTGTGACTTTATCTTGGCAGCAAGGTGTCCCTCCACCAAGACGATTTACGCTTGCTGTTGGGAAATGTTTGTGGCATGGTATAAAGAAAGACAAAGTGATCCCCTTTCTGCCTCCCTTTCTCAGGTTCCTCTGTTCATCCTTTCCTGTGCCCAGCAGGGCTCCACACTGAACACTCAGAAGGGCTATCTTTCTGCCATTTCCGCTTTTCTGCGGTTGTCTGATCAACTATCCCTCTTAATTCCCTATTGCAAATAGATTTCTGAAAGGTTTCCAACATTTGTTTCCACCTTCTCTCTTTATTATACCCCAGTTGGACCTTAATCTTATCCTCACTTTCCTTATGTTTTCTCCCGTTGAGTCTCTGCACAATTGTCCACTTAGGCTTCTTACGAACAAGACAGCCTTCCTGGTGGCAATAACTTCTGCCCGGAGGCTCAGGCATCATCATCCAAACCTTTTCATCTTAATATGTACCCAGACAAACTGGTGCTTCGTACGGGAGCTTCCTTTCTTGTGATAGTGGTCACTCCATTTCATGTAGGCCAGTACATCACTCTTCCTGCTTTATACACTCTGCCTCATCCCTCCAAACAAGAGGAGTGTCTTCACCGTCTGGCCCCAAAAAGTATGTTATCGTTATTCCTTGATCGCACAAGAGTTCCAGGTGGACGACCAACTCTTCGTGGGGTATGTCTGAGCGAAAAAGGGAAGGACCATACAGAAAAGGACCATCTTGCAATAGATCATACTCTGTATCAAAATCTGCTACGCATTGGCTAAAAAGCAACTCCTGAGGGTTTGTGTGCTCATTCCACCAGAGCAAAAGCTGCAACAACTGGGTTAGCTCATGGAGTTCCAGTCCTGCACATCTGCCAGGCAGCAGCGTGGACTTCCCTGCACATGTTTACAAAGCACTATTGTCTGAACAGTCGTGTCTGTAGGGATAGTCACTTTGGCCGTTCGGTACTTCAGGACTTCCTCGTGTGAAACTAGTCCACAGACCAACCTCTGAGGAGATATTGCTTGAGTATCTATTCTATAATAAGGAATCTGTGGTTAAAAGTCTTTATTATTATTATTAGCTAGCTTGTAAAGCACCTGGTTACTCCAACAGAGTGTCCCCGCGCTAGAACATCAATGAAAACCCCGCAACAATCCTGACCTAGCAACCTTCCTGCGCATAGGACTGACAGAATAATAAAAAGCAGAAATATTACTTCCGTCCACCAGACGGGAGTCGGAAAAGCCAAGTTTTTAGGTTTTTCCAGGACAGAGACTCCGACTTGCAGGTCCTAAGATCCATAGGGAGGTCATTCCATGCCTTAGCAGCCAGGAAGCCAAAAGATCTCCCTCCAGCTCGAACCTTCCGCACCCTGGGCACAATCACACCCTGGCAGAGCCAAGCGACCTCAGATCCTGTGCGGGCCGATAAGCTGTAAGAAGGGGGAGCAGGAAGTATGGCCTCTTCTGACTAATGATCCTGTGACCAAAACATAAGGCCGTGAAAGTGACTCTGGCCTGAATTGGGTGCCAATGAAGTTTCTTCAAAGCTTCCCCTACCGGAACCCGCCTGGGGATGTTCAAGATCAGCCGGGCTGCAGCATTTTGGACCTTCTGCAAGAGGTTCAAATTTCGAGCAGTCACCCCTAAATACAGAATATTGCAGTTATCAAGGCGAGATATAACGAGAGCCAGTAGAATAGTTCTTTTAGCATCAAGGGGGAGAAGGTCCAGAATTTTGTGCAGCATTTTAAAGATGTACAAGTTACTTACACTAGTTACTTACCTTCAGTAACGCCTTATCTGGTAGAGACTCTATCTAGCTGCATATTCCTTACCTACCTACCCACCTACCCTCGCCACTCAGCAAACAGATTTCTAGGGACAGGTCTTTCCCCTTTCAGGGCCATTGTTTTCCACCCCAATGGTCAGTGTACTTTGTGGCTCTGCGCTTCCGGCTTTGAAAGTGGCGAAAAGTAGCTGAAGTCAGCGTGCCTTGGTAGTGCCTATATAGGCACTGTGATTGTCAATTCCAGCGCAGACGACCCCACGCAGAGCCAAATGATGCCAGCTGCCCGATGCGCAAGGGTACTGCTCATGAAAAAGTTCTAGATCTATTCTGACTCCTAGGGATAATTCTTAGATGAGAAGTCTGTAGCTAGATAGTCTCTACCAGTGTTACTGAAGGTAAGTGACTTGTTCTTATAGTTCTCTGCACCTCTTTGAGTCACCCATGGACTGTTCGGTTTCGTTACTCTGAGAGTCAAGCTCTAATTGTTGTACTTGGTCCCTAGTTGGTGAGTCCGTGTATCTAAGACCGTACAATACTAAAGGTGAAAGACCCAGTTTACACAGTTGGGGTGTATTAATTTCTGATTCCCTGGGAACTTCCAAAATGAATTTTTGATACTATTCATCTAAAATGAACACTTAATATAGACTGTGTCAAGAGTGCCTTTTGGCCTCATTACTTTATTAGCTGTATATATAGCTGTATATATATGGCGGATACTGAGGTTTTATGAAATCTCTAGTGTGTCCACGAAACTAGCCACCAACCTTGGTGACTTCTTTCTTAATTAGACCACCATTTGTTTGTAGAAAAAAATGTAAGAGCTGTCTAATTTTAGTTCCATTAATTATTAATTATTAAAAGACAAAGGTCATGAAATTGTCAGGAAGAAATTTTTGTTCAAATGCATGTGAAAGCTAGGCACCAAGCTTTTAGTTGTGGTGTAGCATACTTCAACATTTTCATGAAAACCTATCCTTCTAAAGAGAAATTGTGTGTCAGATCATGTGGGCTGAGGTTGCATGAGTACTTTGCAAAAGTGGGGCGACTTAATGTTTACTCTCTGAAGGTAGTCTAGATAGCAAACATTCTACTCATGCTTCTATATGTAGTTGAGTATATTCCACTATACTGTCTCAAACAGCTGCTAATTAAGGAGGGTAAAATCTGACGGCACTTATTGTCGGTCTGCACTAGTTTACCTACTGCAGCATTGAGGATAGACTCCGGTTTACTAGTATTCTAATCAAGGGTTATGCTCAGATCCTCTAATATTGTAATGAATTATTTCTTGCATCAGACAATACTTTAAGATGCTGTATGCATTAAAAATGTATGAAATGAAAACAAATACATATGCAGCTTACTGTGTAAACAACTAAGTGCGGAGGCAGAGTTCTTCGTTGATTTTCTTGTAACAAGGAACTTGCAAATTAGTTTCATCCTGTTTAGTTAAAAAAGAGCAAAGAATCTGCTCTGGTACGGTGTTGGTTTTATGAACCTTTATGTCCTATATTATCATTTCCTCTTTTTAAATGTCAACAATTTTATCTTAAGGGAAATGTTGCCATTTTTAAACAATTTCAATTAATTTTAAGTGGAAGTTTAAAAATACAATAGGGCCTTGCTGAAAATTCTGAAATAGCATAGATTCTGTGATCTTTGTACATTAGGTTTGATCTAGTCCTCCTGGATCCATGTACTATTAATATGTCTTGTATTTAGGGAATATAGAAGACAATTTCTGCATTCTCTATTTTTTTTTATCAAGAAAATGTACTTCTGCAGCTAAAGCTCTGCTGATTTTGTAGGATTCAATCTTTAAATTGTTTTAAATATTTCTTTTTTATAGAGCAATTTCTTTAAATTGGTTGTTATGGTATTCTTGATTCTGTTTCATACAACATGTTTGAAGTAAGGTATACGAGGAAGCATGTTACTTATGTAAGGAGTTAAAGGGCCTATTTAGATCTTGGCAGACGGGTTACTCTGTCACAACGATGGCGGATATCCCATCTGCCGAAATAAAATATTATAACCTATGCAATGTATATTTTGGCGGACAGGATATCCGTCACCGATGTGACGGAGTAACCCATCTGCCAAGATCTAAATCAGGCCCAAAGTTGCTCTAGTGCGATATTACTTTGGGTCTTGTGCTTCAGGCTGATTGATGCATTGGAATCTTGTGTATTTTACTTATTGCTGACGTTGTATTCTGTGCTTAGCTATGTGTCTAGAGTTTACTGATTTTATATATGTTTTTCAGTTCATGTTCAGTGCTTTGTGGAACTGTGTACCTGCAATGATGCATGCCAGGCATCTGGAGTCCTATGAAGTTCTTTTAGATTCCTATGACAAAGAAACTATGGCTGTTTTGAATGAGGTACAGTACCTGCCACTCCAAGATTAAGGCGCTTCATTTCAGTCTTGACACAATTTTGGTAGCATTAGAAATAGGTTGGTTAAATAAATGTGTTCTTGCTTGTAAAGGTGTGTTATTATAAATACATTTGTTACTTTACCAACCAATTAGGATGTAAGCAATTTTTGCAATTGGTATGAGTTAGGAAGCCAACTCAATTAATTAAAATGCACACTTTTATCTTTACAGTTTTCAAGAAGAAAAAAGTCACAAGTTAGTGAGCCTAGTCTGAAAATCCATAAGTATTGCGTCTCTTAACAAATAACCCTTACAAAGATATTAGTCTCTATTTTCTTAAGCACAAGCCCATCACTCCAGAAAGCCCTAGTGTTCAAAAATATGATGTGTGCGTTGTGAACTAAGGTTTCCATTGCAGGGTTCTGAAACAGAGACTGTCTAGCACGTTGTCTTGACAGGGGCAGCTTTGGTTTCCCACCAAAAGTTCTTATGGAAATGGTACCTTGTGGTGTGATGGCAAGGATCTATATTGTTTGAATGGTAATAGAAAATCTACTTTTAACTTCTGATAAATTGTTTATTTTATCTTGAGAAATTCAAGGCAGTCCCTCTCACATTGTAAATGTTATGTGCTAAAGTGAAATAACTATGCACCCTCCCTTAACTTCAGTGATGTAAAATGTCCAGGCCATATGTGCCTAATTACAATCAATCACTGGGTTTAAAGTGCGCTACTCACCCGTAAGGGTCTCAAGGCGCTGGTGTGGGTGCTGCTCCGGATCAGCCAAAGAGCCATGTCTTGAGGCTCTTCCTGAAGGTGTGCAAAAGTAGGGGAACGTCTGATGCTGACTGGGAGCTCGTTCCAGGCTTTGGCTGCGCTGTAGGAGAAGGCTCTTCCACCCGCTCTGATTCTGCGGATGCCCGGGGTTTCTGCCAGAGCTAGGTCGGCAGAGCGGAGGTTTCTTTTGGGTTCATGGAAGGAGAGTCTTTCGTTGAGGTATTTGGGTCCGCTGTTGTGAAGGGGGAGGGATTTGTAGGCGTAGGTGAGTAGCTTGAAGGTGGCTCTCTTCTCGGGGGTGAGCCAGTGGAGGTCTCGCAGGTGTTGGGTGATGTGTTCATGTTGTGGGATGCCAAGGACGAGTTTGGTGGCTGTGTTCTGGATGGCCTGGAGTTTGCATAGCAGGGATTTGTTGATTCCAGAGTAGAGGGCGTTTCCGTAGTTCAGTCTGCTTGTAATGAGTGCGTGAGTGACAGTCTTTCTGGCTTCAAGGGTGATTGACTTGAAGGTCTTGCAGTGGATGCGTAGGGTGTTGAAGCAGGTGGAGGCAATGGCGTTGATCTGTCGGGTCATGGTGAGGGAGTAGTTGAGTATGATGCTGAGGTTTTGGGCATGGTCCGTGGGGGTGGGGGTTGGGGTGGTGCCGAGAGCAGAGGGCCACCAGGAGTTGTCCCACACGGAGGGGGAGGGTCTGAGAACTAGGACTACTGTCTTCTCTGATTTGAGTTTCAGACAGCTGCTGCTCATCCGACCTGCGACGTCTTTCATTCTTTCTTGGAAGCTGAGTCTGGTGGTTTCTGGGTCCATCGTGAGGGAAAGGATGAGCTGGATGTCGTCGGCCTAGGATACAATGCCTAGGGGGTCCATGTAGATGTCGAAGAGCGTGGGACTGAGTGATGATCCTTATAGTACTCCGCAGTTGATCTCTGTGGGTTCGGAGAGGAAAGGCGGGAGTCTGATCCTTCGGGTTCTGTCGGGGAGGAAGGAGTGGAGCCAGTATTCCGGCATCGTGGAGTCTGGCTGCGAGGGTGCAGTGGGAGACGGTGTCCAAGGCTGCGGAGAGGTCGAATAGGATGAGGGCTGCAGTGTGACCTTGGTCGAGGAGCATGCAGATGTCATCTGTGGCGGTAAGAAGGGCGGTCTCGGTGCTGTGGTTGCTGCGGAATCCATATTTAGATGGGTCGAGGATTTAGTTCTCTTCGATGAAGATTGTCATCTGGGCGCTGACAATCTTCTCGGTGACTTTGGCTGCGAAAGGAAGGAGAGAGATGGGTCTGTAGTTCTTTAGGTCCGTCAGGTCTGCAGAGGGTTTCTTTAGAAGGGTCTTGACTTCTGGCGTTTCCAGTCGTCTGGGAACGTGCTGGATTCGAAGGTGGCGTTGAAGGTGTGTTGTAGCTGGGGCGCAATGGTGGCGGCGGCTGTGTGGAAGATGTGCGGAGGGAAGGGGTCCGTGGGGGGCCCCTCAGTGGGTGCTCTTTATGGTAGTGGTGGTATATTCGGTGGTGACCTGGGTACAGGTGGTGATGGTGGGCTGGCTGTCATTGCTGGAGGGAAGGGTGGTTTCTGGAGTCTGCTCTCTGAAGTTGTCGTACACGGCTTTGATTTTCAGGTGGAAGTGGGAGCCGAACTTGTTGCAGAGGTCTTGGGATGGAGTGACATCTGTGGCTTCACTGTGGGGGTTGGTGAATTGCTGGATGATGTTGAAGAATTCCTTTGAGTTGCTGGAGTTGGCTAGGATTTTGTTCCGAATGAAGTCTTATGTCGTAGTGGAAGTCTGTCATGGCGTTCTTGTAGGTGGTCATGTCTTCCATGGTTTCGCTGTTTCACCATCGTTTTTCGAGACGTCTGCAGGAGCGTCTGGCTTCTTGGAGGCCGGTGGTGAACCAAGTAGGCCTTTAATAGTGTGTTGTCTGTCTGTGGTGCAGAGGGGTGCGAGCTTGTCTGGCAGTTGGTGATCCAGTGGGGTAGTTCCTTGGCTGCAGAGTTGTCATCGGTTGAGGCAGGGGGGGGAGTCGTGGTTGAGGTTGGAGTTGAGGTGCTCCTCTGTGACCTAGCTCCAGTTCCTTTGCGGAGGGCGAGGAGTGGGTTTGGGAGCAATGGCGGTTGTTGAAAGAGAAGTGTTCGCAGTGGTGGTCTGTCCAGAGGGGCTGTGTGATGTGGCTGAAGCAGATGTTGTTCCCACCTGCGACGATGGGGTCTTGTGGGTAGGGGTGGTGACAAGCTGTTTCAGTCTGATATTGGCTAGGTTGTCCAGGAGGGCGGTGAAGTTGGGGTTGCTGAGGTTGTTGAGGTGGAAGTTCAGGTCTCCGATGAGTATGTAGTTCATGGAGGCGATGGCATGGGGTGCGACGAGGTCAGCAATAGTAGTGGTGAATGAAGCACGGGGGTAGGTAGGCAAGGGTGTCGCGAAGAGTGGTTCTAGGGCTGGTCTGGATATGTAAGTGAAGGTGTTTGGTGGTGGCGGAGGAGTTGCTTGTTGTGGAGGTGGAGAGTTGGAGGGAGCTCTTGTGTGCGATGGTGAGTCTTCCTCCTGGGCGGTTGGGGCGGTCCTTCCTCTGGATCTTATAGCCATCGGGAATGGCGGTGGTGATGTCGGGGTGGAGGAGGCATTGGTCCAGGATTCTGTGAAGAAGGCGACGTCTGGCGAGAGGGTGTCGAGGAGGTCCCAGATCTCTACAGTATGTCTGTGCAGGGAGCGCTCATTGAGGAGGATGCACTTCAGGGCTTCGGTAGTGTTGGCGTCCGGCGTGGTGGCGGCAGCTGTGATGGTGCGGAGGGTGGTAATCGGTCGGGGCAGTGGTGGCAGGAGAAATGGCCGTGGGTGATTTTCGGCGTGGACTGCTGGCAGTTGTTGTTCCTTCGGGGGTTGAGTGTGAGGAGGGCAGCTGAGTCGTAGCGGTGGGTGGTTGGAGAACCAGGGTCCCTGGCGCTGGTCATGGTTGGGTCACGGACGGGTGCAGACGGGCTTGCCTTTGGCACGCCAGTGGCGGGGCCGAACTGCGGGCGCAGAAGGGCTTACCTTTTCACGTCTCGCAGCGGCCACCATTAAATAGGGATGAGGGAAAAAAGCTCAGCTGGGAGGTGGGGGCGAGAAAGCAGCAGGGGGCCGTGGCCGCGGGAGCAACAGCAGCAGGAAAGTTAAACAGTTAATCAGACTTCAGCATGGCTGGAATTTGCTCTGGGACAATGTGCAGAGTAGAAAAATTACACTTTTGGGAACACTCTGCAACTTTTGAACTGTATGACCAATGTGCACCAAATTTGTAATGCTCTCATAGGTTAAGATTTGAATTATTTTACTCTGAAGTTTGTTGGTAATTGATAAGTGGGGTTAGTAAGGTATCACAGATAGGATTGCCTTTTCACTGATGTGTCAACCTTACCAACAGATTGGCGACTGCTGCTCTGTTTTACATATAATATGCATGTGATATATACATTTCCAGGAGGTATTTTTATATCACAAACCCTGCGAGGATTACATTCTCCATTGTCACTTGACATTTTAACCAGTTCTGTAAGTTTGTGAAACATGATATAAACTATAGCTCTCTGTTCCACTCTCCTGTTTTGTGCAGCACCTGTTGGACAAGCTGTGCAAAGAAATTGAGGAAGATCTTCGGCTTTCAGTTCATACACATCTGAAACTAGATGAGAGAAATCCTTTCAAAGTTGGTATGAAAGACTTGGCACATTTCTTCACCCTGAAACCAATTCGATTTTTCAACAGATTCATCGACATCAAAGGTATGTCAATTGTGCTCGTAAGAAGTCAGGTGCTGACCATTTCTCTTTTGTTATTTGGCCGGTGTGTTGAATCCAGAAGACAGAGTAACATGAACAACGTGCTCTCTCTACTTGCTGACTAGTTGTGTGCTACTTCCACAGCAGGCCTAATTCAACATACCTGATATGTTACTCAGTGACTGTTCTTCTGTAAGTGCCCTCAAAGTGGATTACAATGTTGCCTATAATTTTCTTTTAGATTGTCTGACTTTGGTATTATAAAAGATGAGCTCGTTCCTAAAGAATATCACCCAAGTCCTGATCAGTGGTTCCTGCTCAGTTTGGATTTATTTTTTGCAGCGATTGTGCAAAGGTTTATGAAATCCTATACAACAGGGAGTGCTTAAAGAGCCCAAATAAATGTTTTAGATTGTTCAAAAAGTTGATATAGAAGCGTTCCCTTGTGAGCCTTATCCCATGAAAAATACAGTCCTTCTGATGGATACATCTGCCAGTGGATTCCTCACCTTGTGAATATCCCCTGCGCCAGCAACATCCAGAAACTTTTGTAGCAGTCCACGCTCATGAGGTCGAAGACAACGTCACAGAGACACGGCTCCGCTCGCGACTCCGCTGACGTCAACAGATCCATAAGAAGACCTCGTCGGCGTGATGACGTCAGTTCCCTTTTATCCGCGCCGTCGACGCCAACGGTTTTCGGGACTCTCTCTGTAGCTTTAGTTGGATACTTTGTTTTCTGCTGTTATCTCTCTCTTTCTTCTTGTCTGCAGCTGAAGATGTCGACAAAGAAGTCCGGGTTTAAGCCTTGCAGGGAGTGCGGTAAGCACATGTCGATAACGGATCCGCATGAGGACTGTGTATGGTGCCTTTCATCGGACCACGATGTCGAAGGATGTTCTTGCTGTCGCAAGATGAGCACAAAGGCTCTGAAGGAGAGGGAGGCCAAATTATTAATCGCCAGGATGAATAAGGAGAAGAGAGGTCAGAGAAGATCAAGATCGAAGTCGACGTCGGGGCATGCTGCCAAGTCCAAGAAACATAAGAAAAAGAAGAGGCATGGATCTCGACATCGCTCGGACAGGGATGCGGCTCCGAGATCGACCTCACCTTCTCAACGTCGTAAGGACTTTGTATCTCCTTCCCCTGTTTTTGTTCCTGATTCTCCTGTTGGCCTGACATCGCCTACTACTTCACCGGAGCATGCTCCGGCTCCATCTCCGACGCCGGCTCCATTTCCGGCGCCGGCTTCATCTCCGGTTCCAATTGAAGATCTTCCAGCTCCGGACGAGTCTTCGACTCCGCAGATTCCACCGTCGGCGCCGATCGGCCCGAGTCCGGTGATGCCTCAGCCTGAGCCATATCCTTCGTTTCCAGGCCCAGGTCAAGATCCGACGCATTATTTGAATGCGATGTATGGGGTCTTTTCCAGAGCCTTGTACCCCTCTGGTGCGCCTTCGGGTCCCATGGGTCCTATGGCTTTCAGCTTGGGAGTTCCTCAAGCTTACCCTCAGGCTCCCTTCATGCCATTTTTTCCAGCGACGCAGTCTTGGCATTTACCGGCGCCGAGGACATCGATGCCGCTTCCATCTTCACGGATGCCGACTCGGCCTCGTTCGACGCCGGCTGCTCCTTTGGATCCGCGCTCGACGCCGGCTCTGCCGCCGTAGGATTCGGTTACGGCACCACCGACTCCTGCTGTGAGGATCAGATCCAGGAGGGAGGCTCAAAGGGTACTGGAGGAACAAAGGTACCAGATGGAAGAAGTGGAAGAAGGTGAGCTGATGGAATCAGATGATCTCTTTGAGGAATTGAAGGAGGCTAGTGGCCTGGACTTGTTACCTGAATGGGAGATTACTCCTCCTGCTGATGCTCCTTCAAAGGATGTGGCTCCCTACTAATCTGTTATTAAAAAGGCGCCTGAGCTTCTGGATCTGCAGTTACCATCTGCAGAGTTTAAACCAAAACATCCTTACAGAGGTTCTACACTCTCCCTCCTCTGTATCGGAGTCCTTGCTTCCTTTTGATGATGCCATTATTGAACCGGTAATGGAAGTATGGCGTAAGCCCTTCTCTGCTCCTGCGGTCTCTAAGGTTGTTGCAAGGAGATATAGGGCGGCTCCAGGAGACCCAGACTTTCTGACCTCCCATCCTTCTCCGTAGAGTCTGGTGGTTCAGGCTGCCTGTTACAAAAGATCTTCAGGTGCTTTTCCCCAAGTCCCGAGTGACAGGGATGCAAAGAAATTAGACCAATCGGCCAAGAAGGTCTTCTCTTCTGCCAGTATGGCTTTAAAATCGACAAATGCCACCTGTCTTTTGGGCCGATATATCCATGCTCTTATGGATTCAGCAAAACAACTGGCCCCAAAACTGTCAGAGGAAGATAGACTGAACTTTAATGAGTTACTGTCGAACACCCAGGCGGCTGCACGTCAGGTAATCCAAAGCGGCTTGGATACCGCTGAATCTGTCGCAAGGATTATGGGCTCTTCTGTTGCCACAAGGAGGAGTGCGTGGCTCAAGTCACCTGAGTTCTCCCTTGATGTGCAGGCAACGCTCCTGGACTTGCCTTTTGACGGCTCTGGTCTTTTTGGTAAGAAAGCAGATGCTTCACTCGAAAGATTTAAAGAGAGCAAAGCCACGGCCAAATCTCTGGGTCTGCAAACTCAGCCTAGGGGTTTGTTCAGGAGGTAGAGGGGCTTTGGAAGGTCATCCTTTCGTACTTCCAGGCAGCCCCAGCAGCAGCAGCAACAGCAGCAGAACACTCTGTATAAGAGCTACAGAGGCAGAATCAGAGGTCGTGCTCGAGGTCAGCGGCTCTCCTCCTCCTCCTCCTCCTCTTCCTCAGTCCCGTCCACAAATGCAAAGCAGCCCTAGATCCACCATTCTGGATCATGCTGGTCCTGTGGGGGACCGGCTTACCCATTTTCTACAAGATTGGGAATCGGTTACTTCAGACCTTTGGGTTCTAGATCTTGTAGAAAATGGGTACGCCCTTCCCTTTTGGGAATTTCCTCCAAATTACCCTCCTTGCCAAGGTGCTTGCTCGAAGGACCATCTTCTTCTTCTCCAGGAGGAGGTCCTAACGGTGCTAAAAAATGGTGCGATAGAGGTGGTTCCGGAGCAGGAAAGGGGTAAGGGATGTTACTCCCGGTATTTCCTGATTCCAAAGAAGGATGGCAGGCTGCGTCCAATCCTGGCCCTCAGGATCTTGAATCTTTTTCTAAAGCAAGAGAAGTTCAAGATGCTCACCCTTGCGCAGGTTCTTCAAGCGCTGCATCAGGAGGACTGGATGGTGTTGATCGACTTGCAGGATGCGTATTTCCACCTCCCCATCCTATTTCCACCTCCCCATCCTAAAGTCGCACAGGAAGTATCTCCGGTTTACGGTAGAGTCGCAACATTATCAGTTTGCGGTCCCACCGTGTAGTCTTACTACTGCGCCTCGAGTCTTCACCAAGGTGATGGCAGTGGTGGCAGCCCATCTCAGAAGGTCGGGTATTCCAGTTTTCCCCTATCTGGACGACTGGCTGATCAAAGCAGAGTCGCCAGAGAGGGTGCTTCATCATCTGCAGGATACAACTCAGCTGTTGTACATGTTGGGTTTCTCGATAAAACGCGCCCAAATCTCACCTGGTGCCCTCTCAGCGAAACCTGTTCATAGGGGCGGTACTGGACACTACTGTGTGTCGAGCATTCCCACCTCCGCAAAGGATTCTCGACATTCAGGAAATTATTCCCTTGTTTTACAATGAAGCGGTCGTTCCAGTCCTGAAGGTCCTTCGTCTGCTCGGTCGGTTC
This sequence comes from Triturus cristatus, assembly GCF_964204655.1. NCBI lineage: Eukaryota > Metazoa > Chordata > Amphibia > Caudata > Salamandridae > Triturus > Triturus cristatus. The sequence goes on along the minus strand of NC_140585.1, from coordinate 731,492,787 downwards.
GCCTCCTGCATTCTGTTGGTCAACCATGCACGCCGTTACATGAGGGCACTACAGTGGTGCCTCCGCAGGCAGTGGTATCAGCACAAGGGAGATCTCAGGGAGTCTGTGAGGATCTCCAGAGAAGCTGCAGCGAATCTGTCTTGGTGGAGTGTGGAGGGCAACCTGTCTCAAGGAAAGCCCTTTCATCTACCTCCATCGGTGGCCACAGTGATAACGGATGCATCCACTTTAGGGTGGGGTGCGCATCTGGGGGATCTGGAGATCAAGGGTCTTTGGTCTCCGGAGGAAAGGTTGCTTCACATCAACCTTCTGGAATTGCGGGCGATACGTTTGGCGCTCAAGGCCTTCCTCCCCTCCCTTCGCGGTCAGTCGGTTCAAGTCTTGACGGACAACACTACCGCGATGTGGTATGTCAACAAGCAGTGAGGAGTGGGGTCGCATTGTCTCAGCAGAGAGGCTCTGCGTCTCTGGTCCTGGGTTCAGGATCATCAGATTTGTCTGATGGCAAATCATCTGGCCGGAGTTCTGAACGTGCGTGCAGACAATCTGTCGGCAGTTCTCCGCCGAACACGAGTGGAGGCTCCATCCGGAGGTGGTTCGTCACGTCTTTCGGACGTGGGGAACTCCTCGGGTGGACCTGTTTGCCACTCACGAGAACGTTCACTGCCCGTCATTCTGCAGTCTCCAGTATCCGATGCAGGGAGCTTTGGGGGACGCGTTTCAGTTGAGATGGGACTCGCATCTCCTTTACGCGTTTCCTCAAATACCCCTGATTCCTCGGCTTCTGAGGAAGATACGCCAAGACCGGGCCCGAGTCATATTGATCGCCCCGGATTGGCCAAGAAGGGTGTGGTATACAGATCTTCTCCACCTCTCCTCGTGCCCTCCGCTCCGTCTCCCTCTCAGGGCAGACCTCCTCTCTCAGATGGAAGGGCAGGTTCTACACCCCCACCTCCAGAGCTTACACCTTCATGCCTGGAGATTGAACGGGGCAACCTGAATTCTTTTTCTCTCCCGCCAGATGTGGTAGATGTAATTTTGTCTGCTAGACGTCATTCCACCAAATCTATCTATTCCTATAGGTGGTCTAAATTTGTTATTTGGTGCGGAGAGAAATCTATTGACCCTTTGAAGGCTCGTTTATCCAACATTCTTCAGTTTGCTCTTTCTCTTGCTCAGCAAGGTTTTGCTGTAGCCACTGTGAAGGGATATCTTTCGGCCTTGTCGGCTTTCCTTTGCTTGCCGGATCAGCCGTCATTGTTCAAATCACCTATTGTTTTACGATTTCTGAAGGGCCTTACAAACAAGTTTCTGCCTACTCCATTTATTGTACCTCAATGGGATTTAAATCTTGTCTTAACTTACTTGATGGGTTCTCCCTTCGAGCCCTTTCACAAGTGTCCCTTAAGACTGTTGTCTTTCAAAACGTTTTTTCTCATTGCGATCACCTCGGCAAGGAGGGTAAGTGAGCTTCAAGCTCTGAGTTCAAAACCCCCGTTCTTGACCATTCATGCTGAAAGAATGGTACTCGGGACCAGGGCTGCTTTTCTGCCTAAGGTGGTAACTCCTTTCCATGTGGGGCAGTCCATTACCCTCCCTACCTTCTATCCTTCCCCTCACCCTTCCAAGGAGGAGCGGCTTCACCGCTTCGACCCTAAGAGGGCGGTGAGCTTCTACCTTGATAGGACTAAAGACTTTCAAGTTGACGACCAGCTCTTTGTGGGCTTTGTTGGCTGCAAGAAAGGCAGAACGGTGCACAAGCGCACCCTTTCCAGATGGATTGTCTTGTGCATCAAGATATGTTACTCTTTTGGCCGGTAAGGAACCTCCAGAGCGTTTAAGGGCTCATGCTACTAGTGCTATGTCTTCTACGTCTGCCTTGTCTAGAGGTGTTCTTGTGGAGGACATTTGTAGGGCGGCAACTTGGGCCTCCCTCCACACTTTCGCGAAGCATTACTGCTTGGATTCTGAGGTGAGGAGGGACGGACATTTTGCTTGTTCTCCGGTAAGGAACCTCCAGAGCGTTTAAGGGCTCATGCTACTAGTGCTATGTCTTCTACGTCTGCCTTGTCTAGAGGTGTTCTTGTGGAGGACATTTGTAGGGCGGCAACTTGGGCCTCCCTCCACACTTTCGCGAAGCATTACTGCTTGGATTCTGAGGTGAGGAGGGACGGACATTTTGCTTGTTCCGTCCTTCAGGACTTTCTGGTATAGAAGGGTGGACACCCTCTTCCGGGAGTGGGACTGCTGTGAGAATCTTTTCACAAGGTGAGGAATCCACTGGCAGATGTATCCATCAGAAGAACAAGTTACTTACCTCCGGTAACGCTTTTTCTGGTGGATACAGTATCTGCCTGTGGATTCCTCACTGACCCACCCGCCTCCCCGTTGTCCACCCTTGTATACCTACAATTCTAATGATGGTGTTTCAAAATGTATTTGTTACTGTTAAAGGCAGTGTGTTATTTATTTTGCCTTCCTATTTATTCTCCACACTGTGTGTGTTGCTTTGTATATTATGAACTGTGTATACTGTGTATATATTGCTGTCAGTCCGTCCGTGTGCCTCGAAGGCACGGAAAAAATGGGCGGAACTGACGTCATCATGCCGACGAGGTCTTCTTATGGATCCGGTGACGTCAGCGGAGTCGCAAGCGGAGCCGTGTCTCTGTGACGTCGTCTTTGACTTCATCGGCGTGGACTGCTACAAAAGTTTCCGAATGTTGCTGGCGCAGGGGATATTCACAAGGTGAGGAATCCACAGGCAGATACTATATCCACCAGAAAAAGCGTTACCGAAGGTAAGTAACTTGTTCTTCAGGTATCCAATAAAGTAGGAGCCATGAAATTGTGTTTCAATTCAAACTTTTCTGTTATTGAGTCTTTCAGTATTCATCCAACATTAGCCCAGCCAACGCATTTCTTCCCCAGAATGGGACTTTATCAGGGTTTTATTCAGTTTATCCGATCACTCATCGTCAATAGTATACATTAAACAGAGGTCATTTTTCCTGTTCCTCACTAGGACCTGTGTATATTGCAAAGACATACACAATATTCCTTCCACGAGAAGCTTTCTTGCACAAGTCCTACTGACGATTCATTGGATAAACTGTATAAAAAACTGATGAAGTCCCATTCTGGGAATGAAATTCGTTGACTGGGCTAATGTAGGATGATTACTGGAAGAATCATAAAAGAAAACTTTGGATTGTAACACAATTTCATGGCTCCTGCTTTATTGGATATCTGTAGGACCATATTTTTCATAGGATAAGGTTCACAAGAGAATGCTTCAATATAAACTTTTTGAACATTCGAAATAATTTTTGGGACTCTTTAAGCACTCCCTTTTTGTATAGGCATTAGTTAATGGGCATGGTCTCGGATCAGTAAGCCAGTAGAGAAGTTGAATGCTGTGCTTGTTAACTACGAACAATAACACCTGTGCTGCTGTTCTTTTGCCAATACTGTTCTTTCTAGTGGTCTCTCGGTTTTATGAAATGTTACTTTTTTATTTAAAAAAAAAAAAAAAACAAGTACAATTTACTGAGTTCACCAGTATTAAAGGCCTAGTCTCGAATTACCTAGGTGACATTGAAATACAGTTATACATTGCTGCCTCCTTCGGAACAGATGTTTCTTAAATGTTTGCCCTCAGGGTTTGAATGGTGAGGAAACTAGTTTTTCAGAAAGGTGACCACTGCTAAATGCATTATTTACTGCTAGATCCTGCAAATTATGTCTGGAAGGAAAAGGTCTTGCTGAGTTAGGAAAAGAACAACAGTCAGAATGGCATCTTGGTTGGCATCTAATTTTTTTTTTAAATAGATCTTTATTGAAGTTTTTGGGTCGTGCCTGACCCCAGGCGTTTGTTACGAAAGAAAAAACCCACTTGGGCATCCAATTGTTTAGCGCTACTCTGTCTAAAGTATTAGTAAGTTCAAACAGGGCGATGCCCTGAGCATTAACCACAAAAGTTGCAAATGGAACCCTTATTGCGGTTCATCCCCTAAACCGCCACTTCCTTTAGAACCCTCTGCAAAAAGTAGGAAGTGTAAGAAGGACACCCAGCGAATAAGGTTGGATGATAGTTGACATTGGGACTTGTGGAATAACTGTTATGTGACTAAACGCATAGGTGGCGTAAATGAGGATAACTATGATATTCAGGAATGTGGAATTCAATAAAATACCTACTTGTCTATGGGCCAGGATGCTTCATAAAACTACTTGTTCTATAACAAAATCCACTTGTCCCTTTGGTGCCATGTAGTGTGGCGACAAATTATGGCAGCAATGTTATTATTTAAGAGCTCTGAAAATAGCCTCTCTGATTATGCCAGAGCTCATACCATAGTATGGTTTGAATGCTAGCATTTCCCTTGTTTTGCCATCTTTCCGCACAGGAGGTAGCGGTAAGCAATAGTTCCCTATGGTCGGAATGGCTGTTTGAGTCAGTGCAAACCAACCAACTTGCACATTTTATGGGTTTTCATCAGCTTGTTTCTAATATTTTCCCGATATAGGGCAAGGTTGGAAATTTACTCCTGACAAGACTGGAGGTAAAACTTCTTCCAGGGTTTGGGGAAAAAGTAGTTGGTGGGAAAGTGAACTTGATACAGTGCAACAGATTCTCGAATGAGGAAACATACACATGATTATTTGCCAATGATAAAATGCAGTTAACAAATATTTTAGAGGAGTACAACTTCCTGACCCACTTCTGTAAATTCTTGTCAAGTAATGAAAGCCGTAAATCTGCACAACTCAAAGACATATACCATGGATGCTCTTTTGTGACTTTAAGAATTGGGCACATTTTTAAGTCTTACTGACTTGACAGTGAGTAACAACATTCTGATCTTTCTTCAAAAGGAGCATATTTGCACTCAAAGTAGTTTTGTTCACTGACTGGAACTACTGTGGCAATGTTTGGTTTTTGAGACCAAAAATATTTTTGCTTTCACCAATATTTGTTACAATGATGAGGAGCCAGGAAGCACCCACAACAATAAAGTTTTACAAAACCTACATCAAAACAAGTCAGGCATTGACATAACCAAATGGCTGACCACAAGAGGCATACCCAATGCTTATTTATTTTCATGTTCCCTATAGTTTTTTTGCAACTGGTAACACTGATTTTCCATTTTGAATATTTTTGGGAAATACTGGCATGCATCAACACATTTTGCTAATCAATGCTTCAAAGAAATGGTACCTAAAATTTCACAGTAGTTTAGCAAAATGTTTTTTTCCTAGTTGCATTTTTTTATGACTATTTTATTTTGAAAGCAAAAAATCCTCAATCTTGCTTTCAATCGTTTGCATATATTTGCATCTAATCAGAGAGCATCCTGGAAGCATTATACATAGCCTTATATTGTTAAACTTTGCAAACGGATGTACACTTTTTTATACTGGAACTACTGTCAGTAGAGCAGTCTGAACATACATTTATTTAGAGCACTCACCCTAAAGGCTTTGTATTAATGAACCTTAAATACAAGTTCGATCAGCATGAACGTATAGGCACAACTATTACCTTAATTGCAGACAATGCCCTTCCCTGATCCATATTGTGGTAGTGTAATCTGGCAGCCAAAGGGGTTGTGCTGCAAGAGGTTGGGCCTGCTTGTCCCATGGACAAAATAAACATGAACACTTCTTGTCCTTGACCCCAAACAATATGTCCTAGGTGTCGGGCAATAGGAATTCCACACCCCTGATGTTGAAGTTAAGTACAGAGTATGATAATGAGATGCATGCATGGGCAGGAAGAATAGTCACACGCAATGATCAGTAAGTGGGTTAAATAGAATTTGTGGTGAGGGGGATCACACTAGAGAGTGTACCAGGCAGTTGATACCTGGTATTCTAGACTCAGCATTTGCAGACTAGAAAAGATGAACTGTACAGTACGTCTGGGCAGTATGACACGGCCCGGAGGTAGTCATGCAGGCTCTGAGTTTGTTGTCACTTGTAGTCCTAACTTGAACCATTGTGTGCCTGGTATGCCACAGACTTTACATTGGATTTTCAGGAATTACAGCACTTGTCCGTCAGATGCTGTAAATCATCAATTATGATTAATGATCTTTTTGTGTATGATACACTATCAGTTTAATTGCTTACTTTATTGATGACGGCTAAAGCTTATTAGGTATTCTTCATGTTTTGTCGTGGAGTTATTTTTAGAGCTTTTCTGGTGCTGGTCGGACTCTGGTCAAAATGCAGCTATGGATGAAAGACTGAAATGTTTCTAGCCTTGTCTTAAAATCTTTGTGCCACATTATTCTGGATGTATTCTTTCTTGTTTTTCAGCATATGTGACGCACTATCTGGACTCAACGTTTTACAATCTAACCACAGTAGCTCTTCATGACTGGGCCACTTATAGTGAAATGAGGAACCTAGCATCTCAGCGGTATGGACTAATTATGACAGAGGCACATCTGCCAAGTCAAACATTAGAACAGGTGAATTAATATTCTGTGTAAAATGATTTCTTCCAAGGAAATGTGACTACTAAACATTGTTTAGTTTTCCAATGAATTTGTTTTTTAAAACATTCAAAAAGGTACACAATGATTCTTACCTTGCCATTAAGCATATTGATTTAGATAATCATTAACCAGAGATTCCTTTATCACAAATATTGTGGAAGAGTAGTTCAACTGTCCAAAAGCATTGCAAGCGTAAACCATTCTAGCACTGTATGATCTTTACTGAGTCATATGGTGATTTAACAATCTTATTATGACAAAATTAATGGTTGCCTTTGAACATTTTCAATTCGGTCAGTTTGTTATCAATTGTATGCTGTTTCATTCTGGTAAATTTCCTCGAGTGTGTCAAAAAATGTAACTCTCTCACTTTATACTTAGGACATTGGTCACCATTTTGAATGTTCCATGTTGTTTGATGCACCCTTTGGGCCAGGTCATCAAGCAATGCAGGCTCAACTTCCAACTGTTCACAGAGGATATACATATCTTCTTACTGCAGCAAGCAATCCAATATCTTTTTTTTTTTTTAAATGCATTAACCTTTGGATGAATTTGAGTTTCCATTGCAGTCTATTAAATATGAGCCATTGTTGGCTAGAGGTAGGCCCAACAACCGTTTACCATTCATTTGGGCTCCTCAAACCCGCCACACAGATTCAAGAACCTAAAAAGTCCTCTCCTGAGTTTTCCAGTCCCGCAGTATCTTTACAGTGATGAATTAGTGATTTATCTGATAATGATCATATCGCTCGTTCCTCTACTCCATTCATATCACCATAGAAAACTTCTAGATTTGTCAGTACTTCTACTATTACTCTACTGTTTAAGCTGGGTTACAAAAAAATCTATTACCTTCTTACCAGAAAGTTGGCGATTGAATCATTCAGGTCCGATCCAACAACATAGGGTAAAGTGGAAAAACGCTAAAAGGCTCTCCTGTAGCAAAACATTGTTCAGCATTGTGGGGACCTCATAAAAGAGCAAAGGTTCAGAAATTGCTGGAGACTTTGGGCCAGATGTATCAAAGGGTTTTACCCGTTCTGTGTCTATGGGGGAATGTGTTTGTACATATGCCCTTTGTGTTTTAGGTAAGCCTTAAATCCATACATCTCTCTCTGGAACCCCATTTCCAACTAGCGACATAGATTATCAAATCCTCCCATTTTAGATTCTGTCCTCATCTGAAAAATCTGTAGCCAATAAACTCCAGCCACCCCTTCAATGACTCCTAGCTGGAGAAACTGCTCTCCTGTGCTGGGGGCTTGAATGAACTCCATCTAGATTTGAAATCCTGATTTAAATCCTTCAGTGCTCCCAACTCTCCCAAGGAGATTAACACATTCTGAAGTTGCTGGAATGAGGCTAGTTAGTATCATATTAACGCTTTAAAGAATCCAGACATTACTGCAAAGAAATTAAAATGACTCATTTCTCATTCTCATTCTTCATTATGGAGAAAAAACACTTCTGTACCCTGTCCTGCATGTTTAACAACCAGCAATGATAAGCGTTCTAGAATATTGGTTTGTTTAATGATGTGATCTAGGATGGTCTCTGTAACAGTGCTATTTTTAAAATATAATCACTAGTTTTGGACCTTTCAGAATCAAAATAGAAGATCACTCTTGCCTGGGCTTAAATTAGGACACCTTTATTGGCAACTCTAAGCAATTGTTACAGTGCCTTCCTTCGGGGCTAGATCTCCGTTTATGAACCAGGTCATTGAGCTGTATATATTTTCGCTCTAGTGAACTGGCCAGGGAAACAAGGGAAGGGTGTAAGGGGAGAGTCTCCAGCTCTGGATTCTTGCATGCACCTATCTTGGCATGCGGCGGGTGTGTAAAGAATCACTGCTCACACATCCTCCTTAGCTGAGATTCATTCCTGAATCCTGGTACAATACACGCAGATGCTTCCACCCTTCTCTAGTTCACATAACCAACTCCTGTTCCACCCTTTAGCGCTGCGTCTCATTGTTACATTCCAAACCCTGCCATGACAACCGTTATGACATGGTAGCATTCTATGTTCACAACAGATCTTCCCCTTTAATTAATGCAAGATTAAAAAAACATGAATGTGCGAAACATAGATACATTTCTGAAATATCACTTCCTCCTACTCATATATGTAATCTTAAAGTTTAACTGGTTTCTATATACATTTTGACTTATAACTTCCTATTCACATATGTAATCTTTTAGCTTAACTGGTTTCTTCACAACTCTTCCAAACCGTCCTGTTTTGTCCCCATCAGCGTTATTCCTTACCAATCCCAAAATTCAGAGTATGATATCTTATGGGCGTGGAACTTTCTCCCTCATCAGACAACCAATCAAAGGTTCTTTTTCTTTCCTTGCCCCCTTGCACTGTTCTTTTGTTACATATGGATGAGAAACTCATATGTCGTACCTTACCGTTGCTCAATAAATGCAGCATTCCGAAAAAAATTATTCATCCTCTTATGGTCTTGAAAATTTGCAATCCCCACTCCGCAGAACCCCAGATCTTTTCACCTTTACCAAGTCCCCCACAGGCAGATATGTAGGTTTACATCCATGTTTGGCATCATAATACTCCTTGTACATCACTTTAGCCTCATCAATCCTTGCCTTTACAACTTTAGGGTCCCACACCACCCTTTTAGTTTTAGGCATCCAACCAATATTATCATTGGAAAATGCAGTCCTGCATCTAAATAATTCGAAAGGATTACGTCCCTCTGTGGAACATGGGGCAATCTTAAGTGCCCAAATAGTATGGAACTGCTCAAGTTTCCACTCCATTATGTTATTTTTAGCCAACTGTAAAGCTTTTTTGATCACTCTAATAAATTTCTCTACTGCACCATTCCAGGCAGGATGATAGAGTGGGGTAGTAGAATGTTTGATGCCATTGCGTTCTAGGAAATTCCAAAACGCCTCAGCAGTAAGCTGAGCCCCATTATCGGTGATGACTTGCTTGGGTAAGCCCTCCTTCTGGTAAACTTTGTCTAGGATTTGGACTGCGCCATTCAAAATGGGGCCTCTTATATTAACACCTATGTTCTCCCAAAGCATCTCTGGGACGCTAACAGGACACAAAGGTGGTCTAAAAGTAACTCGACTTTTATCTGCATTCTCACAAGCCATATAATCTGACCATCTTTTCAATTTCTAGACTCATTCTGGGCCACCAGCAACATTCTTAAATACCGTTCTTTGTCTTGGCTATTCCTAGGTGCCCTTCTTGGCACAAATCCATTATCCTGGGTCATAAACGTTTAGGTGGAACAATTCTAGCATTACTTAGTATTTTGTTACTTTCCATAGATAACTCTTGTCTCACTTCCCAGTACGTTTTTAAAACTTTGGGAACGATACTTCTTACAGGCCCCCCTTCTGTAATCTTTAGTTGTAATCACATTTACCTCTTCCCTTGGGAATCTATTCAGAAGGCGAGGGACAATGACTATACGGTTTGGTCAATGTCTTCCCCCTGGGGTACCTACTACAGGTCGATGTAACCTGTTTAAAAAATCAGCTACTTTGTTCCGCACCCCAGACATATACTGTAGACTGTAATTAAAATCAAGTAGCTTCACAGACAATCTTGCAAAACAGGAAGATGCAGTGTACAACCCCTTCATGGAAAGGACCTTAGTAAGCGGTTTATGGCCGCTCCTTAAAACAAAATGAAAGGTCTATATTGTTCTAACCCCCATACGCAAGCTAAGTCTTCCTGCTCGATCACTGAATACTTTTCTTCAGTCGAAGTTAGTGAGCGCGAGCCAAAAACGACTACACATTCCTCATCCCGCTCATTAACTTGCATCAGAACTGCACTGATGCCTTTGCCACTCGCATCAGTGGTGACAATAGACCTTAATGTAGGGTTGAAACCTTGCATGGGAAATGCAGTGCACATTTCAAGTTCTGCCGACTCAAATCTCTGCTGGCACACTACTGACCACTGAAACATGTTCCTATTCTTTAGAAGTTGTCTAATGTTGTACGTTTTACTAGAAAAGTTCTCTACAAACCTTGAATAAAATTCAGCAAACCTCAAAAGGCTCTAACCTCGTCCTTACTGCTGGGTACCGGTGACTGCTCTACAGCCTCTAACAGTTTTTTCTTCGGCTTGACACCCTCCACCGAAACTTTATGACCTAGTTACGTTACACTTTGTCTGGCAAAGTTACACTTCTTGAACTCTGCAGTTAAGCCCTTGGATTTTAAAATATCCATTACTCTTCTAACCGTTTTGTCATGTTCAACCTTGGTCTTTCCCCCCCATAATCAAAATGTCATCTTGAAAAAACTTAATGCTGTTGACCTCTTTAAACAATTTGAGCATTATGCACTGGAACATTGCTGCAGCAGAAGCTAAACCAAATTCAAATCTTACATACCCAAAACATCCGAAAGGCGTAATAAATGTTGTAAAACTTTTGCTGTTCTTATGTAAATGAGCCTGGTGGTTAGCAGTGGTAAGGTTGATAGTTGTGAACCATCTGACCGCATTGGTGACCGAAAACATTTCCCTTATTTTCAGCAAAGGAATCTAGTTCACGATTATGTTCCTATTTAAATCTGTTATAGCTACTCATAATCTGAGTTTACCATTCACCTTCCGGGCAATAACTAATGGAGAAACCCACTGACATGCTTCCACTCTCTTACTTACCACTTCAGAACTCAACTTCTCCAGTTCACATTTGTCTTCCTCCCTTAAGGCTAAGGGTATATGCCTTACTTTATGCACCTGTGGATTCACATTACGTTTCAGCATGATTATGTGTTGGAATGCTTTTAATTCTCCAATTACACCAGAAAAACTTCTGGGTACTACGTCAGCACTTCTTGTTCCGATCTCTCACATGGTTGTACTACCAATACTGGGTCCGGACTGTTGGGGTCAAGTACAGTTCCCATTTCTCCTTGATCCCAGCAGCCTAAAACCATGGGACCTGCTTCCGCGATGTATAGTCTACTTTCAACCACTCTATATTTGAATTTGAATGGCAAAACGCTCACTCCCAACATTTTTATGTCCTTTCCCGTGAACATTTTAGGACACGTATTAGGGGGCTCTAACATGTCTCCTAGAATTGGAACAAATTTCTCCTCCACACTTTACTATTTACAATTTTTTTCGTTGATGAACTGCTCCCTCAGACATTCCTTCACCCACACTCAAAGCAAACATATTCAAATCCTCATTACCTGACTCTTCTGTCTCTTTTGAAAAATCCTATGTAAGGAGATGTCACCTTTGTGTTTGTTTCCTACAAACCTTTACAAAGTGTCCAACCACCCCACAACACCTTTGGTTACTTGCAGGGCATCTCTTGTTGTTATCCAAATGCCATTTGATACTACACCTAAATCATTTGTCCTTAAATGTAGATTGCTCAGACTGGTCTGTAACTTTCCCTTCCTTCACTTCTTTCCTACCACTAAATTTATGAAAATTTGTATACTTTTATTCAGCCTGTATCTGAGCTACTAAGCCTCTATCTTTATCCACAGTATTGTTTTCAACCCTCTCTGCTATAACTGCTTTGGCACATTTACCAGTTAATTCCGCTTTTTTCACTACATTTACTGCCTCTTGAAGTGTTGACTCCTCCATTATCCACAACGTTCGAGGCATGTGGGCTGCTGAATTCATATCTGTGCATAGATCGCCGCCTAGTGTTGGGTCCGGATGATTGCACGTTGTTGTCCTGGAAGAGTCTTCGAAGTATCCTGGGATAGGTGACTCCTCCCCTGGACTACAGTGCGCATGGGCATCCTCTCCATCCTCAGATTGTTTTTTTCCGCCATTGGGTTCGGATGTGCTTATCTTGACTCAAGTTAGGAAAAACTTTTTCTAGGCCAAAAGGCCTTTAGTTCGCGTCGGTACTGTTCCCGATCGGTATCGATAGTATCTTGTTAGTTTACTAACTTCCAGAACCAACTTTTTCACTTCCTACCCGACCATCGACCAGTCATCGACGATGGAATCGAGGACACCATTCAAGCGGTGTCCGGTATGTAATGCGAAATATCCCCACATCGACGTCCATCCGGTGTGCAACAAATGCCTTTCACCGGATCACGACGAATCTACATGTATGGCCTGTGCCCGATTCCGATCCAAGAAGACTCTCCGGAATCGACGAGCAGCGAGACTCGAAGCGCAGCAAGCGGCACCGGCCGACATCTTCAGCGCTGAGACCGAAGATGTCGAAGACGTGGAGAACCTACCCTCCAGCCCCGTTTCCGAACACGACTCCGGCTCGGAAGACGTTGAAGAAAGCCTCTTTCGCAGAGACGAAGACGACACCGAGGTAGGAGACTACAATGAGGCCTTAGGGGCCGAAGAGAGTAGCTCCGATGACGAGCAAGGCCTACCCGTACAGACTGAGGACATCCCAGTGCGCCAGTCTATGGCTCCGGTCGAGGGATCGCCTTCGGGCCTTACCCAAGACCTATCCCGCAGTTCTTCGGCCCCGCCCTCTGGCCCAGCCTCGGACATTCAGCGGCAGCCATTACTACCCAAACCGGCTGGTTTCCCTTCTTCGAAATCGAAACCGAAAGCTGTATTGGTTCAACCGAAACCGAAAGTAACGCTGGTCGGATCGAGGCCCACCACACCTTCGACGCCAGCAAAACCCATCGGCACCGAGCGCACCAAACGAGACTTCGGTGCCGAGCTTGCAACGGCCGACGTCGGCGTCGACATACGGAAGAAGACCTTCGGTGCCACCAAACCTACGCTGCTCCCGGCACCGACGCAATCGACTCCGACCCCAAAGGTCAAACTGCCTGCTGCATCTCACACCGCTTCGACAGCACCACCAAAGGCACACTCATCGAAGACGTCGACGGCCATTACCACCCCTCGACTCGATGACTCACCGGCGCCGAAAAAGTCCACGCCCGCTTCTACGGAACCGGTCGGCGCAAAGAAATCGATGGCGCTCCAGGTGCGGCCCGTTGCTGCGCACGGCACCAAACACAAAACAGTCCTCCAGGACACATCGGGCTCCGAGCCAATAAAAGCTCCAACAGCCTCTTCGGCACCGGCTAACATTACTTTTGGCCTGCCGCCATCCACGGCCCTGAAAATGTTCCAAATCAGGACACGGGTCACCCACACCACGATCACGCCTGCCGAATGTTCTCCTGCGGAGACGTCTCCGTCACATATCATCGACGCCGACACCGGCAGGATGCTGCTCCACAAAAGGAGAATAACTTCAGAGCCAGCTTTGGACTCCTTCCGGATCCCACTTAAAAGAAAGCTGCCAGTGGTTTCGGAACCGGTTCTTTACGAACCTCTCCATTCCCCCTACCAGGATCCACTGTCCTTCTCTCCCACACACTCCGACACAGATGTTTTGGAGGACTACATGGGTGACCACGTCCCCTACCCCGGAGAAATGGACCCTCAAGGCCAACGGGACCCTGATCAAGCTTGGGATGACCCTGTCGACTCCGGTGCACCTATAGATGCACAGGACCCGCAACTCTATGGAGCAAAAACATCTCCCACAGAGGACACTGCCGCGTTCAACGCCTTAATTGAACGTGCTGCGGCCAATCATGGGGTGCAACTTCACTCTGACACCGTAGAGGACGACTTTCTCATGGACACTTTCGCATCCTCAGAAAGGAACATTAAAACTCTACCTATGTTGAAGGGTGTCCTCAAACCAGCAAAGGACATCTTCAAGGAACCCACCAGGGCAAGAGTAATAAACCCCAGGATCGACAAAAAATACAGATCGGCGCCTGGGGACCCCACCTACATTAGAGGCCAGTTACCTTTGGATTCAATTGTAGTTGCGAATGCTCGCAAGAGGGCACACTCGCAAACAGCAGGTGATGCTCCTCCCCCGGACAAAGAGTCCAAGGTGCTAGAGACCTCCGGCAAACGGGTTGCCGCACAGGCGGCTAACATATGGCGTATTGCCAATACTCAGGCGCTCCTCGCTCGCTACGATCGAGCACACTACGACACATTAGAACAACTACTCCAACATCTCCCTGACCAATACAAAGAAGGTGCAGAGATCCTCATCAGGGAGGGACAGCTCCTCACAAATGCATCCATTAAGTGTGCACTGGATGCCGCGGATACAGCTGCCAGAGCCATAAACACTAGCGTCATGTTGCGACGACATGCCTGGTTGCGAATCTCCGGATTCAAACCTGAGGTACAAAATAACATCCTCAACCAACCTGTCAACCCCGACTACTTATTCGGGCCGGAGGTTGACACCACCCTAGAGAAAATATAAAAAAGACACGGACACTGCAAAGTCCATGGGGGCTCTACAAACGCAGTCCTTTCGGAGCGGCTCCTTTCGTCGCCCCGGAAATAGAGGAGCAGGTAGAGGACAGGGGTCACAGCAAACATACAACAAAGGCAACACACAGAGCACCTACGACAAAAACACCCGGGGTGGATATCGTGGCTCCAGCACAAAGGGCAGAGGACGCGGCTACGGCAACACCAGGTCCTCCCCCAAGAACAAGCAGTGACGCCCTCTCCCTTCCTCCCGACCACATAACACCTGTCGGGGGAAGGCTACAGAGGTTCCTGTCCACGTGGAACTCCATCACCACGGACAGGTGGGTCAAAGATATTGTCAAATACGGTTACTGCCTAGAATTAACCTCAACTCCGCCCACAATACCTCCAAAAAACCGTCCTATGTCCTCAGAGCACTTAACGCTCTTACAGCAGGAGGTGCAAAGTATGCTACTAAAAGGTGCATAGGTCGTATCCGTCCACGAGCAAGGTACGGGGGTGTACTCCCTGTACTTCTTAATACCAAAAAAGGACGGGTCGCTCAGACCTATATTAGACCTGAGACCCCTAAACCGGTACATTCTCTCCGAGCATTTTCACATGCTCACTTTACAGCAAGTCCTCCCGCTGCTCAAGCAGGGAGACTTCCTGGCCACACTGGACCTCAAAGATGCGTATTTCCACATACCCATTCACCCCTCACACAAAAAATACCTCAGGTTCACTGTTCAGGGGCAGCACTACCAGTTCAAAGTCCTTCCCTTCGGCGTGACGACAGCACCCAGGGTTTTCACAAAGTGCCTAGCTACTGTAGCGGCACATCTGCGGAGGCAGCACATACACGTCTACCCTTACCTGGACGACTGGCTCATTCAAGCAAAGTCAGCCCAACAATGTGCCAGCCACATATCCCGCACCATTAACCTCCTTCACAGTTTGGGGTTCTCACTAAATTACCCAAAGTCCCATCTCCAGCCCGCACACGTACAACAGTACCTAGGTGCGACCATAGACACTCTGGCGGCCACAGCTCAGCCAAATTTAGTGAGAATCAACAGCATACAGATGCTGATTTCCAAGTTCAAACCCCAACACTCCCTGCCCGCGCGAGTGTTTATGCAGTTGATAGGCATGATGGCCTCCTGCATTTTCATAGTCCCGCACGCGAGACTACATATGCGCCCGCTCCAGGAGTGCTTAGCACGTCAGTGGAATCAGGTTCAAGGGCAACTAAAAGACCTAGTGTTGGTGAGCGGTCGGGCATACAACTCTCTGCATTGGTGGAATCCACAAAACCTTTGCAAGGGCCGACCGTTCCAAGAGCCTGTTCCACAAATAATACTGACAGCGGACGCGTCTCTCCAGGGATGGGGAGCTCATGTACTCAGTTACACAGTGCAGGGACTATGGACAATACAACAAAAGAAGATGCACATCAACCTTCTAGAACTGATGGCAATCTTCCTAGCAATGAAAGCATTCAAAGTACACTTGTGCAACAAAGTCGTGTTGATCCGGACGGACAACATGACCGCCATGTACTACATACAAAAGCAGGGAGGAACACACTCTCCACAGTTGTCTCATCTGGCTCAGAGCATGTGGAAGTGGGCCATTCAGAGGAACATGTTCCTCATGGCGGAACACCTCCCCGGCAAGGACAACCAGATGGCGGATCTGCTCAGCAGACACAGCCACCAGATGCACGAGTGGGAGTTACACCCATCAGTTCTCCAACCGTACTTCCAGCAGTGAGGTCATCCAGACATAGACCTATTCGCCACAAGCGAAAACGCAAAATGCCAAAGCTTTGCCGCCAGGTTCCCACATCCGCAGTCGCAGGGCAATGCGATATGGATGAACTGGTCCGGCAGATTTGCGTACGCTTTTCCCCCAGCACTACTAATACCGCTGGTGGCACGCAAACTCAGACAACACTCTCTGACACTCATCCTGGTTGCTCCAACGTGGGCACGCCAGCCGTGGTACACCACCTTTCTCGAACTCTCCATGGTGCCGCATCAACGGCTGCGTGTCAAACCCGAGCATTTGACGCAGAACCATGGAGAGGTTCAGCACCCAGATCCGCAACAGCTGAACCTGGCAATCTGGCTCCTGAAGTCCTAGAGTTTGGCTACCTCAACCTGCCACCTGACTGTATGGACATCATTAAGGAGGCCAGGAGACCCACTACCAGAGCTTGCTATGCAGCCAAATGGAAGAGGTTCGTCATTTATTGCAATAATAATGACATCAACCCGCTAGACGCATCCATCCAAAACATTATTTGTTACCTATTACACCTCTACCGATGCAATCTGGCGTACACCTCTATACGTGTCCATTTGACCGCAATATCCGCCTATCTACAGACCAGGCAGCACCTCTCTTTATTCAGAGTGCCTGCCATCAAAGCATTCTTGGAAGGACTCAAACGAGTAATTCCTCCAAGCCACCCACCGGCTCCGATGTGGAACCTCAACTTGGTCCTCACACGCCTGATGGGTCCACCCTTTGAACCTCTACACTCATGCGAGATTCAATTCCTTACCTGGAAAGTAGCTTTCCTAGTAGCGATAACTTCTTTACGAAGAGTTAGTGAACTCCAGGCACTAACCGTCCAAGAGCCATTTATACAAGTTCACGCCAACAGGGTCGTACTACGTACCAACCCCAAGTTCATGCCCAAGGTGGTATCGCAGTTCCACATGAATCAGACTATTGAACTGCCGGTTTTCTTTCAAAACCCACAGACTGTTGCTGAAAGGGCACTCCATACCCTAGATGTAAAGAGGGCCCTCATGTATTATATCGACAGGACCAAACCCTTTAGGAAAACACAACAGCTTTTCGTTGCCTTTGCCCCACACCACAAAGGTAACGCTATCTCCAAAGCAGGTATAGCCAGATGGATCATTAAATGTATTCAAATTTGCTATCAAAAGGCTAAACGCACTTTAACGATTCCCCCACGAGCCCACTCAACACGTAAGTTAGGGGCCTCCATGGCTTTCCTAGGAAACATTCCTTTGCATGATATATGTAGAGCAGCCACCTGGTCCACTACACATACATTTACCAAACACTATTGTGTAGATGTACAATCGAAACAGCAGGCAGCTGTAGGACAGGCTGTTCTCAAAACTCTTTTTCAGACCGCTGCAGCTGGCACTGGTAGCCGCCGCTAATAGAGGGCACTGCTATGTATTCTATGCACAGATATGAATTCAGCAGCCCACATGCCTCGAACTGAATATGCTACTTACCAGTATGCATCTGTTCTTGGCATGTAGGGCTGCTGACATTCATATCGCCCTCCCTCCTCCCCGGCGCCTGTAGCAGCTGCAGCTCTCAGAATTACTGTAAAGCATGGTCATCACTTTCTGTATCTACTCCATCACTGCCACAATGGCGAAAAACAATCTGAGGATGGAGAGGATGCCCATGCGCACTGTAGTCCAGGGGAGGAGTCACCTATCCCAGGATACTTCGAAGACTCTTCCAGGACAACAACGTGCAATCATCCGGACCCAACACTAGGCGGCGATCTATGCACAGATATGAATGTCAGCAGCCCTACATGCCAAGAACAGATGCATACTGGTAAGTAGCATATTCATTGTCTTTGATATTAGCATTCACAGCACACTTGACAATTTGGTCACGTAATAGCTCATCATGCAGATTAGCAAACCTGCACGTTAATGCTAAATCTTTTAATGCTGCTACATAGTCTTCCACAGGCTCATCCTTTTCCTTCTTCCTATAGTAGAACTTGTACGGATCTACTGACACACAAACCGTAGGATTAAGGTGCAAGTCTGAATCTTCCAAAGCATTTTTGTAGATGTCACCTTGTCCTTGTGGTCTGGTTTTCTTCTGTATGTGATTATACATCATAAACCCACCAGCTCCTGAACAGTGCAATAAAATCTTATGTTCGAGGCATATGAGCTGCAGATTACACACTATGCATACATCGCCATCTGGTGTTGGGCCCGGATGTTTGCACTTGTTTTTGTCTTGGAAAGTCTTTGGAAGTCACAAGGTATGTGACTCCTCCTTTGGATCATAGTGCGCCTGGGCATAGGCTCCATCCTCAGATAGTTTTTTTCTGCCATCGGGCTCGGATTTGTTCTCGCGTTCCAGTTCGGAACCGTTAACGTTTTTCTCTTTCGACACGCAGTCCTTCCCTTCTTGACGGTATTGTTTCGATCGCGTTTTCCCAATACACGCGACCCTCAACTTCGAAGTCTTAGATTACGGTCGTCTACGAAGGCCTTCGGGCCTACCTGGGCCTCATCTCCGGCTCATGGCAAGGACGCCATTCTAAAAGTGTCCTCGATGTGGGTCGAAGTTTCCCCTCTCGACACTATCAAAAAAAGGCTTCGGTCCCACCTTCACCTTCGGGTCCAGGTGCACACCAAGACACTGCTTCCAATGCCCCGCCTTCGGGCCCGGTAAAGAAGCCTACTAAGCCCTTAGGTGACTCGGGCTCGAGTCAGCCTACACTCGGTGCCGAAAAACATACTCGGGCACCGAAAAACATACTCGGGCACCGAAAAAGAAGACGTCCTCATCCACGCCGACCGCTGCTTTGACATATAAGCACTCGGCGTCGAAGGCTACACTGGTTCCTCGGCACCGACAACACCCTCGGAGCCGACCAAAAAACAACCGTCAAAGGGCCCTGACTCCCATTCTTCGAAGCCGAAGACCTCGGAACCGAAAAAACAACAACAGGTTCCATCGGATAAAGACACTGCAAAACTGCACGGTTCCAAACCTAGAACCGCTACCGAGTCGGCGCCGAAAAAGCTTACGGCACTGAAGCCGTCGACTCCGAAGGATCTGCCTCCCACAGAAGAACTGTTTCATCCTGATCCTACCCAAAAGACTCTTGTGAAGGATCCTAAGACTGGTCACTTAATGCTTAGCATCAAGAAAAGACCCCTAGAAACGCCTGCACCGGCACCACCACCGAAAAAGAGAGACTTTGCTACCTCTCCATTAAGGATCCCTTCTCCTCTTCCTCCTCCTCCTCCCCCACCACCACACCGCTCTCCTACACCATCACCTACCCCAGTAGATGATGACAAAACCTCAGATGATGCAGGGGGAGGTGCGGACGAACAACCCCTTGGCGACCCTACCCCTACTGGCTCCCCAGACCCCTGGGATGATTACAGTGTCCCAGACGGCCCTTACACCCCACAAGATGACATCTATCCCTCCAGGCCTTCCCCTTCAGAGGACAATATCTGCTTCAACCAGCTCCTTCACAGAGCTGTCCAGTACCATGGGGGTGCCCTTCATACAGACCCAGTAGAGGAAGATTTTCTCATGGACACTTTTGACACCACACAAAGGTCCACCTCAATTTTACCCATGCTTAAAGGGGTCATTAAGCATGCACCAGAGATCTTTAAAGACCCAGTCAGGGCTTGAGTCATCAACCAGAGAATAGAAAAAAAGTATAAGGCTGCTCCTACTGATCCAGCATACGTTAAAGGCCCCGCACCACTAGACTCCTTGGTAGTCTCTAATGCAAGGAAGAGAGCCAATTCCCAAACATCAGTTGACGCACCACCACCAGATAAGGAATCTAAACTCCTGGATGCCTCTGGCAAACGCACAGCGTCACAGGCAGCAAACATATGGCGCATTGCTAATACCCAAGCGTTGTTAGCCAGGTATGACAGGGCACATTATGATGAACTTGAGTCCATAATGCAGCACCTCCCTGACAGGTATAAAAACAGGGCCAATGAACTCATACAGGAAGGTAAAACCATCACTAACACCTCCATCCGTTGTGCCTTAGATGTAGCAGATACCGCCTCAAGGGCAATAAACACCAGTGTCCTTTTGCGCAGGCGGGCCTGGTTAAACATCTCCGGTTTTAAACCTGAAGTCCAGAGTTCCATACTCAATCAGCCATTCGATGAGCAACACCTACTTGGCCCCAACGTGGACGTATCACTTGAGAAAATGAAAAAGGATACAGACAAAGCCAAATCTATGGGAGCCTTGCAGTCGCAAGCTCCCAGACGGTCCTTTTGTCGCTCATCCTTCAGAAGCACCCCTAGAGGCTACTCCTCTGATAGCCCCTCCACTTCTTACAAGGCCCCCACCCAATCCACCTTTACTAGAGGTTACCAACGTGGTGGTTACAGGGGGAACAACAGCAAAGGCAGAAGTAAAAACAACAACTCCCGCTCTGCCTCCACCACCACCCCATGACTTCCCTCCACTTCCCCTAGACCATTCCACTCCAGTCGGGGAAGACTCCACCAATTCCTCCCTGCCTGGGCAAACATCACTTCAGACAGGTGGGTGCAACAGATAATTCAATCAGGCTACTGTCCCGAACTAACATCTACCCCCCCAACCATACCACCCAAACAACGTCCAATGTCACAAGAACATCTGTTACTGCTAAAGCAGGAGGTAATCTCCCTCCTACAAAAAAGTGCAATAGAACCAGTTCCCCTGCACCAACAAAACAAGGGAGTTTACTCCCTCTATTTTCTCATACCAAAAAAGGATGGCTCTCGAAGACCTATTTTAGACCTTAGACCCCTAAACCTATGCACTCAGACCATTTCCACATGGTCACACTCCAGCAGGTCCTCCCTCTGCTTTCACGGGGCAACTTCCTTTCCTTGCTACTCTAGACCTCAAGGATGCTTATTTCCACATTTCCATTCACAGTGTTCACAGAAACGATCTCAGATTCGTAGTGGACGGTCAGCACTATCAATTCAAAGTACTCCCATTTGTAGTTACCACAGCACCAAGAGTGTTTACCAAGTACCTAGCGGTGGTGGCAGTACACCTAAGAAGACAACACATCCATGTCTTCCCATATCTAGACGAGTGGCTCATAAAAGCCAGCTCATACAATCAGTGTGTACAACACACTCACGCCACTATTCAACAACTTCATGACCTGGGGTTCACAATAAACCACGCCAAGTCCCAGCTGCAACCGTCCCACATGCAACAATACCTCGGTGCCACAATACACACCTCAAGGGCGCTGGCCTATCCCAGTCCCGCCAGGATAGCAAGCATACAAGCTCTTCTCACCAAATTCCAACCGCAACACTCTCTTCCAGCTCGAGTGTTCATGCAACTCATAGGGATGATGGCCTCTTGCATATTCATAGTGCCTCATGCAAGACTCCAGATGCATCCTCACCAAGAGTGCTTAGCACGCCAATGGAACCAGGCTCAAGGTCAGCAAAGAGATCTGGTTTTGGTAGACGGTCGTACCCATCGCTCTCTGCAGCGGTGGAACACCAAGAACCTTTCCAAGGGGCGACCGTTCCTAGAGCCGATTCCTCAAATAGTTATGACAGCGGACGCATCGCTCTCCGGCTGGGGAGCTCACCTACTACATTACACCATGCAAGGCAGGTGGACACCTCAACAAAAGTTATTCCACATCGACCACTGAGGTTATTTATCCGGAAGTCACCTCAATCATTAATCTGTCTCTGAGCACAGCACGGGTCCCTCTGCATTGGAAACAGGCCAAACTTCTGCCACTCTTAAAGAAGCCTTCTCTGGATCCACTATCAGTGGCCAGTTATCGACCTATTTCTCTTCTTCCAGCCCTGTCTAAAGTTTGCGAAAAAATCGTCTTCCGACAGTTGGACCTTTTCGTTGAGAACTCCGGTGCCCTCCATCCGGCCCAATCCAGATTTAGGAAAAGCTATAGTACCGAATTGGCTTTAGTGGAAATGGCTGAATCCATTAGAGAGTGTCAGGATGCAGGCGGCAGAGCGGCTCTGCTTTTACTGGATCTCTCTGCTGCCTTTGACACGGTACCTCATCATCTCCTACTTTCTCACCTGGCTAGCATCGGCATCTGCATCGGCATCTGCTTTGGAATGGCTGAAATCCTTTTTGAAAGACCGTTCCCAGCAGGTCTGGTCACCTCCCTTCTCCTCTACTGTTAGGAATGTGGCTACTGGTGTTCCTAAAGGTTCTACCTTGAGTCCATTACTTTTTAACATCTATCTGACACCCCTCATTTACTTGGCAGAGGAGTTGGGGGCGAAAGTAATCGCCTATGCCGATGATACCCAGTTGTTATTCACCTCGAATGATGGGAACCTTTCAAGCGCAGAACTGCCTCTCCTCTGTGTTTCAGTAGTTGGCACGCGCCCAATTGAAATGTAACGAGGATAAGTCTGAGGTCCTGTTATATGGCTCCTTCCCACCGGGCTTTTATGAAAATCTGTGGCCAAATGACTTTCCTCGTCCAAAGACTGTGGGTGCGTCTGCTAAAAACCTGGGAATATGGTTTGGCACCGATCTCCGTTTTACGGTTCAAATTAGGAAACACACCGGTGCCTGCTTTGGTATACTTAAATCCCTTCGAAGATTTTTTTCTCTCCTTCCTAGCCAAGCAAAGGAAACAGTTGCCCGGGCACTCATTCTTTCTCGCTTAGACTATGCTAATGCTCTCTATTGTGGCATTCCTGGCTATCTGTTGAGTAAATTGCAAATAATTCAAAACGCCACCGTTAGACAGCATCTGCGTGATCTACATTGGCTTCCTGTGGCACAAAGAGTGCAATTTAAAGCTCTTATGGTGGCCCATAGAGCACTGCATGGTCTGGGTCCTGCGTATATTAGGAAGAGGTTCAGCTTTTATGTTCCCAATCGAGCCTTACGTTCAGCCTCCCAACGCTTGATGAT
Organism: Triturus cristatus; assembly: GCF_964204655.1. Lineage (NCBI taxonomy): Eukaryota > Metazoa > Chordata > Amphibia > Caudata > Salamandridae > Triturus > Triturus cristatus. Next base: position 731,469,280 of record NC_140585.1, on the reverse strand, counting down.
CATTCCTCGTTTTCGCAGATCTCGGCTGGGAGGTCAGTCCATTTCAGTCAAAACAGCGTCGCTTTGGAATTCGCTCCCGCTGACTATTCGGAGCATTCAGGAGCTTGGCCCTTTTAAGAAACAACTTAAAACCTTTCTTTTTAATTAACTTACTCAAACTCCCCGTCTCTCAGGTTCTCCGATAACTGCTTGCGCCAGGATACTCTCGAGTAATTGAGCGCTCTATAAAACCTTTTATAACATATAACATAACACCTGGAGCTACTAGCCATATTCCTAGCCTTGAAAGCATTCCAAAAACACATTTCAGGCAAAGCTGTCTTAGTCTGCACGGACAACATGACAGCCAGGTATTATATACAAAAACAAGGCGGGACACACTCTCTGCAGCTCTCTCAGCTCGCACAGAGCATATGGAGGTGGGCTATACCTCCGAACATCTTTCTCCTAGCCCAACATGTCCCAGGAGTCCAAAACACAATAGCTGATCTGTTGAGCCGTCAAACACAACAAATCCACGAGTGGGAACTTCATCCACAAGTTCTTAAACTGTTTTTTCAGATGTGGGGCAACCACAGATAGACCTCTTCGCCACCCAAGAAAACGCCAAATGCCCATACTTAGCCGCCAGGTATCCTCATCCATTGTCCAAAGGCAATGCGATATGGATGAACTGGTCAGGCAGATTTGCGTACGCTTTTCCGCCTCTCCCACTCATTCCACTAGTGGTGCGCAAACTACAGCAACACTCCGTAACGCTCATCCTAGTTGCTCCAATTTGGGCCAGACAACCATGGTACACCACATTGCTGGAACTCTCCGTAGTTCCGCACCAAAAATTACACCTCTCTCCACGCCTCTTAACCCAGAACCATGGAGAGATCCAACACCCAGACCCAGCTCAGCTCAACCTAGCGATCTGGCTCCTGAAGTCCTAGAATTCGGTTACCTTAACCTTCCTCCTGACTGTATGAACGTCATTAAAGAAGCTAGACGGCCTACCACTAGAGCATGCTATGCAGCCAAGTGGAAACGATTTGTAATATACTGTCATAACAACAATACTGATCCCCTAGATGTGTCTATCCAACACATCATAGGCTACTTACTATACCTCCAAAGATGCAACTTAGCCTACACGTCTATCAGACTGCATCTTGCTGCCATAGCAGCATATCTGCAAAATAGACAACATCTATCACTTTTCAGAGTACCTGCCTTTAAAGGCCTTTATGGAGCGACCCAAAAGAATAATTCCCCCCCGAGTACCACCTTCACCTGTGTGGAATTTAAACATCGTTCTCACAAGACTAATGGGGCCTCCATTTGAACCTCTACATAAATGTGAGCTACAATTCTTAAGATGGAAACCTGCTTTCCTAGTAGCCATTACTTCTCTACGAAGAGTTAGCGAACTACAAGCACTAACCATTCAGGAACCCTTTCTGCAGTTGCATCATAATAAGGTTGTTCTCCGAACTAATCCTAAATTCCTCCCTAAAGTCATTTCTCCCTTCCACCTCAATCAATCTGTGGAGCTGCCTGTATTCTTCTCGCAGCCACTAACAGTCGCAGAAAGAGCTCTTCACACCTTAGATGTCAAAAGAGCACTGCTGTACTACATAGAGAGAACACAACCTTTTCATAAGACCAAACAACTATTCGTGTCTTTCTCACCACCACACAAGGGCAACCCCATATCAAAGTCTGGGATCAAATGCATACAAATTTGTTACCACAAAGCAAAACGTACATTATCTGTTCCTCCTAAAGCCCACTCTACACGAAAGATAGGGGCTTCAATGGCATTTTTAGGGAACATTCCCTTAGACGATATCTGCAGAGCAGCTACATGGTCTACACCGCACACATTCGCAAAACACTATTGTGTCGATGTGCAAACTAAACAACCGGCTAGTGTGGGCCAGGCTGCACTCAAAACACTATTTCAAACTACTGCAACAGATACTGGTGGTCGCCGCTAGGAGGGGCTACTGCTATACAATCTATGCATAGTGTGTAATCTGCAGCTCATATGCCTCGAACGGAATATGCTACTTACCAGTATGCATCTGTTCTTGGCATATAGAGCTGCAGATCTACACACGCCCATCCGCCTCCCCGGCTACCTTTATCTGTTCCAGTATTATCTTACTTAGATACAGCTTACATGGGCATCTTTCCTGTTTCTTATAAAGCTCCATCATTTCCCTGCTGGCGAAAAACAATCTGAGGATGGAGCCGATGCCCATGCGCACTATGATCCAAAGGAGGAGTCACATACCTTGTGACTTCCAAAGACTTTCCAAGAAAAACAAGTGCAAACATCCGGGCCCAACACCAGATGGCGATCTATGCATAGTGTGTAGATCTGCAGCTCTACATGCTAAGAACCGATGCATACTGGTAAGTAGCATATTCCTTTCCTCAGAAGCTAAATGCTTATCATCCTCAAATGTGGAAATATAGTTTTCAAAGTACTGTTTCCACTCATTCCATATTAAAATAGGCTCCCCTTTAGCTGCCAAAAATGGTTGTGGAGGGGATAAATTCCACACATTTCCAGAGGCCTTACTAGTTGGAAAGATTCACTATTAATTCCTAAATATCTTATGTTTTTTTTCTCCCAGCACTTGACCTAAAGTGCAACTGCTAGTTAATGTTTCTCCAGTATCTGAAACGAAGTGCAACTGTTAGTTTAACCAAATCGTGCCTGTTGCTGAATTCACCTGACAAGCCTTTAAAAATGAAATTCCTGTGTAAGCGCACAAGCCTGTCGCAGAGAGCAACAGGCTTCCTGCACGTCACACAGGTGCCTGTCGCTGAACAACTCACGAAGATGCCGGCACGTACTAATAAAAGTGTGCGCCTCGCCTTTTAAAGAGATCAATATCTTTGCAATGCGTAATGCACAAGGAAACACTCACGATTGTCAGTGACTGACTGTGTTCTCTCCCAAAAAATGATTGCCATGCGCCGTTGGATGTAATATCCACAGGCTGTTGGCCTTGTGTGCACGTCCACGAATAATCAACAGGTGATAGAGCTTGCTCAAGGGAAGGCGCGTGCACGCTGTACATCTCGAGCAGCAGCTTTGGAATTTCACAAGTCTCCCTTGTCGTAATTAAAGCTGTTGGATCAACAGTTGAGCAAACATAAGTTGGAAAAATTCAGTTAACTTCAACGCATGTAAAGTAATAGTAGAAGAAAGTAAGGATTTAAGGTGTAATCTTCCTTACGGCATCTGCAATGTACACACATAATGATTCCAAAGGAGTTTCCTCCAGAATACACTTTTCACGCATAGGTTCTCTGTACCAGGACTACGCTGCAACTCGTCGCCAAATCTGTGAAGAATCACCGTTCACACGTACTGCTTAGCTGAGCCTTATTGCTATGATCCTGGTACAACACAAGCAGATGCTTCCACCCTTCACCGGTTCATATAACGAACTCCTGTTCCACCCGGTAGCACTGCGTCTCATAGTTACATTCCATACCCTGCCATGACAGCCGTCAGACACGCTAGCATTCTGTGTTCACAATACAGTGGCTTCTTGTCTGTCCCTAGACTGGTACTATAATACCAGATGCACCATACCTGCGAAAACAGACAAACAGCATTTATGCTGTTACAACAGGGTAAATATCGGAGTATACATGTATGAAGCATGCTGTGTGTGTGTGCTACTTATATACTGTTCATACTAAGCCTGTTTGTTACGAACAAGCGTACGTCTGGTCTTGTGTCTACTGTGAGGCCAAAATATTCTGTGAACACTCGCTCTTGTTACATTGTGAGAATAGTGGTCACTGCAAGCCATGCGTGAATTAAAAAAAGCTTATGTCAAGGTGTGCCGTGGTATGGAGGCTAGCGTCTTAAACAAAATGGGCATGCACATTAGATTGGCACTTTTTCAAAACGTACTCCTACAGGTAATTATCAAGGCCCACGGGGTGCAGATGGTGGTTTGGCCCTGGTCAAACACTAAGCTCCATAGGGCTAGCATATGAGAAGGCAAACAAACACATGCATTCTGTTAAAGAAACCACTCTGGGCTGCTAGTCTGGAGCACTGCGTTGATAGACTTTTGCCGATGTTTCTCTTGATCAGAAGACAAAGACACACAATAAGCAGGTTAAAAATTGCCACTCTCAACTGCTGGTCTAGAGGGCTGTGTATGAGGTTAACGTTGCACAATGGCTACAAGGGGACTCACGATTCCAAGGGTCCTGCAAACCGCCGTGAACCTACTTGGTACCAAACTGCCTGGCTCGCTGAACTAAAAAACGGGATCCGGGGACTACTTTTATTGTCAAGTACTACTCACAAATGAGTGATCGGGCTCACATGTGGGTATGATGCATTGTGTGCTGTAGCCGACGCGGAATGCTCCATGAACATCTGAAGGTGCAGTGCGAGTCCACCGTGAAAGCCTGATAGGAAATGAAGTCCCAACCAGCCCTGATTACTATGGGCAGTCAGCCAATAAACTTAAGTGCACGTGTGAAAATAAAACCGAAAAAGTCACGCTTTCTGGGATACACTACTGACTGTAGTGAGTCTCACTTGGCCCAGCTGAATGTACTCTCAGAGGCACGTGCAGGGAAAGCCTGGCTGGCCTCATATGTGGAGCATATTATGTATTTCATTTCATTAAATAAACAAAGCTGAAAAACCCTTCAATTATCCCAAAACATTAGTAGAGTTAAAAAAAGAAATGAAAAAGGAGCTTATTTGCGGCTGTCTATATACCCCGTGAATAAAGGGATACCTGGGCATCTGTGAGTAATTTTAAAGTTTTAAAATCAACCCCTGGTCACTAAAAAAGTATATGTACAAAGAGCTCCCTGGAATACAGTTGAGCTCATTCTGACCTTTAGCAGCTAGGATGAACCCGATGATGAAGCATGCTACTGCTAGAGTGAGTGTTGTAAATAAAAAAAAGGGTTTGTCTTCCCTTGTATCTCAAGGCACCCAAGACAGTAATCCTACCTACGAGTCTCTATCAGCTCAGGCAGATGGATACTTTGTTTTGATGCTCATATTCTGGGAGAACATATCCTAGATTGATTGTTCAGAAGGTCTCCCTTTCAGGATTTTTTGTTCCCCCGAAAGAAAAAAAAACCTATTTTGTGTAGTGACCCTAATTGGTTTATTGGGGCTTACTTTAATAATCCCAAGTGCTCTATAAGTGGTAGGGTGGTCAAGCATCTTAGGCTTATCAGTGTAGTGTTGAGCATTTGTTGTACATACAGTCCATAACTGAGACACACGCTCAAAAAGAAATCCAAGACTAATCTAGAAAAATAATATAGAATTTTATATAGTTTTAGACAACAAGGGCCAGATGTACGACCGTTTTTTGTGGTCACAAACCGGAAATCGGCCCGTTTGCGACCTCAAAAAAGGGTGGTGGTATTTACAAACACTGCGAATCAATATTAAAAAGGGGTGTGCCAAAGGCGTCCCTTCCTAAAAGCGAGTTAGAATGGTATGTACCATTGTTTTTGCAAACGCATAAACGCATTTGTGGTCACAAAACACTTGCAGTTTACCACCTACTTTAAGTAGGTGGTAAGCCACTCACAAACGGGAAGGGGTCCCCATGGACAACTGCCTACTTTTAAAAAATTGAACAAATATTTCATTTTTCTTTTTTAAATGTATCCCATTGTCCTTGAAGGAAAATGAGCTACATTAAAAAAAAATCCCGCAAATCTGCTTTATTGAAAAAACTGTCACAGATCGAGTTTTCACCAGAAAGAGCATTATCCAAGGCAAGTAACATGTTTGTCTGCCTTTTTGCCTTGCCAGCAGTTCTTTCGCATTTTGTCTAATCATTTTCTTGAGGCAATTAACATTCTTTCCATAAGTCTTGTAATTAATCAATGTAATTCTTCTTTGATTATTATATGAAGTTGGTCTAATCTTTAACTGCTCACATCTGCATGGTAACAATTCTTCGCTGGGGTTTGCAAAAAGGATTTCTGAAATTATCTATGAGGTGAGGATATGGTAGCACAACTGTGATTACAATGTCCCAACTTCATACTTAACCTCAGCGTGCTGATCCATATTTTTCATTTTCACTATGTTTACATCACTAATTGGTGTACACTGTTGTGGCAATCTCATTTGCACACACACACACACACCAAACACATCCATGCCTACACCCCCACGCCTTTCTCTTTCTCACTCACCTGCAGCATTCCCCCCCCCCCCCCCCTCCTGATCCTTTTCCTCATCCCCAGCCTGCTCCACAACTATCACAACACTCCCTCTACCTCCTCCTGGCCATTTTCAGTGATAGTCGCAAACTGTGGGTGAACAGGTATTCTATCAGTAATGAATATGTGTCCTTATGCATCCATCAAGTGTTGGAATACATCCAGCTTTCCTACTTCAGAGCAGCTTTGATTTTAGATGCTTCCTATTGACTAACTTAATGCATTAGATTGTTTCCAGTAAAACTGAATTTCGCTGTCAAATGCTTGACCTGATTTTTCCCACCTCATTCAGATCAGCAACACATTAAGGGAACTGCACACAGATTCATTGTACAGCTTAGACCTACACTGCCAACATCTGCTCTAGGCACCTCCCTCCATAAAATAGTTGCAGTGTGAGTTTTCAGGCGCAGCACTAATGCAGGGCTTGTCAGCATCCTGTGCAAGTGCTGTTACATGGTGGAACCAAGATAGGGGGAACTGTTCTAATGCTGCTTAACCTCTCACTCCATTTGATGCTTGAGACAACGATTGTGACAAACCAACTAACTGCGGTATAGAATAACATTTTTGCATTGGGTAGTAAAAAAGAAAAGGGGGAGGGATTGAAGGCTGGTCATACCAAAGGATGCAAAGAGATTAAGCATAAGGAGGAGGCAGGCATCATATTTCTTGTAGATCTGATCAGTATCATCGACCTCTATCTCAGTACCTCACTGGGGTTTGTCCCACATTGGTTGTTGTGAAGGATGGTGTTTCTTTTGATTTTATCATGGAATTGGTTGATTGCAAAGTTTTGTTTAGTCTTTCACAGGAATTGCACATGAGTAATGGGACTGTAGTTTGGTAGCTCATGGGTGCCAATGTTTTGCTTCTTCACAGGAGGGTCTTAATTATTTTAAATCAAGATAATTTAGAAGTGCTCCAACTCGTGATCTGTCCAACGTCTTGGAAGAAGCATGTTGTGTCTAAGGCCTTTTCTTGGGTGTCTTGGGGCAGTCAGAGGTTCCCGGGCAATAGTTAGCATGGGTATTGTCTTTTACCATTGATGTCTTAGAGCTGTCTGCAAGGAAATCCCTCTTTTTTGTATGGTCACAAGGACTTTTGCCTGTGCTGCTGGTTTTTCGAACTAAGAGTGCACTGAGGCCTGCTAACCAGACCTCCATGCCAGTGCCCTGACCCCAAAAATTGAATGTTGCATTGGCTATGCCCAGTTCGCATAGGCTAACTTGCCTGTAAGTCTCTAGTATATTGTACCCAGTGCCTTTAAGTTTGAGAGTCCCCTCACCACCCCCAATGATTACAACACTCATGTTCCATCCTGGTTGTGACACGAGTAATACGAGTATCCCAGTAGGCCATTGCAGACTGAAAGGGCAGTTTCAAACTGCTAATCTGACTTCGCCATTTGAAAGCCATGGCAAAGTCAATAGTCGCCCTGAAACATGTGTAAGTCACCCCTATGTTAGGCCTACTGAGCTCCAAGGGAGGGTGCAGCATATTTCATGGGCAGAACATTTATTTGACATGTTCTGACTGTAAAAACATGAAACTGTAGTGTTCGAGGCATATGAGCTGCAGATCACACACTTAGGATAGTAGATCGCCATCTGGTGTTGGGCTCGGATGCTTGCAGGTTGTTGTTGTCTTCGGATGAAGTTTTTGGTCACGAGATAGGTGACTCCTCCCTTGGACTACAGTGCGCATGGGCATCCACTCCATCCTCAGATTGTTTTTTTCCGCCATTGCGTCAGATGTAACTTTTCCACTCCGGCTGAAAATCTCAAATACAAGCTTTGCGAAGCGAAAAATCTTCTAACAACTACATCGAAGCACCTTCACTCGACATCGAATTCATCGTCTCGATTCCGGACGTCGACGCGGGCGGTTGGGGCTATCAACGCCGTGAGGCCTACGGCTCATGGAAAGGACGCCGTTTAAAAAATGCCCCCAGTGTGGAGCCTTTCTCGGACACCTTCCATTTTTATGACCGATGGGACGTTTTCTTGTTTCTTCTAACTTTTACCATTTAGATAGCCGAGTGGGCAATCCCACCACCCGGTTTCGAGCTCATGAGGCAATTTTCTCTTTACAGCAAGTATGTTGTTACCTTCTAACGTGTTCTCACTGGCATGGATTCCCATTGTTGTTGTGTATTTTTAGAACTTAGAAACTTTGTTCCTTTCGGATTAGAGTGTGTGCTTTTTGTTATATGTTTGTGTGTCAAAAGTCGGTGTCTATGTGTTACACAGTATTTTCACCACAGATCACGTGATAACGTTATGGATAGCGTTAAGAGGAGATTATTGTATCACTTCCTTTTCAGATCACTAATCACACACGATGGATTGATCCTCGATCTACGTGACGTATGGCTTCTCTCCCTTTTTGTTTTCTAGGTTAATGGACCATGTAAGGCCTATCTAGGCATTATTAACCATAGGAGGTTATTTTCTTCCTACATTGATTTATTCACTCTTTTCATTTGAACACATCACTGTGAGTTTTAGGAAGGGATCCTTAAGGTCCTGAAGAAGAAGCTTGGGGAAGCTTCGAAACATGTCGGCACCATCAGGAGGCACAGCTCATTGAGGCATACTTCCTCCTCCCCCCACCATTTTACTAATACCAGCTCAAACGGTATAATAAACTTCTTTAGACCAAAGAGCCAGGTATTCTTTTAATTCACGTTTCCATCCACTCCTGACCCTTCCTCTCACACCCTCGCATCACATATAGTCATCTCATTTATAACAGTGCTCCCGTGTAGACGTAGGTCGTAGCACGCCCCGTCCCGTAGAGGGGCGGGAAGACCCCTATGATGAAGCATGACACCAAGGGCCCTTTTGGTGTGTGAGGGGTATCTAAACAACTGATTTGTATTCTCCACGGCTGTGGGATACATATAATCCTTTTGTGGGAGTCTCTTGACATACTCAACCAACGGGTGGATCCCTATGTTTATTAGCATCTGATCGGGAGGAAGTATCCACCTCCACCACTCGGACGAGTGGTACCTCTCTACTCCCTTTTTTGTTTTTGTTTGCATCCACTCCATCCTCAGATTGTTTTTTTCCGCCATTGCGTCGGATGTAACTTTTCCACTCCGGCTGAAAATCTCAAATACAAGCTTTGCGAAGCGAAATAACTTCTAACAACTACATCGAAGCACCTTCACTCGACATCGAATTCATCGGCTCGATTCCGGACGTCGACGCAGGCGGTTGGGGCTATCCACGCCGTGAGGCCTACGGCTCATGGAAAGGACGCCGTTTAAAAAATGCCCCCAGTGTGGAGCAAAATTTCCGCACAGTGACCATCACAAAGTCTGCAACCTGTGAATATCACCGGAACACGACGAAACCAGCTGTCCATCCTGTGCAGCATTCCGATCCAAAAAGACCATTCGGGATCGAAGAGCTCGACGCCATATGATGGCACACAGACCATCCCCGGAACCAGAAAACATCTTTGATGAGGGTCCCGATGACCCGGAAGAAGATTCCGAGGAACTTCAAATCATCTCCGAAGCAGACGACTCAGACGACCCCATTACTCCTGGGCAACGCGTGAGTACCACTGCCCCTGCCCCAACCCCTCCAAAACCAAAGGCATTGGTCAAGACTTTGCCAGCTGGCCTCAGTCGAGACCGAAAACACCCTTCAGAAGCCCCGCCTCCGGGCTCGGCTCCGAAGAAACATAAGACCTCCGGTGGCTCGGGCCCGAGTAAGCCGCATGTAATTGTACCCCCGGCACCTTCGGCACCGAAGACAAAAGACCCCTCGGCACCGAAATCGGATCCGACACCCTCGGCACCGAAAACATCGAGGCCCATAGATAAACCGGCACCGAAGCTCCCCAAGCCGAAAGACTTAACTTCGGCACCGAAACCTTCATCTGCACCGAAACCTTCATCGGCACCGAAACCACCGGCTAAGGACTATAATACACCTCCTAAAGCCATAGACTCTACCGATCAACCAAAACCTCGATCGGAACCGAAAAAATCGGCGCCAAAATCTGTTCCTGAAGAACAAGAACTTTTCCATCCAGATCCAACACAAGAAAGGATCTATATTAATCCAAAGACTGGACATGTCACTGCAGTGCCATGTAAGAAACGGAAACTGGACACAACACCTGCCCCAGTTCCTATAAAAAAGGACTCAGCAACATCACCTATTCCTCCTTCCTCTCCCATACGACCTTCTACCCCACCCCCTCTGCCTACACCACCCTTACCTCTACCATCTCCATCACATACACCACCTCCACAGGATGATGATGATTACCTAGGGGGAGGGGGTGATCCTGGTGATCCTAATGATCCGTTCACGGATCCAGATACCGCACCATTGGATGATTGGGCATACCCTCTACCAGATATACCTGACCCTACACCATATCCCTCTAAACCATCACCTCCAGATGACCACCTGGGGTTTGGACAACTAGTAAACAGGGCAGCACTTTACCATGGCGTCACCATGCACCCGAGGAAGATTTCCTTTTAGACACGTTTGAACAGTCTCAAAACGGTACAAATTCTACCTATGATTAAAGGTGTCACAAAACACGCCACAGAAGTATTTAAAGACCCCATCCGTGCCAGGGTGCTTAACCCAAGAATTGAGTAAAAATATAGACATGCCCCAGAAGATCCTTTTTACATCAAAGGACAGCTCCCTCTGGATTCTTTAGTCGTTTCCAACGCAAGGAAAGGCGCCAACTCCCAAACCACGGGCGATACACCACCCCCTGACAAAGAATCTAAACTATTAGAATCCTCGGGCAAACTAGTAGCAGCACAAGCTGCTAATAATTGGCGTATTGCCAACACCCAAGCCCTACTAGCACGCTATGATAGGGCTCACTATGATCAGTTGGAGAATCTGCTACAACACCTGCCAGACCAATACAAGACCCAGGCAAATAACCTTATACAAGAGGGAAAACTCATCTCAAATGCGTCAATTAAATGCGCACTTGACGCTGTAGACACCGCCTCTAGAGCAATAAACACAAGTGTACTCCTCAGACGCCATGCCTGGCTACGCATTTCAGGCTTTAAGCCAGAAGTACAAAGTACCATACTCCGCTAAGTCCATGGGAGCATTGCAGTCTCCACAACCACGCGGCTCCTTTCGGCGCTCCTTTTACAGAGGAGCCTCCAAAAATATGGGAGCAGACACCTCCTCTACCTTCAAAACCTCTCAACAAACATCCCCCAGTAGAGGATATTTTAGAGGAGGATATAGAGGAAACCACACCAAGGGACGAGGTCGAGGCAATACCAACACTCGTACCTCCCCCGCCACAAAACAGTGACTTTCCTCCACTCCCCCCAGACCATTCCACTCCAGTCGGGGGAAGACTCGAACAGTTCCTACCTGTCTGGAACTCCATCACAACAGACAAGTGGGTAAGACAAATTATCCAGTATGGTTACTGCCTGGAACTCACCACTACCCCCTCACACATACCACCCAAGCAGCGTTCCATGTCACCAGACCATCTCACGCTCCTCAAACAAGAGGTTCTCTCATTGCTTCAAAAACATGCAATAGAACCAGTTCCCTTACAACATCAGGGTACAGGGGTATACTCGCTGTACTTCCTAATCCCCAAAAAGGACGGGATTTTAAGACCAATACTCGATCTCAGACCCCTAAATCTGTATATAAACTCAGATCATTTCCATATGATCACTCTTCAATAAGTGCTCCCACTACTACAACAAGGCGATTTCCTTGCTACACTAGATCTCAAGGACGCTTATTTTCACATTCCCATACATCCTGCTCACAGGAAGTACCTAAGGTTTGTGGTGGACGGACAACACTATCAGTTTACAGTCCTTCCATTCGGGGTAACAACTGCGCCCAGAGTATTCACCAAATGTCTAGCAGTAGTAGCAGCGCATCTCCGAAGATAACAAATTCATGTCTTCCCGTATCAAGACGACTGGCTAATAAAAGCCAACTCATTCAGCAAATGCGTTCTACACACTCACCAAACTATTCAACTCTTACACAGCTTGGGATCCACTATAAACTATCCCAAATCTCATCTCCAACCCTCCCACATACATCAATATCTGGGAGCCACCATAAATACCTCTAAAGCCCTAGCATAGCTCAGCCAGGATAGCCAATATACAAGCTCTGATCGCAAAATTTCAAACCCAACACTCTCCTCCAGCAAGAGTGTTCATGCAACTTATAGGCATGATGGCGTCATGCATCTTCATTGTGCCTTATGCAAGACTACAAATGCGTCCCTTGCAAGAGTGTCTAGCACGTCAGTGGAATCAGGCTCCGGACAACTAACAGATCTGGTGTTGGTGGACAGCCGCTCACATCGCTCTCTAAAATGGTGGAACACAATAAACCTGTCCAAAGGGCGGCCGTTCCTCGAGCCTCTTCCACAAATAGTGCTAACAACGGACGCATCACTCACGGGATGGGAAGCCCATCTCCTAGGACACACCACTCAGGGCAAATGGACCACTCAACAAAAAGTGCTCCAGATCCAGGTCAACTGAATCTAGCGATCTGGCTCCTGAAGTCCTAGAGTTCGGTTACCTCAACCTACCACCAGACTGCATCAATATTATTAAAGAGGCCAGACGACCTACCACTAGAGCCTGCTACGCTGCAAAATGGAAAAGATTTGCCATTTACTGCACTAAAAATGATATACGCCCACTGGATGCATCCATCCAGAACATCATTTGCTACTTACTACACTTGCAAAGATGTAATTTAGCGTACTCATCCATACGTCTCCACCTAGCAGCATTAGCAGCCTACTCACAAAATCGACAACATTTGTCACTATTTAGAATACCTGCGATTAAAGCCTTCATGGAAGGCCCCTAAGAGGATTATTCCGCCCAGATTACCACCCTCTCCAGTGTGGAATCTAAACATTGTTCTTACAAGGCTCATGGGACCCCCATTTGAACCTATGCATAAATGCGAACTGCAGTTCCTCACATGGAAAGTGGCTTTCCTTATTGCTATCACATCCCTTAGCAGGGTAAGTGAAATCCAGGCTTTAACCATACAAGAACCATTCCTACAATTACATCGCAACAAAGTGGTTCTTAGAACAAATCCGAAATTCCTGCCAAAAGTCATATCTCCGTTCCATCTTAACCAATCAGTTGAGCTACCAGTGTTCTTCCCAAATCCGGACGCGGTAGCTGAAAGAGCTCTTCATACCTTAGACGTTCAAAGAGCCCTGCTTTACTACATTGACAGAACCAAATTATTCCACAAAACCAAACAATTGTTTGTTGCTTTCTCTCCACCACATAAAGGCAACCCCATTTCCAAATCCAGGTTAGCCAGGTGGATAGTTAAATGTATCCAAATATGCTACCACAAGGCTAAACGTACACTATCAGTTCCCCCTAGAGCGCATTCCACACGCAAAATAGGGGCTTCCATGGCATTCTTAGGAAACATTCCCTTAGAAGATATTTGTACGGCAGCCGCATGGTCTACAACACACACCTTCACTAAACACTACTGTGTTGACGTGCAAGCAAAACAACAAGCTTCTGTAGGTCAGGCTGTCCTTAAAACCTTATTCCAAACTGCTGCAACCGATATAGGTGACCACCGCTAGGGGAGACACTGCTATATAGTCTATCCTAAGTGTGTGATCTACAGCTCATATGCCTCGAACGGAATATGCTACTTACCAGTATGCATCTGTTCTTGGCATGTAGAGATGCAGAGCCACACACGCCTACCCATCTCCCCGGGACCTGTATCTGTTCCAGCATCGTCTTACTTAGACATTACACATGGACATCTCCCTCTTTTTACAAACTCCATCATTTCCCATCATGGCGAAAAACAATCTGAGGATGGAGTGGATGCCCATGCGCACTGTAGTCCAAGGGAGGAGTCACCTATCTCGTGACCAAAGACTTCTTCCGAAGACAACAACAACCTGCAAGCATCCGAGCCCAACACCAGATGGCGATCTACTGTCCTAAGTGTGTGGCTCTGCAGCTCTACATGCCAAGAACAGATGCATACTGGTAAGTAGCATATTCCTTTTACTGTAGAGCGATTTGGTCGCCCCGTTGGCGAGTGCATGGTTACACGCCGACTCCTCAGCTGTGCTAACTCCTTAACGTGTGACCAAAGTTGATACTCCAAGGTATTAAACAACTTGTTACCTCAAGCTCAACTTGGTTCTGATGGAGCTTGAACCATAGACCGCTTTCTTCCTACCTGGGGAGACCTACTAACGGCTCCCCATAAAGGAGACAATAGGGGACTGCATTGGAGAGAGTGGTTGCCTCCCTCCTGCAGGAAACCACACAGTTGTTGGCCCAAAAGGCTTCAAAGCTGATACCGCCTTTGAAGCGCAATCGATGAACACTCAGGAGAGGGGCAGCCCTATTGTGTAGGCAGATTAGCTGGCACTCGGGAATTAGAGGGGAAGCCTGTAGTCAAACTGTTTTTTCGGGGGCGTATAGCCCGTTGGTAACCACACCTCTGGGTTGGACTATGGAGCTCTGGATTCCAAGACAGGGGGTCTGCCATCTTGGTAGTAGTGCATCCTAAGAAAGCCAGATGCCACACTTCCTAGGGAATGGTCATCAGGAGGGAGGGAACCTGGTAGCCCATTGGCTACCAATCGCATCATACCCTGAGAGCATTGTTATGTTAAATGTTATGTTAAAAATATGTACAGAGCACACATACACCAATTGATTTCTTGGTGCTAAATATAGGAATAGCCTGCTTATGTTAGGTCATTCGTACGCCTGGGAAAACAACCAAGTTTTTAAGAACCTCTTGAATAGAAGGTAACTTGTACAGGATCTGATGTTAAAGGGGATAGAGTTCCAAACATGAGGGGCCAAAACTGCAAATCTAGGACCAGGATGTTCAGTTGGGATGACCTCAAGTTGCGGGCGGGACTATACCTCTGGATAAGAGTAGAAACAAAGTCCAGGCAAGTGTTGTGAAGCGATTTAAAGATGAAATATCCAATTTTAAATGCACCGCATTGTGTTACTAGTAGCCAGTGTAGCTTCCTCATTGAGGAGTGGCGTGTTGCCATCTCGGCTGATGATAAATCAGTCTAGCTGCCTGATTTTTCACAAACTGTAATCTTTTTAAGTACATCGGGAGGCCGAAATAGAGTGAATTGGTAAAATCAATTTGAGAGATAACCAGAGATGAAACGACCTGGATAAGGGCTTCCGTAGTGAAGAATCTACTAATTTTCCTGATCTTCCGAAGCTGGAAAATGCAGATTGAGAGTACCGTCCCAATCTGGGACTTCAAAGAAAGGTCGCTATTGATTGTAACACCAAGACTCTTAGCTGAAGAGGATGGTAGGGGAGGTGTTCCCAACTCAGCAGGCCAAACATTTTCCATGGATTTCGAGAGCCACCAACAAATATAAGTTCTGTTTTGTCCGGATTCAGCTTTAGATGATTACCATTCATCGAGTTATGCGTATGGAACATAGTTGTCTGGAAATTCAGGATTGAGTCAGGGGTGTTGTAGATGGTGAAGATCAATTGCAAGTCATCTGCATAATTAAAGGTGCACAACTTTCTTTCTCCTAAAGACTGGATTAATGAGAGAAGGTGCAAATTGAACGGGTGTGGGGACAGCAAAGATCCCTGCGGCATGCCGCAGGTCAGCTTGACGTTGGGAGTCGTGAATTGGGAGAAGCAAACAGATTGGGAACGACCAACTAAGAAAGACGGGAGCCATTTGAGGGCAGATCCCTGAATTCCTGCGTCCCTGATGCGGTCCACCAGGATTTCATGGCTGATCGTGTCAAAAGTCGCTGATAGTGCAAGGAGCGCTAGAGCTTTGGTAGTGCCTGTTTGATTAAAGAGCAGAGACAGTTTGCAACATGGGTTTCCAACACCTTGGCCAAGAAGGGGAGCAGCAAGATGGAGCTATAGTTTAACGGTACCAAAGGGTCTGCACCAGTTTTCCTAATAGGAGAAACTATTACTGCTTCTTTAAAGACTCTGGGAACAGACCACTGATTTAATGAGTCATTCAGAAGACAGAGGGCAGGGTCGGGCATGCAGAGAAAGCTTCTCTCAGAATGTGCGGAGTGCAGCAGTCGGCAGGCAATCCCGATTTAACTTTGGTCAGCAAGTTTAAGAAGGCTTCTTTGCTAATTACGCGGAATTGATCCAGAGAGTGAAGGTTTTTGGAGACCGACGGCAGGGCATCAAGGGGAGGGTTAACGGGGATGCTGTAGTAGTGATTTTATCAACAAAAAAAAGCATTCAGAGAATTACAAAGTGACACTGAGTAGGAACTACTTTTGCTGTAACTCTTTCTGGATTAAATAGCTCAGTGACAATCGCAAATATTTCTTTAGATTTATTTGTACAGTTCAAAATCTTGTTTGAGAAGTGAGTAGCTTTAGATTGTAAAATGGATATTAATATATTGTTTAAGTTGAGCTTGTTAAGTGTCTTTTTTATCTGGAGAGTAATTCCATCTCTAGATGCATTCAGTGCGGCTCAGGGCTAGTTTTTGGAGTTTTAGGTCTTCTCTAAACCATCTCTGGGCATCATGTCACCTGCCTGTTTTGATTTTCCTAAGGGTGGCATGGATATTACTAGCTGCTGTTAGCCGTGATTTAATATTATCTTCACTTTGGTTAACCAAGATCTAAATAGTGGGAGCCGTGGTCACCAGTGAGTTACAAAAGGCATTAGTGTTGGTGTGATTCCAGTTCCTTGCCATTAGACCCTCCTTAGCTGGGGGCTTGGATATAATCAAGTTATTAAGAGAAAACTTGATTAGGTAATGATCAGACCAGGTGCATGGGGACACCAATCGTGTGGACACTGTGAGATTGGAGGCCCAGATTTTATCAAGGATATGTCCTTTTATATAGGTGGGAGATGTCACATGTTGGACGTAGCTCAGCCTGTTGAGTAGGTCCGTCAGTTCTAATTAGCATGGACCACCCATCATGTTGTTGGCCTAGTAATTGAAGTTGCCATTTAACAATATTTTAGCATGGTTAATTACTAGGTGGGATATTTGTTCCCCCAATAATTAGGGAACGAGGGGCATATTATGGGGGGCCCTACACAGCAATATGCAAATTAGGGGGGTAAGTGGGAAGTCAACTAAGCTTTCCACGGAGGCGATATCCAACGCGGTGTGGGTGGTGAACTCCAGCTCTTGATTTTCTCTACATAAAGAAGGAAAGTCGTGGCACCCAGAACTTAGATCTTGACTGGACTAGAAGAGGGACGAAGAAGAACTGCCCTGCTTCGGATTTCTTTGATTTCTTGTCGATTTCTTCTTTAAATGTTTTGATGCAGTTTAAATGCTTTACACTTGTTCCTTTGTGTAAACCTTGCTGCTCGGAGCCACAGCTACTCAGGATTGAGCTGAAGGTTTGGCAAACTAAACCTCTTGGTCCTAAAGGGGTTGGTAAGTGTATTACACAGGGATACCATATAATACCAGACCATGTAAGAAACCCCTATCCTCACCCTACAATACAGTTGGGCTTGTGTTGAAATTCCTGGTCAGTACTTTATAAAGAGGAAAGGATTTTTTCAACAGGTGAATAGAAGAACACACAAAAAATCTGAAAAACAAACTGAAGGTTCTAGCACCTTCTGGGCCCAAGTAAGCATCTCAAAACTGTTTGTTATATTATCTGGTATTTATTGAGCGCGCGGCTACTCCCAAGGGTGTCCTGGCTGTTCCTTCATGCTTCATACTAAAAGTCCAGTCAGCATTGATTTGAGCCCTATGACCAGTGTTAACCAATGCGGGAGACTTTGGGCAGACATAGGACCGTTCAAAAGAGTTTATTAGAGATGTCAGCAAAAAGTTGTAATTTTTTACATATGTCTGTGATTTGAAGGTAGTGATTAGAATTTGAGGAATGTAAAAAAAACTTCTCCCTGAGATAGGTTGGACTTTGCTGTTCTTGGTGAAGCCTGGTGGTGGTTGTCCACTGGCACCCAGTTGTGGAGCACAATCTAGCTAACTGAGGCCATATTATTGAAGTGCCCTGGAGGCGCAAATGGTATTCGCTCCCTTTTTACTCGCCCAAAGCACTTTGGTATTACAAAAGGGGCCGCAGCTGCTTGTGATATTATTAAAAAGTGCCAGCACTGTCTTCAGAGGGCGTGCCCTTATTTGCATGGGAGCATGGCCCCGTGCAAGTGAGGGATGATTCCCTATGCCTCCGTGCCCGCGCCGTATTATAGACACAAGCACAGAGGCAAAGAAGCTGTCCAAAGGCGCTCTGACAGTGCGTCCCCTGATGGCAGCTTTCTAGAAACAGTCCCATTGAATCCCCCCTCCCCCCCCCCCCAGACATCCCCTAACAGGAGACAGCTGTCACTCACTGCACCTGCCTGAAAGTGGATCTCAATTCCCCCTTGAAAGTTCAAGCGGGTTACCGCCTGCACTGTGAAACACAGAGCGTAGGGGCTACATATGTTTGCCTCCTGCCACTGAACCACTAGAGGAGCAACTTTCCCCCTAGCCTCACGTCCGACTTGGGTATTTCTGATGCACCTCTGTTAGAATGTTAGCGCCTCTGCTTCTCCCTCCTCCTCTCAATCGGTGGCTTGAACTGATGTTGGAAATGGGGCCGCCCCCTCGCTGGGAGCTGACGCGAACTTATGATGTATATTGCCTTGCTTGTTGTGTTCATTTTTAAAAATTGGAACCTTTGTTTTTATCCTGTATGAGAGCTGTAGATGACTGCACGTGTCGATTGAGGAGCTGCCGAACCTCCGGGTTGTCGGCTGAATAGCAGTGTATCTGAATTATACGAATAAAGGTTTTTTTAAAAAAAAAAAAAAGAAACACAGAGCGGCTTTTAAGCAGCTGCTCTGTTTTTGTCATGAATGCGCTGCCCCCAGGGCAGCATGTTTTTGCGGGTGCCCTGGGGGCAGCATATTCCATGTAATAGGGTGCACTTTCCCTGTTTGCACACGGCACACCTGTGTTAACTACTTTTATGTATGAAATACTCTCCTTTCCACCATTTATATCCATTAGTCTGATTTCACAGGGCCAGTTAGGCTTCTTTGTTGATAACAAAAAGTCCTGCACTGAATATTGTTGTTGGATGAAGATTTCTTGCTGTTTACTTTTACCTTGTTTTGTTTTAGGGTTTGGATGTTTTGGAAATTATGAGAAATATCCATGTGTTTGTGTCCCGCTACTTCTACAATCTCAATAATCAGGTAAAGGGACACTCTAGTAATTCTGATGATGATTTTTAAGATTTTATTTTGTACAGCAAATAATGGTACTTACTAATCCTTCACTGCATGTTTTAATAGATCTTCATTGAGAGAACCAGCAACAACAAGCATTTGAACACAATAAATATTCGACACATTGCCAACTCTATCAGAACCCATGGTACTGGAATCATGAGCACAACGGTATGACATCTGTTTATCTGTAAACACAAAACCGGAAAAACTCATTACATTTAATTCATGTCAAGCTGCAGACTATCAAACTTTCATGTTCTGATTATTTTACTGCAAACAATATACATTCTCCACTCTTCTGAGATTTGCATTTGTCTGAGGACTATCCTTTTAAACACACCCACATGTAGCCATGGTTGGAGGCAAAATATTGTGAGTTTAAATTTGGGCATTGTGTGGCTTTTCGTATATGCCTAGGTTAAACGGGGCAAGTGAATAGTTTTTCATTCACTGTACATTGAGCAGCTCAGTTTTTCTCAGCCAATAATAATTTGTGTAAGTGTTCTGTACTTGAAATGTAACCACTATATAGCGGATTTAGTAGTTCGTTTTAGTTGATGTAATGAAATTCACTGTCTATTGCTGCTGTTGTGTTTACTTCTATTAAGCCTTCTATTCACTCATTGAAGCCCAATGTAGCAAAATGTAGTGAAAATTAAAAAATTAAATGAGAGGTAGTCACAGTAATGTTGAATGTTGATATGAGAAGGCAGTGACTTGTATTTTCTTATGTACAGCTATTCAAAGTGCTATGGCATCAAAATGAGGCTATTAAGTGTTCCCCGTTATCTGACATTGCTGAGGCAGCTATAGTGGACATTTTAGAGACGCCAGTTTATTCCTTCAACACTGGAAAACAATGTTGGGAATAATGATGTTGTAAAAATACTACAGACACCGTTCAGCCAGGCCTTGTGATGAAGTGAGAATAAACAAAAGCTGAGGACTCAGAAGGATCTACCTCCTTTTATTTTGTTTAATATTTACTTGTCACAGTGCAAACATATACTCTTACCTTAGGTGTCAGAACGAGATACAAGGACCAAATGTTGTTGGTAGATGCACCATTTGCCCGTACACCTGGTGCATGATGCATGACAACTGGAACTTGACCCACTAACGTGTTGAGAGAATTCAGGCTAGTGAATAAGATCATCATGTAGGCTGGTGCTCTGTCTTCATAATTATTTGGTTTTGCTCTTGCAAAAGCCTGCACAATTTATATTGCAGTAGTCCAAGGTCATTGTGATCAATCTCCTGCTTAAGTGGAGGAAGAGAGGAGTTTCCGGTGTGCATTCAGTTGCTGGGTTGACCTTTACTACTTTATTTTACTCCGACAGAAAAGATCTCTGGGTTAGATTAATTCCACTTCCAGTGGTTGTGGTTTCCTTTGAGAGGGTAGGGATAGACATTGTTGGTCCTTTAAACCCTCCTACAGCATCACGGTTACATCTTAGTGGTGGTGGCCATGCCACAAAGTATCCAGAAGCTATTCCACTTAGGACCCTTCTGGGAATGTTTTCCAAAGTGGCGTTTCCTCAGTAGGTCTTGTCAGACAGAGGTACAATCTTCATGTCTAGCTACATAACAGCCATGTGGAAAGAGTGTGGTGTACACTACAAGTTTACCACACCCTACCATCCACAGTGCAGTGGGCTTGTTGAAAGGCAAAAGGTATGATAATGGGACTCCCAGAAAAACTCAGGCGAAAATGGGATGTCCCAGTACCCTGCCTTCTCTTTGCGTACAGAGAGGTTCCTCAGAAGAGGGTGGGCTACAGCTCATTTGAACTTCTGTTTGGGACATCCAGTTAGAGGTCCATTGTCTCTGGTTAAGGAGGACTGAGAGCAACCTCTCAAACCTCCTAAACAGGATAGTGTGGCCTGTGTCCTTGGACTGCGTTATAGCATGGCTCAGTTCAAGAAGAAGGCCAGCAAAAACCTGGAGACCAGCCAGGAGCTTCAGAAAGCTTGGCATGACCAAAAGGCTGTGCTGACTGTTTACCAGTCAGGACAGAAAGGGTGGGTTTTGGAGCCTTGGGCCCCAGCAGCTCTCCAAGGCAAGTGGAGGGGCCCCCACACTATCCTTGAAAAGAAAGGTGAGGTTACTTACTTGTTTGACCTAGGCACTCCAAGAATTCATCAGAGTTCTTCATGTAAACCGCCTAAAGCCTTTTATTGACAGGGCTGACATGAGCTTGCTCATGGCAACTGATGAGAGACAGGAGGAAGAGAGTGATCCTCTTCTTGATCTCCTCTCTCAGGACCCTGTTGATGGATCAGTTGATGGAGTAGCCTTGGTAGGCAAGTCCTCAATCAGTTCCCAAACTTGTTCTCTCTGACTCCCAGTCAAAACACCTGTTGTACCCATGGAGTGGACACAGGTGAGAGTCTGTCTGTCAAGAGTAGAATCTACAGACAACCTGACCATGCCCGAGATTGCATCAGGACTGAGGTCCAAAAGATGCTGGAGTTGGGGGTCATTGAACCTTCTGTTAGCCCTTGGGCTAGTTCTGTAGTTCTTGTGCCAGACCTCAAACCCAAGATAGTAAGAGAGAAAATAGGTTGTGTGTAGACTATAGAGGTCTCAACGCAGTCACTAGGACTGATGCCCATCCAATTCCCAGGGCAGATGAGCTGATTGATACTCTGGCCTCAGCCAAGTATCTCAGTACATTTGACCTGACTTCTGGTTACTGGCAAATCAGACTCTCTGAAGATGCCAAGCTAGAAACAGCATTTTCAACTGCTAGTGGCATTATCAATTTATTGTAATGCCTTTTGGTTTGAGGAATGCACCTGCCACATTTCAGAGGTTGGTGAACACAGTTCTTACAGGTCTGGAAGCCTATAGTGCAGCATATCTAGATGATATTGCTGTCTTTAGCTCCACCTGAGAGGATCACCTGGTCCACCTCAGGAATGTTCTGGAGGATCTGCAAAAGACAGGCATCACTATCAATGCCACAAAATGCGAGATAGGGCTGAGCAAGCTTGTGTACTTGGGCCACCTTGTAGGTGGGGGCTAGGTTCAGCCATTGAAGAGCAATATCCAGACCATAATGGACTGGGTTGCTCCCACTACCCAGACTCCGGGCAGAGCTTTCTTGGGCCTGACTGGGTACTGCAGGAGGTTTTTTAAGGGATATGGGTCCATAGTGAAGCCCTTTAATGATCTCACCTCGAAAGGATTCCTAAGAAAGTTCAGTGGTTAGTTAGCTGTCAGAAGGCATGTGATGACCTGAAGCAGGCCATGTGCACTGCTGCCATTCTGCAAGTCCTGATTACTCCACAATCTTCATTGTCGAGACAGATGCTTCAAAGATAGGGGTAGGTGCAGTTCTATCACAACTTAATGCAGATGGCCAGGACCAACCAGTAGCTTTTATAAGCAGAAAGTTGACACCCAGTGGGAAGCGTTGGTCAGCTATTGAGAGGGAGGCCTTTGCTGTGGTCTGTGCCTTGAAAAAATTAAGGCAATACCTGTTTGGTACTCACTTCATTGTTCAGACAGACCATAAGCCTCTCTACTGGCTAAAACAAATGTAGGGTGAGAATCCCAAACATTTGAGGTGGTCCATTTCCCTACAGGGTATGTACTTTACTGTGGAACATAGACCTGGGAGTAACCAAGCCAACACAGATGGACTCTCCGGAAATTTCCACTTAGAAAATGAAGTCTCAGCTAGGCAAGATTAGTCTCATCTCCTTTCGTTTAGGGGTGGGGGGAGGGAGTTGTGTACGAAAGTAGGATCTGCTTTCATGGTTACCCCTACTTTTTGCTGGTGTCAGTATGTTTTTTGACTAGTCTGAGTGGGATCCTGCCATTCAGGACCCCAGTCACTGTGCTTCCTCCCTAAATTTGCCATGGTAAGTAATTCTGTACCTACACAATTGTCTACTGGTGTACCCCTATAAGTGCAAAAACAACAATTGATGGACAGAATGCAGAACAATGTCATACATTCACCCCAGTACAGAGATCTGGACCTAAATCCATCGTTTTTTTTCTCACCATGCCATTCCAATTTGAACCCAGCCATATGCAAATCAGTCTTGACCCTGTGCCCAATGGGAACAGTCCAGCCCGAACTGCCAGGCCAGGTCATCCCTGGACTGGAAACAAGCATCCTAGGACCGGTTTCACCCCTCTTTAGCCAGGATAGCTTGACTCCAGTGGCATGGAGAGCACGGGACCCACGTCTGGGCGATGGATATAGGCCCAGATCTCTGTACTGGGGTGAATGTATGACATTGTTCTGCATTCTGTCCATCAGCTGTTGTTTTTGCATTTGGTACCCCTATAAGTCCCTAGTAAATGGTACTGTATTATGCCACCAATGAAAGACCACTCAAACTGTGACTACAGACCTGCCATTGCAGCCTGTGTAAGCTGGTGCTAGCACCACTTACGACAGATATACGTTTTCTTATATATGAGGTCACTACACTTAAAACCTAAAAGTCACCCCTAAGGCAGGCCTTTCAATCCTGAAGGAGGGTGCTGGGTTTTAAATGTATGGGTGCCCCTGCATGAGTGGGACACCCCTATAAACCCCGGAGTCAATTCTCCAGGCTTTGTAAATGTGATCAGCCATTTTGATACATATAGTGGCCATCGTCATTACGCAATGGCTAACTATATAGTGGCTGTGCCGAACCTGGGCATGTTTGGTATCAAACGTGTTGGAATCATACCTGAACACCGTTACCGGTATGATTCCATGCATTGGGGGGCTTCTCCGGTAAGCCTCTTGTACTCCCGGTAACAGCCTTCCAGGGTCTGCCAGCAAGCTAGTGCTGCTGCCGACCCCAGCCTCCTGCTTCTGAGCTTAGATCAAGCAGGGACAGGTAGAACAGTAGGTTTCCTGTCACAGGGAGGTGGGATCACCTCCCAGACTTAATGTATTGGGCTGGGGTGGGGGTGCTAGCCAGCGCCACTGCTTTTAAGGGAACATTTGGTGCCCTCCTTGCATAATCCAGTTGAAACCTGTTCTGGGAGCCCTTGGCTCTTGATCTGGTGCAAAACTGGACAATGGACATCGTAGTATCCTCCCCTCTGTCCAGTCCCTTTTCAGGGAGGGACCCCGGAGTTGTCCTAACCCCTTTCTTAGGGTGTAAAAGGGCTTACCTGAGGGTGGGTCCTCAGATTGGTCGTGGGACAGGACTCAAGGCTGAAACCACATCACTCTTCGACCGTCTGGACACCTGTTATGTTATGTTATGTTATGTTAAAATGGCATTTATAGAGCGCACGGCTACTCAAAAAGAGTGTCCCGGCGCTTTTATTTAAGGTAGACTACAGTATGGTAACATAACACTTTAAAAGAGAAAAAGTGACACAGACAGAAAGAAAAACAACGAACGAGACAGGACCTACTGAGTAAACAACCAGGATTTGAGATCCTTTCTAAAAGCTAGTAAGCTGGTGGCTCCCCGCAGTGTAAGAGGCAGAGAGTTCCACAGCTGTGGCGCCAGTAGTCCAAAAGTACGACCTCCCAAGCGCGCTCTCATTACTCGCGGGACAGACGCCAAAAACAGGTGTTCTGATCTCAGAGAATGCGCCGGTCGATAGAAGGCAAGTCTCCTTTGGAGGTACTTTGCTCCCGTCGCATGGAGAGCCTTATATGTCAGGGTCAAAGCCTTAAAGGCAATCCGCTTGCGGATTGGAAGCCAGTGCAGGGTCTGGAGCAAGCCCGCAGCACTGACGCGTCTGTTCAAGCCAAAAATCGCTCTCGCCGCAGCATTCTGCACAATTTGGAGCCGCTGTAGCAGGTAGTCTGGCAGGCCCAGGTACAGAACGTTAGAATAATCTAGCCTGGAGCCTATCAGAGCCTGCACAGTCAGCCTCCTGTGCTCCTCCGATAAGAGGGGAAGAAACCTCCGTAGCATCCTAAGGAGGCCGAAGCAAGTGCCCGACACCCCCAGGATCTGAGACTTCATGGTCAACCCCTTGTCCATCTTAACCCCCAGGTTCTTAGCCATTTGGGATGAGCAAGTTGGGGGGAACATATTGGTAGGCCACCAAGCCTGCCAGTCTGGCTCCGTGTCGCACCCAAAGAAAAGTACGTCGGACTTATCGGAATTGCACTTGAGGCTGTTCAGTTGGAACCATTGAAACACAGCCCCAAGGCAATCCCGGATACTCTTCCCATCAAAGTCTCCTCCTCTCTTACACGAGAAGAGGAGCTGGGTGTCGTCTGCATAGGATACGATCCGGGCCCCAAATGACTCCGCCAACGCCGCCAAAGGGGTCATGAAGATATTGAAAAGGGCCTGGACTTCGCTGGACTTCTTCTGGAACCGAGACTGCATCAAGGAAGATTCCTGCTGTTCCTGGTTTCACTGTTCTGTAAGTCTTCTTCGTTGTCTGTGTTGGTGCTTCTTCCAAGATCTTTATCAGACCTGTGAGCATCAAGGACACCTGAAGTAATCTCCCTTGGAGTGAAGGACTCACTCACCTGCATCCACAGGCACTTTAACTAAGCTGACCGGTCTGCTGCTCCTGACGTCCCGAGGGATTCGAAAGGCACAGCCACACAGGTGGTGGTTCTGCAACTACCTCGAGACCTGAACCTGTCCTCTTGCAAATGTAGATGCCAATATCCCTCGTCAGAACCCCAACCATGTGCACTACGTTGACTTTTTGTTCCAAGTTTTGTTGGCTCTGCACTCCAGAGATCTTCAAGCTACAAGAAGCTCCAGCCTCCAGCTTCTCTTCCTGCCAAGATCAGCGTCCTCACCGCATCCTCTGCACTGTGGGCTTTCATCTTTGGTGAGCTGCTTGAGGCCCTCTTGCGATTCCTGTGTCTTCGGCCTGTGGGTCCTCTTAAGGGTCTTCTCTTGCTTCAGTGGACTCCCCTTCATGAGGCCTGACCTGACTCCCTTGCTTGTGGTGAGTCCCTTGGACCTTGCTGGACCCAACGTTTCTCCTTCTTCGCTTTCCATGCCTGTTGCAGCTGCCAAGGCTTGTTGATGCTCCCACTGGACACCGACACCCTTGTTCACGACTTCCGACGTGGGACAGCTTGTGCACGGCTCCTGGTCTTACTCAGCGTCGCCTGATCCTCAGAACTGCAGCGACAAGTTCTTAGTCAACTCACGTGAACCGTCCACCATCGGTGGGCATTGCTCTTCCGTGCCTCCTGGTCACCTCCGAGAGGCATAGACACTGTCTCCTCTGCTTACAGGTCTTCACTTCAAGAATCTGCCCTTGGATTCCATCGGAGTTGTGCACAGTTTTCTCCAGCGACATTTTTCCTGAAGTCCTCCCTTGTGATCAACAGGAGTTTCCGACGCCACTTCGCACCTATGCATCTGGCGTCTCTGGTGTAGGTATCCTGGTTCCTGGGGTATCCACGGGTGTGGTGACTCTCCAACCTTCTGTCTTCACGGGATTTCGTCAGGATCCACTGGGAAGGGTCGGTCTTTTTCAAAACTGCAACCGCGACTTTCCCGTTGACTTCTATTGAGTACACAGCTGTGTTTCCACTCTGCACACAGCCTCAGTGGGGTTCCTGGGTACTTACCTTGGGTGGTTCCTTGGGTCCCCAGCTCTTCTATGTCTCCTAGTCCATGTTCCGACTTTGGTCGCAGTTCGCATTCCACTTTTTTAGTATATGGTTTGGTCTCCCCCTGGAGACGACTGTGTATTGTGCTTACCTGTTTCAATTGAAGTATTCTTGTGTTTTTGTGTTTATATCTCTGGGTAGGAGATCTACCAATGCGTTAGTAAGTGTTGTGTAATTCATAGAACTATTTTTATATATACACTATGTGGTTCTTTTTAGTTTAACCTACACTACATGATAAGATCTGGTGAAACAAGCTGCTTAGCACTTTCAAGATAAGCCTAAAGGCTGCTCTCCACAGCTACCACTTAGAGAACTTTATAAGACCACTAAAATCATCATAAGGTTTGCATGGATTAGTTGAAGGTGTTTCACTTAAAAAGTGTGCCCTATATACTAACCCAGCCTCCTACAAGGAGTTTAACTTCAGCTGACCCCCAGGACTAGGATGGGTGTGCCCACGTCCAGTGGCACTGGCTGTCTTGTGCTCTCAGAAGAACAGATGGGTAAATAAACCTGCTGGAGGACCCTGGAGGGTTCCCCTGAGACTTCTGTGGACTAGTCCTTTATGTGGATATACATCCCCCTCCCAAATGTGGAAGTGTCCTCCTACTATTATGACACACAGGAAGGAGGAGGACAAAACTGCCTAAGGCCCTGGGTAGTGCAACAGGGAAGGCATTTCACTTGTTAGCTTCCGAGGGGCTTTGCAAGATGCCGTCACAAGGAGGGAGCACAAAGAGCCCAGGTAGAGGACAGGTCCCCCCTCCACCAGGAGGGCCAAGCCACAGGTGTCGACACAACCTTTATTTTCAACTTTCAAGAGGTAGGATGTGTGTGTGGAGTTCCGCTCCCTATACCAACTTTCACCCCGTGGACGCCATCCCCCTGGGCCTGACGCAAGTATGGATGTCAGGGAGACCCATCCCCTGAAACAGGAGAAGCCACCAAAAAGAAAACTGCCCTGCGGTCTCAGTCCTTGAAACAGCATTGAAAATGTGTCTGGAGCCAATGTCTGGAGGGAGCAGGGCACCCCAGCACCTACAATGCCTTTCGGTTTAGCATCAGCAGCATCCACAGTTCAAAGAGTGCTTTTGGAAATGCTGAAGGATATCTTTCTTGTCATTGCATTTCAAGATATTCTCAGCTTTTCAAATTCAGTAC
The DNA here is from genome assembly GCF_964204655.1 of Triturus cristatus. Lineage (NCBI taxonomy): Eukaryota > Metazoa > Chordata > Amphibia > Caudata > Salamandridae > Triturus > Triturus cristatus. The sequence goes on along the minus strand of NC_140585.1, from coordinate 731,441,039 downwards.
ATGAACATGATTCTACATTAGAGAAGGTCTTCCAGATTTTACTGGGAAAGGGGGTTAGAAAAGAAAAATGTGTCTTCAGGGCAAAGGAAATCTAATACCTTGGTCTTGTTTAATCTGGGACTGGCTTTAGACCAAAATCATTATCCGGCCCCTGAGGATAAGGATCAGTTAGTCTGTTTTTTGGGCATTGGCTAATTTTATTTAAACTTTGTAAACGGTTTTGCTGATTTGACCAAACAATTCAGACTATTGCTGAAAAAAATGCCACATTCAGTTGGGATGAAAGCTGTGATGATGCTTTTGTAAAGATTATGGAGATGATGGTGGAAGCTCTTTCTAGTCAACCTTTTGTTGAGAGGTATAGCAGTTGCATAATGATAAATGCAAGTGCTTATGGCCTTGGAGATGTAAGGAGTCATGATGAGTACATCAGTGGTTTTGCTTAAACAGCACTGGAAGCAGTTGAACCTCATTACTCAGTGATGGAGAAGAAATGCAAGCGTGCGTTTGGAGGGTTGGAAAGTATATTGCATACGTTGGGGAAGGCCTTTCGTAACTGAAACAGTTCACAGACCCCTTGTAGATTTTCTCTCCAGTGCCAAAGTAAAAAAAAAAACAACAAAAAAAACATCAGCCAGGCCGGCAAGATTGGCTTCATCAAATTTTTGAATAAACACATTTTTATTGTTTTCTTGCAGTTGCAACAGGTCACATTGAAAACCAACACAAAGGCCCTTAGTATAGGCTAAGGCCATCAAAATTATATTAATAACAGCGGGTAATATCTCATGCAAAGTCTTACAACAACTTCCTCCCAATGCGTCCACACCCCCACCCCAAACTACTTACTCCTTATTTTTGTGTGTTTAGCCAGAGATCCTCGTGCCTCATACACTTGTTTCTCTTGCTGGGCACACCTGTCCACTCCATGCCTCCATTGTGACATCGTCGGGGGCTTGGAAGATTTCCAGTGAGCCGCGATGTCACGCTTGGCCACCAGCAGTGCCTGCCCGGTCTGCACAAGTCCCCCCAGTAGGATCGATAGCGGGGAACGTTCTAGCTCAAGGCTTATGACTTCAGAGAGTTTGGTGACCACCCTTTCCCAGTATTGTATTATTTTAGGACAGGACCATGTCTTATGAAAAAAATCAGCCAGGACGTGTGAGCAGCGAAAGCATACAGGACTGTCAAGTATTACTGCTCTGTATATCTTATCAGGGGAGCGATATGTACTATGTAGAAAGTATGTTTGCACGAGAAGTAGCCATGATGATATGGTGAGCACTTTGGGGGGCGGTCCGGGCATCTCGCCAATCTGCGTTGTCTAGTGGGTCGAGCCAACCCTCCCAGCGTATTTTGAGAGCTGTCGATGTTGTGTTGGGGCGTTAAAGATTAGCGTGTGGTAAATTGTGGCTACACCTTGTTTGCCCAATGCTCCCTTCTTGACCTTTTCTTCTATCAGGTTGAATTCCAGGTTCGACGTGCCAGGGGGAACGTCCACCCGCAATGCATAGCGCAGTTGAAAATATTTATGGAATTGCGTTTCTAACAGAGAATACGCTTGTTGGATCTCCTGAAAGGAAGACATGTGAGTGTCTTTCCAAACATTCCCCAGTAGCGTAATGCTGATGGCATCCCATCGACCTTACATTTCGCCACCCCTCTCAACCATGCCTCCACTCTCTAAGGACCCACAAGGTACATCTAGGAGTGTGGTAGGAACTGTGTCGCCATATAGCATTGCCAGGATTTGGGGGAAACATAGTGTATTAAGTTCCTGTCTCTGTGCTGGGTCAGATCCGCCGCTAAGCCAGTCATTAATAATCAGGAGGTGTGACACCAAGTAGTACAAATATAAATTAGACATGCCCCGGCCGCCTTCATAAGGGGCGTGTTAGCGGCTCCCGAATGCCAATCATGCCCGTGAATAATGCCTTAGGAAGATGATTGCCACTGACTCCATCTCTCAAAGCCATTGGCGGGAAATCATGTGGGGGAAACTTTGCAAGGGGTAAAGGAATCGCTGCAGTATCGTCCTGTTATAAAACGCTATTCTCCCCATGAAAATTAATGTTTGTGTCTGCCATTTTCAAAGGCCCTCTTTGACCTTGCGAGTAAGAGGGGTAATGTTAAGGGACCACATCAGTGCTGGATTTAGGGCCACCTGGATACCTAAATAATGAAAATTGAGGTGGCCTATTGAGATAGTCGTTTTCCAGTCTACACGTGAGGGAGCTAACAGGACCAGCACCGGTTTGGCAAGATTGACAGTTGATCCTGAGACATCCGCAAAAAGTTGCAGGATCTGGAGGCGTCGGCGGCCACTGGCAGCTGAGTCTGCTAGGTATAAAAGAACGTTGTCCGCATAAAGAGCAATGCCGTCCTCATGTCTCGAGCCCACTCCTATCAGTGTATCTGTGTGTCGCAATGTATAGGTTTTGCAAGGGGGTTTAATAGCTAACGCAAAAAGGAGGGGGGGTGGTAAGAGACAACCTTGACGGATTCCTCGTCTCATGGGGAGCTCATCGGAGACCACCCTGTTGATTTGTACTCTGGCAGTCGGATTGGAATAGAGAACTCGAATCAGGCCTCTGAATCGGGGTCCAAATCCCGTCTTCTCCAGCACACTGGTCAGATACCCCCAGTCCACGGCATTGAACGCAAAATCTATCAATAGCAACGCTAATTGAGGTGATAAGAGGTGGCAATGTCTTGTGCTCCTAGTGGGCATAAAACCACATTGGTCTGGGTAGATTAGGGACCAGGGTACCCTTCGCAAACGTGAGGTGAGAATGGTTGCAAAAATGTTAACCTCTCCATTGATGAGGGATATGGGGTAATAGACGGTGCAAGACTTTGATGGACGAAGCGTCTTGAGTATGACCACGATCAGGAGCCAATTCACGTCTCTTGAGGAAGGTACCAACTTCCACCGCTTCTCTATAAGGGCTTAATAGATGGGGGTGATCATTTCTCTGTAATTGCCGTAGAAATCTGCAGGATACCCGGGAGGGCCGGATGTGTTACCAGATGCATCGCTAAGATGGCCTCACTGATCTTCTCCACTGTGATGTGTTCCCCTAGCTCCCGGTGCTCAGCATCAAAAAGGCGGTGCATGGGCACCTCATTGAGGAGAGGCGCAGCGACTTCAGCCGCTGGAAGCAGAGGAGCCGCATAAAACAAGTAGTAATCCACAAAAACCTGGACAATGGCAGGAAAAGTACTATAGGCGATACCATCTCCATCTATTATCTCTGGGATAACCCTACTGGCCAGGGACCGGGATGCCAACCAATACAGTAGCTTCCCATTTGTATCCCCCCATACGTCAACCCATGTCATGGGTGCACGCCAAATTTGTTTTGCTGCTTCTAAGGAGAGGAGTTTAATCTCCTCATGAATCAATGCCAACTGCTTGATGGTGTCGCTGGGCGTTGCAGTGGAAAGCTGTGTTTCTAGTTGGAGGGCCAGGGTTTCCAAGATCGTGGAACGCTGGTGCCTTACTTTTTCTGCTTGCCTAAGTATACTCTTAGTATGCCCCCGGACAGTGGCCTTGCATGCCAACCAAAGATGGTGATTGCACTGACCCAACTTGGAGCTGGAAGTAGCGTCTGACTTCTTGCCTTACTGCACGGGATTCACCAATTTGAATTGGTATTGGGGCATGATCGGGAATGCCATGTGGGAGAATCTGGATGTGAGACACTGAGAGAGCATCAGGAGCGGGCATGCCAACGCGTGCATGCATGTGATGTGCAACAGAAGTGTGTGTGTATTGTCTCTGTCTGGGGTTCCAGATGCTCCATATGTCACAAAGACCCAGAGTGTTTACCCATTTTTAAAGAGACCTGGCTCTGTTACGACAGATGTCCAAAGTGGGGCCGGTGGAATCCACTGAAGGATCAAGGACCGCGTCTAAGTCTCCCCCTGTAAGCACAAGGTCGAGTGGTAGTTGTGCGACCACTTCGAGAAGTGTGGTCAGGAAGGAGTCCAATGCTACGGGAGCGTAAATGCATAAGAGGTTCAGTGGGCAGCCCTCTACCATGCCTGTTAAGGCAATAAATCGGCCCTGAGGAACGGACCAGGTCTGGGTCACTACCATGGGCTAGAAGTGACGGAAGAGGATCGCAACTCCCCAGGATCCCGTAGCGAACTTGGCATGATGAACTCTGTTGTAACCTTGACAAGCTAGAAATGGACATCTCGTGCCTATGAAGACAGAAGGCTGGGTGTAGCGCAAAACCGCAGAATGTTTGATCCTTCTAAAATACCGTTATCGTTCCATGACATTACACTGTAGGGAATCATGGTGGGCTGTGAGTTATTAGTATGAGTTGGAGAAAGAGGTCATTAGGTTTTATGTGGATGACTGCGTATAAAACGCAATGTGAGGTCACTTGAGGGCAGGAGACCCACTGCCACTTACACAGTGTCAGGTCATTGTGACATCCTAAAGGAACAAGCATTTGCAATGCAATAGGTCTCGCCTTTGCGAGAGTTTAAGCTATTGGCACTATAAATCACATTGTCTTTTATTTATATGTTTTGATAATTAAATTATAAATAAAAGGCATTGTCATGTACAATGCCAATAGCTCAAACTCTTATAAATGGGAGACCTATTGAAAGAAGCGGCCGCTATTGTCCCGGGCTGCTTAGAAAGTGAAAAGGCGCATGACGCACTGAATGTTGCAGGAAAACATGTTGTGCCTGCAGTAGGAGAAACTATTTAAATAAAATAGGGCTTATAGACTAAAAAAGACTCACTGTGTAACCACCAAAGTAAAAGTAAAAGGATAAGGCAGGAGCTCACCCCGCGTTTCGCCGCCGCAGCCCGAGCTGTTCTGGAAGCCTTCTCCGGGTTGCTCTCCGGGTGACCTGGAAGTCAGGCAACCTTGTCTGGGACATGGGCGGGGCATGGAGCGCGCGGCCGGAAGTGTCCGGGGCTCCCGTGAGCTGAGGGAGCCCTGCGTGTTGCAGCCGCGTGTCGGAGAAGCGAGGCGGGAGCCCACCCTACACTGGCAAGCAGTAGAGGAAGTCAGGCGGGAGCCCAACCCGCCTTTGTGAATGCCGCATAGTGCGGCCGGAGCAAGATTTCAGGTGGGGCTCCTGTGAGCAAGACGGACCCCTGCGTGTTGATGAGCCACAAAGAGTGACCGGGTGAAGAGGCAGGTCCCCACTGCCATCGAGGAGACCAGCCGGGGAGCAGCTCAGAGTCCCCACAAGAGCCAGTGAGTGGGGTTCAGCGGGAGCCTGCAGGTGTTTAAATACAGGCTGATAATGCATGCAAGCGCGCCGCGCCTGGACAGGAGATGTGCACGCGTATGGTGCGAGCAGGAGTTGTGATAATGCCGCGAGCCGCACGCGTGCACATCTCCTGTCTGTTAAGCTTCAGCACAGACAGTTGATGTGCACGCGAACGGCCTGCGGCGTTATTACAACTCCTGCTCGCACCATACGCGTGCACATCTCCTGTTCAGGTCGTGCCGTACGCGTGCACATGTCCTGTCCCCCTTACGACCCAAGTCGACAACAATAGATCTCACCCATAGCTAGGCGAGACCTAAAAAGGAAGCATAACCAAACAGCAGAACAATACCATAAATACATCTGGTCTGCAAACTCCCTAATAGCCCCAACTCAATACTCCCCTCCCCCAAGAAGAATCCGTCTCCCTGTAACATGTGCCCCAACTAAAAATCAAGCTGTCTTGGATAAGTGTGGGGTGGTAGGCCTCTCTAGGTGGTAGGATGAATGCAATGCCGGCGTTCGCGCAGGCAATCTTGAAATGCTCAATCTTGACTTGCAGTTATGGCCACCTACCTGCCAGTGCCCCCACCTGAGCCAACTATAACACAGTCAGATAGGTGAGGGAGTCCGACTCAATCGTTATTCTGTTCGGATCAGCGCTTGAGAACCTCCTCTATTGTCCAAGGGTGACTCCAATCACTCTGGCGGCAGTGGTACTAAGGTATCTGAGCTTGGGGAGGACGACACATTCCTAGTGTTTTGCGGTCTTGGTTTTTTGGCTCTGTAGCAACTGTGGCTCATAGACCGATGACTGTCGAGTGGATGGGGGTGAGTTACGAGATGGGCGGCTTAGTTGCTTCTAATCCATGAGTCACTCCCAGACTCCGGGTTTAAAAAAAGCTGGATTTACCCTTGTGTATGACTTTAAGCCGTGCTGGGAACAGGAGCTTGTAGGATAGTTGGAGAGCCCTGAGTTTCTGTTTAACAGCTTTATACGATCTACATTTTGCCTGGACCTCACAGATGTAATCTGGAAACATTTATATTTTGGAGTTTTTGTATTAGAGGTCTGAGTGTGCTCCAGCCTCTCTCAGGATACAGTCTCTGTCTTTGAAGTTGAAGAATCTCGCTGTCATGGGCCATCGCTGTGCACCCAGAGGAGGCTTAGGGATGACAGCCCTGTGTACTTGATCCACTGCGAACAAGGGGGACATTTTATCCTTTGGCTTCCATGATTTAAGCCATTCTTTGAGTAATTCAGCAGGTTGGGAGCACTCCTCATGTTCTGGGATACCCACAAAACATAAATTGCTGCGTCTGGAACGATTTTCTGCATCTTTGGTGTGGTGATGGAGTTCACTTGTGTGGGTAAGAAGTCGAGCCACCTTGGCCGTGAGATCGGTGAATTCATTTTCCACCGTGAGGTGTCCCTCTACTTCGGTAATATGGCCAGTAGTATTGTGCAGATCTTGGCAGAGCACCAGATCTACCCGTACCTCCTCTATCTTTGTCTCGACGACTATTTGTGATTAGTATATGGCCTGGAGAATCCCGTCCTAGCCACCTTCAGATGTTGTGCCTTTATAAAGTGTCTCCCCCACAGCTGTTCAAGCAGGAGTGATAAATTGGATGATGCACGGCTGGGAGGGGGTAGCTTTGTGTTCTTGTCTTCTATCATTTTACAGAATAGAGCAGTGACTGCACGTAGATGCCTGGCCCGCTTAATGTGGGTTCACTGCAGCACGAGCAGCCAAGCACAAGAGTAGCTGCCAACACTGGGCAGAAATGGAGCACCAACAAAAGGGGGCAGCAAGACACCAGGAGGCGAAGGGAGCAAGAACTTCAAGTGGATCACCGCTCCGCCAGGTCTTCCAGAATTCAAGGTGTAGACTGCTAGTGATTCGCTCAGTATCACATCTCATAAGCAGTATTTTGGGTCAGCGGTGCTCAAGCAGAGTATCCAGGCCCCAGTGTTTGCATGAGAAGGCACGTGAGAGGCCCAGGTTCCAGTACACCCCACTCCTAGTACACCCCACTCCTGAGGGGGAGTCTCCCTTTGCCCCCAACCCAAGGCAGCCCAGACAGGAGTTCTCCGCCAGGGATGAGGGGAGTAGATAGAGGTCCTTAACTGTTTTGCCAGGGTGGGCCCACTTCAAATCAACAATCCGCTCCTGGGGAACTTAAGGTACAGTTTATGTTGCCTTCTCATGGGGCGCAGTGAGTCAGGTGTTTAGTGACACCACTATATCGGGTGCTCCGCCGCACAAAGGGCCTGAAAGGATAGCTCCTGCTATAGCTGTGGGGAGATATTGGACTTAGCCCTTTTTGCAGGGTCATCCCTGAACTTTTGCCTTCCTCCTATATTTTTTCTGAGCTGTTGTTGGCTGTTTTATGACTCTGGGCACTTTACCACTGCTGATCAGTGCTAAAGTGCATATGCTCTCCCTATTTTAAATTGATGTATGAATTGGTGATTCCATGATTGGCTGGTTTGGTTTACTTGTCAGACCCTAGTACAGCGCACTGAGAGTGCTCAGGGCTGGTAATCCAAAAGCTGCTGGTGGGCTTGCAGCACTGGTTGTTCCACCCACAGAAGCAGCCTGTAAAAGTGTGTCTAAGGCCTGCCATTGCAGAGCCTGTGTGCAGTCTGGTACTGCCATGCTGACTGGGCAAGTGCACCCACTTGCCAGTCCCTAAACCTTCCCTTTTCTTCATATCAGACACCCCTATGGTAGGCCCAAGGGCAGAGTGGATTGTAAGTATAAGGTAGGACATGCCCTGGTGTATGTGGCATGTCCTAATAGTGAATTACAGCCATTTTCGTTTTTCACTATTGCAAGGCTACCTGTTCCCCATAGACCAGAATTAGCAGTTTGATTATTACATCTTATAATCCTAACTCAGGGAACATGGTAGAAATTCGAGTTTAGTATGCCTGAACTCAGAATAATAAAATACATCTTTTGGTGAAGTTGGTTTTAACATTCTGTGTTTGAAAATACCACTTTTAGAAAGTAGGTATTTTCTTGTCTAACCATCCAAACCTGCCTCTGCTAGGCTGTGTATTCCTTGTCCCAGAGACAGGGTGAGTCAGCACAGGGCTGAATAGAGAGATCTCCATGTAGATGGGGGGAGGAGTTGCACCTGGGACCTGAATAGGGCTGTGTTTCCCTCCACAATGCTGGCTCCACCTCCTGTGGTGCGTCTGATATCTCTGCCCTGCACTGTGAAAGGAAAAAAGGAGTCATGTCAACAAAGTGCTCCAGGACTGACCAGAACTGGTTTGGACTAGACAAAGACCTCTCTGCCTTCGGAGAACTAAGAGAAACTGTGTTTAAAAAGGGGACCCAGGCCTAAGAACTTTAGATCACTTTGGGAACAAGAAGAAACCTTTGCTGAGGAGTGGAACCAGAGAGACTGGGGAGAGACTATCCCTGAGCCTGGGGGATTGGCCTGCAGTGGTTGCCTGACTGCCAAAGAAAGGAGAAAGGACTTTGTGTTCACTTTATTCAACTTGTAAAGGATCTCCAAGGGCGTGAGAGAAGAGCTTGCCACCTGCTGAAATCTCAGGGACAACAGACTTCCACCACCAGCTCCCCAAGAGTTTTTTGGAAGTGCTTGTAACTGTATTTGGGCCTTCTGAGGGACTGCGTGTCGCAAGGAGCTGGAAGCGCGACTCAAGAAGAAGAAGCGTGGGGGGGCGTGGCTAGCGGCCAACGAGCATGGCTGCTGACTGAAAGAGCTCCTGAACCCCCGCTGCATATTTTCAAATATCCGCCACCATCCACTGGCACACAACAAAAAAGAAACTACAAGTAGCTTACCCCCTGCCCTCCGGCTGTGATTCCATGGGCGCAGAGACCCGGATCGATGCTTCGGCGGCCCCCTCCGGTTACTGCCCGACCGCGGCAGTGATGGCGGCGATGCCTGAATCGAGACTCCGGATACTGCCTGGGAGCCGGTGATTGGGCTGAAAGACGGTGAGGTCAGCAGGTTCCCTCGCTCCAGAGTGGAGCCCAAGGCAGAGCAGACCGGTCGCGGCAGAGGAGAGGACCCGGTCGGTGCCGCGACGGCCGGAGCCCTCGGCATCGCGGCCTTGGAGCGCTGCGGCCGGGAACGTTTGGGGTGACTTTCCCCAGCGGCAATCACAGGAGGATAGCGCAGTGCCGGCGGGAGGGCCGCGCCCAGGTACACGGAACTGCTGCATCGGCGCATCAGGAGAAGCTGGTGGACTAGAGGGGGCGGGGCAACCTCCGGCCAGGTAACATTGCATTAGCGTGTTGCGCGAGGCCCCGGCTTCGTGGCCTACGGGAGGAGGCGGGGCGGCAGGCCAACCCAACATTGAGGGAAAGGAGCCTCACACAGCGGGGCTCTATAGCAGGGAAGGAAAGCATTAAAGTTCCGAGTTCCGAGTAGGCAGAGACACCGCGCTGGGTTCGATACAGTCTGGTGGCCAAGCTTGAGACGATCTTTCCTAAGGCCAGTGGTGAGCGACATCGGATATCAGACGGAGGGGCTCATGGGACACTCTGCTGTTGTGGAACTAAAGTGGTCTCCCGGCCTGCACCCTGCCTAAAAGTGGTGGGTTGATACAGAGCTGTTGCAGAGCTGTAGCAAAAGGCTCAGGTCCGGTTCAATTGGCTGTAAGCAGGCCCGTGGGCAATATCCTTGGCGGGCCTGGGCCGCAGGCCCTCCACAGGAGGAGTATTGGGGCAGGAACTAACACTAGGGGTTCTGTTCCTACAGTGACCGACGAGGGAAGTCGGGGGCACACGAGAATAGGGTTCGCTAGCCCTGACATCATCGTGGACAGTCAGAATTGGCCTGGGAGATAATCATTGCCGCCTGCGGAGTGGACAGCCCGCGTGGGACATAATTGGCCGTATGATGCAGCATAGGGACTCTTGACACCCCCCAACTGAGTTTGGACAGGTCAGTGCGGTGGAAGCTGGATGGAGGCTTGGGGGTGTTTTGAGGTTGGTCTGCACCGTCACAGGAGGGCGCGGCAGGCTCCAGATCCGCAGGGGATATAGAGACAGTGTGCTGCGACTAGTTGGTAGAGGAGCTTCCTGCAGACCGCCAGTGTGGAGTATCGAGCTGGGCTGGCGCAGGGGACAGCCCCGTCGCGACATTTCAGAGTTGGAAACCGTAACGCCCAGATTTGTACGCCGGCGATGATCTGGTAACCCAGGCACTTTGGTTAAATACCCACACTTCACTCCTCAGATTGGAGCCAGGACTTTCATAAAGGAGAAAGTCCAGTGTTGCGCACTCATGGCGACAGGAGGAAAGGGGCCCAGGGCGAACGCCCACAAGCAGCTGGCCAAGTTTGCCTGGTCTAAAGCAGGAGACAAAGATGCTTCGCAAAAGTCAGACACGGATGGAGGGGGAACAGACCCCAAACAAGGACCCGAGCCAACTCTACACGACGTCATGGCGGCCATCAGTGGTGTACGCGACTCGGTGGATTCGGTCACGGTGTAGGTCTCACTGATCAGGGCGGACATCCGGAAGATGGATGAGAAAGTCAAAGAGCTTAAGGTGGTAACTAGTGCCCTACAATCAGACACGTCGGAGCTCCAGTCGCAGATGCTTGCTATGAAGCAGAAGCAGGACAGGACGGAACAGCAGCTGGATGATTACGAAGGTCGGGCCCGCCGAAATAACATCCGCATTTTAGGGGTTCCGGAAAAAACAGAGGGGCCGGCAGCAGACCTATATGTGGAAGACCTCGTGACTAAGCACCTGCGGCCTAAGTCTCTCTCTAATTACTTCTCTATTGAAAGAGCTCATAGAGTACCGGGGGGTAGGCCAAGGCTGGGAGCGCCTCCGAGGCCCCTAATAGCTTGAGTGTTCAACTACAGAGACAGGGATGTAATACTGCAAACGGCGAGATCCGGTCCTCCATTGAAAATAGATAACTACGAGGTGGCCTTCTTTCCCGACTTCACGGCAAAGGTCCAAGCTCAACGTCGCAGCTTCCAGGCCGTAAAGAAGGAACTGCGGGATCGGCAAGTGAAATACGCGATGCTTTTCCCTGCGAAGCTAAGGGTGGAGTCTGGTGGCAAATCATGGTTTTTTGATTAGCCGGAGGCAGTCTGGGATTGGATGGAAGGATGGAGCACGGTGGGAGGCCAGAGACGTGAACGCTCTAAACGGTCCAACCAACGCAGGGGTGTCCATGCGGACGAGAATCGAACTGACCCGGCAGAGACAGATGGTCCGCTGAAGGGACAGGAGTGAGAACCTGTGGCGCCACGGAGGGAGAGCCAGCGCCCACAAGAAGCACAAGTAGGAGGGTTCGGGAGGGGGGGGAAGGTATTCTTATCGGGCGCCAGACTTATAAATGGGACTCGGGGCAAGATGGGAGACCGATGGGACTAATCAGATGTGATTTGAATGTGATTGATCTATGTAAACCGTGGATGGGGGACAAAATTCCAGTTAACTGTGACGAAAGCGGGCGGGGATGGGAGCTGATCGTCCCGTGCATTTCTAGCATTTCAGGGGGGAAGAGGCATTCTGCCTTGTTTGGGAGTGGGTAGTTTCAAATCCACGGGCAGGGGGGCAGGGAGGGGGAGACAGTTGAGGGATTTGGGGTTGAAGGGGGTTTTGAAGCTGCGTCATGTGGTTGATCAGGGAGTGGGGAGGGGGGTGGGGACTAGGGGGGGATAATTGGGAAATGTTATTGTTTAGATGGTGTTATTGGTAAGCGATATGTAACTGTAATTCGAAAACGTATAACAGTCGTATTGATTAGTGGACGGCGAATGCTGAGTGATCAGACTCAAGTTTTTTTCATACATAGCAATGATCCGATTATTGGTATTAAGCAAGGTACACGGCAATGGGGCAGTATAGAGACCGTACCCTTTCCGTAATGTCTTGGAACGTTAACGGGGTTGGGGATAAAATCAAAAGGGGCATAGTACAACAATATCTAAAGAGACACTCGCCTGACGTGGTTCTTCTGCAAGAGACACATCTGGTGGGTCAGAAATCTAAGGCCCTTACCAGGTGGGGGATATAAACTGTTAGTCCATGCGGACTACACCACAGGATCGAGGGGGACGGCTATACTGGTGAAGAAAAATACACCCCTTATCGTTCATAAAACATGAGCGGATACAGGGGGTCGATTCGCGGGGGCAGAGGTCCAATGGGACGGGAAGGACATCAACATACTCTCGATATATATGCCGCCAGCTCTAGGCAAAACGGCGTTGGAAGAACTAGGGAATAGGCTGACGAGACTCCGAGAGGGCACACATATAATGGGGGGAGACTACAACATGACCTTAGATGACACTATTGATCGACAGCCACCGAGGTCCAGGGAGAAATCGAACGTCCTTATGGCTGACTTTGTGAAGGCAATGGGTTTAACGGATGTGGGTCGGGCACTTAATCCAACTGCTAAATTATTTACTTATCTCTCGAATGTCCACCGCAGCCTATCACGTATTGACTATTTCCTTACGCACCTATCCTCTAGGTAATTTCGCCGACTACACGGTTCTCCCCAGGGGTATCTCAGATCATTCCCCGATATGGACTGAGTATACACACTGGGAACGACAACCACGCAATACCATTGTCCTAAATCCCTGGCTCCTACATATACCGGATATAAGAAGCGAACTCCGTACTTAAACGGAAAACTACTTCGCTGAAAACTTGGGCTCAGTAGATTCTGCACAAGTAATCTGGGAGGCATACCAGGCGGTTCTTAAGGGGCATGCCTTGTCACTAAAGACAAGCTATATGGCCAAGAAGCGCGAACTACTGGTTCAGATAGAGTCCGACCTCCTCAAACTAGAACGGGAACATTCGCAAGACCCCTCGACAGACGCTAGCCATAGACTCTTGTTGAAACAAGACGAGTACAGGATAAAAACTAGGGAGCTAATGGTGACTAGATATCGGGCCACTCAGCATAGACTATATGAGCTCGGTGACAGGGCTGGCAGGACACTGGTATGGTTAGAGAGACGAGAACAGGGGTCTCGATGGGTACATGAATTGACAACGATAGGGGGTGACATGGTGCGCCACCCGCGAGAAATAGCAGAGCAATTTGCTGACTATTTCGAAAAGGTGTACGCCTCCTCTACCCTATACACGGCGGAGGATTCGCATCAGCTCCTCCGAAATAGTACCGTGCCGAGCCTCTCTGAGGTGGAGCGGGAAAACCTGGAGGCAGACTTATCGAACGAGGAAATAAATAGGGTCATGGGGCAGATTAAGTCAGGCAAGGCTATGGGGCCCAATGGCCTTCCAATTGAGTTTTTGAAGGCTAATGCCTCTCAGACCGTGCCTCACCTTAGAGCCATGTATGAAGAAAGTTTAGAAGTGGGGAGTTTACCGATAGATCAACGGCTAGCTACCATCGTAGTCATCCATAAGCAGGGTAAGCCAGCAGATAAATGTGGCTCATATAGGCCAATCTCACTCCTTAATGCAGAGACGAAAGTGCTGGCTAAAGTTCTGGCAAATAGACTGGTGTCGGTCATAGCGTCGCTGGTCCACCCAGACCAATCTGGCTTTATGCCAGGTAGAAATAGAGCCCTTAATATACGGCGTTTACACAATGTGATGGCCCGCAGGCCATTCATTGAAGAAGATGCTGCGGTGTTGTCCCTAGACGTGTCAGTGGCATTCGACTCAATTGAATGGCCGTACCTATTTGAGGTCCTAAATTTATAGCCTGGGTGAAGCTTCTCTACACTGACGTCCTGGGACAGGTGAGGGTTAATGGCTTTACATCTAGAACGTTCGAGTTACGAAGGGGCACTAGGCAGGGATGCCCGCTCTCCCCATTGATTTTTTTCTCTTGGCCTAGAACCTCTCGCGGCCTGGGTGCGTAGGGATGTGTCGGTGCGAGGGTTGCGATGGGCAGAAGACGTGGAAGATCGAATATCCCTCTATGCGGACGATATATTGTTATACTTGGCATCCCCGTATACCTCGATTAGGGTCGTGCTAGATATATTCACAAATTTTGGCAAATATTCGGGATATGCGATCAATTGGCACAAGTCCGTACTGTTTATGCTGAGAGGTACAGCCCCACGCCTTCCGGCAGACTGTCATGTAGCGGTCGCAACAGAGGGGTTTCGCTATCTAGGGATCTTTATCACCTCAGTTCCGGTTTGCTTCTACAGCTCCAATCTGGCCCCCCCTCTGGCCCGACTACGGGCGGATGTTAAACATTGGAGATCACTCCCCTTAACACTGTTAGGGAGGGCGACGCTCTTTAAAATGCTAGCCCTTCCTCGTTTCCTCTATATATTGCAGAACTGTCCCCATAGGGTCCCGGATTCATATTTCAGAGCGGTTGAAGGGGAGATTCGAACGTTGCTCTGGGATGGCAGGGCCCCCAGAATAGCAATGCAGAAATTGACTAAAGGCTGGTACGATGGGGGCATAGCACTACCTGACCTACAGCGCTACTATTGGGCGGCACAACTGGTTACCATTAATCATTGGAAGTATCATCCCCCGGATGACCCGGCTTACGTCCTGGACCACTACCAAACGGATCGCTCTGGGTATATGGGGCCACTGTACGCCACAGACAAGAAAAATAGGAGGCGATTCTTCGGACCCACCCAGCACACCCTGGAAATATGGCGGGTGGTATCTGCCCGGCTGGGATGGAGGGGCTTGCTATCACAGGCTACACCATTATGGTCCACCCAGAAGCTAGGAATGCTGTGCTATCAGTTCGGATTTGACAAGTACGAGATCTGGTGTATAAAGGAGCAATGCTCACCTTTGGGAAGCTCCACAAACAATACTGTCTGTCGCAAGGAGAAATGTTTAGGTATCTACAGATCCGACATGCGCTAAAGGCGCCTCTGGAAGACCGTTTGCTAGACGGGCCCCTCACCTCCAGGGCAATATCACTCACTTACAAGAAATTGTATAATAACCTGCCGGACACCTTTCTGAGGCTTAGGGAGCTGTGTCAGGTTGACATTGGTCCCATAGACAACGAGGATTGGCAGACTGCGCTAATGTCCCCACGGGAGGCGGCTATAACTCAGAGATTTCGACTGATCCAGCTTAGGATTCTTCACCGATCATACATATCAGGAAAAGTCTTGGCTAGAATAGGGACTAGACCTGACGACCGCTGTGTGAGGGGATGTGGGCAGCAAGCCACATTCTATCACACCCTGTGGGACTGCCCAAAGATGCGTGCCCTCTGGGAGGGAGCTTCGGACCACATGGGCATAGCTTTAGGGAAGGAAGTAATGCTGACGCCACAACTGGGACTGTTGAATGTGTGGGAGGCGACTGACCTCACGGAGGTGGAACAACAATTCACGACCCTGGGGTACACGCTGGTGAAACTGGAGATAGCTAGAGGGTGGGGGGGAGTGAACCCACCACTTACCACCGTGTGGGCCAAAGAAATGGATAGATGTATGCTGGCAGAGACTGCGGTTTTTACGGCGCGGGGGTGTCCCAAGAAGTGGGATAAGAAATGGTCTCACTGGAATACATATCAAGGAGAGCCCTGTGTGTCACCTACAGTGGAAATGGAGATACATAGACCAGCAAGCACTGTATGAAATGTTTAATATGTAACCAAAAACAAATTGATATTTGTGTATTTTATATTGACAACCCTAAATATGTCGTCCACTTCTGTTACTATATGGATCTGTCTAAACCAATAAACCAAGTTACAAAAAAAAAAAAGAAGTGTCGCCGTCGCAGCCGCTGCCGTGGCATCACTGAAAAAGGGTGTCGCCGCTGTAGCTGACGCATTGCACCGCATCACGAGAAGAGTCTCGCAACACCGAAGAAGCGTGTCGCCATCGCAGCCGTTGCATCACTGAACAAGGGTGTCGCCGCTGGAGCTGTCGCATTGCAACGCATCACAAGAAGCGTCTCTCAACACCGAAGAAGCGTGTCGCCATCGCAGCCGCTGCATCACTGAACAAGGGTGTCGCCGCTGGAGCTGTCGCATTGCAACGCATCACAAGAAGCACCTCGCATCCACGGAGAAGCGTGCCGCAGTTGCAGCCGCTGTCGTTGCATCACTGAACAAGGGTGTCGCCGCTGCAACTGTCGCATCGAGCGGAAGCGTCTTGCATCGTTGGAGAAGAGTGTCGCCGCCAAAGCTGCTGTCGTCGCATCACTGGACAAGGGTGTCGCTGCTGCAGCTGTCGCATCGAGCCGAGACATCTCGCAACATCGGAGAAACGTGTCACATCAACAAGAAGACGCCATCTTTGTTTCTTTGCACCATATCTTCAGCGCATCACCGCCTTTGTGTGTGAGCACCCCCCCCGGCCCCCCCCCCCCCCGTTCCGGCCACCGAAGTCATCTGCGGCATTTCGCAAGGATCCTCACTCAGCCCCACCCTCTTCAACGTCTACATGAGCCCCCTCGCAGCCATCGCACGCCAACACAACCTCAACATCATCTCCTACGCCGACGACACCCAGCTGATCCTCTCCCTCACCAACGACCCCACCACCGCCAAAGCCAACCTCCTGGAAGGAATGAAAGACGTCGCAGAATGGATGAAGATCAGCTGTCTGAAACTGAACTCAGACAAGACGGAAGTCCTCATCCTCGGACCATCTCCCTCCGCCTGGGACGACTCCTGGTGGCCCCCTGCCCTGGGCACCACCCCCAAACCAACAGACCACGCACGCAACCTGGGCTTCATCCTGGACTCCTCCCTCACGATGACCAAGCAAGTGAACGCCATCTCGTCATCCTGCTTCAACACCCTGCGCATGCTCCGAAAGATCTTCCGGTGGATTCCCACAGAAACCAGGAAGACGTTCACCCAGGCCCTCGTCACCAGCCATCTGGACTACGGGAACACCCTCTACGCTGGAACTACAGCCAAACTCCAGAAGAGACTCCAGCGCATTCAGAACGCCTCAGCACGACTCATCCTGGACATCCCTCGCCGCAGCCACATCTCGGCCCACCTGAAGGACCTGCACTGGCTTCCCGTCGACAAGAGGATCACGTTCAGACTCCTCACCCACGCACACAAGGCTCTCCACGACACGGGCTCGAAGTACCTCAACAGCCGCCTCACATTCTACACACCCACCCGCCAGCTCTGATCTGCCAGCCTCGCCCTCGCTTCCGTCCCACGAGTCCGGAAATCCACCATCGGAGGAAGATCCTTCTCCTACCTGGCAGCCAAGACATGGAACTCCCTCCCCACTCACCTACGGCTGACCCTGGACCATCTCTCCTTCAGGAAACAACTCAAGACCTGGTTGTTCGAGCAGTAGCGACCCCCCCCCCCCCCCCCCCCCTTCAGCGCCTTGAGACCCTTACGGGTGAGTAGCGCGCTATACAAATTTTGCTGATTGATTGATTGAGCAGGGGATATTTTAGGAGTGTACCCCCTTAAACCCTGACTAGAGGCAAGGGTCCCTATTTGTCACAAGTACCTACCTGTGCCAACTAGAGACCCCCAAATCTAACCGGGGAGCAGCAGGCTCGGTGGCAAATCTGGGGCAAGCCCCTACTCCGCAGTGTTAAGTTTAGGCCGGAGTGGCCTAAACTCTCCCAGGTAGTTCAGGAGCTGCAGCCTCGGATGCGAGGAATGTGAGGGGGACACCGGACTGACCCATCGGTTTCTCCACGTGGTCGATGCCGGCTACAGAAGGATCAGCACCCTGCATCCGTCCCAGGGCAACACAGACCCGCAGCGGGGCCCAGAGCCCACGCCCGCTTACCTGCTGGGGCTGCGTAGCAAAAGCCATCAACACTATATCTGTAGGACCATGACAGATTAAAGAACAAGACAGGAATTCGCCACCGTTAAAACTATGTTCATGGAACATAAATGGCCTAGGATCGAAAACCATGAACAAAGATCTTCCAGCAGATTGATTTAATTCTACTCCAAGAAACCTGGTTGGAAGGGCCGTTCCACCTTCAAGGTCATAAATCATACCACCTTCCAGCCAGCAGAAATTCAAAGTTTTGCCACCAGAAAGGAGGCCTCACCACGTATGCCTCAATAAAAACAATAAATACTGTTCAAGAACTGCTGAATAAGAATATATCAAACAACTGAATCAACACAATACAGATGGAGATAGTAGGCCCCGGAAAAATCAAACAACTGCTAATTCTGGTAAACATTTACATGCACCCAAACGGGGGGAAAAATCGGCATAAAATCCCTGGTGTCAGAACTGGCGAAACTTATCACTGAAGTGGAAATATCAAATAATATTGTATCAGGAGACTTTAATATGTTCCTCTCAAGGAACCCCAGAAACAATCAGCCTGCAGATGATCAATTGCTTGAATGGGGGCTCCCACCTCAGGAAGAGTGTATGTGGGGAGAACAAACTAAGCTTTCCAAAGACCTATTAACGGATTTAACAAGTTTGGGCTTGATATCATTAAATGGGCGAACACCTGGCGACCGCCCCCAAGTAGCAACTTACCATAATTCCATGGTTAGTACTGCGATAGACTAATATTTTCTTATCCTACTCACTTTTCAAATTAGTAAGCGATTTTAAGATTGGAATGACAGATTGTAGTGATCACCAGCCACAAGAGTTGACCCTGACGGCACAGGGAACAGCTTTTACCTTCCCAATCGAAGCCCAAAATATAACGGTCTCATCAAACTGCAAAAGAATCAAATGTAAAACGAGCGACCTGGAAAAACTTTTCGCAGAGGCTAAAACTTTCAGGGAAGAAATTAAACTACAGAATGCCAATAGTATAAATGCCTGGGAGGATTTCTTCAAAAACCTTGGTCCACCTAACTCCAAATTAAAACCATCAAAAGCAATTAATGGAACAAACAACCAAAAGGAATTACCCACCAGGCCCATAAATAGTCAAAAAATCCATCCCACAACAACTCAAACCAGCAAATTAAAGCAAATAAAAAGTGACATTAATAGAACACTCCGCAGACTCCGTAAAAAGGGTCCCGATAGCAGCACACAGATGAAGCTGAGGAAGTTAAAACGCAGTAAGAACAAGATCATTTGGCGAATAAAACAGGAAAACACAGAAAAAACATAGGCTAAATTGCTATATGACACAAAAACTAACATTTGCACAAGATTCTGGCGCACAGTAAACAACATAGAGAATCCTAAGGCTCCTGGAATCAAGTTCCACATAACTTAGGAGGCCTGGGTAAAACACTACTTCAATAAAGAAGCTGACGGAACAAAACAAGATGCTGCGGTCCGGCAGCTAGATCTGGAGGCTCTAAAACACCCAGTTGAGGAGATCAATTTCCCAGGCACAACAAAACAGATCAAGAAAAGAATCGCGAAAGGCAGGAAAGAGGGGGCCCCTGGGCCAAAGGGAATTCCCCCCAATTCTTTACAAGCAGGACCCAAATTATTGGGAAGAGCAACTGCACCCTCTCTTCAAGAACACCTGGGACGCAGAATGAATCCCCAACTCTTGAAGGGATCAATTATCTCCCCGATCTATAAAAAAGGCAATAGGAGCCAAGCAAAGAACTATAGGCTCATCGCTCTAATAGATATAGATGCCAAATATTTTGCGGGACTCTTATTGGAAGAACTTACCGAATGGGCATCAATGAAAAGTTGAATTCCCATTAACCAGACAACTTTCAAAAATCCACATGGACAATGACAAATATTCTTGCTCTCTCTCATCATCATCATCATCATCATTTTTTATTGTTTGATTACTTAAAATCATGACAAATATTCTTGCTCTCTCTCTTTTACTAGGTGCCACCATAAAACTTAAAAACCCACTATTTGTCTGTTTTATTGACTATTTGTCTGCTTTTGACAGTATAGACGGAGGGAAACTCTGGGCTAAATTATCAGGCTGGGAAATAGACCCAAAAATTTTGAATCTTCTAATTTTACTCCATTCTGAGACATGGATTCAAATAAAGCGGGGACAGGCAATTGTTTATCAAGAGAAATACCAACTACCAAGGGGCTGAAGCAGGGTTGCATCCTCGCCCCGACCCTGTTCAATCTCTTCATGTCTGACCTCTCAGCAGAGCTTGATAACTGCAACCATCACGCCCCAAAAATAGCGGGCCTTACACTGTCGAATCTTCTGTACGCGGATGATTTAATATTGACTAGCCGAACCCCAGTAGGCCTCCAACACCTTATAAATATGACAATCAGCTTTCCTGATAGGAACGGGCTAAGTATAAACCTAGAAAAATCAAAGGTGATGATATTAAATCAAAAATGCAAAAAATATCAACCTCAGTGGGTTTTACGGGATCAGAGGTTGGAGGTCGTCAAAGAATACAAATACCTGGAGATAATCTTCGACAGCAAAGGAACGTTTGGGCAACAAAAAACGTTGATCAGAAACAGAGGGATATCTCTGGCCGTTGCATTAAAGAGCGTCAAGCACACAATAACGGGTCCAAACTTAATCCCTTTTCTAGAAGTATTACAAGCAAAATTACTACCGTCGATAACTTATGGCAGTGAATGTATGAGAGGGAGAGATGAGACCACCTTGGATAAAGTGGTGTCCAAAGGAATGCGAATAATATTTAACCTCCCACAGTACACTTTGCCAGCGCAACTAAGGCTTGAGTTCGGCCTCCAAAAACAACAAATAGCACGCAAGGGTGCCTACACCAAATGTTGGCACAGAATAAAGGGAACTGAGACAGGTACTTTGAATTTATATTTATGGAAAGAGCTGGAAAGGAATAAAGACAGCCCAGCAATGGTCTATCTCCAGACAGCAATAAGATCTATTGCATTACAAGACCTCTGGGAAGTGAACCGGACCCACAAATGTTTCAAGCAGCTCGTAAACAAAACAGTGAAGACATTATCTCTGGAAGAAGATAAAGCCACACTCACCAGGAGGGCCCATGGGTGGTTTGTCATCCAGAGTTATACCAGGTCTCTACCACAAGCTTATTTGGGAATAGGGTTTTCACGGACCGTGAAAGAATCTTTCTTGCAATTGAGGATGGGAGTTCTACCAGCAAAAGAACCTCTCCCCCTGTGGAAACGCTTGGAAATAACAACGAACTGTAGACTCTGCGGTGACCAAAAAGAGGACGTTTTGCATTTACTGTGCAGCTGCAAAGGTCTAGAGAAAGAGCGAAGACTATTATTAAAACAACTCTGGAACCAAAGACGGCTTCGAACACGCAGACAAGCATTAAAAGCCTGTTTTGCAGGAGGAGACATTCACTTGGCTTGTAGATTGGTACATTTCATGAAAATAGCAAAAACCATGTTAAATCCTTCTGCTAGCACATGAATTGACTAAAAATGCCAAAATTCAAAATTTAATTCCAGATCCGTAATCTTTATCTGTTAAGCAGTCGTCTTGTTAGATTTGTTGTGAATTTTTAGGGTACAGCAAGTAGAAAAAGCATAAGTTATTGTTTGTCAATTGGAAACCCTTGGATTTAAATTTTTAATCTAGGTTTGCTTAAAGAGATTTTATAATTTTCACTTATAGTAAATAGTATAAGCATAAAAGTAAACACATTGTTACATTTTAAACGGTCTTAAACTAACCTCATTGTAATGAAATGAGTTGTTTTATGCGTTTTTGCAAAGGTGCTTTCTTTTGTACTTTTTTTTCAAATTAATTGCAAAGATTTTTATTAATCACGCAGTAAAGAAAAATGTCAAATTTGCTGGGGCTGCGGTCTCTCACCTGGGTCTCCCGCATGTCACCTTCGTGCAGTGTTCACCACCCCTTTGGGTCGTGTCAGATGTGCCACCTCATGGCCATCTCTTCCTCACACTACTTCTCCGATCCCAAGTCCGGGCTGGAGTTCTAGTCCCCGGCTGGATCCACCATCTTGTGTGTCAGCATGAATCCGATCGTGTGCACCACAGCTGGCGATGTAAATGCGGATCAGTGCCTTCATTCCAGTGGTATAAACTGCGGGGGATATCGCAGGTCCATACCCGTGCAGATGAGTCTAGGCACCGATGGCTGATGGTGGCGGATGACGGAGGGGTCTGTAGCACTCTGAGTGTGACCGCCATCTTGACACCTCAAAGCCACTCTGCAATACGCTTTTAAGAGTGAGTACATCCCTGTGGCAATAATGTATGTGCAAACTGCCTATTATGATTACAAGTTAAGGAGGAATTTGATAATTTGATGGCATAGAGGAGTGTATCATTGTAGAATGTGATTTCTGTGAGTATGCATTTGGGAGTCACAATGTTTTTAAAGACTGAAATGTTACGTGATCGTATTGTTCCTGGGGTACTTCATTATGTTTTTTCATGGGAAATTCCAGGGAGAGTGTTGAGTCAACATGTCCAACTTTACTGGAAGCTTCCAAATTATTTATCTGAATTCAAATGGCTTTTGTTTGGTGGTGATAAACTGGTACTACCTTTTGGTCTCTGCCAGAAAAGTTACAAAGTAGTGCACAGTGGTCACCTGGGTGCTGCTCTCACAAATAATAATTTTATTGAAGATGACTAAGGGAATGGATGGTGAAATTGTGAAGTGTGTAAATGAGTGCTCTCAATGCAACAGTGGGTAGGCTAGCTCCAATCAACCCCTGGTACCGCCGTGACCTGAAACTTCGTACACACCTCCTTAAGGCCATAGACGATTATTTCACTGACAACGTGGGGTCGGTGTCCTCATCCCAGTCATTAAGGGAAGCTTTGAAGACCGTAATTCGGGGTCAGGCCCTGTCCCTGATTGCAGGGGCGAAAAAAGACAAACAAACAGAAATCCTTGACATTGAGACTGACATTTTCCGACGACAGGGTGACCTGGAGTCTGGGGTGACACCGGAAAAGCTCCACCTCCTGTGCCTGAAACAACATGATTATAAAGCACTTGCCACGGACAGGCCCAAACAAGGGAACGTCAAGGTAGATTATGCGAACTTGGTGACAAAGCAGGGAAGCTAATAGCCTGGTTAGATAAAAAAGACTGGGTGAACAGACTAGTCCCGGGAACTCAAGGATAGCGGAGGCACCTCTCTTACTGAACCCCAAGATATAGTTGATAGGTTCGCTACACACTTCCAAAGTGTATACTCGAAAGTGACCTCACATACAGAGGAAGACTCGCAAGACATCCTTAGAGACATCTGGCTTCCCCGTCTGTCATCTGGGGATCGTGACTATATGGAAAGTGACTTGACCACAGATGAAATTGCACAAGCAATACACACATTGAAGTCAGGCAAGGCTTTTAGGCCCAATGGTATCCCCATTGAGCTATACAAACTACGGCCCGATAAACTTGCACCATACCTGAAATCAATGTTTGAGGAGTCTCTGGAGCGAAGAGCCCTACCGAGAGAACAGAGAATAGCTACTATTGTTGCCATACACAATGAAGGGATGCCACGGACAGACTGCGCCTCTTATAGGCCGATCTCCCTCCTCAATGCCAATCCTAAAATCCTGGCCAAACTACTGGGCACCCGACTGATTAAAGTAATCAGCAATTTAGTGCATCCGGATCAGTCTGGCTTTATGCCACACAGAAATACGGCCCTGAACTTATGCAGGATTCATGGAGTGCTGGGCAGAGCATCAACCATTCAAGAGTCGGCCGTAATAGTGTCCCTGGATGCCACCATGGCATTTGACACCGTCGAGTGGCCCTACCTCTGGGCAGTACTCGCAAAACTGGGGTTCGGCCCAAACTACTTACAGTGAGTGCGTCTCTTATACAGGGAACCTCTAGCCCAGGTGGTGGTCAACAACAAACTGTCTGCCACATTCCCCCTTAGCCGTAGCACCCGCCAGGGTTACCCACTCTCACCTCTTCTCTTTGCCCTCGCCCTGGAGCCACTGGCTGCTTGGATCCGACAGGATCATATGATACAAGGGCTGAGGTTGTTCCCTGACTGGCAGGACCGCATCTCACTCTACGCAGACAACATTTTACTCTCATCAGGCCTCCCCGACGAAATCCCTAACAGTAGTGTTAGATATTTTGGCAGCGTTTTCTCTGGATTTATGGTCAACTGGGGTAAATCCCTATTATTTGCCCTTAGGGGAGATCCTCCTACCCCCCCGGGAAAGTGCCCAATTCAGTTCAACCCGACCGGCTTCAAATACCTGGGTATTTTTGTCTCTCACGACCCCGCAGTCCGCTGCGCCCAAAACCTTCTTCCGCCTCTACGGAAACTCAAAAAAGATATTGCCACCTGGAAATCGCTCACTCTGTCCCCATTGGGTAGAGCAGCCCTGTTTAAAATGATGTCCCTGCTGAGATTTCTCTACGCACTCCAAAATGCCCTTGATCCAGTACCCGGGCATTACTTCAAGGAAATCGAAGGACTTCAGAGGTATTTGCTATGGGACGGAAAACCGCGTATTGCCCCAAATAAACTGACACTAAACTGGTACGTTGGTGGTATAAGTCTCCCGGACATTAAATAATAATATTGGGCAGCGCACCTTGCTGCCATAAATCACGGCACCTTTGGACGAGGCGAGGATCCTGGCTATGCCATGGATAAATGGCTCCTCCCCGGAGGTAACTATAACAGGGCACACTATTCGCGACCCAAAAAATTCATCTTGACGGGGCCCACTAATCATTCGGTCCGAATTTGGCACTACGCAACTAACTCTTTGGTGGGGCCGTAAAGTAACGACGGCAACCCCACTTTGGGATTCTGAACAGCTGGGCAGCCTTTGAAGGTCGAAGGGGTTTTATAGATGGGATCTCATTGGCATCGCACAAGTCAAGGACATTTGGGGTGGCAGGGGGAGTCAAATCCTTTGCTGAATTGAAGGCTGAATACGATCTGGCCGACACCGAATATTTCTGATATGCCCAGATCCTATACTTACTTTGTACGCTTCTGCCGAAGGGTGCAGCCCCACCTGCAGCCTCACCACTAGAAGTCAGAATCTTAGATGGCCACCTACCTGACAAGACGATTTCCCTCATATACAAAAAACTGATAAACAACATGACTGACCCCCTACAAGTATTACGGGAGAAATGGACGGAAGATGGGATTGAGCTAGACGGCGAAGACTGGCAAGAAGCAGTGTTTTCTCCCAGAGTGGTAGCTATACTGGCGTGCCTTAGACTGGTCCAGTTAAAAATCCTCAACCGTGTATACATTACTGGGCCACGTTTGATTTATATGGGGAAAACAGAAAATGGGGAATGTAGGAGAGGGCGTGGTCAAATGGTAACATTTCTGCACATCTTATGGGATTGTAAACATATCTGTTCCTTCTGGCAGGAGGTACATGAGTTAATATTTGCTGTGCCAAGCATCCGTCTCGCCCCGGTGGCGAGGCGTTGCCTCCTAAACATATGGGAACCCACAGACCTCAACATGCACCAGACACAAGGGGCCACCTTGGGCTTTATGATAGCCAAGAGAAACATTGCGCAATTGTGAGGTGCAACTAAACCACCTACGCTGGATGCCTGGGAGAGGGATCTCGATTGGTGCATGTTCAGGGAGAAAACGGCTATGTAGCCAGGGGGTGCCCCAAAAAATGGGCACGCATTTGGAGCCCTTGGAATAGATATCATGGAGAAATCTGTGCACCTCCTGACAGTTCTGAACCAAGTGTCCCCCTCACCCCGTGATGCTCCCCTCTTATGTCAAACTGTATTCCTCCTCCATTATATGCCATTATTATTTATCTTCTGTTTGCGTCCTCTGAATTGTCTATTTGAAACGATGTATGTTTCAATAAAAAGATTTATTAAAAAAAAAGAATATTGTCTTTCTCTTCATTTTATCTTTGCGTCTTCAGCTTTCCCTGGAGCACCCATAGGCCCCAAGGAGGAGAGAAGTGCCCCAACTGTATTCATGCCGGCGGTTTCGGCCTCTGCTTCAGTTAGGCCTGCTGATTCGGTTTTCATATCCGTTCCAGCGTTGGTGCACATTCCTTCTTGGGTCACACCTTCGGCACCTGTGCCCGATCAGCCGACCGCGATGACGCAGTCGGTGGTGCCAAACACACCATACCACTTTCTTTGCCCGACACTGTTTCAACGGTGCTTTGAGTTCGGCACGGTGCCATTAATGCTGTCTACCTTGGACACCCTTACTCCGCTCTCTGTGGTACCCCCTCTCGTTTTTCCTTCAGAGGAACGCGGTATGGGAGATGATGGCACGCAGTTGGGGTCTCGCACCCCATAGCTGAATCTATCCAGTCTCTCCGGCGTGACAGCTGTCTGTCTGCATTGGGTGAATCCAGTAGCTTAGTTTTCCCCAGCCTCTAGCCTCCTTTCCCTCCCAGGATTTTTCTCTGAGGCGAGCTCCTCATTAGCAGCATGCTCAAGTGGCTTTCTGTGGTGTTGGATTTATCTCCTTCATCTGTGGAGTTGGCTACTGATCCCCCCTCATTGTGGTGCTCCATCTTGGCCAAACAGGGGTGGAGCAGGTGCTCCCTTATAGTGGCGCTCCATATGACATATTGCTGGGGGCTTCGGCGAAACCTGAAAGCCTTCCTAGTCTGATCTTTCAGCGCCAACAGTTGCCAGTGGGCGGCAGGACCTGCCATTACCTCCCTCACTGGCACAACATCACGTCAGACAGGTGGGTTTTGCAAATAGGCCGAAGGGGCTACTCCCTCTTCTTCGACACTACCCCTTCCTCCATGCCACCAACACTCCATCTTATGTCGGCGGATCACTTGGTCCTTCTCTGTCAGGAAGTTACGGCTCTCTTGGCCAATGGAGATATTGAGCGAGTCCTTGGAAGTAGGTCGTGGTTATTACCACTTCTTCCTGGTACCCAAGAAGGACAAAGGCCTGCGTCCTATCTTGGATCACAGGGACATCAACCGCTTCCTCCGGAAGGAGTAGTTCAAGATATTGACATTGGATCAGGTCCTGTCTGCCCTCAACCATGGAGACTAGATGGTACTGTTGGACTTGCAGGATGCTTAACTTCCACATTCTCGTCCTGCCAGCCCACAGGCGTTACCTACGTTTCACAGTAGGCCACGAGCATTTTCAGTTTACCGTGCTCCCCTTTGGCCTTACCAGTGCCCATCGGGTGTTCACGAAAGTGATGGCAATGATCACAGTTCATTTGTGCAGATCAGGGGTTCCAGTCTTCCCCTTTCTTGACAACTGGCAGTTGAAGGCGAGCTCGCCCCAGGGTGTCGTCTCCCACCTCCAAATTACGGGGGACCTCCTGCACTCGGTGGGTTTCACTATCAACGTGCTGAGGTCTCACCTGATTCCCTCTCAGAAGTTCCTTTTCATCGGAGCAGTTTTGGATACAGCGCAGTTTCAGGCATATCCTCTCGAGCAGCGAGTCTGGGATTTTTGGGCTATGATACAGATGTTTTAGTCTTTATCCCGGGTTTCGGTGAGATTGATCTTGAGGCTACTGGGCCTCATGGCCTCCTACATCCTGCTGTTGGATCAGGCCAGATGACATATGCGGGCTCTACAGTGGGACCTGAAGTTCCAGTGGGCGCAGCATCAGGGGAATCTTTCGGAAGTTGTGCAGATCTCAGAGGGGACTGCTTGTCAATTGCAGTGGTTGCTCACGAACCAGGATTGGGTCAGCAGCAGATCCCTCTCCCTTCCCCAACCAGACTTCACAGTGGTGACGGATGTGTCACTTGTGGGATTGGGTGGCCACATGGGAGAGGTGGAGATCAGAGGCCTCTGGTCTCCGGCGGAGTCCGGGCTCCACATCAACCTGCTGGAGCTCCAGGCGATATGTCTTGCACTTAAAGCATTCCTTCCTTCTGTCAACGGAAGAGTACTGCAGGTGTTCACGGACATCACCACCGCCATGTGTTTCTGCAGCAAACCGGGCGTGGTGGATGTGGCTGGAACATCAGGGCATGTCCCTGGTGGTTCAACACCTGGCAGGTTCCCTGAATACCAGGGCGGATGAACTCAGCTGCCGGTGCATGATGGATCACAAATGGAGTCTTCACTCGGAGGTGCTGCAAGGTCTCTTTCAGCAATGGGGAGAGCTTTGCTTAGATCGGTTTGCCACCAAAAAGAACGCGCAAAGTCAACAGTTCTGCGCTTTGGAATTTCCAAGGCTGCAAACGCTCGGCGCCGCTTTTCATTGTGAGCGGAATTGCGGTCTTTTATACGCCTTTCCGCCTATACCACTTCTGCCCAGAGTGCTGAAGAAGATCAAGCCCGACTGGGCCCCAAGTCATTCTTGTGGCTCCGAATTTGGCACATAGTCTGGTATCCCGAGCTCTTGAACATGGTCATCGATCCTCCGATCAGACTGCCTCTATGGGAGGATCTTCAGTCACAGCATGAGGGGATGGTCATGCCCCCGAACCTGTCCAGCCTCCAACTCCTTGTGTGGAGATCGAGCGGCGAAAGTTGACAGCTTTTGACCTTCATCCCGAGGCTCTCGGCGTCGCCGGCACACACCGGCGATGCGAGCCCTCAGCGTCGCCGGCAACACCTCCTCCATCATCATTTCGGACGACACGGAGCCAGTTGGGCATCCTCCGGCGCCAACAGAGCTGTACGGCTCCATGCATTTCAACCTGCTCTATTCTGAAGGGTTAGGCATGGAGGATGAAGATTGGAAGTAGCAGCAGGAACACTTAGAAATCCTGCAACCCAAACAGGCCCTGGATTGGTATGATGACCTGAGTGATTCTAGCGGCCTGGACACCTTCCCAGATACTGACGTGCTGTCTCCCCCTAACCTGGCTATGGAGGAGAGAGCTTCAGTCACATTGGTGGTGCGTAGGGCTGCGGAGGTCTTGGACCTTCAGCTTCCTATGGTGGCAGTCAAGACTAACGTCCTGACGGCCGTCCACGCACTGATCGCGCACAGCACCAGCCATGTTGCCGGACTGGAACAATGTCCAATCGGGAATGCTTGCCTCCGTTACTCGCGGTAGCAACTATTTGCTATAGACGAGCAGGGCGGCAATGGCTACAAAGGTGAGGTGCTGAGAGAGGGTAGGGCCCTCTTGGTGAACACTATAGCAGACAATCTTAAATGCGGCTTAATTAATGTTAGATCCCTGATTAAGCATCATCAGGAGATCTATATGGTGTTGGAAGGTCATAATTTGGATGCACTGTTTTTAACTGAAACATGGACACGACCTGATTTGTAGGTTGAATTGGGTCTAGCTTGCTCCTTGAGTTACAAAGTATTTCATAAACCTAGGCTAGTTGGGAGAGGAGGAGGGGTGAGAGTGATATATAAAGAGAAGTGGAACTTTGCCCCTATAAATGTTGATGAAGGTGAAGCTACTGAACTGTTAGGGTTCTCCCTCAAGAATGCCAAAGGACAATTTTTTTCTGGCATAGTGTCTTATCGACCTCCTCGAGGATTGAGCCCTCAGTACCAAGCTTTGATTAACACTATATATAATATGTCACTTACCCATTCTAGAATGATTATTCTGGGAGATTTTGATCTCTGGGATAATGGGAATCTTGGCTTGGCCTTGAAAGAACTACTGCAAGCATGTGTGAATATAAACATGCAACAACTGGTGCGACAACCAACACATCAGGGAGGCCATGTCTCAGACCTAATATTTGCAGATCATAAGGAGGTAGAGGTGGGTAAGATATTGCCTTTGTGTTAGACTGATCATTTTCTAATTCAATTTTTGTTAACACTTCCCAGAATGAGCAATAATATTAGTCACACGGATAATACTCGACGGGGAAGGGAATGGGCTAAGTTGCTGAAAACTTTGTAAAAGAGGTAACCACTTTGGGAAGAAAAGAAGGTCTAGTACGAAGGACAACCTTGTCTGGTTCAACAGAGCCTGAGGCTCACTCACGCTGCGAGCAGAGGTGATGGTGACCAGAAAAGCAGTCTTTAAGGTCAAGAGTCTGAGAGGACGATTATGTAGAAGCTCGAAAGGAGCACACATAAGTTAAGTTAACACCAGTTTCAAGTCCCACTGGGGCATTACGAAAGAAATAGGAGGAAAGAGGTTAGTAATGCCCTTAAGAAATCTATTTACAATAGGGGACTTGAAAAGAGAAGGCTGATCAGGAAGGCGAAGAAAGGCCGAAATGGTCGAAAGATAGCCTTTAAGGGTGCCCAGAGCAGAGCCCTGTAGGGCCAAAGAAAGAATGAAGAGGAGAACCTCCGAAAGAGGGGCAGACATGGGATCCACAGCCTTTGCTGTGCACCATGCCGCGAATTGTTCCATCTACAGGCGTATACCGTTTTAGTGGTGGGACGCCTGGCTGCCAAGATGAAATTACAGACTTCAGGGGGAAGGTCAAAAGCTGTCACTGTTGCCGCTCAATCTCCACTCAAGGAGGTGGAGGCTGGACAGGTTCTGGTGGAGGACCGTCCACAGCTGCTGCGACAGATGATCCTCCCGAAGAGGCAGTCTGATCGGAGGATCGATGGCCATGTTCAAGATCTCGGGATACCAGACTCTTTGTGCCTAATCCGGAGCCACAAGAATGACTTTGGCCCGGTCACGCTTGATCTTCTTCAGCACTCTGAGCAGAAGTGATATCGGCTGAAAGGCGTATAGAAGACCACAATTCCACTCGCGACGAAAAGCTTCGCCGAGTGAGTGCTGCCTTGGAAATTCCAACGTGCACAGCTGCTGACATTGCGCGTTCTCTTCGGTGGCGAACAGACCTAACAAAGGCTCTCTCCCTACTGGCAGCGGAGTTCATCCGCCCTGGCGTTCAGAGAACTTGCAAGGTGTTGAACCACCAGGGACTTGCCCTGATGTTCCAGCCACGTCCAAAGACGAAGAGCCTCTTGAAATAGGGACCATGACCCCACCAGCCCTGTTTGTTGCAGTACCACATGGCGGTGGTGTTGTCCGTGAACACCTGCACTACTCTTCCCTTGACATAAGGAAGGAAAGCTTTCAGTGCAAGACTTATCGCCCGGAGAGCCAGGAGGTTGATGTGGAGTCTGGACTCCGCCGGAGACCAGAGGCCTCTGACCTCCACCTCTCCCATGTGGCCGCCTCATCCCAGAAATGACGCATCTGTCCCCACTGTGAGGTCTGGTTGTGGAAGGGAGAGGGATCTGCCGTTGACCCAATCCTGGTTCGTTAGCCACCACTGCAATTGGTGTGCAGTGCCCTCTGAGATCTGGACGACATCGGAAAGATTCCCTGATGCTGCGCCCACTGGAACTTCAGATCCAACTGAGAGCCTGCATATGCCGCCTGGCATGATCCGCCAGCAGGATGCTGGAGGCCATGAGGCCCTGCAGCCTCAGGGTCATTCTCACCAAAATACAGGATAGAGGCTGAAACATCAGTATCATAGCCCGAATATCCTGGACTCACTGCTTGGGAGGATAAGCCCGAAACTGCGCTGTATCCAGAACCGCTCCGATGAAAAGGAGCTTCTGAGAGGGATCAGGTGTGACTTCAGCATGTTGATAGTGACCCCCAGCGAGTGTAGGAGGTCCGCCGTAGTCTGGAAGTGGGATACGACAGCCTGGGGCGAGCCCGCCTTAAACAACCAGTCGTCAAGATATGGGAAGACTAGAACCCCTGATCTGCGCAGTGAGCTGCGACCACAGCCATAATTTTAGTGAACACCCTAAGGGCGCTGGTACGGTCAAAGAGTAGTACGGTAAACTGAAAATGCTCGTGGCCTACGGTGAACCGTAGGTAAAGCCTGTAGGCTGGCAGGACAGGGATGTGGAAATAAGCATCCTGCAAGTCTAATGCTACCATCCAGTCTCCAGAGTCAAGGGCAGACAGGACCTGAGCTAATGTCAACATTTTGAACTTCTTCCTTCGGGAGGAAGCGTTTGACGTCTGAGAGATCCAAGATAGGATGCAGGCCTTTGTCCGTCTTGGGCACCTGGAAGTAGTGGGAGTAACAAACACAACCTACTTCTGAGATGGAACTTGCTCAATAGCTCCCTTGGCCAAGAAAGCCGTAACTTCATGACAGAGAAGGGCCAAGTGATCCTCCGACTTGCAATGGAGTGTTGGTGGCATAGAGGAGAAGCGGTAGTCTCAAAGGGGAGGGAGTACCCCCTTGGGACTATCTGCAAAACCCACCTGTCTGACGTGATGTTGTGCCAGTAGGGGAGGTGATGGCGGATCCTGCTGCCCACTTCCAACTGGTGGCCCTGAAATGTCGGACTTGGAAGGCTTAGAGGCTGCTGCAGAGGGGGCATTGGCGGACTGGCCCACGCGCTGGCCCCCAGATCCACGGCGTTGGGTCTATCGTCCTCGGCCGCGCAGAGGCTGGGTGGTTTGCACAGGCCTGTGGTCCTGGGCGGAACGTGGTGGGGCACCCCTTCCGTAGCCACGAAAGGGGAGAAAGGCAGACTGCACAGGATGAGAGGTGGCAGTGAGGCCCAAGGATCTGGCCGTAGCTCTAGAATCCTTGAAGTGCTCGAGTGCATGGTCCGACTTGTCGCCAAACAGACGACTGCCATCAAAGGGCATGTCCAAAAGAGTTGATTGGACATCCCCATAAAAGCCAGTGGATCTCAGCCAGGTGTAGCATCTTAGGGCTACTGACGTAGAAATCGTTCTACCCAGCGAGTCGGCGGTGTCCAGCCCAAAGTGAATGGCGAACTTTGCTGCATCTCTCCCCTCTGCACTGCATGGGAGAGTGTGACCTGGGCCTCCTCCGGGCACTGTGGCAGCACCTGCGCAACCGTTTCGCACACAGAGTGGGTGTAACGGCCTAAGAGAGACATGCAGTGTTCATCGACCGCAGTCCTAAGCTGGCAGAAGAAAACATCTTCTTCCCAAGAAGGTCCAGCTTCTTTGATTCCCTATCTGGGGGAGCAGAAGTGAACGCACCTTTTGATGTTGAGGCTTGGACCACCAAGCTCTCTGGGGGTAGGGTGTTGGGGGAAGGAAAATGGGACCGCCAGGGGCCGGGCGGTCGCATTGGGCAATTATCTTATCCTCAGGAGCCCCTGTGCCGGGCGTGAACCAAGCACCCAGAAGGATGTCTGTGAGGGTATCATTGAATGGCAGAAGGGGCTCCGAAGAGGCCGCTGCTGGCAGAAGCACCTCTGTCCGGAGGTTAATCCTGACTGCCACTGTAGGCAGCTCCAGGCCCAAGGCCTCAGCCACCCTACGCAAGCGTACAGGATAGAAGGCTCCCTACTCGGTAGCCATGGTAGGGGGGAGAAAGCATGCCAAGGTCTGGGGAGGTATCCAGACCACTGGCTTCCCCCAACTGCTCTCTCCAGTCCGGCTCCTCCAGCTGGTCTGCCAAAGGGTCAAAAGACCCCTCCCAGTCCTCCTCACCTTCCTCTGGCTGCCACCCAGGGCAATAGGGAAAACCAGGAGAGAACAGTGGCACAAAAGTACTGGTCGGCGCTGGTACTGGCGTCGGT
Organism: Triturus cristatus; assembly: GCF_964204655.1. Lineage (NCBI taxonomy): Eukaryota > Metazoa > Chordata > Amphibia > Caudata > Salamandridae > Triturus > Triturus cristatus. The sequence goes on along the minus strand of NC_140585.1, from coordinate 731,407,540 downwards.
CGACACCGGTCCAGCTCTGTGTCTAAGACGAATGGGAGGCCAGCGTCGACGCCGTCCGAGGACACGGCCGGCATCGGAGATGGCGGTGACGTTGTCAATGGAATCTGTGCCGGAGGAGGTGCCATGAGGTCGACTGGCACCGTTCCGGATCCAGACCTGGATCCCTGGGGGCCCTGCGGCGCAGAGGCCGCAGGCATCCAAGGCCTAGAGCCCTGAGCTGGGTCCACGGGGCCCGAAGTCAAGCTGCAGGGCTGCCCAAAGATGGAATGGAGGGCTTCATAAAAGGCACAAAGCTGGGCAGGGGACACTCTGGCTCCCGGGAAGGGAGGGAAGCTCAGAGCCGTCCCAGTAGGCTCCACTTGCAGAGCCGAAGGACGACGACCTTCGGCGTCCCACATCGCACCAGCCGACGGACAGGGAGAAGACTAAGCGAGTTGGTGCTTCTTCGCATTCTTGTGTTTTGACTTACCCGAAGATGAAGAATTCGATGAAGAGTGATGGTGGTGATTCTGTGGCCGGTCCAGCCACCTTCCTCTCGACCGGAACCTCGAGAGGCACGGAGCTGACTGCCGGGCCTCCAGAAGCTTTCGGGTCCACTCCCGCAAAGACTTCAGGTTCATCGCCCAACAATCGGAGCATGACTTCGGGTTGTGGTCACGCTCCTGGCACCAAAGGCACACGAGTTGCGAATTTGTGACTGACATCAGCTTGTGACAAGAGTCACAAGGCTTGAAGCCGGTCCGCTGAATTGACATCCCTGCGTGCACCAGGAGTTGAACGACTCGAAAAAGAGGTCGACAAAATCGAAAAACACTAGTCAGAAAATGACTCAGGGTACCGCTCTCCAAGGATCTGCGCTGGCTGGCGCGTAAATAGAAAGAACTGATGTCAGCGCCCAGGGGCGGCGAATAAGTAGATACTACGACATCATTCCGCCGATCACGACGCCAACGACTAACGCGGAGTCGACCAACGTGCAGGGGTACTGCTGAAGAAACAATTCTCCGGATCCAGTCTGACGCCTGGGGGTGATTCTACAGTAAGGAATCTATAACTAATAGTCTCTTTCAGATAGATGTTCTACTGGGCACCTTGTCCAAGCAAAGCACAGGGGCATCTGTGAACATAACCATTGGCCGCCGCCACCGCCCTGCACCGGGTGACCCAGCTTTCCTCTCTACCCACCCCACACCACAGAGCTTGGTGGTCCAAGCCCCAACTACCCACGGCTCATACCCTTCCGCACTCCTGGGCAGGACATCCAAAAGGCTGGACAGCGATGGTAAGAAAATCTTGTTTTCTACCAGCCTAACATTGCGGTCAGTAAACACTGCATGCCTCTTGGACCGTTACTCCCATTCTCTGTAGGATATGGTTGCGCAAGTGCTGTCCAGAGTCTCGGAGGAGAACTGAGCTGTCCTCTACCAAGCCATTACAGACGGGAGAGACGCAGCTAAGTTTGCCGTACGATGTGGCTTAGATACGACAGACTTGCTAGGCAGAGCGATTTCCTCGTCGGTGGCCGTTAGGCGCCACGCTTGGCTGAGGACGTCTGGCTTTTCAGGGGATGTCCAAGCAAACCTTATGGACATACCCTTTGATGGCTTCCATTTCTTTGGAGACAAGGCACACGCAGTGCTTGAGCGTTTTAAGGATTCGCGGGCTACAGCCAAATCCTTAGGCCTCTCCACATCATCCCAGCCTGTGTCTGCTTTTTGCCCCTTTCGTGGCTACGTAGGGGTTTAAAGGGGCTTTCAACCACGGCAACCTGGAAGTCCAGGAACCTCTGCAAGGCTACGGACGCGGTTCGCCCCAACCCTATGGGTCAGGTAGCCATAAGTCAGGTCAAGCCACAGCCCCTTCCTCCACCACAAAACCCTCCTAGTCCGATCCTTCTGGATCATGGATGTCCAGTTGGTGGCAGGATACGCCATCACCTCCACCACTGGCGAGATATCAACTCAGTCGGGTGAGTGCTGCAAATAGTCTGAAGTAGCTACTTCCTTCCCTTCGAGACTACTACTCCCTCCATGCCGCCAACTTACGATCGGCTGACGGAGGATCACCTTGACTTACTCCGTGAGGAAGTCAAGACTCTCTTGGCCACTGAGCCATGGAGAGGGTCCCGGGGCCAGAGATAGGCTGTGGTTGCTATTCCCGCTATTTTCTGGTCCCGAAGGACAGAGGCCTTCGTCCTAATCTACACCTCAGGGCCCTCAACTACTTCCTCTAAAAGGAGAAGTTCAAGATGCTCAGGTCCTGTCTGCTCTGGACCCGGGAGACTGGATGGTAGCGTTGGACTTTCAGGACGCCTATTTCCACATCCCCGTCCTGCCTGCCCATCATCGCTACCTGCTGTTTACAGTGTGCCATGAGCACTTTCAGTTTGCCGTGCTCCCCTTTGGCCTCACCAGTGCCCCTCGGGTGTTCAACAAGGTGATGGTGGTGATCGCAGTCCATCTATGAAGATCAGGGGTTCCAGTTTTCTCCAACCTCTACGACTGGTTGTTGGAAGGTGGGCTATTCCCAAGCAGTCGTCTCCGAACTCCAGACTACGGCGAACCTCTTGCATTCACTGGGGTTCACTATCAATATGCCGAAGTCACACCTGACTCCCTCTGAGATGCTCCCATTCATCTGATCCGTTCTGGACACTGTGCAGTTTCGGGCCTATCCTTTTGAACGGCGAGTTCAGGATATTCAGGCTACGATACCGATGTTTCAGCCTCTATCCTGGATATCCGTCAGACTGACTCTGACGTTTCTTTTTTATGTGTGATTTTATTAATCAGTATATGTAAATTTTAAATTGTAGTATCTGTTTGTCAAACTTTTGGGGTCCTGGCTCCGAATAAAGTTATTCTTGACTTGACTCTGAGACTGTTGGGCCTCATGGCCTCCTGCATCCTGCTAGTGGACCATGCCATATAGCACATGCGGGTTCTGCAGTGGTACTTTAAGTATCGGGGAAATCTCACCAACCCTGTTCAGATATTGGAGGGCAACGTGAACGACTTGCGGTTGTGGTTGACAAACTGCGATTGGGTCAGAGGCAGACCCCTCTCCCTTCCCCACCCAGATCTCATGGTAATGACGGATGAGTCCCTCCTGGGTTGCAGCAGCCATCTGGGAGAGGTGGAGATCAAAGGACTCTGGTCTCTGGTGGAAGCCAAGCTCCAAATCATTCTGTTGGAGCTTTGTGCGATCCGGTTGCCACTGAAAGCCTTTTTACCATCCCTCAAGGGAAGGCTAGTTCAAGTGTTCACGGACAACACTACCGCCATGTGGTACTGCAACAAACAGGGCGGAGTGCGGTCAGCGACCCTTTGTCAAGAGGCCTTTCGTCTCGGGGCTTGGCTGGAACAACAGGTCATCTCCCTGGTGGTTCAACATTGTTATTGTTATATGCATTTGTAGCACGCGCAGCTACTCCAAAGAGTGTCCCGGCGCGAAACCTGAAATAGATCGTGATTCTAGAGATTAAAACAGGAAAGTTTTCAGCTTTTTCTTGAAGATCCGAGCATCTTGAATACTATGTATAGCCAAAGGCAATACGTTCCAACCAAGAGCCGCCTTCCGAATAAGGGAGCAGCCGCCCAACCTTTGACGGATGAAATGGGGGATCTGAACCAGCGATTTGGAGGCAGAACGCAGTTGTCTTGATGGTAAATAAAATGAGAACCTCTTCTGCAAATAGCTGGGTTCCCGACCGTACAGGGCAGAATGGGCAAGGGACAAAACTTTAAATTTAATCCGCGTCTCCATAGGAAGCCAATGTAGGGTGCGCAAATGAGAGCGCACACTACTCCTTCTGGGAAGATCTAGGAGGAGGCGGGCCGCGGAATTCTGCACCACCTGGAGCTTCTTCACCAAATAACCGGGGGACCCGACATAAAGGGCATTAGCATAGTCCAGGCGAGAAAGAATCAGTGCCCGGACCACAGTTTCCCTCACATCCTTTGGGAGAAGAGGTAGAAACTTCCTCAAGGTTTTCAAAATGCCAAAACAGGACCCCGCCAATTTCTTGATATGGATAGCAAAGGTTAAATTCTCCTCAAACCAAACACCCAGATTTTTTACAGCAGTGTCTGACAGACATACCGGGCAGGGGAAACTCCGCCGGCCATAATAACTCTCTAAAGTTAGGTGGAAATTTGCCATAAAGAAGTATTTCGTATTTCTCCTCATTACACTTCAGTTGGGCCTAAGCCAACCAACGAAATATAGAAGACAAGCAGTGCTGAGCAGAGCAGACCTCTGCGTCGTCACCCTTCCAGGTAAACAGCAACTGAGTGTCGCCCGCATATGCGAACACCTTAGCCCCGAGCTCCTCCGCTAAATATATCAGCGGGGTAACGTAGATGTTAGAGTAAGGGGCTAAGGGGAGGATCCCTGCGGAACACCTGTAGGAACTGTCTGAAAAGCTGAAACGCAAGATGAAAGCCAGACCTGCTGCGACCTGTTGGACAAAAAAGAAGTGAGCCAGCCTAAGGCGGAACCGTCAATACCAATCTCCGAGAGGCGAGCAAGACGAAGGGATTGAGGCACCGTGTCAAATGCCGCCAAGAGGTCCAGCATATTCAAGGCTGCCCTCCCGCCAGCATCCAGACAATCTCGGATGGCTTCCGAAACCTCTATCAACGCAGTCTCTGTACTATAGGCTGCTCGAAAGCCAGACTGCGCAGGGTGCAGCAAGCCAGCATCTTCAACAAAGGCCGTTAGTTGTCTCGTAACCACCTTCTCACAAACCTTTGCCAAGCTTGGCAGAAGAGAGATTGGCCGGTAATTTCCTGGGGACAAAGGGTTAAGTGAAGGCTTTTTTAAGAGAAGAAGAATCATAGCCTGCTTCCACATAACAGGCACCCGCCCCTCTGACAGGGACAAGTTAACAATGTTGTTGACCTCATGATTAATGATACCAGCTGAGGCTAACAGCCTAGCTGCACATGGATCAGCGGGTGAACCCGATTTCAAACCCTTGAGAATTCTAAGGGTACAAGGCAGCTCTGCTGAAGAAAAAGCAAGTAATTTATGAGTAGGGCCAGCTAAGAATCCAGAGGGAAAAGAGGTAACAAAAGGTCCCTGGAAACAGGTGGAAAACGCCGTCTGGATAGCCTGAATCTTATCAAGGAAGAACTTGGCAGGAACATTACACCAAGCTTCGGAGATTGGTGCCGAACAGAGCTGGGCACGAGGAGCCACAAAGCTTTGTACAATGGAGAAAATTTCATTCGAATTATTATTCGCCTGATGAATGCGCAAGGAAAAGTACCGATTTTTTGCTTCAATAATCGCCCTATAATATTCCTTTTGTTTGGTTCTAGGCGCACGTTTTGCCAGTGACAGTAGTTATTGGCACGCCATAATCTCTCCAATTCCTTACAGTCATGTTTCAGTAAACTGAGCTCCGGCGAAAACCAGGCTTTGGAGGGGGAGTCTCTAGCGAGCCTAGAGTTACGCGGTAAAGAAAGCGCGGTTACCGAATTAGAGATCCATTTGGTGAACCCCAGCAGACACCCTTCCAGGTCCTGCTGACAGATAGGCCGCGAAGAAGCTAAGGCACTGTTAAAATGCTGTGGATCAATTTTACGAAACATTGGGGGCAGATTGGACTCCAATGGCACCATCTGCTGCAGAACCTCCCATGAAAAACAGGCAAGAAAGTGGTCTGACCAAGAAACCGGCCGAGGCTAGTCAGCCTGAATAGGGAAATTAGAGCAGATGGGATCTTCTAAGTGGCCACCCTGATGCGTGGGAAGGCGAACCCATTGTGAGAGTTGAGCCAGATTGAGTGAATCCAGAGAATTCCTGGAATCACTGGTCTCTGGCGGATCAAGATGGAGTTTAACATCGCCTAAGACCAGGTAGTATGAAAAACGAAGTGCCCGTTCCGCCACGGCATCACTAAAGGCATTGAGAAAAGAGCGAGCTGGTCCTGGGGGGCGATAAATAAGAGAGCCACCCAACGTAAATTGCGCGGAAAGATGCAAGCTAAAATCCAGCACTTCACTGTTACCCCACACATTGATGTGAGAGACCGCTTTTCCCTATACATAATGGCAACCCCCCGTACCCCTCCCCCTTCCACCGTTCCGGTCTAATCGGGCGATCTTAAAGCCAACTGGGGTGGCAAGAGCAGCAATAGGATTCGCAGTTTCATCTAACCAGGTCTCCGTGATAAACAGCAAATCTAAGCCATTATCCAATACCAGGTCAAATACATCCACATGGTGCTTCCTCAAAGATCTCACATTAATAAGAGCAGCTTGAATACACTGGGACCTAGATGCCATACTAGGAGGAATCCTATCTGGAAGGTCTAAAATCAGCATGAAACCACAGGTATCGCACACATAGTCCCGGCGGCACGGTGACATACTCCTGCTTTGGGGAGAACACATAGTTGGTCGAAGAGCTTTAAGGAACGCCGCCAACCGTACACACCTTTCGCCCCCCACCTCTTTCGATTGGGCAGCATAACTGGCCCTGGCCGCTGTCGGTACACTGACGGGCGCAGACAGGCTTGCCTTAGGCGTGCCTTCAGTGCGCCATCGGCGCGCCCGCTGCGCGTGTCCGAACAGTGGCCATTAAGTAGTGAGGATTGACGTCCTGTGAGCAGCGACTAGAGCGCTGACCGGGGAGAACGCGTGCCACTAACAAAATGTCCACTCAAGCCCGCGTTTCCCCGCAAAATGCCAGGACGAGATTAGCCCGTAAAAAAGGAGTTTAACACACTCCAAAGTACGCAAAATGCCAGGACGAGATTAGCCCGTAAAAAAGGAGTTTAACACACTCCAAAGTGCAAAATCAGCATTATCCCAAAATAAAACATTAAAAAGAAACAACCCCCCACAGTTTTCTTTGTTATTGTTATAGCTTTTTTTTAAATGATATTCCCATGCAAATTCGTCAAAACACAACCTATTCAGGGATCGCGCTCCCAACATCTGTGCTGTTCTCTGAATGCCAGACTTGGTGCAAGGTCTCTTTCTACAGTGGGGAGAGCCTTGGTTACATCAGTTTGCCACCGAAGAGAACATGCAATGTCGGCAGTTTTGCATGTTGGAGTTTCCAAGGCGGCTCTGGCTCAGCAACGCTTTTCACCGTGAGTGGAGCACGGGCTTCCTATATGCCTTTCCACCCATACCACTCCTACCAGGAGTGCTCAAGAAGATCATGAGCGACTGGGCCCAAGTCATCCTTGTGGCTCGGGACTGGGCCCGGAGAGTCTGTAATACCAACCTTCTTCAGATGAACATCGATCCTCCAGTCAGGCTCCCTCTTCGGGAGGATCTTCTGTCGCAGCAACAGGGGAGGTTTTTCCACCCGAACCTGGCCACCCTCCGCCTCCTTGAGCAGCGACAGTTGACAGCTTTTGCCCTTCCTGCCGAAGTCTGTGAGGTTATTCTGGCAGCTAGACGTCCCTCCACAAAGTCTGTATTCGCCTGCCAATGGCAATATTTTTGTAAATACTGTACAGAACGGTGTATTGACCCTTTGTCTGCTTCCTTGTCAAATGTCCTTCTTTTTCTTCTCTCATTGGCCCAGCAGTGCTCTGCTTTAGGGACTCTGAAGGGCTACCTTTCAGCCCTGTCTGCTTTTTTTCAGCTGTCTGATCAGCCATCTCTTTTCAATTCACCTCTTGTTCAGAGATGTTTGAAGGACCTTACCTATACGTTCCCCCCTTCGCCTTTTTTATGCCCCAGTGGGACCTTAATTTCGTCCTTACTTTTTTGATGTGGGCACCATTTGATCTGCTGCTCAATTGTCCCTTCCGGTTGCTCACTGTTAAAACTGCCTTTTTAGTGGCAATTACTTATGCCAGGAGAGTGAGCAAACTACAAGCACTGTCGTCTTAGCTTCCTTACCTGACCGTCTTTCCAGACAAAGTAGTGCTCCCACTATGGCATCTTTTCTGCCAAAGGTAGTAACACCTTTCCATCTGGCCCAATCTATTACTCTGCCCACTTTCTATGCGCCTCAGCATCCTTCCAAGGAAGAAGAGTGCCTCCACCGCCTGGACCCAAAAAGAGAGTTATCGTTTTAGTTTGAGCGTTCAAAAGAATTCCGGGTGGACGACCAGCTCTTCAAAGGGTACGTGGGCGCAAAGAAGGGGCGAGCAGTTGTGAAGTGGACCATTTCACGCTGGGTCATCCTCTGCATAAAAATATGCTAAGCTTTGGTGAAGAGACAACCTCCTGAAGGCCTTAGTGCCCATTCTACCAGGGCGAAATCAGCCACTGTAGCTGTCCAGCGTGGTGTTCTGGTTTCTGACATCTTCCAAATGGCCACGTGGGCGTCTCTGCACTTGTTTGCCAGACACTACTGCCTGGATTCTCAGGTCCGCAGGTAGGGCCTCTTTGGCCGCTCTGTCTTGTAAACTTCTTGATCTGAAACCTTTCTGTAGTCCCTCCTCCGGGGTTGGTATTGCTTGGGTATCTGTTCAAAGGTAAGGAATCTGCGGCTAGATGTCTCTATCCGATGGACAAGTTACTTACCTTTGTTAACACCTTATCTGGTAGAGACATGATCTAGCTGCAGATTCTTTACTGACTCGCCCGTCCTCCCCGCACTGCGGATTGGTTTAGTGTCATTGCTGTTTCCCCATCAGGGTCCTAGTTGTTTTTGGCACACCATGGTCAGTCACTTAATGGCTCCACGCTTCTGTTGTGGAAAGTCGTGAAAAGTACTGCTGTTGCATGCCACTGTGGCGCTTATACAGATGAGGCAGACGTCACCACGACTACGAACTCGACATCTACAGAGTCACGTGGAGTCGACCGTCACCACTTATCGGTACTCAGGGGTATTGCTATCAAAAATCATCTGGATCCAGCCTGACGTCTGGGAGTTCAAAGGTAAGGAATCTGTGGCTAGGACATCTCTACCAGATAAGGCGTTACCGAAGGTAGCTAACTTGTCAATTTCATTTACTCAACTTGCAAACAATTATTTGGCTTGTTCTGGAGTTTTGCAAAAGAGCTGGCATAGCTGCCTGTTGCAGTGGTTGAAGTGGGGGGGAAAAAGTATGGGAACTGTGGGCGGAGAATCAGAGGGTGGAAATAACCTGAGGATTGGGCCAGTGAGCGGAGTCAGAGGTGTGGCCAGAAGGAGCAAAACATACCAATTTTTTGTATTTGTTTTGCATTTCATTGACCATTTACAGCTCATTACGTTATTTAATTCAAATTGACATTAAAATACATTCACAAATTGGGATACGTATCCAATCACAGAATGTCCGAAATACGCTTCAAAGTGCTATCACAAGCCATTTGTCTCTCAGCCGTGCAGTTTCTGTCATCCGCGCTTTTCCTCACCTTTTCCACAAAAGCAGTTCAAACATGAATGGCAAAATATCCTATTTTGCAAAGGTTTTCCACATAATTATGGCTCTGCCATATTTGCTACATAATACATCATCTGCTGCATTATCTGACGCGTTTAACTAATACATTTTTGTAGCTCAAACGGATCAAAAGTTACTAAAAATGTGACTTGTGTTGCTGCGAAGTGAATGGCCCTTTGCAAAGGTTGAGTGGTTACCTTTATCACTGCTACATTTGTATGTTGAACTGGTACTAACGAGTCAAAATATTTGCAGAGACTGTTAGTATGTGTAAAAATGTCAAATTAATAAAGTATCAGGAAATATACCGCATTACGCTGCAGCCTTTTTCTTGCTGCATAATTTAGTTAACACTGCAGCATAATTTTGTCCTCCATTGCTGCATAATTCCAGCGACTTCAAAGCAGGCAGCACATGTTAAAAGTGCTTGTGCATGAAGCAAAGAGACTGTCAAGTTTGTGAACTTATTTTGGTGTGTGTGCAAATCCTGCATTGCCGAGCCCTGATGAGTTGCAGCTAATACTGCTGAAACGAGGCCAATGGAGGTACCAATGGGTGAGGCGGACCGGCATCAAGGGTCCTGGGACCTCAGGGACAGAGTCACTGTCGCTCTAGGTTGTGCTTCTTCGTATGCCTGCCGACAAGACTGGAGGTGAACTTCAGTATGGATTGCCTTGAAGATTAACCCATACTTGCCACCCCTAGGGTCCACCTGCTGATGCTAAGACACCAGGGCTTTTAAGGTCTAGCAGGGCCTTCTAGGGTCTAGCAGGGGAATGTGCTCTCTCAGGAGAGTAGTCTGGTGGACTGGTCATAAAGGCTGAACCTGGTTCCCCAGTAACAAATTCGGCATCTCTGGCCAAAGAAGTGCCACATCCTCTCCTCCACTGGACACCATACTGCCCCACTTAGAGAAAATCGCACTGCCTTTAACTACTACCAAATTGTGCCCCTCTATAAACACCTAGATGAGATTCAATCCAAAATATACACTTGACAAGAGTAATACGCTGGCTGAAAAAAGTAACAACAGTCTGGAAAAAGCAAACACTCATAGGGAATACAACTTAACACTTTTACACTCATTATTCAGAAATCAATGAGCGTTTTTGCCTGAAAAGTTAAGCACATGATTAAAGGGCTTGGAAGGGACCCGTTTCAATGTCCATTGCTTATATCCTTACAAAACATAGGCAGTATGGTTTAAAAAGACCACATCCCGGAACACAGAGCTGCGGTACACATTTTATGAACTAAAATAGGGAAAACAACTGATAAGGATCACATTAAACGTTTTCCAATCCACTCATCAAGCAGGTATTGCAGTACCTCCATGAATGGCGCACTTCCCCACTTGGGGAAAAATGCTGTTCAAAGAAAGATGAGAAAAGAAAAGTAAAGCTTCATTGGCAAACGCTGTATAGTGCCGCTAATGTGTTTGGGGGTGAATAAAATCAATCAGGCCAATTTGCGACCACTCTCTCTTGCTTTATTTAGTTATGTATTTATTGTTCACATTTTAAACCTGTTTTTCTCTCCTCCCGAGGCTGCATAGAAAAATGTCAGAAAAAGTCATTTGCAGCAAAAGTGCTTCCTCTCATTTTGGATCCATTTCTCAGGAGAACGAATGAAGGAAAGCCGAGGAAAGAAAAGTCACGGTTTTCAACAAGTGACCTGGAGCAGGACAAAAAGGTAGAGAATAAGAGAAAGAGAGGGGGGCGGCTGCTAGTGGTGGAGCAGGAGAAGTTAACACTCTCCTTGACTTCTCTGGGCAAGAGGGAAACGACAGCCCTTTTCCTTCTGTGCCCGCCCGTCCTTGAACATCCACGAACGGCCGGGCTATTTCGGCCGTCCTGGGACGCATATCTAAAATACTAAAGAACGGTCTGTATTACATGAAAGAAGTAGGGGCACACCGTGCTCTGCCGATCCCGCCCACTTCGACCACTGGCCTTTGGTTCGCAATTAATATTGGACACCAACAGCTATTGCTGGCTGTTGAGCCAAGAGCTTTTTAGGCCCCGCCTGACCCAGCGCATGCGCTTGTCTGGCGAAACTTATTGAGAGGTCTCCAAAAAGTGCTACCAGGCCAGCCTAGAGCTACAGTGCAAGTGCGCGGGCGCGCACGCCGCGCTTTACCGCGATTACTTTCACTTACGTGGCCGCGCGGCCGCTTTGATGTGTGATCGTGATCACTTTCGCGGCCGCAAGGGCCGCTTTGCATAGCCAATAGGTCTCGCTTTTGGGACCTTATAAGTATTTAGTTATGCAACTGTTGCATGGCTAAACACTTATAAGGTCCCAAAGGCGAGACCTATTGGCTATGCCAATGCTTGTTTTATTCTGGGACTTGTATTTTGAATTTCCAAAAACGAGTATAGACATGTAATTCACAGCGTGCTAAATGCTGTGGATTACAAAGTCAGGACCAGTGAGTGTATCTCACTTTACACAAATCCGTTTGGCAGCTATGGTAGCACATTCATCCACACAATGGGTTGGTGTCTTAGAGGGGACGTCCCGTGTTGCTTGTGCCGCCAGTCAAATAGCTCTTGCATAAACGAGAGCTATTTGGCTCTCTGTGTTTTTTTAGCCATTCTGTACATCACCACAACTGCTGTGCAGCATGGTTGAAAGTAAGGGGGGGGGGGGGGGGGGGGAGTGTTATGACGCGGGTTTACTTTCAGCCATGCTTCACAGCAGACGTGTTGCTGTACAGCATGGCTAAAAAACATTGACAAAGCCAATAGCTCTCGAGTAGGCAAGACCGATTGGCTTTGCCACTGCTTGTTTACACACCAGGCAGTATCTCAGAGATGCTGCTGGATACTCAAGACAAGAACCCCAGACAGAGCAAACAAGACAGAGGCAGCCAATACACGAGTGCCTCCTCGGCTTAGATTTTGCAGCAAATGCTCCGGAGACATTCCTGGCACTGCCGCATTCTCAAAGAGAGGCCCCAGCTTTCTTTTATTTTTTTTTGAAACCGTTTATTGCAATCTCAAAAATATACAGGTATGGGCCTACAACCTTCCGGCCGGCCGCTAGAATGACAGGAGCATATGACATACATACAAAAACACTTGGCGTTGCAGAGGAGCAAAATCAGGAGGTATCAGCGTCGTGGGCCACATCACCCCACAATACGGTTTCATTTTACACAAACAACCCAAAAAACCACACACGCAAGGCAACCTGCAATCGACAGTAACAGCACGTGCTCCCCGAATGGGGGACCCCAGCCATCCACAGGAGTCTAAAGAGGGGAAGGGGAACAGATCGAGGACTGGGGGAATTCCGTGCTCGGGGCTAAGAAAGGAGTCAACTAAGGGGACGGGGCTGGTGAGGCCGCAGGCAGCAATGGTGGCGCGCAGATACCCCCGCGGTAGGCGTTCCAGGGGCCCCATACCTTCACCCATGCCCCAGGCTTACCCCTCGCCACATACACCACCTTTTCTCGGAACATGCACCAATCCATGTGTTCCTTCCAGGCCGACACCGCCGGGGGCCTCTGGGATCCCCACAATTGAGCAATGTCACGCTTAGCTATCATATATCCCAGAGTCACCCATCGCGTTTGCGGAGCCGAGTAGTCAGTTGGTTCCCACACATTCAGCAGGCATCTCCTCGCTTCAGGCAGCAGCGCAACATGCGTAACCACTCGCAGGACCTCATGCACACCACGCCAGAATCGCTCCACCTTCGGGCATTCCCACAAAATATGCAAAAAAGTCGCCAAAGCACCACACCCACGCTTACACAACCCATCCTCAGCATAGCCCATACTCAGAAGCCTTGGCCCCGTCATGTAAACCCGGTGGAGTATCTTAAGCTGGACGAAGCGAAGGCGAGCCGGTATGGCCACCTCCTTCGGGGAGGCCACCGCGGAAATCCAGTCCTCGTCGTCCAACTCCAGCCCGTCGGCAACCCAAGCCTCGCGGAGGCCAGTCAGCAGGCCCGAGCGGTCATTAATCAATTTTTTGTAAATAAGGGAGATCGTGCTGTCCGGAACGTGGCCATCCAGCACTCTATCCTCCAGGGGGGAAGACTCCGGGATGGAGGCGACGTCTGGGAAGACTGAGCCCAGCGCGTGACGGACCTGCAAGTACCGAAAGTATTCACTGCCCTGCAGCTGAAACTCCGTCTGCAACGTCTCAAATGTTTTAAATCCCCCTCTCGTCCAGAGGTCCCCCACTTTACTGATGCCGATCATGTCCCACTTCTCGAAGCCCTTCGAGGTCCACAGGGAGCCCAATCTCTCAGACGCGTACAACGGTGATGCCCGGGTCAAACGGTCCTTCCACCCCATAGCTGCGTTAGCCACGTGCCATACTCGTACCATGACACGCGTAGGTCCCGTCAGGCGGGGGCCGGGCGCGCCAGAGTAGAGCGCTCGATTATAATCGCCACCAGGCAGGAGCATCTTGTCCATTTCAAATGCCGGGTTTAAGGCGGGCCCGTAAAGGCCATGATTAATTGCAGCCAGCTGGGAGGCCCAGTAATACCGTTTAATATCCGGGAGGGCAATCCCCCCGTCGTACCATGGGAGCGTCAACTTCGCCAGGGCAATACGCGGCCTCCCGTCCCAGAACAGGCGGCGCTGTAGACTCTCCACCTCACGGAAGTAGCGCGCCGGGACTAAATCCATAGTGTTCTGGAGAGCGTACAGGAAGCGTGGCAACGACATCATCTTAAACAATGCCGCCCGGCCGAGCGGCGAAAGCGGCAGGCGCCGCCAGCGCGCGACGTCCTCCTTCAAGCGCTGGAGGGGGGGAAGCAAATTCCGCTCGTAGCGGGCCTCCGGGTCCAGAGTAATGTAAACCCCCAAGTACCGAAACCCCTGTGAGGCAATCTGGATCGGACAGCCCCGCGGGAGGACGGGAGCCTCCCCGGAAAGCACATACACACATGATTTAGCCCAGTTGATGACAAGGCCTGAATTGCGGCCGAATGAGCGCAAAACATCAACCAGGACAATCAATGATTTACGCGGGGAGGCTAAGTACAAAAGGATATCGTCAGCGTATAGGGACACGCGGTCCTCATATTCGGGGGTCCAACGGAGACCACGGATGGAAGGGTGCCACCGCAGCCACTCCGCCAGGGGTTCCAAAGCCAGCGCGAACAGGAGCGGCGACAAGGGACAGCCCTGTCGTGTGCCCCGTCCCAGCTCGAATGGGACCGATACTCTTCCATTCACCACCACCTGCGCCAATGGGCCCGAATACAACAATTTGACCCAGCTGATGAACCCCGGGCCAAATCCAAACTTCGCCAGCATGGCCCAGATGTATGGCCACTCGAGCGTGTCAAACGCCATGGTGGCGTCTAAGGACGCCAATATGGCCGGCTACCGCACAAACGGGACACGCGCGAGCACCCCGTGCAAGCGCCGCAGATTAAGGGCCGTGTTGCGATGGGGAATAAAGCCGGACTGGTCTTGGTGGACCAGGTCGCCCACCACACCGACCAGTCGGTTGGCTAGCACCTTGGCAAGGATTTTGGGCTCCGCATTCAAGAGCGAGATAGGCCGGTAGGATGTAACCCGGTCTCGAGGTCTCCCCTCCTTGTGGATCACCACGATTGTAGCCAGACGTTGGTCCGGCGAGAGGGAGCCCAGCGAGTGGGCCGCCAGGAACATCGCACGGAGGTGGGGTGCCAGTACATCCGGTCGCAGCTTATACAACTCGATAGGGATGCCGTTCGGGCCCATGGCCTTGCCGGATGCGACCGAGCGTATGGCGAGGGCAATTTCGTCGGCGGTAGGAGCGGCATCTAACGACACCCTGTCCTCCACCGAAAGGGAAGGCAGCGCGATATCCCTAAGCAGGGCATGGGAATCATCCTCCGAGCAGGGAGAAACCGGGGAATACACCTCGCGAAAATATTCCGCGAAACAAGAGACGATGTCTTCTGGCTCGGTGACACGCACACCATCCATCCTCTCGATCAGCGGAACCACACGACTCGCTCTCTCCTTTTTATCCAACCATGCAAGCAGTTTACCAGCCTTATCACCCACATCATACAGTCGCCCCTGTTGCTCTCTATAGAGGCCCCTGGCCGCCTCCGTGACGAGGGCCCTGTAGGCCGCCTGCTTAAGTTGTAGGACATGTAGTGCAGCATCCGTCACCCCACCCTCTAGATCGCCCTCCAATTCAGCGATTTCGGCCTCCACCCGGGTCACCTCCTCCTGCTCGCGCCTCCGGGCATGGGAAATAAAGGAGAGGGCCTCGCCTCTAAGAACTGTTTTGAAAGCATCCCACAGGGAGATAGCCGAAGGGACGGACCCCACATTCTCATCGAAATACCGCTGCAAGGATTTAATCAAATCAGCGCGAATGGTGGGGTCGCGCAAGTACCAGGCATTGATTGGAGCTACTCTGCCCTCCCCCCTCGGGAAGACATCAACGTGCAACAGGAGCGGGGAGTGATCTGAAATACCCCGCGCCAAATGGCGCACCTCTCCTACCCTCCCAACATAGGCCGCAGGGACAAGGACATAATCAAGCCGTGAGAGGCTACCATGGGCACCCGAGTGGAAAGTGTACTGCAGCTGCGTGGGATGTTTTAAGCGCCAGCAGTCCACCAATCCCAGTGTGTCTAAGAAGCCGGACAGCCACGCCTGCGCCCGGGGGAGGTCCCTAGGGGGGTGACGATCCACGTTCCCAGAAACCACCGCATTGAAGTCCCCCCCAATCACCAGAAGCCCCCCCGGAAGGTCATGGAGGAGGCGCCCTAGGTCTGCAAAAGTCGTGGACTGTAACCCCGGTGGGACGTACACTGATACAAAGACAACTACTTTACCCTCCATTCTCCCCACTAAGACAGTGTAGCGTCCCCTCTCATCATGGCGCACCTCGTCTATTTCCAACGGGAGCGAGTTCTTCACCATGATGCCCACCCCCCGCGAGCCCGACGTGAAGCCCGAATGGGCCACCAAACGATAGCCACGCCGATTCATGGCACAAAGGGAATTACCAATAAGGTGTGTCTCCTGCAGAAAGACCACATCTGGCGAAAGTCGTTTCAAATACTGCAGGACCACACCTCGCTTAATCCTATCCCCCAGTCCGTTAACGTTCCAGGACAATAAAGTCAGGTCCCTACCCCCCATCACATACAGAAGCCATCATTCGTCCCCCGGAGAGCACCTTAAAAACACAAATACAATAAAGGGTTTGCCTTGCGGTAAAAACAAACAACACCCCACCCCAACCCACCCATCCCAACCGAACTCCCCCCTCCCTGCACCCCTGCATGAGCCCAAATAGCCCCCCCAAAGTGCAGTGTGCCTGTCGCCCCATGAATGATTAAACTAACTAGTCCCCCAGAGGAGGAGGGAGAGCCCCCAAGAGACCCCGTACCACCTCCACAGGAGGGAGACTTAACGAACAGTCACAAAATGACGACAATGTTGTCCAGAGCAAGGCCTACTATTAGTCCCTCAGTCGTGATCCGGCGAGCCCTCCCCTCCAACCGCGCCACCCCCACCCCCCCGGCCCCGATCCCCGGGCAAGGAGTCCAACCAGTCCCCGGCTGCCTCGGGACGATCAAAAAAGTGCGTGCGGCCATCCACCTCCACCCGCAATTTAGCTGGAAAAAGCATCGCATACTTGAGGTTCAGGTCCCGTAGACGACGTTTGACTCCGAGAAAGCTCAGTCTCTGCTTCTGGACCGCTGGGGTGAAATCAGGATAGAAGTTCACATCCATATTGTCAAGTCTGACCGGCCCTTGTTGCCTAGAAGTCTGAAGGATAGCGTCTCTGTCCCGAAAGTTGAAAATCCGGGCAATGAGAGGCCGCGGAGGGGCTCCGGCCTTAGGTCTTCCTCCGGGAACCCTGTGGGCACGTTCCACCGCAAAGAGTTTACTCAGCCCCCGGGGCTGGAGATGGGTGAGAATCAGATCCTCCACAAACAGGTCCGCCGCCGCCTCCTCACGTCCCTCCGGCACCCCGACAATGCGGACATTGTTCCTCCGGGCCCGACCCTCGGAATCCTCCAGTCGACGATCCATCAGGGCGCTCGCCTGGCCGAGCCGGCGCACCTCCTTTTGGAGGGCCGCCACGTCCGCCGTAAGGCCCGAAGTGGTGTGGGCCAAAGAATCGACCCGGTCATTGGTCTTGGATAAATCGGCCCTCACCAGGCCAACATCCACGTGGACCGAGTCAATCTTTTGCGCCAGTGTGTCAAAGCGCTGGTCCACCGAGGCCTTCATCTCGGCGATAGCGCCCATAACATCTCGCAGGGTCAGATCCGCGGGCAGCGTAGGAGCCTCAGTCGGGCCCTCAGGGGACCGATGCGGCACCTCGGGAGATCCCTTCTGGAGGGTGTAGCGGTCCATGCTGTTGGACTGGTGGGCCGCGCCACGGCGGGTCGATTTCACCTTTGCCCGGTCGCCATCTTGCTTTGTGGACATGGTTTCAGTCCCCAAATCGCGCCAATCACCTCGGGAAAGGCCGACAAACCAGTTCACGGGCTCCGGGGGGGGGCCACCACAGGTCCGCAGGACGGATCACAGTCGGCGGGCCAGCAGGGCACCCCAACGAGGCCACACCACCGCACACCGCCCCGCAACCCAACCTCGCCAAAGCAGCAAGGAGGGTGCAAAAGCGAAAGTGAAAGTGCGGGGTACGCGAGTCGCCCAGCCCTGCCCGCCGCTGTTGATCACTTTGTCTCCGGATCGCCCCGCAACTCCAATCCGGGGGGCCGGCGTGGAGAAGGCCGCAAACCTCAATCGGTGCTCCCGCCGGTGTCCGAGGTCCAATTTGGAAACGGAAAACGGGTGACACCTCAGCTCGGGCTCACCAACACAGTCCCCTCATCTAGGACAGGATATTTTCAGGATTTATGTAGGAGGTCACGGAGGTCCTCGGGAGCCTCGCACCTACGCGGCCATCTTGGTTGCACGCTAGGCTCCTCCTCCCGGCCCCAGCTTTCTTAATCGATTTTGTCTCAGAAAAATCTGACTCCTCGCTATCGTCAAATACAGGGTGTGGGTACACTGGCTGCATTGGCACCACGTTTGGGTTAAAACTGTACGGGGAGGGGGGCTTCTGTATGGTTACTGGTAGCTGACAGGCCATCAACACTTTTGACAGATTCTTTCTTGTGAAGCTTTTAAGCTTCAAACATGCAAAACATGCAAGGCAGAGACAAGTGTGTGGTTTTCTTCTAGAAAATACTTGAAAAGCCGTCTGGCTAGCTAAAATTCCTATCTGGGTCTGAAAAGTATTCAATGTTTCCCCCTGTCGAAGCATAGCTTATCGATCAAGGGGACTTGTGCTAAATTCAGAAAGGAAAAATAGTAAGGGTACATCTTACAACTAAGCTCGAATAAATCTCTCTTTGTGGTAAAAAGAGGTGGGCTCTAGTTGGTAAATGTTTCTTTTCCTCTTTGCCGTCTTTAGCCATTGTTTGTGCCAAGAAAAAAGGTCCAAAAATCTTAATATTATTTGACCCCGTAGCAGCAGTTGATGGTCCTGGCTGGAAGATCTGGAGGCACAAACATGCTGTTGCATCTTCTGTGACTCACCCTCCCCCACCTCCCTTGAGCCCGTCTGATGCCAGTTCATCTCAGCACCTTTGCATCTATCTGCTGGCCAAGATTTCCTTTTGTCTCTCCTTTCACACAAATATTGTTCTCCTTGATGACATGGTACCCCTTGTGCCACTTGACATCGAGTCCTTACACGCGGACCTCATTTTGGTGAGTGGTTCACACGAAGTGCAACTTTTGAGTCGTCATAATACCTCCTTTCTAGAAAGTACCAATAATAATCAACCGCTCCCGCCAGCCTGCTCTGTCTGTAACCCACTTACCTAATCAGTACACTGGGATCTCTTTTGTTTCTCTTTGGTGATACCTGGAAGATGTGCCAGGCAGCACATTCTGTTGTGCACTAAAACATGACGAGGCCGTGTGCAGCATTGCGCACAGCTGGTTGGAAAACTTGTCACGAAAGTGGGAATATTCTTGGAAACTTGGCAGGGGACATGGCCCCGTACAATTGTCTTCCACAAGACGTTCTCTCTATCGGGTCTGTTTCAGTTTGTGCCCTCTTGCTGCCAAAATAAATATTGTGGAGAAATGTCACAAGCTTCTATGAGTTTTTAAGATCGTGCCACATTCCATCCTTTATTTACAATCATAAAGCAGAATGTAGCTGAGCCCACTATTGTCGCATACATAGTCCTATTTTATTGCGCGCACGTGGCCGCTATTATTCAAATTTGAGGATAGAAGCAGCTACAGACAGTTCAGGGCTCAAATAATGTAGGTCTGTGATTAGGCACTGGACATATTCAAAGAGCTGTGTGTTTTTTTCTTTCCTTACTAGGTCAACTTCACCTATCAGTTTCTGAGGAAAAAGTTTTATATATTCAGCCAGTTCATGTATGATGAGCATATCAAGTCGAGGCTGATCAAAGATATTCGATATTTCAGAGAAAACAAAGACCAGAATGATCAAAAGGTATGGTAATCCTAGGTATTTAGCCTAAGCTAGTGCATGATTGTTACAACATGTAAAACAGCTTTTGATGTGCAAAGTAATGTGCATGATGTGTATTTCAGCCTTCAAGGTATGGTACTTTCGTGTCACATTAATGTTCATTAACCTGTTTGAAATTAATTGAAAATCGCAAACAATTTGAAAGTATACCTGCTGTTTTTCAGCGAGAACCTCTTACTGCCTTCCCTTCTGCCTTTTTACTGCCTGGATTTCATTTTGTTGGCTTCATTTTCTATGCAGTTCATACTATACTCGCAACACAAGTTCTGCTCTCATTTTCTTTCTATTGAAAGTCCTAGTCATGTAAACCTACCTTTGGTATTGACTCTGTATACCTAATGTTAGCATATAGATCATGAAAATCTTGAAGTATGTCAGAAGTTAGCTGGGTGTAATATTTGCCTTGGCCTTTATCCTTTGAATGAATAAGTAACCTTGAAAATCTTGTGTGTCGGAATTTTCAAAACAATCAATGTGCATGGCACACATGGGAGGAACACTGAGTCTGAGGGGATAGGACAGGGGTCTAGATAGGCAACTGACACTTTTTAAAAAGTCTTAAGTGGGCGAGCACAGTAAAAAGGATATTAGTTTACAACAGGTAAGAGCCAATACAGTTTAAGTTATTATGTAAGGTATACATTACCACACTTAAGCAACATCTAAATCTAAGTACATTCCAACACATGGACCAGCAGTACCCTTTTGTAATGTTCTTATGGACTAAGGTCTCTAAAACCCCGCAGGCCTGATTGAGTTACCAATTTTTCCATTACCTGATGCATGGCTTCTGGGAGCACTCAAAGCCTGAACATGGAATCTTTTTTTTCTCCTTTTTTTAGTCCTCATATGAGACAAAGGCAGGAGCCGTAGTCTAGAAGGGTTGTCTAATAAAACTGGGCGCCACATGCCCTCCATGATCTAGGTCTCCATTAAGTTGCCTTCTTCAACTAATAGTCGAGGAGTGGTCTAGTAGTAGCCACCACTACCCTCGTCAACCTGTTGAGCTTTGTCTTAATCTTTGGACTTGGTTGCATTGTAGCCAGTTTATTTTCTGATCCCAGCCCAATTAAAATAATGCGAGTGTGCAGATTATTAGTAAACCTTAGAGAAAGAAGGCCACATTTTTTTGCTCTTAAGTGAGCCGGATTGGCAATCAGGTCTGGCAACGTGTCTGGAGAAGCTAAGTCAACACGCACAGGTAGGTGATGATCCAGAGACCCATTATATGCTAATCTCTCTTCGTGCAATGGCTATTAATGATGACTTTCCTTTGTTTAGAACCCCTAAAAATAAATAGAGAAAGGCTTACCTCAGTATTCCCCCCCCCCCCTCCAATTTTTTTTAATACTATCAACACGTCATGCCAGAAGAGCTGGATGGCTGGATACTGCCAAAAAAGATGTACATCATCCACGTTCTCCAATTCCCAATTCAGGCAGCATCTCTTCTTGTTTCCACCCATCTTTGCCAGTTTCTTGGGGAACCAGTAGACCCTGTATAATGTAAATAGATGGTTTCTCCTGAGTGGAGCAGACTTAACTGACGACCAAAGTGTAGTAACATATACTTGCCATAAGTGTATGACGTCACAGCTTGGCATGTCCAGCTTCCAGATCTCCTCCGGCAGTGACAGGTGAACACCTTCCCCCCCTCCTGCTCCAGGGCTCAAACCATTTTGAGACTTTCTTTCTATAACCCTGGTTATTTTGTAATTGCTTTTCAATTTCTGATTCCGACCCCAGCTTCGCCTGTGTACGCGACCAACTTGCCAACTGATAGTACTTAGATCTAGATAGGTTATAGTTTGTATTTTGGCATAGAGAAACCCATGGTGCCAAGAGACCTTGCTCGGCAAGTTGGCCCCACCTTAATATTCTTGCATGTAGTATTGGGGTCGCCAGAGTGTCCTTCAAACATAGCTGTGTCCCTGGAGATCTCCAACTTGGTGCCATACCGCTATAGTATGTAATTTCTAGGATTCTCCTGCTTTGAATCTATACTTTAGAGGCTGCGGTTAGAACTTTAACTTTAATTTTTTTAAATAATTTGGGATGGCCGAATCTAAATATTAAGTAATTGCCTTCCTCTGCTAGATCTCACTAGAAGTCAGGGAGTGCTATTCTGCCCTCCATCTTTTTTTTTCCTTAAGTTTTTTCCATGCGATCCTTATGCTCTTGCTACTCCATATGAAGCTACTAAGTTGACCATGAAGTTTTTTTAACCAAACTTGTTTAAAGTGGAGAGGGAGGGCATTAAAGATAAAAGTACATTTTGGAAGAATTATCATTGTGACTAAGTTGGTCCTTCCTAAAATGGATAGCGGGAGGGAAGCCCAGCTTTGCAAGAGTTTTTTAGTCTAAGTCATACGGCTGTTGAAGTTGATATATGCCATTTTTTCCAAATCCTTTGTTCCTCTAATTCCTAGGTATCTAATTTCAGTTTTATCTAGATGGTCCAGGCGGTTGAGGATGGGTCCATTCCATGTTATAGTTTCTGTTTTATTTACATTGACTGAATTCCCCAAGATTTTCCCAAAGTCTTCTGCTTACTCCATAATTGCCGGCAGTGACACCTCAATCAATCAATCAATCAAACACATTTATAGAGCGTGCTACTCACCCGCAAGGGTCTCAAGGCGCTGCTACTGCTCGAAGAGCCAGGTCTTGAGTTGCTTCCTGAAGGAGAGATGGTCCTGGGTCAGTCGGAGGTGGGTGGGGAGGGAGTTCCATGTCTTGGCAGCCAGGTAGGAGAAGGATCTTCCTCCGGTGGTGGTTCTGCGAATCCGTGGGACGGTGGCAAGGGCGAGCCTGGTGGATCGGAGCTGTCGGGTGGGTGTGTAGAACGTGAGGCAGCTGTTGATGTATATGGGGCCCATGTCGTGGAGAGCCTTGTGAGCGTGGGTGAGGAGCCTGAACGTGATCCTTTTGCTGACGGGGAGTCAGTGCAGGTCTCTCAGGTGGGCAGAGATGTGGCTGTGTTGGGGGATGTCCAGGATGAGTCGTGCAGAAGCGTTCTGTATGCGCTGGAGTCTTTTCTGTAGTTTGGCTGTGGTTCCAGCATAGAGGGCGTTCCCGTAGTCCAGTCGGCTGGTGATGAGGGCCTGGGTGACTGTCTTTCTGGTTTCGGTGGGGATCCACCGGAAGATCTTTCGGAGCATGCGCAGGGTGTTGAAACATGATGACGAGACGGCGTTGACTTGCTTGGTCATCGTGAGGGAGGAGTCCAGGATGAAACCCAGGTTGCGTGTGTGGTCCGTGGGTTTGGGGGCGGTGCCCAGAGCAGGGGGCCACCAGGAGTCGTCCCAGGCGGAGGGGGATGGTCTGAGGATGAGGACTTCCGTCTTGTCTGAGATCAGTTTCAGACGGCTGAGCTTCATCCATTCCGCAACGTCTTTCATTCCGTCCTGGAGGCTGGCCCTGGCGGTGGTGGGGTCGTTGGTGAGGGAGAGGATCAGCTGGGTGTCGTCAGCGTAGGAAATGATGTTTAGGTTGTGTTGGCGTGCGATGGCTGCGAGGGGGCTCATGTAGACGTTGAAGAGGGTGGGGCTGAGCGAGGAGCCTTGGGGTACGCCGCAGATGATCTTGGTGGCCGCTGAGCGGAAGGGAGGTAGGCGGACTCTCTGAGTTCTGTCGGAGAGGAAGGAGGTGATCCATTCCAGGGCCATTCCTTGGATCCCGTCGTGGTGGAGGCGGTTTGTTAGGGTGCGGTGGCAGACTGTGCCGAATGCGGCCGATAGGTCGAGGAGGATGAGGGCAGCAGTTTCCCCGTTGTCGAGCAGGGACCTGATGTCGTCGGTGGCTGCGATGAGGGCGGTCTCGGTGCTGTGGTTTGCTCAGAATCCGGACTGTGATGGGTCGAGGGAGCCGTTTGTCTCGAGGAAGGCAGTTAGCTGCTTGTTGACGGTCTTCTCGATGACTTTAGCAGGGAAAGGGAGGAGCGAGATGGGGCGGAAGTTCTTGTGGTCCGTGGGGTCCTCAGTGGGTATCTTTAGGAGGGCGCTGATCTCCGCATGCTTCCAGCTCTCCGGAAAGGTGGCAGATGCAAAGGAGTTGTTAATGATGTTCCGGAGTCGGGTGTGATGATGGAGTCAGCTTTGTTAAAGATGTGGTGTGGACAGGGGTCGGCTGGGGAGCCTGAGTGGATGGTGTTCATCACGTGGGTGGTGTCTTCAGTGCTGACGGGGGTCCAGGCACAGAGGGTGGTGGGGGGGGGCGTTGGTTCGGTGGTTGGGTGCGGGTCTGGGCGCTGAAGCTGTTGTGTATGTCGGCGATCTTGCGGTGGAAGAACGAGGCAAGTGCGTCGTAGAGGTCTTGCGAGGGCGTGATGTCGTTGTTGCTGGCGCTGGGGTTGGAGAGCTCTTTAACGATGCTGAAGAGTTCCTTGCTGTTGTGGGTGTTGTTGTCTAGTCGATCTCCGAATGCTGTACTTTTGGTGGTGCGGATCAGTTGGTGGTGTTTGCGGATGGCGTTCTTGAGGGCTGTCATGTTTTCTGTTGACTGGTCGTGGCGCCAGGCTTTCTCGAGGGTACGGCAGGATTTCTTGGAGTCTTTGAGGTCGTTGGTGAACCACGAGGTTTTCTTGCTGCCGGGTCCGCTGGGAGGATTCTTCAGTGGTGCAAGGGCATCGGCGCAGTTGGTGAGCCACTGTGTGAGGTTACGGGCTGCTTCGTTGGAGTCCGACGTGTTGGCGGGAGGATTTTGGCTCAGGGAAGTGGTGAGCTGGTCGGTGGTGATCTTGCTCCAGCATCTTCGCGGAGCCTGTTGCGGGTGGTGGTGGGTCATGGTTTTCCTGAAGTTGAAGTGGACGCAGCTGTGATCTGTCCAGTGTGGTCTAGTGGAGTGGCTGAAGGAGATGTGGTTGCTGGAGGAGAAGACTGGGTCAAGCGTGTGGCCGGCGTAGTGGGTGGGGGTGTTCACTAGTTGCTTGAGTCCGAGGTTGGCGAGGTTGTCTAGCAGGGTGGTGGTGTTGTTGTCATTGTTGTTTTCCAGGTGGAAGTTGAGGTCCCCTAGGTGGATGTAGTCTGAGGAGGTGAGGGCAAGCGGGCTGATGAAGTCTGCGATGGCTTCGTGAATTGTGTGCGTGATCCCGGGGGTCTGTAGATGAGAGTACCTCTGAGGGTGGTTTTGGGGTCGGTTTGTATCTGGAAGCGAAGGTGCTCGGCGGCGGTGAGGGTGTCGTCGGCGTTGGTCGTGATGCGGATGGTGTTTCTGTAGACAATGGCGATGCCTCCTCCGGTTTGGTTGACGCGGTCCCTCCTGGTGATCTTGTAGCCATCCGGGATGGCTATGGCGATGTCGGGGGCTGAGGAGGCGTTCATCCAGGTTTCTGTGAGGAAGGCGACGTCCTCAAGGTTGCTTGTATAAACAATTAGATCTTCCGTGTATAGAGCTTCTTTTTTATACCAGCTCAGCTAACAGAATGGGTGAATTCTTTGGTCCGCTCCAATTTTTCTTGCTAGGGGCTCTATATATATATTAAATATTAGAGGCGAAAGTGGGCAGCCTTGGAGTGTACCTCTATTTATAAAACAAACTTGAGATCAGTGAACCATTGACCAATATTTTTGCTATGGGGGCAGAATATATGCTTTGGATTGCTAATAAAAAATTGTCTCCCAACCCATTAAGTTCCATCACTTCATATAGATAGGGCCAACTAACTCTATCAAATGCTTTAGCGGCATCTACCATTATTATAGTTAGGGGTACTCCTGTTACAGTGGCAGCATCTATTGCACACACCAAATCCTGAGTTAAGTCTGTGAGCTGTCTTCTCTTCATAAAGCCCTTCTGGTTTGCATATATAATTGTCCAACCTTTTAGCAAGAATCTGTGTGTAAATTCTTGATTCTGCATTGAGCAAGGAGATTGGTCTGTAGGATTCACATTTTTAGGGCCTTTCTCTGGTTTAAGTATCAGGGTTATCACAGCCTCATTCCATGTGGTAGGGAGGCGTGCATGATGCTTATATATACCATTTAGTACGTTTCTGATGGAGGAAGTAAGTTCCTACCTAAGAAATGTACACACTTTGTTAGGTAAGCTATTAGGACCTGGAGCTTTCCTGTTTTTTAACCTTTTAATAGCGTTGTCTATCTCTGGAATGGTGATCTCCTAATTGAGAGATACCTGCTGATCTATATCCAGGCAGGGGAGTTTGTCGTGTTCTAACCATTCTCAAATTTCTGCTTGTGTGGCTGTAATGTCACCTGTATATAGATTTTGGGGAAAAAAAACAAAAAGCCTCCTCTATTGTCTGCTCTTCCGAACATCGTCTTTTTATTGTATTATTCACCACTTCCTTAATTTATTCCTGACATAATCTTGTCTCACCTTCCAAGCTAGCATTGTCCTGCACCCTTCACTATATTTGTAATGTGCCAACTTGCAAGCTTCCCATCTCTTCTGCACGTTCCCTTCAAGGTAGTCTAATAAAGATTTCTTTGCCTCACTCAATTTTTTTTGTGGCGTGTCAATTATGGTATCCTGCTTATGTGAGCTATTTGCTATCTCTTCCTGTACTTCTTGGATATTAGTTTCATGTTCCCTAAGCTTTCTCTTCCCTTCCCTTCTTTTATAAGCTGCAGAACTGATTAATTTTCCACGAATAAACGCTTTGTAAGCATCCCATATAATTTGTGAGGGGGCTGAGTCTTCATTTTGTTTAAAAAAGAGAACAGTGTCTGCTTTTAAAGCATTCACTATTTCTGGATCACCTAAGAGAATTCTATCTAAGGTCCATCTGTTCTGTGATGGGAGTTACCCTAAAGAAATCTCTAGCTTTACTGCGGCATGGTCTGATAGATGTGTTGGTTGATGGATTACACTACTAATGCTCTAATTCAATTTTAGGTCTGTGAGAAAATTGTCGATTCTTGAAGAGTGCGACAGATTCTTATTCTGAAAGGTGTACCCTCTTATCTGTCCTGCTTTTAGTCTCCAGATATCTACCAAACCGAAATTATTTATCAACTGGGCTGCATTGTCCCTCATTTTAGGTTAGTTTACTGCTGGTCTAGATGTAGACTCTATCCAACACTGGGTCTAATAATGTATTAAAATCTCCTCCTATAATGATATGGTATTTTGTGCCCAGAAGATGTTGATATAGATCTCTGAGTGAAGACGGCTCGTCCACATTGGACCCTTTTAACCCACAAATGCGTATCCTATGTTCGATATTTTAGCGTAGCTTATTATCCATCTACCCCCTGTATCAACCGTGAAACCCTCCACCCTGGCTTGTCCTGAACATTTACATATAACTGCCTCCCCTTTCACGTTGCATGACTGATTGGTACATGCAAGGTGGGTGATCCATTTATTCCTCTCTAGAATTCCCTTCCACTCATCACATCGTAGGTGTGTCTCCTGCAATATTATTACACCATTCTCAGAGAGTTTAAGAAATTCTAGAATCTTCTTTCATCTTGCAGGGACACTTAGCCCATTCACATTCCAAGAAAGTCTCCTTAAGTTACGTGCCCTGTTCTTTTCCCATTTCCCTATTAAAGCAGTGTGCACAGCCTCTCCTTTTAACGTTCTTTTCCTTTGTATTAATGAGGACCATATTATTTTTAAATTTTTCCCAATGCTCCCCATCCAGTGTTGAAATTAATTTAAAAAAATTGAATTCCAGTGCGTCTCACCCTCACCTCCCACCCTGGGTAATGCTCCCTTTCTCCATAATGGGTATTCCATCATACCCCTTGAGCTTCTTGTTGTAAAACCTTATTTATCTTTGTGGATCTTAATCTGAGAAATAAGATTTTCGACCTCGGATATCTCTTGAAGGTTATATATTTTATTGTTCCACATTACTCTCAATGTTGCTGTTGCATCCTGAATGTGTTTTCCTAGTTTCATCTGATCGTGAAAGACCAGTCCTGCTTTTTAAACTGCTTGGCCCTGAGGGCTGCTATAAGAATTAATTCTTTGAATCTGGTAGGTACGAAAGTTTATCAGAATCTTCCTTGGCTTCCCTTTTTCAGGGGTTCTCCTAAAGGGATCCTGGTGAATCCTCTGGATATCTGCCTCTAGGTCTATCTCTGTCACTTCTGGGATATATTCCTTAAGTAGGTTGACTATTAAGTTATTTTTGTTACCGCCCTCTGTGCCTTCCGGGACATTCGGGAGCCTTAGGACTGTGTAGTTATTTTCCAACACTTATAGTTTGTCTCGAAGTTCTTTTTCTCCTGCTTTTAATGCCAAGATCTCCTTTTAGTAATACTTCACTAACTCCTGCAGGACCCCTAGGGAGACTCCCATAGTAAGATGCCTTTCTGTAATGTCAATCAACTTTTTCTCTCAACTCTTGCAGGCCTCCTGGATTTTTGTTTGGTTTTGCTCTGATATAGCAAACTTCCCTTTAATGTCATTTGATAGGGAGAGCAAAATCTGACTAATGTCCGTATTAGGAGTTTCTGCTGGAGTACTTGCCCTCTCTATGCATGCAACTGCCCCTGTACTTTCACTGTTACTGGGGCGGTTCCCTTATTCTGTTTCGTTTTTTTTTAAGTGCTGTGCTCCGGTAGGCTACTGTATTGCTCGCCATTTTTTAGTGCAGAGTAGCGATTAGAAGTAAGGAGGTCCTGAGACTCATGCTGCAGGAACGTTGATGCAGTTTCTATTGTGACATTCTGTGCTCTTAATTTTGAAGTACGACCTTGCTTGGGGTGGAGGGCTTCGGTTTCCTATAGGCTCGGGTTTTTGGTCCTCTTTTGGGGGTTATAGGTGATGAGGGGTGTTCCCTTCTCCCCGTGCCACTTTCAGCGCTGTTTGACACGGCTGGCCGCACTGTCTGGAAAGTGCTGACTCTGCCTCCAGAGACCAGAAAGCTGCCGCACGACGATCACATTACAGCTTTGGAGCAGCGAGCAGGCACTGGGGACTCATGTCTGCCGCTCGTCCCTCCTCTGCGAAAACGCAGAGGGAGACACCAGCAGGACACTAGCAGTCGATAGCGGAGGTCAGGCCAGGGGGCTGAAACTGACTCGTCATGCTTGGGAGTAAATCCAGGTTGAAACTGTCATGGTAAGTGAGGGCAGCGAGGCGGAGAGGCGAGCTCTTGCGGCGGGCGTCTTAGCTAGCTGCCATGTTCCACATCCATTTTTTTCCTGAACATAGAATCTTACCTCTATTTCCATTTTTGGTAGTTGAAAGTCTCATTGTCCTACAATGATTACAAAATTAAAATGCTGTCTACAAAATTGATTAACTTGATGTCTTGAAGTTGTGAATTGGGGTCCCTCCAGTGATAAAGGAAATACGAAGTAACATCTGGAGGGAACAACTGGACACGTGAACGATTCTCAGAGAAGACTGATTTGAATGCAGAAAGTAGATAAACAGCAAATCCTAATATGAGTTATTAAGCTAGTAATTTCGAAATGCTGTACTGAAGTGCATATGAAGCTGTGTACTGTCATGTTTATTTTTTATTTCTACACTCCATAAATGGGATCCCATTCAGAAAATGTAAACATTCTATTAATAGAACTGTAATTCTTTGGTTGCGAAATAAAAGCTTGTACTGAAATAAAATTGGCAGCAGCGGTGGCCGGGCAAGATGGCCAAGCGGTTGTAATCTGTCTCTGGTCCCGGTCCGCACGCTGTTCCGGAGCTAGTATTGGCGGCCCGCCGGGATTCTGGGGGCCAGGACCGGCTTCTATCTGCAGGGGAGAATGTAGCGCACTGCTGGCGAACACCCACCTGCTTTGCCCCACGCCGGATCATGCCTGATTCGTCTTCGGTTGAATTTTGCGGCCGCGAGCTAAAATGGCGGCGGCCGGGTTGAGCCGATCGCTAGGTACTGCTGATGCCGTGGGGGATGCCGCCTGACGACTCTGGCCTTCAGCTCCACTACCGCTACTTGAGGTGAGGCTGGATTCCGTCTCCATGGCCGGGGCGCCCCCGCTGCTTCCCCCCCGAGGCACAGGCCAGATCACATGGCAACGCGGCCTGCCTGACTCTAAGATGGCAGCCCGCTAGGGACATCGGTCCTTCACTACTGGTCTCCCCAGCCTGTGCCCAGCTTTCGCCAAACACCGACTGGGGGACACCTGACCCAGTGGCACCCTCCTTCAGCATCGCGGCCCTCCGAGCCACATGCTGGGCGAGGCCTAGACCCACAGAAGATCGCAAAATGGCGCCTCTCCCCTCGTAGTGTGGGGCCTGTATCTGCACCTGCTCTCCCACGCCGGGCCCGGTGATTGTTGAAGATGGTGACTATCCTCGCTTGTCTGGTGCCCTCCGCTTCCTAAACAAGTCTCCTGGAGCCCGACTGTCCTGTGCCAAATACACCTTGAGGCACCGCGTCTGGCACGCTCCTTCTCCGCACTTCCTCAGAGACCTCTCCCACCTACTCACCACTCCTGCCTTTACACTAACTTTCCCGTCGGCTAACTCCTGGCTGCCTCGGCCTTGTACATTACTACGCGGATCTCGCAGCCACCTATAGCGTAGCACGAGGGGGCCCCTTGGGGCCGGTCCGAATGCCGCCCAAGAACGGGACGACCAGACCAACCACTAAGGTTTCTGACTTCGCGCAGCCGACGACGCAGTCACTATGGCTCTCACAAAGGCAGATCTCCTGGCCATGTTCAAGGACTTCAAGTCGGAGCTGCGTAAAGACCTTGGCCAGGACATTAAATCATCTATGGAGCAGCTGAGGACACATCTCATGGAAAAGCGGACTTTCCTCCAACATGACGTGGACTCTGTGGGCACCTGAGTGTTAGATTTAGAGGCGCATCATCATGATCAAGAAAAACTTACGACGGAACTCAGAGATGAGGTTCGAACCCTCCGTGACCAGTTACTCCAAGCTCAACTCAAGACGGAAGACCTGGAAAATAGGGACCGAAGGGAGAACATTCGCATTAAGGACTTGGAGGAGGCCGCGGAGGTGCCCGACCTGGGGGCCTTCCTAGAAGAGCTCTTTGCAGAAATCTTGAGTCCCCAAACCCTCAAAATAAATCTCGAACGGGTCCACCGAGAGGGGAGTTTGCAAGCCGGCGAAAAGAGGAGGCCTCAAGACATTCTAGCGAAATTCCACTCCTTCAAGGTCAAAGAAGCAGTCCTCGTAGCTGCCAGGTCAAAAGGTTCTATTTCATTTCAAAACCACACCTGTGCAATCTACCAGGACCTAGCGCCTGCCACTCTTGCACGGAGACAGTTGTTCAGACCAATCACGGCTAAACTGCGAGACAACAAGATCAGATATCGATGGACTTACCCGTTTGGACTCCGCTTTGAATTTCGTAATAGACAGCGCCATATCTCTGACCTGCAGGAAGGTTTGGATCTACTTGGTCTCTCCACTGAGGACAACGACTCCACCCAGGACCAGAACGGCGACCCCCACAGGGCAGCGCCGAGCGCGTCTACATGGTCTACAGGATCGCGCAGAGGCCGCAGGTGAACCTTTGACGAATGCCTCATGGACCCATATCATTTTTGTGCCTTGTCGGATCCGAATCTAGCACCATCATGTCCGCTAGAACGTGACCAGGGCAATGCCTGGACTGGGGGGGCAGTGAGTGCCGTTAACTCACTACTACTGGCTGCCCTACCCTCTCTGACCTCTTGTCACTGGCTGCCGCTTGGGGTAAGTTACACCCTGCATCGGGATTGAGGCAGGGAGCGGCGACCTCCTCACTTATGGACGTCAGGTTTGCTTTGTTCGATGTTCTCTGTATGTATATGGTCTACTTCCTCTCTCTCAAGAACACCCATAGTAATAGTGACACTGCCGCAAGTGAACA
This sequence comes from Triturus cristatus, assembly GCF_964204655.1. Classification (NCBI taxonomy): domain Eukaryota; kingdom Metazoa; phylum Chordata; class Amphibia; order Caudata; family Salamandridae; genus Triturus; species Triturus cristatus. Next base: position 731,375,910 of record NC_140585.1, on the reverse strand, counting down.
GGTCTTGCCTATGGCGGGTGGGGGCTAATCTTAACGACTCCTTATCAACGCTTCACAGATGCTTCCCCGTTGTTCTAATGTGCACTGCTCCGGGACGGGCGTGGACGGGGACCTCGGACCTGTCTTCTCCCCGTATTCCTGGGGGATTTCATTACCCCTAGCAGGGAACTGACAATGCTTGTTGTACTGTTTCTGGGGTTTGCAGGGAGGATGTGGGTGGGTCATGGTGGCGGCTTTTTAACACCTTGTATGGATAGGTTCACAGACCGTACAGCAATTCATTACCACATTAAGGAGGGATGCATTACCCCTCAGGGACAACTGTTGGCATGGGTCGGGACGGGGCTGATGGGGTTTTCATTGAGAGGTTGCTTTTCCTTCTAACACTGTGCCAATCACTGTAGGTACCTGGAACGTTAAGGGCCTGAACTCCCCTCAGAAACGCCAAAAGGTGTGGAAATACATAATTGATCACCACCTAGATGTGGTGGCCCTCCAGGAAACGCACCTAGCTAGATCTGAGGACACGCAGCTTCGACACAAACACTATCCCCTGATTTATAGGTCCTCAGCACTAACGAAACACAGAGGGGTGGCACTCTTATTTCGTTCCTCCACCAAATTCCAACCACTGGATGTGCAGCGTGACAAAGAAGGCCGCTGGATTATGGTGAAGGATCACTTAATGGGGGAAACTTTGCACCTTCGTAGCAGTATATGCCCCCAATACGGGCCAGACGACCTTCCTGCACACTCTCTTGGGGAAAATTCTAGACTTTATGGAGGGACCCCTAATACTCCTGGGCGATTTTAACTTAACTTGACAGAATGACTTGACAGAATGATAGCACCCATCCGCACCGCTCAGAAGTGGGCTCATTTTCCCCGGACATACGACAACAGTGCCATGACATGGGACTTTTAGATGCATGGCGCGCTTTATACCCCACCTCCCGAGACTACACCTTCTACTCACATGTACATCGTACATATTGACGTCTTGATTAGACCTTTATCAGCCAATCGCTCATGGGCGCACTACAAGAAGCTAAAATATTCCCTCTCTCAATATCAGATCACAGCCTCCTTGCAGTCTCTCTGTCCTGGAGGGTAGACTCCCCTGCCTCTCCCCGGTGGTACTTTCCGGCTGTGCTTACACGGGACAAGGATTCCTGCACTAAACTCAGGGAATCGATTACTGAATTCTTTGACATTAACAAGTCGGAAGCCACGTCGGAGTTTAACACCTGGGACGCCTTTACGGCGGTCTTTCGGGGAGATGCATTTCCCTCAACTCTGCATTAAATTCGCAACGTACCAAAGAGAGAGAACTGTTGGAGACAGAATTGACCTCCACCGAACTAGCTCATAAACTGGACTCCACACTACAAACCCTCCGCAATTTGACAGCGCTTCGGGGTAAACTCCGAGCCATATACAATAATAGGGCGGAATTCACACTACTGAAATTACGTCACCTATCTTATTCCCAGGGCTTTAAGATTGGCAAGCACCTTGCTAGACAACTTAAGGATAAATGAGAAAGGGAGTACATAGGCGGTATTCGGGGATCCCATGGAGCCATCACTCATAGCGACGAGGAAAAGGCAGAGCTCTTCGGTTCCTTTTACAACACCCTCTACTCTGGGGACCACTTAGAACCCGATGCCCAACGGGAGTACCTCTGCACACTTCAACTACCACAGGTCTCCCCAGAGTGGAACGACCTCCTTTCCGCCCCCATCACCTCCGAGGACGTTGCCTCTGCTATTAAAGCTCTCAAGCTTCATAAAGCCCCAGGTCCGGACAGTTACACAGCTCTATTTTATAAAACCTTTGCCCCTGATATTACCCCGCATCTTACACGGCTCTTTAATAAAATGGCGGAGGATGACTCGACCACCGGTACTCTGTAGGAAGCAGTGATCACTGTTATACCCAAACCGGGGAAGGACCCCCCAGGTTTGCGCCTCCTACAGGCCTATCGCTCTGCTCAATCTGGACGCGAAATTATACTCCTCCATCTTAGCTAAACGGCTGAATGATCTAATGCCTGACCTCATACATCCAGATCAATCGGGATTTATTAAGGGTCGCCAAACACACGATAACACCCGCCGTATAGTCCACTTAATTGAGAAGGCCAACAGACGTCAGATCCCCGCGGTCCTCGTCGGGCTAGACGCGGAAAAAGCTTTCGACAGGGTGGACTGGGCGTTCCTCTTTCACACCCTCACGGCCTTCGGCTTTGCACCCAAATTCCTCACTATGATTTGTGCTAATTATCTTCAACCCCACTCCAGAGTGATGGTCAATGGTGCGCACTCACCCTCCTTCTTCCACTCCAGAGGTACCAGACAGGGGTGTCCCCTTTCTCCCCTACTTTTTGCCCTTACTATTGAGCCCCTAGCAGCAGCAATTACAGCAAACCCTGCGATCCAGGGGATACCCTTTACGGGGGAACAACACAAAATCTCCCTTTTTGCGGATGATGTCCTGCTATCACTCGTGGACCCAGCCACATTCCTCCCACCCCTACAGTCGCAGCTAGCGCGGTTTGAAGCAGTAGCGGGCTTTAGAGTAAATCTAGGCAAATCATTCATTCTCAACCTCACTCTCCCTCCAGCGAATCTCCGTAGGCTACAACCTCTCACGCCCCTCCAATGGACCTCTTCCTCTATACAATACCTGGGGGTCCAACTCACGCCGAGAGTGTAAGGACTATATGCCGCTAATTCTCCCCCCCCCCCCCCCCCATTCTCACGCATATCCAAGCAGAGCTCAATAAGTGGAAGCCCCTCTTCCTGACATGGTTGGGTCGAATCCACGCCATAAAGATGACATTGCTTCCCAAGCTCCTCTATTTATTACAATCTCTTCCCATAGAACTGGAAAGGGCTTCTTTAGTCGCGTTAAAGCCAGTGTCCTGAACTTCATCTGGCAGGGAAAGCGGGCTCGCTTCTCTTTTTCAATACTTCGTCGCTCCAGAGCGGAGGGTGGGGTGGGACTCTTGGATATCCACTTATATTATAAAGTGGCCCAATTACGCGTCCTGATTGAATGGTCGAAGCGTGAGTCTGATAAACACTGGTTAGATATGGATCGGAGTGTGACTGGCCGGACTATATGGGACCTGATCTGGCGCCCTAAACAAGACAGACCCAAGAATACCTACATTAGTACCCCTACACGTACAACTCATAAGGTATGGGACTGAGTAGCGGGCGACACGAGATGGACCTCTTTACCCTCCCCTTTCAAGCCGCTGTATTTTAACCCTGCATTTCCCCCAGGTCTTCAGGCACGTCCATTTAATGCTTGGAGGGAGGGGGGATGCTTAGCCCTAACACACCTTTTCCATAACTTTGACCCCCTTACTTTTGACAACTGCAAAAGGGATTATGGCCTAGAGAACACAGAACGATATCGCTATAACCAATTGCTGCACTGGGCTCTTACACCACGGGTCCGGGAGGCGGCCACTCGTCCCCTCACAAAATTTGAGGCTTTGCTCACTAAGGCTACCACTATGAAAGGCGCGATTTCCTTCATATATAAGTTTCTCCTTACCACTACACTATCCCCGCGACCGCGCTATATGTCCATGTGTGAGGGTATCTTACAGCGTGACATCTCAGACGATGAATGGTCCCATTTATGGTCTGACATCATGAAGTTCAACCATTCCATAGATCTCAGGGAAGCACACCTCAAGACCATGATGGACTGGTACATCCATCCCTCCAAGCTTCGACAGATCTTCCCTAACTCGTCTGGTAGATGCTGGAGGAGTTGCGTATTATTGGGGGCCTTCCAGCATAAATGGTGGGACTGCCCACACATACGGCCCTTCTGGGAAGAAATACTTGCACACATCAAAGAAATGCTGGGATACCCTGTTCCAACTACTATGGCAGAGGTCCTTCTTGGACTTCGTGACCCTTCCTTAGAACACCAGACCCGGGCTGATAAAACTATTATGTGGCTCTGTATAGGGGCGGCACAGATCACATTGGCAGCCGCCTGGAAAAGAAGAGAAGCTCCAGCACTCGCCCTTTGGCACTCTAGGCTATGGAAGCTGCTTAGTCTAGAACAAATGTCGGACATCTTCAGGGATAGTTTCAAAAACTTCAAATTTAAATGGGGGCCCCTGGTCGCCTTGCTTTCCCGTGGTCTACCATCCGCTGTTTGTCCTTCCTCTCTTAGAGCATTACACCTCTTTCACATATGAAATGCAACCTATCACAACGAATTGGAGAACACAGTTTTGTCTCTGTGCCGCCACCATGTTAGGGGAGGGAGTTGGGTGAGGGTTGGTTACTTATTTTAAGTTCACTGCTCCATGGTTTGGAGCGGTCTCCCTACGAACTGCAGTACTTCTTGTATAACACCTTCCGTCCAGAAGGAATCCAGAGCGAGCCACCACGGAAAACAATGGGACACTCTCTACCTTGTTTTTTGCTCCATGCAGGACACAGGGACTTGCCCTAACCCCAGCACCGTTAGAAACTGTACCCCCTTCCAATGCATTATATTAAGATTGGGTTGAGGACAATCTTTAGTAATGTGTAACTCGTTACAGTTTCAGTCCTGTTGAGCGTCTGTAACGTCATCCGTGTGGGAACTGTGATGGTACTACGGTATGCTGTACTATGCCAAAATTCAATAAAAATATGTTTGGAAAAAAAGAAATTGGTAGCAGCAACTCAGTGGCACTACCTACAACATTCTGCAGGGCCAGTATAGCACACCAAGGAATTATTAGCAACCCCTGCTTGTTATCTCTGTTTGAAGACTATGGATTACTTTTTAAGATTCTCATAATCAGACTTAAACAAAGAAAAAAAGAAGAAATGATCTAAAAACACACATTGGTGTGGAGTATGGGTAGTCCAAAGGAATCAGTAAAGCTTTGAAACAACCGATCCCTTTACATCCTCTTAAACATAGTTGTTCTTCTTTGTGTGCTTGCCTTGGGCTTTGCTTTGTTTGCCAGTTCCCTCATCCAGATTCTTCAAGGTTATCCAGTAGTTGTAAAATAACTTTTTTTTCTGATAGAGACTTCTAACTCCATATTCCTCACCTGTTGAATATTCCCAGGCATCAGACTGGATCTGGAAATGTTTGCATAGCAATTCTCCCTTGCATCAACAGATGTCATTGTGTATAGTCATTCTACCTTGTTCTGCTCCGTCCCACGTGGGTGTGACATTGGGACCAGTATGTACAACACTTGCTTGTACTGGCATTGGTTCCTTTCTGCAGCAGGTGACACAGATCCAAAGCTTCAAGTGTCATTTGACAAATTAAGATTTTCTTGAAGATATTTTCTCTACACACACAACCAATGCCACACCTGGAAGCACTGAAGGTAATTGTATCAATATCGATGTCACTGGTTGAAGTTACGATCACTTGATCGGATTCTGAAGCTGCTCTTCCGACTGAGTTTAGGGTTTATGCCGATTCTGAAACAGATATAACAAGGGGAGAAAGTGTATACACAAAGGGAGTGCTTAGGAAGTCTAGAAATATTCATTTGAGCATTCAGAATTCAATTGATGCAAAGTCTCTTCACATTATCATCACGTGAAATATGATCCTCTTATACATTCACTAAAGCGGGAGGCATGGTATAATGTTTCAATCAAAAGTTTCTTTATTCTATTAAAGAAAATTGAGCCATTTGCTAAGAGTATTTTCTTCGACTGGTCTTGCTCTCAGATCAGTGAACATGACGTGCCTTCTTGGAAGATACACCAATGATTTATGGGATTGGGTGTCTGATGTTTTATCACAGTCCCAGGTGAGATCTGTCTACTTTTACCACGATTAATTGCTGACGGTGCGGATGTGGCTAATTATTTGATTTAGTTAGGCCTGGACACCACTATTTGCCTAGGAAGTGCTTTTGGTACAAGCAAGACAATAAGACGCCATGCTTGGATTCTTTCTACTGATTATTCCACAGATGTTCAGCATTCTCTTGTGGGCATACCTTTTGATGTCTCCAGGTTGCTTGGAGTGAAGTCAAACTCAGCACTTAAGAGACTTAAAGAAAGTAAGGCTACTGCCTTAACTGCAGCAAACCTCACAGTCAGGAAGCGGGCTGGCAACATTCAGGCCCCCAGGGGAGCAGTCAGCCCAACCTTGGCCCCCCCTTCAGCAACCGCATCAAAACCTCTTATATTTGACCTTGGCACCCCACAATTTCCCAGTTAAAGGCAGGGTCACGTTTTACCTTCCCAGATGGATGAGCGCATCACCTTAGACCAGATCAGTAGGTGTTCCGGATCATGGAGCAAGGTTTGTTCTGGGTGACAACTTGTGTATATTCCAAGAAGAAGTTTTAGCTCTCGTGGCCAAGGGAGCAATTGAGATGAAGCTGGTTTCAGAAATCAGTACCGGTTGTTATTCCGTCACTTTCTGATACCGAAGAAAGATGGAGGCCTTCGACCCATCCTAGATCTTAACCCTCTGAACTTTTTCGTAAGGAAAGACGCATTCAAGATGCCCATCCTTGTGCAAGTTCTGTCTGCCCTGGATCTAGGAAACTGGATGCTAGCTCTGGATTTTCGGGATGCATATTTGTATATTCCCGCCATAGTATTCACACAGAAGTTACTTGTTATTTCAGTAAGGTCAGGAGCATTTTCAGTTTTCAGTGCTCCCCTTTGGCCTTAGAAGTTCACCTCAGGTGTTCACAGAAGTGCTGGTGGTGGTTGTAGCACATCTGCTGAGGTTGGGAATACGAGTCGACTGCAAAAGATCTACAGTGATAGTTGCTTGACTTCAGTTGGACTGGCAGAATCCCCCTCTCCCACCCAGTGTTAGCGGTTGTGACAGCGGTTGTGACAGATACTTCGTTACTCGGTTTGGGTAGTCATCAGGAAGAGGTGGAGATCAGAAGATCAGCAGAGGCTTGGCTTCACATCAACCTGCTGGAGCTGTGAGTGATTTGCTTGAAACTAAAGATATTCTTTCCGAAAATCAAAAGGGAGCTGGTGTAGGTTCTCACAGACAACACAACCGCCATGCAGTAGTGCAACAGTCAGGGCGGAGTGGGGTCGTGGGCCGTGTGTCAAGATGCCCTCTGCCTATGGACGTGTCTAAACATTTAGGGTACATCCCTGACCACCCAGCACCTGGCAGGATCTTTAAAAGCTAGGATGGATGAACTCAGTCGAAGTTGACTAGCGGATCACAAATTGTTATTACACTCAGAGTGGCAGAGGAAATCTTCTAGCAATGGGGAGAACCTTGGCTCACTCTTTTTGCCAACTCAGAGAATGTGCAGTGTCGAAGCTTTTGCTCATTGGAGCTCCTACGGCAGTCCTCTCTCGAAGACACCTTCTGCCAAATCTGGGGGTCAGACTCCTGTATGCTTTCCACCCCTCCCTTTCCTGCCCAGAGTGCTGAAAAGATCAAGAGAAATCTGGTGCAAGTAATCCTAGTGGCACTGGATTGGGCAAGGAAATTATGGTATCTGAAACCTCTGACCGTGAACACAAGTCCCCCCTATCCAGCTTCCTCTTCCAGAGGACCTCCTGTCACAGCAACAGAGCTGCACCCAAACCTGCATAACCTACTGACTGGATCTGGAAAGTTTGGCATAGCAAGTTCCCTTCTTTTGTCACACAACCTTCTTCTCCATGTGTGGGGATCGAGAGGAAACAGTTAATGGTATTTAATCTTCCTCCAGAAGTAATTGATGTCATTCTGGCAGCTAGGCATCTTTCTATGAAGACTGTTTATGCAGGACACTGGGAGAAATTTGTTGTTGGGTGTTGTTCGTGGCCCATCCAATCCTTACAGGCTTCCCTCTCTGACATATTGTTGTTTTATTTATCATTGGCCTAGCGAGGCCCTGCTTAAGCCATCGTTAAAGGTCACTTCTCAACCGTTTCTGCCTTTAAATGTTTACCGGATCAGCCATCTCTCTTCAGATTACCTGTTGGGATTATTCATTTAAAAAAGCTGACCCATATATTCCTACCTATAATGCAGCAGTGGGATCTAAATCTTATATTGACCTACCTGATGTGCTTGCCTTTTGAGCCTGTACACAGTTGTCCTTTAATCCTGCATACTCTTAAAGTGGTGTGTTAATCACCAAAACATCTGCCAGGCGAGTGAATGAACTTTGGGCTTTGTCTTCTATTCCACCATTGTTTCCATTGTTTATTCCTTCGAACAAAGGCAGCATTCCTTCCTAAAGTAGTTATGCCCTTTCATGTATTGCAATCATCACCTTATCAACATATAAGGAGAAGGAACAAGAGGGCCCTTAGTTTGAAATTATCAGTGAATTTTGACAGGATGACCAAATGTTTGTCTGGTTTTCTGGAACAAAGGATGGCAAGGAGGTACAGAAAAGAACCATTTCCATATTAATTGACTTATATAGTAATATCTGCAGTTGGCTAGCCAAAAAGCAGCTCCAAGAGGGTCTGTGTGCTCACTCCACCAGAGCAAAGGATGTGGCCATGTAACTTAACTGCGAGGCTGCTATGTGGGCATCTCTGCCCATATTTACCGAGCATTAGTGCCTGGACAGCTTTTTTGACCTATTTGTCCTGCAGGATTGCCTGGGAGATACTGCTTTGATATCTATTCAAAAGGTAAAGAATCTGTTAGAAATTTCTATCAAAAGAACAAGTTGCTTACCTTCAGTATTGCCTTTTTTGGTACTCTGTCTAACCGCAGATTCCTCACTTACCCTTCTTCCTCCCAGTTCTGTGAAATAATCTCATTCATTTCAATCTTATAAAGATTCCATCTTAAAAAGTTCTGTACACTGTTTTCATATTGTTTCTATGAGCTTCATGTCTGTTGTCATGGACAGAGTTCAGAAAGAAAGTGATGCCAGCGCGAGCAGGTGGTGTATATATGCTGGTCCCGACATCACATCCGTGCAGGATCAAGCGGCATAAGGTGGAATGGTGCTGCATGACCCCACCTGTCTACGCGAGGGAGAATTGCTATGCTAAAGTTTCCAGATCCAGCCCGACTGCTGTTTTTTTTCAGACGGTGAGCAATATGTGGATAGTCTCATTCTGAAAAGACGGTACCGAAGGCAAGTAACGTGTTCATTTATATAGCACTTCATCATCTTCCCACAAGAAGCAGAGAAAGAGAAGGAACAAAGGGCCGGGTTTAGAGTTCGGCGCACCTAGTTACTCTGTCACAAAGATTGCTGATATCTCACCCACTGTATTACAATTCCATTATATTATTATAATATGGCAGATGGGATATATGTCACGTTTGTGACGGAGTAACCCGTCCACCAAACTAAATCAAGCCTTTAGTCTCTTGTTCCTCAAGGAAGTAGCCCTGAATCTTGTTGGCTGCTCCCTGACGTTGGACTGTTCCTCATTGTTGGAACCAATTATGCCCTTAAAAATGATGAAACCCGTAATTTCTGACTCTATTGGCGGATCCCACACATGTCAAATCCTTCCAGCTAGCTATGCTATCTCTTCAGGATGGCTCAGATACCCTATGGTCCAATTTCCAAGTGTGGAAGTGATCCTACAGCTTTGCACTTCCTCTGCACCTCCAAGGCGCTGTTCTCGGTGTGTTCGACGCCACCTGCAATGGCAACATCCAAGCCACTTATAGTGGTGCCCTTGTAGCCTCCTGAAAATATACGAGTGGCAAAAGAGAAAGGCCTGTTTTGATTGCGATCCCTTGGTGGAGTCTCTTCCCAGAGACCTACCTCGATGAAATAATGTTTTGTGTCAGACTGGTCTTGCCTAAGTAGATTTATTGCCATACATAAGATGATGACGCAGAGGCTGATTACCTTCTCCATTAAACTAAAAATAGGCTTAGCCTGGATTTATGAAATACATGTGGTTTCTGGTTTTGATCTCTCTCCAGAATGGAGTTTCTTACCCTTCTGACCCTCCTTTGTATGGAGTCTCTTCATTTACTACAATGGTACACAAAGCAGCAGAAGCATTGGAGTTGGCCTTGCCCACTGCAGATGTGAAATCTAACATTGTAATGGAGATTCTGCAATCTTCCTTTGCAGTTTTGGAGCCTCTGCTACCTTTCAGTAAATCGCTATTGGAGCATGGCTTGGCAACTTTGAAAAAACACTTTTCGGGCCGGTCAGTTCAGAGAACTCCCTAGACTATACAGTTCTGCCCTGTGTGATCCAGACTTCTTATCATCCCACGTCTAATGAGCCAAACCCCCTCTTCAAAATTAAACCCAAATGCCTTTCTCATAACCCCTTCAGACCACCAGTCTTAGACTGCCCTTCTCACTGAGTACACCACATTCCCTCTGGGCCACTATGTTCACCCCCTTTGGGAGATGTCACAACTGACTGTTATCAGTCTCCTCTAACACATGAAAAAGCCTTTATCTGATGTGGTCAGCAATTTCTGGGATACTTTCAACATAACGTGAAGTGATAATATTAATAATGTATTTATTGACAGTTAATTAAAACTATTCTTCAATATAAGAAAATAAAAGGATATCACAACTATGTGCAAGAGGAAATAAATAGCAGTCCCTAAAGTCCTAGTTAAAACATGCATTAAAATGTCCCATGTGGATGGAGCTCATTTGAGTCACAGCTGATAATTACCAGATTAGAGCTTGTGAAAATTGCCCCAATTCCTGGTATTTCAAAGTGTTTAAAACCCGGGGAAAATGATTAAGTTAATAACACTCCCTAAATTCATAAAAAAGATTGCAGCTACGTACAAGAGGAGATGACTTGCCATCACCAAATTCATAGTTTAGGCATGCAGTAAGATATCCCAGGGGAGTAGAATTCATTTCAATCGCAGCTGACGGTTGACAAATTAGAGCTCCGGGACATTTCCCCAGTTCCTTGCATTTAAAATGGAGAAGTATTATTGAAAAAATAACCCTCCTTTGAGTCCTAAACAATACTTAAAATAAAATATCCCAACGGAGCAAAATTAATTTCAGTCATGACTAGCAGGTGTTTGATTGGAACTGCTAGTCGGTACCGCAGTTCCTGTTCTTTTTTAATTCATATAGAAAGGGTCGGGCCTGGCTGAACAGCTCCATTTTATGGACCCCAAATTAAACTGTACAGACTATGACCCAGTGACGATTCCCTTCAGTGTTTTATTTTCTGCCAGTTGCCCAATAGTATTTTATGAATTTTCCTAAGAACATACCGTCTATGTCACCGAAGAACAGAGAAATTGCACTGCAGCATATTAGAATGTTCGCTTCGTGAAAATCCGGTAACAGCCCATTCTGACACCTTTGGCTCTCTTAATTTCTGACATAAATGGTATTTCTGTGTGCCTGTAGCTGCTTGCTTAAGCTTAACCCAAAATGTTAGTAATGCCTTTTTTTAGTTTAGAGCTTGATTCCAAAGATTAAACATAAGTCGAATTTGTGCTTGGCTAACAGAATTAGGTAGTTTAAGAACAGTGCAATGTAATTGCACCTAAACCTTATTTAGCTTGTTATCAAATTTGTGCAGATAGGCAATCATTCCTTATGCTGCCGAAGGCAGACATTTTTCATGTAGTACATTTTTAAGTGGCTGCACGTTTAGGCCCTTCAAGGCATGTGCTGTTTTGGCTTAAGCAAACCTTAAGCCTGGCTTTCTCTTTTTTTAGCTCTTGCATGTGGGTGTTGCAGTGTTCCGAAGTTTCAAATTCTATCCTTGGATATTTATTTGAGCGAGTGTTTGCAATCTGATTGCCCCTCCCCCATCAACCATTTGCTTAGAATTTTCCTTTTCCTAGAGAAAGCTAGAACTTTTGGTTTGCCATAGTTGACTTCAAGAACAAGTCGTTTAGCGAATGTTGGAGGATAGTGGTATTGTCTGCAAATTTCAAGATTCTTAGATGATGTTGGTCGATTTTTGGAGGGTATGCTCTAGGGCTTGCAAGTGCTCCCTCCATATTTGAGACAAATACATTAAACATAAGTTAGGCAAGCGTGCAGCCTTGCTTGAGGCCTTTATTGACATGGATGTTTTTGTCAGTGTACCTTCTCTGTCTAGTTTCAATTGTACGCAGTTATTTCAGTACAGAGGAATAATTGCATTGTTATGTTATTATGGATACCCCACTTGACTAATTTGGCTTAGAGAAGGCCTCTTTGAAAATGTTTTTTGAAAATCAATAAAGCAGACAATGACAAATTTTTCTTTTTCCGCTGTACCTTGAGCAAGGTGGGACGGGGTCACTATAGTATGCGGACGCGCATTGCAGTAATGTTGCTTTTAGATGACATATTACGTTTGGATTTTGATTTTGTTGTTTTTGTCGGCTGGTACATTATTTTAAGATTCAGTACCGATTAAAACTCTAATCTTTTAACCTTCTTACCCGTGCTTTCTCCCCATCTGCTGTGCCTCGCCAGCTCTCCGGTCCACCACTGGCCAGTGGCATAACGAAACTTGAGGGGGCCCCCCCAGCAAGGTACGTGGAGGGGCCCCCTACTGTAGCGGCGGCTGGTGACATTTGACAGTGGTGGCCTTAAAATTTGTTTTTTCAATGCACCGCGGCGAGAAAGCGAGCGAGCCCGAACAACCTAAGGGGGGTGTTTGGGGGGGTTCTTCCCCCGAGAAAATGTTGAAAAATGAGTGGGCAAACGGTGCATTTTCAAGCAAAATTGAGAAAGCAAAAAGGTTAATAAAGCAATTGTGAAAGTGCAGTTATTACATTAATAAAGAGATATCATATAATAACATAGGTAGCTGCTTATTTAGTATAACCACAGCGCTTCATAACAGACTTCGAGATACAATGCTGAGTACCTCACAGATTTTTTTTATTTAACAAACAACCAACTAAACAGGTCACAAACTAGCAGCATTCAAGAAGAAATTTTAGGATCAATGTATTGCCTGCCTGGTGATGATGGTGATATGATATTCTACCTGGCAAATCCCATGCCATGAGGGGTGGGGGGGGGGTGGAATAAGAGAAGATATGCATATTGTGGACTCATTTAGTTCACCATTCAAAAGACCACAGCAGGAGTCACACATCCAGACAAGAAATATAAAAGTGTACAAAACTGATGCAACGACTTGAACATCTAAGCATTGAAACCATTGTAGTGGGCTTTAATAGTCTGGGTATTGTAATGATTGTGACGGCAGGATATACATAGGTTCACATACCATCGATCTTCAGCTTTACTTCACTTTGTAATATATAACGCCTTAGCAGTCGCCTTAGCCTACACTACAACTACAGTGTACACACTACACACAGCAGTATAAAACAGAATTGCATGAGATAAGGGCTATGGAGAGATAAAGGGCAATGTTGGAGTGTCAGTGTGGTAGTGTGGGGGAATCTGTGGAGAAGAGTTTTTTGTGTCAACAAACAATATTGCCCCAGGCGCCATCAGTGCTAAAGCAGGCACTCTCTCTGATCTTGTCTCGTCACTCGTGCCCAATGCCCAGTTGATTCACACCAGAAAAATCTAAAATCCCTTCATAAAGCACCAAGCTGGCTTGAAATTTTACAGTAACTTTACAGGTAGAAAAATGTGTATCTAACATTTTCCATTGACCTAATGTTACAATTGGACTCCATAACTTCCGCTTAGCTTGCTACACATGTGGATTTGTGAAAGCAGCAGTTAAAATCAACAAGCATTTGCAATACAATAGGTCTCGCATTTGCGAGAGTTAGAGCCATTGGCGTTGTAAATTACAATGTCTTTTATCTACCTGTTTTGGCATGGAGCCTAATGAGTGCATGTAAGGTTGTGACTAAGTCAGTTACCTTTAATATAGTTACTTATAAACAACCAGTTAGGGTGAAGCGGCCAGTGTTAAAAGCCATACGTCACTGTGTCTGCAAGAATAGTTAACCATGTGTTAGATGTTAATGGTAGACTGATAGATGATAGGCTTGGTTGGGGGAGATAATCATACCTGCGACTGCAGCGTAAGAGCCTTATTTGTGTTAATATACCTAGTGAAATAACAATATTGAGAGCAACAGAAATTACACAAATTCATGTATGCACATTGGGATTACCTGACAGCAATTTCATTATTGGTAAATCCAATCAACAAGTACTGTATGTCCCTATAAATGCAAATATGAAACATATGAAACAAGCATTTGCAATGCAATAGGTCTCGCATTTACATGAGTCTAAGCTATTGGCATTGTAAAATGACAATGCGTTTTATTTATGCTTCAAAAACATAAACATCAATAGAAGGCATTGTCATTTACAATGCCAATAGCTCAAACTCGCGTAAATGCGAGCCCTGTTGTATTGCAAATGCGTGTTTGGTAGGCACGGGGATATTAAGTGATTTGCCCAGATCACAGGATGTTGAGCCGACTCCCAGGCTCGAACCTGGTTCCCCAGCTTCAAGGTCAGCAGCTCTAGCCGAGAGACCACTTCATCCTCCTCCCCCATGTCCCATATCTGGCCTAAAGTGCTACCACCTCCTCACTCCCCCTTCCGATCACACACCAACCTCAACCTGCACGATCTACTGATGCTCCTCACTCACAGAATACTGTACCACCTGCTCTTCATTGCTATGAATTCTGAGTGCAAAGCTCTACCTCCTTGGAAAAGGTCCCCAATATTTTATTTCACCTTTGATGTACGCCTATAATTTTTATTGATGTGTTCTAACTTTATTGTGAAGCGCTCTATAAAAATTACAAAAATCAATAGAACACTCATCCTCGTGGCCTCATCGTACCGATTGCCTCGGACCGACACCCATGGCAACGGTGCGTTCCCTGTGATGCACCCACGGTGCTCGGCTGCATCACTGCTCGGCGCGCGCAGAACAAAATTGACTGGTACGGGAGGCAAACTCGGTCGGTCTTCTTTCAAACCCAGCTTCGCAGCGGCCTCCCTGTCACTTTCCCCTGATGGGAGCCACGCAGCCTCTACCTACGTCAAGAGACTTCATCTCCTGCTGGCCTCGGTCTCGTCGGCACTCGTTGCTTGTCGGGTCTCAGACATCCCCTCTTGCTTTATGGCCTGCCTGGCCGCGAGCCACCTCCCCGAGTGTTCCCGTGCGTGCAGACCGAACACCGCCCAGCCTTAGGCTCTTCACAACCCCCTGTGAGTGTTTCTCTGTAAGTTTGCCAACATGCGCCCCCTCACCTCTCCTGCGCCACCCTGTAGCCTTCACGTCAGTGCAACTAAAGGTGAAATTGACCGGCCGGCAGGGAAGAGCTGCCTGGCAGAGATAGAATGCACCAAGTAATGGCAATGGGGTTGGGCCCACCGAATTGCTACACTGGGCTGCGTACTCCACGATTAGAGAATGTGGCTTGACTGTTTTCACAGGCGCTCCCGGTTGCTGCCTGCCAGGGTCCTGGCGTATGCTTCCTGAGATGCTTCTTAAACGAAGGGCCCTTATGCACCTGTTATTTCAATGTTTGACCTCCTAAAAGCAATATTTAAAACAAGCCGTCTCCGTGGAGCCCACGGGGGAATGGAAAGTGAAAGTGCTGAGGAGGAAGGGGGACAGGAGATGTGCACACCGCGTGGCTGTACGTGCTCGTTCACAGGCTCCAATCGCCAAAAGCCCTGTGCGTGCCCATCTCCTGTCCCACTTCCGAGACAAGTCAGCAACAATAGATCTCGCTGGCGACCGCGCTTTCGCGCTGTGTTCGCCAGGCGAGACCTAAAAATTGAATTTAAATTAAGCGGGGGACAAAAAGCAATGAGGGTGCTAGTGGCGAGTCGAGGAGGTCATGAGAGATATGAAGATAAAAACATGGAAGGAAAATAGTTGAATAGAGAATGGAGGGGAGATTTAATAAATAAATTGGATGGGAAGGAGGACTGGGATTCAGAGTGGGCAAAAAACAGATGTGTGAATGCAGGATCAAAGACATAACGTTTTGAGAATTTTCAAGGAAGACTGGTTTTTAGATTAAACAAAAGGCATGAATGTAGTCAAAAGTTGAGGGTGGCTGGAGAAGAAAGTAGATAGAATTCAAAGATGAAAGCGTGTAGGGTGGTTGGCGTGGAGAAGCATGAGCAATGGTCAAGAACTGACATGGTTGTTAATTTATTCTTAACAAAGGGAGCATAATAAAAATACCCACAATGTGCCTTGCCTTTAAAATGTGCGTTTCCAGTTTTGGTCATGTTTGGATGAGACTACACAGTAGAGGTTTGCGTCAGCTTCACCTCAGCCATTTATTTAACTAAGCTATATGAGACAGTGTAGTGCTGTTTCCTGCCATGTACACAGGTCTTGTCTAGTGTCCTGGTCCTGGCTTTGCCACATGTAGTGGTTGGTTTCATAGCTGTAAAGAAAGCAGACAGCATGAAGCTTTGGATGGAAACCTCACATTTGCTGCACATGGAGCACCATGGAGGAGTCGTCCACTCTCATAGACAATTGTGTGACATGTAGCTCTTTATGCCAAATGCTATTGGACTGCAACATTTGTTACCTTCCCATACACAGTACACTAATTTTATCGCTCTTGGGAGGATGAAGGTATAAGTCTATCCTGAAGGTATTCAGAGCATAGCCTGTAGGTTTAATGCAGTGTTCTACTGATACTTTAACCCACTAAGTTACCCTACAAGAAAAGCAAGAGACACCTGGAGTTCTGGTGACACCGAATTCAAAATGGAGCCAATGTGTCTGTAGCTTTACACAAGCATGCCCCTGGAAGGAAATCGTTAAGTGATACATGACACCACCTAAAGCACAAGTATCAGAACTAGAAAAAATGTGCCATTGCAGGGATTTTCAGCTTTAGTGTGAAATGTTTTATAGAGCACTGCCTCCCAAATCACTTCAGTCCAGCAGCAATTTTTAACACAGCAAGAGGTTTGGCAGATGGGAGGAGGAGGTTTGCCATGGCAGAGATTGAGTGTGGAAGGCAATGGAAAATGGGACAGGAGGGATACCTGTGAGGCTGTGACTTCTGAATTTTCATGTCTGAAGTCAAGGCAATTTCTTTCTGAAATGCACAGGCATGCACACTGAGCATATGTGCCTGGGTGAGAGTTTAGGAAAAGCCCGAGTGTAGCAGCAACATGTATTAAAAAAACTCTGGGCCTTCACAGATTTTTTAAATTTACAATCTCCACAAAACTATAAGAGACTTTTAATTGTGATCCTTTGATGTGCCTTACAGTTCCATATTCAAGCTCCAAAGCCCCATACAGTGCGGAAGCCCTGTCTAAATAAGGCCCAGAGTTCTAATACTGGCTTTAGCCTGCCACCCTTTCTCCACCCAGGATGTGATGTTACGACCAGAGCTGCCTATTTAGGAACTGGGGAACCAGGTGTAATTTCTACTTGAATTGTCTGCATTTCTGGGCATATCAGTTAATTTCACATGGGTCTATAAAAAATAAATGTGACCTTGTGTGATGTAACTGGTGCTCATAAAGCGCTCACTTACTTCGGGTCGAGTTTGCGGTATATAAAAACCGCAAAAAGAGATTGAAAACATAGCCTTAACATGATGAATGACAAATAGATACTCATTTAGTGGCCGATTTGTACAAAGCGAAACCAGAAAATATTGATAAATCACGGCTACCCCACTTAAATGGTGTGATCTTAGGCAAATATTTTATTTTACCAAAACTCAATTTTCTTCATTATCACGTATACATGAACTTTTAAATATGTGAGTTCAGAATATTAGTTGTACAAAAGGTGCGGTTAAAAAAGCCAAAATATTGTGAAAGCTTTACCGTCAGGTAGCTACACATAAAATAACTTGAAACTTAAATATTTTTTTTTTTTTATGCTAGTGGCAAATGCACTATAATACATTATGAAAGTCTATTAGTTAATACACTGCAGAGGTCTATGTGTAACCAGAGAGCCACAGAATTACATCTTAGTGCAGTGGAGAATAGTGACTTGTGTATTTCTAGTGCCACGTGGTCAGTCTGTGACAGAAAGCACTGAGATTATGTAATTCACTTTTTAAATTTGCAGTACACACAGTAGAAGATATACTGCTACAAAATGCTTAAAAGGTTAAGATGAAATGGTGTTTACAAAATATATATCTTAATAATACTGAGACTGTTCGTATTTTTTTTTACATTACTATCCCTTCAACACCATGCCAATTAAAAAGACTCACTGCACAACTCACTTGTTAACTCTTTACACTACCACACAAAAAGAATGTCTTTGCCATCACAAACTTTTGATCAATTAATGACAGTACACGTACTAATTCCCAAGCATCCTTTAAATTTGCAAATGTTTGCCTTTACATTTGCATATTAACTGGTAGGCCCCATTTACATGTCTTTCAGGCAGAAGGCACACTGTCTGCCAGGCTTTGGGGTTACAGCACAGGAGACGTGCTCAATGACACTTCATTTAAAGCACTTAATTTAAACTAGTTGAATGAATCGTCCCCACTGCTGCTACTCGAGAGGAAATAGAGGTTGAAGGAGAGAGCGACATGCCAAGGGCAGTGGGGTAAAGGAAGAGAGGAAGGGGTTTAGGGAGGGAAAGTGAAGCAGACACTTCGACATCCAAGGAGGACTAAAAGCACTTACCCGTCACTAGTAGTCATGTTGCCAGGTATTGGTGTCTCATCAGAACAGTCCACGGTGCTTCCTTTCAATGAAGCCCAGCTGCAACTCCTGAAATCGCCTCTCAATTACAGCTCTAAAGAATACACCAGGCACAGAAGCATGCACCGTGTAACTGTTAAGAGCACATGACCACTCTGACGTCAGGCCATTTTCCATTTTGCTAATGGTAATTGCTTTTATAATAACATCCACATCTATATAACGCATCATAGCTGCCAAGGTTTCAGACTGCTATTTGTGACATTTTCATAATTTCAGTGGAATTATGAGTGACATTGCAGCAACTATGAGTGACACTTTCCCATGTGAAAAGGCAAGCAATTAGGACAAGTGAAACATATTAATTAAATCAATTTGAGCAATGAGAAACTTTAAGAAGATTTTAAAACTGCTGCAAAGCACCATAAATAGAGGGGCATTTAGGGAGCAAAGAGGTGGCAAGGGGCATACTGAGTGGGAAAGAAGCATTCAACCTTCCTGGTGAAAAGGCTGAGCAGCATGGATAATGCACAACATAGAGTGCCTGCTTCTAAGCACTAACATCGGACACAAAAAAACAGACCAGAGCCTGGGAAGTGTAAGGCGATCAGAAGTAGCTGTTTTTAGAGATATATTTTTTACAAATATATTTATCCAATTGGTGGGACTCGGCTGAGAGGTGCGCAAATGGACACTCCTCATCATAAAACATGATGTGAATCAAGGAGTAGTGGTAAATCTGCTGCGCTCATGTATGAGAATAAATTACACGCATACTTTTAAAATACAATTTGTAAAACATCTGAGGTAGGAATACCCAATTGGGACACGTTTGCAGTAACAGATTAGGGTGGTCAAATATATTGCGCTCCGGATTGAAAATCACAAGGAAATAAATAGCACTCTGTAAAATGCAGAGTGCACTTACTTGTTTCAATGCGGGCCCCCGTCAGCTCTGCCTAAATTGTCTCACCGTCCTGGATGATGGCTGCAATGTGAAGGACCTTAGTGTTTTTTAACCGGCAGGTCAATTATCATTATAGTTTAATTGTTTTGCAGTGCGCGCTGAAGTATTTTCAAACCAGCGAGTTGACTTAAGAAAAAGACCTAAATGTTCCCCCTTAAAAAACAACGATGTGGATAATTCTATGCCTCTTAATGACACCCGCATTAATTAATCAGGAGCCCCACACCCGAGCACTGTGCTGAGGGGGCCCCCTGGAGCTTGGAGCCCCCCCCCGCACCGTGGGGGCTGTGTTACGCCCCTGCCACTGGCCTTCCCAATTGTGTGGCGGGAGCGAATGGACACAACTTTCCCTTACTTCCAGGCTGGTGAGGAGCTACGGGGTTAGCAGTCTAGCTGCTACCCAACGCTATTTAAATCCATGCCTGCCCGACGCGCAGCGGGCGCACCAAAGGCAAGCTCGTCTGCTCCCCGTGCCCAGCTGTCGCCAGGAGCCAGGACCCCTGCACCTTCTTAGCTAGACATGGGACATAGGAAGAAACATACCTACTCGACCTTGGAACTCTTTGAAGTTAGACGCTTATGTATAACTAAATGTATTAACAGCCCACATGGCTTGTCTGGGGCCTTCCCTGAAATGAAGGGTCCTTTCTCTTGCAGACATTGCCAATTCCAAAGTGTGGGGTTGAGACAGAAGTCTGTGGCTCAATGTCTGTCTGATCAACCGACGCGGAATTATAATGTAGACAGTCAGAGAATTGAGGGAGGGAGGGTGACTAACAGATCCGTTCAGGGTTATAATTACTTTCTGAGCAATGTCAGATCATTGCCCAAGCGCGCCACTGAAATCTGGGATATACGTTCCTCTGAAAATCCTGATCTAGGGTTTCTTACTGAAACCTGGCTCAAATCTAGCTCCACCCCTCCTATTGCAGTGGCATTCCCTGACAGCTACCGTATTCAAAGGCTTGATAGAGAGTCTAAGGTCGGTGGAGGTATAGCCATTATCCACAAAGATACTATTAAGGTATCGATGCTTGAGCATTGTTGTAATGATAAAATAGAAGTCTTTGTTTTTAGAATTGATTTTCTGTCCCGCTACTGCTGGAAAGGTGTCCTTGTATACCGGCCCTCGGGTCCCCTCAAGATTTTGTGCTCCAATTGATGGAACTAATTGCCCCCCATATTATCTCCACTAAACATTTCCTTTTATTAAGAGACTTCAATATACATAGTGAGATTACTTCTAATTTGGATGCTTCTACATTCCTCGCTGACTTGGCCACTTTAGGATTAGGAGGGATCAATGAGGGTCCTACTCACCTAGCAGGGCATACGTTAGATCTTATCCTGACCAACTCCCCAAACTTTCTTTGTGAGGCTCCACGTCATCTTATATGGTCAGACCATTGCCTAATTGGTTTCCAAATGTGTGGGCCTAAGGTCAACCCTGCCCCCTCCACAGTTTCCAATAGATTTAGAAGACAGTGGCATAAAAGTACACCTGACTTTTTTATGAATACATTTCCATTAATTATTAAGCAGGAATCAAGGAACATTGAGGATTGTTTAGCCAGCTACCACAGTAAAAACAGCTATAGATCATCTGGCTCTACTGAAACCATACTCTAATTCGCCCAGACGATTACATGCAGCCCGGTATTCTCAGGAACTGCGCAAGGAGAAATGTCTCTGTAAAAATTTGGAAAGACAGTGGCGTCACTCCCATGATTTAAATGATAAAGAAATGTCTATAGCTCGTTATCATAAGAACTTAAAAAACGCTCACAAGTCCCATATTGCGGAACAACTCAACCTGACAGGGAATGCTCCTAAAGAATTATATAAAATCTTTTACCAACCCAAAGGCCTGCAACAACAGTTTCTCCATCCCAAGAACTTTGCGATAAGATTGCTAATCATTTTGAACAGAAAATCAATCTTATCTATGATAAAATCGCCAAAGACAGGAGCCCCTCGAGTGACACTTTAAACCTCTGTCCTCTAACTTTGACCCACTAGCACCTTTTGGAAAGTTGTACTTGCCCCAGACCCACTTTGTTCAATATTTATGTGGCTTCGCTGGCAGGGCTAGTTAGAAGGCTTGGCTTTACTCCGATTTCATATGCTGATGACACCCAGCTCTTACTGTCATTTGATAAAAACTCTAATAATACTCCGACCACTTTTTCAGAAGGCATGACTGTAATTGCTGCCAGGGTGATGAATAACTTCCTACAGCTAAATGCTGGTAAAATTGAGATCATGCTTTTCGGGGATGCGCCTCTGCTCGGGTCTTCAGAGTGGTGGGCACCTGAGTTAGGCGCTGACCCGGTTCCTAAGACTGTGGTCAAGAACCTAGGCATACGTCTGGACCAGAGCTACAACTAACATAGGTTCCTGCTTCCATATGTTAAGTCTCTTACTCAAGGTATTTCCCTTTCTTCCCCTCACCATACGTAAAACTCTCATTTGAGCACTGGTGATAAGCCGCCTGGACTACTGCAATGCCCTCCTTATTGCAGCATGTGGTTTTTTTAACAACTAGCCCTTCACAGTATGTTAATCTTCCACTAGTAATCAGTATAGTAATAGTATATCAGGGGGAGCTGCCGCGCCTAGACATCTCTGGGTATTAGCGCGCATTATAAATGAAATTTTCATTTCAAATAGACTTCAGGTAGTTCAAAACACTGCGGCTCGTCTTATCATGAATTCACCAACCAGAACAGCCTCTCTCCCCCCCTATTACAACACCTGCATTGGCTACTGATACATAAGCGTGTTAGATTTAAGCTATTGTGCACAAAGCACTAAACGGTAAAGGTCCTGGTTATCTAGCAGAAAAACTTATCCAATATCAGCCAAACAGACCCCTCCGTTCAGGAGCGAAATCCCTGCACCTCATCCCTCGCTTCAAGAAATCCTGCATGGTTGGGAAAGCTTTCTTCCACTTGGCCCCCTATTACTGGAATCCACTCCCAATTCATCTACGGAAATGCCCAGAATATCTCTTATTTAAAAAGCTTCTTAAGTCTGAGCTTTTCTAAATTGCCCGCATCTGGTCTGCTCTGACTGCTGTACCTCCCCAGCGCGGAAATACCCCTGATGGGGTGATTTGGGTGCTTTACAAGTAAATAAATGAATACATATAGCATCTAATGTACTACCATTTAATTAAAACCTGGAGGCACCACTGGATTAAGTTGTACTCAGTTGCTCAGTCCTGAAGGCCGGCTAGAATCAGTGAGGCTTATTATTCGACCTCCACATTGAAGAGGCCAAGGATTCTGTAATTTGAGAAATCACGCTGATTGGCCTTTTTGTAGATTTCATAGATGTAGGAGACTTAAACCAAGAAGAATTAATTTATATTGAGTAGTAGCAGTTGATAACCGTTACAGCCATAGGTTCCAGACAAAAGTCAGAACTAGTTTTTAAAGAATTTGGGCTGCATCACTTCCGCTTTTGTGCATGATCCTGTCAAGCTCCTTCTTACTGAGCCATGGCAGACCATTTTGAGCACCACTAAGGTTTGAGGGGTTCTTAAATTGTATATCATCATTTGTGCATTGACAGCTTGGTGCAGAGTAGAGGAGTGGTAGGACTAGGGCAATCTCATCCTTTGCTGTTTTTTCCTTTGTTGTATATAGCTGCTCCATAAATTCCTCTCACTCAAATGAGCTTGTTTGACTCTGTGGGTTGAGAATTCCCAGTGGAAATTCTGTATACCCAGCCCTGGAAATTAGCGGAGTCAGGTCCCCTGCAGGCCTGGTGCAAAACATCCAGGTTTTTTCATCGGCAGTTCATTTTGCTTTCCATATGCGTTTGTTGCACTATTTCCTTTACTTGGGTATTTTCATTTTTATGCTTCCTTTTTCATTGGATTGCTTTTTTGCCTGACAGATGGCTCTTCCTCTTCTCCAGCCTTAGATTATTCGTAAACGGCATGGCCGAATTGTATGAAGTTCCCAACCCATTATTTTGTTTCTCACTTTAAAGAAATGTCCCTAGATCCTCTAAGGCTTCTGACCAATGATTTATGATATCTTCACTCACTGTCACTGGTGGCAGCAGGGGGTTGGCAAGAGGATCTGCTCTCTGTCGCTGGTGAAATCAGGGAGTGCACATGAAGAGTAACAGCTTTCTCTTTCATCTAGTCAGCCAGCTTTTCTTCCACTCTGACAACCATCTTCAGCCCTGTGCTTTATTATCAGTGAAATACTTTTCCACCGATTGAGTTTGCTGCACTATATATTTATTGTCAAGATCATCATTTGGTCGCTCTCCAATCTGTGCTCGATCATGAAATCAGTGAATTGGTTGAGTAGATATAGCTGTGTTAATGTGTAATTGAGAACTGCCTTCCGCTTTGACGTGATGTGCATATAGGGCACTGGGTTTATCTAAAATAATGCTTCCATTCAGTACACATAAACTCATGGCATGGAATGCTTCTAGTAGAGCAATCCCCCAAGTGTTGTTTCTTTGTGTTTAGTTTATGGAAGTTAGAATATCCCATACATAATCTTAGTTCGGTTGAACGTTCTGGCCATTTATATGCAGCAGATTGAGATTGAAGTCCCCTGTTACTGTAAGATTCGGATTTGGATTTGTAATTCGCAGGTCTGATAAGTAGGATGTAAGGGCATCCATTGATTTGTTCACCATAGGATTTCAATAGACATTTAGTAGTAGTTGCTGCGACTCCTTTGTGGGAAAGATTATTTTCCATTCCAAGAAACCATGGGAGGCCAGTGTTTAGAATATTACCTTTGGCTTATAGGGATTTCCTAAAGACACACAATTGATGAACGGAATGCAGAACAAATCTAAACATTCACCCCCAGTCAAGAGATCTGGGTTCAATCCATTATTCTTTTGCTCACCATGCCACCCCAGTTTAGACCTGGCCATATGCAAATCAGTCTTGACCCTGTGCCTCATGGGAACAGTCCAGCCCGAACTGCCAAGCCAGGTCCTCCCTGGACCGGAACAAGCATCCTAGGACCAGTTTTGGGATTTCACCCCTCTTCAGCCAGGATAGCTTGATTCCACTGACACAGTGAGCCCAGGACCCACGTCTGGGTATACCTGGCACACTTAGGGCGAGAAAGCAAAAGACACACAATTGATGGACGGAATGCAAAACAAATCAAAACATTCACCCCCAGTCAAGAGATCTGGGTTAAATCCATCATTCTTTTGCTCACCATGCCACCCCAGTTTATAGGGATTTCCTGACAAGATTTGCCTGGCCACCTGAGAGCTGTCCTTTCTGGTGTGTTTTCACTGCAAAGGTTTCAAAAACTTTGTATCCGGCTAATTCTATTGGTTCTAAGTGCCATGTCTCCTGAAGACATGGAAGATCAAAGTTTGTTACAAACGACAGCACATTCTCTTGCAAATGGACATGGTTCTGCCCAGTGATATTCCAGGAGCAAATTTGTCCAGAATTGAGTAAGTGGGTCACTAATTGTACAGAATGTATCGCTAAATCAGAGCTAGGAGCAGATTTTTGTGAAGGTATTGTTAATTGGAATTTGATTAGAGCTTTAAAAGTGTTCTAGAAGGCAAGACCTTGGCGGTATGCTCTTCATTCCTAAATTTTCAATATGTATTCCCTCTGCTGGTAATCTTTGCTAATTAGACATTGTTCTAAAAAATTGGAGGCTAGAGTCTTTGCTCACTAGTGTAAGTCTCTAGCGTATGACTCTGGTTTGAGTTGTGACATTTTCAGGTTTCTTGCTGTGTTGGCCTTGATGCCAATTTTAATAGATCTACCGGTTCTCAGGCAGTTTATTTTGCCTTTTGGGGATGTTAAAAATATTGTTGGGTAGCATCCTGGTTCGGTGGTCAAGATTAGGATACCTCATTCAGCAAAGATTGACTTATTTGTCATGATGTAGTCAAACTCATCTTAGTATATTACTGTCATTCTTGTAATTACCCTGCCTCCATCCTTTCCCTGGTGGGAGGAAAGCTATATTGGTTATTGATCTTTCAGAAAACATACCTTGTGCGTTTGGGGGGGGAGTCTAATGGCTTGAGCATTTTACCTCGATTCAGGAAGTCCTGTGGTTCTTTTGAGTTAAATAGGGGCTCTAAAAAATGGCTTTCCCTTATAATCAGAGGAATTGCTGATAGTGCACTGTGTATCTGTAATTTCGCTTATTGGTGCCTGATAAGTAACACAGTTTGTTTCCCTTTCTAGTGCAGTCCATGTGTTCATCTTATTGATGGATTGAAAAACTCCTCCCAAGGAACAAGATGCCTTGTCTGTTGTTGACCATGTACTATTCACATTAGTTATTTGTGAAACTCTTTCTCTCCTGAGAAGCAGTTTGATGTTTGGAAGGGTGGTTGTGACTTATTCAAGGGACTGAACTGATGTAGAAACTCCCTCCTAAATTTGTCTTGTTCGGCTTGATGGAACAAAAGAGCAGGTAGGGGTACTGTTGTGCCTTGCCAGATGTTTTCCTGCTCAGTTTCACTGGGGGACTTGTTTTGCAGCGGTGAGCCCCTGCGGGGCCCCTTGGCATGTGTGAGGGGCCAGTTGCATGGGGACCTTGTGGAACTTTCCTTTGTTGTTTAGTTAGCTCTGCAACTTCTTTATTGCCATCAGGATTCTTAACATCAACATATGCTTCATTAGTAAATTATGAAACTGTTTCCTTTTTCAAAGCAAGTTCTTGCCTGTGGCCAAAAGGAAGGTTTGGTGGGGTAGTAAACCAGTGCACCTAGTTTAATATCTGATGCTCCTGAGATTGTTGGAGCAGTACTTACAACCTACTGAATGGATAATGAGGAATGGTGCATCTGTCAGCACCGAATCTTTGAGGCTTACTCCTCCATCAAGACTGAAACCGCTATCTACTCTGAAACTGTCGACAACCGACTCCAAGGAATGGCCTATCCTCGAAAGACTGCAACAGGAGCTGGATGAGACGCACGGTGTATCATCATCCATCTGCTCACGGGCAAGCCCTTCACCTCAGAAAAGACTGTAAGAAACAGTCTTGCCGTTGACGATGCTCCACTTGTGGATCTTCTGGGGGACCCAGATCTCAACCGCATTCCTGTCAGGGCTTCCCTGCCAAATGACTCAACTGCATACCACAGCACTGTTCGATTTCTGGCCACCTATCATCTGATGGAAATGTATGTCACTCCAATGATGATTTTGTTTTTGGGTCAAGGCACTTTCCAAAGCGGAGCGTTCTTTCCAGTACTTCCCTATATTGAAGGGGGTGATAAAATCTGCCACAGAGATTTTCAGAGATCCTGTCAAATCTCACGTGGTATCACCCCAGATTGAAAAAATATATAAACCGGTATCATCTGACCCACTTAACATCAGCATTGTGTCCCACCAGACTCCTTGGTTGTCACCACTGCCAGCAAAAAGGCGGTAACCCAGGCCACAGGTGATGCTCCACCTCCTGACAAGGAGAGCAAGCAGATCAATGCTGCAGGTAAGAGAGTCGCAGTGGGTGCACATTGTTAGCTGGCTGGGGAGCACATCTGAATGACATGACAGCCCTGGGCCTGTGGCCACCTCATCAGCAAGGTCTCCACATCATCCACTTGGAACTGCTAGCCATTCACCTAGCCTTCAAAGCCTTTCTTCAACAGATTCAAGGAAAGGAAGTTCTTGTGCTCACAGACTGCATGACTGCCAAGTGTTACTTACAGAAGCAGGTGGGCACACAACTCCCTTAGCTGTTATTCCTAGCACAGCGAATCTGGTGTTGAGCCATTCATCATTTTCAGGGAGTGGACAACAACTTTGCACACCAGCTCAGCAAAACACAGCAACAAGTCCATAAATGGGAATTCTACCCACAAGTCCTGCTTTAGTTTTAGAGATGGGGTACCCCAAACATTGACCTTTTCACCACATACGAAAACGCAAAATGTCTGAGCTCCGCTGACCAGTTTCCACACCCCCAGTTTATGGACAATGCTCTGTGGGTGAACTGCGTTTTTTCTTCTCCCACTGGTAATGTACATGGTCAGGAAGCCCAGATTAAACATCCCTTACCTGTATCCTGGTGGCTCCAGCGTAGACCAGAAGACCTGGTTTCTCAGCCCTTCTGAAAATGTCCATTGCCCCTCACATGAAGCTCTCCCAACAGGTCGGACAGTCTCACACAAAACCATGACAACGTAAGACACCCAGACCCCAGGCAGCTCAACCTGAGTTCCTAGAGTTCGGTTACCTTGGCCTACCTCAGAAGTGCATAGTAATATTCAGGAAAGCCTGTATGTCCATTACACACACCTGGTATGCTTTTAAGTGGAAGCGTTTTGTCCACTATTGTACTCCAAACTACTTCAACACTCTTATGCCTGTGCTGCAAAACATTATTTGTCACCTACTACATTTACTGAAGTTGGCTACACCTATCTGCTATCGCTGCATATATGCAGAAGAGGAAACACTCCTCACACTTCAAAAGTCCTGTAATTAAGGCTTTTATGGAAAGTGTTAAATGTGTAATCCTACCAAGGGTTGCTCTAGCACCAGTCTGGAATCTCTGTATTGTCTTCGCCGGACTTATGGGGCCCCTTTCGAGCCACTACATTCATGTCCTCTGCAGTATTTTTTAATGGAAGGTTGTCTTCCTTGTAGCCATAACATCTGTTAGACGTATCGGTGAACTACAGGCCCTCACACTGCGGGAACCTTTTTTCTATGTCCGCAATGACAGACTGGTTCTTAGAACCAATCCTAAATTCTTACCTAAGGTGGTCTACTCATTCCACCTTTTTTTTTTTTTAACAAACTTTATTGATGACTTCAACAGTTTGAAATGTAATAGCCATTCCACAGAGACAGTCTTTTGTCGTTATATTAAAACATTATACATATGACTTATACTGGCTACATGTGACATTTCCTGAGCTAGAAAAGCGAGGATGAGAATGTCCAATGGCGTTGTTAACATCAATACAATTTGACCTGACAATGGAAATCTACAATAAAGGACAACTACATTCCAATTAACAAGGAATCTTAGTTAAACCGTCCCCCCTCCCCCTCCCTAGCCCACCCTCTCCCCACTCTACTCATTCCTCCTTAACCAAGCAATCGAGCTCACAGTCTTTTGTCTGCAATCCGACTTGGTAGCTGAGCGAGCACTCAACACACTTGACATCAAGCGTGCTCTCGTGTATTTTTTAGATAGGACCAAGTTCTTTAGCAAGACACAACAGCCTTCTCATAGTCTCATAATGGTCAAGCTATTTCCAAGGCAGGGATTGCCAGGCGTACTGCTAAATGCATCCAAATCTATTGCACTAAAGCTAAAGAACCCTACCTTCCCGCCCCAGGCTACACTCCACCTGCAAGCAAGGTGCCTCTAGGGCTTCTGTTGGGAACCTATAGCAGACAGTTGTAAACCTGCCACATGATACACTCCACATATATTCACAAAGCATTATTGTGTGGACATTCTTGCAAGGAAGCAAGGTAGAGTTGGTCAAACTGTTTTCAGGACTCTGTTTCAGACATCTTCACCATCCTCTCACTAGCCACTGCTTAGGGCAGTACTGCTTTACAGTCGATTCAGAGCATGTGTATCTGTATCCAAACATGCTATGAACAGATTATTTTTGATACACTGTAAGAAACTGTTTGTCGCATGTAGTGCTGTAGAATCACATGTGCCCACCCTCCTCCCTGGAAGCCTGTGTTTTTACATTCCTCCCTTAATACACGCATGTTCACTATTCCATCCTACTCACTACTCCATACCTATTCTGATCTGCTGGGCGAAAAAGAATCTAACTTTGGAGTTGGTGCCCAATGTGCTTTCATGACCAGAGAAGGAGTCACTGAGATCTAGTGACTTGAAAGACTTCTTTGAAGAGAAACAAGTTTCAATCGGAGCCCAACATGAGATGGCAGGAGTATGCAGAGCATGTAAATTTACAGCGAAACGAGCAAATGCTTTCAGGGTAAGCAACATAATTCTTTCTGATAGAGACTTCTAACTGCAGATTCCTCACATTTGAAATAGCCTCCAAACTTCAGACTGGATCTGTAAGCTTTTGAGCAATACTTCTGTGTGCCGCTAGGGGTGGCCTTGCGGCACCACACAGGCTTCTTTCCACTCCGGTAAATGACTTGCGGGCCAATATAGGCACCACTCCTGCACGCTTACGGAAGTTCCTTTCTTTCCTCACCACCAGACTCCAATCCGGTGCCGGCGTCCCTGCCTTTTTGTCTCTTTACGTCTCTCCTGACAGTTTGGTGATGCAGGCTTCCACCAGTCACAAATCCCAATACTTTCCTAACTACTCACCCGCATAGGGGGGAGTTCAAGAGAGTGAAGACCTTTGGGACGGTCTTATTTTCTTGCACTGGTTTGGCTCTCTGGTCTGTCAATGGCAGTTGCCTGCTGGGCTGCTATTCCGACGCCCTCTAGGATTAATTTTTTCAAGATCTACCAGGCGTCCCAGAAGCCCTTCACCCTGTCCTAACCCAAGCCATACAGGGCAGCCATGATGCTGCCAAATTTACAATCCTTTTGTGGCCTAAATGCCTTGGATTTCATTGGGCAAACCACTGGCACTAGTGTCGCTAGCTGTTGCCATGCCTGGTTGCCTTTAACAGGCTTTTCAGCTGATGTTCAGTCGTCCTGTATAGAGATGCCATTTGACAAGACTTGCCTCTTTGGGGACAAGGCAGATTCCTTTCTGGAGCACTTCAGAAATAGTAGAGCCACAGCAGGCTTGCTGAGCTTATTTGTCCAGCCTGGCCATGTGCAATCACCCCCGACACTGCTCCCTGTTTCTTCTGCGATTTCGGCGGAGGTGCCCCATACCAATAGCCACTCCAGCCTCCGCAGGGTGCTCAGCAGTTTCATGGCCTAGGCCGTGGCATCCACTGACCCCTCAGTCTGGTACAGCATGCCATTCAGTCTACTGCCCTGCCCCCCTAGTGATCCAACTTGCCAAATCCCTTTAATGTGCCCTTGCTGGAGCGCAGCCACCCAGCTGGATGCATGATTCAATGATTCTTACCAGATCGGCAGGCCATAACATCAGCCGCAAATTGTCCACAATAGGAACGCCCTACCCTTTGTGGCTGCTCCACCACACCTTCGACTATCCCTGGAACGACTTTCGGTAGTTACGTGCAAGTCATTTTGAACAAAGGGGCTATTGAGAAGGACCTACACCAGAAGTAGTTCATGACTGTTACTCTCACTACCTTCTGGTGCCAAAGACTACAGGGACCGTTGGCCTATTCTGGATCTGCACCCACTCAATGCCTTCCTCTGGAAGGACAAATTTCGAATGCTTACCATGTCCCAGGCCATGTCTACCCTCAGCCCTGGAGAATGGATGGTGCCTTTGGATCTGCAGTATGCCTATTTCCATATATCCATCTTGCAGGTCTGTTGCCGCTACCCTGCAGTTCATGGTTAGACAAGATCATTTACAGTTTGCTGTTCTCACTTTTGGTCTCATGAGTGCCCCTCTTATATTCCCAAAAGCGATGGCAATGGAAGCAGCACATTTTCGGAGGTCAGGAGTCCTAATCTTCCCCTACCTCGACAACTGGCTGTTTAAGGTGGAGTGACCCCAGGTGGTTGTCCCCCACCTCCAGACTATGGTGAACCTCCTGTCATCTTTGGGGTTCACTATCAACATGCTAAAGTCTTCTTGGACACTCCCCTTCATTGGAGCCATTCTAGACACAGTTTTGTTTCGTGCCTTTCTCCCAGAAAGGAGTGACCAGAATATTCAGGCTATAATCCCGTTCTTTCAGCCGCTTTCATAAATTTCAGTGAAGACGACTCTGAGGCTACTGGGACTAATGGCCTCCTCCATCCTGCTGGTCCAGCACGCCAGGTGGCATATGTGGGATCTGCAGTGTGGTCTGAAGTCTCAGTGCGCCCAATTTCAAGGGGGCGTCTTCAACCATATCCAGATTTTGGAGAAGGATGTGAAAGACATAAAGTGGTGCTTACTAGACTGCAGCTGAGTCAGCTGCAAACCCCTTTGCCTTCCCCAGCAAGGGCTGACAGTTGTGACTGATGCATCACTTCTGCGTTAGGGCGTCCACCTAGGAGAGGTGGAGGGAAGAGGCCTCTGGTCTCCAGCCGAGTCCTGACTCCATATCAACTTTCTGAAGCTCCAGGACATCTAATTGGTACTGAAAGACTTCCTTCCATCTGTCAATGGGAGGATGGTATAGATGCTTATGGACAACACCATCGACATATGGTATTACTACAAACAGGGCGGGTTGGGGTCATAGTCCCTATTCCAGGAGGCGCCATGTCTCTGGAAATGTCTGGACCTTCAAGGAATTTTGCTGGTGGTGCACCATCTCACAGGATCTTTGCATGCCAGGGCAGATGAGCTTGGCTGTCGACCACCAGCAAATCACGAGTGGCAGTTGCAGCTGGAGGTGGCACAAGACCGTTACCGTGAAATGGGAGAACCTTGGTGCAATCTATTCACCACTGCCAAGAATGCACAATGTCAGCAGTACTGCATATTGGAGTTTTTTTAAAGGCATCTCTCGCTAGGTGAAACGTTCCACCTAGGTTGGTACTCAGTATGCCCGTCCACAAACTCCCCTCCCTTCCTGAGTTCTGAAGATGATCAGGACTGGCTGGGCCCAAGTCATTTTAGTGTTCCCGGATTAGGCATGGAGGTTATGTTATCCAGAGCTCCTAAGACTGACCATTTGTCCTCCAATCAGGCTACCTCTCTGGAAGTATTAGCAACAGGGCAGGGTACTGTACCCAGGCCTTCACAATCTCTACCTTTATGCTTGAAGATTGAGCGGCAACATTTGAACAATTTGATGTCATGTTGGCAGCCAGGCATCCCTCGACAAAGACAGTATACTCCTGTCGTTGGGATATGTTTGTGACTTGGTGTAGCACAGCAGATTGACCACCTCAGTGAAAATGTTTCTGATGTTTTGTTGTGTCTCTCACCTACCAAGGCTTTGCTGTGGGCACATTTAAAAGGTATCTTTCAGCTCTTTAGCAGGTGCTGGGTCATCCCTCATGAGCCCTTATTATTTAAATCACTCTTGTGATGTGTGTTTTTGAAAGGCATACTACATAAGTTTCCTCCCTTACTCAGACCTCACACTTTTGGAGAAGCACAACCTTGGAGCTGCTTCACGGCTGTCCTTTGCAACTTCTCACCCTCAAGGTGTCGTTCCTCGTCGCCCTAACATTGATGCAGCGTGGAAGTGAGCTTCAGGCTCTCTGTCATCCCCGTACACCATCTTCTTCCCAGACAGGCTTGTTCTGCGGACGCGAGCATCCTTCCTGCCGAAAGTTGTGATGCCATTCCATGACGTTTAAAATATCACCTTACTGGTGTTTTGCTCTGCCTCACCACTCTAAGCACTTTGTATGATCTTCTTGGCACCTCATCGCAAAGGATCAAGGCATCTTAATTCTCTCTTCAAATGGTATCTCTCTCGCAGATCCCTTAGATCCTCTTCTGGCAGAAAGGTGATTATTCCCAGCTTCCGCAAAATTAGATGGGGAGGTCCTTCCCTTCCGGTCGCAGCAGCAAAATTATGGAACACCCTCCCTATTAGTATTTCGAATATAGACTCCTAGTCTTCGTTTAGGAAAATGGTGAAAATTTGGGGGATTTTCGCCATAATTTGGGATACTGGGTTTTCTGGCTCTACAAGGGTGGTCACACTCTTGGCCCAGCGCTTTGACTCCTTTGGGTTTAGTGACCTGTACAAATATATTTGTCATAAGGAGGAGGAGAGACTGGAACTGTAAAAGAACACTGAACTTTTACATCGATCATACCAGAGACCACCGGGTGGACTATCAGCCAGGCTCGCCAAAGTGAAAAAAGGCAAGGTCGTCTAGAAAAGGAAATCTTCCACTGGATCATGAACTGCATTAAAAGCCGCTAACCACTGGCCAAACTGCAGCCTCCCAAACAGCTGTGTGCTCATTTCACCAGAGCTAAGCTACTACACTGCATTGGCACATGGAGTTCCTGTACTGAACATCTGTCAGGCAGTTCCCAGTGCATCACTCCATACAAAGCACTGCTGCCTGACAAGCCAGGTTCACCAAGTGGGGTATTTCCCCTACTCAGTCCTACAGGACTTTTTGGTCTTAGTCCATTCACAGATCACCTCTAAATAAGTACTGCTTTTGTATCAATTCAAAGGAGTAATCTGCGGTTAAAAGCCTCTATCAGAAGAACAAGTTACTTACCTTCTGTAATGCTTTTTCTGGTAGCGATCTAACCGCAGTTTTGTTACTGACGGACCCCCCCGCCCCACTTCCCACCCCCTCGCCCTACTTCCCACCCCCTTTCATCCTCCCTGTTCTGTGAATTCAACTCTGCCCTTTAAAAAGCTCGCAAGTCTAGGAATCTGTACACTGGTCAAAGCCAATTTGTTGTTGAGGCTCTGCATCTGGGGTCGCTGACAGCCTCAAAAGCAAGTCATGTCGGTGGGTGGGATTGGCTACTATACTGAACGTCACCAGTGTGGAGCCGCATGGCACCTCTCCCTGGCACTTAGAGGTACTTCTCAAAGGTTTCTGGATCCAGCCTGATGCCTATGAAATATTCAAATGATGTTGAATCAGCAGTTAGTCTCTATCAGAAAGAGCATTACCAAAGGTAAGGAACATGTTCTTTCAGTCCCTTTCTGTAGATTGTTTTACCTTGGAGCTTAGAAAGATGTCACTCTGGTGTGTTTCTTTCATAATTCCGGACCATTCAGTGGTAAGACTTCTGACTATATCCGGGGTTTCAACAGAACATTGTGAGATAGTTTGTTTATTCAACCTTTTTGGGGGAAGGCATAGTGGCTGCGAATGTATGACGGTATTCCGCATGCGTTTATCACTCATGCCTTCTGAACACCGTCATTAGAAAGAATGTTTCTTTAGTACACATTTGTTCAGCACGCAAGTCATTCTAATGACTTGCCTTAGGTGGGCGCTGGATTTTGGGATAGTAAATAAAACTATTCCAACTCCGGTCTCCATAACAGTAGGGAGGGTGTTGGGCTTGTTGTTGTAACGACTTGCGTGCTGAACGAATGTGTGCTAAACATTAGTTCTATGGCTGGCGTTGTGAAGGTACAGGGTGATTTCGGCTTTGTCCTAAAAGACATTTCCCGTGGCTGCACCATAAACGTTCCTTTCGAACCATTAAAGGACTATTGAGGTGAATGCAAACATGGAATCCATTGCCCCGAACTTGCAAAGCAGATAAACGAAGAACTATTGTTTTCTAAAGCCTAGCGAGATGTTCAAGCAGGTCCTCAGGCAGTCATAAGAAGATCCTGTTGGAATAATCCAATTGCAGATGTGCCAATTTAGCTACAGTACTCAATTCTAAGTGTACTACATTTATAGAAATGTCTGCTCTAATGACTAAATGTCAAAATAACTTTTTTCACCATTACAGTCACCCCTGTCTGCATAGTTAGTACTAGATATCCAAGGCAGTGGACTTGAACAGCTGGATTCAGTCACTGATCCATGAATGTTGCCCACATAGAAAGGCACAAAAGGATTGAATGTGGAATTGCTTTCTCACTACATTAAGCTTCCTCCTCTTGTTGTACGTCCATCTTCAATAGCTTGCATGAATACACTAAAATGATCTTAGATGTTAGCCAAAGCAGAGGTTAGTTTAACCAAAAGCTGCATGCTGATGACCAGTCATACAGAACACAGTTTCACTGGTCCAGCTACCAAGATTTTCTTGCCAAGGACAAAACAAAACTGAACAATCTCATGGAGGCCCCTTAATTCATCACATAGAACATTCTTAAACTGTGAAGCATCGAGCAAGAGCAAAACTTACGTTGCCATTAGTTTCCGGTCTAATAGCAACAATGAAGAAACTATTTCAAACTATGAGCTTCAGTGAAGGCCGCTACACCTTGGCTTACTTTTTGGTGAAAGATAATTTCTATTTGACTTCATAAACATTGATGTAACATAGATTATCTTAGTTTGCATAAGTGTGAAATCTTTAGATATAACAGTTGATCATGATGCAGAAATGTTGTCAGATCATTCCCAGATCAGACTTGTTATACATGTTCCAGTGGCACATACAACAAATTATTGGTGCATGTTTGGCAGATCTCTACTTGAGAAATCTGAGATTGAATTAGAGAAAAAATGGCCAAATTACTTAGCACAAATAGAAGTGCAGTAGATTTGCCCCTAGTTTGGTATACACGTAAAGCTCATCCAAGAGTTGTATCACTGAATGCATAGCAAAAGTGAAAAGTGTCAAGATTGAGGAAATAAAGTTTAATATGGATAATGTAAAGAGTATGCAAATATAAAAAAATGCCCAAACCAGCAAATAAGATGAAACAGATCCAAGAAGTGGCTATCATGTCTATTGGATGTGGGAATGGAAGAAGAGCAGTGTTAGCATGACAAATCAGATTAATAGTGTGATAGATGGTAACGCCTATTGGTTTAGTTGAATTGGAGGTCTGTCTGGAATTGTATGAAAACTTCTGTTGAAGAATAAATTAGTTTTATTAAGATCAGCAATCCACATACCAAGGTAAAATGTCATTTCAACCTCTGAGTACTGATCAAATTGAGCTTCTTGACTAAACAGTCTCGTCTGAAGACCTAATAAGCATAACACTAACCTCATATAGCCCAGAGTCACTGGGCCCACATGGAATCAGCTGTGAGAACTGTAAAATGTTACCTATGATTTTTTTTTTTTTTTTTTTAAGGTTTAGTACTCGAAGCATCTTGAAACCTGTTTATATGAGTCATTGAGCAGCTACGGTTAGGAGAGGAACCTATACTTACAGCCTGACAAAACTGGTGTCTTGTGACGCGCTGCTATTTTACTAGGCTCATTTCCTAAAGTAATAGTCATCCTTTTTATTATTAAAAAATTATTTTTTGGTGGGAGTGACCAACCATCATGGCCGAATGGATGTAATCCACCTAGGCTCACCATCATCCCGCTGAGTATTCCTGCATCCAGGCAGTCAGAGGGTTCCGCGCTGGGCGGAATTGAGGGGTACTGCTGACTGTCGGCATTTGAGCGTGACCGCAAGCACCAGCCCTGCCTGTGCAGCCCTGAAAATCACTGTGAAGCGACGCCCGGACCTGGTAGCTGAGCCTGTCATGGCACCTGCAACTCTGCTGTGAATGCAGCTACTCTGGTGAAGAGGACCAGCGGGAGATACTGCCTGCCATGAAAGTGTCCAGGAGAGGAGGCCAACCAGTGTAAACTTCATCAGCCCACAGAGATGAGTGCCAGCGGGAAGAAACACGTAACCAGAGGATAGCCGAGGCAGTGCCTGAACCTAAAATGGCACCATATGTGAGACAGCACTGACTAGGCATGTGGAACTTTGCACAAGCTATGGGTGGTTAGCTTGGACTGGTATACAAGGGGCTTGCCTCGCTACCAATCAATGGAATCTGACCGCAGCGCATCCGGGAACCACTGCCCAGAACCTTTGACGAACCCCAGGGCAGGGAAGATGGGATGCTGAGTGGCCTGTGACATGAGGTGCTGCCCCCCCTTCCCCCATAGGTCCGGTGATCTTCAGAGGCTTTACAGTGTGGGCAGAGACTGAGAGGCTATCAACAAGCCCAGAATGACTTGGTCTTGAGGTAAGGGGTGGAGAGGTAGTGTCTCAGTCTACTCCCTAGGGTGATGTAGAGATACGTACCATCACCTGTTTGCTTCTGGGCCAGTTGAACGGCTGGTGAGGCGGAAAGGAGCCCGGCCAGTCTATGAAGAAGCTTTGATCACACTGAAGAAACATCCAGGCGGAACCTCCAATTACTGTGACATCCCGGGCAACCTGATGCACCGGACCTTGGCCTTAACAGCTGGCGCTGTGGTGAGGAGCCCTCTTGACTGAGAGGCATCACAACTGGACCCCTACTCTGATGGACGGTGGGCCTGGTGGATACTACTGAGGTATGCGGGACGGAGTGGGGACCAGAATACCCACCCCAATAGCTTCTATGCCTCCCAAAAAAACCACAATCGAATAGAGTCACTAGTTACTTTACGCAACCAGCTGGAGCCACGCAGGTAAACGTGGGAAGTGACATGGCACTCGCAAAGAAGGATCTGCTTGCATCCCTAAGAGACTTTAAAAAAAGAGCTACGGGAGATGCTGACGGCCGACCAGGATGTGGTCCCTGCTATTACGGCAAGGCGAATACATCTTAAGCCGGTCACTGAATATATATATATTTTTTTCATTTTATGATGTTTTATAAAGCGCACCGCTGCCCCGGCAAAGGGGCGTCCCAGCTCTGACAGCAGGAAATCGGGAGGCTACTAGCAGAAAGCAGGTCCTAAAGCGGAGGGAAGAGGTGCGTCTTGATAGCCTTATGGAATGCCAGGAAGTTATTCATGCAGCGGATACGTATAGGGAGAGAGTTCCAAAGTTTGGCCACCAGGGTGCGGAAAGAGAGCACGCACCCTCCTTACCCTAGGAACAACTGCCAGATGTTGATCCATAGAGCAGAGTTGGCGGGTGGGTGTATAGGGTAAGAGCAAATTGGCCAAGATGCCAGGAGTAGTGAGAGAGTCCAGATTTTAAAAGCAATGCAAAGGGACTTTAACTATACTCATCTGCAGAAAAACCAGGTTAGGTATCAATGAGCATATCCCTTTGGCATATCATTTGAATATCAAAACAAATCACACCATTTTACAGAGCTGGAAGGTGCAGCAGAACTGTTGGGGATAGAAACTCCTACTCCACAAGATGAGACCGGTAAACGGAAAGAAACAGCAGATTTGCCACATTCCGGATCTAGGAGGCAGTGGCAACACCAATG
The DNA here is from genome assembly GCF_964204655.1 of Triturus cristatus. Classification (NCBI taxonomy): domain Eukaryota; kingdom Metazoa; phylum Chordata; class Amphibia; order Caudata; family Salamandridae; genus Triturus; species Triturus cristatus. The sequence goes on along the minus strand of NC_140585.1, from coordinate 731,337,585 downwards.
CAAGGGCCGCCGTACTGGGAAATGAGAGACAATTGGTTAGACTTTGGAAATCCCTCAACAGGGATGAGTGTTCTGAAGAAGGACTAAAACAATAAGATTATCAGACTGAGCTCGAAAACCATTGAGACCCTGCTCTGGTCAATCTTTGCAGACTATGATCTTGCTCTGGCTTGGGGAGTGAGAGGTGCTGCGCTCACTGGGAGAGGGTCTCTGGGCGCGCCCTGGGCCTCTAGGTCTGGTCTCCTCTACAAGTCTGCACTCTATAAGCTTGTGAAAGATAACTCAGTGGGACTGCGGATCTGGACCACGATACCCTGTGTAATGTACCTACAGATAAATCTTTTGATCCTTGATGGCTCTCAGTCCCCTATGTTTAGTAGTTTTTATTCTCGGTTTAGTATTTTGTATAATTGCATGCTCGGAGCTGATGCAGGGATTACGGTCAGGGTGGGAGAATCGGGCGTTGCAGAGAGGGGGCACGGGAAAGCCCTGCGATACATGCAGGGACGGACTATATAGAGATATTCATCTCTATACAGATACTTCCTGCAAGGTAGGTTCCCTTCATACATCAACAACAGATAAGTACCCTGATGGCAGTTACGTTGGGGGACCTGGAATCTTAGGGACCTTATTCTCCCTCCTCACAAAAGAGGAACATTTTGTAAGTATATTAGGGGTCAAAGGCTTGGGATAGTGGCTTACAAGAAACCCAACTGAAATGTACTGAAGAGCACAGACTGCAGCATAGGCCCTATCCATTGATTTCATTAACAACCTTGAAAAACAATGGGGTGGCACTATTTCATTCTTCTATTAAATTTCAGATTATGGAAGTTAAATCCTATAAGGAAGGTGGGATGCTAATGGTCTAAGGGAATGTCCATGGCCGCTGATTCACCTTTGCTATGATTTATACCCCAAATTCAAATGAGCAGGCATTTCTCTTCTCCTATTTTTGATCAACTGGGAGAATTTGCAGAGGGAGAGATAGTTGTCTTCAGAGACTTTCATCTCATTTGGGTCCCGGCTATAGATAGCACACACCCCCAACACTTATGTACCTGGATCTTTTCCCAGGAGGGAGGGCAGTCAATAACACAGTTGGGTCTGGTTGATGCATGGTGCACATTCAATCCCAATACTATAGATTATACTTTTTTCTCCCATACACCTAAGACGTACTTTTCTGAGCCAGGCACTACAGCCAAACGTGGTCTCCACTAAAATAAACCCAATCTCCATCTTGGACCATGCTATGTTGGAAATAGTGCTAGACCAGCCAAGCCTGAAGTCATTGTTACGCAGGTGGTATTTTCCAACTCCTCTGACACGAGATTGTACATTTAGAGACAAATTTAGGTCAACGATTAGAGACTACTTTCCTACAAACCAACCCCAGAATACTAATTATGCCAAGCACTGGGATGCCAAGGCGGCAGTGCGAGGGAAATACATATCTCTGATGACTACACTTACGCGTAAAAATAATGAGAAACGTCTAATACTAGAAGCCGAGCTGTCGCAGGCTAAAATAGACCATATGGACTCACCCACATTTCAGCTGCAACACAAGGTGACAACCCTCAGGGTAAACTGACCTCTATATATTCTAATATATTTGAACTCACCCTTCTACGACTCAATCCACATATGAGAGGGGTAATAAGGTGGGATCCCACTTAGCCTGACCTCTGCGAACAAAGCAGGAAAAATAATATATAGGTGCCCTTATGTGAGCAGAGGGGACTGTGATTCAGAAGTAGGCAAGGCGGAGGCTTTTAGAGTATTTTACAAGACTCTGTATCCTAAAGAGACCGCAACCACCTCCTCGCAGTGGAAGTATTTAGCTGAATCCGAGCTACCCATAGGCTCAGCGGCCCAACATGAACTCCTAAACAAACCAATTAGGGCAAAGGAAATCCAGTCAGTGATAGATTTGTTAAAACTGCAGAAGTCCCCAGGTCTAGAGTGCTTACAGCTCAGTTTTACAAAATATTTAGTTCAGATCTGATCCCCATTTAACAAAGTTGAATTCATTCGTAGACACTAAGGCGGTCACTTCCTCTGTGGAGGGGGCACTCATTACAGTGATTCCAAAATCTGGGAAGGATCCTGGCATGTGCTCTTCTTACCGCCCGATAACCTTGCTCAATCTATACTCAAAGTTATATACCAAGCTCTTAGCTAATTGATTAGAAGAGATCCTGCCTGATCGGATACACCCTGACCCATCAGGGTTTATTAAGGAAAGACAGACTCCTGATAACCTATGATGGGTGGTCCACCTGGTTAAGAAAGTGGAGAAGATGAGGATACCAGCGGTTCTGTTGGTGCTAGATGCCGAAAAGGCTTTTGACTGAGTGGATTGGTCCTTCCTCTTCGCCACCCTATGGCGATTCAGCTTTGGGGACAAATTCATTACAATGATCCAAGCAAACTATGCCAATCCCCGTTTGTGAGTATTGGTGAACAGAATGATCTCAGATTTTTTCCTGTTGGGTAGAGGGACACGAAAGGGGTGCCCCCTCTCCTCTTTGCGCTCAGTATTGAAACCTTGGTGGCAAGGATAAGCACCTTATAATGCCAAAGGAGGGACAAGACAGACGGGCTTATTTAATGAGGTCCAGTGTACAGGCCCCAACGATTAAGAACAAAACTGGGTACAAAGTTCCTCTGGTACATAGAAGAGATTGCTCAGGACGTCAATCCTATTATTCAGAACCGGAAAGGCCTGGCAGTGACTTGGGAAATTCCCTTGGTTGAACTAGAGCTCTCACACACCCAGCAAGCTGGGTGTCATGCTTCCGGTTGGTGCATGGGGGTGAGGGGCCTAATGTGTGTAGATGTACTACCTACACTACGTGGTAAGGTGCATTCTACCTACCACGTCTGTAGAATGCACCTTACCACGTAGTGTAGATAGTTGCTTCTGATCCTGAAGAAGTGCCTAGATCCCCCTGACACACGAGGCACGAAACATGTCGATCTTTAGAGTAGAGCTTCATGACTAGACACCTTCTCTAGTACACTAGCCACTCTACACCATTTTAATCGGGTAGTTTACCTTCCTAATAAACTATTGATAAGGACTAACTGACCCGTTTTAATCTCACTCCTTCACACATCTACACACATTAGGCCCCTCACCCCCATGCACCAACCGGCAGGAACAGAAGATCCCCGATAAAGAGCCCCGGTTCGGGTGCCCGTCAAGGATTGCAGCGCCGCCTTGACGAGGGGCAGAGCTCATATGATGAAGCATGACACCCAGCTTGCTGGGTGTGTGAGAGCTCTAGTTCAACCAAGGGAATTTCCCAAGTCACTGCCAGGCCTTTCCGGTTCTGAATAATAGGATTGACGTCCTGAGCAATCTCTTCTATGTACCAGAGGAACTTTGTACCCAGTTTTGTTCTTTAAGGATAAGCACCTCTCAGGATATACAAGGGATTGCCTTTGAGACGGTCAACCATAAGACCTCATTGTTTGCAGACAATGTGCTTTTGACGCTCACGTCTTCATTGTCAGCCCTACAACAGGAACTACAGGAGTTTGAACCACTGGCGGGTTTAAAGTGAACTTAGACAAATCATCATCATCATAAATACTTTATTTCGGTTCTTTTATAGACCATAAAAGTACATTAACAGTACAAAATACATAACACACATAAAAACACATTTCAAGTAAAGTGCCAAATAATAAATACTTGCACGTGTTTACCACAAAATGCAACATTACCAAAGATAAAGGCATAGAATAGTGCAAATACGCAAAGAGTCATTACTGGTCCATACAGATTCTCAGTTTAACAGTTAGTTTTAAAAATTCCTTCATTTGAACGATACAATCACTGTGCAAAAGTTGTAGATACATTAATGCCGGTCTGATTTGAGTAAAATCAAGTTTTTTTAAAAGGGTCACCATATAGCGCTTATGGTGGAACTCGTAAAATGGCAAATTTCCTCACGCTTTGTTTCTGGAGCTCCACTCCTTCCCTCCGGGACCTCCTATCCATAAGGAAGGCCCGTTTGATGAGCTCCAGATCCCCTTGTACAATTTTGCTCGGGTGTTCGAACAGTTCTAATCGACCTAACCTTGAAAAATTCAATTTTAGATATTTAATCCAAGGAGTACACAGTATCTTGTCCCGGCCCAGAAAATCTCTCAGGATCAAGTGCGTTAATGGTATATCCTGGTTTAACCATAATTTAAGCCAACAGGTCAAGGGACGTAAGGAGAACAGATCACTTAAATATTGCACCCCTAGCTCTTCGTGCACAGCAAAATTAGATGTGCCTGTGGGGACACATAAAAGACGCTTCAGAAAAGAATTATCAGCAATCTGCAGCTGCTCACCATCAACATAACCCCAAATTTCGCTACCATAGATTACAGTTGCCACTGACTTTGCGTTATACAGTTTAAGCATGGCACAAATGGGTTTTTTCCTGATTTTGGCTGCAAAGTTAAATATTGAGGCATTAACCCTTGCAAATTCTCCTTTCTTTTTTACAAGGTGAAGGGCCCAATTAAGTTTAGAATCGTAAAGAACCCCAAGATAGGAGAATGTTTTTGTTAACGGGATTATAGCTTCATTAATTTTAAATGTAAAAGTCCTCCTTGATTGCTGCCCCACTTGCATGACAAATGATTTAGAGTTGTTGACCATAAGATCTCTATCTGTCATAAATGAGTTAAAAGCATCTAGAAGAGATTGAAGGCCCTTCTCCGTTCTTGAGATTAGAACCGCATCATCTGCGTACAATAAAATGGGAATTCCCCGCCTGCCTACTCTGGGATAGTCAGCCTGAACATTCTGTAACACGCTATCTAGCTCATTAATATAAAAATTAAAAAGAAAGGGGGCCAGGATACATCCCTGACGTACCCCTTTTCTAATGTTAAAATTATTTGAAACACACAATTCTTGAGAATATCTCATATTAGCTCTGGTGTTATTGTGTAAGTCAGCCAGAAAATCGACCACACCGCTATCTACCCCCTTCTCCCTCATGGACTGCCACAGCTTCCCCCTGTTAACACAGTCGAATGCTGAGGACAGATCCATGAAGGCAAGGTGGATGGTACCCTTCTGTGCTACAGTGTACTTACTTAATATTAAGAAAAGGTTAAGACACTGAGTTATTATGGAGCGGCCTCTACAGAATCCATACTGTGAAGTGGACATAATATTATTCTCCTCTGCCCAAACAGAAAGTCGCTCCAATAAGATTCTGCCTACTATTTTGACCGTAGAATCTATTAATGAAATAGGTCTATAACAGTGTGGGCTGCCTTTATCCCCTTTCTTAAAAACCGGGACAATTGTAGAGACGCCCCATGATTGTGGACACCCAGCTTTCACAGCAGCATTAAAAACAGATTCAAGTATGGGAGCCCAAAAATTAGGCTCTGACTTATACAGATCGGGAGGGATCCCGTCTGGACCTGGTGCCTTCCCAGCTGTTAGGAGGTTCAACTACCGAGCTACAATACAATTTCCCAAAATGTGCCTCCCAGGCCTCCTTAGAAATATGACATTCCAGGCCATCCCCCGGCTCCTGGGCCAAAAAAGGCTTCCTCATTACTGGCCAGAGTCTGGAGCTACATTGCAGAGTAAAAGGGTCAAGTAGCTCACTCCATGCCTCTTCCCTAAGAAAGTCCTTGTGTCGAGCAATGGCGGTTTTATATATCTTTCGACAAACCTGGACTTCTACCTTTATCCTAGGTTTAGCTGCCAGCGCTGTTTTTAAATTTCTGGCGGCTTTAGAACAGTCATGATTAAACCATTTTGGCCCCTTAGTCTCCAACCTCTTTGCCGGAGCTGACAATAACTTTGAGACCGTATCCGCTAGGCTTTGAAAGGCGTTAAGGACGTTATGTGGCTGAACACCATCTTGTATACAGGCCATGATGTCATCTGCACATGCAGCTTTAATCTCATTGGACAGTAAGACTGGGGTGATCTTAGACCATTTTAGGCGGCGTCTTCCATCTGTCAAGCTTACCCTACCTGAAGAGGTATTCATACCTTCTTTTGCTAGCCACGGTCCCGTCATATGTATAGGGAGGGGGTTGTGATCACTGAACTTGCTGGCTTCAATGGTAAAAGAATCCACAAATGACTGCATTAGTGATGATATTAGTAAGAAATCGATAAAAGTACCCTTCTCGTGCCCCTTAAAGGTCGGTGTCTCAAAACATACATTGGGGTCAGTCATAGCCATTGTCGCCATTAAGTCCAGGTCGTTAAGCATGTCATTTAAATGTTCCCCCTCATTTGTATGTTCGAAATGAAAATCAGTGGCTCGTGGACAATTTAAGTCTGTAATACTATTAGAAAGAGGATCCTTACAAGGATGAACATTAAAACCCCCCATGTTCATGAGGTTATGTACACAATCCTTCATGGAGTTACTTACAAAAGCATTCAATGCAACTATCTGACTATGAGCTAAGCAAGGATTAAAAGCATTATAAAAATTAACCAGACCGGCCAAACAGTTTTCACCCTATAGAGCTAAACCAATAAGACCAGTACTACTTGTTGAGATTCTACGTACTTTACAGGATAGTGCAACTGAGATAAATATGACCATGCCCCCTTTAGGCCTGCCCCTTGCTGTTGCTATAGCGGGGACATAATAAGCCTTGTAACCTTCTAGAAAGTGAATACAATCGGTGGACCAGGTCTCCTGCAAACAAATAATGTGATACTGCTTAATATACCTAATCCAGTTACTATCCTCCATCTTAGCACCCAACCCCGCAATGTTCCACGAGATAACATTGTTTTGACTACTATTTAGCCGGATTGGCTCAGCACGGCCCACGCTCCCATTTTCCTTACCCGCAAGTTCCTCACGTCAATCACAGGATTCTAAACCTGAGAGTGTGTCAAATCTGTTGTGTGTTACAATATTGAACCCTGACCCACACTGCTTGTCAGCATTGAGCAAGTATGCGCCGTTAGGAAATGATGACTGAATAAGAGTGGGGGGTTGAAAAGACCCAGAAAACGGCGGGGGTTTAAACAAATGGGTATAAAAATAACCAAGGGGACGGACACTTATACCATTCACATTGTGGGCTAGGGAGGCTGCTCTTAATAGAACTGTGGCAACATGCTGTGGATGCTTAAAATTGACTATGATACAGTCGCCGGCTATTGATTTCCTGGATGTGCCAATCCAGCTCACCCTCCTAGTTGACAGTATTTGGTCCGCAAATATAACCGGAAACCCACAATTTTTGTTCAACCATGATACAGTTCTATTTTTCAGTGAGTCATGGGATTCCTCAGTTGGCAGGTGAGAAAGACGCTCTATGGGAGGAACGTTTATAAGAACAGCCACGTAAGGTGCGCAGTCTGGGGGAAGATTAGCGTGGCAATTTTTCTTGGTATGCATGAAAGCTGACGGGCCCTCAGAGGCTACTATGGCCTTTTTATGCTGTGTGGGTATGGAAGTAGACGCTGGTAGGGCTAACTCAACTACAGGTATTGGTTGAGTAAATTGCTGAGAAATTACTCTTCCCGAGCCCTGTCCCTCAGCATCTAAACTCTTGTCCACTGTCTTAAGTCTTTCTCCCACTAAGGCCTGGTATGTTACTAGAAGCCCACCCAGTCTCTCCACTTCTGATGCCACCGTGTCTAGTTTAGAAATCAGGGGTTTCATCAGCTCTAAAAATTTAGCCTCTATCTTAGCTTCTATGGAGCGAGTTAGGAAAGCAAACTGCTCCATTAAATTAAACTTAGTGGCTGCCATGTTTATACTTTCCTGGCAATCTATAGTAGCCCCAGTACAGTTTGGGGCAGGGTGACTTTTGTCTGCTCTTTTTTTGCTGGTCTTCCCCCCGCGTTTGGTTTGTGTCTTTCTACATAGACGCACTGGCCTGGGGGAAGTTGGTATCTGTTCTACCACTGAATCAAGGCTTGTATCAGGTACGGCATCATTAAAAACAGCATGAACTTGTACTGCTGCCGGAAAAGTTCCCCCAACACCACCCCCCAGAATATCGGATGCAGGCTGGACCGGCAAAGGAAAATGCACCTCCTCATGTGAAACAGGATAGTCACCTTTACCTAATGAAGCCCTGCGCTCATTATTAATTTTATTAACCTTTTTAACCAGGAAGTTATCAATAGATCCTAGCCCAGATACAGTTTTATCGGTTTTAGATTTGGCCATGATCCAACTTGCCTATGTATCAGAGCACAACTAATAACCAGCATATACAAACACAGGCAAATTACTCTATGAGAACAAAGTTTGTAACTCACTGCAACACATCAGTTTGTCCAACAAATCCAAAGTCCGTGGCCCAGCCCGGCCTCCTCTGGCCTCTGAGGGCCACAGAGGGCCCGCCCTTTGCCCGGGCTTAGCCCGGCGCCACCCGCGCCCGTCCCGCGACGCGGAGGGAGCCTCTGCTATTTCAGCGCCTCCGTGCGCGCTGATGGGCGGAAGTGGTGTGCTGCCGCTGCGTGTCCTGGGAGCTGTAGTCTCCCCCAACTGCGGCCAATGATCGCGTTCGGCGGCAGGGGAGACCCACAGCGTTGCCGTCCCAGTTAGAGGTGTCGCTGGTCAGGTAGGTGCATGCTTCCGCTTTCCCCCTCTCAGCGTTTGAAAATGCCCCATTTCTTCTTAATCTGACAATCCCTACAGGGGAAATGGGTACTGTAGCCACTACTACTCCCTTTCGGATAACGCACAAAGAGATTATGCACATGTGACAACTATTGTAGAGATTTTAATCTTCCCAACATGGAGAGGTTTCATTACAACCAACTGATACACTGGATAACGCAACCTGAAATAGAAAGGCAGCCACCTGACACCTTCTCCCCAGCGAGAAACTTGGCTGTCAAGTGGAGGGTCCTAATGGGGGATATTTCCTCCCTATATGCTCTTCTTAACGCAGTCTCTGCTCCATATATCTTGAGACACAGGAGATATGGAACCAGATTTTGGGAAGCACAATCAATAGAAAACAATGGAATAAACTGCTGAGTAATATCCCTACATGTTACCGCTCCCTGGGTCTAAGAGAGGCTCACTATCAAGTTGTTTGTGATTGGTATCTCTACCCTCTCAAAACTCCATAAGATCTATCTGAATACATCCAATTGCTGCTGGAGGGGCTGTGAGCTACTGGGGGATTGTAGACATATATGGTGGGACCGTCCCTCGATTATACCATACTGGAATTAAATCCTGTCCTGAATTAAGGAGATTGTGGGATACCCCATTCCACAGGTGCCTGACTTTGTTCTGCTGGGACTTAGAGATCCTTCCTTGACACCTCAGACTGTGGGGGATAGGTCTATTATCTGTTTCTGCTTGGGAGCCGCCAAAATGGCGTTGGCTGCAACTTGGAAAAAGCCACATGCTCCTTCAAACTCGCAGTGGGATGCTCGTGTGTGTCGATATCTCCTTATGGAACAGTTAACGGATAAACTAACAGACTCACGGAAAGGGATTGACTATATATGTATTCCTTTGGTGAGATCCCTCTCGGTGGGATTGCCTTTGTTCTCTTGCCACCCAAATACGAGAGCCCTACACTTGTTCCAGGTATGACTCTCTTCATGGAGCTTCCTCACCACCACAAATCCGCTAATGACAACTATAATTAGAAGATGCTGGTGGATTCTTTCCTTGTACCTATTAGGACTATTGAAGTTCCCTGTGTGCATGTATATTTTTTATTTTTATTTCCCACATTATTCCTTGCTGTCCCCACAAGTTTTTCTTTCTGTTAAACGAATAATACAAGGGGGAAAATGGCGTTGCAAGTCCCCTTCCTGGTGTGTAAGCAGCAGGATGCACTAGCCTTGAGGCAAGCACTGTAGTAGCTATGCAGTAACCATTCTACATGATTCTGTCTTTTACCATGGTTTCGCTTTGTGATATGATGCAGATATTGTTGTGGATTCCTGTTGCTTTTCAGTTTAAAAATAAATCAAGAAATTTTGAGGATTTTGTTTTGTACTTTTCTCTGATATGAAGCAATAGTGAAGAGTTAGTAAAGAGTTGTTCATACTATATGTAAATAATATAATGTATATACATAATATAATTGCTAGAAAACATACAGAACTATACAGTGACTGTGCAGGACAAGATGCACTCAACATCATTGTCTCGTCTATATTAACTGTTAAAAAATAAGAGGCTATCCTATACATTTTGTCACTAAATAGGAATTTGGAGTGTACTGTACTACAGCTCTGTTGCAAGGAACCTTGATGTTTTTGATTATGAAGGAGTGACGTTCCTGGGCTAAAGCATGTAGATGATGATTTCCGCTAGGAGTGCTGGCTCAATATTTCTACAAGCTAGCACTTGCAGTACCTCAGTCGAACACAAATAGTACACTTGTTGAATAAAATGTGGAGTGCAAATCGCATTATTCATTGAGGTACTCTTTGCACCCTTGTCTGGCTGACCAGAGTCTTTGAGGACGGCCATTGTAGCTCAGGTCTTGGATGTCCAAAACAAGAATGGGGGCGGTCAATGTAACGCTTGGCTGGGACATGCAGTTATGTGCCCTAAAGTCCGAATTAAAACTCCAAACTGTGAGCGTGGCCTTTCTCTAGTCAAATCACAAAGCAACCTGAGCCATACAATTGCACTTAGGGGCAGGAGATTGGCCCAGGTGGTGGCTTGTCCAAATGTTGCCTATACTAGAGCCAGCAGTGGTGAGGAAAGCCCCTCCCCCTCACGATGCAGCCAGATGGAGCGGAGGCTTAAGCAGCCTCTCTATGCAACCAAGGACAGTGTTGCAGGATTGACAGGTTTTGGGAAGTGGCTCTTGGGTCAGTTGGGAAAACGTGCACCCTCCCAAGTGGGCTGGAGTGCAATAGCTTCTTGAGGTGATTGCCCCCATTTTCGGCACAGCTCAGTTTCATTGCATGCAGTCACATCTGATGGTGAGCTCCTATATTAAGCCTTAGACATTGACACCATATTCCAGCTCAGCAGTACGGCAAACTGCTGGCACAGAGGAGTAAATGGTAGTTGCCTTTCTGTGTGGCCACACACACCAGCCCAAAAAATATTTTCTTAGTAATGTAGCTATGCCATAGTCAATACAGATGTCCATAAATCCTGATCATTTTTGTATTTTCTTTTTTAATAATTCTCTGGCATTTCTCATAAACTTGTTAAGTGACTGCTACAAACACTTGTTACCTAATGTGTTTATTATCGTTTTGACCATACCCTTCAATGACTGTTTTCATCTATTTCTGCAGTATCCTTTTGAAAGAGCAGAGAAATTTAACAGAGGAATACGAAAGCTTGGCATTTCACCGGATGGGCAAAGTTATCTGGACCAGTTCAGACAACTCATAAGTCAGATAGGTAATATGCAGCATACATGCACCATTGTGTTTTGTGTATATTCTTGCATTTAGCACTGCCACAACTTTCAAGTTTCATGAGAAGAGTTTCAAGTGACACATTTATTTTGTCCAGTGCTTCTAATACCTGTTCCATGGCTAACTAAAGTAGACAATTGTAGGAAAGAATTTTCTTTCTATAACCTGAGTGGCACAACATAGAAAACTGTCTCAAATTATTCAAGCAATGTTAATGATTACTCCACTATACAAAATTTACAGTAATACTATTGTTAATGCGGGCATAACATTCATCAAGAGTTTGGCATGTACAGTAGAAAGAAATCAGATCACAAACTATGTGAAGCGTTTGAGAAACGTGTATTAAATATTTGCACATCGGAAAATATAAATGTCTGCTATTGTCTAGCAAATGATGCATATGACATTAGCATATGCATGCACGGTTTGACACATCTGTTTTTTCCAACACAAGCCCAATAAAATTAATTCCTGCATTGACGTATAGCTGTAATGCCATGTCATTGTCAATTAAGTGTTACTTCTTATCCCTGTGTGATCATTCCTGTGCTGTAATATTGACGGTTAGATAAACTCTTATTAAACAAATGTGATTGAAACCTCAGGCCCTCAGTCAGCACAACATATATTGTAGCATTATTTTCCTCACTCTGTGCTGCTGAAACATACTTATGGATTATTTGAGGATATTGTTTGTGCTCTTACCACTTTCATTGGTGAGCGAACAAAATCATCCATACCCACATATTGGTAATATTGACTGATGAGCATTCTCTGTACTATTTAACAAGCTTGTGGCGCTGTACAGTTTCATTTATATCGCTTTGCATCACATGATGGAATAATCCATATGAAGATTGGGAATATTGGCAAATTACAGCAGTCCCTAGAAATGTCTGTGTCATGTGTATAAATAAATAATCAGATTTGTAGAGCTCGGCTAATCACCCGTGAGGGTATCCAGACGCTGTACATAGGCACAGGGAGATTAAGTGATTTGCTCAGAATACCAGGATGATGAGCTAGCGCCGAGACTGAACCTGGATCCCCAGCTCCGAAGTTGATGGCTCTTGCCAATATGCCACATCCTGTGCATAAATGTCACATTGTATATCCCTTCAAACCTCACTTTTTTGTTCTCCATAACACCAGATGCAGACTTCAGAACTTTTTTTTTGTATCCCTATTAGCAAACATGCTACTTTCTGATATTGTGAGAAGTTGGCCTGATGTATGATGTCACTAGTTCTAGTGTACACCTTATATCAGTCCAAATACCCTTATGGTGATTGGTTGTAAAGTCAACCTTATAGACCAGCTATCCTAGTGGTAGCATGGACAAGAGCAGTCTTAGGCTAAACTCTGAATGGCATGTGAAGCCAGCTGTGATACCATATATAATCCCTTGAATACCAAATGAAAGGACACCACAACAGATATATATATAAAATAAAGTGTATTTATTCTAGTCAAACCCTCAGCACTCTTTATGAGATTAGAGGTAAGTACAACACAGTCTTATTCAAGCATACATTAAGTCACACAGGTAAGTAATACAGTTAGGCCCTAGGGGCCACGCAAACCATATACTAAGTAAGTGGTATAAGGACCACTGTCACGGAAATAGAATAGGCCTAGGCCTAGGGAATCGCTGGGGCTACACTACACTAGCGTTAGTTAGGAAGTGGGAGGCCCACGGGATTCGTGTGCAGAGTGGAAACACTCACGCGTAATGCGTAAAAGTCACTAGCAATAGTACAGTTTAGAAAACGATAGATTTAGGACACTTCCGGAGTAGCTAGGAAGTTGAGACTGGAAAACTAGACACTAGGATAGTCACTATCCTGATGAGCACCAGAGTACCCAAGTTACCTAGCCCACAGGCTGCGGGTGCATAGGGGTGAAGATGCGTCGGTTTTCGTCGTCGAATCCTATGGATGCCTGAAGAAAGATGCTGACAGGCAGTCAGTGAAGAGTGTCCGGTGGATCCCAAGGCTGGGATCAAGAAGAGAGGAGACCTGCAAGCAGAAGGGACAGAGTCAAGGTCACTAGCCAGTGACCACGTGGAACCAGGAAGGAACCAGGCGATGTCGTGAAGATTGCAGGTGTGGGTGAAGCTTGTCGCTGCAGCCAGGAGGACCAGGAAGCGTCGAGGACGACCAGGACCAGGAGGCGAGCTGTCCCACGAAGGCTCTTGCTGTCGGCGGCGTCGATGTTGGACTAGGACTCACCAAGCCTTGGCAAGCGGAACCCACGAAGAACGGAGGACTTGCTTCTGGTGCAGACCAGGAAGGTCTGGGGTGCTTCTTCTTTGCAGAGAAGCGGGAGCCAGTCTGGAGGAGCCAAACCAGCGCAGAAGATTTCAGGGTGCGTCATCACAAAGGCCACTAGCCAGCGGGCAAGCAACCGGACAGACGCGGCAAGCAGGAAAATGCAGAAGGGCCCCACGCAGGACTCGTGGAGTGTGGGGGGGCTGATCTTCGGTGCAGATGGTGCTTGGGGTTGGGGCTTCTCAATCCCCGGTGCACAACTTCGAGGGTGCCTCAGAAGCTGCGCTTTAAGTTATTAGCCACTTTTCCCAGGTAGCCGGTCCCACGTCGCTCGTCGCCTCCACGGATCTCAGCTTTGCTGTGGATGTGGATCAGGGTCGGAGAAGTCTGGAAGTCAAGGCTCTGGTCGGGCTCTGCAGTCGGTTCCTCGTAGAACGTGGGCAAAGCAAAGGGTAGTCTCTTGGTGGTGCCTGTTTGCACAGGGTAGCCACTCCTTGGCCACAAGGGAGATTCTTCAGTCTTCTTCTTTCGTCGAATGTCGAAGGTCCAGAGTTTCTGTTCAAGTTGCAGGTTCAGGATAATCTAAAGTCTTGAGGCCCAACTCCCACTCTTATACTAATCTGGGGGGCTGGGATACCTGCTAGGTCACGCCTTATGGGTGGGACCTGGGAGGGGGTGGTTACACCCACTTCCCTTTGTCCCTTTGAGCTGGGGCTGGAGTGCCCCAGCGCCTGTTTGAACTGGACTATGCAAGGAACACCTTGTGTGCCCCAGGCATGTCTCATTCCTTTCAGCCCACCCTGCCCCAATACACTAAAGGCTGTCTGGGGAGGTGCTAGCACCTCCCCAAGCAGGAAACCTATTGTCCAGGCCTCCCTGGCTGGGATCACTCCCAGCTGCAGGAGGTCAGACTTGTGTCATGGCAGCAGCATCCATTTTGTGATGCTGAGGCTTTGGTCAGAGGCTAACAGTGAAGTATGATTTTAACATGTCTTTCCCTCTAGAAGGGGGGAATAATATCCTCATGTCCAGAAATGGCATGGGGGTATTATTCCACAGTGTTAGACACCTTCCACGACATGTTTCGATAAAGCCAAACCATAGTTACCATAACCGTCTAAGATTATAAGGCACTTTAAGAGTATATGGTAGGCTATATCATAGAACAGCTATAAGGACTTGGTTCCGAAAGCTGCAGACAGGCTCAGCTCATGCTAGAGCACCATCTCACATGTTACCAAGCACTCTGCCTCCAGGATTGTTAAGGCCTGCCATAGGAGTGACTGATAGGTACACATGTGTCTATATGTAAGTTAGGTATAGGAATACTACACCTAAGCAAGGGGTGATTACACGACCTTGCCCCAGCTGAGTGATCAGCCAGTTGTGTCAGAATGGAAGGCCAGGCCAGGGGTGGCATAATACATGCTGCAGCCCCTGGTAGGCCTAGGGTACACCTATGCCCTGGGTACCTAGGGTACACTGTACAGGGGCCAATAAGGTGATCCTATCCAAATGGGTTATGCACCTACAGTACATAGTATTAATTTAGAGAGAGAACAGCAGGGCTGTGGGTCTGATTAGCAGGCCCACAGCCACATCTAAGTCGAAAACCAGTAAAGCAAAAGCAAAAAGTGGGGGTGAACATAGAAAGCAGACCCTACTCTCCTACACAACCCCCCCCCCCCAAACTTAGGGACATTAAACTAACCTTGACCAGTTGAGTCTTCATGTTCTAAGTGGAAATATCTGGAGAGTCCATCTGCATTGGCATGGTCAGTCCCAGGTCTATGTTCCACTGTGAAGTCCATCCCCTGTAGGGAAATGGACCACCTAAGAAGTTTGGGATTTTCACCCTTCATCTGATTTAGCCACAAGAGGGGCTTATGGTCTGTCTGAATCTTGAAGTGAGTGCCAAACAAGTATGGCCTCAGCTTCTTCAGGGCCCAAACCACAGCAAAGGCCTCCCTCTCAATAGCTGACCAACGTTTCTCTCTAGGGGTCAGCCTTATACTTATAAAAGCAATGGGCTGGTCTTGACCATCTACATTCAGTTGTGAAAGAACAGCTCCCACACCTAACTCAGAAGCATCTGTCTGGACAATGAACTCTTTGGAGTAGTCTGGACTTTTCAGAATAGGTGCACTGCACATGGCCTGCTTCAGGTCATCAAATGCTTTTTGACAGCTTACTGTCCACTGAACTTTCTTTGGCATCTTCTTGGAGGTCAAGTCATTAAGTGGTGTCACTATGGACCCATAGTTCTTAACAAACTTTCTGTAGTACCCAGTCAGGCCCAAGAAAGCTCTGACCTGAGTCTGGGTAGTTGGAGGAGCCCAGTCCTTTATGGTCTGGATCTTGCTCTCCAGTGGTTGAACCTGACCCCCACCAACTAGGTGGCCCAGGTATACAACCTTGCTCTGCCCTATCTGGCACTTAGTGGCCTTGATAGTGAGGCCTGCCTTTTGCAGGGCCTCTAAAACATTCCTCAGGTGGACCAGGTGATCCTCCCAGGTGGAGCTAAAGACAGCAATATCATCAAGATAAGCTGCACAATAATCATCCAACCCAGTAAGGACTTGATTCACCAACCTTTGGAAAGTGGCAGGTGCATTCTTCAAACCAAAGGGCATTACCACAAATTGATAATGTCCTCCTGGGGTCGAGAAAGCAGTTTTGGCCTTTGCACTCTCAGCTAGTCTGATTTGCCAGTAGCCTGCTGTCAGGTCAAATGTGCTCAAAAACTTAGCAGCTGCCAGTCTGTCAATGAGCTCATCTGCCCTAGGTATTGGGTGGGCATCTGTCCTAGTGACAGCATTGAGACCTCTGTAATCCACGCAAAACCTCATCTCTCTCTTACCATCTTGGGTGTGAGGTTTTGGCACAAGAACTACAGGACTAGCCCAAGGGCTCTCTGAAGGTTCAATGACTCCCCGCTCCAACATCTTTTGTACCTCAACTTTTATGCAGTCCCTGACATGGTCAGGTTGCCTGTAGATTTTACTCTTCACAGGCAGACTGTCACCAGTGTCCACCTCATGGGTGCACCAGTTTGTCTGACTTGGGGTCAGAGAGAACATATGTCTGTAGGATTGCAGAACTTGTCTGCAGTCCTGTTGCTGATGGACAGTGAGGCTGTCAGAAAAGACCACACCATCAACTGAGCCATCATCAGGGTTCTGAGTCAACAGGTCTGGGAGAGGGTCACTCTCTTCCTCCTGCCCCTCATCTGTAGCCATGAGTAGCCCCATGTCTGCCCTGTCAACATATGCCTTCAATCTGTTGACATGAAGCACCCTGTGGGGGCTTCTGGGAGTCCCAAGGTCCACCAAGTAGGTGACTTCTCCCTTTTTCTCAACAATAGTGTGGGGTCCAGACCATTTGTCTTGGAGTGCTGCTGGGGCCACTGGCTCCAACACCCACACTTTCTGTCCTGGCTGGTAAACAGTCAGTACAGCCTTTTGGTCATGCCAAGCTTTTTGGAGTTCTTGGCTTGCCTCAAGGTTTTTAGAAGCCTTCTTCATATACTCTGCCATCCTGGAGCGGAGACCAAGTACATAATCCACTATGTCTAGTTTGGGTTGTCTGAGAGGTCTCTCCCATCCTTCCTTCACCAGACACAGGGGTCCTCTTACAGGATGCCCAAACAAAAGCTCAAAAGGGCTGTAGCCAACCCCCTTTTGTGGGACCTCTCTGTAAGCAAACAGAAGGCAGGGTAAAAGGATGTCCCATCTTCGCCTAAGCTTGTCTGGTAATCCTTTTATCATTCCCTTTAGGGTCTTGTTGAATCTCTCAACAAGCCCATTGCACTGTGGGTGATAGGGTGTGGTGAACTTGTAGTTAACACCACACTCCTTCCACATTGCAGTCAAGTATCCTGACATGAAGTTGGCACCTCTGTCAGAAATGACCTCCTTTGGAAAGCCCACTCTGGACAATACTCCAAGCAGGGCCCTTGCCACAACAGGAGCTGTTGTGGTCCTCAGGGGAATTGCTTCTGGGTACCTGGTGGCATGGTCCACTATCACCAGTATGACTCTGTGCCCAGATGCTGTTTGTGGGTCCATTGGTCCTACAATATCTATGCCCACTCTTTCAAAGGGGACCCCCACCACAGGTAGTGGTATGAGGGGGGCCTTTGTGGTGCCACCTGATTTGCCACTGGCTTGGCAGGTGACACAGGAGCGACAACACTCCTTAGTATCTTCTGACATATGGGGCCAGTGAAAGTGAGGGACAAGCCTGTCCCAAGTCTTGTTCTGGCCTAGATGTCCTGCAAGGGGAATATCATGGGCCAAGGTAAGAAGGAAGCCTCTGAACTTCAGTGGTATGACCAACCTCCTGGATGCACCAGGCTTGGGGTCTCTAGCCTCTGAATACAGTAGCCCTTCATCCCAATACACTCTATGGGTACCTTGAGCATTCCCTGCAGCCTCAGCAGCAGCCAGCTGTCTGAGGGGTTCAAGAGAGGGGCAGTCTAATTGAGCCTGCCTCAGATCTGCCCTTGAAGGTCCCCCTGTCCCAGGAAACTCAACCTGATCAGGTTCAAGTTCTTCTAGGACAGTTCCTTCAGGGCTCTCAGAATCATCCTCCTGGGAGGGCTGATCCACCACCTGAGGCAGGGGGGAAGGCACAGCCTTAACCCTACTGCTCTTTCTCTTGGGTTGTGACTGGTCCATAGTTTCAGGATCCAGCACTTGTTCAGTGGTGCACTTTTTGGCCTGTGACCTGGTCACAGCAAGGATATGTGCATCTATCCCCAGCATTTCTGCATGGGTCCTATACTCCACTTCAGACCAAACTGAAGTTTCAAGATCATTGCCCAGTAAACACTCTACAGGAAGGTCTGAACTAACAACAACTTTCTTGAGGCCAGTTACCCCTCCCCAGGAGAAGTTAACAATAGCCACACTATGGGAGGTAGTGGCATTGCTAGCGTTGGTCACTAGGTAATTCTCACCTAGTATGATCTGTCCAGGGTCCACAAAAGCAGGTGTCACCATTGTGACACTAGCTCCAGTGTCCCTGTAGGCCTGAGCCATTCTTTGGTTGATAAAAGGAGTCTGTCTGTACTTGCCCAGGTTACTGGGGCCTACAGTAGAGGACAAAGCTAAGTCCCCATCACAGATCAGAACAGCCTGAGTAGGTACTCTGACTAGGCCAGAATCCTCCTCAGTTCCCAGGGTTAACCCTACTACACCCTTTTGCTGGGAACCACCACTTACAGCTGAACTAGGGGGTACAGTTGCCTTAGGGGCAATGGTGGCTGGGGGCTTATCCTTTTTGGTGCACTCACTAAACCAATGTGAGTTGGACTTACAATAGTTGCACCATGGTTTCTTTTGGCCATCTTTCTTTTTATCCTTTTTGGGACCACCCTCCCCCTGAGCCTTTTGGGGGCCTGGTGAAGACTTCTGGTCTTTTTGTTTCTGATCATTACCCTTCTGGTCTGCCTTTTTCTGATCACCGCCCTGGTTCTGGTTTTTCTGCTTAACTCTAGTCCTGACCCATCTATCTGCCTTCTTTCCCAATTCTTGGGGAGAAGTCAGATCAGAATCAATCAGGTGTTGATGCAATAGCTGGTTTTGACAGTTGTTAAGTATTTGCTCTCTCATGCTCAAATTATACAATCCTGTATGGTCCTTAACCTTACTTCCCATTAGCCAGCCTTCCAGAGCCTTAGTGGCACAATCTACAAAGTCAGTCCAGTCCTGAGTCTGTGTCTTCTGGGTATCCCTGAACAACAACCTGTATTGTTCAGTGGTTAGGCCAAACCCATCAATCAGAGCACTCTTCAGGACAGTGTAATTATCTGCATCCTCATCACTATCTGTGAGGAGCTTGTCTCTACCTTTCTCAGAGAAGGAGAGCCACAAGATAGCTGCCCACTGACTTTGGGGTACCTGCTGTACTTTGCAAGCTCTCTCCAAAGCAGTTATCCATTTGTGGATGTCATCCCCACACTTGTAGGGAGGGACAATCTTGCTCAGGTTTCTATTATCATAGTGCCTGTCTCTATCCTTAGGGATATTGCTGCCACCAGTGGGTTCTGACCCACTTAACTTTTGCTCTCTAGCCAGAGCAAGCTTCTCCTTGGCAAGGGCAAGTTCTTCCTTCTGAATCCTCAGATTAGCTTCCCTCATTCTGGCTTCATGTTCCTTTCTCTCAGGGGGAGTCATTCCCCTGTGAGAGGAACCACTAGAGATGCTAGAGACATGGGAGTGGATGGATTCCCTTGAAGGGGATCTGTCCCTCCTGTTTCTCTGGTTAAGCCCACTTGGGGGTCTGTATGGGGGGACCCCATGCAAACTCCCATGTAAACTTAGGTTAGCCTGGCTAAGTCTTCCTACTTGGCCCTGGCTGTCTACCTCTCCATCTGAAGCCCCATCTGACTCCTCTGTGGTGGGTAGACCCTCCTCTGTACCTAGGGTACCTGCCTGAGATGCCCTAAGAGTATCATACTCCTCTAGGAGTTGTCTTAACTGAAGGAGGGTAGGGTTTGCACCCTGTTTTATTCCTCTGGAGGTACACAAGTGTCTCATCTCCTGGAATGTTAAGGTATCATATCTAGAGGGGGTCTTTTGCAGACCTGCCCCTCCTGAGAGAGCATCTACTTGATCTCCTCTCAGAGACATGATCTAGTGAGGGTGTGGTGTGTGCACCTACCTACACTAGTTGTTTCTACTAAACCTCTCTAGTAGTTGTAGTCCGGGTGTGTTACTCCCTTCAACCTACAACTACTAAGTCCAGTAGGACTGAAGTATTATAATCTTATGTTATATGTACCTAGACAATATCTGTGTGATCTTTCAATTTAGTATCTCAAGATTACAATGGTATTACAACAGCAAGCTCAGATCCCAACCGCTGCTCACCAATGTGAGAAGTTGGCCTGATGTATGATGTCACTAGTTCTAGTGTACACCTTATATCAGTCCAAATACCCTTATGGTGATTGGTTGTAAAGTCAACCTTATAGACCAGCTATCCTAGTGGTAGCATGGACAAGAGCAGTCTTAGGCTAAACTCTGAATGGCATGTGAAGCCAGCTGTGATACCATATATAATCCCTTGAATACCAAATGAAAGGACACCACAACAGATATATATATAAAATAAAGTGTATTTATTCTAGTCAAACCCTCAGCACTCTTTATGAGATTAGAGGTAAGTACAACACAGTCTTATTCAAGCATACATTAAGTCACACAGGTAAGTAATACAGTTAGGCCCTAGGGGCCACGCAAACCATATACTAAGTAAGTGGTATAAGGACCACTGTCACGGAAATAGAATAGGCCTAGGCCTAGGGAATCGCTGGGGCTACACTACACTAGCGTTAGTTAGGAAGTGGGAGGCCCACGGGATTCGTGTGCAGAGTGGAAACACTCACGCGTAATGCGTAAAAGTCACTAGCAATAGTACAGTTTAGAAAACGATAGATTTAGGACACTTCCGGAGTAGCTAGGAAGTTGAGACTGGAAAACTAGACACTAGGATAGTCACTATCCTGATGAGCACCGGAGTACCCAAGTTACCTAGCCCACAGGCTGCGGGTGCATAGGGGTGAAGATGTGTCGGTTTTCGTCGTCGACTCCTATGGATGCCTGAAGAAAGATGCTGACAGGCAGTCAGTGAAGAGTGTCCGGTGGATCCCAAGGCTGGGATCAAGAAGAGAGGAGACCTGCAAGCAGAAGGGACAGAGTCAAGGTCACTAGCCAGTGACCACGTGGAACCAGGAAGGAACCAGGCGATGTCGTGAAGATTGCAGGTGAGGGTGAAGCTTGTCGCTGCAGCCAGGAGGACCAGGAAGCGTCGAGGACGACCAGGACCAGGAGGCGAGCTGTCCCACGAAGGCTCTTGCTGTCGGCGGCGTCGAAGTTGGACTAGGACTCACCAAGCCTTGGCAAGCGGAACCCACGAAGAACGGAGGACTTGCTTCTGGTGCAGACCAGGAAGGTCTGGGGTGCTTCTTCTTTGCAGAGAAGCGGGAGCCAGTCTGGAGGAGCCAAACCAGCGCAGAAGATTTCAGGGTGCGTCGTCACAAAGGCCACTAGCCAGCGGGCAAGCAACCGGACAGACGCGGCAAGCAGGAAAATGCAGAAGGGCCCCACGCAGGACTCGTGGAGTGTGGGGGGGCTGATCTTCGGTGCAGATGGTGCTTGGGGTTGGGGCTTCTCAATCCCCGGTGCACAACTTCGAGGGTGCCTCAGAAGCTGCGCTTTAAGTTACTAGCCACTTTTCCCAGGTAGCCGGTCCCACGTCGCTCGTCGCCTCACGGATCTCAGCTTTGCTGTGGATGTGGATCAGGGTCGGAGAAGTCTGGAAGTCAAGGCTCTGGTCGGGCTCTGCAGTCGGTTCCTCGTAGAACGTGGGCAAAGCAAAGGGTAGTCTCTTGATGGTGCCTGTTTGCACAGGGTAGCCACTCCTTGGCCACAAGGGAGATTCTTCAGTCTTCTTCTTTCGTCGAATGTCGAAGGTCCAGAGTTTCTGTTCAAGTTGCAGGTTCAGGATAATCTAAAGTCTTGAGGCCCAACTCCCACTCTTATACTAATCTGGGGGGCTGGGATACCTGCTAGGTCACGCCTTATGGGTGGGACCTGGGAGGGGGTGGTTACACCCACTTCCCTTTGTCCAGTTTCGCGCCAGAGCTGGGGCTGGAGTGCCCCAGCGCCGGTTTGAACTGGACTATGCAAGGAACACCTTGTGTGCCCCAGGCATGTCTCATTCCTTTCAGCCCACCCTGCCCCAATACACTAAAGGCTGTCTGGGGAGGTGCTAGCACCTCCCCAAGCAGGAAACCTATTGTCCAGGCCTCCCTGGCTGGGATCACTCCCAGCTGCAGGAGGTCAGACTTGTGTCGTGGCAGCAGCATCCATTTTGTGATGCTGAGGCTTTGGTCAGAGGCTAACAGTGAAGTATGATTTTAACATGTCTTTCCCTCTAGAAGGGGGGAATAATATCCTCATGTCCAGAAATGGGATGGGGGTATTATTCCAAAGTGGTAGACACCTTACACGACATGTTTCGATAAAGCCAAACCATAGTTACCATAACCGTCTAAGATTATAAGGCACTTTAAGAGTATATGGTAGGCTATATCATAGAACAGCTATAAGGACTTGGTTCCGAAAGCTGCAGACAGGCTCAGCTCATGCTAGAGCACCATCTCACATGTTACCAAGCACTCTGCCTCCAGGATTGTTAAGGCCTGCCATAGGAGTGACTGATAGGTACACATGTGTCTATATGTAAGTTAGGTATAGGAATACTACACCTAAGCAAAGGGTGATTACACGACCTTGCCCCAGCTGAGTGATCAGCCAGTTGTGTCAGAATGGAAGGCCAGGCCAGGGGTGGCATAATACATGCTGCAGCCCCTGGTAGGCCTAGGGTACACCTATGCCCTGGGTACCTAGGGTACACTGTACAGGGGCCAATAAGGTGATCCTATCCAAATGGGTTATGCACCTGAAGTACATAGTATTAATTTAGAGAGAGAACAGCAGGGCTGTGGGTCTGATTAGCAGGCCCACAGCCACATCTAAGTCGAAAACCAGTAAAGCAAAAGCAAAAAGTGGGGGTGAACATAGAAAGCAGACCCTACTCTCCTACAGATATTTTGTAGACTTTCTGAGCACAGGCTTTTGATTTAATAGGTGCCAATTCAGCCGCTAATCTACAAGCTAGAAGTGTTTGATAACTATGGTAGTGGATTCACTATTCCAAACACAATGTATAAAGCACTTAAATTCCAATGGTAAGTAAGGACTACAAATAATAAAATCCTTTAGCATTTCTGTTATTCTAAAATGCTTTTGGAGTCAGCGCCAAGGTTTACTGTGCTGCTTTACACAGAGTCTGATTGTTTAACACTGAAACTTAAGCCATAATCTTCATTAGAAGAGGTGCTGATTGAGGAAGTCGTCAGAACGATGGTTGAGGAAGTCGTTCGAGCATTGGTTGAGGAAGTCGTTCGAGCATTGGTTGAGGAAGTCGTTCGAGCATTGGTTGAGGAAGTCGTCCGAGCGTCGGTTGAGGAAGTCGTATGAGCGTCGGTTGAGGATGTTTTTCGGAGCGTCGGTTGAGGAAGTTGTTGGAGCGTCGGTTTAGGAAGTTGTCCGAGTGTCGGTTGAGCAAGTCATCTGAGCGTCGGTTGAAGTCGTTGGAGCATCGGTTGAGGAAGTTGTCGGAGCGTCGGTTGAGGAAGTTGTCCGAGCGTCGGTTGTGGAAGTCGTCCGAGCGTCGGTTGTGGAAGTCGTCCGAGCGTCGGTTGTGGAAGTCGTCCGAGCGTCGGTTGAGGAAGTTGTCCGAGCGTCGGTTGAGGAAGTTGTCCGAGCGTCGGTTGAGGAAGTTGTCCGAGCGTCGGTTGAGGAAGTTGTCCGAGCGTCGGTTGTGGAAGTCGTCCGAGCGTCGGTTGTGGAAGTCGTCCGAGCGTCGGTTGTGGAAGTCGTCCGAGCGTCGGTTGAGGAAGTTGTCCGAGCGTCGGTTGAGGAAGTTGTCCGAGCGTCGGTTGAGGAAGTTGTCCGAGCGTCGGTTGAGGAAGTCGTTCGAGTGTCAGTTGAGGAAGTTGTCCGAGCGTCGGTTGAGGAAGTCGTTCGAGTGTCAGTTGAGCAAGTCATCTGAGCGTCGGTTGAAGTCGTCGGAGCATCGGTTGAGGAAGTTGTCCGAGCGTCGGTTGAGGAAGTTGTCCGAGCGTCGGTTGTGGAAGTCGTCCGAGCGTCGGTTGTGGAAGTCGTCCGAGCGTCGGTTGAAGAAGTTGTCCGAGCGTCGGTTGAGGAAGTTGTCCGAGCGTCGGTTGAGGAAGTTGTCCGAGCGTCGGTTGAGGAAGTTGTCCGAGCGTCGGTTGAGGAAGTTGTCCGAGCGTCGGTTGAGGAAGTTGTCCGAGCGTCGGTTGAGGAAGTTGTCCGAGCGTCGGTTGAGGAAGTCGTCCGAGCGTCGGTTGAGGAAGTCGTCCGAGCGCCGGTTGTGGAAGTCGTCCGAGCGCCGGTTGTGGAAGTCGTCCGAGCGCCGGTTGTGGAAGTCGTCCGAGCGCCGGTTGTGGAAGTCGTCCGAGCGCCGGTTGTGGAAGTCGTCCGAGCGCCGGTTGAGGAAGTCGTCCGAGCGCCGGTTGAGGAAGTCGTCCGAGCGCCGGTTGAGGAAGTCGTCCGAGCGCCGGTTGAGGAAGTCGTCCGAGCGCCGGTTGAGGAAGTCGTCCGAGCGCCGGTTGAGGAAGTCGTCCGAGCGCCGGTTGAGGAAGTCGTCCGAGCGCCGGTTGAGGAAGTCGTCCGAGCGCCGGTTGAGGAAGTCGTCCGAGCGCCGGTTGAGGAAGTCGTCCGAGCGCCGGTTGAGGAAGTCGTCCGAGCGCCGGTTGAGGAAGTCGTCCGAGCGCCGGTTGAGGAAGTCGTCCGAGCGCCGGTTGAGATAGTTTTCTGAGCACTAGTTGAGAAAATTGTGTGAGCACTTATTTTCACATCCCCGTCGTGCAAGCCCTCAAGCATTACCTGTGGTTCATGGTGGGCAACAACTTCCAGAAACCCACCTCCAGACTATGCAGACCTATCGCACTCACTGGTGTTCACTTCGACATACCTAAGTCACACCTTCTCATATGCTCCCTTTTATCTGAGTCATTTTTTTTGGGGGGGGGGAATTTTATTGATGAACAAAACAGATTTGCTGACATCAGACAATAACAATCTCACATTGTACAATTGACAAGGCAATATTACACAGAATATTGAATACAAGGTTGCAATGCGTACCCATCTTTGTGGCATTAAAGTAGCACATATCGCCTCCATGCGCACCCATAGCATGTCGGAGAGGTTAGTCACTTAGTTCAGGGTTGGAGGCCTCCGCTGAAGGGGAGCATATGTTGCCTCGGAATGTGTTCCATCTGCCCCACACACGTGTCCATTTACGGGGGCAACCCCTGTGGATAAATACAATTTTCTCCGCTACTATTGCTCTATCTAAGTCTTGACACCAATGATGGTGTAGAGGGGTAGTGGACCCCCCCCCAGTGTTGTGCAATATTTCGTTTCACCAGAGTAATCCCCAGGGTTGCCCATGTTCGTGCTGCGTGGTTAAGATCCGTAGGTTCCCATATATTGAGGAGGCACCGCCGGGGTTCTGGGAAAACTTCTACTCTGCCGACCTTGGCGATAGTAGCCATGACTTGTCCCCAGTATCTTGTAATGACGGGACAGTCCCATAGCGTATGAAAAAACTTACCCAGTTGCCCACAACCCCTTAGGCATAAAGGTGTCTCGGCCCGTCCGATGTTGTGAATCATTGTCCTAGTATAGTATGTTCTATGTAGTATTTTCAGTTGCACAAGTTGCAGTCTGGATGGGATCGCTACCTCACGGGGGGATGCCAGGGCCTCCTGCCAGTCCTGATCGTCCATTTCTCCCACGTCCATTCTCCACTTCTCTCTCAGGGCGTGCGTAGGATCTTTCTGGTTATTCACCAGTTTACGGTACATGAGTGAGATCACCTTTTTGGTAAGGTGGTCCGCTAGGAGGCGATCTTCTAGTTGTGATGATTCAGGGAGATCGTCACCTTGGGAAATGGCTTTGGTGAGTGTGTGTTTGATTTGTAAGTATCAGAACTGTTCTGAATCAGCCATCTGGTATGTTATGCGTAGAGGAGCAAATGTCACTACTTCCCCCTTTTTTCACAGATCTCCTACTCTGGAGATCCCTATACGGTCCCAACGGGCGAAACCCTTACTATTATGAAGCATACCCAATTTAGGGGAGTCCCAGTGTGGTGTGTGTTGGGTAATCCTTCCCAGCCCAGCCCAGCGCTTTCTGTGCTTTAAACCATGTGTGCGTTGTGTGAGCAGTGGGGCCAGTCAATGTGCGTGTTTGGGCCTTGTTGTATAGTGGTCCCAAGAGTCTATCCGTGCCTACGACGTGTCTGTCCATACGCAGTGCTGGGTCCTCGTGTGGGGCGTGGAGCCTCTAGTTCACTAATATAAGTTGGGAGGCCCAGTAGTATAGCCGCACATTGGGCAAGGCGATCCCACCGTCATACCAGCTTCTGGTTAGTTTGTTCATTGCAATGCGGGGGGGGTTTCCCGTCCCATAGGAGGTCGCTTACTGCTGTCTCGATGGCTTTAAAGTAGGAATCAGTGACTGGGGTTGGTGTGTTTTGGAGGACGTTAAAAAACCTGGGGAGGGCCATCATTTTGAAAAGGGCCGCACGGCCCAGCAGGGTCAGAGGAAGGGAGTGCCAATGTTTCACATCGCTTTTAAGTCTCTTAAGCGGGGGTGCAAGGTTGCGATCATAGAACTGAGCACTGTCTGGCGTAATGTTAATGCCTAGATATTTAAACCCTCCGGCAAGTATTGTCACGCCCCTGGGCAGCCGCGGCGGGGGACCGTGGAGAATGTATATGACCGATTATGTCCAATTGATCGTGTATCCCGAGAATCGGCCATAGGATGCACATGTATCTAGGAGGCAATTAATTGAGCGGCTGGGGGATGCCATGTATAACAGTATGTCATCTGCGTAGAGGGAAATACGGTCCTCCCATCCCTCAGACCAACGCAGTCCCCTTATCACTGGGTCTTCTCTAATCCAGGCCGCGAGTGGTTCAAGCCAAAGGGCCAACAATAACGGGGATAGGGGACAGCCCTGTCTGGTCCCTCATCCCAGGGGGAAGTCCTCAGACTCCCTCCCATTAAT
This sequence comes from Triturus cristatus, assembly GCF_964204655.1. NCBI lineage: Eukaryota > Metazoa > Chordata > Amphibia > Caudata > Salamandridae > Triturus > Triturus cristatus. The sequence goes on along the minus strand of NC_140585.1, from coordinate 731,310,249 downwards.
CACCACGCATGCTAGTGGTTGCGTGTATAGAAGCCGGACCGAGGCCAGAAATTGAGGCCCGAAACCAAAGTTATGCAGCACCGCAAAAAGGAAGGGCCATTCCACCCGATCAAACGCCATGCTGGTGTCTAAGGATAGTATAACCACCTCTTCATGTATCGTCGGCATGCGGGCCAATACTCCATGTAGTCACCTCAGATTCATTGCTGTGTTTCGACCGGGCATGAAGCCCGATTGGTCGGGTGGACAAGGGACGCAAGGTGCGGTTGGAGCCGAGTCGCCAGTGCCTTCGCCAATATTTTGGCCTCCATATTGAGAAGTGAAATAGGACGGTAAGAGGTGTATTCTTCAGGGGGTTTACCTGGCTTTGGAATCGCCACCAGAGTGGCCACTCTTTGGTCCTTTGGCAATAGTCCCACTTCAAGGCTGTCTACGTACATCTGTAGCAAATGGGGCCCTAGTTTGTCTGCTTCTTTCTTATAGAGCTCCTCGGGAATGCCATTCGGACCTAGTTCCTTACCCGGTTGGAGTCCTCTGATAGCTGCTGTAATTTCATCAGCCGTGTGGGGGTGCTTCTAGTGTTTGTGTCTCGAGGGTGGTCAACTTTGGCAAGCGTATATCTTTCAGGAAGGCCATGCCTTCTTGCACGGTGGTGTGTGAGGCTGGCGTGTAAACTGTCTGGTAGTGATGTGCGAAAGCTGTGACTATGTCCTGTGGGTCCGTGACTTCCTCCCCATATAGTGTGTGTATCCGGGCCACCCAGCGATCTGCCCGTTCCTTTTTGTCCAGCCAGGAAAGGAGTTTTTCTGCTTTGTCCCCCTACTTCGTAAATTGTGTGTTGTGTTCGTCGTACTCTGGCCTTAGCTTCCTCCCACATGTGGTCCCTGAGAGCCTGTGTGGCGAGGGCTAGTTTGTGGGTCGTCTCTTCGGTCGGATCCCTCGTGCGATCAGCTTCCGCAAGGCTAACCACCGTCTCTAGCTCCTGTACCCGCTGGGCTTTGTTTCGCTTGTGTGTAGTGATCAAGGAAATGGCCTGTCCGCGTATGACTGTCTTGTATGCCTCTCAGAGAATAGTGGGAGAGGATACCGAGTGCATGTTGTGTTGGAAATAGTGTTTCGTGGTCTTGTGTAGTTGTTTACCTATGGTCGGGTCTTTCACATATCCTGGGCATATGGGGTATATGCGCTGTCTCCCAGTACGTTGTAAGGTGTATATGAGTAAAATCGGATACTGGTCGGATATCCCTCTGGTGAGGTGCTTAATGTCTAGAAAACGTTCAAGACTCGATGGAGACGAGAGGATATAGTCAATTCTGGACATACTGTTGTGAGCCCCTGAGTGGTGCGTCTATTGAAGGTCCGTGGGGTAGGGTGCGCGCACCAGATATCTACCAGGCCAAGTGCTTCCGTGAACTCTCGAAGGGGCGTGGGGGTGATCCCTTGACTGCGCCGAGGAAGTCTATCTAGGGCAGAATAGAGTATGGCGTTAAAGTCACCTCCTACAATAAGTTCTCCAGTGGGCATTGTGAGCAGGAATTTCCCTAACGCAGGGAGGGTGAGACTGTGAAGCGCAGGGGGCGCATAGATGGAGACACAATTGTAGGCCCGCCCATCCCACTCACAGGAAAGCGCTGCGAAACGGCCCTGGTCATCTGTTTGGGTGTTCTGGCTTACTAGTGGCCCTCCCCTTCTGACAAGTATACCAACCCCTCTGGAACCGGAGGTGAATGCTGAGTGTGTTACCATCATGAAGCTCCACCTATCGAGTGCCTTGGTAGCAGTTCCCACTAAGTGAGTTTCTTGTAAAAGGATCACAGAGGGCGCATGCCTCTTGAGATATCGTAGTATTAACCCTCTCTTTATTTTGTCGCCTAGACCGTTGACATTCCAGGAGATCATAGTAAGAGGTGGACTAGGTTTATGGGTGTCTCTTTAAGGGGGCTGTGTGAGGTCAGGAATGACCTCCCTCTGGGCAGTAGTGTGATCGGTAGGCATTGGATGAATGTGTGGTGGTCGTTTGGTCGCGCGTGTGCAAACCTTAGATTGTACAGCATAAGCAGTGGGCAGCAAAACATCAACAAACTAAAAAATTCAAACGTGAACATAAACTTCGGTCTCTGTCTTCCGGCCATGAATCTGAAACAAGCGAGACATAACACCAATAACTGTCCCATATTTTCCTCCCCCCCCCCCCCCCCCCTCCCTCCCTGCCTCCCTGCCCGGTGGTCCCCAAACTACCCGCTATCTGAGTCATTTTAGATACAGTGCAATGGAGAGTCCAGGATATTCAGGCTATGATCCCTTTGTTTCTTCCTCAGTGCTGGATTTCCATGAGATTGACTCTGAGACTACTGGGTGTGATGGCCTTCTGCATCCTGCAGGTCAAGCATGGCAAATGGATAATTTGGGCTTAGTAGTGGGATCTGAGGCCCCAGTGGGTGCCACACCACAGGAATCTCTCTGACCTGGTTCAAATTTCACAACAGACTGCAAAAGATCTACAGTGGTGGCTAACAGACCGTGATTGAGTCCATGGCAGACTAATCTCTCTTCCCCACCTAGGGCTGACAGTGGTGACCAATGCTTCACTTCTGGGTTGGGGCAGCCACCTTGGAGAGGTGAAGGTCAGAGGACTCTGACTTCTGCTGGAATTTCAGCTCCACATCAACCCTCTGTAGCTGAGAGTGATCCGATTCATGGGCAACACCACCGCCATGTGGTATTGCAATAGACATGGTGGGTTGAGGTGGGGTCATGAACCCTGTGCCAGGAGACTCTGCTCCTCTTGACTTGGCTGGTGTTTGAGGACATATTCTTGGTTTTGCACCACATGGCAGGCTCATTAAACACCAGGGTAGATGAACTCAGCCTTGCGGATCACAAATGGCACTACGTCTAGATGTGGCACGAGGTCTGTTCCAAGAATCTTGGCTCGATCTGTTTGCAACCCCAAAAACATTCAATATCACCACTTCTGCGTGTTGGAGTTTTCTTTTTTTTATAAATCTTTTTATTAACTTTGCTCATGGTCTCATACAACATATCACCAAAATCACAAGGTAAAAGGGGTATCCCCCTGCATGGGATATACACAAATCAGCATGATGGGACAATAACATATTACACTTGGCCCCCCTCCCCTCCATTCCTGGACGCCCGATATCTCCGCCACGGCCCCCACACTCTTTTCCATTTTCGCACACAGCCCCTGGACTTGTAAATTACTTCCTCTGCCCTCTGGCACCAATCCAGGTCCCTGCACCATTGATCCCACCACGGGGGAGCCTGCGCTCCCCAACAACTATATTACGCTTCGCCACTCCAGCTGCCAATGCTAGCCATTTCTCGTGGTACCTGGACCAGTCCGTGGGACCTTTGATCATGAGGAGAAGCCATTTGGGCTCCACTGGAACGGGGGAGCCCACCACCGTCTCCATCGTTCGCGCTACCTGTAGGAAGGTGGATATCTGACTATGGTTACCCCCAACTTTTTGCCTAGTGTCTTGCTGGTTTTTCGACTTAGTTGGCCTGAGATCCTGCCATTCAGGGTCTCAGGCTGTCTGCTCTCTCTTTAAAATGGACTCCATGTACCCTAGGTACATTCCCAATTGGTAAGGATCACCTTATTGGACCCTGTACAGTGTACCCTAGGTACCCAGGGCATAGGTGTACCCTAGGCCTCCCAGGGGCTGCAGCATGTATTATGCCACCCCTGGTCTGGCCTTCCACTCAGACACAACTGGCTGATCACTCAGCTGGGGCAAGGTCGTGTAATCACCCCTTGCTTAGATATAGTATGCCTATATCTACCCTTATATATAGACACATGTGTACCTATCAGTCACTCCTATGGCAGGCCTTAACAATCCTGGAGGCAGAGTGCTTGGTAACATGTGAGATGGTGCTCTAGCATGAGCTGAGCCTGTCTGCAGCTTTCGGAACCATGTCCTTATAGCTGTTCTATGATATAGCCTACCATATACTCTTAAAGTGCCTTATAATCTTAAACGGTTATGGTAACTATGGTTTGGCTTTATCAAAACATGTCGTGTAAGGTGTCTAACACTTTGGAATAATACCCCCATACCATTTCTGGTGATGAGGATATTATTCCCCCCTTCTAGAGGGAGAGACATGTTAAAATCCTACTTTACTGTTTAACTCTAACCAAAGCCTCAGCATCACAAAATGGATGCTGCTGCCACGACACAAGTCTGACCTCCTGCAGCTGGGAGTGATCCCAGCCAGGGAGGCCTGGACAATAGGTTTCCTGCTTGGGGAGGTGCTAGCACCTCCCCAGACAGCCTTTAGTGTATTGGGGCAGGGTGGGCTGAAAGGAATGAGACATGCCTGGGGCACACAAGGTGTTCCTTGCATAGTCCAGTTCAAACCGGCGCTGGGGCACTCCAGCCCCAGCTCTGGCGCGAAACTGGACAAAGGGAAGTGGGTGTAACCACCCCCTCCCAGGTCCCACCCATAAGGCGTGACCTAGCAGGTATCCCAGCCCCCCAGATTAGTATAAGAGTGGGAGTTGGGCCTCAAGACTCTAGATTATCCTGAACCTGCAAACTTGAACAGAAACTCTGGACCTTCGACATTCGACGAAAGAAGAAGACTGAAGAATCTCCCTTGTGGCCAAGGAGTGGCTACCCTGTGCAAACAGGCACCATCAAGAGACTACCCTTTGCTTTGCCCACGTTCTACGAGGAACCGACTGCAGAGCCCGACCAGAGCCTTGACTTCCAGACTTCTCCGACCCTGATCCACATCCACAGCAGAGCTGAGATCCGTGGAGGCGACGAGCGACGTGGGACCGGCTACCTGGGAAAAGTGGCTAGTAACTTCAAGCGCAGCTTCTGAGGCACCCTCGAAGTTGTGCACCGGGGATTGAGAAGCCCCAACCCCAAGCATCATCTGCACCGAAGATCAGCCCCCCACACTCCACGAGTCCTGCGTGGGGCCCTTCTGCATTTTCCTGCTTGCCGCGTCTGTCCGGTTGCTTGCCCGCTGGCTAGTGGCCTTTGTGACGACGCACCCTGAAATCTTCTGCGCTGGTTTGGCTCCTCCAGACTGGCTCCTGCTTCTCTGCAAAAAAGAAGCACCCCAGACCTTCCTGGTCCTCCGTTCCTCGTGGGTTCCGCTTGCCAAGGCTTGGTGAGTCCTAGTCCAACTTCGACGCCGCCGACAGCAAGAGCCTTCGTGGGACAGCTCGCCTCCTGGTCCTGGTCGTCCTCGACGCTTCCTGGTCCTCCTGGCTGCAGCGACAAGCTTCACCTTCACCTGCAATCTTCACGACATCGCCTGGTTCCTTCCTGGTTCCACGTGGTCACTGGCTAGTGACCTTGACTCTGTCCCTTCTGCTTGCAGGTCTCCTCTCTTCTTGATCCCAGCCTTGGGATCCACCGGACACTCTTCACTGACTGCCTGTCAGCATCTTTCTTCAGGCATCCATAGGAGTCGACGACGAAAACCGACGCAACTTCACCCCTATGCACCCGCAGCCTGTGGGCTAGGTAACTTGGGTACTCCGGTGCTCATCAGGATAGTGACTATCCTAGTGTCTAGTTTTCCAGTCTCGACTTCCTAGCTACTCCGGAAGTGTCCTAAATCTATCGTTTTCTAAACTGTACTGAGGGTTTGACTAGAATAAATACACTTTATTTTATATATATATCCGTTGTGGTGTCCTTTCATTTGGTATTCAAGGGATTATATATGGTATCACAGCTGGCTTCACATGCCATTCAGAGTTTAGCCTAAGACTGCTCTTGTCCATGCTACCACTAGGATAGCTGGTCTATAAGGTTGACTTTACAACCAATCACCATAAGGGTATTTGGACTGATATAAGGTGTACACTAGAACTAGTGACATCATACATCAGGCCAACTTCTCACATTGGTGAGCAGCGGTTGGGATCTGAGCATGCTGTTGCAATACCATTGTAATCTTGAGATACTAAATTGAAAGATCACACAGATATTGTCTAGGTACATATAACATAGATTATAATACTTAAGTCCTACTGGACTTAGTGGTTGTAGGGAGTAACACACCCTGACTACAACTACTAGAGAGGTTTAGTAGATACAACTAGTGTAGGTAGGTGCACACACCACACCCTCACTAGAATCATGTCCCTGAATGGAGATCACACTGATGCCCCCTCAGGAGAGGAGAATCCTAAACAGGTTCCCTCTAGATATGATGCATTCACTTTCCAGGAGATGAGACAACTGTGTACCTCCAGGAGATTAAAACAGGGTTCCAACCCTACCCTTAGACAGCTAGTGGAGCTTCTGGAGGCCTATGATGCTGAAAGAGCTGCCAAGTATGGTGCCATAGCTGTAGATAAGGGTCTACCCACCACAGAGGAGTCAGATGGGACTTCAGATGAAGAGGTAGACAGCCAGGGCCAAGTAGGAAGACTTAGCCAGGCTAACCTAAGCTTACATGGGAGTTTGCATGGGGTCCCCCCATACAGACCCCCAAGTAGACTTACACAGAGAAGCAGGAGGGACAGATCCCCTTCAAGGGAATCCATCCACTCCCATGTCTCTAGCATCTCTCATGCTTCCTCTCACAGGGGAATGACTTCCCCTGAGAGAAAGGAGCATGAAGCCAGAATGAGGGAAGCTAATCTGAGGATTCAGAGGGAAGAACTTGCCCTTGCCAAAGAGAAGCTTGCTCTGGCTAGAGAGCAAAAATTGTGTGGGTCAGAACCCACTGGTGGCAGCAACATTCCTAGAGATAGGGATAGGTCTTATGACCATAGAAACCTAAGCAAGATAGTCCCCCCATATCAGAATGGGGATGACATCCACAAGTGGATGACTGCTTTGGAGAGGGCCTGCAAAGTACAGCAGGTACCCCAGAGTCAGTGGGCAGCTATCTTGTGGCTCTCCTTTTCTGACAAAGGTAGAGACAAGCTCCTCACAGTCAGTGATGAGGATGCTAACAATTACAAAGTCCTGAAGAGTGCTCTGATAGATGGGTTTGGCTTAACCACTGAGCAATATAGGTTGTTGTTCAGAGACACCCAGAAGACACAGACACAGGACTGGTCTGATTTTGTGGATTGTGCCACTAAGGCTTTGGAAGGTTGGTTAACTGGCAGCAAGGTGCAGGACTATACAGGATTGTACAACTTGATTATGAGGGAGCAGATCCTTAGTAATTGTCAGAACCAGCTTCTCCATCAACACCTGGTAGACTCAGATTTGACCTCTCCCCAAGAATTGGGAAAGAGGGCAGATAAATGGGTCAGGACCAGGATTAGGCCTAAAAATCAGGGTGGTGACCAAAAGAAAGATACCACCAAGCCTCAAGAGAAGGGTGGGGATAAAACAAAAGAGAAATCTTCCTCAGGGCCCCAAAACTCCACACAGGGTGGTGGGTCCCAAGCTCCCTCCTCTACCACAGTTAAAAAGCCTTACTGCCATGAGTGTAAAACTCCTGGGCATTGGAAAACTGACAGCAGTTGCCCAAGGGCTAAAAACAAAACTGTTCCTCCAACTACTCCTGTCACACCACCTATTACTGTCAGCAGTAATCCCCCAGGTGGTGGGAGTGCCCCCCAAAATTTGGTTGGGTTTTCTTGGGGAACACAGGGGGATCCTGGCTTAGCCAATTCCCCTACAGCAGCTACTCTTGTCTGTGATGGTGGCATGGGGTTTGCCAACTTCACTGCCTGTCCCAACACTTTGGGTAGGTACAGACAGGAGCCCTACATCAATGGTAGAAAAGCTGAGGCCTACAGAGACACTGGAGCTAGCATCACTATGGTGGCCCATAGGCTAGTTCCCTCTGAGCAGCTTTTGCCTGGTTTCTCATACCAGGTAACTAACATTGATGGCAAACAGAATAGTCATCCCATGGCAGAGGTATGTCTCAGCTGGGGAGGTGTCACTGGCCCTAAAAGGGTGGCAGTGTCTCCAACCTTGCCTGTGGACTGCTTACTGGGGAATGACTTAGAACTCTCAGCTTGGGCTGGAGTTGAACAAGACACCCTCTCTAAAATGGTAGGCCTTTCAAAAAAGGGTAGTGGGGTTGTGCCAGCCACAACCCCTGTCCAAGTAGATTTCCTCCCTGAAAAGGTTGGAAGGGCAGTGGTAGCCACAGCCCAGGCAAAGACCGACTTCCCTGTAGAGATTGGCAGAGCTGTGACAGTCACAGCTCAAACCCAAACTGAGTGCCTCCCTGAAAAGGTTGGCAAGGCTGTAATGGTCTCAGCCCATACTCAGACTGACATAGGTGTAGTGAAGCCTGAAACTATGGATCACTCCACACAAACAGAGAGTAGTGGGGAGGAAGAAAAGTCTCCCTCTCCCCAGACATTAGGAAAAGGTCAGCCTCCTCAGGGATCTGACCTCACCCCTTGTGAAGGAACTGCCCCAGAGGTAGCCAGGCCTGGCCTGGCAGAGCCTCTGATGTCAGTGGCCCCTTCCAAGGTGGGACCCAGTCTGGTGCAGGTAGCCTGCCTCTCTCTACCCTGCCTCAGTCAGCCCAGGGCTGCAGAGGTCAGGGAGGCCAGTGGACCCCAAGAGGGCCCCTGTCCACAAGAACCCCCCCATCAAAAGAATGAGGATTGCCTGGCTAGTAGCCCTAGCCAGGTGATGGGTAAAAACATTCCTGAGGGATCCCCTTTACAGGTAGTTAGGGACCTCCCCCAGAGGGATTCTGTTGGGCACAGGCAAACCTGGGACCTTAGGGCCCCAAACCTGACCTGTCCCTCCAGTAAGCCCACAAAAGGGACCCAGCCTCCAGCTTTAGGTAGCCAGAGGCTGACCCTGAGAGCACAGTGCAACTCAGTGAAAGAAAGAAAGGCATCCATGGTGGAGGATGATTGGAGGAAGCTGAGGCCTCACTTTGAGGACACTCACTTTAGTACTCCATCTCAACACCAGCCTTTTACTTTGCAAAGACACACCCAAGGTAGAGATTCCCTATGGTGGAGACCCTATGATACCTTTAGGATGAGGGATTGCTTAGTGGACCATGAGACAGGGGGGTAACCATGCCAGTGCTGGTTCTTCCTTATATGGCCACTTAGGCAATAGAGGCTTACCTTGTCAAGGCCAGCCTTATCTCCTTTCGTTTGGGGGGGGGGGGGGGGGTTGTGTAGGAAGGTGGATATCTGACTATGGTTACCCCCAACTTTTTGCCTAGTGTCTTGCTGGTTTTTCGACTTAGTTGGCCTGAGATCCTGCCATTCAGGGTCTCAGGCTGTCTGCTCTCTCTTTAAAATGGACTCCATGTACCCTAGGTACATTCCCAATTGGTAAGGATCACCTTATTGGACCCTGTACAGTGTACCCTAGGTACCCAGGGCATAGGTGTACCCTAGGCCTCCCAGGGGCTGCAGCATGTATTATGCCACCCCTGGTCTGGCCTTCCACTCAGACACAACTGGCTGATCACTCAGCTGGGGCAAGGTCGTGTAATCACCCCTTGCTTAGATATAGTATGCCTATATCTACCCTTATATATAGACACATGTGTACCTATCAGTCACTCCTATGGCAGGCCTTAACAATCCTGGAGGCAGAGTGCTTGGTAACATGTGAGATGGTGCTCTAGCATGAGCTGAGCCTGTCTGCAGCTTTCGGAACCATGTCCTTATAGCTGTTCTATGATATAGCCTACCATATACTCTTAAAGTGCCTTATAATCTTAAACGGTTATGGTAACTATGGTTTGGCTTTATCAAAACATGTCGTGTAAGGTGTCTAACACTTTGGAATAATACCCCCATACCATTTCTGGTGATGAGGATATTATTCCCCCCTTCTAGAGGGAGAGACATGTTAAAATCCTACTTTACTGTTTAACTCTAACCAAAGCCTCAGCATCACAAAATGGATGCTGCTGCCACGACACAAGTCTGACCTCCTGCAGCTGGGAGTGATCCCAGCCAGGGAGGCCTGGACAATAGGTTTCCTGCTTGGGGAGGTGCTAGCACCTCCCCAGACAGCCTTTAGTGTATTGGGGCAGGGTGGGCTGAAAGGAATGAGACATGCCTGGGGCACACAAGGTGTTCCTTGCATAGTCCAGTTCAAACCGGCGTTGGGGCACTCCAGCCCCAGCTCTGGCGCGAAACTGGACAAAGGGAAGTGGGTGTAACCACCCCCTCCCAGGTCCCACCCATAAGGCGTGACCTAGCAGGTATCCCAGCCCCCCAGATTAGTATAAGAGTGGGAGTTGGGCCTCAAGACTCTAGATTATCCTGAACCTGCAAACTTGAACAGAAACTCTGGACCTTCGACATTCGACGAAAGAAGAAGACTGAAGAATCTCCCTTGTGGCCAAGGAGTGGCTACCCTGTGCAAACAGGCACCATCAAGAGACTACCCTTTGCTTTGCCCACGTTCTACGAGGAACCGACTGCAGAGCCCGACCAGAGCCTTGACTTCCAGACTTCTCCGACCCTGATCCACATCCACAGCAGAGCTGAGATCCGTGGAGGCGACGAGCGACGTGGGACCGGCTACCTGGGAAAAGTGGCTAGTAACTTCAAGCGCAGCTTCTGAGGCACCCTCGAAGTTGTGCACCGGGGATTGAGAAGCTCCAACCCCAAGCATCATCTGCACCGAAGATCAGCCCCCCACACTCCACGAGTCCTGCGTGGGGCCCTTCTGCATTTTCCTGCTTGCCGCGTCTGTCCGGTTGCTTGCCCGCTGGCTAGTGGCCTTTGTGACGACGCACCCTGAAATCTTCTGCGCTGGTTTGGCTCCTCCAGACTGGCTCCCGCTTCTCTGCAAAAAAGAAGCACCCCAGACCTTCCTGGTCTGCACCAGAAGCAAGTCCTCCGTTCTTCGTGGGTTCCGCTTGCCAAGGCTTGGTGAGTCCTAGTCCAACTTCGACGCCGCCGACAGCAAGAGCCTTCGTGGGACAGCTCGCCTCCTGGTCCTGGTCGTCCTCGACGCTTCCTGGTCCTCCTGGCTGCAGCGACAAGCTTCACCTTCACCTGCAATCTTCACGACATCGCCTGGTTCCTTCCTGGTTCCACGTGGTCACTGGCTAGTGACCTTGACTCTGTCCCTTCTGCTTGCAGGTCTCCTCTCTTCTTGATCCCAGCCTTGGGATCCACCGGACACTCTTCACTGACTGCCTGTCAGCATCTTTCTTCAGGCATCCATAGGAGTCGACGACGAAAACCGACGCATCTTCACCCCTATGCACCCGCAGCCTGTGGGCTAGGTAACTTGGGTACTCCGGTGCTCATCAGGATAGTGACTATCCTAGTGTCTAGTTTTCCAGTCTCAACTTCCTAGCTGCTCCGGAAGTGTCCTAAATCTATCGTTTTCTAAACTGTACTATTGCTAGTGACTTTTACGCATTACGCGTGAGTGTTTCCACTCTGCACACGAATCCCGTGGGCCTCCCACTTCCTAACTAACGCTAGTGTAGTGTAGCCCCAGCGATTCCCTAGGCCTAGGCCTATTCTATTTCCGTGACAGTGGTCCTTATACCACTTACTTAGTATATGGTTTGCGTGGCCCCTAGGGCCTAACTGTATTACTTACCTGTGTGACTTAATGTATGCTTAAATAAAACTGTGTTGTACTTACCTCGAATCTCATAAAGAGTGCTGAGGGTTTGACTAGAATAAATACACTTTATTTTATATATATATCTGTTGTGGTGTCCTTTCATTTGGTATTCAAGGGATTATATATGGTATCACAGCTGGCTTCACATGCCATTCAGAGTTTAGCCTAAGACTGCTCTTGTCCATGCTACCACTAGGATAGCTGGTCTATAAGGTTGACTTTACAACCAATCACCATAAGGGTATTTGGACTGATATAAGGTGTACACTAGAACTAGTGACATCATACATCAGGCCAACTTCTCACACTACCCGCGTCCAAAAGGGTATTATGTTTGGGCAGTCCCAGAGGAAATGATAGAATGTTCCCTCCCCCTCACGTCCCCGCACACATAATGGAGACAGGCTCCTGCCCCACGCAAAAAGATGGGTCCGCGGGTAGTATACCCGGTGCAGGATTTTTAGCTGTACAAGGCGGAACCTAATCCGAATAGCAACTTCTCGGGGGCTTTGTCAGGCATCTTGCCAATAGTCATCTTCAAGGTGACCGATGTCTCCTTCCCATCGCTCCCGCCGTGACACCAAGGGGTCAGGCATGTTGTTTATTAGTTTGCGGTAAATAGTGGATGTTGGCCTACCGAGGATGGGGTCAAGAAGAAGCCTGTCCTCCATGGGGGGAGTGTTCTGGAATGGAAGTGTCAGAGCTCACATGGGAACACAAGGCATGCAGAAGGCGAAGGTAGTGAAAATGCTGGGAGTCATGCAATTGGTATTCTCGCTGAAGGTATTCAAAGGATCTAGGGGCGTCTCTTTTCCACACTTCACCCAGGTATTCTATACCAATTAACTTCCAGCCCCTGAAACCCAAGAGCCCCTTAACTTCAGCCAAGTGATCCCCCACCCACAGAGGGGTCCTGCCTGTCAATTTGTCAGTCCACCCCAGAAATTTGTTCACTTCCCACCAGCAGTGGAGTACCACCCCCGTGTGCTGCGTGTTGGAGTTTTCAAAGTGGCTCTCGCTTGGAGATACATTCTGCCTTGAGTGCTATTCAGGATGCCTGTATGCCTCTCCGCCAATACCACTCCTGCCCCGAGTTCCCAAGACGATGAGGACAGACCTGGCCCAAGTCATCCTATGGACTACCGATTGGGCATGGAGAGCATGGTATCCCGAACTCCTGAGCATAATCATCGGTCCACCGATCAGCCTGCCCATCTGGAGTATCTCCTGTCGCAGAAACTGGGCAGGGTCCTGCATCCATACCAGTCTCTATCTTTATTTATGGAGATTGAGCGGCGACAGTAGAGGGTTTTTGAGCTTCCTCCCAAGATCTTTGATGTCCTCTTGGCAGGCAGGCAGCCATCCCTCCTGTAAGATTGCATACCACTGACGTTGGGATAGGTTTGTGGCTTGGTGTTCCTCACGCGATGAGAACCCCATTTCTGCACCGCTATCAGAAGTATTGCTGTTTGTTTTATCTTCAGTCCATCAAGGCCTTGCCTGGGAATCTGTTATGGGTTACCTGTCAACCATTCTAGCTTTTCTCCATTTGACAAATGACCCTCTCAGCTCAAGACAATTGTTCTGACTCATTTTCTGAAAGCATTGCAACACTTGATCCCGCCTACCCCCTTTGTGATGCACCAGTGGGATCTCATTCTGGTTCTCACATTTCTCATATGTTACCTTTTTGAGCCTCTGCACAGGTATTGTCTGTGGCTCTTGATTATCGAAACAGTCTTTCTAGTGGCCAATACATTGGCCAGGAAGGTCAGTGATCTTCGAGCTCTGGTGGTTTACCCTCCATACACCAGCTTTTTCCTTGACAAACCGGTCTTAGGAAGGGTGCCTTTTTTCTGCCAAAGATTGTCACTCCTTTTCATGTTGGTTATCACTCTGCCTACATTTTTCGCTCCACTCCATCCTTCAAAGGTGGAGGAGAGACTCCATTGCCTGGACCCAAGGAGAGCTCTTTTTTTCTACACTGATTGTACCACAGACAATTGGGTGGATGATCAGATCTTCATTGGGTTTAGTGTAGGGAAAAAGGGAAAGGCTGTGCAGATGTGAACAATCTCCAGACGGGTTGTACTCTGCATCTGAAAGAAACATGTTAGTTAGATTCCTCACCTTAGAATATCCCCAGGCATCAGACTGGATCCGGAAGATTTTTCGTCAGCAATACCCCTTGCGCGTCGCTAGGCGTCGTCTGCGGCTCCGCGTCCGTCATTGGCGTCGTGCGCCATAATGACGTCGTCGGAGTACTTAGACGCCGCCCTCGCGCGCTGACGTCAGTTCTTCTTTTTTCCGCGCCAGTAAGCGCCGATCCGGGAGAGCTACCCCTTTTAGTCTTTTTTGACTAAATATTTTGATCCCTTTTGATCTTTGTCAATCGACATCTGGTGCCGGTAGGATGCCTGGGTTCAAGGCTTGTGACGATTGCCACCGACTGATGTCGGTGACCGATCACCACCGCCGGTGCCTCTACTGTTTGGGCCTCGACCACGATGCGGACTCGTGCTCCGACTGCCAGGCCCTGACCTCGAAAGCTAGGTGGGAGCGGTCCCGTAAGCTTCTCGAGCACCGACACTCGGCTCCGCGCCCTTCTCGATCCCGGTCCAGGAGGAGGTCCAAGGATCGGTCGCGGAGCCGCGACAGACGTCATCGCTCGTCTGGCTCGAAGTCTTCGGGTAAGTCCAAGCGATCTAAGAAGTCCAAGAGGCGATACCGCTCTTCGGACTCCCCTCGCCGGTCGCGCGACTCGGCTGAGGGTCAGGGTGGTTCCACCCCCGCGGCTCCGCAGGAGCCGCAGGCGCCGCGCACGTCCCCATACCCGCCGGTCCCTGGGACTGACGCGACGCCGGCGGAGATCGCTGCCTTCCTCTCGGCCATGAGGAAACGGCCTCCGCCGTCGACGCCCGCCGGCGCGCCTTCGGGCCCCGCGGACTCGACTGGGCGACCTTGCGCGCCGGCGGCTCTGGCCCCGGCGCCGTTGGAGGCTCCGGCCCCGACGCCGCAGGTCCCCGAGGGGCTCATGCCTGGGCCCCCGTCGACGCCGGTCGACCTCGTAACGCCTCCTCTGCCGGCGCCGACTCCGGTTTCACCCCCGACGCCGACTCCGGTCGACGTCGTTCCCCGGTTCAGCCCCTGTCCGGACCCGACGCCGATGCGGCGCCCACCGACGCCGCATCAGACGCCGCTCGAGACTCACTATGTCTATCGTCCGGCTCCGATCATTCCACCTGTTTACCAGGAATCGGATGACGGGGGCGACTGGGAGGGGTCCGATGACCCTATGGCCGTTCAGGCTCAACTGTCACAGGACTGGGCAGATGAACTGGGGGAGGCCAGTGGTCTGGATACCTCACCGGACACTGGATTCATCTCTCCTCCGACTGTGGCTTCGGAGGAGGGTGCAGCTTTTTCTGTGGTGCTGCGCAAGGCGGCCGAAGCCCTTGGGCTTGAGCTGCCTGCCGTGGCTGTGAGGACTAACATCCTCACTGAGGTGCTTCAGTCAGCAGCAAGCTCCACTGAGCCTCTGCTGCCATTCAATGAGGCCCTCACTGACGTTCTGCAGGGCACCTGGTCCAAGCCCTCCACAGTCCCTCCTGTGGATAGAAACGTCGCCAGGCGCCACCGCCCTGCTCCGGGCGACCCCAGTTTTCTGTCGCAACATCCCACCCCCAAGAGCCTGGTTATCCAGGCCTCTACCTCCCAAACCTCCTTCCCGTCCGCTCCTCTGGACCGGGATTCCAAGAGACTGGAACAGTTTGGCAAAAAGCTGTTCTCCTCCCTTTAGTTTAGGCCTGCGGTCTTTAAACACCGCCTGTCTCTTGGACCGTTTCTCCCACTCTCTGTGGGATACAATGGAGGACGTGCTGCCCCTGTGCCCGGAGGGGGCCCGGACACGACTTTCCCAGGCTCTGGCCGATGGGAGGGATGCAGCGCGCCATGCAATCCGGTGTGGACTTGACACCACGGACTCGCTGGGTAGGGCGATTTCCACCACGGTGGCGCTTCGGCGTCACGCCTGGCTGCGGTCCACGTCCTTTTCGGGGGATGTCCAGAGCACTCTCATGGACATGCCCTTTGATGGCGCTCGCCTTTTTGGTGAGAAAGCGGACAGTGCGCTGGCTCGCTTTAAGGACTCCCGGGCTACGGCCACGTCCTTGGGCCTTTCGGCCCCGCGGCCGCAAGCTTCTGCTTTTCGCCCCTTTCGTGGCCAAGGAAGGGGCGCCTCCTCACGTCCGCAGAGCCACCGGCCGCAGACCCAACCTACACGCGGTCGCGGACGTGGTTTCCGCCGAGGCGGTTCTGGAGGACGACGCGGTCAGTCCACATCCACCCCGGCAGCATCCGCCTCAAAACCTTCCTAGTCCGAGCTTTCAGGCCCATTCATCGCCAGTGGGAGGCAGAGTTCGCCATCACCTGCTCCACTGGCGTACCATCCCTTCGGACAGGTGGGTGCTGCAAATCGTCCGAAGGAGCTACTCCCTCCCCTTCGAGACGACCCCTCCAGCCATGCCACCGCAGCACCACCGTATCTCGGAGGATCATTTGAATCTTCTGCGAGAGGAAGTTTCGGCCCTCTTGGCCAAAGAGGCCGTCGAGCGCGTTCCGAGCCCAGAAGTAGGTCGTGGTTGTTATTCCCACTACTTTCTGGTTCCCAAGAAGGGCAAAGGGGGCCTACGCCCTATCTTGGACCTCAGGAACGTCAATGCCTTCCTCCGGAAGGAACGGTTCATAATGTTGACTTTGGCTCAGGTTCTAGCTGCCCTCGACCCTGGAGACTGGATGGTAGCGTTGGACTTGCAGGACGCATATTTCCACATCCCCGTCCTGCCGGCCCACCGGCGTTACCTGCGGTTCACGGTGGGCCAGGAGCATTTTCAGTTCACCGTGCTCCCCTTCGGCCTCACCAGTGCCCCTCGGGTGTTCACGAAAGTGATGGCGGTGGTCGCATCTCATCTGCGCAGATCAGGGGTTCCAGTCTTCCCCTATCTCGACGACTGGTTGTTGAAGGCGGGCTCGCCCCAGGCAGTCGTCTCCCACCTCCAGACTACGGCGGATCTCCTGCATTTGCTGGGGTTTTCCATCAACGTGCCGAAGTCACACCTGAGTCCCTCTCAGAAGCTCCTTTTCATCGGAGCGGTTCTCGATTCGGCGCAGTTCCGGGTCTAGCCGCCGGAACAGCGGGTCCGGGATATTCAGGCCCTGACTCCCATCTTTCGGCCTCTATCCTGGGTTTCGGTCAGGCTAGTGTTGCGGCTTCTGGGGCTGATGGCCTCCTGCATCCTACTAGTGCATCATGCCAGGCGGCGCATGCGGGCTCTGCAGTGGGACCTAAAGTTTCAGTGGGCCCAGCATCACGGCAACCTGTCCGACCATGTCTTGATTTTGGAGGGCACTGCACAGCAGTTGCAGTGGTGGCTCACGGACCGCGATTGGGTCACGGGCAAGAGCCTCTCCCTTCTCCAACCAGAGCATGTCGTAGTGACTGATGCGTCCCTCCTGGGATGGGGTGGCCATATGGGAGAGGCGGAGATCAGAGGCCTCTGGTCTCCGGCGGAGTCTCGCCTCCACATCAACCTATTGGAGTTGAGAGCGATCCGACTTGCACTGAAAGCCTGCCTTCCCTCTGTCAGGGGAAGTGTCGTGCAGGTGTTCACGGACAACACCACCGCCATGTGGTATTGCAACAAACAAGGCGGGGTGGGGTCGTTGACCCTTTGTCAGGAGGCTCTGCGCCTCTGGACGTGGCTGGAACACCAGGGCGTCACCCTAGTGGTTCAACATCTGGCGGGCTCTCTGAACGCCAGAGCAGACGAACTCAGCCGCCGGTGCATGATGGATCACGAATGGCGTCTGAACTCCGAAGTGGCGCAAGGTCTCTTTCAGCAGTGGGGAGAGCCTTGGTTAGATCTATTCGCCACCGAAGAGAACGCGCAATGTCAGCAGTTCTGCGCGTTGGAATTTCCAAGGCGGCACTCGCTCGGAGACGCTTTTCGTCACGAGTGGAGTTGCGGTCTGTTGTACGCCTTTCCGCCTATACCACTTCTGCCCAGAGTGCTGAAGAAGATCAGGCACGACCGGGCCCAAGTCATCTTGGTGGCTCCGGATTGGGCACGAAGGTACTGGTATCCCGAGCTACTCAGTATGTTGACCGATCCTCCGATACGTCTGCCCCTTCGGGAGGATCTTCTGTCGCAGCAGCAGGGGACGGTCCTCCACCCGAACCTGTCCAGCCTCCACCTCCATGCGTGGAGATTGAGCGGCGGCAGTTGATGCCATTTGACTTGCCTCCTGAAGTCTGTGATATCATTCTGGCAGCCAGGAGTCCCTCCACAAAGACAGTATACGCCTGCCGGTGGAACAAATTTGTGGCATGGTGCACAGCAAAGGCTGTGGATCCCCTCTCCGCCCCTCTTTCTGAGGTTCTCCTTTTTCTTCTTTCTTTGGCCCGGCAGGGCTCTGCCGTGGGCACCTTGAAAGGTTATCTTGCTGCCCTCTCTGCCTTCTTACGGCTTCCTGATCAGCCTTCTCTTTTCAAGTCCCCTGTGGTTCAACGCTTTCTTAAAGGCATTACTCATACGTTCCCTCCTGTTCCTTTCGTAATGCCTCAGTGGGACTTGAATCTTGTTCTCACATTTCTGATGTGCGCTCGCTTTGAGCCTCTTCACAATTGTCCTCTTCGTCTTCTGACGCTTAAGACTGCTTTCCTGGTAGCCATCACCTCGGCTAGACGGGTGAGTGAGCTCCAGGCTCTATCGTCTAAGCCTCCTTTTCTATCTGTTCATCCATACAAGGTTGTCCTTCGGCCTCGTCCTTCCTTTCTACCGAAAGTGGTGACTCCCTTTCATCTTGGGCAGTCTGTCACCTTGCCCACCTTCTTTCCGCCTCCGCATCCTTCCAAAGAGGAAGAGAGGCTCCACCGGCTGGACCCAAAACGTGCGCTCTCTTTTTATTTGGACCGCACAAAACAGTTCCAGGTGGACGACCAACTTTTCGTTGGATACGTGGATGCTAAGAAGGGAAGAGCTGTGCACAAACGGACCATCTCCCGGTGGGTCGTTTTGTGCATCAAAATCTGTTACTCCTTGGCGAAAAAGGACCCTCCTGTTGGGCTGCGCGCCCATTCAACTAAGGCTACAGCGGCTACTACTGCTTTGGGACGGGGAGTCCCTTTGCAGGACATCTGTCAGGCGGCTACGTGGGCTTCGCTGCACACGTTTGCCAGGCATTATTGCCTAGACAGCCAAGTCCGAGGGATGGCTTCTTTGGCCTTTCTGTCCTCCAGGACTTTCTGGTGTGATCTTGGTTCGCAGACCCACCACCGGGGTTGGTATTGCTTGGGTATCTATTCTAAGGTGAGGAATCTAACTAACGTGTTTCTTTCAGATGAACAAGTTACTTACCTTCGG
Organism: Triturus cristatus; assembly: GCF_964204655.1. NCBI lineage: Eukaryota > Metazoa > Chordata > Amphibia > Caudata > Salamandridae > Triturus > Triturus cristatus. Next base: position 731,291,276 of record NC_140585.1, on the reverse strand, counting down.
TAACGATGTATCTGTAAGAAACATTAGTTAGTTAGATTCCTCACCGACCCACCCATCCTCCCCGTTCTGCGAACTGACATCTAGGGTTAAGGTAGTCCTTTTCAGGCTCCTAGACTTTTTTGGCACCAGTGTCGGTCTCTTGCATGGCTCTGCGTTCCTGGCGCGGAAAGCTATGTACAAGAACTGACGTCAGCGCGCGAGGGAGGCGTCTAAGTACTCCGACGTCATTACGGCGCACAACGCCAACGACGGACGCGGAGCCGCAGACGACGCCTAGCGACGCGCAAGGGGTATTGCTGACGAAAAATCTTCCGGATCCAGTCTGACGCCTGGGGATATTCTAAGGTGAGGAATCTAACTAACTAATGTTTCTTACAGATACATCGTTACCGAAGGTAAGTAACTTGTTCGTTAGGATCTGCAACACATTTGCTATGAAGCAGCCTCTTGAGGGTTTGAGGGCCCATTCCACCAGAGCCAAGGCCACTACTACTGCGTTATCATGCACGGTATAAGTGTTCGACAACTGCCAGGCCTCTACATGGGCATTACTCCACATGTTCACAAATCACTACTGCTTGGACAATTAGGTCTGTCGAGATGGGCATTTTGCCAGTTCCGTCCTCCAGGGTTTTCTGGTGTGAACCAGTTCAGAGACCCACCTCTGGGTATCTATTCTAAGGTGAAGAATCTGTGGTTAGGTGTCTCTGTCAGAAGAACAAGTTGCTTACCTTTGGTTATACTTTTTCTGGTAGAGTCTCTATCTAACCATAGATGGCACTTACATGGGCACAACAACATCACTTCTGACATGGATGACTCCAGGGGCACAAAGCTACTGCTCAACATTTTTTGGATCCAGTCTGATGCCTGGAGAATTTTGTAAGGTGAGGAAACTGCAGTTAGAGTCTGTACCAGAAAAAGCGTTACCAGAGGTAGGTAACTTGTTCATCTAAAGACACCATTCTTGCCCTTTATTTTTAGAATGAACATGTACAATCAACTAGAATCAGGAATTTGACTGCTGGTTTTAAGAAAACAGGCTGCCCCACATCCTCAGAATTCAGTGCAGAAACAGCCTTGGCTAAGTTTTCCGAACTGTTTAGTGAAAAACCTAACTCTTGGTTTGTGTTAGTTCATATTTTTTCTTTAACATGTTTTCTGGAGAAGCACCTGTATTGCGTCAAACTATGTTTTTTTCTATTCGGTCTTTACATAAAACATCTTTTAGGAACATTTATGTCTAGGAGTCTCTGCCCTGCAAAAAATGTTTCCCTTCATCTATCTTTAAATCCTCTATAAATCTTTTTATGGAGCTTAATATCATGCTGGTTTCAGAGTTGGGCATGCAGTCTTCTCCATGAGTGTTTTTCTCTGTTTTAAAGGTGTATTTTTTTAGGTGGCTGCATATGTTATGCAGGGAGATTTTTCCCGCCTTTCCTCAGTAGCACCTGTAGTCCCTCAGACATTTAGGTTAAGCCACTGTTGATTCTCACGGCCACCATTAAGGCCATGACATTAAAGGTACTCTGATGTTGAGGGTACCTTGTGGTTCAAGATTTATTGTTCCACTAGAATGCATTTGGCAGGTATACCTCAGGTGTGCAAATAGAAATAGTGTTTCAATCTTTATGTAGCATCAACCTCAAGTTGGCCTTCTGCGGTGAAATTGCTTTGACCAAAGTGAAACCCACTTTCTGAAAATATTATCTCCAAAGCTGTCAAACGAGGTGTCCACTTTCATGCTGAAAGAGCCACTGTCCAGACTACATGGTCAAGTGAGAGCCTTATCCTATTCACAATGGGCCATATGTAGGTAAAACGTGTTTTGCGATTCTCTAATTGCAATTTTTAGGGAATCGCAATTAGAGAATTGCAAAACGGAATGTAGGTAGGATTAGCAAATAATTTTGCGAATCCTACATATTCCTTAATTGCGAATTGCAAATTGCAAATCGCAATTAAGGAATACCTCCCCATTCATTCCTATGGGCTTAGAGGCCCATAGGAATGAATGGGAAGACATTCTCAATTTGTGATTCTCAATTAGAGAATCGCAAATTGAGAATGCAATTTCAAGTGGGCCAGGGTGTCAAAAGGACACCCTGTTGCACCCCTGAAATGAGCATGGGTGCACATGTGGCACACATACATGCCCTAAGGACATGTGTGTGCACCACATGCCACTTTGAGAAATGCAAAACTATGCATTTGTGAAAGAAATCGCAAATTACCACCAACCTATAGTTGGTGGTAATTTGCGATTCCTTAAGGCCAAATTGCACTTTTTTGGTGCTTCTTACATTGCATTTAAGGAATCGCAAAATTTGTGATTCCTTAAATGCAATTGCAAAATAAGGAATCGCAAATTTAGCGATTCCTTATTTTGCACCCAGATTTGCCTTCCTACATACCACTTAGCAAAATTGCGATTGCAAACGCCGAAATTCGGCGAATTTCGGCGTCTGCGATCGCAATTTTGCTTTCTACATATGGCCCTATGTTCCTTCGGGATACCATTGGCACCTCTTCTCCTTAGAAACTTAGAAATTGTGAATGCACATCCTTCTATGGTCGTACAGTTGTAACTCAGTCATTCCATTACACTGATGTTAGTTCTATTGTTTCTCAACAGGGAGAGCCTAAACATTTAGGTCATCGTAGGTGTTGAGCTAGAGATTAAGATGAACCAGCTTCATAACTTCTGTAACAATACCTCACGGGGCTTTCCAAGACACCGTTTTTATAGCACAGGTCACTCTTTCTACAGAAAAAAGACGGATTCACAGGGGAAGCTATCCTGACACTTCATTGACATATCCATTCTCACCATACTCAAGAGTTATGAGGCTCTTTAATTGATGATGCCAATGTACATTTGTTTAGTAACCTTTTTTGTTTTCTGCTAATTGAAGACTTTAGACGTTCTTTGTGCTCTGGGTGTTCTCATTGTTCCGCCTGAATTATATGACTGCTGTTGAATAAATAATGTGATTTTCATGTCATAATTTGCCTGTGTTTGCTCTAAGCACATCTATTCTGAAGCGCCATTCATCTGAGACTAATAAATTAACAATACTAAAGGCACAAAGTTCATCTTAGTCCTTCTTTTTTTTTAACAACATATTATATTTGGTATTTTTACCGGTACAGTCTGCCCTGAGGCCCAATTACTTTACGCATTACAACAGCATAGCCGGTACAAGAGAAGAAATTGAACCATAACAAATTACTTCGGCACATGTAATACACCCCACTCCAGCCCATGTAAAGTCAATCAAATGTCCAGTGGAATCATGGCTGTTGACCTTGGAAGATACAAAACCTGTATGCATAAGTGATTTCTACTATGGAGGATCCTGAGGAAGGCATCTGGGGCAGATCAATACCTCTGTATATGGCCCAACACAACCAAATCTTGTGATGCTGCTGGGGGCAACCCCCTGTGCCTTGTACACTGCCACTTCCATCCCTATGCATCTATCCATGGTGCGTTTCCACTCCCCAACCCCACTTCCCCCACACCCCGGACAGTGGCAAAGTCCCCTTCCAATGTTGAGCAATTCCTCGCTTAGCTAGAATTACTCTGAGAAAAAGAAGGTGGTGCTTATATCTGTTACCACCGATTCCCTCCATGCTGTGTAATAAAAATAGTTTGGGGTCTAGGGCTAGCTGCCACGATAACTTGTTCTAGGCAGGACACCACTTTTTGCCAGAAGGGCAGAAGTGCCTCGCAGCTCCACCCCGTGTGTACAAAAGTTGCCTCTTCGTCCATGCAACGGAGACAATTGGGGGACGGGATCACCCCCATTCGCCACAGCCAGGACCTAGTGTAGTATACCCTGTGTAGATGCTTAAATTGAATGAGGCGATACCGGGTTGCAATAGCAGCTCCACAAGACCTTACCAGAGCTTCTGTTCAATCGTTGGCAGTGAGATCTGGGATATCACCCTCCCAGGTCTCCCGCAATGTATCTAATGTGGTGCGGTTATGGGTGATTAGCGTTTGGTAAACCTGCCGAATCTTGTGGAAGCCTAGGTCTCCAATCAGTAAACGTCCCTCCAGTGGCTGGAAGTCTGGTAGGTTCGTCAGGGAGTGTATATACAGCATCAGTGCATGCCTGAGTTGGAGGTATCTGTAGGATTGACTACCGTTGAGCTGGAATTCTGTTTGTAATTGTTGGAAGGACTTGAGTACAGCCCCGCGGATTACATCACCAAGTGTTGAGATCCCAATGTTGTCCCAACCCCTGAACCCGGGCAGTTTGGCAACCTGGTGTAGGTAAGTGCCATGCCAGAGTGAAGTTGTTTGCGTCAGTTGCCCTCGCCAGCCTATCCTTCTTAACTGAATCCTGCCATAATCGTATGACTACATTACACGCTGGTGGCAGGTGATCCAGATTTGACCGGGAGTATAGGAGGTTGAGCAAGGTTTGAGGGTGCATTGCTCGTCTTTCGATCGTGAAACCCGGATCTGTCGGCACGCTGTACCACCACTCGTTAATGTTGAGCAGGTGAGAGGCTGTGTAGGAGGCCGAAGAGTCACCCGAACTGCACCTCCTCCCCACAGGAACTTATTCAGGAGAGTACCACGAAGGAGAATGTCCTGTGGGAAGTTTTGAAGTCGGTATAGTTTTCGCAGGAGGGAGACCATCATAAAAATGGCCGATCTCCCATAGAAGGATAAGGGCATAGGTGACCATGCTTTGATCTGCCTAAGTTGTGGCACGATCGGGGTTATTGCGACCATGAGACTGTAGAGCGCAAGGAAATAAATACCCCTAGGTAACGGAACCCCTATGTAGCGTGTGCGAGTTGCAACAACCATGTGCCCCTCCCCTGATCCCCACAGACCGGAAATAACACGGACTTTGCCGAATTAGTTTTAAGCCCAATGGTTTCTCCGAATACTCGCAGGATTTGCAGGATACGTGGGCCAGAAAAACAGTGGACTGTGATAGAGAACAGGACGTCGTCCGCATACAATGGGATTCTATCTGATGTTTATGCAGACCAGTCGTATCCCCGAACCTGGGGATCTCTCCTTACCTATGTCGCCAGGGGCTCAATCGCTAAAGCAAAGAGTAAGTGGGAGAGTGGACACCCTTGTCTCGTGCCCCAGTGGATGGGGATTTGTTCCGAGTGCGTCCCAGACACCCGCACTGAGGCCGAAAGACCCGTATATAGCAGGCGGACATATGAAAGGAAACGTGGGCCGAAGTAGAGTGTTTGCAAGAGGAGAAATAAATACTCCCAGCTAGGGGAGTCGAAGGCCTTATCAATGTCTGCAAGTAGGAGGGCCGCAGGGCGGCCAAGATCTGTAGCTTTAGCAAAAATAATTTTGACCATCATACATGAAAGCCTGTACCTGTTCTGGCCATTGAAGGAACAGAAGTGTACTTCTGCCGCCTCTTGCCGGAAAAAAGGAGAAAAGATTAGTCTCCAGTGATCTGATAAAACCACACTATGCGGCCGATACTGAATAGTAGGCCTCGTGGGCTCCTGGGTAGCCGACGCCGCCCTCTCGCTACCATACAGGAAGTTCAGACAAAAAGGCTCATCACGTTTGAAGAGTCTCAAATACGGAATGATGGACTTTGCAACAATGCCATGGAACTTGTTCCTCTGAAAACAGAAATTCAAAATGAAAGACTAATTTCAATTCGACCTAACACTGATGTCTACATAAACATGCCTCAACAAGAGCCATTTACAAGTTTAACAACACCTGCTGAGCTACCAAAAATAGGTCGAACTGTATCTGGCTATTTCATAGACTGATACCTTTTCTTGGATTCAAGTGAATCTGAAACAACGCCAGCCCCGAAATCTCGTCAACAACAAATCAAAGACTTCTACATTTTCCTCAAACAGACTTACCTGGTGTCACTTTGGATAGAATGTTGGGTAACCACTGGGATACCTTTCTTTCTTTTCTGGATAGGCTTAGTAACGGTCTTTTGCTTACTTGTTAATGGAACTTACCTTCGCCAAAGCTCTGCAGCATCAAAAGTAAACTTGGTCCTGAAACAACATGTCTCATCACATTGTGAACAAAGAGACTTGTCATCAGTGAACATTACAGCAGTTCCTATACCTTATGGTATAGTATGGGACAAGGTTAATTATGATATATTTGGTCCGACCGAACTTTTAAAAATTCCACATTTATTTAAAATTTCCTTAAATGATATCATTACCTCCAGTACATTTTCCGATGATTGGGATTTTGAAATTGTAAACAATATGTTGTCTGATTTAGGACAATCCGCCACATTTTCTAGCAATGAAATTTTAGAAGACACATCAGACATTAACACCATGTATTGTTATCAACATTATGGTCATCATTTTTTACACAAATCCAGTACCGGTAGGAATGTTTTCACATATCACCAATGGGAACATTGCCCTACACCACCAAAAAGTGATTCAAAAACATTTGCACAGACATTTTCATATTTTTCAAGGTTTAACATTTCAGACCTGACATCGCTCTATTATAAGGTTTCATCTACATCCACACAGAAAAATATGGTGACTAACACCAAACAGATATACTCTGCGTCCTTTCTTTCCCAACTGTCTGAACAGGTTTTTGACTTATGGAAGGACACTATAGACTTAAAATCAGTCTGGGGTTCTAGAGAGTGGCAAGTATAGGGAACAGAAGCACCATTTAGTGCATGCCTCATTAGTCAGCATATTTCTAAATGACACTGTGCAACAGACTTCTGTCTTGGGATAGCCAAGAACAAGGATTTGAACACACCTCGGATTCCAACACCGTCACATAGCGAGGAAAATTTTACATCAGAAAAAGGGGCAACAATAGATGACATTTTACAATCCAATAGTTCAGACCCCAATGAGAAGGGATGGTTGGTTTGGCCCACAGACAGAAACCGATCTCAGGGAAGATTCAGGGGTGCCACCGAAGGGTTCAGTACTCATACGCCCACGCTATGTACACAGATAAAAACATCCAAGGGTGGTGACATCATGCAGTGTTGGTAAATTATGCTTCGATTGGCTAAAGACCTCTACACTACCACAGGTGAAACAGTACTTATCCTTACTTACAGAGGATGCAGACCTATGAGATTTTTTATTAGGTCCCAGAAAGCTACGTCAAAAACGTTTCTTATATGCTGTCTATAATGAAATTTGGAAAATCTCCCAACAAGAAGCAGCGGAGAGACTACGAGAAATAGACAGGATTAACTTAGAAAAGGTGTTAGCCGTAATTGACAATGGTATGACTACGTTAACTTCCGGGATTTATTCACTGGGCAACATTGTATCTTCAGCTATTAATGTACTAAAACAAGATTTGTCCATACTACAGCCCAGGCAATTACGTTCTATTATGCTATTGAGCTGGACGCTGCAATCATTGCTAGCAGGTTATATGCCTTGTCGTTTTATCAACAGTACATCCTTGATTTCTGTAAACAATCTAATGGAAAAACAGATGAAAATGGCACAGAGGGGAGCAAAATATACAATGCTGCGTATTGAAAAACTGGACAGTTAATCCATGGCCATATAACTTTACTGGTCACAACTTTCCAGTTTCAGTATTGCCTAGAACAACAGGCAGGCAGATATGAAAAAATGGGTAGGGAATTCATCAAGGAATCTTGGGAATTACCGTATAGCTTTTGATGCAGGAGTGGGGATCTAGAAATGTTTCTGAGCGGTACAAACTGAGAACTCTTTAAGTGGATCTCTCATATGCTAGGATATCCTGCTGCACGGGTCCTGCAATGGTTCAGTAGCAAACCTATCCTGCCACTTGAGGGGTACCACGGCAGCCGGGATGACCCAAGTTTTCAGGCTAATTTCAAATGGGAGTTACTTGATGCTGAAGGATCAAGGTTGTTGAGGGATGATTCCGGGCATCGCTTATCTAGTCACCGTGTTAGCTTGCATCTCTTCCGCTGCTTAGCTTTCATTGCTTGGCTCAGTTTTTGAACTGTTCCCCTTGTGGGGATTTAGTCCCAATGAGCCCGTCGGATATCCCTTACTGTTGAATGATAAGATTTGTTACCTTTTTCTAGGCATCTATGGGTTAGCCTCTCTCACCTTGGCCTGCTTCTGGGTGTAGTTACGGTCTTGTTTTTCTCTCTGTCTCTCTCTATCACCATTTTATGGTTACTCAGCCCATACTACGTATGAATCTCAGCTTCAGCGAGGTGATGGCTTTTTCTATCCTTGATATATTTATATGCATGGAAAAGTGTGTGTGTGCACGTGTCTGTGTGTGTGTGTGTGTGCGTACATGTGTGTGTGTGTGTGTGGTGTGTGTGTACGTGTGTGTATGTGTGTGTGTGTATGTGTGTGTGTGTACGTGTGTGTGTGTGTGTGTGTGTGTGTGTGTGTGTGTGTGTGTGTGTGTGTGCGTGTGTGTACGTGTGTACTTCCAGTAGGTAGTTAGGGTTGGGACCATGTTTCTATAGGAAATGCCCTTTTTAACTTGCCTAGATCAGTGGTGCTGTTTGACGAATCTTCATTAAATTTTCCCAAAAAAGTGGCCTCATGAATCTTGTTCCTGAATCGAAACTTTTGGGGTGATCTGTTAAGCGGGGCCAAAAAAAAGGGGTAGGTAAAAAAAAAGTGTGTTTCCTATGTCAATTCCCATAAGAGCTTTAAACACGACTATAGCCCAAATGGCTGAACGGAATTACACCACATTTTGCAGAAAGCTAGCTTTTAGTCGGCAGATTGTGCTCTTTGTTATTTGGTGTACATCCGTTCAGAAGTCATTTGAAATTTAAGGGGACAAAATAAGGATATCTTTGGCCGCAGCTAATTCGCAAATAATAACTAGCTCGTGCAGGGAAATGCAGAGCTCTGACTGGCTGCCTCAACCAGAAAGTGTTGGCAGCCATCTTGGGACTCTGCTTGAGCCGAGTCCCCTCCAAAAAGTTTTTTAAAAAGAAAAGGGGATAGGGTCGGAATACACTGCTTGTTTTTTATTAACCCCCCTCAGGTGAGCCAGGTTAATCTTAAAAGTAGGTTATCATGTATTTAGCCCCCTCCTCCATTGGTATATGTCCGGGCCCTGGGGCATGGGGTCCCCTTGGCCTCCCTCCCCATTTGTTTATAGCAGTGCCCCGGGGAGGTGTCCCCGGTGCTGAAACCAGCCTGGGGGGCCACACAGACCCCTCCTCAAATAAAAAAATATAAAATAAAAGGCCAGGGGATGTGCTTCCCTGGGCCGAGATCAGCCCAGGGTGGGGGGCTGCGTTGTCCCCCTCCCCCACTCTTGTGGCCGGGCACCAGGGAATAGGGTCCCTGGGGCTGAAATCGCCCTAGGGAATAGGGGCCACACAGTGGGCCTCCCCCATTTGTTTCTGGACAGATAAAAATAGCCCTGGGAGGGGGGCCGCGCAGTCCCCCTTCCTCATTAAATTATGGCCAGGCCCCAGGGGACGGGGGGCGTGCAGCACCCATTCACAGACCAAATGTGGCCTGGCCACTCACACCCACACGCTCGGACACTCATGCACCCACTCAGAGACTCAGGCACTCACAGACCCAGTGAGACACTTATGCAGGTACACCCAGACCCCCTCAGACACTCATGCACCCAGTCACACTCCCTCTGAGATATTCGCACACCCACTGAAACACTCATCCACTCACTTGCACATTTACTCTCAAAGGTCATAAGTTCCAGTTAGAAAATAAAATTGAAAACCATTGAAATTCACTGAAAATACCAAAGGTTACAGGGACGTTATAGTTAGGAAATGGAATTTAAAAAAAACTAGAAATTCACTGGAAAAAAACAAAGGTTACCGTCTCATCTTTACTTAGTCACTATGTATGCACTAGCTCTTCTTTCCACCTCTATGGTTTCCACGCATTGAATAAATCCATCTTTGTCGTTCTGTCTCTGGGACTTTATCAACACAAGCGTTGCCCTTGTCAATTCTTGTTGTTCTAGTCTTCTTGATTTTTTTGACGGTTGCATTAATCCATGCTCCTCCACCGTGGATCTATTCTAAGGTTCTTTTCTCAAGGTCTCTCAGGACAGGTTTGCCTCTAATGCATTCGCTATTGCCTCTGGCCCTCTGAGCTGCAGCTGCCCATGGGTTTGGTTCTTGGGCCCATTTTCTCTGTTTTGCTGAATATGTTTGACTGACATCATGGTTTTCCTAGTCAAGGACCTATAGCTTAGTGGCATTGGGTATTGCCTTTGGGTTCCCAAGTCACAGCCAACCATGGGTCAGATCCCACCTTGGGAGCGATCTAGTATTGTATTTATATTCAATATTGTCTACGGACACATTTCTGTTCCTTTGTCATGGGTAACTCTATTGCCATGCTTTTCACCATCTTTATGACTTTTTAGTTGCCTGTGGTTCTTGCCACAGTTCTTAGGGTTAAGTGTATGCTCTTGCTCACCTAACTCCCTAAGAGCGTCTGGTCTGGTCTGTCTTATTATAGACCGGATAACTCTAATCAGGGAGTTTTTGCACGAACAGTTTGCAGACCCTCCTCCGGGAATGGTATTGCTTGGGTATCTATTCTAAGGTAAGGAATCTGCGGCTTCTCTCTATTAGATAAACATGTTACTTACCTTCGGTAACACCTTATCTGGTAGAGATGTAGTCTAGCCGCAAATTCCTAACTGGTCCACCCATTCTCTCCATCCTGCGAACTGTTTCCATCTTACCTAAAAGATCCCTTTCTTGGTATGCTCATACTGTGCATTTCACCTTCGTAATTGTTAATTCAAAGAGATATTTATCTTTTATGACACAGTGCTTCCATAGCCAGTTTTTATGATGAATGTGTGTTTTTGGCACGGTAAATAGTGACAGACCAAACTGACGTCAGAACATCGGGGAGGGGTTTATATGGACTCTGGTGACGTTGCATACATGGACGACGTCGGTACTGAGTTGCGCAACGCCCTCTACCGACGCACAGGGGTACTGCTGGAAAAACGTCCATATCCAGTCCGGCTCGAGGGGAGAATTCTAAGGTAAGGAATCTGCGGCTAGACTATATCTCAACCAGGAGTTTCTTCTGTCAAGCTGACAAGTGGGGCATATTGGTTTGAGCATGCAATACTGAACATAACGGGTGGGCAGGCGTGCACCGATTCTGCCATCAGAGCTTGAGTTTTTAGCTGCAGTTGATAAATCAATGGGACTACATTCATTTGATTTAGCAGGAATTCCATGACCCACTGTATATCTTGGTGATGGATTTCCACATTAGACCTGCTTTTTTGTTTATTACCTTTGAAGAAGTGAGCTGCTTTTGGTTTAGAGCCTATGGCCTCAGTCTGTTTTTTCCCTTTGTTTAATATATCCTCTACTTCCTCTATCAGGTTATCAATAGCATCTAAAGTGAAGTTTTCTACGGCATGTCTTTTTGCAGATTTTCCCTCAGACCCAGTGCCTGCAGCATTATCCAAAGCCTTTGTTTTGCCCATTATAATGTTAGTAAACACAGACTCTGGTAGTCACTGTTACAGCTAGGTAGATCACCTCCAGAATGCCTCCAAGCAGATAAAGCTTCATGGGGTGGCCCTGCCCTGCCTCTTCCTGTTGCTGACAGGCGCAGGACAGGTCCGCCCTTGTCCCAGGCTTCTCTGGGGCGTGGTCTGCACAGCAGGAGTTGCATTGGCACTTTATAGCGCTGCAGGGGGTGATACCCAGTCATTTCACCCCCAGGCTGTATAGTCAAAATCTCCTAAATATGGAATACACACCTGAGAATTTTGCTGTACTACAAAATCACAGTATTGTTCTCAGGGAATCCATACTGAATTGTGTGTATTTTAAGATTCTTAATGATTGTTTTAGGACCCCTATGAAATTGAGATGAATTGGGAATGCTTGATCATGACAAGTGTTGGAAAAACAACTCTGAATCAGTTTCCCCTATATTCTGTGGGGCTCATCTTTGCTACAGGATTACTGGCCTAAATTGTCAGATGTTTGTGGCGTAATATTCCCCAAATCTGTACACCCAGCCATAGTACATGATGTAAATGATATAACTGGTTTGAATGTACATAGACCTAGATGGTTAGTGGTATCTTTGGCTGCTACAAAGCTATGCATTCTAGGGAAATGGTAGCGGGATACCATACCCATGAGTAAAGAGTGCTTAATTGAACTCCAAAGAATTGCATCCTGTGATGTTAATATATATATATATATATATATATATATATATATATATATATATATATATATATATCTACTGGCGGTCGCCAGTAGATAGTTATAGTTAGGACCGTGTTTCCATAGGAAATCCGCAACATTCTATTTGGAATAACTTTGACGCCCGTTGACGAATCCTCGCGAATTTTTCAAAATAGGTGGGGCGCTACGCTCCGCTCCTACCCTGAAAGTCTCGGGGGGATTCGTCAAGCGGGGGCTAAGAAAAAAGGGGGGTCCCAAAACGCGTTTTCCCCATGCTTTTTCCCATAGGACCTTTAGTCCGAGCTACAGCCCGAACGGCTGAACAGAATTACTTGAAATTGGGCAGAGAGGTAGTCCTCAGGTCAGGGATGTGCCTTTTGCAGGTCTGGTGTAAATCTGTTCAGTAGGTCCTGAGAAAATAGCATTTAAATCAATATATATATCTGTAAGCGCGCTCCGTGCGCTTACGGTAAGCTTACCGTACGCGTACGGTGCCGTTCGCGAGCTCAATTCTGATTGGTGGTTACATGACTGTAAACATTCGAATCGGTCGAAATCAGAAAGTGTCGGCCGCCATTTTCTGTCTCTCGCTCTGAAAAACAAAGGTGGATAACGTGAAAAGGGGGCAACGAAGAGAGTTGCAGACCCCCTAGCGTTTGTCAGGGGGTCCACGAAGGACCAAAAAGTCCGAAAAATAAATGTAATAATTTTTAACAAAAATCGCGGAGTGCGCGTACGGTAAGCTTACCGTACGCGTGCGGTAAAAAAAAATAAAAAGAATTAAGAATCACATTTAATATATAAATGTAAGGACCCCCAAGGGAGAAAAAAACAATTGATATTTTGTAAAAAATGGCGAGGCGTGCACGGCACGAAATGCGCAACGTGGGCGCTCGGTGCGCGAAGAGCACCGAGCGCCCAGCACGGTGAAAAACCAGAAAAAAAAATTAAAAATAAATACATAACTTACAACCGTACAAATTCACTGAAAAAAACATAGGTTTCCCACACGTTATAGTTAGGAATTAGCATTTAAAAAAACCTTGCAAATTCACTTAAAAAACCATAGGTTTCACACAAGTTATAGTTAGCTGTACATTTCACTCGTAAAAAACCAATGAAATTCCACGTTATAGTTAGATCAGGTAACTATAACTTGCGCGACCGCAATCCACAATGTGTCATTTCAGATGTCATCATTGATGTCATGAGTGATGTCACTGACCATGTCATGAGTGATGTAATATGTGACGTCATCAGCAGTTTATTGTGGGCGCGCAAGTTATAGTTACCTGATCTAACTATAACGTGGAATTTCATTGGTTTTTTACGAGTGAAATGTACAGCTAACTATAACTTGTGTGAAACCTATGGTTTTTTAAGTGAATTTGCAAGGTTTTTTAAATGCTAATTCCTAACTATAACGTGTGTGAAACCTATGGTTTTTTCAGTGAATATATATATATATATAATGAATGATGATCTATACACATAGATTTGTATTCTGCCCTTGATAATGATTATTTGACTTCAAGTGGTAAACACAGGAGTAGTACATGAAACTGTAAGATAGCATACCGTCACAAAATGAGCAGTCCTTTAAAGGACAAACAACCACAAAACGGTGAGAATCAGCTGCGCTAATGGGACCAATGTGCATGACGTAATACAGTGTCACCTTACCTATCTAGATTTTTCACCCTTTAAACCTTTCCTTATTCCGTTTCTAACCCCCTCTCACCCACCTCCCTCTTCTTTATTTTTTATCAATAATTGACAGTGAGTTTCCTGATAAGCAGACCTGAAAGCTGTGTGTTTGGACTTCATTGCATGTAACTGTAACAGTCATAAAGTCCATTACGATAATAGTTAGCACTTCTTTTGTTAGCAGAATTGTCCTAAAAAAGTTACGTTTGTTCTCACATTCAGTATAGAGAAACTATGCCAATGACAGGTGTATTAACGAATAACTATACTGATAGAGCATGCTTCAGTTATAGTGCTAATAAGTTTCATGTAGTTTTTGGAAGTTAGTTGGGAACGATATCTGGAAATTTTAGTCTGAAACAGCTCTTAAAACTTATTACTGGTGTTGAGTTACTTCATCTGGGGGTGCTCTTAAAACCCAGTTGGGTTTGTGTAGTTTTCCAAAGTATTTGAAATCCATCCATTAAATTCTCCAAGCATTCAAACTATTAAATCAAAAAGTGAGTTCATGTAAGGGGTGGTTCGTTATTAGGAGAAGATTTGCAATGGACGCGTTTCACTTGGGTGTCATTTTTTAAGTAAATGTATATATTTTTTTTAATGGGTTGAGTAAGGTTTTTGCTGATTTCAATATTTAAGATCTAGTTTCAGTATGGATGCTATGAAGTTAGTACTTGTGCCTCTTGTGATACTGAAAAGGTGGTGGACTATGCTGTAGCAGAGGAAATGTGACTACTAAGTTCATTTTTATCAGTCGTAAATAGTATGTCTAAATTGTAATGAAATGCTGTTTGCATAAAGCGCTTGACCTGAGAGTGGATGCTCCATTAAAAATAGCCCAAGAGAGTTGGTGCCAGCAGGACATTGGGTCGGAAGTGTCTCCCTATAACACTGGCATGGCTCCTCCTGCTAGGCAGCTAGAGATACAGCATAGAATAGATGACCGCGTCCTGTAGAATATTGCAGATGAAGCATTAGTAATCACAGTGACTTCTGGATATTGAAGAAGAATCAGTTGATTTTGGCTTGTTCAGCAACGAATGATCTGTTCCTGTGTCCTAAAAGGAGATCTAAGATAGTGGTGTTCTTTTTAGCCTGACTGTGGTGGCCCAGCTCAGCACCAGATGTGCCCAGAACCAGAGGGGCATAGGAGCACTGGTGGAGCATCAAAGCAGATCAGAAGCTGTAAAGAGGCTGCTGGGTAGGAAACCTCATGATTTGGCCACTACAGTTAGGAACTTATACCTGATGCAGGTATTGCTAAATGGTTTCCATTTGAAGATGGGCAGAGATTCGCTCTGCTACAGTAGGCGACCGGGAAAGGAGAAAAAATCCCACTATCTTTTGAAGTACGTCCTACTCAAAAGTCCCCCATCACTACCACTACTTTTCTGTAACAAGTGTGTGAAAGATTCTAGGAACCCTTGAAATAAATTAAATGTCACATCTACGAGAAAAACAAATGTCAGCCCTCATCCAGAGAGTATGAAATAATCTTTCTGATATGTAGTAGTTGAAATGCAGTAGCTGTTGGGGCGACAAAAGTGGATAGGCAAACACAAGTTGATATTGGAAGAGAGATGTTAGCCTCTGTAAACAAAGGAATGAAAGGGGATAAATTAAGTTTCAGAAACGTTCAACATATGGCATCACTTAATGTAGATCCATTTTGGTGCCCTTGGACATATACTGGCCCTTAGATAGATTGCAAGTTTAGACTTTAAAAAGCCTAATATCGTATCATTTTGGTTTAACATATGCTCTCATTTCTGTAAATGTAATGGAAGCAATAAAGATGAAGTTGCCTAATCTGTGGCATAACATTTAAAAAAATGAGTAAAATTGAAGGGTTAAACAGTATGTTTTGTGATTGGGAACTGCCAAGCATGGGCACAATAAAACTCATGAGTCATGCAATCAAATTCAGCAATAGGTGGAAGTAGAAATACATGTACATATACAAGAAAAACTAAAACAGGATGTCATTTTTGTGTGAGAAAAAAAGATATGATT
Source organism: Triturus cristatus (assembly GCF_964204655.1). Taxonomy (NCBI): domain Eukaryota; kingdom Metazoa; phylum Chordata; class Amphibia; order Caudata; family Salamandridae; genus Triturus; species Triturus cristatus. Next base: position 731,275,383 of record NC_140585.1, on the reverse strand, counting down.
TTGAAGAAAAAAATACTATGTGCAAATGTGTTCAGTGTGTTAAAATATTTTCCTAAATATTGTTTGCTAAAATATATTTGACCAAAAACTTGTCTTTTTGTGTAATCTGTTATTTTGGCCAAAATATATTTCCATAAATTTCACCCTCCCTTAATATATTTTAACTTAATCTAACTTTGTGTACTACCTTTTATCTTGTGTTTTTTAACATATACACACACAGATTGGTTCTCTTACATAGGGATACAGAGCCAATAGCTAAGAATTCTATTTAATGTTTTTTATCATTGTCTTTATTTTGCTGTTCTGAATTGCTTTTTTATTTTCTATTAATTTTACCATTTTAAGAAATACCATTACAGATTTAAAATTCTTACCATAATCCCAAAATGCTCTTTACTTTTGCTTAATGAATGTGACTTTGAAACTCTGTTGTCATATTATAAATATATATTTTGATGAAATGTTCTTTTTTGTGTCATAGCATATAATAGCAGGTGTGTTATGGAAAAACAAGGTTATTGTGAAAGATGCTTTTGAAAGGTAATTTTAGCAAAAGAGGTTTAGGAAAATTTGGTTATCACATTCTAACATGCAAAATGAAAACATTTTCAAGATTGTGACTCACTTCAAGATGAGAATGAATTCATACAATACCCTCACATTATGTGTTGTTCAGTACATTTCATTGTATTTCTAATTGCCTTTAAACTTTGGGTGTTTAGGTAATGCGATGGGCTATGTGCGCATGATCAGGTCTGGTGGTCTACATTGCTGCAGTAATGCAATAAGGTATGTGTACATAAACAGTGATGATTTGTCTCTCTTTTTATGTTCAGTCGTTGTTTATTCCTTTCTTTACCCCATTTGCGCTTAATCTCAGTGAGCGCCAGAGTTTTGCTCAACCATAAACCCTTCCGTGCCTCAATGGGTTCAGAGTAATTATACCATTCTCACTAAAGTTCTAACTTTACTTTTTGTCAGACGGCAGTAAACAGATAGGCATTAGCCCCACAATATGTGATATATGACAGCAGGTTTCATGATCTGGTCAGTTCTCCTTTCTCATTTTCACTTGTTGAAGGACTCAGTTCAAATTGAGAAGCCCAGTTGCACTGTGGCAATTCAGTATCTCAGATGCCTCAATACTTAAAAACATTTTATTGTTCACCAACCTCACAAGACTTTGTTTAATTATCAGAGCTTTTAAAACTGGCATTCATAAGACGTAGACAGATCTAATAAAATGACAACATTCAAATACAAATTGTAATAACCGAATTACATTGACATTGGTAAGCGCCAATATCAATTTACAGGAAACTGACACCATTAAAGGATTTCCTCCTTGACATTCACGAGCAGGACAAAATGTGCGCTTATTTGGGTCTGCTGTTCTGTGAATGCTGACCGGTGAAATAGCATGCTAGACCAAGCAAGTAGCGGTACAAGCATTTTTTTAAAATTAAATATCTTAATCCTTATCCATATCAAGTCCCATGCTGGCATGAGAAACTGAGCTGTTTTCAGAACAGTTGGAAAAAAAAACCTCTGAGCTCCATGTTTTCATTCAGTAGAAGAACAACAATGCCTTGCTGATCAAAAAAAATGAACTCCTTTCAGAAGCAAAAGTGATGACATGTCCGAATTGTCAGTGAGGCAAACAGAGTAATCTGTTGAGACCCAGTTAGGTCAGAATCTCTGAATGGCACACTCATATAAACCAATCTGACCGATAATCCTTTATGGTACCTTTACAACCTGAGTGCTGTGTTTCTATATTTAAATTGAGCCCTGCATTTGATAATATCAAGAAAGGAGCACTGACCAGAACATGTAACCTGCTGCCATATACCACAGACCGATGGGTTGATGTTTTCCGACTGTGGAGCCCGGTGTGCAGCTTATGACACGCTGCCAGTGGAACTCTTGAAGTAGTTGCCCACAGCCATGACTCACAACTGTAGTTCTGAATGTTTAAGATATTTTCAAACCTTTGGCATAGTTCTACAAAGTGTCACGCTGAATCTCAGTAACAAAACATTAAACCTGGCAATGTAGCAGTTAGGTATTACTTGGTGATGTGGTTAGGTTTTAGTGCCTCCATTCTGTTTCCTAAAAGCATCAAAGATTGTCAGACACCACATATATGGTTCAACACAATCACTCGGAAACTGTGTACATTACAAGAAAATGAAGCGCCAAGGTTTAATTTGTACTATATATAAAATTAAGTAATGTTATAGTTAGGTGAAATGTTAAGTAACAACTTAATATTTTAAACTAAACAAAACAGAAATTCACCAGTTCTAATTATCTCAAGTGACTATAACTTGTGCCTTAAGGTAACTATAATAACTCGCACCCCGCCATGCAAAGTTTTCTCCTCAATAATTTCACTGCAGATGTTGCAGTGATATTATCAATGATGTCATAGAAGATGTTATGAGTGATCTAATAAGTGGGGAAATTAGTGGTGCATGAGTTATACTTACCTTAGGGCACGACTTATAGTTACTTGAGATAACTATAACTCGTGAATTTCTGTGATTTTTTTTTAACTTTACGTTGTTACTGAGCATTTCACCTAACTATAGCGCTACTTTAATCTTAGTTTTAATTCAGTGAATTTGTATTTAAAAAAGATTTTTTTTAAGGAAAGTAATATTTTGTATCATAAGTAAAGCCAAACCCCTGCTGGTCAGGCCCTGCTTCCAACCTCTGCAGGAAGCCAACCCCCTGCTGTGTGGCCGTCCTCCCTGCGCATTATTAGACCCTGGTGACCCCATCGCCGAGGCCACGTATAATTGAAAACGGGAGAGGGCCATGATGCCCCTTCCCCAAGCCTTCTCAGGCCCCGGGTTCTCCATTCCCCCGGGACTCTATTATAGGTGGGTGCCTCTGTACTCACCTGGCGTACCCCCAAACAACACGAGTGGGGGCCCTGGAAGGAGCCGCCAGTGACCCCTGGGCCCCGCATAGGTCAGAAGCCAGCATCGCAGAAGTGCCAGCATGGAAACAAAAGTCTGCTCCTAACCAGCGGAAACTGTTTTAAATCTTCCCATGGCTAGGAGCAGACTTGCATGTTTGCTCCCATTTGGCAGGAGACTGAGCCAGCCTGGGGGGGGTAGGGTCCCAAGGGCCTTTAAAGGCTCATGGCCGCCCCTCCCCATTTTACCACTGGATCAATGCAAAAATTGGCGATATGGGGCTTTTAGTTTTTTTTGCCTAGGCTAGGTCCCCCTTATATTATTATTTTTTCTGGGCAGGGTACTAAGTTTCTGAGTCATGTAATGGCTGACAGCAATGTTTTTCTCATTTTATTGGCAGCCAATCAGACCAGTCGCTCCTGTGGGAGTCTGACTCCCGCTGGAGGGAATTGGCCCAAGGGGGAAAAAGATTCCTGGTCAAATCCAAACACTCTATTTAAAACAAATTGGGTTTGAGTAACTCACAAGAGTCCCTCGGAGCCAACCATCCAGATATACAAATTTTTAATTTTGTTGTCAATCCATTTAATAGTTTTTGAGACACTAAAGCACAATCGGCACGCCAAGATCTAGCTTCATGCCAAAGTTGGTGTAATTCCATTCAGCAGTTTTTGCGGTCGTGCTGCCTAAAGAAGTCTATGGAAAATGCATGGGTAAATTTACTTTTGGGACTACCCCTTTTTTCTTGACTCCCTACTTCACAGATCACCTCAAAACTTTCCAGAAAGAAATTGAGGGGAATGTGCCTTTTTTGAGATGTTTGGTGAATATAGGTCAGATGGCGCCATAGTTATTAGCAAACTATAAAACACTTTGGCTATGGTAAAGAAATCCTAACTAGAACTACCCAGTGGCCACCACCCTTGGGTTTTATAGCAAGAGAGAGAGAGATTCACTAAAAAAAGCAGCAATTAAAGCAACGTTATCATTAGGTGTGATTAAAAAGTTTTATTTTTGTTTGAAATATGCACTGAAAAAAACAAAGTTTAAAGTAATATTATAGTTAGGTCACTATGTCTGTGACAACATTAAAGTTTTGAACTCAAAACAACACAGAAATTCACCACTTTTAGTTGACTGAGCTAAATAGAATTTGCGCCCCCGCCATGCACTGCTTAAAACCTCTCGCCAAGCCTTATTAGGCCCAGGTGCTCCCATCTCCGGGGGCCCCCTTTTTAAATAGGTGGTTGTCCATCCAGGTCCCACCATGCAGGTGTTGACTCCAGCTGGCTCCATGCACAGTTTGGGAACAGGCACTGCTCCCGTCCTCTGGGACCAGCTACATATGCTGCTGGCCCTGGGCTGGAGTAATATCTTTATCTGCTTCCCTATCTGCATCAGTGCGGGCAGGAACTCAGCTAAGTCTCAAACACAGGTTACCTTGCCCGTGCCAGTGCAGGCAGGGAAATTACTGTGTCCAGGGGATGGGGTCCCTGGGAACATTAAAGGCACAGAGAGGAGACCGTGCACCTCCCTCGCATTTAATTTAAGCACCATCCCTGTGAGATGGGGTCCCTAGGGCATTTTTAAAGGCTCAGGGTGAAGGGCTGCGCGATTTCTCTCCCCTTAAAATATACTTTGGGTCACGGGGATTGGGTCCCCAGGGCCAAAAATGTCTCACGAAGAGGTGGGCACATGCCTCCTTCATTAAAACAATGCAGCTTCGGGCTGTTATTTATTTATATCTGAAAGAAACACGTAGTGATAGAGTCCTTACCATAGAATTACCCCCAAGCATCAGACTGGATCCAGAAACATTTCGTCAGCAGTACCCCTGCGCGTCGGTAGGCGGCGTTGTGCGGCTCCGCGTGCTTCGTTGGCGCCAAAATGACGTTGCTGGAGCTACTTAGACGCGCCCACGCACGCTGACGTCAGTTCTTTCTTTTTCCACGCCAGCAAGCGCAGATCCGGGAAGAGCAAGTACCCCCAGTCATTTTTTGAATGAGTTTTTTCGAGCCCTTTTGTCTCAATTTCTTCGAGTCGATCGACTCCTGGTGTCGTAGGGATGCCTGGCTTCAAGAACTGTGGGGACTGTCACCGCATGATGTCGGTGACGAACCCACACCGCGTGTGTCTCTACTGCCTAGGGTGCAACCACAACTCCAAGTCATGCACCGACTGCCGGCCATGGTGCCAAAAACTTTGCGGGAGCGGTCGTGAAAGTTGCTGCAAGTCCGGCAGTCTGCTCCGCGCCGCTCAAGGTCCCGTGGGAGGTCGAAGGACTGGTCGCGGAGCCGTCACCATCATTCTTCTGGATCTAAGTCTTCGCACTCGGGGTCAGGTAAGTCGAAGCATTCCAAAAAGAAGTCGAAGAAGCGTCGTCGCTCCTCGACTTCCTGTCGCGTGACGCGGCTGAGGGTGCGGATGGTGCCACCCCCGCGGCTCCGGCGGAGCCTGCGACGCCGACGCCTGCCTACCCACCCTTTCCGGGTCCGTAGGCAACACCTGCTCAGGTGCAAGAGTTTCTTGCTACCATGCCCCAACTCTTTGGGCTGTCTGGCCCCGCCGGTGCGCCTACGGGCCCCGCAGGCCCGACTGGAGGTCCTGCCTTTCCATTGCCGGCGGCTCCGGCACGCCACAGGACCTTCCGGGATCGGACCCCGGTCGACGCCGGTTGACCTCGTAACTCGTAACACCTCCACCAGCGTCGACCCCACCGGCACCACCTCCGACGTCACCTGTTCCTCGGGACAACATTGTCCCCAGTTTCAGCCCTGAACCGGACACGGTGCCAGATCGGTGCCGTCTGGCGCAGATCCCGACGCTGATGGGGCCATTTTTTCCCTATGTCCGTCCACCTTATTTTCAGCCTGTTTCACAGACTTCGGAGGAAGGGTAGGACTGGGAGGGGTCTGAGGACCCTCTCACACAGCAGTGTGATTATGATCCGGACTGGGCAGAGGATTTGGGGGAGGCCAGTGGTCTTAACACCTCACCTGACCTTGGCATGCTGTCTCCTCCTACCGTGGCTATGGAGGAGGGAGCCAGTTACGCAGTGGTTGTACGTAGGGCAGCCGAGGCCCTCCACATCGAACTCCCTACGGTGGCCTTCAGGACTAATCTCCTGACAGAAGTGCTTCAGCCGGCGGCAACCTCTTCGGAGCCCTTGCCGCCTTTTAATGACGCACTTTGACGTCCTTTTGGGCACTTGGTCCAGGCCCAACACAGGGACTCCTGTGGACAGGATTGTGGCCCGCCGCCATCGACGGCTCCGGGCGACCCCCTCTTTCTCTCCCAACACCCCACTGCCGAGACCATGGTTGTCCAAGCCTTTGCTTCCCAGAGCGCATTCCCTTCCGCACCACCAGATAGGGAATCCAAGAAGCCGGAACAGCTTGGCAAGAAGCTGTTTTCATCTGCCAGTTTAGGGCTGCGGTCGGTGAACACCGCATGCTTCTTGGGCCATTATTCCCACTCTCTGTGGGATACGTTTGCGCAAGTGCTGCCCAATTGTCCGGAAGAGGCCCGGACAGTACTCTCCCAAGCTATAGTAGCTGGCCGAGACGCAGCAAAGTTCACCATTAGTTGTGGGCTTGATACCGCCGACTCGCTGGGCAGGGCGATTTCCACGACGGTGGCGCTTCGGCACCATGCCTGGCTGAGAAGACCTGGCTTCTCAGGGGATGTCCAGAACACCTTGATGGACATGCCCTTTAATGGCATTCGCCTTTTTGGCAATAAGGCGGATAGTGCTTTGGAGAGGTTTAAGGACTCCTGGGCTATGGCCAAGTCCTTGGGCCTGTCAGCCACTCGCCCTCCTCCACCTTCCGCTTTTCTCTCCTTTCATGGCCACGGAACGGGTGCCCCAACACGTTTGTTCCAGAGCCACAGGCCTGCGCAGCAACATTCTCAGCGCGGCCGTGGACGTGTGAACCGTCAAGGCGGTTCTGGGGGCCAGCGGGTGGGTCAGTCCACCTCCACCCCCGCAGCATCCACTACAAAGCCTTCCTAGTCCAACCTTTCAGGCCCATCAAACGCCAGTGGGCAGCAGAATTCACCATCATCTTCCCCATTGGCGCAAGATCACTTCGGACAAGTGGGTGCTGCAAATTGTCCGAGTAGCCCCTTCGAGACTTTCCCTCCAGCCATGCCACCTCAATACCACCGCATGTCGGGGGACCATCTTGCACTTCTTCAGCAGGAAGTCACGGCCCTTTTGGCCAAGAGGGCCATCGAGCGCGTTCCTGGGCCAGAAGTAGGTCGTGGTTGTTCTTCCCACTACTTTCTGTTCCCCAAGAAGGACAAGGGTCTGCCTCCTATCTTAGACCTTCGGAACGTCAATCGCTTCCTCCGGAAGGAGAAGTTCAAGATGCTCACACTTGCACAGGTCTTGTCTGCCCTAGACCCGCAAGATTGGATGGTAGCGTTGGACTTGCAGGACGCCTACTTTCATATTCCCGTCCTGCCGGCCCACCGGCATTACCTGCGGTTCACGGTAGGCCACGAGAACTTTCAGTTTACCGTGCTCCCTTTTGGCCTTACCAGCGCCCCTCGGTGTTCACAAAAGTGATGGCGGTGGTCGCAGCTCATCTGCGCAGATCAGGGGTCCAAGTCTTCCCCCATCTCGACGACTGGTTGTTGAAGGCGTGCTCGCCCCAGGCAGTCGTCTCCCACCTCCAGACTACGGCCGACCTCCTGCATTTGCTGGGGTTCTCCATCAACGTGCCGAAGTCGCACCTGGTTCCCTCTCAGAAGCTCCTCTTCATTGGAGCGCTTCTGGAATCGGCGCAGTTTCGGGTTTATCCTCCCGAGCAGCGAGTCGGGGATATTCAGGCTATGATTCCGATCTTTCAGCCTTTATCCCGGGTTTCGGTCAGGATGACCCTCCGGCTGCTGGGCCTGATGGCCTCCTGCATCCTGTTGGTGGATCATGCCAGATGGCGTATGCGGGCTCTGCAGTGGGACCTGAAGTTCCAGTGGGCACAGCATCAGGGCAACTTGACCGATTACGTCCAGATCTCAGAGGGCACCTCACTACAATTGCAGTGGTGGCTCACAAATCGTGATTGGGTCAATAGCAGATCCCTCTCCCTTCCCCAACCGGAACACACAGTGGTGACGGACGCGTCCCTTCTGGGATGGGACAGCCACCTGGGAGAGGCGGAGATCAGAGGACTCTGGCCTCCGGCGGAGTCCAGGCTCTATATCAACCTTCTGGAGCTTTGGGCGATCTGACTTGCTCTGAAAGCATTCCTTCCCTCTGTCAAGGGGAGAGTAGTGCAGGTGTTCACGGACAACACCACTGCCATGTGGTACTGCAACAAACAGGGCGGGGTGGGGTCGTGGACCCTATGTCAGGAGGCTCTACGTCTTTGGACATGGCTGGATACATCAGGGCATTTTCCTGGTCGTTCAACACCTGTCAGGTTCTCTAAACGCCAGGGCTGATGAACTCAGCCGCCGGTGCATGATGGATCACGAATGGCGTCTGTACTCTGACTTGGCGCAAGGTCTCTTTCAGCAGTGGGGAGAGCCTTGGTTAGATCTATTCGCCACAGAAGAGAACGCGCAATGTCATTGTTAGACCTGGCACCTTGGCGTGAGTTTCCCTTCCACTTTTTTGATGGTGTGCCTCAAATGTTTTGCTGGTGTTGTCCGCTCAGGGCACTGCGCCACGGCTAATCCGTGCCGCAGTGCAAGTGCTCCCTAGGTAAAGTGTACCGGTAATTGATGTTCATGATTGGTTTATTGGATTTACTGTCAGTCCCCAGTAAAGTGCACCAGGGGTGCCAGGGCTTGTGAATGCCAATGCTGCTGGTGGGCTTGCAGCGCTGGTTGCGCCACCCACAGAAAGCGGCCTTGTAAAATATGTCTAGGGTCTGCCACCGCCGACCCTGCGTGCAGTCCGGGACTGTCGCGCTGACTGCGCAAGTGCCCCCACTTGCCAGTCCCTAAACCTTCCCTTACCTACATATTAGCCACCCCTCTGGTAGGTCCAAGGGCAGGGTGCATTGTAGGCATAAGGTAGGACATGCCCCGATGTGTGTGGCATGTCTTAGTAGTGAATTACAGCCATTTTCGTTTTTCACTATTGAAGGCTACCTGCTCTCCATAGGCCAGAATGGGCTGCTGGAGTCGCTACACGCTGTGACCCCAGTGGACTCAGAGAGCATGGTAGAATGTCAAGTTTAGTATGCCTGAACTCAGGATAATAAAATACTTCTTGTAGTCAAGTTTATTTTAATATCCTGGGTTTGTAAATACTACTTTTAGAAAGTCAGTATTTACTGACCTGGCCTTTTCTTTCCGCCACCTCTGTGTGTGTGTGTTCTGCCTAGCAACAGTAAGGAGCAGGGTTGGGGAATCCCCAGAGACAGGCTGGCTGCCAGGTGGTGGGTAGAGAGATTACACCAGGATGGGTGGGAGGAGTACACCTTGACTCTTGAATAGACCTGTGCTCTGCCACCACAAAGCCGGCTCCGCCACCTGTGGAGCGGCTGATGTCTCTGCCCTGCTGCTGAAAGGAAAGAGCAGAGTCACCATAACAAAGTGCTCCAGAACTGGACTGAGCCAGGCCCAGGCCCCCTGGCGCTAAAGAACAAAAGAATCACTGTATAAAAGTAGGAGCCTGGCTCCTAAGAAATCAGAATCCTGTTTTACCACAAAGAACCTCTGCCTGACTAGAAGGAGAAGAAGACGCTGGAAGGACTGGCCTGCTGCTTGCCTTGCTGAGAAAGGAGAGGAAGAGACTTGCTGAAAAGACTTTGCTGCTTTGTGCTTTAAACATTCTCCAAGGGCTTGATCTGAGTTTGTTCCCTGAACAGAACCCCGGGACCAGTGGGTTCTATGTGCCTTTGCTCGTCCTGAAACTCGAGCCGTGTGTGTATCCCGCTTGAGGAAGACTGCGCCCCTCATCGCCCCTCCTAGGGCCGTGACACTCGGGAGCCTGCCTGCCTTTGCCCCCCCTTGAGAGCCTCGTTTCGACCGGAGTCGCTCTCTACCCCGGGCTAGGCCGCCGGCACCTCTGCCACCGCCTGCTATTGGAGCGCGCTGAAGCGCTATCGCCCCTCCCGCCGGAATTCTTGTCCGACGATCGTGATCCCCGCCGGGTCCCCAGCTGCACGGACCATGCCCTGTGACCCCGCTTCGCGATCTCGACCTGAGGTCAGGCCGCGCCACCCCCGCTGAGGAGACCCCCGCACTGCCGTGCTGAGGGTCGTGGCCCGCGCCTGCCTGACTACCCGCAGCCGCTCAAGAGGATCCAAAGGAGCCCCCATCACTGCTGAGTCGCACCCTCCCGTGCCGACTCCCAAAAGCAACTACCCGTTCTTAAGAATTCCAGTATCGGGCTCGGGGCCCGCAACGCCTTATTTCCCCGTTCGCAGGAGCCGATTTCTGTAAGTACTGGAACCCCAAGTAACATTTGCGAGAGACTACAAAGTATCTAATTTGAAACTGCAAACAAAGAACATTTGCCTGCTTTACAATCTGGTGGCATAGCGAAAACTTTATTGGTCTTGTGATAAGTCTGCTGAGATATATATACCTATTTTTACATAAAGAAGCGTATTTTTCTACATATCCAAGTCTGGTGTCCGTTTCTGGGGGGATTGATGTATTTACTGTGTGTATGATTGTAAGTGCTTAACCAACAACGCCTGAGGAATCGCCTTGGCTGCTCACGCCACGCACCTAGAGGGTGAGCAAGGGTCATTCACGAGGGGTTATCCTGCGCCCTGACATAGAGGAGAGGGTTCCTGCTTGACACAAGGACAACCTTGCGCCAACCAGAGACCCCCAAGTCTAACATTGGTGGCAGCGGTGGGATGTCGGATTTGCATTTGTAATTTGCATACAGTGAATTATTAATCACCAGATAGTGAGAGCAGACCAAGTAACGCAGCCACAGGTTTTCATTTTTGAACTGTTGAAACATCGACCATTGCTTCAGCCATGCCTGGCTCACTCCCTGCTGGAAGAGCACTCTCTGTGATTTCTGGAATAGATGAGGTGGATTGGGAGGGACTGGAGGGATACACAGTAGAGCAATTGAAAGGCTACAGTGTAAAACTCCGAGTTCCCCATGCTGGATTCAAGAGGAAGATCCAGTACACCAAGGCGTTGAGAGCCTGGAAGGAGTCAAGAGACCCACAGAATGCGGGGGACATCGTTCCACCCGACAACCTTGGGGAGCCCAGCAGAGTCCTGTCGCCAGAGGAGCTGGCAGACAGGGCGCATGCAATGGAGATGGCAAAGTTGGCAGGACAAATGGAAACGGAAAAGCAGAAGTTGGCCTTGGAGGCACAACAACGCCAAATGGATCATGATATAAGATTGAAGGAGTTGGAGCTGAAGGCGAAAAGTTTGGACACCGCTCCTTCTGGTGGCAGCACTCCGCCGGTGCAGGTAGAGTCCAAGGTGTACATCCCCAAAGATGTAGTTAAGGAGTATTTTAGAAAGGATGACATAGGGCAGTGGTTTAGGGCCTATGAGGTGGCCATGTCTTCACACCGGGTCCCTGAGAGAGACTGGGGAGCAGGGTTGTGGGGAAGGTTCCTTGCTGAAGGGCGGGACACACTGTTAGATTTGCCCCTAGAAATCCAGACCTCATACCCCCATATGAAGGAAGCTTTAATGACCAGGTATGGGTTAACTCCTGAGCTATATAGACAGAGGTTCAGGGAGACTAAGAAGATCCCTGAGAGTACGTATGTGGAGTATGTAACTTTTTTCTGCAGAGCACTGGATGGTTGGGTGAAGGGTAGCAAGGTGAATGATTATCAAGGACTGCTTGATTTAATTACTTGTCCAGTCAATGTTTTCCTGAGCTACGCCAGCACCTGATTGATAGCAAGCTGTCCAACCCGAGGAAGCTTGCTGAGGAGGCGGACCGCTGCCTCAGCACCAGGGTCCACAAGGATCAAGTGGGAGACTCCGCCAAAGGTGGGCAGGGTCCCCCGCAGAAGAGTGGGGGGGACAAGGGTAAACAGAAGGGGTTCCAAAAAGGCCCCCAAAGTAATCCCCAAGGGAACCAGCAGAAGGGTTCTCAGCCTCCCCCGCCCCGCAGCAGAACGGGGCCCCGACAGGTAGGCCTGTTCCAAAGGGGCCCTTCAATTGTTACAGGTGTGGTGACCCGGGTCACATTGCCTCTGATCCTAAGTGTCGCCTGTTTGGTAAGACAGCACCCACTGGTGCTCCACCCCGGCAAGTAGCTAATGTTAATTTTGGGGAGGAGGTAGCAGTCCAGGGGGGTGGGGGTCCCGTGCATATGACCCTAGTCTCGCTAGGAGACAGTGAGATGGTCCCTGAAACCTACTTACCCTCTAACACTAAGAAATATAGGCAAGTAGTGACCATCAATGGAAAGAAGGTTGAGGCTCTTAGAGATACAGGAGCCAGCGTGACCTCGGTGAGGCAACACCTGGTGTCTCAAGAGCAGATTGTACCCAATGCCTACTGTAGGGTTGTCAATGCTGACAACATAGAGAGTCGTTGTCCAATGGCTCAAGTTCCCTTTGAGTGGGGGGAGGTCTCTGGTACTCTACAAGTCGCTGTGAGAACTGACATGCCTGTAGACTGTCTGCTAGGGAACGACCTGGAGAGCTCCCCTTGGGAAAAGGTGGAGAAGACCACGCATCTGAGGATGGTGGGTCTACCCGACTGGGCGTGCGTGACCACCCGGTCAATGGCAGCCAGTAGGGGTGTTGAAAGGGTCCTGGAGCCTGAGGGAGAGGTCCAGGAACCGGCCTTAGGGAGAAGGCGCAGGAGGCGCGGGAAACCGGCCCCCGAAGTTCCCACGGCCCAGGAGGAAGCAGACCCTGAGGGGGATGCTCTGGAGCCTACCGGGGAACAGATTGCCGAACTGGGAGACCTGCCTGAGCTGACCCATTGGCAGCAAGAAGGAGGTCCCTCCAGGGAGGAATTCTGCAGGGAGCAGAAAGAATGCCCTTCTCTCGTGGGTATGCGGCAGCAGGCTGCAGACCAGGCCAATGGTGTTCAGGCCAAAACACACTACGTGTACTGGGAGAGTGACCTCCTGTATTCAGAGCCTAAGGCTGCTGAACCTGGGTCGGCCCGTGTGCTGGTGGTACCCCAGAAGTTCAGAACCTTCCTACTGGGGCTGGCTCATGATGTGCCTTTAGCAGGACATTTGGGGATGGACAAGACCTATGACAGGCTTGTCACTCACTTCTACTGGCCCCAAATGCACAAGAATTCAGATTCCTACTGCAGAACCTGTCAGACTTGCCAGGCAAGTGGTAAGAGCGGAGGGAAGCACAAGGCTCCTCTGCAACCCTTCCCCGTGGTCGGTACGCCATTCCAGCGAGTGGGTATTGATATTGTTGGGCCTCTGGACCCCAAGAGAACCCTGGGCAACAGGTTCATCCTGGTCTTGGTGGATCTTGCCACCCGGTACCCTGAAGCCATCCTTCTGAGGACAGTGACGGCCCCCGTGGTGGGACAGGCACTGATGGGAATTTTCTCCAGAGTGGGATTCCCTCTAGAGGTGGTGAGCGACAGGGGGACCAATTTCATATCCACATATATGAAATCCCTGTGGAAGGAGTGTGGGGTAACTTACAGGTTCACCACTCCTTACCACCCCCAAGGAAATGGGTTGGTTGAGAGATTCAACCGGACCCTCAAAGGCATGATCATGGGCCTAGATGGTCCAATGAGGCGTAAGTGGGACGTCCTCTTGCCATGCCTGCTCTTCGCTTACCGAGAGGTGCCACAGAAGTCTCTAGGGTTCAGCCCCTTTGAGCTTCTGTATGGTCACCCGGTAAGAGGACCTCTGAGTTTGGTCAAGGAAGGCTGGGAGCAATCTCCCAGGAAACCTCCCCAGAATGTATACAGTTACATGCTGGCCTTCAGGAACCAGACTAGGCGTTTCAGGCAACTTGCTGAGGCAAATCTGGAAGCCAGCCAGGAAGAGATGAAGCGGTGGTACGACCGGAATGCCACTCTGGTAGAGCTTCAACCTGGACAAAAGGTGTGGGTCTTGGCCCCAGTAGAGCCTTGTGCACTAAAGGATAAGTGGACAGGTCCATTTGAGGTTGTGGAGCGCAAAAGTCCTATCACCTACTTGGTGGACATGCAGTCTCCCAGGAACCCTTTGAGGGTCCTACATGTTAACCGCCTTAAGCCCAAGAAGATCAAGCGCAACCGGGCCCAAGTCATTCTTGTGGCTCCGGACTGGGCTCGAAGAGTATGGTATCCCGAGCTACTCAGCATGGCTATCGATCCCCCGATCCGACTGCCTCTTCGGGAGGATCTTCTGTCGCAGCAACAGGGGACGGTCCTCCACCCGAACCTGTCCAGTCTCCACCTCCTTGCGTGGAGATTGAGTGGCAGCAGTTGATGTCTTTTGACCTGCCTCCCGAAGTTTGTTAAGTAATCTTGGCAGCCAGGCGTCCCTCCACTAAGACGGTATACGCCTGCCGGTGGAACAAGTTTGTGGCATGGTGCACAGCAAAGGCTGTGAATCCCCTTTCTGCCCCTCTTTCGGAGGTCCTCTTATTCCTCCTTTCTTTGGCCCAGCAGAGCTCTCCTCTGGGCACTAGTAATACTATCTGTCGGCCATTTCAGCTTTTTTACGGCTTCCAGATCAGCCTTCCCTTTTCAAGTCCCCGATTGTAAATAGATTCTTAAAAGGCATTACTCCTCTTTTCCCTCCTGTACCTTTCATAATGCCTCAGTGGGACTTGAACCTGGTTCTGACATATCTGATGTTTGCTCTCTGTGAGCCACTTCACAACTGTCCTCTTCGTCTTCTCACTTTAAAGACAGCTTTCCTGGTGCCCATCACCTCTGCCAGGAGAGTGAGTGAGCTCCAGGCTCTTTCTTCTAAACCTCCTTTTCTCTCTGTCCATCCGGACAAAGTGGTTCGAAGGATTCGTCCATCTTTTCTGCACTCTTATTCTACCTGAACCGCACACAACAGTTCTGGGTGGATGACCAGCTCTTTGTTGACTACATGGGCGCTAAGAAAGGTCGGGCCGTGCACAAGCGGACCATCTCTCGGTGGGTCGTTCTGTGCATAAAGGCTTGTTACTCTTTGGCTAAAAAGGAGCCTCCGGTTGGGCTGCGCGCCCATTCTACCAGGGCGACGGCAGCTACTACTGCTTTGGGACGGCGAGTTCCCTTGCATGACATCTGTCAGGCAGCTATGTGGGCCTCGCTGCACATGTTTACCAAGCTTTATTGCCTGGACAGCCAAGTCCAGAGAGATGGCTTCTTTGGCTGTTCTGTTCTTCAGGACTTTCTGCTGTGATCTTGGTTCGCAGACCCACCACCGGGGTTGGTATTGCTGGGGTATCTATTCTAAGGCAAGGAATCTATCACTATGTGTTTCTTTCAGATGCACAAGTTACTTACCTTCGTTAACGATATATCTGCAAGAAACATTAGTAGTGATAGATTCCTTACCGCCCCACCCATCCTCCCCATTCTGAGAACTGATTTCTTAAGGGTTAAGGTAATCTCTTTCAGGGCCCTAGTTTCATGGCACCAGTGGTCAGTTTCTTGCATGGCTCTGCGTTCCTGGCGCGGAAAGTCGTGTACAGAACTGACGTCAGCGCGTGTGGGCGCTTCTTAGTTCCTCCAGCGACGTCATCTCTGCGCCAACGACACACGCGGAGCCGCAGGACGACGCCTACCGACGCGCAGGGGTACTGCTGACAAAAACTTTCTGGATCCAGTCTGCCGCCTGGGGGTAATTCTAAGGTAAGGAATCTATCACTACTAATGTTTCTTACAGATATATCGTTACCGAAGGTAAGTAACTTGTGCGTTTGCTTTATTGCCCTGCTAAGACCTTTCTTTTATTGTGTATGGGAGGAAATTCACTAGAAGACTTCAGGGCTGACTTTGGTTTGGATGCTTTCTAAATGGGTCCCTGTGTACCCTTTGTATGTCCGTAATCAAGTCTCCCTCCTCACCACCCCAGCTAATACTTTGTTTAAAAAAGGTGGCAATGAAAGCCTTGATGACCTCTCACTCCCTCGCGGTACCTTTAAAAGCCTTAGATTGTTTCTTCTAGCGATGTTCTCCTGGGTCTATAGCTTGTCCTGGCATTCCCGTTCTCTTTGATTCAGGTCCATAATCTTTGTTTTCGACTGCTAATGCCATTATTAACTCTTATACTGAGTCCTCCAGTACTTGGGTCCTCAACACCAGGGCATCAAGATTTTTAGTGAATACCTCACACACACCATGAATCTCTTTGATTCGAATCAGAGGTAGAGAAGACACTTTTAACTTCCACTGTTAAGGACTGAAACATCTGCATTCATTAGGGCTGTAAGGTTTTGAGGTGACCCCCCCATTATATCCTGAGTTTCAATCATCCGCTGCCCTCCCTTTAAGCAGAGGCCTTCATTTGTTGCTGAGGGTGGAGATACACCCACAATCTCACCTGTGTGTATCCTCAAATGCTTTCCTGCCTCGCCCACTTTCATCTCTGCTAGAATCTGATACCTTTTTGGGTCTGGCAGGACTGTACTGTTATTGCCTACTATGCGTGCTAGTGCTGAGGGTCTGCACTTTACCCTCCCGGGTTCACAAGTTATTTGCTGCCCCTCTAGGCATTATTGTTTTGGCCAACTCTTAACGAAGGACCAGAGAGTGGGGTTTATTTTTGTTTGGAGTTTCAACTGGTCTCCCTTGATACCCTCTACCCTGCTAGCCCCCGAGGGCAACGATTTTGTTTCTAAATTTAGCTTGTCTGGCTCAGGGAGTCTGTTGCAGTAAATATGGCTACCTGTCCACCTTCCCCCCTCTTGTTGCTTTACAAATTACTGGCACGGGCGGTGCTTAAGTTCCCCGTGGGGGCTTTGTATAAGTTTCTTGATGTGCTGCTCATGGAATATCTACTCTTATCCCCTTGTTTATGTCCTTAAGAATTTTCCTCGTTCTGCCTCAAAATAGGCCTACCTTTTGCATTTACAGATTATGGCAGTCCCTCCAGAGTCGTGCTTTTCTCTCCCTCCTTCACTGCCCATTTTCTGCTTTCCGACTGCAAGGATGCACGGTAAGCACCATCTTTCTCCCTCAAGCTTAGCTCGCTGAACTGGCAGTGTACAGGTGATGCTGCTGCCACTACCGCCTTTTCCTCGTAGGGAGATCCTCACTTCAAGTGAGGCCCTCCTCCACCACCCAACCTCAGCCTAGTCCGGATTTCCAGCCGTAACATCCGAGAAAATGCTAATCAAACAGGAGGCCCTTTCACCCCCTCTACACCCCTAGTATTGCAGTTGCCTGTCAAATCAATCAATCAATCAGTGACACTTATAAAGCGCGCTACATACCCGTAGGGTCTCAAGGCGCTGGGGGGGGGGGGGGTGCCGCTACTGCTCGAACAGCCAGGTCTTCAGCTTCTTCCTGAAGGAGAGGTGGTCTTGGGTCAGGCGCAGGTCGGACGGGAGGGAGTTCCAGGTCTTGGCGGCCAGGTAGGAGAAGGACCTTCCCCCTGTAGTCGTTCTTCGGATGCGGGGGACGGCGGCGAGGGCGTGGTTGGCTGATCGGAGGTGGCGTTTGGGAGCGTAGAAGTTGACTCGGTTGTTGAGGTAGCTCGGGCCTTGGTCGTGTAGGGCTTTGTGTGCGTGGGTGAGGAGGCGGAAGGTGATTCTCTTGTTGACGGGGAGCCAGTGAAGGTCTCTCAGATGTCCGGAGATGTGGCTGGATCGTGGGATGTCGAGGATGAGTCTGGCTGAGGCGTTTTGGATCCGCTGGAGTCTCTTCTGGAGCTTGACGGTGGTCCCGGCGTAGAGGGCGTTGCCGTAGTCCAGTCGGCTGGTGACGAGGGCCTGGGTGACGGTCTTCCTGGTCTCTGTGGGGATCCACCAGAAGATCTTCCGTAGCATGCGTAGGATGTTGAAGCACGCCGAGGAGACGCTGTTGACTTGTCTGGTCATGGAGAGGGAGGAGTCCAGGATGAAGCCCAGGTTTCGTGCATGGTCTGTCGGTTTGGGTGCGGTGCCCAGGGCGGGAGGCCACCAGGAGTCGTCCCAGGCGGAGGGTGAGGAGCCCAGGATGAGGACCTCCGTCTTGTCCGAGTTCAGTTTCAGGCGGCTGGTCGTCATCCACTCGGCTACCTCTTTCATCCCTTCGTGCAGGTTGGCTCTGGCGGCGGCGGGGTCGTTGGTCAGGGAGAGGATCAGCTGGGTGTCGTCGGCGTAGGAGATTATGCTGAGGTGGTGTTTGCGTACGATGGCCGCAAGGGGGCTCATGTAGACGTTGAAGAGGGTGGGGCTCAGGGACGATCCTTGGGGGACGCCGCAGATGACTTCGGAGGCCTCTGACTTGTACGGTGGTAGGCGGACTCTGTGTTCTTCCGTCGAGGAAGGAGATGATCCATTCCAGCGCCTTGTCCTGGATTCCGATGTTGCTGAGGCGCCGTACTAGGGTGCGGTGGCAGACCGTGTCGAATGCCGCGGAGAGGTCTAGGAGGATGAGGGCCGCTGTTTCTCCATTGTCCATCAGGGCTCGGATGTCATCGGTGGCGGCGATGAGGGCGGTCTCGGTGCTGTGTTTGGCTCGGAAGCCGGACTGTGAGGGGTCGAGGGATCCGTTCGTCTCGAGGAAGGCGGCCATCTGCTTGTTGACGGTCTTCTCGATGACCTTGGCTGGAAACGGGAGAAGCGAGATGGGGCGGTAATTCTTGAGGTCGGTGGGGTCCGCTGTTGGTTTCTTGAGTAGAGCGCTGAGTTCGGCGTGTTTCCAGCTTTCAGGGAAGATGGCGGTGTCGAAGGAGGTGTTGATGATGTCACGCAGGTGGGGTGCGATGACAGCGTCGGCCTTGTTGAAGACGTGGTGAGGGCAGGGGTCGGTCGGTGATCCGGAGTGGATGGAGTTCATCGTGCGGATGGTGTCTTCGGTGCTGATCCGGGTCCAGGCGTGGAGGGTGGTGGTGGGGGGGGGTGGCTGGTCGGTCGTGGTGTGCGTTGGTTGGTTGTTGAAACTGCTGTGTATGTCCGTGATCTTGTTGTGGAAGTGTGAGGCGAGGGAGTTGCAGAGGTCTTGCGATGGGGTGATGTCGTTGTTTCCTGCGCTGGGGTTGGAAAGCTCTTTCACGATGTTGAAGAGTTCCTTGCAGTTGTGTGCGTTGTTGTCCAACCGGTCCTTGAATGCTGTTTTCTTGGCGGTGCGGATCAGCTGGTGGTGTTTCCGGGTGGCAAGTTTGTAGGAGGTCCTGTTGTCCGGTGTCGGTTCCCTTTTCCAGACTTTCTCGAGGGCTCGGCAGTTCTTCTTGGAGCTCTTGAGTTCGTCGGTGAACCATGGGGCCTTCTTGCTGCCGGGTCTGCTAGGCGGGGTCCTCAGCGGGGCGAGTTCGTCCGCGCAGCTGCTGATCCACTTCGTGAGGTTGTCGGCGGCCTGGCTGGGGTTCGCTGAGCTGGCAGGAGGGTGTTGGCTCAGGGAGGTGGCGAGCTGGTCTGCTGTGATCTTGTTCCAGCTTCTGCGGGCGGTCAGTTGCTGGTGTTGGTGGGTCGTCGTTCTCTTGAAGGTGAAGTGGACGCAGCTGTGGTCCGTCCATTGAAGCTCTGTGGCGTGGCTGAAGTCGATGTCTGTGCTGGATGAGAAGACGGCGTCGAGTGTGTGTCCGGCGAGGTGGGTGGGGGTGGACACCAGTTGCTTGAGTCCCAGGTTGGCGAGGTTGTCGAGCAGGGTGCTGGTGTTGTGGTCGTTGTTGTTCTCCAGATGGAAGTTGAGGTCTCCCAGGAGGATGTAGTCAGCGGAGGGGAGGGCATGCGGGCTGACGAAGTCGGCGATGTCCTCGCTGAATTGCGTGCGTGGTCCAGGGGGTCGGTAGATCAGGGTGCCTCTGAGGGTGGTGTTCGGGTTGGTGTGGATCTGGAAATGCAGGTGTTCGGCGCTGGTCAGGGTGTTGTCGGTGCTGGTCGTGAGACGGATGGTGTTCCTGTGGATGATGGCGATGCCTCCTCCCATCTGGTTGGCGTTTCGGTCCCTCCGGACGATCTTGTAGCCCTCTGGGATAGCGATGGCGATGTCGGGAGCTGAAGAGGCGTTCATCCAGGTCTCCGTGAGGAAGGCAACGTCAGGGGCTGTGGCGTCTAGGAGGTTCCAGAGTTCGATGGCGTGTCTGTGGATGGAGCGGGTGTTGAGCAGGATGCACTTGAGGTGGGTGCTGCTGGAGTTCGACTTGGCGGGTGCTGGTGCGGGGCTGGTCTGGATGCAGGAGAACTTGCAGGCGTGGCAGCTGAAAGGTCCGTGGGTGCGTCTTGGAGTGGCTTGGTGGCATTCTGGGAGTCGGCCGGTGTTGAGAGCGATGAGGGTGGCGGCTGAGTACGTCAGGCGGGTAGGTCGAGGCCTTCGAGGTCCAGGGGTCCTGGCGCTGGGCGCGATCCGGTCGCGGACGGGCGCAGACGGGCTTACCTTTGGCGCGCCTTCGGCGCACAATCGGCGCGCCCGCTGCGCGTGACCGCTGCGCGTTCGCACGGTCGCTATTTAAGGCGAAGTGCGCGGGTGGGCGGAGCAGCTGGGAGGCGGGAGCGGGGAGGGTTACAGAAGGCAAAAAGGGGCGGGGACAAGCGGCGGTGGCGGGAAGGGAGGGCGGGGGGCGTCGAGGTAGGCGGGCAACAAGGAAGGAGGGCAACACGGAACAAAAATTAAAATACAGTACAAACAGGCAAAAATGAACGCTAAAACAGGGAAAAAAACAAGTTTAGCCCAAACAAGCACAAAGAACCGTCAAAACAAGGAAAGCCACTCGCAGCGGCGGCAGCCGGCAAACGAGGCAGCAGCGAGGCAGAGGGCGGCAAGGGGCACACGCAGCAGCTGGTGGCCGTGCGGCGCGGGGGTGTCCCACAAGTGGGTCACACTCACCTGCGTCGCACGGTCGCCATTTAAGGCCAAGTGCGCGGGTGGGCGGAGCAGCTGGGAGGCGGGAGCGGGGAGGGTTACAGAAGGCAAAAAGGGGCGGGGACAAGCGGCGGTGGCGGGAAGGGAGGGCGGGGGGCGTCGAGGTAGGCGGGCAACAAGGAAGGAGGGCAACACGGAACAAAAATTAAAATACAGTACAAACAGGCAAAAATGAACGCTAAAACAGGGAAAAAAACAAGTTTAGCCCAAACAAGCACAAAGAACCGTCAAAACAAGGAAAGCCACTCGCAGCGGCGGCAGCCGGCAAACGAGGCAGCAGCGAGGCAGAGGGCGGCAAGGGGCACACGCAGCAGCTGGTGGCCGTGCGGCGCGGTGAGTTACAGAGTCTTATTAGCGCATTTCGCCGACAAGTGCTCCTGGGACCTTCTCTCTAACAAGCCCCCATGTTCTCCCCGGTCATCATAGTCCTTTTTAAAGTGTCTGTCCATGGCATAATTTTCTGCTTGGTACATTTGCAGAAAGCTGTATTAGCATAAACCTCTATCCATTTACATTTTGCTGTGGTGGCAGCCTACCTGCAAAATACGGAACATTTATTACTGTTTAAATCCCTTGCCGTTAACCTCAAACTGATGGCTGTGGTTGTAGCTCATATGCGGAGATTGGAGATACCAGTCTTTCGCTATCTCAACGAATGGCTGTTGGAGGCAGGCGTCTTCCACCTCCAGACTACTGCGGACCATCTGCACCCACTGGGGTTCACTATCAATTTGCCAAAGTGACTCCTGACTCTCTCTCATACGCTCCCTTTCAATTGAGCTTTTCTGGACACGTTGCAGTTTCAGGCTTATCCTTCCGAACAGCGAGTCCAGAGTATATTAAGGCTATTCTACTGATGTTTCAGCACCTATTCTGGGCTATGGTGTGACTGATTCTGAGGCTGCTTTGCCTCATGGACTCCTGCATCCTGCTTGTGACAAAAGCCCACTGGCATATGCAGCGGGAAGTTCAGGGGAATCTTTCTGACATGGTCCAGATCTCAGAGATAACTGCAAAAATATGCAGTGGTGGTTAACGAACCGCAATTAGGACAGCAGCAGAGCCCTCTCCCTCCTCCAACCAGATCTGACAGTGGTTACAGATGCGCCACTCCTGGGATGGGACGACCATCTGGGAGAGGTGGAGATCAGAGGCCTCTGGTCTCCAGCGGGATCCGGACTCCACATCAACCTATTGAAGATCCAGGCAGTCCAGCTGGCATTGAAATCCTTTTGAGCCTCCATCAAGGGAAAGCTAGTGCAGGTGTTAATGTACAACACCGCCATGTGGTACTACAATAAACAGGGCAAGATGGGGTTGTGACCGTTTGTCAAGAGGCCCTACTTCTCTGGACATGGTTAGAACATCATGGAATATCCTTGGTGGTTTAACACTTGGCGGGCTCTCTAAACGCAATGGCTGAAGAACTCAGCCGAAGATGCCTAGTGGATCACGAATGGCGTTTCCATCCGGAGGTGGTCCAAGGTCTCTTTCAGCAGCAGAGAGAGCATTGGTTAGATCTGTTCTCCACTGCCGAAAATGCGCAATGTTAGCTGTTAGACCTGGCATCTTTGGCGCGGCTACCCCTGACTTTTTGCCTCTACCTCCTGTATTTTTGATGCTATGCTGGATTTCGATTTTGCTGGTTTAGATGCTTTGGGCACTTTGCCACTGCTGATCAGTGTCAAAGTGCAAGTGCTCCCTTGGTAAATTATTGTGTTGATTGGTTATCCCTGATTGGTATATTTGTTTCACCTGTTAGCCCCTAGTAAAGTGCACTGCGTGTGCCAGGGCTGGTGATTCAAATGCTACTAGTGGGCTGCAGCACTGATTGTGCCACCCACAGGAGTAGCGCTAAAATGAGGTCTTAGGCCTGCTTGCAGTGCCTATGTGCAGTCCAGGACTGCCATGTCGACCTGGCCAGTGCACCCACTGACCAGGCCTTATCCTTCCCTTTCTGTACATGTAAGGCATCCCTATGGTGGCCCTAGGTACCCCCCTGGGCTGGGTGCAGTGTATCTGAAAGGTAGGGCATGTACTGAGGTGTGTAACATGCCCTGGTAGTGAATTACAGCCATTTTCGTTTTTCACTGCTGAGAGGCTATCTTGCCCATAGGATAGAATGGGGAAGGCTGTTTACATGCCTATCTTCCCATAAGGGCAAGATAGAAAATCCAAGTTTGGTATCTCTGTGTTCAGAATTTAATTATACATCTTTTTAGCAAGATGGTTTTTAAATTCACTGTGTGAGAATAGCACTTTTTAGAAAGTAGCTATTCTCCTGTTTAACCTTCCTGTGTGCCTGTGTGCTGGTTGGCTGAAGGGTGTCATGTGATGGGCCAGGTGGCTCCAGGAGCCTGGATGAGGCAGCAGCAGGGTGAATAGGGAGATCTGCTTTAGATGGGTGGGAGGAGTAGTCCCTGGGTTTGAATAGGGCTGTCCCTGCCAAACACAAAGCTGGCTCCACCCCCTGCTGGCCAGGCTGAGGACTCTGCCTCTGCTGGCACAAAGAAGGCTCCACCTCCTGCTGAGCGTCTAACGACCCTGCCCCTCACTCTGAAAGGAACCAGGTGCTCCAGAGCAGAGCACACCCAGGAACCGGTTTGAGCAGGGGAATCCCCCCACTGGAACAAAGAGAGACAAAGACTTGGAGGGGTATAAGAAGAGGACCCCAGACACCTAAACTTTAGATCACTTTGGAACTAAGAAGAAACCTCTGCCAAGGAGAAAGCTGAAAAGAACTGAAGAGGAGAAGACTGCCTGCTTGCTGTTTTGCTTTGCTGCCAAGGAGAGGGGAAGGACTTTGCTGTGTCCCCTTCTTTTGATTCTGATCTCCAAGGGCCTGAGAAGAGCTGGCTCCCTGTTAAGAAGTCCCAGGAACAAAAGGACTTCACCACCAGCTCCCCTGGAACTCTGCTGAAGGAGTTCTGACCTGCCTTGGAGTGCTTGCCCAGTCTTGGGGCCTCAGGAGGTCGTTTTGCTGTGTTTGGGAGCTGGGAAGCAGAAGCGTGAACAAGAGTGACTGGTACCCAACGCATCATCCGATTGCGTGTCGCAAGCCGAGAGTGCGTGGAAAATTTCATCGCGGCACCATCGCAACACGCAGGGTCTCCGCATCGCCGAGTGCGTCGAGCATCGTCCCGAAGCGTGAAGCTTCCTGCCATTGCGAGGGTTGTCGCAAAACCTGTTTGCGGGCCGCAACACTGCCGGTGCGTGAAAAGTCTCCAATCGCTGCGTGCGTCGACGCAGAGTCCCGTTCCGTGGCGCATCGAGAGTTGCGGCGCCGGAAGGCAACGCTGCGCCACGCATCGCACCACATCGAAGAGTGTCGCATCGAACCTGTGCGTGAAGCTTCCCCCCAAGAAACCTACGCAACGAAAGCCAAAGGTATCGCATCCTCCCCCTACAGATCGGAGCCGGCGCATCCACCTCTGCTGCGTGAAGCAGGGCTGCTGCAAAGCCTCCCCAGGATCTCAGGAGCATCGCATCGCCTTTGCCATCTTCCTTGTTATAGCTTTTGGGAACCTTATCGCAACTACAGGTACTGTTGGGCACGAAAGTGTCGCATTTTGTGCATTGAGAGTCGCATTGTGCAGGACACTGACTTTTACATCCTGGAGTACTTTCTGCAAACTCTTGAACTATCTTTAAAGTAACCTTTTTGAATTATATGTTGGTTTGTCTGTAGTATTTGGTCTTGTGAAGTTTTTAGTAAAGATACATTATTTTTCTAAAACTGGTGTGGAGTAAATCTGTGGTGTTTTCACTGTGTTACTGTGAGTGTTGGTACACATACTTTACACATTGCCTTTGATAGCCTAGACTGCTCAGGCCAAGCTACCTAGAGGGTGAGCAGGGGTTATCTTAACAGTGTATCCCCCTTTCCCTGACTAGAAGCAAGGGTCCCTACTTGGACAGTGGAACCTACCCTGCCAACTAGAGACCCCCAGATCTAACATTGGTGGCAGCGGTGGGATTGAACTTGTATTTGTACTTGACCCACAGTAATTGGTGTACATCACTAGGAGTGCAGACCAATAGACAACCACATACTGTATTATTTTTGATTCTATTTTTGAGTAACTCTTCAAGAGCATCATGTCTCAGGTGGCAACAAGTGAGAGGGCAGAATTGGAGTTTTCCATTGCGGATTTATATTCATACAAAGTTGAAGATCTCAAGCAATTCTGCAAAGACCGTGGTTGCTCTTTTAAAAGCGGAGCTAGAAAGGATGTGCTACAAAGAGTCCTGAAGGCCTGGTGGGAGGCCCAAGAGGAAAGTGATGCAAATGAAGAGGATGGTTTTGTTCCCCAAGATCTGCCTGTGGGCAGACCAGTCTCAAGGGCTGGCAGCTCCCATTCCAGTAGGGGGCTCACTCCAGAGGAGTTGGAGGAGAATCAAAGGGTGAGAAACCATGAATTGGAAATTATGAAAATGAAGATGAAGCAATCAGAAGTAGACAAGGCGGCGGAGGAGAGCAAGAATGCCCGTGCCTTGGAGGAGAAGAAATTGCTTCTGGCTCATGAAGTGAGCATGAGAGAACTGGACATCAAGGCCAAGCAGGTGGAGTCCGGTTCAAATGGTGGCAGCGCACAGCCAGTGCAGGGGGGTAAAGTATATATCCCCAAAGATTTAGTACAGAATTACAATAGGAGTGAAGATATCTATGCCTGGTTTACATCGTATGAGATAGCATTAAGAATGAATGAATGGTGTGCCTGAACAGCATTGGAGGCGGACCGCTGGACCAGTACCAGGGTCCACAGAGGAATTGTGGGTACCATTGCCAAAGGTGGGCAGGGTCCCCAGCAGAAGAGTGGGGGGGACAAGGGTAACCAAAAGGAGTTCTCACAAGGGCCCCAAAATAGTTCCCAGGGTAACCAGTCCCAGCCCCCCAAGTCAAAACCCAAACCAACCTGGCCCCCTAAGGGCAGGTCGGATAACAAGGGTCCCATTAAGTGTTATCACTGTCAGGAATTGGGTCACAAGTCTCCTGTGTGTCCCAAGAAATCCCAGGCACCCACTGGTGCTCCAACACCGGGTATAGCTAGTGTAGCTTTTGGGGGGGAATTAATTTCTAGTGATTTGGAGGGTTTAGCAGTTATGTCCCTTGTCTCTTTAGGAGACACAGAGATGGTCCAGGAAACCCCTGTCCCTGATAACACTAAGAAGTACAGGTAGTGGGTGACCATCAATGGGAGGAGGGTGGAGGCTCTCAGGGACACTGGAGCCAGTGTGACTACGGTCAGGTGTCAGTGGGTCCCTGAGGAGCTGATCATTCCAGACGTACTTCACCCAGTAGTGTCAGCTGACAACTCTGTGCGCCTTTGCAAGGTAGCACATGTTCCCTTTGAGTGGGGGGGGGTCTCAGGTCCTCTCAAAGTTGTTGTGAGTCCATCCATGCCAGTAGACTGTCTGCTAGGTAATGACCTGGAGAGTTCCCCGTGGAAGGAGGTGGAACGCCAGGCTCATTTGGAGATGTTGGGTTTGCCTGAGTGGGTCTGTGTGACCACCCGGTCCATGGCAGCCAGACAGGGTTGTGAAGCAGACCTGGAGCCTGAAACAGTGGCTCAGGTCCCTGCCAGAAAGAGAAAGGGCAAGGGGTGTGGTGCGTCCACCCCCGCTGTTCCCACGGTCCAGGAAGGAGCAGAACCTACGGGGGATGCCCTGGAGCCTACAGGGGAACAGGTCGCTGAGCTGGGAGACATACCTGAGCTGACCCATTGGCAGCAAGAGGGTGGTCCCTCCAGAGAAGAGTTCTGCCGTGCGCAGAAGACATGCCCTACTCTTGAAGGTCTGCGGCACCAGGCTGCAGACCAGGCAGCAGGTGCTGATCCGAAGAACTTTTTTCTCTACTGGGAGAATGACTTGTTGTACAGTGAGCCTAGGTTTGCTGAGCCCAGTGGATCACGTACCCTGGTGGTACCCGCAGGGTTCAGAGACTTCCTACTGGGTCTGGCTCACGACGTGCCGCTTGCAGGACATCTCGGGCAGGACAAGACCCGACAAAGGCTTGCCACCCACTTTTACTGGCCCGGGATGATGACGGACGTCGCTTCCTTTTGTAAATCATGCCAGACTTGCCAGGCAAGTGGCAAGGCTGGGGGAAAATGCAAAGGCCCTCTCCAGCCTTTTCCGGTAGTGAGCACCCCTTTCGAGCGGGTGGGAATAGATATTGTGGGGCCACTGGACCCCAGGACCGCCTTAGGCAACAGGTTCATCCTGGTCCTGGTGGATCATGCCACCCGGTACCCGGAGGCTATCCCTCTCAGGACAACCACAGCCCCGGTGGTGGGCCGTGCGTTGATGGGGATCTTTTCCCGTGTGGGTTTCCCCAAAGAGGTGGTATCTGACCGGGGTACCAACTTCATCTCCAGGTATATGAAGTCTCTGTGGGAGGAGTGTGGGGTAACTTATAAGTTCACCACTCCTTACCACCCTCAAGGAAATGGGTTGGTTGAAAGGTTCAACCGGACCCTGAAAGGCATGATCATGGGGCTGACAGAGCCCATGAGACGGAAGTGGGACGTCTTTTTGCCATGCCTATTATTTGCCTACAGGGAGGTACCACAAAAGTCTCTGGGGTTCAGTCCCTTTGAGCTTTTGTACGGGCACCCTGTTAGAGGACCTCTCAGTCTGGTGAAGGAGGGTTGGGAAAAATCCCCGGGGAAAACCCCTCAGGATGTGTTCAGCTATGTGCTGGCCATCCGCAACCAGGCGAACCTGGAAGCCAGCCAGGATGAGATGAAGAGGTGGTATGACCAGCATACCACTCTGATGGAATTTCAACCTGGGCAGATGGTGTGGGTGATGGCGCCAGTGGAGCCTTGCGCGCTCCAGGACAAGTGGACTGGGCCATATGAGGTGGTGGAGCGCAAGAGTGAGGTGACCTACCTGGTCAACTTGCGATCTCCCAGGAACCCCCTGAGGGTCCTACACGTGAACCGCCTCAAACCCCATTTTGAGAGGTCTGAAATAACAATGCTACTGGCTACAGATGCAGGGATGGAGGAGGATAGCGATCCTCTTCCTGACCTCCTGGCAGCTAAGGAGCAAGATGGGTCAGTGGATGGAGTGGTCCTCTCGCCCACCCTGACCCCAGAACAGCAGAGGGACTGTCGCCATGTGCTGGGTCAGTTTGCATCTCTGTTCTCCCTGACCCCCGGTATCACCAACTGGTGTGTCCATGACGTGGACACGGGAGATAGCATGCCTGTGAAACAGAAGTTTTACCGGGTGGCTGACAAGGTCAGGGCCAGCATCAAGAAGGAGGTTTCTAAGATGTTGGAGCTAGGGGTGATTGAGCCCTCCAGCAGCCCCTGGGCTAGCCCAGTGGTACTTGTACCGAAAGCTGCTGCGCCAGGTGCCACTCCAGAACTTAGGTTTTGTGTGGACTACCGTGGGCTCAATGCTGTCACGAAGACTGACGCACACCCCATCCCCAGAGCTGATGAGCTCGTGGATCGGTTGGGAGCTGCCAACTACCTCAGTACGTTTGATTTAACTTCTGGGTACTGGCAGATTGCCTTAACTGATGGGGCCAAGGAGAGGTCTGCGTTTTCAACTCCAGAGGGGCACTTCCAGTTCCGTGTCATGCCCTTTGGGTTGAAGAACGCCCCTGCCACATTCCAGAGACTGGTCAACCAGGTACTGTCCGGGCTGGAGCAATTCAGCGCCGCATATCTGGATGACATTGCTGTGTTCAGTTCCACTTGGGAAGAACACTTGCAACACCTCTGCGCAGTGTTGAAGGCTCTGCATAGTGCAGGCCTCACTATCAAGGCCAGTAAGTGCCAGATAGGGCAGGGTTCGGTGGTGTATTTGGGACACCAGGTAGGAAGCGGCCAGGTGGCGCCCCTACAAGCCAAGATAGATACCATCCGGGCTTGGGAACCCCCCAAAACCCAGACAGCGGTGAGAGCCTTCTTAGGACGCACTGGGTACTATCGCCGTTTTGTCAAGGGGTATGGCACCATTGTTGCTCCCTTGACAGAACTAACTTCCAAGAAGTTACCGAAGAAAGTGATTTGGACCAGTGCCTGCCAAGAAGCTTTTGATGCCCTGAAGGAGGCCATGTGTACAGCACCTGTACTCAAGGCGCCTGACTTCTCCAAGGAATTCATAGTGCAGACAGACGCTTCTGAGCATGGAGTGGGAGCGGTGCTCTCACAACTAAATGATGAGGACTTGGACCAACCTGTAGCTTTCATTAGTAGTAGGCTACTTCCCAGGGAACAGAGGTGGAGTGCGATTGAAAGGGAAGCTTTTGCTGTGGTCTGGGCGCTGAAGAAGCTGAGGCCCTACTTGTTTGGGACTCACTTCCGGGTTCAGACGGACCACAGGCCCCTCAGATGGTTGATGCAGATGAGGGGTGAGAATCCTAAACTGTTGAGGTGGTCCATTTCCCTACAGGGGATGGACTTTACGGTGGAACACCGCCCCGGTACAGAACACGCCAACGCTGATGGTCTGTCCAGGTTTTTCCGCCTTAGCGATGAGAACTCCCAAGAGGGTGGGTAGTTCTCCCCACTTTCAGCTGGAGGGGACACGTGTTAGACCTGGCATCTTAGGCGCGGCTACCCCTGACTTTTTGCCTCTACCTCCTGTATTTTTGATGCTATGCTGGATTTCGATTTTGCTGGTTTAGATGCTTTGGGCACTTTGCCACTGCTGATCAGTGTCAAAGTGCAAGTGCTCCCTTGGTAAATTATTGTGTTGATTGGTTATCCCTGATTGGTATATTTGTTTCACCTGTTAGCCCCTAGTAAAGTGCACTGCGTGTGCCAGGGCTGGTGATTCAAATGCTACTAGTGGGCTGCAGCACTGATTGTGCCACCCACAGGAGTAGCGCTAAAATGATGTCTTAGGCCTGCTTGCAGTGCCTATGTGCAGTCCAGGACTGCCATGTCGACCTGGCCAGTGCACCCACTGACCAGGCCTTATCCGTCCCTTTCTGTACATGTAAGGCATCCCTATGGTGGCCCTAGGTACCCCCCTGGGCTGGGTGCAGTGTATCTGAAAGGTAGGGCATGTACTGAGGTGTGTAACATGCCCTGGTAGTGAATTACAGCCATTTTCGTTTTTCACTGCTGAGAGGCTATCTTGCCCATAGGATAGAATGGGGAAGGCTGTTTACATGCCTATCTTCCCATAAGGGCAAGATAGAAAATCCAAGTTTGGTATCTCTGTGTTCAGAATTTAATTATACATCTTTTTAGCAAGATGGTTTTTAAATTCACTGTGTGAGAATAGCACTTTTTAGAAAGTAGCTATTCTCCTGTTTAACCTTCCTGTGTGCCTGTGTGCTGGTTGGCTGAAGGGTGTCATGTGATGGGCCTGGTGGCTCCAGGAGCCTGGATGAGGCAGCAGCAGGGTGAATAGGGAGATCTGCTTTAGATGGGTGGGAGGAGTAGTCCCTGGGTTTGAATAGGGCTGTCCCTGCCAAACACAAAGCTGGCTCCACCCCCTGCTGGCCAGGCTGAGGACTCTGCCTCTGCTGGCACAAAGAAGGCTCCACCTCCTGCTGAGCGTCTAACGACCCTGCCCCTCACTCTGAAAGGAACCAGGTGCTCCAGAGCAGAGCACACCCAGGAACCGGTTTGAGCAGGGGAATCCCCCCACTGGAACAAAGAGAGACAAAGACTTGGAGGGGTATAAGAAGAGGACCCCAGACACCTAAACTAGATCACTTTGGAACTAAGAAGAAACCTCTGCCAAGGAGAAAGCTGAAAAGAACTGAAGAGGAGAAGACTGCCTGCTTGCTGTTTTGCTTTGCTGCCAAGGAGAGGGGAAGGACTTTGCTGTGTCCCCTTCTTTTGATTCTGATCTCCAAGGGCCTGAGAAGAGCTGGCTCCCTGTTAAGAAGTCCCAGGAACAAAAGGACTTCACCACCAGCTCCCCTGGAACTCTGCTGAAGGAGTTCTGACCTGCCTTGGAGTGCTTGCCCAGTCTTGGGGCCTCAGGAGGTCGTTTTGCTGTGTTTGGGAGCTGGGAAGCAGAAGCGTGAACAAGAGTGACTGGTACCCAACGCATCATCCGATTGCGTGTCGCAAGACGAGAGTGCGTGGAAAATTTCATCGCGGCACCATTGCAACACGCAGGGTCTCCACATCGCCGAGTGCGTCGAGCATCGTCCCGAAGCGTGAAGCTTCCTGCCATTGCGAGGGTTGTCGCAGAACCTGTTTGCGGGCCGCACCACTGCCGGTGCGTGAAAAGTCTCCAATCGCTGCGTGCGTCGACGCAGAGTCCCGTTCCGTGGCGCATCGAGAGTTGCGGCGCCGGAAGGCAACGCTGCGCCACGCATCGCACCACATCGAAGAGTGTCGCATCGAACCTGTGCGTGAAGCTTCCCCCCAAGAAACCTACGCAACGAAAGCCAAAGGTATCGCATCCTCCCCCTACAGATCGGAGCCGGCGCATCCACCTCTGCTGCGTGAAGCAGGGCTGCTGCAAAGCCTCCCCAGGATCTCAGGAGCATCGCATCGCCTTTGCCATCTTCCTTGTTATAGCTTTTGGGAACCTTATCGCAACTACAGGTACTGTTGGGCACGAAAGTGTCGCATTTTGTGCATTGAGAGTCGCATTGTGCAGGACACTGACTTTTACATCCTGGAGTACTTTCTGCAAACTCTTGAACTATCTTTAAAGTAACCTTTTTGAATTATATGTTGGTTTGTCTGTAGTATTTGGTCTTGTGAAGTTTTTAGTAAAGATACATTATTTTTCTAAAACTGGTGTGGAGTAAATCTGTGGTGTTTTCACTGTGTTACTGTGAGTGTTGGTACAAATACTTTACACATTGCCTTTGATAGCCTAGACTGCTCAGGCCAAGCTACCTAGAGGGTGAGCAGGGGTTATCTTAACAGTGTATCCCCCTTTCCCTGACTAGAAGCAAGGGTCCCTACTTGGACAGTGGAACCTACCCTGCCAACTAGAGACCCCCAGATCTAACATTAGCACTTCTGCATGCTGGAGTTTCCAAGGCGACTCTTGCTTGGCGATGCTTTTCATCTCTAGTGAAGCTCGGTCCTCTTGTATGCCTTTCCATCCATGCCATTCCTGCCTAGTGTTCTCAAGAAGATCAGGAATGACTGGGCCCACGTCATCCTTGTAGCTCTGCACTGGGCTTGGATAGTTTGGTGTCTGGCGCTGTTGACCATGGACATCGGTCCTCTAATCAGGCTGCTTCTTTGGGAGCATCTTTTGTTACAGCGGCAGGGGAGGGTTCTCCACCCTGACCTGTCAGTGCTTCGCTGTCATGCGTAGCAGTTGAGCAGCGACAGTTGACAGGCATCCTTCCACCAAGACTGTATGCGCCTGCCACTGGGGCAACTTTGTGGGATGGTGTGCAGAAAAGCAAGTTGACTCTTTCTGCTCCCTTTTCTCAGATCCTTCTGCTTATTCTTTCTCTTGCCCAGCGGGACTCTGCTTTGGGCACCTTAAAGGGCTATCTTTATGCCATCTCAGCCTTTCTTTAGTTTCCAGAACAGCCACCCCTGTTTAAATCCCCTGTTGTAAACAGGTTTTTGAAAGGTGTCCCAACATATGTTTCCACCTACACCCTTTATCAGGGTATTGGCAAACTGGCAGAGAAGTATGTTAATATTACGATCTCGTCCTTATTGGAAACTAACAACTGCTTCCATCAAACTCAGACAGGCTTTAGAGCCTAACAAAGTACGGAAACCGCTTTGCTAGTTGTGACGGAAAGTTTAAGAAGGATCACGGATAATGGAGGCTGTGCTGCATTGATTCTTCTCGATCTCAGCGCAGCCTTCGATACCGTGAACCATCAGCTTTTAATCCAAAGAATTAAAAGCCTTGGAATTACTGATTTGGCTTTAAAGTGGCTACAGTCCTACGTAGAGGACCGCTCATTTGTGGTCTTCGATGGGAATGTCGCTTCCGAACCATTACTTCTTGGCTGTGGGGTCCCTCAGGGCTCGTCCCTGAGCCCCACTCTATTCAATGTGTGCATGAGTTCCCTTGCCGAACTGGTAATTTCCCATGGAATTCAGATTGTTACTTATGCAGACGATACCCAGTTAGTGGTATCACTCAGCCAAGAAAATAAGTCTGCTCCTAATCTCATGCTGTGTTTGCAAGAAGTATCAAAATGGATGGATGCTTCTTATCTAAATCTTAACGGGGACAAGACGGAACTTATGTTTCTTGGAAATTGCCCCCCAACATCGATAGCCCCCTGCTGGCCTAACTATCTTGGCCCCCCTCCGATTCCAAAAACACAAATTAAGAGTAGGGGAGTTTGGATAGACCATGATCTGAACTTTAAGAAACAAGCGAATAAGGTAGCCGCTAGCTGCTTCGGATTGCTCAGAATGTTAAGGAAGATTCTCAATTTTCTCCCATCTACTGTTAGGAGAACAGTGGTCCAGGCGCTCGTTCTGTCACGCCTAGACTATGCGAATGTTCTATATCTGGGAGCTCCTGTGGTCGCCATTAACAGACTTCAAGCTATTCAGAACTGTGCAGCACGACTTCTCACCAATTCTGCCAGGTGGATCTCTGCTAAACCCTCTCTGGCATCACTCCACTGGCTGCCGGTTCCCCAAAGGATCCACTTTAAAGCCTTGTGCAGTGCCCACAAGGCACTTTCTAACAAGGGACCCCCAGTTGTTCAATCTCTTATTCAGTTTTACTGTCCAACTAGATCCTTGAGATCAGAAAATAAACACCTGGCCTTAGTACCAACTTTTAAACGAATGCGTAGTGGAGGACGATGTTTTGGCTACAATGCTGCAAAGCTTTTGAATGGCCTATCATTGACCATTCGATCTGAATCTAATTACATTCTGTTTCGCAAATGTTTAAAAACGTTTCTGTTCCTGTAATTCGTCCACTTGCTCTGGGAGTTGCTACAGCACTGGGATGCTCTAGGGTAGCCATGCGCTTTATAAATGCCCCTTCAATTCAATTCAATCATGCCTTAGTGGGACCTCTGTCTCGTACTTACATCTCTAATGTGCACTGCCCTTGAGCTGCTACATAGCTGTCCTGTCAGACTCCTTACCATTAAGTTGGCCTTCTAGTGGCAATAACAACTGCCCAAAGGGTCAGTGAGCTCCAGACTTTGGAATCTAAGCCTCCATACCGAACCATCTTTCCAGGCTAGCTGGCTCTTCCCACTAAAGCTTCCTTTCTGCCGAAAGTTGTGTCTCCCTTTCATGTAGGTCAGCCCTGCAGGGTAATGCCCTGCAGGGCTTTCGCATGTAAATTCCTTCTGCAGACCCACCTCCGGGGAGACGTATTGCTAGCTGCCCCTATGCTCCTTGAAGGCAGTGTATCTTCTGGTACAACCCTAGGCTCTTCATGGGCAAGGCTGATTTGCCGTGAGAGCGATTTAAAGATTGTAGCTCCACAGCATGAGCCCTGAGATTATTGTTGTCAGCCACCAGTTCCATCAAGAACATAGAAAGTTGTGGGCAATTACTATACTGGAAACACCAACCTTGTCGTTTAGTGCAACAACCCACCTAGACTTTTCGCAGCATGGGAGGGATGGCAGTTGAAATCAATTACTACAGCAGGGGCAGTAATAATATACTTCCTACTCCCCTGCTGTTGCAGCCTCCAAGCTGCTCTGATTCTCCCACCTCAGACCCAAAACCACTCAGTAGGTGAATAATCTGATATTTCCTTCCTGGTTAGTATTCTGTCACAGTAGACATTTTGGTTTTGCAAACTTTACAACCAGCCTTTCATTTTGTCTCCTCATATCCCCCTGCACCACAACCAATTTCTGTAGGCCCTCCCTCAGTTTCCATGCAGGAAGTCAGCCCCCTGCTGGTGAAGGGTGCCATTAGAAAAGTGCCAGACTTAGAGAGAGGCGAGGAATGTTGCTCTTGCTAGTTCCTCATGCCAAAGAAGGATGGGGGCTTCAGGCCTATCCAGAATCTCCAGCTTTCAAACACCTTCTTAAGGAAGGGCAAGTTCAAAATGCTAACTGTGGTGCAAATTCTTGTATGCGGAGTCCTGGAGACTGGATTGTTTCCTTGGACTTGCAAGGTCCATATTTTCCTATATCCATCTTGTAGTCTCACAGATGCTACCTGCGATGCATTGTGAGGTTGGAACACTTGCAGTTTGCTGTTCTGCCTTCAGGCCTTGTGTCTGACCCAAAGGTGTTCACAAAAGTGATGGCAGTGGTCACAGCTCATCTTCCAAGGTTGGGGATACTTGCATTTCCAATTCTCAATGATTGACTGCTCAAAGCGGCTTGCCACAGTCCACTGCAGACCACCTCTGGACAGTTGCCACCCTCTTAACTTTCCTGACTTCTCCATCACCGAGCTGAAGTCCCATCTGAGCTCTGCACAGAGGATTCCAGTCATTGGGACTATCCTAGGTACAGTAGAATTCAAGACGTTTACACCGCTACAGAATTTCTGGGTCATTCGGGATATGATCCTGATGTGGGCTCTTCAGTGGACTCTGCATCAGGGCAGTCAGGATAACTGAATCCAGATTTCACAGAAGATGGCACGGGATCTGCAGCGGTGGCGGACAGCAGCCAACCTGACATGCGGAAATCCACTCTCCCTTTCCCACCCAAGTCGTTGCTGCTGGATTGATGAGGCCATATCTGGGAGAGGTGGAGATAAGAGGCTTTTGGTTTCTTGTGGCGTGTCTGCTGCATATCATTTGGTTGGAGGTACATGTTGTCCAGTTAGCCCTAAACACCTCCTGGCATCCATCAGTGACAGGTTGGTGCAGGTCTTCAAGGACAACACGATTGCCATTTGGTGCTACACTAATAAGGTCCTAAATGCTGCACCAAAAGGATGTTTGGTTTTGGCGGTGGCTCGATCAGCAGCACATCATCATATTGACTGACCACATGATGGGGTCCTTGAACACCAGGACCGGTGTTGATTAGCAGACAAGTTGGCACAAAACATCTTTGAATAGTGGGATGTATCCTGGTTAGATCTGTTTGCCACTGCTGAGAACAAGCAGTGTGAAAACTGCTGCACGCACTGGAGTTTCCTTTAGGAAAATTACTGGGAGACACATTCTGACTGCGATTAAGCATGGGCCTCCTGTACATTTTCCATCTCATACCTCGATTTCTGAGGAATGTTGTTAACAATGGGGTTTCTGGTTGGTTAGGGTATACACCTAAGCCAGGCACCACCCACCAATCTAGTCAGGATAAGGGAGTTACTCACCCAAGATAACCCCTGCGTACCTCCTTGGTAGCTTGGCAAAGCAGTCAGGCTTATCCCAGAGGCAATGTGTAAAGCGTGTGCGCATCACCCACACACACCAGTGACACACTAGGCACACCACAAAAGAGACTCCACACAAGGTTATATAAAAGTATCCTTTGTATTACACAGAAAACACATTAGACCATATCACATTAATCACAGTGCCACTAGGCACTTGTCATAAAAATCCATATAAACCACATAGTTCATCAATCACTTTGCAATAAGGTAATGGTCATACACATTATAGGTAGTGCAGTAAAGGAAATACTTTTATGTTGCACACGTCATCAAACATCATGAACCATTGTACATAACAACACTACTGCACATATGCCACCCTCACATACATATTATGCAGTCTCTGGAAATACCAGTACTGGTTATCCTGTCCCAAGACATAAAATGTGGGCTTTTTGGGTTACACATAAATCATAATGTTAGGCATAAGTCTAACCATAACCTCCAGTAATCGTGCCAGCGGCCCTGCGCTCTTCCTAAAAGTTACACAGTACTTAGGCACCAGGTGTAGGGCCTAGCAGCCCATGCGTGCCTTTCAGCATTAACGCACACAAGTAACACAGGAACACCTGAGCGCCTACTGTCAGCAGTGCGGTAGTTTCAACCAATGCCACCCAAGGTAAGAGAAGCTGCCGGCGATCGAAACAAGGCCCCCAGCGGACTCACAACTGCCACCTGTAGGGCTCCTCACCTGGACTCCAGTTTGAGCTGCACACAGCGGGGCAGGTTGAGGCAGTCTCTGTGGGCCTAAGGGCACAACAGCAGTACCTCTTGGACCAGGGCTCCCGTCCTCAGCCTGGCCTCTCCTTCGATTGGCTGAACCACCATCCTTTAGCGGTGGCCTATCCTTCCAAGAGGGTTTGCGACAGGTGGCCAAAGAACCCAGGGGAACACGGCTCCAGCCGGTTCCCGGGTTGCAGTCCCCCTTCTGGAGAGGGAGTGGGCCGCACTTGAATGAGAGACATGGCTGCAGGGCTGCCAAGCCGACGCTTCTCGCAGCCCGTGTCACAGGACCGCTCCAAGTTGGGGCTTGCTTTCTCTATGTGGCCACGCACCGGCGGTGAGGGAGGGGGGACAGAACTTTCTTAGCAACCAGCTCTCCCCTCCCGCCACCCATAACCCCTGGAGCCGTGTAGCGCTTGGCCTGCGCTTGGGAGCAGACAATCCCAGCGCTCACCGGTCCTAGTTTGGAGTGCTCCTAACAATGAGTGGGGGGTTAGGCATCCTGTTAAAGGATTCCTACTCCTGCTACACCGAGCCGTCAACTAAATCTTCTGATCCTTATCAAGCAATATACTTTTCATTACAAATACTTTCTTTGGAAAGCTTTGCTGGGATTTTAACCTACCGTCCCCCCGCGCCAAGCTCACTGTTAAGTTAGTATTTTACTAATCGCATCGCATTGCATCTTAATTTCCATCTTAGCTCCTTCTTGGATCAACATCATTTGCTCGATGGCGTGGCATGGCTTTAGGAGTGGCCATAGCCCGAAGACTGTTTTAACCTATGCAATAAACAACATCCGCATGCAAGCTCTCCACGCACTGTCCCTCATGAACCGAGCGCTAGGCTGGGAAAACAGCACTTCTGTAGGCTTTCTTTCTTTAGCAGGAAATAAAAGGGTGAAGAACAGTCCAGTCAGTCCTTCTCCTGCTCCAGGCAAGGGCAGCAACCTCAGGTTATCCCTCCCCACTCACATCAGGTGCAGCTCTCCTCACGCGGCTCTTCAGCTCGCCCACCAGGCAGGTCACCTTTAGACCCAGAAGGGGTCTTTTTCCATGGAATCTTTTGTATCCCTGAGACTTTCAGCAGGAGCCAAGAACACCCAAACCCTTGGAGCTTCTTCACAAGCAGGATACCACAGCAGGGCAAAAAGAGTCAGTCCTTTTCCTCTACCATGGACCGAAGCAACAGCTGCAGGCCAACCCAAACCTCACTCAGAAAAGGCAGAGCTCCTCACACAGTCCTTCTGCCCTTCTTCTTGGCAGGGTCCTCTTGTTCCTTGAAGTAATCTAATGTCCTGGGGTTTTATGTGTAATACTTGTACCCCAAAATGTAATTGTTCTCTTTGTGGCCACGGTCTCTGAACCCAGTCTAAACCAGTCCTGTCCTCCCTGGTGCAGCATGACCACAGGATACAGCATTGTGCAAAAGGATACACAGCTTATTCAAGTGCAAGCAAAACTCCTCCCACCACCCTTAATACAGACTAGGTCTATTCAGCCCTGCCATAAGTCACCCAGGCAAGGCAGGGCCCACCTCACCCCCCCCCCCCAGTGACTGTCTAGAGTAAATGAATGTCACCTCCTGTCACTCACACACCAGATACTGAGTACACAAACAGCCAGAGGCACGCAGAATGGTAAAGTGAGAAAATGCCCACTTTCTAAAAGTGGCATTTTCGAACACAAGTTTTCTATCTTGTCCCTTCTGCGAGTTACACGTGTAAAATTGTTACTGTGCAGCCCCAATGATTAGCCTATGGGACATAGCCTTTCAATAGTGATAAACGGATTACACAGTATTCCACTCTCAGGATATATCATCCACACCAGTACATGTCCTACCTTTCACATACACTTCACCCTACTTATTTGGGTACCTTGGGCCTAACTTAGGGGTGCCTTACATGTAAGGAAAGGGAAGGTTTACAACTGCTCGCACAGACACTACAGTGGTAGGTCTGAGATACATTTACATGGCAAATCATGTTGGTGGCAAAACCAGTGCTGCAAGCCCCCTAGTAGCATTTGATTTACAGGCCCTGACACACACCGTGCACTTTACTATGGACTTGCCAGTAAATCAAATATGCCAATCATGGATAACCAATCATTGTCACAGTTTATACAGAGAGCATATGCACTTTAGCACTGAAAAGCAGTGGTAAAGTGCCCAGAATCCTATAGCCAACAAAAACAGGGTCAGAAAAATAGGAGGCAAAAGGCAAAACGTTTGGGTATATACCTGTCAAAAGGGCCAGGTCTAACACAACTCCCCACAAGCCTAAAGCTAGGGGAGACAAATAAAACACCTGATTGGTGCAATAGAACATGGACACTAGCCCACAACAGCAGGGTCACACTCCAGTTTAACGCCTTCCTAAAGCCGTTGGATCCCTTTATCCTTACTCTCACGGAGCTCTAAGCTACCTCATAGGGACCCTTTCTCCTTCCCTGTGGACCCCATCTTTGCAGCACCTAAGCTTACCTTGCTCACAGATGTGTCCCAGCAGGCAGACCGAATCCACAGGGCCAACACAGTGGTGTGGCCCAGTCCACCCCCAGGGAGCGACTCCTGTCACCCTCCCAGGGACAACTCTGTTCACCAGGACAGAAAGCCATAGTGGCCACTGACAGCTGACAATAACGAGAGCCAGGCATCATATCTCTCAAGTCTCTCTAACCTCTGTGGCGTCAGAGAGTGGGGGGCAGTAGCCTCAGGTGACTGGCACCAATTGTCCACTAGCCCTACTTGCAGTTCAGGAATGGCATCCTGACACTGTCCCACCAGCCCAGGGTCTGTACTCTGAGGCTGGCCAGGCGACTGGGATGGGCTTTCCCACACCCTGTCCTCCTCCCTGGGGCTCTGCACCCTCCCACCTTGAGCGGTACCCCAGATAACAAACCGGTAGGAGCGCTTCTACTCGTCACCCCTTCCTCCAGGTCAGAGGGGACACCTTGAACCTGGTCCTCCAACCCAGGGCCTGTACCCTTAGGCTGGACCTGTGCCAGACAACCCAGGACTTTCGGGGGAGTACAGCCCCTTCCTCCAACCCCCAAGGGGGAAACACTCCTCATGAGCTGTGCAAGAGTCTGCCTGGCGCAGGTCTCCAGCCTCCTGTCCACCTGACAGAGCAGGAAGACTACCCAGGCAAGACGTGGCCTCACCAGAGTCCGTCCTGGGGTACACTGACCTCAGAGCGGGCAACTTGTGGTAAATATTTAATTACCGGTACTATTTTTTATGCGGTAAAGTCTATTAAGAATAACTCAGTAAATATAAGAGGCAGAATCCGTGGTATTAGAGGTTTTTAAAAGGCTTTATTCCTATACAAAGGAATACAATTCGAATTGTAGGCTTTCTATTCCATCACCACGAAAGTTCAGGAAGGAAGGGGCATATATTATTGACAGATAAGCAGTTTTATAGAAAATACATTACATTGAGACAGATGCAAGAGGCGTAACAGCTGATAGTACAGATAAAAGGTGCATACGTCACTAACAAAGGCGTATACATGGGTGTAA
Source organism: Triturus cristatus (assembly GCF_964204655.1). NCBI lineage: Eukaryota > Metazoa > Chordata > Amphibia > Caudata > Salamandridae > Triturus > Triturus cristatus. Next base: position 731,235,072 of record NC_140585.1, on the reverse strand, counting down.
CTAAAATACGTCATTAAACATGATGTCACAAGTGGGTGGATCCATAGAAGAATCCTGCAATGTCAGCAGAAATATTTGGCAGAGATGCGCGCGCAGCCGCATGACGTGTGATTGACGTGCAACTAGAGGGTGAAGGGGACTTTGACATTTAGCTCTACATGTGGAGACAGAAGTCTGGGGGTTATGTCAACCTAATCCCAAATCATATCTAATATCCTATGTTTAAAGAACTGGGTTATCCAAAAGGAAAGGTCTCTAGGATAGAATCTATTCTATACTGACTGTTAGTACGTGTACAAGCGTCTAAGTGTCTACATGAGATGCGAGGGGGTAGGAATATTCCATGGTAACGGAGCTATGAATTACTTGCATGAGGACAGCGAGGCCTGGCCTCTTTGCACGGTAGCTGAAGGAATGTTTACCTAAACTACTAGACAGGAATGCATCGGATGAGGAGCGGAGTAGATAATCTTGAAGGTGAAATACAGTTTTTGGCAGGCAGTATGCTGGATCAGGCACCGTTAGCCGCGCAGGGAGTAGGACAAAGTTCATGGATACAGATGCAGGCTCAGACTGGAGCTTTCAGAGGCAGAAGGAAGGAAAAGGCTTGATGACAGAATTCAGGGCCTACTCGCCTGAATCTGTAAAATGTGGAAAGTGAACCACATAAAGTCGGTGGCCTTTCATACTTAGGAATGGAATATCTGACCCATTCATGGCGGATCTGAAAGAGGAAATGTTGACGGTGGACGCACATATATTTGCGTCTTCAAAACTGGAGTAGGAGGGAACATACATGTACTTATAGCATGCACATGGAGCCGTTGGGGTCTACGATAGGGGACATAACTGATCACAAAATTCATATTTCCTCATTCCCTCCTTGTCCCCTACGGACCCTCAGGAGATATCGATCTTCATCAATCCATCGATCTGTTCGTATAGCATCATTTGTTCTTCTTTCTTCTTCCGGGATCTTGAACGAAAACTTGGATGTGGGATACACGATGTGGCACACAGACCACAAATCGCTGGCCCACATTGTAGACATAAACAGCAACTGAATAGTATGAGAAAGCCAATACCTAGGAAGGATAGGATTCTCCATCCCCAGGCTGACAATACGCCCCAGAACCAACCGGACCAAGTCCAGGTGCCTGGACTCTGGTGTATCTGGCTTATAATCTTATGAAGGCGGGTTATGGCTTTATATACTGACGGCGAATTTTCTGGTATGAAAATGCAGCAACTTGATCCGATGACCCTACAAGCTCCGCCCCTATCGGCCAGGATGACGTCAAGGACAAGACGATTTTGAAGCACAACAATCCGCATAGCAGACTGCTCTTCTGTTAAATTGCCTAAGGCGGAAATAGTTTCATTCACTACTGCTTCAAGGGTTCTGGTTAATCTACGTATCAGCTTACTATTAGTGACTGTACCTATATAGGGGAAGAATCCTTTATTGAAATCTGTGTATTTTTCCCATGCTGTTTCAGTGTAATCGACAATTGGGAGATCTCTCTGTTGTCTATTGTGTACTAAATGGGTATTTCTATGATAATCAGGAGGAGCTAGGAAAACAGGTGGCAGAAGGAATGCTATGTAACAGGTACCATCCCAATCTAGAGGTAGACATATATATGCGGTCTGGCCACATATGAAGTAGGAATGATGGGAAGCTCTAAATGTAGACTTGCCTTGATCACTGAATTTTATTACAGTGGTGCATTTACTATGGCCCATATGTATGGAACCATTCTTTCTTATACATAATTCCCCTTTTACTGGGAATACTGACATGGCGGGCAAGATTGGTGTAGCTTCAGATTCAACGTTCAGGATCATGAGGTTAAGTGTAAAATTACCTAATCCATATACTTCATTTTCTAGATCAGTTCCGGTTCTTTTGGGAAGTCCCTCCTTGTTAGGGTAGCAGACTTTAAGCAAAACTAGGTTCAGGTTTCCCCATACCCAGTTGTCTTGATAAACTGCGGAATTTGAATCTAGAGAATTAATCAGACTAAACCATGCTCCACAGGAGCCATTGTGTGTGAACGGATAGGGAAAGAGGGGCAAAACTCCCTTATAGTTCTGATAGGGAGGGAGTCGGTCACATATCCAACAATTTGTGGCATTGCTGGTCTGATGGGAATGATGTAACATACTAATAAATGTGTTGTTGCGCAGCGCAAATCTATAGGACAACTCATGCGGAGGTAATTCGCTAAAAGAATGTTCTGCAGTTATGTTGTAAGCACGTTTAAGAATAGGGTAATACATATGCAATAGTATGCTAAAAATAATGGTCAGAAGACTTAGAAAAAACAAAATTAATAATGTTACTGTGCAGTGACTACGAAGTGATTTACAATACGCATGTTTTTTCAGCTGCATCTGTTGATTTCTTTCTCTATTCCGGTCTAGAGGATACATGTCAGAGACTAATTCAACCGATTCACCTTGGAGAGGACTTAAACAATCAAATTGTCTGACTTACTAGACCTCAATTTTAGTTTGTAAAGTTCTGGTTTTGATTTCTCAACCAAGGGGAGCTTTGAGTCTGTCTGTGAGGGAATACAGGGTTGAGTATTCGCACTGGATGGTAGTCCATAAAATTTCTTGATATGACTCGAGTGCAACCACCCTTTGCGAACCTCAATCTTCACGGCAGTCCTTGTAGTCAGTAGAACCAACTTAGGCGACTTCCACCTAGGATCCAGTTGGGTCTTCCGGTCGAAATTCCTGACCAAAACCAGGTCACCAGGAACCACGTCATGGGGCTTCACCTCAGTATTATCGGGAAAAGCTGCGGCTACCTGTGAACGACAAGATTGTAGTGCAGACATCAAGGAAGCCAGGTAATCTGTCAGCATATTACAGTCAACATCAGTGATTTTACGAGGTATAGGCGTTCCCCACATATTTGGTGGTCTACCGAAGATCACCTCGTACGGGGATAGCCCTGTTCGAGAATGTGCTACCATTCTCATGTAAAAGAGTGCAACTGGTAAGGCTACTATCCAATCGACACCTTTTTCCCTACATATTTTGGACAATCTAATTTTCAGAGTTTGATTATGGCGTTCCACGAGACCTGCGGCCTCGGGATGCCGGACACAGTGGAATTTCCATTGGTAGCCTAACAAAAGGGAAACGTGTTTCATTAGTTCGGATGAGAACGGCTGGCCGTTATCTGAGTAGACAACACGTGGTAAACCGTACCGTGGGAAGAATTCTCGAACTAACTGTTTGGCAGTAGTCGGAGCAGTGTAATCTGAAACCGGGTATGCTTCTGTCCAACGGGAAAGAGCACAGACAACTACGAGAACATATTTGAATCCTCGACATCGTTCCATCTGGATATAATCCATCTGGAGGACTTCAAAAGCATGATCGGGAGGTTGAAATCCACCCTGCTCTACGGGGATGCTTTTACCTGGATTAAACTGACAACATATCATACAGGTACGAACTTTTTGTTTAGCTGCTGCTCGCAAGTGTTTGTTGAACCAAATGTGTTGAATGCTGTCTAGCATAGCTTTTTCTCCTAGGTGCGCTGGACTATGTATTGTGTTAATGATGACTTGAACCATAGAGTCGGGAAGAAACCATATAGATTTTTCCTTCGTCATCCATCCTTGATCCGTTTGGATCCCTCCTAATTCAGTCCATTTCTTTATTTCTTCTGGTGTAGCATGTGTCTGTATGTCAATTACATCAAGGGCGGGATCCTTAACTGTCATGCAATGTGTTAGTGTCTGAACTATTGTCTTTGTCATGTCAGTTGTGAGAGTCTGATTCTGAGCAGTCTGTTTAGCTGTTCTGTCAGCTAGGTCATTACCCTGAGAAATGATATCGGTAACTTTTGTATGGGCTTTGCATTTCATAATCGATATTGCAGTAGGTAGATGAATCGCGTCTAATAGAGCTTGAATGAGGGGTCCGTGCTGGATGTGGGCACCGTGAGAAGTTAAATAACCTCTCTCTCGCCACAGTACGCCGAAGTCATGGACGACTCCGAATGCATAACGTGAATCTGTGTATATGTTGACTTTCTTATTTTTGGCTTGAATACAGGCTTGTGTCAGAGCGATGAGCTCTGCTGCTTGAGCTGACAAAGTGTTAATACGATTTGTTTCAATGACTTCAGTGTCTGTTGTGACTGCGTAAGCGGCCACTAACTCTCCTGTACTTGTTCTCATACATGACCCATCTACATACAATGTCAAGTCTGGATCTGACAAAGGGATATCTGTCAAGTCTTGTCTGGGTTTCGTCGTGATAGTAATGACTTCGACACAATCATGTGCCAATGGATCTGTTCCCCCCACTGGTAACAGTGTGGCAGGGTTTAACGTATTACAACGTCTGATTTCTATGTGTGGCTGAAATAATGTCAGTTCGTAACCGGTGAGTCTCGCTATAGTCAAGTGTTGTGTTTGTGTGCGGTTCAAGAGAACCTCTACTGCATGTGGTACTTGTACTGTCAATTGATGTCCTAACACTATGGCATTGCTTTGTCTGATTGCTAAAGCTGTTGCTGCCACCGATTTCAGGCACGCAGGAAGAGCCTGAGCTACTGGATCTAATGTACTAGAGAAATAAGCACATGGTTTGTGTGATCCTGCTTGTTCCTGAGTGAGTACTGACAAGGCAGTACCTTCGCGTTCTGTAACAAAGAGTGTAAACTGTTTGCTGTAACATGGTGTTGCTAAAACAGGTGCTTGGCATAAAGCTTTCTTTAAGCTTTCAAAGGCGTGTGTATGTTCTTGAGTCCAAGGGAGGACAGTCGATGTGGCTGCCTCCTGTGTTGTCAACTGGATGAGTGGTTTTGCTAGGAATGCATATTGAGGGATCCACTGCCTACAGTATGAAGTGAGGCCTATAAAAGCCCGCACCTCCTTTTGTGTCTTGGGTGGTGGCATGTTAGCGATTAACTGGATGCGGTCGGGTGTAAGCTGCCTTCCCTCCTTGGACAGCGAGTGCCCAAGGTAAACAACTCGCTGGACACAGAATTGCAGCTTAGAAGGGGACACCTTGTGTCCCTTGTTAGCCAAAAATTTTAAAACCGTCAGTGACGCTGTTTCACATTCAAGTTCGCTTCGGGCGGTGATCAGCAGATCGACATATTGAAGCAAGGCAGTGTTAACTGGCATGTGGATACTGTCAAGTTCTCGTTTCAGTGCTTGGCTATAGATGCTGGGGCTTTCTGTAAATCCTTGAGGTGCGCGTGTGAATTTAAAACTTCGTCCATTTAAACTGAACCCGAACAAGTATTGACTTTCCGGATCGATTGGGACGCTAAAGAAAGCATTCTTGAGATCAATTACAGTGAAGAACGTTGCTTCTGAGTCAATAGCTGTTAGTAATGAAGAGATATCTGGGACCACAGGGTATTGTGGTACAATACATTTATTTAATTCGCGCAGATCAATAACTAATCGATATACTGGTGGTGCTTTTGGATCCGTTCTTTTAAGAATCGGAATTATCGGGGAATTACATACATTGGAGTCGGTTTCGACAACCACTCCTTGTGCAATGAGCTCGTCAATGATTTGCAGCAAAGCCACAACAGCATCGGGTGGTAACTTGTATTGTCGTATTCGTGGTAGTATTACTCCTGTTTTTAGTGTGACACGATATGGTGTAATATTCATGCAACCAACATCAGTGGGGCCTTGTGCCCATAAATGTGTAGGTACATTCTGCAGTCGGTGATCCATATCTCTGGACACGTAGTGACCTTTGAAGTCACGTAGAAATAGTCGTACTCCTTCCGGAGAACAACATATTATAGCTCCTAGAGCTTTCAATGTTTTTATACCTAACAAGTTTTCTGGACATGATTTAGTAAGCAATAGATCTGTAGTACGTGTCAATGGACCGATCGTGAGTGGAAGAGGTTGTGTCACGTCATTTATTATAGGTTTTCCTGAGAATCCAAGGGAAATATTTTGTGAGCCTGAGAGGGGTGCCCCTGGAACTTCGCTGCGTCCTATAGTTGTTCTGCTTGCCCCTGTATCAAGTAAAAACTTTCTGTCTTCCCCTAATAGTTCACTATGTACATAAGGTCCCTCTTGGTCTACAGGAACCTCTATAAGGGGTAAGCCAACTTCCCTCTCTAGGCTATGTCATGTATATCGCTGATAATCGAGATAATCTGCTTGTGCATACTGATACATCTGTTGTGTTGTTGCTTGTGTTGCAGCAATAGGCTGCGCTTGTGGTGGTGCTACGATCTGTTGTGGAGCTGTCTGTTGCGGAGCTAGTTGTTGCGGAGCTAACCTAGGTTGTGCATGCTGAGAAATTTGTTGTTGATTCTGATCCTGTCTAGGTGGACGTGGTCTCTCCTGGGTTCTGCCTGTAGCAATATTATGTTTCAGGACTGGACAATCGTGTATATAATGACCTTGTTGTTTACAATAGTTGCATGTCCCTTTCGTAGGACCTGCGGAATTACCCTTTTGATGACCATCAGCTGGAACTGACTGTGCAACAAGCATTTTCATTTTTGTATCTTTCATACGTCTTTGTTCGTGTTCTTGTTCTTCTCTAATTCTATTGTGATGATATTGTAACATCTGTAACATCTGTGATGGGGTATTACCTTGCCAGGTACTTTCGAATTTCAATACTCTATTCTTAACTTGTAGCAGAGAATTTTCAACTAATTTTGTCACAAACAGATGTGGATATGACTCACTACTGGCTTTTATACCACTATTTATACCAAAACATTTTTCAAATCGGGAATAGAAATCACTAGTGTCTTCATCTGGCTTTTGTTTACAGGCTGAGATTGCACCCCAGTCTTCCTTTTTCGTAGTTAATAAACGTGGCAGTACCTGTACTAGTAGTCCTGCTAGTGCTGTAGTCTTTTCCCCAAGTCCTGCTCCTGCAGCTCGGGCCCTTTCTTCGTTTTCTAATGCTGTCCAATCTATATTTTGGTCTCCCACCTCCCATTCCTTTTCTCTGAGTTTCTCGTAAACACCGGCGGGTAATAGGACTTTTAATATTTTCATAATGTCGGGGTAGGTATACTCTCCCATGAGTAACATGTCTTTTATCTCGCGGTGGAAACCTGCTGGGTCCTTGTCATGGCTGGGTACTACTTTCTTCATTTCTAATAATTCTAGTTTAGTTATAGGCGTGTACACAAACACGCGTGTAAAGTTATTACCGTCACCTCTGATTGGGTGTACTTCGCGTAAGGGATTCTGTCTATCTATGTGATACATTTTTCTTCCTATGATGGGAACTGGAACGTGTTCTGGGCATACGAAATTTAAATATTGGTTTCGGAATTCTAGAATTTCTTTGATCAAATCAGTACCTGACCCTCTCCATATATTCGTGAGCAGTTCTGTCAATATGTCAGGTAAGGGTCCTGGATCGGAGTGTTGACTTTTATATAATATAAGGAGGTGTTGAATCATGTATATACTAGCTAAACGCTGTTCGTATGGGTCAAGATTCAGAAACGTGTGTGCAAGTACATCATCATTGTATTCGCCGGGACTGTCAGCCCATTGTACTGCTGACCTAGCTAATTCTTGTTCGTCCATGGAATCGAGCACATGGTACCCCCTTCGATCTCGAAGTAATTTATCAGCGGCTTGGAATAGGTGTTCGGGGGATTTTGTATTTAACATAGGATTTGGAAAATGTCTATTATATTCTGGACGTATCGGACGTATCTGATCATTAAAGCCTCTATTATTATTATGGGGTCTTCCTCTACCTACATAAGCTATCGTTTCTACTTGTTCTGATTCTTGCTCCTCCTCCTCTTCTGATTCTACTCTGTCTGTTTCTCGTCTCTCTTTATGTATTCGTTCTACTTCCTTGCGGATCTTTCGACACATGGCGATTATACACGCCTGTCTATCATGTTTCTCTTCTGATATGTTCTGACCCCATTTGACAAGTCTTTGCATGGTATCGTGATCTGCCCCGGGCCTGTCTTGATTCCTAATTGCACAATTTATGAAAAAACGTAGTAGTTGTCTTTGGACATCCACTTTCTGGTATTCCATAGCTTCATTAATACTTTCTGGAACTCGCCCTGTTTGGACGAAGCGATATATTTCGTCTAGGTGTTCACCCATTCCTGGTATTGTCATTAAATATAATGTAGCTCGTCTTATACGTAGTGATGATATGAGCAATTTGTCCTGTCTACCTGGTACTGGATCGTATCTACAATCCACAAGCTGTTCTTTAAACATGTCGGATGTCGCTAATTGGGGTGTACGTTGGAGTGCTAAATCTCTAAGGGTCTGTTTATTTCGCGGCGGGGTGGCAAACATGTCTGTCGTACCTCCTGTAGCACCATCTGAGGTGCTAGGCACGAAAGGATTCGTTGGACGTAGGATAGAGATTGTAGATGCGGGAAAAACTGTAGACACGGACGGACCTGTGGGAACTCGTGTAGGAGTTTGTAATTGCGGGGGTACAGACGAATGCTCTTGGTGTTGAACACCATCGGCAAGCGGTATGTGTGGTATGGCATTAGCATACTCGGGAGCTACGTCATCTAAATAGGAGGAAAGGAAAACGTCCTTTGCTGTTTTGGGATGTGTTTTAGGATGTGTTTTTATCGGGAGTAATGGAGGAGTTAAGTCTTTTGGTATTTCCGGGGTAGCCTTAGGTAACCCTTCGGCCAGAAGAGGATGCATACCATTCATAAGAGTGTTTCTTTGTCTATCTACTTGTTCTGAGTTTACTCGGGTACCTTCCTCAAGTAATAGATTTTCTCGAGTTTTATTTGAATTCTCTCTACCTTTCTCTTCCTGTCTGAGTGCTTTTTCTGTACGTCTGTATGATTCTTTACGCCATAATTCAATGGCATCTTTCTGTGACTGTCTGGCTTTCTTTTTCCATAATTCTTCTTCTACTCTCATGATGCAATCTGCATCCCAGGTCCCTGCTGCGGGCCATCTCTGATTCTCTGGTAATTCTTTGGTGTAGTCCACCCATAAATCAAGAAATAATACGGCATCTAGGCCATGCTTATGATACATAAAGTATCCTGGAGTGTCCCTAGGTGGGATGGAAACAGCTTCTTCGAGTACCCCTTTTCTAGTTTTGATCTGTCTTAGTTTCGAAAAGAGCGGCATTTTTAAACCTTATTACTAGAACACACTTTATAAAACACAATAATGAACAGTCATTCACACCACAATGTATAGAACATATTAAAACATTTAACACTTAACATTTTTAACGAACAATGATAACTAATAGAAAACTAGTTACTGACATAATACTGACACTAAATAATACTTATTTATATGCAAGACATACTATATATACTGCTAAACAGTACAGATACACTGCTGAAACAGTGCAGACCGGACTTGTGTACCCAAACCCGTCTTGACCGGCACAGACTATGTGCACGTTAAATGCCTCCCCGGTAATGGTACTCACCGGGTAGCTCGGAACGGAAGGCCTCGGAACGGAACTGAAACTGGACCGGACTGGACTCGACTGGACTCGGAACTTCGGAACCTGGTGGGCCTCTGTATACCTCGGATCTTGCTCTCTCAGCTAGGCTCTGGTCGGGATACTTCGCACTTCTCACCGCCTCGTCTGGGTGTTGATCGCAGCCTCAGTCGCTCCCGCTTGGCCGGAGGGAGATACAGGAAATCCTGCAGATACGCGTTTTTGTCCTTTCAGCTGTGGCAGGAGACCGGGCCTGCAACGCACCGCCGGCGCGTGAGATGAGAAAGTGTCCCTATTCGGGCGCCAATTTATGTGGTAAATATTTAATTACCGGTACTATTTTTTATGCGGTAAAGTCTATTAAGAATAACTCAGTAAATATAAGAGGCAGAATCCGTGGTATTAGAGGTTTTTAAAAGGCTTTATTCCTATACAAAGGAATACAATTCGAATTGTAGGCTTTCTATTCCATCACCACGAAAGTTCAGGAAGGAAGGGGCATATATTATTGACAGATAAGCAGTTTTATAGAAAATACATTACATTGAGACAGATGCAAGAGGCGTAACAGCTGATAGTACAGATAAAAGGTGCATACGTCACTAACAAAGGCGTATACATGGGTGTAACTAAAATACGTCATTAAACATGATGTCACAAGTGGGTGGATCCATAGAAGAATCCTGCAATGTCAGCAGAAATATTTGGCAGAGATGCGCGCGCAGCCGCATGACGTGTGATTGACGTGCAACTAGAGGGTGAAGGGGACTTTGACATTTAGCTCTACATGTGGAGACAGAAGTCTGGGGGTTATGTCAACCTAATCCCAAATCATATCTAATATCCTATGTTTAAAGAACTGGGTTATCCAAAAGGAAAGGTCTCTAGGATAGAATCTATTCTATACTGACTGTTAGTACGTGTACAAGCGTCTAAGTGTCTACATGAGATGCGAGGGGGTAGGAATATTCCATGGTAACGGAGCTATGAATTACTTGCATGAGGACAGCGAGGCCTGGCCTCTTTGCACGGTAGCTGAAGGAATGTTTACCTAAACTACTAGACAGGAATGCATCGGATGAGGAGCGGAGTAGATAATCTTGAAGGTGAAATACAGTTTTTGGCAGGCAGTATGCTGGATCAGGCACCGTTAGCCGCGCAGGGAGTAGGACAAAGTTCATGGATACAGATGCAGGCTCAGACTGGAGCTTTCAGAGGCAGAAGGCAGGAAAAGGCTTGATGACAGAATTCAGGGCCTACTCGCCTGAATCTGTAAAATGTGGAAAGTGAACCACATAAAGTCGGTGGCCTTTCATACTTAGGAATGGAATATCTGACCCATTCATGGCGGATCTGAAAGAGGACATGTTGACGGTGGACGCACATATATTTGCGTCTTCAAAACTGGAGTAGGAGGGAACATACATGTACTTATAGCATGCACATGGAGCCGTTGGGGTCTACGATAGGGGACATAACTGATCACAAAATTCATATTTCCTCAAACTGCTGACCCACTAATCCTTCTAATGGGGACTATCCCCCCTCTTACCCCTTTCTCTGGACTCATGCACCCTCCCAGCTGGAGCAGTGCTGCCAGACACCAGAACAGGTGGTACGCTCATTACAGTATTCTCGCCCAGCTCACCTGACATTTTGGGATCCCCCTCAAGGGATGGCCTCCCGATACAGACTAGGCCCCCCCTCCAGGTATTCACTCACTTAACCAACCAGGTCCTGGGACTGGATCTCGGACACCTTGGAACTCAGCCTATCCCCACTCCGTCTTCTCAGAGACAGGACATGGGGCTCCTTGCCCATCCCACTACACTGGGACCTATCTGGGTTACTCCAAACCTCCCCTACCTCACCTGGTTGGGGAAAACATGAGCCACCTCCTTTAGGATCACTCCCAAAACCCTCATCAGACCCTCCTGAATCCACCAAAAGGTATGCCTCCAGTGCAAGCTCCCTGGGATGAGACAACTCACCCTCCACCGGGTGTTGGCATAGCTCTGGAAAACAGGGACTTAAAATATGCTCTCCAACATTTGAGTCACAGAGCCCCTCACATGTGCTAACCACGCTACACTTCACCTCACTATCCAGTGCCTCGTAAACGTACCTCACATCACCTTCCTGAGACTGGCAAGACAGTGTCTGACTGTTTCAGTCAGTTCAAAGGACTTTATTTCGATCACTAAAGATCATAAAAGTACAACATAGAGCATAAACACTTACAAACACGAATAAAACATTTAAAATACTAATTCGCGGTCCATTACAATAGCAGCACAATGAAACGATAAAAATTACATTCTCAGTAGGACCAGAGAAATTCATCATAAAAGTACTTTAAGAGCAACAATAAAACTCAATGAATATCTTAGGTAATATTAAAAAACACAGTCCACACAGAACAATACAAAATACACAATACAGTTTAACAAGACCCTGCAATACGGGGCTGCCTAAGGACTATCAAGAGAACACTTGGCACAACTGATCCACATTGCCATTAGAAACTTGGCTTTACAGAATACGATAATACTAGATTTGTCTGCAGTATTCTATACGCCTTCTTGTACTTGCTTACTCCCAAGTTTCTACATAGTGGGACAGAAAAATAAAACATGCTCAAGTGACTCCAGTCCCCCATGGCAACAGGTACAATTTACATCAACCCTGTCTCCTGCTTTGCACCATTTTTCTTTAAAAGTAGTTACAGGTAGGCAGCCATACCTAAACTGTAGGTATAGTTTCCTTGCTAAAGGAGGTACAATTTCATCAATCGTGTCCACAAATGATGATGTTGGTTTAAAATTAATAAAAGCAGCAGAAAGCGAACCTTTAATATTCATTATAAGATCAAACGCAACAATGCTCCAGTATACAGCTTTCAGGCTGGATTTGTTAATCTGACTCAAGGTTCCTGGTTGATTCCACTATACACCTAAGCTTAGCTTCTGTAACAAATTCTTAAGGATACGCAACCACAGAATCTTGTCCACACATGTTTGTGTCGTTAATTCACGGAGGCCCACCCAATAGTACTCAAGTGCGGTAGACCATATCCGGTGCCGGAACATAAGCATTCTAAGCTCAATTTTCTGAGAAATTCTTTCTGGCCTAGATCTAAGTAGAGTGGAATCAACGGGATGGACACCAGAAGATTCAGCCGAGATCTAAAAAAAAGTGTTCAATTACTGGCAAGTGACTGTATTTTGAGCAGCCCCAAAGCTCCACACTGTATATAACTGCACCAAGGGCTTTGACGTTATAAGTGTCTAGCGCTGGTGCCACCCTTCTAGATATAGTTTTCCTATGGATTTTCGCTATATTCGCTGTTTGTTGAATCAGGGATAGCTGTACCCTTTCCTTCTGTGTAACCCAACTGAAATTCTGTGTAAGTTTAATGCCAAGGTAGTCAAACTTGGTCACTAATTCTAGAGGGGTGACATCCACATACAACTGCTTCTTACGTTTAGTCTTTAGTCTGGGGGAAAAAAGCATACATTTAGTTTTGGATTATTTCGCTCCAGCCCCCGTTCCAGGAAAAATGCCTGAAAGTCGTTCAGCAACTGTTGGAGCCCCTGAGGCGACTTAGAAATAAGCAGTGTGTCGTAAGCAAAGAGGAGTGCAGGTACCCTTCGTCCTTCTATTTTTGGTGCATAACAACAATCCCTGCTCAAGAAATGTATAATATAATTTATATACAGGGTAGACCAGGTGGGTGCTAATACGCCCCCCTGTCTTACTCCTTTATCAATATGAATTTCCTCCTTTAACGCCCGTTTTCCCCCCACCTCACTAGTGCCAGGGTATCCGCATGTTGCCTTATTAAAATGCTCAGAAGGGCAGCTGGCACGCGCGTACCTTCTAGAACTTCCCATATTTTTACTCTGGGGACCATATCAAAAGCGAATCGCAGATCAACAAAGGAAACATACAAGTTGCCGTTGTTGATCATCACTTCCATCCAATAGATGCACATGAAACAGAAGATTTGATCTAAGGTATTCACTTGTGCTCTAAAACCTGCCTGCCACTCTCAAATAATATTCCCCTCACAAATCCAATCCTGGAGATGGGCAAGCACCTGTTTGCAGAAGATTTTCTGCAAAGAGTCTATGAGGCTGATAGGCCTGTAGTTCACTGGGAGTGCACGATCCCCCTTCTTAAAGATGGTAACTATTTCTGCCAGCTTCCATGATTAGGGGATTTCCATGCCCGAGAGGATACTATTAGAGAGCAAATTAACATATGGATCCCACATTTCTGGGTTTTCTCTGTATGGATTGTTGGGTATCCTATCAAGTCCTAGGGCACGTCCAGGAGCACAGGAATTGATTGCCTTTTCAGTCTCACTAAGCGAGAAGTGCAGCTTGTTAGGCTTAAATGGAACACCACTAACATGTAAGATGCCACTATCATTTGTCATCCTGCGCTTATCTGTATGCAGTTGACTAAAATGTGCTACCCACTCTTCTGGTTAAATACAAATATCGAGCACTGGTTTATTCCCATTTGAGACCACAGCTGCATTTGGTGTTCTTATTAGCCAGGGCATCATGCAGGTTCGACCATAGCGAATCTTCCCACTCTCTCATTACATTTGTAATCCCTTCCCTTTGGTGTGCTCTGAATTTGGCAATCTCTACTTGCGATCTAGTTTTGATAACAGCAAGGAGATCACCTTTAGCCACTATACAAGTGTTGTTGTACCAAGACTCAGGTTTTAGACAAGGTTTCTCTTTTCTTCTTGACTTATCCAAGACATCTCTTATTCCCCCCCCCCCCCCCCCAACATATCATGCGTTTGTGCCAACATGTAATTTCTCAGATCACTCAGGAGTTTGGACAGATGTTCATAGTCAGCAGTAACAATTCCCTTGATGGTATCAAGGGCTGCAGGGTTTTTAACTACCCAGTCCCACCTGATAGATCTAAGGTTATTTGTGGGCTGATGTAACGTCCTGGCTTTCTCTGGGTTGGGACAAACAGACGACGGACCAGAGAAATGGAGGTTTAAGGATGATTTAATAAACAGATAAACAACTACAGACAACAAAGAATACCGGTACTGGAATCACCAGTTAAAGTACGATACCCATTCACAGCTCGTCTAACCGTCCTCCGCATGCACACCGGACCCGGTATGCTCCAACGGAGGGCACAGTGCTAAGCAGTGGCCGACAATGCCACTCGACCGCTGTGAAGGGTAGTTCCAAGGTTGTGGAATCTACGGGGGGCACGTGGGAGTCACCCGGCCGGGCTCTCTACCACCTGGGAACAGCCGCTCTACCAGTATCCCCCAGAGTACTGCCACAACACAAAGACGCTGGGAACACCTCCTAGTGTGCGTCTCTTGTATCCGGGTTTAAGTGATGATACCCAAGGTGGCGCAGAGAATGGACGGGAGCAGCCGCTCTACCTATCCCAGTTCTCCTACGAGTGTCGATGGCTAAGACGCGGAAACACCTCCGGGATAGCGTCTTAGCTCTAAGCGTGTGTTTACCCAAGGAACGAGGGTTGGGAGCTTCGGCTCGCACCAACCTCGTTTTCTCCAAATTGTCAGGCCGTTGGGAGCTTCGGCTCTACCAACGGGACTTGTGCCCAATGACGTTGAATACGGCTCTCAGAACGGGACAGGACACGGGCAGGAAGCACACGCCAGCACCTCTCCTCCGCTCCTTAGAATGTTCCTTCCGCCGCTCAACTCACCAACGGGTCTGTGTACCTCAACCAGGTACTCCGGCAAAGATCAGAATATCCGACGCCGAGTCCCAGTGATCTTCTCCTTAAGTAGTACTCTCGGCGTTGTATAACCATGACTCTTGAGTTGCATAACATGAAAACTAGGCGTTACCCTTGGTGTTATGTAACCAGAACTCTTGAGTTGCATAACATGAAAACTAGGCGTTCCCCTTGGTGTTATGCAACCAGAACTCTTGAGTTGCATAACATGAAAACTAGGTGTTACCCTTGGTGTTATGTAACCAGAACTCTTGAGTTGCATAAGGCAGTTGTTGCCGGAGGGCATTCTGGGAGTTGTAGTCCGCTCTCCTCCAAGCGCACCAGGTTCACGGAAGTGGCATCGTGGGAGGGAATCCATGTGCGGGAGGGGATTCCTGACAGCTGAATTGCTCCAATATCACAGTTACACCTGCTCCCATGGTGTATGGTTGTTTTAATACATAATGTCAAACTAAGGGCGTTGTGATCGCTATCTACTCGGTCAATCACTTCCATGTCTATGATGGCAGGCCAAAGCTCAACTTGTACCAAAAAGTAGTCTGTGACTTTGCCCTTGCGATCCGAAGTACATCTGCCGTTAGTGACTCTAAGGTCATAATCGAGTGATAATGCCAGCAGCTGGCCTGCTTTTGGAGACCATCTTACTTTTGATAATTCTAACTGGGGTATGCCCCATTGGTTATCCATCTCAGAAGTCAAGTCGTGGAGCAGAAGCTATCGGTTCAAAAGTTGAGTTGAGATCTCCTGCCACCATGGTAATGTCTCTTGCCCCATATTTCAGAAGCAGTTGCTCAAGTTGGTAAATGGTGGCAGTTTCTCAATTTCACACCCTCTAATCTGTTGTAAACATTGAATATTTTTAAGGACAGGCCAGAGAGGAACAAAAGTCTGAGTGCTAAAATGTCCTTGGAGTCACAGGGCAGGATGCTAATATTACATTGAAGCGTAGTCTTAATCCAAATGCCCAGTCCACCTGAGGGCCCTCCATCTGTAGTCTTAGTTGCTTCAACACAAAAGGAAGTAAACTCATTTCTATAAAATGGTGTAAGACAGCAAGTTTCCTGAAATAGGCATGTATCGAAGAAGTCAATAAATTTACCACACTCGACGTCAGGCAGAAGTTTGACTATTCCTGCTACATTCCACGAAGCAATTCTTATCAATGAGTCCAAAGTTAATTCAGCATCCAGTGGTATGGAGTTAACTTTTAAGTTACTATCAATAGGCACAGTATCAATTTTTGATACCATCGGCACTTCCTGCCTATTCAAACAGTTGCTAGACTACCCTGAATTAAGCTTCCTAACCTTGGGGAATTCCTCTCCTTGAGGGAGGAGTGACAACAAATTCTCAGCCCACACGTCTTCAACTGCATATAGAGTGCGTGGGATCATAGGATCCAGTCACAGGTGATTCCTACTAACAGCACTAGTCTCTTCGCCTGGCCCCCTATCTGTCTTAACACACTGAGGTCTCAGGAGATCTGCAGGGCACAAAATTTAAGTTGGATGGTGGTATGTGCATTAGATATTGTGCGAGCTTCTATCGCAATTAGTTAATCCACCAGGTCATAACTTACAAAAGAAACCCAAATTAGATCTTGCATTGCAGCTGAGGTTGTGAGCCATTCCACATTTTGAATATTGCTCCTAATGATCGATTAGCAGTGTCTGGTTTCACAGAACCAGTGAATGACTTTATTTATCAGGTTCCCCTTGTCTTATCATAACTCAATAAGCAATTTTGGAACATGAACGAGATATACAGCTGCCCTAACAACACCCCCCTCAGGGCCCCATTTTTCGACCACCACAATCTAGCAAGGGGGGTAACGCAGGACCCCAGCCCCCCTCCACTGCTCCTCACTTACAACCCCAGACTCTTCAACTCACCTTCCTCCACACAACCTCTGAGGTGGCATCCATTCCTGACTATTTCATTATTTTGCATCACGGGTAGGTCTGTGGGGGGGGGGGGGCCCGGACACCTATGTTTAGAGGTGGACGGCACTGATCCGAAGGACTAGATGGAGAATTAACTATGCCACAGCTCGTCTCTGGTCTTCCCTCACCCACTCTCCCACCCTACAACAACAGATATGGGTTTTAGTATACCCCTCATCAGGGTTATCAACAGTATCAAAGAGGATTTTAACCTGCTCTTTTAAATCTTTAATGACCTCCATCAAGCTCCGAAACATCATAACAGTCTCAGTGTTCATGCAGTCTCTCCCTATAGGTGTGCATCTTTCTGTTTCAGTATCAACAATGTCCAATACAGAATATCTATTACTGCATTCTATTTTTGGAGTCTCACGGCTTACAGATAGACTTTCGCGGCAGGCGAGATTTGACGAGCCCTCATTCTCCTCGGGCATTGGCACAAGGGATTTCGAAAGCAGCTTTTCAGACATTTTGTGGATACGCTTTGGCGGTACACTGGAAGCGACTGTTGGGCTTAGATTAGATGGCCCAGAGTTGCATGAAATAATGTCAGTGCACTCTGACAAAAGCGAGTCAATTCTATAAAGTACATGACCATCCATTTTCCTGATAGACGTCTTTTTCCCCTTCAGTGCCCTAAGTGCCCCATACGTTTTCCCATGTCGCCAAGCCGATATATTAGCTCAAAGAAGAGGAAAAGGTATAGATGAGTAGATGAAAGAGAGGCAAACTAGGGTCCCAGATAATCTTAGAGTCACAGTACCTGGTCTGCCTGAATTACAGTCCTCTTAGCAGTCAGTATTCCTGTGCCAGCCCCAATTTGGGTGGCCCTGCCTCTTCCTGTCAATGATGGGTGCAGGACGGGCCCGCCCTTGGCCCGGGCTTCGCCTCAGCGCGTCCTGCGCCACGGGAGACAGTTGGCTCTTTTAAGCGCTTGTTGATCCCTCCCTCCAGGGAGCGCTGGCTTGTAGGGGATGCAGTCCCTAGAGAAAGATTGCGGGCAGCTGCAGCGGTTTGGGTCTCCCGCGGGAGACAGTTGGCACTTTTAAGCACTTGTTGAGCCTTCCTTCCTGGGAGCGCTGGCTTGTGGGGGATGGCTGTTTGTCATCCAACCCACACTCTTCTGGTAATCTCCACACACACGTACCAGGACTACTACCATGGGGGGGGCTACCCTCTCGCTGCACCTCTCATGTAGAACCAGTAGAGTGTCCCTCCCACTGTTAGTACTATGAACCCCTGTGCCAGTTCCCCAATCAACCTCAAGAACCCTGCGCACCACTGGAGCTACCTCATATCCTTGAACTCCCAGGTATGTGTCAACCCCCTCCTTCAAGTCAGGCGCCACATCTCTGGGTGTACGTACTTCTCTCTCAGCAATAGACATCACATTTTTGCTACCACCATCTGAGCTGGACTCTGCACTCATGGCTTCTATATCCAGCCCCGCCAAGCTTAGTTCCTGAGCAAAACACATTCCTAACTGTAACGTCCCTGTAACCTTTGTTTTTTTATAAGTGACTTTGTAAGATTTTTTAAAAAGTTTTTATTTCCTAACTATAATGTCCCTGTAACCTTAGGTTTTTCTGTTAATTGCTAAGGTTTTTTAAATTCTGTTTACAAACTGTAACCTTAGAGGTCTGTGAGTGACTGTATAGGCGTATGAGTGTGTGTGTGAGGTGGTGTGGAGATTTCTGAGTGGATGTGAGAGTGGCTGAGTGGGTCTGTGAGTGGATGTGTGAGTGATGGAGTGGGTATGAGAGTGTCTGAATGGGTTTGTGAGTGGGAATATGAATGTCTAAGTGCATCTGTGAGGGCATATATATATATATATTTTTTTTTTTTTTCTTTTCATTTTATGTCCAGTTTCGTGGATCCTCCGTGACTTTACATGGGGAGGTCGCCCTGAGCGTCGCAGCGGATCTGCAGATCCTAACACGTGGGAAAAATAATAGTTTAGGCCCGTTCTGTCGCCCATCATGGATCCCTCACAGGCCCCTATTTTGCACCCGTGGGGTCAGGGGTACTCCTACCCTGACCACTTCTATTGCATTTAATCTGAATTTTCACAGCCTGGGACCGTTACCTGATATCTACAATGATGGTCATAGCTTGCTACTCTGATTCTGGTCAGCCAGTCATATCATGGCTGTCAGTGCGAGGATTCGCATAGTGCCGTGAAGGAGCCACGATAGCTCCGTGTCCCTAAATATAAAAATGTGGTTTCCCTTTAATATCTCTCAACCTACTGAATGGATTTACACCAAATCACGAAAGCACTCTTTCTCAACCAAAATCTAGCGTTCTGACACATTTGGTATAATTCCATTCTGCAGTTTTGGCTGCAGTAGTGTGTATAATATCTATGGGAAATAACATTGGAAGCACACATTTTTTTAAACCCCCCCACCCCACCCCACCCCACACACCCCTTTTTCTCAGCCTCCACTTTACGGATCACCCTGAAACTTTACATGCACAACTAGAAACAGGAGGTCACTTTTTGGGGAAAATGTTGTGAAGATTTGAAAACAGTGACAGTTATAAGCAAACCAAAAACCCTTTTCCATTGAAAACTAGGTCCTAACTATAAACTACTAACTGTCGACTGGCAGTAGGAGATATATAGATATAGATATCCAGAGTCCAGTCGTAAGCATTTTTATTCTTTTGTGAAGGTGCAGTACTACGAGTCGTAACAAGGTGTCCCTCACAAGTCAATTGCAAAAACCTTGAAATTGTTTCATGAAGCTGCAGTTCCACCTTTTGTTAATAGAGGGCCAGCTCAAGTCAGAAGCAACTGCTTCAAATGACCTGCAACCAAATTGAGAGGATTTGGCTTTAATATATACATTTGCAACACACTTCTTATTTTAATCATCTGTGCTTGTTTTCCGTAGGAGTAATTATTTGCCAATCCTGGTTAATAATGAGTCAAAATACAGATTACATATCTTGATTTCTTTGTTTTTTCTTCTTCAAAGTTTGTGGTCACATCCTTCTATTTATAGGAACTTCTATGCACGGTTACGTACAAGTAGATTTAGATTTTTTTGACAGTCTTTATTTCAGTGGGTGTAAGCTTAATCTTTGAGTTGAGAGGAGTGTTTTCTGCATACTGGTAGCGCTGGTACAACATTCCAATAGGGGAGATGTACTTCTACAAGTAATTATTAAAGTGCTCTCTCAGGTGGTTGAAATGTCAATCACAACCTTTGGTGGTGTGACTACAACCCTCGGAATCTGCATATACATGCTAGCTACTTTAATGACTTGTGCTCATTTTCAGTTGGACAAATAAGTATACTAACGCTGGTTTATGGTGAGAAATTAACAGTGTAATTTATAATAAAGATCTTGAGAGTTCTGAAAATAGTTGATGTAACTCTACTACTCATTGAGACGTGTGTGTGTGTGTGTGTGTTTCTGTGTGTGTGTGTTAAAAAATTATATTTATTATATTGATATGAGTCCCTATTTATGTATGTGTTTTTTGTATGCTATTTTTTGCAAAACATGATGCTGGCATCACAGCTAAAGATGCCTTTAGGCCAGACCTAAAAAGGTCTCAATCAATTATTTGTTTAGACTGATCCTCGTCTGAGGGTATGAAAGAGATGTAAATGAAGAAAACTGTCTGTGAAAAGGGTTGGTGGCAATATTTGGTTCAATTTGTCACTTTCCTGGGTAGTTCACGGTTGCCACAGAGCCACACGGCGCCACCTAGTGGCATGCAGTCTGCCGCCTGGGCTATTCTAACGATGACTGATCTGCAGTTAGATAAGAGTATCCACCAGAAATGATTTACAGATTGGAAGTACCCTGTTCGTTTAGGCCACTTGGAGCTGGCTACCCAAAGCAAGCATCACTGCTGATATTAATGCTACATTTGTTTGTATGGTCGTTTAATTTAATAATGAAGTTAATTATTCAGGCAGTAAAAATACAAATGGTGTCTAATCTCAAAGCGTTTTTCCAAAAACATAAGGGAGCTTGACCCCCCAGCTCCCCAACATGACCCCACCCCCTCTATCATATGTTGGTTTGCAGACCCATGAAAAAAAAAAACCCATTATTTCGGATTTGATAAGTTGTAGTACTATTTGTGGGTGATATATTGCTGGAAGAGTGATGTTTGTTAGCTTTCTTCTTAAACACAATTTCATAAATTTATTGTGCCCATAGTAACGCTTTTAAACATTTTTGGGAATTAATAATGTAAATAAAAAAAATCTCTTTACTATTGCTCAGATTTGTCCCTGATCTTGAAGATATTGTCAATTTTGAAGAGCTGGTGAAAGAAGATGGACTTTCAGAAGAAACCTTGAATGCAGCAAGGTATAGTCTCTTTTTTACATTTATTTTTTATAAAACTATGTAATGCTATTCCTGAAATTCTAAAGTATTGTCACTTATTGGAAGAAAATGGATACAAGTAGAGAATCAGATTTTGTTTACCAGGCCTGCAACTATGGTTGTGTGAAAACCCAAAACTGACCTCAGAAAAGAAAATTACTGTATTGTGGATTTGACATTTAAATATACTTCTCAATTTCTGCTGCACCCATTGCACCCAAACCTCTTTAATACATTTGATTCATTGCATCTTGAGTCACCTGTGAGAGGATTCCCTAAATATACAGGTCTTAAAAATAATACAATGTTGGGCTTCCTCTTAATCATTGGGAACCTGGCACCAGCCCATCCACACCAATTCAACAATGTTGCTATAGGGTCTGGGGCACAGAGTTAGCACAGCAGTGCCCTCTACTTCACGCAGTCTTTCAAATGAGATTCCTTAACCAGTCCCTCCAGACGATTGAACATGGTACAGATCTCCAGGATGGCAATGCTGTGTTAACACAAGTGTTTCTGATGGCTACACCTTCCTATAGAGTATCCATCCTTATGAATTATTTTTCAGAGCTTCAGAAGGGTTCACAGCAATAGATCTCCAGCGATGCCATTCAGCTCCAGCTGCAGCTCCGCCATCGGACATAAGGAAGTATATTAAGCACCGGTCGGCACGATGACACCCATTACTGTTTTTCAACACCTTATTAATGCGGATTAGGAGAACTCTCTGTGTCTCACTAAACAAGATTCTTCAGCACTAGCCAGCATCTAGGTTAAACATCTCCTGCAACATGTAATGGTTTAAAGCCTTGTTGCGGATGCTGCAAAAAGATATCCCATGACAACTGAATGTGGTGTCTCAGATTGGAGCATGATGCAACAACTCGCAGTTCTTGTGCCTCCATGCACCGGAAGAACATCCGGGAGCATGATGCTAAATTGTTTCTATCTAAATCTCCCAAGTAATCTCCTTCATCCCAGGTAGGTCACCTGTCCAGGAAAGATGTCCTAGGGCTCAAAGGTTTGCCCAAAGTAGACTTTCAGCTTAGACTCGGATACCTTCACAGTGCATGAAAATGGTTATGGCCCTACAGAGAATGAGGAGCTGTAATCTGATAAACTCCTTTCCAAGTATAATGCTGATGCTGGCTTATGTCAGGGCTTACAAAATGTGAGTTGCTTGGATATCACACTACAAGGGGACATTTTTTATCATCCCGTCACAGCAAGACACCCCCATACCACCCTCCAACCCTATTTATGAAAGTAGGACCTAAAACAGCTAAAGTCATGGCATTGGCAATACCCTCCCTAGTGGTAAAGTCGAACTTGAAGACTTGAGATATTGCCACCCTCTTCTTCTGTGACAAAGCCCTTGATTATTTTCAATCCATCCCTGATGGATCCTGTTGTAGCAGGATGAAATAAATAGTTTTTGGGCCCAGCATTTTACTGACAGATGGCCAGACATCATAGGCCTGCTGTGAGTCATCCCATTTTTGTTATCCTCTCACTTGACACTAAGACGTCTGTTTGTCACAATGTCCTACTCGAAGAAGAACCCAAATTCCTGCCCTGCAGCACCTCCTGCTAAAGTCAAAGAAACTAGACTCTTTTGACAGAAAGGTCTTTGCTTCCTACAGCCTTGCGTTCTACACTGCCAATGCCTCCTGGGAAAATATGTTCATGCCATGTCGGAATTGGAAGCGCTTGCTGTGATCAGCTTGCCAGGTCACATGAAAAAGACATTTTCGAGGCATGTGACCTGTATATCACATGCTTTGCATACTCCTGCCATCTATTGTTGGGTCCGGATGTTTGCAAGTTGTTTTTCTTCGAAGAAGTCTTTCTAGTTACGAGGTAGGTGACTCCTCCTTTCGGTGATAGTGCGCTTTGGCATCGGCTCCATTGTGTTTTTTCCACCATCGGGTTCAGATGTGTATTGCTGCGCTCCGCTTCGAAACTGTTTCTTCAGGTTCCCTTTGGTGCGCATTCCACTCTACCCATGTTGGTATTGTTTCGAATGCGTATCCCACTTCTCTGCGTATCGTATCCGTCAATCCAAGATCTTTGGGAAGGCTGTCCGGCCTAACCGTGTCGGTCCACTTCACAGTTGATGGAACAGACTCTATTCAAATTCTGCCCTCGGTGCCACGCCAAGTATCCACACACCGACTCGCATGAAATGTGCAACGTGCACTTGTCTCTGGAGCACAAGGAACAGGACTGCGACTCGTGTAGATAGTTCTGAAATGCAAAGTTAAAACGTCGAATACACGCCAGACCTCTTCGGTGAAGGATCTGAGCACGAATTCAATGCACAAGGGGCCAAGGAAGTACAAGAAGAACTTGCCTCCATTCCAGAATCTGACTCCGAGATGGAAGAAGACCTGCCACAAGGTCAACATCCCGTGAGTACTGACCGCCCCTTCACCCAAACTCCAATTCAACTGAAACAAAAGTCTTCGGTCCCACCCCCGCCTGTGGGCCTCGGTTGGCACCGAAAAGATGTTTGACACCCCCCCTCTGGCTTGGCACCGAAACACGTCACTAAGCCTTCCAGCTCGGGATCGAGTCGGCCAAAGTCTGGCACAGAGCCTAAACCTTCAGGCTCGAAGCCTAAAACCGCTTCAGAGCCGAAATCACTGACTCCGAAAACTAAACCTCCATCTGCCCCAAAACCTTCCGCATCGAAAACTCATTACACAACGGCATCAAAGTCCTCGGTGTCGAAATCAAAAAATGTTCCTCCGAAGCTGCAGGATCTGATTTTCGACGCCCCAACACCCAAATCAGACCGAAAACGAAAGGAACTCTATATAAATCCAGATACAGGACGTGCCCTTACTAAACCACCTCAGAAATGCAAACCCGAGTCAGAGGACACATCTTATATTCCTTTCAAGAGGAAGAATGTAGGTACTAACCCCTCTCGTCCTCCTCCACGTTCCTCTGCACCACCTTCCCCACCATTGGAACATTTACTCATTACACCAACTAACTCTCCACCACCTGACGATGATGATGATGACGATGATAATGGAGCTGGGGGTACAATATTTTACCGATAGATCCCTGGAAGGATTACAACACTGATTCACCCACAGATAATGACCCAGATCTTTACCCTGCAGAGCCTTCTCCTGATGACAATGTAGGATATATAGAATTAATTGCTAGAGCTGCAGAATATTGTGGGGTACAGTTATACAAGGATTCTCTAGAGGAAGATTTCCTATTTGAAATGCTCAGTAGCACGCAAAGGGTTAGCCATACTACCTATGCTTAAAGGTATGATGAGGCATGGCGATGATAACTTTAAAGATCCAGTGCGTGCTCGCATTTTCACCCCCAGAATTGATAAAAGAAAATATATGCCTGCTCCCTTAAATCCAGTCTTTATTAAAGGACAGTTGCCACTAGACTCCTTAGTGGTCTCTAATGCCCGTAAACTGGCAAATTCACAGACTACAGGTGATGCTCTCCCTCCTGACAAAGAGTCAAAACTATTAGATGCCTCCAGTAAACGAGTAGCCGCCCAAGTAGCAAATCATTGGCGCATCACCAACACCCAAGCCCTGCTAGCCAGATATGATAGGGCACACTGGGACGAAATGGAGCGATTGCTACAACAACTCCCAGATGAGTACAAAGCAAAAGCCCAGGATTTAGTCCAGGAAGGGAAGCTCATATCCAATTCCTCAGTTAGATGCGATTTAGATGCTGCAGACACCGCAGCTAGAGAGATCAACACTTGTCTGTTATTAAGGAGTCATGCATGGTTGAGGATTTCTGGTTTCAGATCTGAAGTACAACAGTCTATTTTAAATATTCCTTTTGACAAGGAACACCACTTTGGACCCGAAGTAGATAAGTCATTAGAAAAAATGAAAAAAGACACAGAAGTAGCCAAGTCTATGGGAGCTCTGCAGTCTCCCTCTAATCTGGCCTTCTTTCCTCGCTCCTTCTATCGTGGAGGGTTGAAAACCATGTCCTCAGACAATACTGCTGCATCCTACAAAGTCAACAATCAATCTTCCTCTACAAGGGGCTTCTTTAGAGGAGGATACAGAGGCAACAACAACAAAGGTCAAGGCAGGGGTTCCACACCACGTAATTCCCCCTGCCCCAACAAGCAGTGACTTCCCCCGATCATTTAACACCTGTCGGGGGAGGTTTTCTACAATTCCTCCCCATTTGGCAATCTATCACCACAGACAAATGCGCACATCTGATAGAGACTACTAGCTGCAGATTCCTTCACGTAGAATTATCCCCAGGCGTGAGACTGGATCCAGAAACTTTTTGCCACAGCATCCCTGCGCGCCGGGGCGACATCACGCGACTCCGCCCAGGCGTCGTCCGCGTACGTGACATCAGCGAGGTCACATAAGACCCGCCCCAGCGCGCCCACATCAGTTTTTTCCTTTTCCACGTGCAACGCGGATCCGTTCCTTGCTACGGGCCTGTTTAGGGCCCCCTTTCTTCTGTATTTTCGTTTATTTTCCCCTTTTTTACTATTATGAATATTAGGTTTGAAGCAGTTTTGGATAGTGCTAATCTAGAGCGTAATCCACAAAAGTATTGCACTTAGAAAGAGCCCCAGAATTTTGATGAATAGGGTATATATCCAAAAGATTAAATTAAACTATGATTCTTTAACTTTGATATTTATATAGATTGAGTGATTTACAGTAGGATTCTTCTTTCTGTTTCTCTCTTTTTTCTATTATTTTATCTTGTTTTAAACAATCTAGTTACATGCCTAACTGACACTGATGTCATTTCATATGTACATCCATTTTCTGAGAGTCAGATCAAGATTTTGAATAGGTAGGCCCCAGGAATTTGAATTCTTTCTCATGAGGAAAGTCTTTATGCACTTTTTGGCCTTATATTGGTGACTGTGTGCCATTCACTTATCTTCTATGCAGTACACGCACTGTGGTGTCACTATGACTATTGCTATTTCTGTACTCTTAAGCTTAATGCAGGTTCTACTAGCAACAGGTTTTTTCATCCTCTCCATCTTTAATTTTTTCACTCCCCCTCCATCTCCCCTTTTCTTATCATAATTGTCACTTAAACAGTTTTTTGTATATAGACACACTAGAGATAGACTGTGTAAGGGCATGTTTGCCTGTAACTAACAGTTACATCTGGTGTAATACAGCCTGACAATAGCACTTGAAGCCTAGACTGTATCTTGTTCCTTTTAATTGATTTGTTTGTAGATCGGTCAACTCTAGATTGTAATTATGTCTTAAAATGTTTTTTTATGTAGTGAACCACAATGAGCGGATTCCTGACGAAGGCTTTGCCGAAACACGTTGTTTGTCACCCAACCGCTAATTATTTGTCCACATGTTTGTCATCTAACCGCCAACAATTTGTGATTCATGTATTTTGCTCATGTCTGTGTATGTTACCATTTGTGGTGATTTATTCGTCTTCATGTATTTTTTTTACATTTTTCATATATCCTTATAACAAATTGTGAATTTGTTTATTTAAAAAAAACAAGAAACAAGAAATAAATTCTTAAAAAGTGATTTATCCCAAAAAATATGTATTTTTGTTGCTTCATTACTGTTTTTATTTTTCAATTTATACGATTTTCCCTTGTCTAGAGTTGACTTGTTTTTTAGATCTAATACATCGTGCCCGGTGTCCTTCCTTCTTTTTCTTTAGGGCCCCCTTTCTTCCATTCTTTTTTGGTGGAACGGTGTGCCAATGCCTTCGGGCTTTAAAACTTGCACTTTTTGTGGGCGTCTTATGTCGGCGATGGACCCTCACCTCATTTGTATGTGATGTTGGGGGGAGGATCACGGCACCACAGATTGTGCGGCGTGCCAAAAGTTGAAGCCGAACTCGCGGCGGGAGCGCTGTATGAAACTTCTCTCAGCGCGTCTCTCCAGGTCGACGTCCTCCCCTTGGTCTGCTTTGGCGGACGGCTTAAGGTCCGTCCGTGGTCGTCATCCTCGCCTTTCTCCGATGTCATGTGAGCGTCGCTTCCTGATAGGTAAGTGTCGCAGTTCGTCCCCGGGAGCTGGTTTCCGGCCTACCGGGGGCGTGGACTCTCCGCGGGTGATGCGGCCCCGCTTGTCGTCCTATCCACCGTTTCCTGGTGTTGGGGCATCGAGAGTCCAGATGGAGACTTACGCGGAGGCTTTGCAGGCCTCGCTAGCGTCTCCTCCTCCTTCCCCTCCTGGGGTGTTGGCGGATCCCTCGCCCTGCGCAGGGCCCTCCGCGGCACCGCCGGTGGCTCCGGTCCCAGCGCCGACTGGGTCGGATCCAGGCTTGGAGGATGTGGTGCTGTTGGGGTGCGGCTCCTCTGGGGCACCTCCTTCAGGCCATGGCATCTCTGCCTCGCTGCAAACTCCTGCGGGGGTCCCTGTAGTGTCGCTTGAGGTCGCCGGGGCTCGGGTCGCATCCCCGAGCCCCTCTCGGTCCCTTAGCAGGGTGGTCCTGTCTAAGGCCGAGGTGACGCCGCTACGGCGCTGGCAGCAGCTGGCCCGTGCGGAGCCACACGGGTCGGTGGCCTCTCCTAGTCCCGCTCCGGGTCAAGGCTGAGGGCGGACCCCTCGTCCCTCTCCGGGCCCCTCTTGTACCTTCCCACAGGCGTCTGCCTCGTTGGAGGGTGAGTCGGAGGTTGTATCGTCTCTGGCGCCGCCACAGGGGTTGCCAGACGACCTTCGCCTCCTTCTGGGCCGCGGCCGGAGGAGGGCTTCGGGGCCCCCCCTGGGCCCGTCCCGTTCCCCCACACAGGTGGTTGCCTAGACGGGGCCCGGTGCGGCTCCAGCTCTACTCCAGTCCCCGCTCCGGTCTCCGGTGTGGGGTGACTTAGAGGTCCCTTGCCCGGTGACGCCGGATGGCGCTGGTCAAGCAACGGACTCTATGGCTCCGCACAGGGGTCGTACCACGGATTTGTCTTCAGACGCTCCTTCTCCGGAGGCAGGCTGCATATTGGTATCGTCCTCCCCGGAGACTGGTCGCCGTGTGGTGTCCTTCTCACCGGCGTCGAAGGGCGGTTCCCTGCCTATCCTAAGGCAGAGGTGTTCGTCGGAAGAGCGGCAGGTCCCTCATTCTTCGGCTCTTCCTGACTTCCAGGTCTGGCCCTTGCCCGCCCCGCTTGGCCTCGGGGACGGCCGTCTTAGTTTGCAGCCGTCGCCCACGGAGGAGCTGCTTTCTCCACCGCGGGGCCCTACGGATGCGGGTGCGGCCTTCACTCACGCGGTGTCCACGGCTGTGGGCATCCTATGCATGGCTGACCCGGTGGCTCACTTTCCGGCAGACCATCTGCTGGAGGTCCTCCACCAGGGCTCTGGTGGAAGGGAAATCTTGCTTCCCTTTGAAGGTTCGCTCCTTTCTGCCTTGACGGGGGCTTGGAGGTGTCCTACCTCCGGGGACCCGGTGCCTCTGCATCTTCTGCATCGGCACCTTCCAACGCCGCGTGACTCCGCGTGCCTGTCCATTCACCCCTCCGCCGCCAGCCCCCTTTTGCGGACTGTTTTTCCCTCCCTGCCGCCCCTGTTGGCTCCGCCGTCCAGAGAGGCCCGCTGGCTGGATACTTGGGGACGCAACATTTTCGCCTCGACCAGCGCGGCCCTGCAGGCCCTTAACACCTTGTGTGTGCTGGCTAGGGCCTCCTCCTGTTTGTGGGACTTGGCTGAGTCTCTGGGGTCTGCAGTGTCCCAGGAGTCTTCTCAGGTGGGTTTGCGGCATCATGCATTGGATGGCCGGGAGCTTGCGACGTTTATTCTCCGCTCCGCTCTGGACGTCTCCGAGGCGCTGGGCCGGGCCATGGCGTCCTCAGTCGATCTCCGTCGCCATGCTTGGCTTCTGAACGGCGTCTTCCCCGAAAATATTCGGGAGAGGCCCATTAATCTCCCATTTGATGGCAGTCTGTTGTTCCATGCCCCGGCCGACTCCGCCATCCAGAGGCTCTTGGCAGGGCTCCGTCCTCCTCCTCCGTGATTTCTGAGTTAGGGTTGCTTCTGGGCCTTCTTAGACCGGCTGTTATGGTTGAGGAGTATGTTTTTCTGGCCGTTTACGTCCTTCTTTGGGACTTTGGCATTGTTGGCTGCTGGACGGCCCTTTTGTTGTTGTGTGTGAGTTCTGCAGGAGTTGTTGCGCAGACTTGGCCCTGAGATTGGGCCTTCTGCTTTGCTTGGGCTGCTGTCAAGACTGCAGCGGGGGAGCTTTTTTCCCCGTGGTTCTTTTGTTTCTTCTTCTGCTGCGGAAGTTCTTCCAAAGAGGGTTCCCATATCTTGGGACTTCACATGTCCTATGTGGGGTTATGGTAGCTGCTTGCGCTCTGCTGGAGGGTTCTGTTCTCCATGGTGTTTACGTAGGTTGCTTTTGCTTCCTGAGGTCGTGTGCGCGACCACTCGTGGTGGTGGCCCGGGCCTCTCCTCCTCTCCCTGCTTCCGTTCTGCGGTCTGGGATGTCCCTGTGTTCTCCCTTGCCAGGCGTCTCCTACTCGGCCTTCCTGGGGCCTCGGGCTGTTCTTCTTGCTTCTGGCCTTGACTGCCGGCATTGTTCTGGCTGGCAGGCTGCTCTCCATCTGGAAGGGGCTCGCTTTCTTCTCCCTAGTTTCCTTGGGCCCTCTAGGCTTCTTCTTCCTGTCTTGGTATTCGGCGGAAGCTCTGTTGCCTTGTTGGGGAGTGGGGTGCTTCGGCCTCTCAGTCCTTGCCCTTGGTTCCTCTGCTGTGAGTGTACGAGCCTCTTTAGTCTTCTTTCCCTCATACGTCCCCTTGGGGTTGGTGGGGTTCTGCTTGTGGGGGTTCCCTTGGCCGGGCAGGGGCGAGGTTCTACCAGGTCCACATATCTGGTCCCCTGTGGGGCCCTCTGTTCTGCATTGGCCGGTGGAGTCCTTTCGCAGACCCTCCTTCCCTGGGGGTATTGCTAGGGTATCTATTCTACATGAAGGAATCTGCGGCTAGTACTCTCTATCAGATGTACGAGTTACTCACCTTCTGTAACGATGTATCTGGTAGAGACGATTCTAGCCGCAGATTCCTTCACGGCCCGCCCGTCCTCCCCTATTCTGCGAGGACCCTTGGGTTGGTCTTCGGTACTCGCCTCCCGGTGGGGGGCTGTGTCTCCTGTGAGTGCCTTCCTTGTTCTTGACGGGTGGCTCCTTCTGGGGGCGGTTCAATCCTCCTTTGGTTCTTTGGAGGATGGGCTTCCGGTGTGCTGGTAACCTGCTGTTCTGGCTACTCCAGGTTTGGGGGGGGGATTGCTTCTATCCTTGTCCTCCCTCCCCTCCCTTCCTTCCATTGCTATTCTCTGGTTTGAGGGTCCTCTGGTCATGTCTTGCCCTTGTCCTTGTGGGTGGTTGCCCTCTAGGTTGGGGTGGCTTGGAAGTGTGTTGTCCCTGTCTGTCTTGGGACTGGTCCCTTTCCTTGCTCAGGATGGGGGGTGGGTTGCCTACGTGTGCCATGACTTTTACGTAGGCTCTTGCCCCCGGGGCACAGGGATGGGAGGTTGTCTGTGCTGGCAGGGTGACTGTGCAGGTTCCTGCTTCTTCTTTCTTCTTTCCCTGCCCTTGGGTTCTGCGGTGTTGGCACTACTCTGGTGTTGTTTTTTCACAGTTTCTTTCCCTCAAACTTTTTCTGCTCTTCGCACACTGTTCCCATGCTTCCACAGTTTTTTATCTGGTGATTCCGCGTTATAATGCGGAAAAGTTCTCCGAAGAAAACTGATGTGGGCGCGCCGGGGCGGGTCTTATGTGACCTCGCTCACGTCAGGTACGCGGACAACGCCTGGGCTGAGTCGCATGATGTCGCCGCGCCCCCGGTGCGCAGGGATGCTGTGGCAAAAGGTTTCCGGATCCAGTCTCACGCCTGGGGATAATTCTACATGAAGGAATCTGCGGCTAGAATCGTCTCTACCAGATACATCGTTACCGAAGGTAAGTAACTCGTACGTCACTTCCAACGCCGACGATGCCACTTGAAGCCGAACGACATCACCTACCAGTGCGCAGAGGTACTGCTCATGAAAGTAGTTACTGGATCCGGTCTGACACCTGGAGCGAATTCTAAGTTTAGGAATCTGCGGCTAGATGGAGTCTCTACCAGATAAGGCATTACCGAAGTTACGTAACTTGTTCTTCTTTGCCTGCACAGATGTGGGCAGAGAAACGACTGGGTGTGGCCTCCCTCTCTCTTTATTAAAATATCGCCTCTCGGGGATGGGGGTCCCAGGGGCGTCGTGGAGGCTTGGGTCGAGGGACCAAGTCCCCCCTCCTCCTAAATTATGTAACCCACCAACAGGCTTGGAGGTCAGAGTATCCCTACCCTGGCACTTTATTTCTCTTTTTTAATGTCATTCTTTGAACTCTGGATTGGGTCCCGAGCAGTGACGGCTCCTCCGCTAAGGCGGAGAAGCGTCGCCCCACTGTTCAAAAGGAAAAATAAAATGATAATAAAGTATAGTTACTATCATTTTATTTGTCCTATTTAAGTCAGTGGATCTTGGGCGGGGCTGGCCAAAGCAGGGAGAGGAGTGGTGTGCACCCCTTAAGTGCGCATGACTGTTTGGCCGACACTCTCGGGCCAGCCAAACAGTCCTGCACACTTTGCATCTTCCCCATCAGGCTTGCTTTACACAGCCTGCTGAGGAACATGCAAAGCCTCCTAGTCCCCGTATGAAACCTGTGGTTCGGCGCTCATACCAATCACAACGCTGTGATTAGCTATGGGGAGCCTGGGGGCTTCCTGCTGCCAGCAGAGACAGGAAGAAGAGGACGAAGGAGAGGCGGCTGCCGGCTCAGGTAAGTGGTTTTTTTTTTTTTTTTATCATTTCGATCCTGTCCCACTACTACAGATCGGTAGCAGCTGCTACCGGTCCCGAGTCCTAAGATGGCTGACACCACATTGTTGTTTTTTTGTTTATTGGTTTTCGCACATAAAATACAATAATGTGGCGCCTACAAACAACGAGGGGCTGATGTACGGGTACAGTGGTTCCATAAGGGAATAATTCTAGGTTTCCCATATGGTATGCCTCTTGACGAATATGTGACTACAGAGGATACTATTTCTACCTAGACCATGATGTTTTTTTCCCCGTAATATTAGCGAACTTTATCCTGAGGTATCAAGATAGGACTCACGCTGACACCTATTTTCTTCTTACTCACTGACTTAGCGTGAGTTATAGAGATAGGACTCCTCATTGGCTCCGAAGAATGCCCCTAACCAGCATTGGAAATTGTAAGGGGAGAAACTTGCTGGCTTATGGCGGATAGTGATACCATTGTACCTGTATACCATACCCCCTGACACGGTCGTCATGGGGTGAAGGTAAAGTTGATGGTGCTTAGAAGTACTCCCCGATCAGAACTCAACATTCACACTCAAGCGAATTTGCAGCTTTTATTATAATGACGATATGTTATTTGCCCTGATGAAGTCTGTTGGTGTATTAACCGTAGAAGACGAAATACGTGTTAGCTAATGTGTGGAGAAAACTTCAAGTCTACAGATCACTATATGCAAATAAAGGATACCGGAACATTGAGCACAAAGTAAATTTGTATTGATTATTTGGGAATGCTTGAGATCTCTCGCTATGTTACGGACTTTGTTCTTTCTGAAGAAGACATGGTGGCTTTTCTTCATCTTGGAGCACCCAGTATATACTGTGACTAATCAATTGTATTGCCTTGCTTAATTTTGGTTTACTGAGTGTGCGCACCATATTATCCAGCCGCCATCACTTCTTCTTAATGTTCCCATTGACTAAGGGGTTAACTTTAGTTGTTATATCTCTTATCCTATATTGGGAGTGCTAGCCTTCACTCCGCCACAATCATACAGCTAGATACATGAGATGTTACAGCTGTTAGACAGAAAGGATTCTTCCTTTCCCTGAGGCCTTGCCAGAAAGAGCAGTACATGTGTGTACAAGGAAGAGTGCTTTCAGAAATTGAAAATATGTTGTGCTATAGCACCTCAATGATCTCTTCGGCTTACAAAGTAGACATACATTTCTTAACAATATAAGAATCTTATCTTGGAATTTGAATGTCATTCATTCTATTAACAAACTTTGCAGCATATTAAGAGAGCTTAGATTTATGATTCCAGAAGTCAGGTCCTCCTGGAAGTTCAATTGTCCAAATACAACTATGGACAACTTCTAAAACGTAGGTTTATAATTATGAGGCTATGCAACAAGAAATATCTCTGTAATGCAATGCTCTGCTTGCCAAAACTACATTTGGCAATGCCACAATATTAAATGTGAGACTAATAGGCGCAGGCCTTTTGCCACCGTTTCCAAATATTCTGCTTTTTGACAATTTGCAATGTATGTGCTCAAAATGCTGATGACCGAGATCTGATTCAACAGTTATTATTGGAACTTGCTGCCTGGGTAGGCCCCTAAATTCTATGTGGTAAGAGTAACTTAGGCAGTGAACATCGTAAGGAAACAACTGGTTTGACTAGGGCTTCAGA
The DNA here is from genome assembly GCF_964204655.1 of Triturus cristatus. NCBI lineage: Eukaryota > Metazoa > Chordata > Amphibia > Caudata > Salamandridae > Triturus > Triturus cristatus. The sequence goes on along the minus strand of NC_140585.1, from coordinate 731,201,093 downwards.
ATTTAAAACTCACAAGCATCTTTACTCTACATCATGTTTCCCTATGGTCTTGTGGTTGCATGTCCAAGCTGCTTCCCCACTCATCCTGCTTTTACCTACTATTCTGTGTCTCATAAATTGTGCTTGAGGAAAGATATTTTCTTTGTAGCCCAGGATTACATTCCACACATATCAATTTAGTTATAGCCACAGGTTGTGCTTGGCCATTTCCACTTGTGCTGTGCATATCAAACAGTTATCTGAAAGCTCCATTCGCTTCTCACAGATAGACCTTCGATAGAAAACTTCTCACAGGCTCCAAATATCAAGAATACATGACTGAAGTAACCTTCAAGTCCCTTACAATAAATATTCAATCTGTATTCCCCGATATAGTGTGGGATTGTCAGAAGACCGTTATATGAGGGGGTCAATTCTTTGCTTCACAATTTCTATGAACAATATGGATAGATATTCAATAGATCAACTAAAATCATTTGGGCAATCATGGTCTTTCTTAAATAATAATTTATCATCCAAGAGATGCTCCTCAATCAGTTGACCTCTGTTAAAATGCTTCTAAAAGATTGTGGAACATAACAACCCATATGGCTAGTCAAAATCACCTCAAGTGTTTTGACAATAGTAAAAAAATGGGCAGCTTAAGAGCACAAAAACTAAAAGAGCTGCCAATGACCATATATAGGCTGTTCGGGATCCCTAAGGGAATATTGTACAGGATAGTGAATTTATTATTACTATATTTCGTGATAATTACACCAAACTTAGTCGGGTAAACCAAAGGGCCACTCCTTTACAAATTGCTTCTTATCTCTTCGTATTCTTATATTGAAAGATCTAATGTTGAAGGATTATCAATGTTACAGTGTCAAAGTTGAGATATAAAAAAGCTTTAAAAAGTTACTGAAAAATGATCACAAATACTAAAATTAAAGACATTTGCTGGATCTAATAGCTCACCCAGAAAACTCCTCCTGGGAGAATTTTATGATTGTCAGGTCCCTTTTGTCCCCTGACACACGTCAACAAAAAATACCTGTGTCACAAACTTTGGTTAATAATCTTTAAGATTTCTTCTATTAGAAGGTAGAGAACATCTGTACAGGCACAGATTCTTCTTTCCAGCCTCAGGTTGCACTTGTTCGAACCTATTGTGATTGAGTAGTGTTTACTGTCTTTAGTTGCATTACCCTAGCAGAATCCTAATCAGCCATTTCAAATGCCTGCTTGGGGTCCCCTTTGTTATGTCAGCGTACGTTCACCAAAAGGTCTCTTGGCGCTAAAGACTCTTTAGACTATTCATCCCCTGGAGTTCTAAAAATGATAAATCTCTGATTTAACAAAGTAATTAATCTGATCTTTGACCAATAGATCGAATTGGATTTAGTCCCTCTCTGTTGGAGAAAAGTTTGTGCTACTGCTGTGGAGAAAAAGAAAATGCAGATCCCACAATTATGAGTAATTGTAGCCCAATTTTCTTGCTCCCCGTTTTGGGGAAAATCATAGAAAAAGTGGTGAATTAACAGCTCACCCAGTGTACAGCGTTAAATGGGATTTTGCATTCGACACAATCTGGTTTTCGCCCCAGATTTAGTACTGAGGTTGCACTCTGAGAGGTCTCTGAGTTCAGGTTAGATGCAGGCAATAAAGCAGTTGACATAGTTTTGGATTTGTCTTCAGCTTTTGACATCGTATCTCATAATATCCTGTTGGAGTGTCTGGAGACAGTCTGGCTGAAGTGTAGAGCCAATTTATGGATAAAATCCTTTCTTTCAGATAGAGCTCAGGCGGCTTACCTCCCCCCTTTACCTCGGATTTTAAGGAATTAAGACCCAGTTTTTCTAAGAGCTCACCTCAATGCTCACTCTGTTTATCATCTAGATGGCACATTTGGCCAGGGTGGCAGAACAGTAGGGCTTTATTATAATATCATACACTGATGCAGCTCCACACCTGCTTTCTTCCCAGCAGGTAGATGTCGCAATGATGGAATGTTTCTAGCGTTCCCGTGCAACTGTAGCAAATTAGATACAACAGAGCTGTCTTAAGTTGAACTCCAGTAAATCATAAAAATCTAATATTTGAAAACGACTTTCTTTTTGATCTCCTGAGGCTATGGCCAAAAGACTTTGGAGATCCCCAAACTCCTGCTGTAGTGGTGAGATTCCTTTGAGTAAGATTTGATAAGGATCTCTCCTTTAAAACACAAATCCGGAGATTATTGCAACTTGTTTTGAGGTACTTAAATCTTAACAAAAGACTGTATAAATCTTACCTGTTTACACTAGGAAGCCTATTGTCCAGTCTCTGGTGACCTCCAGGTTGGATTATTCCAACTCGCTTTACCTAGGGATCCATTCAAGGTTGCTAAACAAACTACAGCTGGTGGAAGATGCTGCTGCCTGCGTTAATTTTAAATTGCTCAAGGAGACAGTCTATACAGCTTATACTAAAGAAGCTCTACTGCTTACTTGTGAATAAAAGGGTCAAGTTTAATACCATGTTGCTCACCTTAAGAGCCATCCACAAAAAGGAGCCTCTCTACTTTTGCAGGAGATTTAGCGAATATATTCTCAGGAGAGATTTGCGGTCTCTAATCAGGGGCTTCTTTCCATTCCCAGAGTGTGGCTGGCCAGGAGAGACGGTCGTACTTTTTCCCTTCTACCGGCAAAGCTATGAAATGGTCTGCCTAAAAAGCCAAGGGACACAAAGTCAGAAGTTCACTTCAAAAAAGAACTGAAGACCTTTAGTTATAGGGATGTTTATCCTCGGCAAGGATTTTGCCTGCCGCTCAAGGATTTTGCCTGCTTGGAAGCGGCAGGAAATTTACTTGGAAGCAGCTGTTCACACTTTATAAGTAGCATTTTTTTCAATCATTCAACACTAGAAACATCTATCACAAGCCAAGAATTAAGAAAGGCTATTTTTGCTTCCCCTGGAGGAAGGCCGATGGCTCATACGCCATTGCATCGGTTTTTTATAAGACATTGTATTGAACATTGCAAACACAAGGAGTTGACGGACGGAGCGCTGAAACTTTTTGGACACCCCCCCCCACCCCCCGTCACAGATCTGGGTTGAATCCATCATCGCTCTTTAGCTCACTTCGACACCGCAGTTCAGACCCAGCCATATGCAAATCAATCTTGACCCTGTTCATTATGGGAACAGTCCAGACCGAACTGCCAAACCAGGTCTTCCCTGGACCGGAAACAAGCATCCTGGGACCAGTTTGGGGGCAACACCCCTCATCAGGCAGGCTACCTTGAATCCAGTGGCAAAGTGAGTAAGGGACCCACGTCTTGGCATACTCTGCCAACCTGGGGCGAACAAAGCAAACACCAGGAGATGATGGACAGAGCGCTGAAACTTTTCAGATACCCTCCCCTCCCCCCATCACAGATCTGGGTTGAATCCATCATCGTTCTTTAGCTCACTTCGTCACCCCAGTTTAGACCCAGCCATATGAATCTATACTAATGAGCTTTAAAAGGTCTACTTGCCCCTTACAATCGCAAAAGCATTGTTGGCCCTGTATACCACGTATTGTTGGTGGGAGAGGCGAATAATCTTCAGCATATAGCCACCAGACTGACTTGGTCTGTTGGTGACGAGATGAAATAAAGAGCGTTAATCCTAAGTCATAAAGTGCTTAGGGCCAGATGTAGGTAAATTCAATTTAGCGAGTCCTTAATAGCGATTTTTACCGATTCGCTATTAAGGACTTGCTAAATTGAATGTAGGTAGGAATCGCTAAACTATTAACGATTCCTTAAAATTCCTCAGTAAAGAATCGCAAATTGAGATTCGTTAATAAGGAATACCTAACCATTTATTCCAATGAGCTAGGAGGCCCATAGGAATGAATGGGAAGATATTCACTATTCGCGATTCGGTATTAAGGAATCGCAAATAGCGGGAGCTATTTCAAGGGTGCCAGGGTGTCAAAAGGACACCCTGATGCACCCCTGAAATGTGCATGTGTGCACATGTGGTGCACATACATGCCCTAAGGGCATGAATGTGTGCCACTTGGCACTTTAAAAAAAGCAAAAAAGTGCTTTTTTACAGGAAATCGCTAATTACCACCAACTTGAAGTTGGTGGTAATTAGCGATTCCTTAAGCCTAAAGTGCACTTTCTTTTGTGCTACCTACATTGCATTTAAGGAATCGCAATTTGCAATTCCTTAAATGCAAGAGCAAAATAAAGAATCGCAAATTTTGCGATTCCTTATTTTGCTAGTAGGTTTAAACTCACCTACATTGCTCTCAGCCAAATACGCAGGCAATAAAGCAGTTGACATAGTTTTGGATTTGTCTTCAGCTTTTGACATCGTATCTCATAATATCCTGTTGGAGTGTCTGGAGACAGTCTGGCTGAAGTGTAGAGCCAATTTATGGATAAAATCCTTTCTTTCAGATAGAGCTCAGGCGGCTTACCTCCCCCCTTTACCTCGGATTTTAAGGAATTAAGACCCAGTTTTTCTAAGAGCTCACCTCAATGCTCACTCTGTTTATCATCTAGATGGCACATTTGGCCAGGGTGGCAGAACAGTAGGGCTTTATTATAATATCATACACTGATGCAGCTCCACACCTGCTTTCTTCCCAGCAGGTAGATGTCGCAATGATGGAATGTTTCTAGCGTTCCCGTGCAACTGTAGCAAATTAGATACAACAGAGCTGTCTTAAGTTGAACTCCAGTAAATCATAAAAATCTAATATTTGAAAACGACTTTCTTTTTGATCTCCTGAGGCTATGGCCAAAAGACTTTGGAGATCCCCAAACTCCTGCTGTAGTGGTGAGATTCCTTTGAGTAAGATTTGATAAGGATCTCTCCTTTAAAACACAAATCCGGAGATTATTGCAACTTGTTTTGAGGTACTTAAATCTTAACAAAAGACTGTATAAATCTTACCTGTTTACACTAGGAAGCCTATTGTCCAGTCTCTGGTGACCTCCAGGTTGGATTATTCCAACTCGCTTTACCTAGGGATCCATTCAAGGTTGCTAAACAAACTACAGCTGGTGGAAGATGCTGCTGCCTGCGTTAATTTTAAATTGCTCAAGGAGACAGTCTATACAGCTTATACTAAAGAAGCTCTACTGCTTACTTGTGAATAAAAGGGTCAAGTTTAATACCATGTTGCTCACCTTAAGAGCCATCCACAAAAAGGAGCCTCTCTACTTTTGCAGGAGATTTAGCGAATATATTCTCAGGAGAGATTTGCGGTCTCTAATCAGGGGCTTCTTTCCATTCCCAGAGTGTGGCTGGCCAGGAGAGACGGTCGTACTTTTTCCCTTCTACCGGCAAAGCTATGAAATGGTCTGCCTAAAAAGCCAAGGGACACAAAGTCAGAAGTTCACTTCAAAAAAGAACTGAAGACCTTTAGTTATAGGGATGTTTATCCTCGGCAAGGATTTTGCCTGCCGCTCAAGGATTTTGCCTGCTTGGAAGCGGCAGGAAATTTACTTGGAAGCAGCTGTTCACACTTTATAAGTAGCATTTTTTTCAATTATTCAACACTAGAAACATCTATCACAAGCCAAGAATTAAGAAAGGCTATTTTTGCTTCCCCTGGAGGAAGGCCGATGGCTCATACGCCATTGCATCGGTTTTTTATAAGACATTGTATTGAACATTGCAAACACAAGGAGTTGACGGACGGAGCGTTGAAACTTTTTGGACACCCCCCCCCCCCCCCCCCCACCCCCCGTCACAGATCTGGGTTGAATCCATCATCGCTCTTTAGCTCACTTCGACACCGCAGTTCAGACCCAGCCATATGCAAATCAATCTTGACCCTGTTCATTATGGGAACAGTCCAGACCGAACTGCCAAACCAGGTCTTCCCTGGACCGGAAACAAGCATCCTGGGACCAGTTTGGGGGCAACACCCCTCATCAGGCAGGCTACCTTGAATCCAGTGGCAAAGTGAGTAAGGGACCCACGTCTTGGCATACTCTGCCAACCTGGGGCGAACAAAGCAAACACCAGGAGATGATGGACAGAGCGCTGAAACTTTTCAGATACCCTCCCCTCCCCCCATCACAGATCTGGGTTGAATCCATCATCGTTCTTTAGCTCACTTCGTCACCCCAGTTTAGACCCAGCCATATGAATCTATACTAATGAGCTTTAAAAGGTCTACTTGCCCCTTACAATCGCAAAAGCATTGTTGGCCCTGTATACCACGTATTGTTGGTGGGAGAGGCGAATAATCTTCAGCATATAGCCACCAGACTGACTTGGTCTGTTGGTGACGAGATGAAATAAAGAGCGTTAATCCTAAGTCATAAAGTGCTTAGGGCCAGATGTAGGTAAATTCAATTTAGCGAGTCCTTAATAGCGATTTTTACCGATTCGCTATTAAGGACTTGCTAAATTGAATGTAGGTAGGAATCGCTAAACTATTAACGATTCCTTAAAATTCCTCAGTAAAGAATCGCAAATTGAGATTCGTTAATAAGGAATACCTAACCATTTATTCCAATGAGCTAGGAGGCCCATAGGAATGAATGGGAAGATATTCACTATTCGCGATTCGGTATTAAGGAATCGCAAATAGCGGGAGCTATTTCAAGGGTGCCAGGGTGTCAAAAGGACACCCTGATGCACCCCTGAAATGTGCATGTGTGCACATGTGGTGCACATACATGCCCTAAGGGCATGAATGTGTGCCACTTGGCACTTTAAAAAAAGCAAAAAAGTGCTTTTTTACAGGAAATCGCTAATTACCACCAACTTGAAGTTGGTGGTAATTAGCGATTCCTTAAGCCTAAAGTGCACTTTCTTTTGTGCTACCTACATTGCATTTAAGGAATCGCAATTTGCAATTCCTTAAATGCAAGAGCAAAATAAAGAATCGCAAATTTTGCGATTCCTTATTTTGCTAGTAGGTTTAAACTCACCTACATTGCTCTCAGCCAAATACCGATCGCAAACGCTGAAATTCTGCGAATTTCATCGTTGGCGATCAGTATTTGGTCACCTACATCTGGCCCTAAATGTGTTAAAATTAAGGATTCATCATTCAAAATGTATTAAGGATGTATACTGTACTCTGATGCCACATGTAATAACATGTGAAACAAGCAATACAATAAACAATAACATGAAAAGAGAAGTCGTAAAAGAATTATACAGGTGACATGGCATATACAAAAAGAGCCACTCCTCAAACTTAAAGTTTTAAACAACAATCAATAAAATAGGTGGTTACAACTTAATATTAAGTACAGCTTTTGACTTGGCCGGCCTATTGTGTGCCCATCTATTATGACGAGGCTGACCAAATGTGCACTGCTGCTGTATACAAAACTAGCACATCATCTGTCCTATCACAGATTTGGCTCAGCAGTTCTTACTGTTCTGTAACAGAGACATGGTTTCTTCAAAGTTGGTTATCTTATGTTGCCTACAGAATGGCAACAATAATTTATTGCGCTGTTCACCAGATTTTGAGCAAAACAGCATAAAATGCTTTATATTGTCAAATACACCCCCACCCCTTTCATATCAATTGCACAGTGCCTAACCTAATGTACATATACAGAAATACAGTGTACGGCACAGTTCTGGGGTGATCTCAGTTAAGCATGATTCGAATTCTAGGTTTGCTTTTAGGTATAAGTATCCTGACAGCAGCGACTTCCTTTGCTCATTTGATATAGCTGTTGTAGTTTTTTTTCCAGTAGCTATACTTTACAAGCTCAGCAGTAGACAATTCTTTAAGGTTGGGGTTACCCATAGTTCTATCAGCCCATTCTTCAACAATGTTTTGCCTACATGTTCAACCAGCTTGCATTTCCTGTGATGTGTCAATTCTGAAACAGTGGAAAAAGTATTTTTATATGCACCTGCATAAGGGTTCGCTTGTAGCCTGATCCACAGCATGACAGGTCCTAAATCGTATGTGTTAGAGATGCGATTCAAGCCTTAGTGCAGGTAGCTGGGTTCTCAGGCCCACTCTCAGGAGAGATCTCAAGAATCAGTGTTGCTGTCTCTGAATTTCAGTGGTTTTGATATACCCCTAAGTCCTCTTTTATTTTAAATCTGTAGGATAGCGCTTAGTGAGTCACCGCCTAATGTCTGCATGCGTCACCGCACCTGTGGTTTGGCACCATTTGCGAGCATTTTTCCCCTTTTGGCTGTGTGATTAGCCTTATTGTAAGTAGGTATTTTTTATAACTTATGACCCAAATGCTGATCCAGAATGACTTATAAATGTTTAAAAAAAAAATGTGGAAAAAAAAATCGTTTTATACTTGGTGTTCTTTTATTATTAAAAGTGACAGGAATTGTTAGAGAAAGAATAGTACTAATTCAAAACTTGCAAATTATGTTTTTGTTATTTGGTTTATGCAGCTTTGCTGCTATTTAGGCTACTAGGATAAAAATCCCTAGAGCCATAGATGTTGGCTTTTTTTTGCTTGAGAATTCTTAATTCGCAAATGCGCATCCTGGTCGCAATTTTCCTACTTTGACAGGGTCAGTACTTGTCATAGTCATATCCTGTTTATTAATGTCCTTCTTCTGATGTCAGTGAATAAACTTTGAAAGATACTGCTACTTAGCAAAATTAACTTTTTTTGTGCAGGCATTTGGACTCCGTCCTTGGTGATCTGACACGAAATTCTGCTGAAGGCACGGAATATTTTAAAATGCTTGTGGAAGTCTTTGCCTCTGAATTCCGAAGCATAAAAAACATGCACCTTCGCAACTTTTACAGCATTGTACCTCCACTGGTAAGCCCTTTTTCCCTTTAAACTACATAACAAATAACATGCCTATACTTTGTTACATGACCTAGGTGTGCAGTTGTCTATGAAGTTCTGGTTGTAATCACTTATTGCTAGAGATGAGATACCGTTTCTTCCTTGAAATATTGCCCACTTACTTGATAGACTTTCGTGGTGGCGGCTTCAGAAACCTGGATCATCTGTGGTTTATCAAAAGCACGTTTTACACATTGTAGCACAAACCTATTTCTTCCAGTGGTGTTATACTGTCCCTTCCAGTACCATGTTTATTTCACCTCCCTGTAACATCGCAGAAGAATGCCTTGACTCACTGCCCTTTAACTTAGGCTCTTATCAAATGCTGTTGCTTTGATTTTTCACTTTTTCTGAGACTTTTCAGTGTTCAAATAATGTACTGATTATGTAGTTCTTAAGTTAACGACTTAACCAGACTTTGTAATTGAGGAATCTAGTTGTGATTTTTTTTATAGCCTTGTCTCCTTAACCGTACCTCACTACTGTCGCTATAAAGGATTCACTAGAGACTCTTCATCCAGACGGTTGTCTTGTTCAAGATTCTGTGTTGTATGACAGTTTACTATGGTCAGTTTATAAAAATGATGAGCATATTACAAGATTGTCAGAATGGCTATTCACATTTTTTTAACATTTGAAGGCTTTCTCATGGATCTGAAGCCATAAGGGAATTTACCGGTGACTTGACGGTCCCATCTTCTTGTGCCGATGAATCTAAATCCATCATTTAGGTGTCTAAATCTTCCAGATTTCTGTGCAACCACTCTGATATACTATGGATTTTTGCTAAATACATGAATGATGGACACAAACGTGTTTGAGGTTATGAAAAGCAAGCAAAAGAGCAACAAAGTATATGACATTTTTTCTCTTGCCCTAAATGTGTAAAATTAAAGTACCTAGTGGAACAACTCCTGCTTAAATCTTGATTTGTAATATTGCATATTTCATATCTGTACATTTGTTTTATATTTACTTGTTTCTGTCTATATTTTGAGTGTCAGTACCTCAAAACTATTGTATTGTGGCATTTGAAGTTTTGTTAAGGTTCAACAAATGTGGACGCTGCAATCATGAGGAGCATGATTTATAAACCACATATGGGAAGCTGTATGTTTACTGGAGATAGATACACCAACGTTTTTATGATTTTACAGTGATGCTTTCTGGAAATGTTATGTCTTAATGCTCTTGCCTCTGTTTACTAGAGACAGAAGTGAATTTCTGTGCATGCACTCATGATTGTGAGGGAACATGACCGTGTGCCAAATCCTTTGTGATGATATGAAACTAGTGTGTGTGTTTCTGTTACTAAGTTTAAGCAATTTCTGTTGACAACTTCCATTGTTCATATACTATCACTAAAAACAAAAAAGGTGATGGGTGGAATGTTTGCAATAAGTAACCTCTGGCAATCGCGGAATGCTACCGCATGCGATTGCCAGTGGTTAGACTTATTGCAAGCATTCCTCCCATCACCTTTTGTGTGTTACACATCACCACCGTTATCCTGCTGCTTTGTCTCCATTACATCACATTCATCATCACTTTGTCAATTTAATCAACCAATGGCATTCTCCATTGGCAATGTTATGCAGCATATTATTAGTGTGGCTCACCTTATCGAATAAGTTAATTACCTTCGGTAAGCCTTATCTGGTAGAGACTCTATCTAGCCGCAGATTCCTCCTCTTAGAATATTCTCCAGGCGTCAGACTGGATCCAGACAAACTTGAGCAGTACCTCTGTGTGCCGGTAGGTGGTGCTGCTTGGCTCCATGTAGGCACCAGATGTGACGTGCACGGTGCCTATATAGGCACCACTCCAGCGTGATGGCATCTTTTCTTTAGGTGACTAATCTGAAAGATACTATTAGTTATAGATTCCTTACCTTAGAATTACCCCCAGGCTTGAGACTGGATCTGGAAAAAAAGTTCTCAGCAGTACCCCAGCGCGTTGGTAGGTGGCGTCGGCTGACTCCGGGTTCTACTTAAACACCACTCCTGCGCGCTGAGGTCCTTTCTTTCTATTTCTGCGCCAGCCAGCGCAGATCCGGAGAGAGCGGTACCCCTAGTCACTTTTTGACTATCTTTTTACTTTTGTTGACCTCTTTTTCTTCCGACGCCTGGTGCACGCACAGATGTCCTGTCCGCGACCCGGCTTCAAGCCCTGTGACTCCTGTCACAAACTGATGTCGGTTACAGACCTGCACCTTGTGTGCCTTTGGTGCCTGGAGCGTGACCAAGACTCAAGGTCGTGCTCCAACTGTCGGGCCTTGAACCAGAAGTCTTTGCTGGAGAGTTCCCGAAAGCTTCTAGAGGCCCGGCAGTCGGCTCCGCACCGCTCGAGGTCCCCGGCAAGAGGGAGGTCGCAGGACCGGTCGTGGAGTCCCCACCACCTTTCTTCGTCGAAGTATTCGTCTTCGGGTAAGTTGAAGCACAAGAAGCACTCCACCCCCCCACCCCCACACACAGTTCTGATGAAGAACCGTAGTGACTACCGAAAGGAGCACCTCGTGGGTTGAAACGTCGACGATATACCTAGGTCCAGACCAACCACGGCCCTGCATAACAAAAGAAGCATTAATAGCAACCAGGGCTCATGGTTATGGGGCTTGCCACTGAATCAATAACCTTGTCCTGTCCCCTGTACATAAATCCTGAACCACTCTGTATATATTGCACAAATTGTTTTTCCACTTGAGCACATATGTCACTTGAGCACCATATTTCATCCATTACAAACAGTCTCACACTGTAAAAAAATGTTTTGTAAAAAGAACATATTTGAATGAATCAATTCAGATAAAAATGCAAAGTGAATATGCATTCAATGTCTTTTCGTGATTATTTCCGATTAATGTATACATATGTATAGGCGTGGGCGATATACATGTCTTATGAATAGTTTGTTTGTGCGACACTTTGTGCATATATGAAACAACTCTTTAAGCACCCTACAGAACCCCTTTTCTTGATAAACTTTATACCCAGGTTCTGAGGGACACCAGGTCGCCCCTTTTTCTTTGTACACATTCAGACTACGGTGGACCTCCTGCATTCACTGGGGTTTACAGTCAACGTGCGTAGGTCGCACTTGATTCCCTCTCAGAAGCTCCTTTTCATCGGAGCAGTTCTGGACACAGCGCAGTTTCAGGCCTATCCTCCGGAACAGCGAGTCTAGGATATTTGGGCTATGATACCGATGGTCCAGCCTCTATCTCGGATTTCAGTGAGGATGACTCTGAGGCTGCTGGGCCTCATGGCCACCCTCATCCTGCTGGTGATCATGCCAGGTAACATATGCAGGCTCTGCAGTCGGACCTGAAGTTCCAGTGGGTGCAGATCTCAGCGGGGACTGCACAGCAGTTGCAGTGGTGTCTCACGAACCAGGATTGGGTCAACGGCAAATCCCTCTCCATTACCCAACAGAGTTCACAGTGGTGGCAGATGTGTCACTTCTGTGATGGGGCGGCCACATGTGAGAGGCGGAGATCAGAGGCCTCTGGTCTCTGGCGTAGTCCAGGCTCCACATCAACCTTCTGGACCTCCGGGGGATTCGTCTGGCACTAAAGGCATTCCTTCCTTCTGTCAAAAGAAGAGTAGTTCAGGTGTTCACAGACAACACATCCGCCATGTGGTACTGCAACAAACAGGGCAGAGTGGGGTCGTGGACACTTTGTCAAGAGGCCCTTTGACTCTGGAAGTGGCTGGAACATCAGGACATGTCCCTGGTGGTTCAACACCTGGCAGGTTCCCCGAACGCCAGGGTGGACGAACTCAGCCGCCGGTGCTTGATGGATCACGAATGGCGTCTTCACTCAGAGGTGGTGCAAGGTCTCTTTCAGCAGTGGGGAGAGCCTTGTTAGATCTATTCGCCACTGAAGAGTTGCGACCTGCTATACGCCTTTCCGTCCATACCACTTCTGCCCAGAGTGCTGAAGAAGATCAGGCGCGACCGGGCCCAAGTCATTCTTGTGGCTCTGGACTGGGCACGGAGAGTCAGGTATCCCGAGCTCGTGAACATGGCCATCGATCCTCCGATCAAACTGCCCCTTCGGAAGGATCTTCTGTCGCAGCAGCCGGGGACGGTCCTCCACCCGAACCTGCCGAGCCTCCACCTCCTTGCGTGGACATTGAGCGGCAACAATTGACAGCTTTTGACCTTCCTCCCGAAGTCTCTAATGTTATCTTGGCAGCCAGGCGTCCTCTACTAAAACAGTATCCGCCTGCAGATGGATCAAATTTGTGGCATGGTGCACAGCAAAGGCTGTGGATCCCCATTCTGAGGTTCTCCTCTTCCTGCTTTCTTTGGCTCACCAGGGCTCTGCTCTGGGCACACTAAAAGGCTATCTTTCAGCCATTTCGGCCTTTCTTCGCCTACCTGATCATCCTTCTTTTTTCAACTCTCTTATTGTAAATCGTTTTCTTAAGGGCATTACTCATCTGTTTCCTCCTATTCCTTTCGTAATTCCTCAATGGGACTTGAATCTTGTTCTGACTTATCTCATGTGCTATCCTTTTGAGCCGCTACATAATTGTCCTTTAAGGCTTCTGATGCTCAAATCTGCCTTTCTGGTTGCAATCACCTCTGCTCGCAGAGTGAGTTAATTCCAGGCTCTATTTTCTGAGCCTCCTTTCCTGGCTGTTCATCCAGACAAGGTTGTCTTTCGAACTTGACCTTCTTTTCTTCACTAAGTGGTTACCTCTTTCCACAAAGGACAGACCATCACTTTGCCCACCTTCTTCCCGCTCCACATCCTTCTGAAGAGGAGGAGAGGCTCCACCGTCTGGATCCAAAACGTGCGCTTTCATTTTATTTGGATCACACAAAACAATTCCGGGTGGATGACCAGCTCTCTGTTGGCTATGTGGGCGCCAAGAAAGGTCGGCCGTGCAAAAACTGACCATCTCTAGGTGGGTTGTTCTTTGCATTAAAACTTGCTATTCTTTGGCAAAGAAGGAACCTCCGGTAGGACTACACACCCATTCCCCCTGGGCAAAGGCAGCCACTACTGCTTTGGGAAGCGGTGTCTCCCTCAATGACATCTGTCAGGCAGATATGTGGGCATCACTGCACACATTTACTACACATTATTGCCCGGACAGTCGGGTCCGGAGAGACGGCTTCTTTGGCCATTCGGTTCTCCTGATTTTCTAGTGTGAACTTGGTTCGCAGACCCACCTCCTGTTTATCTATACTAAGGTAAGTAATCTATAACTAATAGTCTCTTTCAGATGAACAAGTTATTTACCTTTGGTAACGATATATCTGTAAGAGACATATATTAGTTGTAGATTCCTTACCGCCTCACTCATCATCCCTGTTCTGCGAACTGGCCTCTAGTGTTGGGGACTCCCTTTCAGGGCCCTAGTTTTGTGCACCAGTGGTGAGTATCTTGCATGACTCTGCGCTTCTGGCGTGGAATGTCGTGTAAAAGAACTGACATCCGCGCGCCGGGCGGCGTCTAAGTAGATACCGCGACTACGACGCCGACGACGAACTCGGGGTCAACAACCCTCACCTACCGACGCGCAGGGGTACTGCTGAGAAAAAATTCTCCGGATCCAGTCTGACGCCTGGGGGTAATTCCAAGGTCAGGAATCTGTAACTAATATAGGTCTCTTACAGAAGGTAAGTAACTTGTTCTTTACGCACTAGAGGCACGGAGCCATGTTAGAAGGCTGTGAGACCAGTGTGAAGATTCCAAGGGCATTCATGGACCTTTGTTGGTGGAAAAATCCAGTTGGCTAAATGGGGAGGATGAGAGGGTCTGTAAGGAATTTGCGGCTACTCTTTACCAGATAAGGCGTTACAAAGGTAAGTAACTTGTTAATCTGATAGAGACTTCAAGCTGCAGTTTCCTTACCTTAGAATAGATACCTCCCCTCAAAACTTCCCCATAGGTGGGTTTGCACACTGGCTCAGATCAAAAAGTCCTGGAGGACCTAACAACAGACCTGACTGTCAAGGCACATAGCAGCCTGACAGATGTCCAGGACAGGAACTCCAAGAGCTAACACAGTAGTCACAGCTTTGGCTCTAGTGGAATGAGCCCGCAAGCCCTCGGGGGGGGGGGGGGGGGGGGGGGGGGGGTTACTTTCTGGCTAATGTGTAGCAGATCTTTATGCAGAGTACAGTCTATCTAGAGATGGTCTATTTCTGCACTTCCTTCTCCTTCTTTGCTTTAGTAAACCCAGCGAAGAGCTGATCATCCACCCTGTGTTCTTTGGTACGATCAATATATAATGACAATGTTCTTTTCTTAACCAAGGGGTGGAGTCTCTCTTCTTCCTTGGAGAGAAGAGATGGAGCAAAGAAGGTCAGCAGTGTGGTGCTTTAACCAATGTTCAAAGGTGTCACCACCTTGGGTAGAAAAGGGGCACGGGTTCGGCGAACCAGTTTGTCTGGGAAGAAGCTTGTGTATGGAGGGTGAACAGAAAGAGCCTGTCACTTGTTGGCCCTCCTGGCTCATGTGATGGCCACCAAGAGGGCTATCTTGATGGTCAGAAGTTTTAGAAGGCCGCTATGCATGGGTTTAAAGGTGAAACATATCAAATAAATTAAAACTAAATTAAGATCTTATTGGGGCATAACAAAAGGTTTGGGGGGAAACGTGCCACACTGTGCAACATAACAGGGTGGGTTGGTCCAGCAACCACAAGAATGCTGAGATGGCTTAAAGATATCTTAACTGTGCCCAGAGCAAGTCCTTGCTGGGCTAAATGCAAAACAAAAAAACACTTCAGACAAAGGTGCAGAAAGTGGGTCTACATGTTCTTCAGTGCACCAAGCCACAAGCTTGTCCAAATGGCAGGCATATACAGTTTTTGTCGATGGATGCCTGGCTACCAAAATTACATTGCATACTTTGAGAGGTAAATAGGAATACTCTAAACCGCCGCACAATATCTACACATGAAGCCTTGAGCGTGTGCAGGTTCGGTTGTAGGACCCTGCCCTGTTGCTGCTATCCTGCCCTGTGGCAGCTGGTTCGGAGCGCCGATACTCTTGCTCCGGGATACCATAATCTTCGTGCCTAATCAGGAGCCACTAGGACGACTTGGGCCCAGTCTGTCCTGATCTTCAGAACTCAGATGAGGCATCGGTGGTAAGATGTACAGGAGTACTTGAGATTTATTGCATCTTTGAGAGAGCGTTGCCTTGAAAATTCCAGTGCATAGAAGTGGTGACACTGCCAATTCTCAGCAGTGATTAATAGATTTAACAAATGTTCTCCCGAGGCGCAGAAAAGACCTTGCACCACCTCTGCAAAGAGACGCCATTTGTGATCCGCACAGCATCGTCAACTGACTTTGTCTGCTCTGACATTCAGAGAGCCCACCAGGTGTTGTACGATCAGGAAAATGTCCTGACGTTTCAGCCATGTCCAGAGGCACAGGGCCTCATGGCACAGGGTCCATGACCCCACTCTACCCTGTTAATTGTAGTACCACATGGCATTTGTTTTGTCCGTGAACACCTGAATCAGCCTTTCCTTGATGTATGATGTAAGAGAGCAAGTCTTTCAATGCCAAGCAAATCTCTCTCTCCACTCCAACAAGTTCATGTGGAGTTGAGACTATGCTGGAGACCAGAGATATCTGATCTCCACCTCTCCCAGATGGCCGCTCCAACCCAGGAATGACATTTGTCACCACCGTGAGCTCTGCGTGGGGAAAGGAAAGGGGTCTGCTGCTGACTCAATCGCAGTTCATCAACCACCACTGCAGGTCTTTCACCCTGCCCTCCAATATCTGGAGCAGGCTGGAGAGATTCCCCTTGTTCTGCACCCACTGAAACTTCAGATTCCACTACAGAGCCCACATTGCCATTTAGCATGCTTCACCAGCCGTATGCAGAAGGCTATCAGACCGAGTCTTAGAGTCAGTCTTACCAAAATCCAGGCTGAAGCATCAGGATCATTGCCTGAATATCCTGTGCTCTCCGCTCCAGAGGATAGACGTGGAACTGCACTGTGTCCAGAATAGCTCTGATGAAAGGGAGCATCTGAGAGGGAGTCAGCTGTGACTTAGGCACATTTATAGTGGACCCCAGTGAATGCAGGAGGTCTGCCGTAGTCTGGAGGGGGTTGACAGCTACCTGAAGCGATCTCTCCTTCAATAGCTAGTCATCAAGGTGGGGAAAGAATGGAAACCCTGACCTCCACAGATGGGTTGCAACCACCGCCATCACATTCGTGAACACCCGAGGGATGCTGGTAAGGCCAGAGAGGAGCACAGCGAACTGAAAGCACTTGAGGCCCACCGTGAACCGCTGGTAACGTTTCTGAGCCGGCAGGATGTGGAAATAAGCGCATTGCAAGTCCAAAACTACCATCCAGGATTCAGGGCAGACGGGACTTGAGCCAATGTGAGCATTTTGAATTTCTCCTTTTGCAGGAAGTAGTTGAGGGGGTGCAGATCTATGAAAGGATGGCGGCATCTGTCCTCCTTTGGCACCTGGAAGTAGTAGGAATAGCAACCACAACCTCCTTTTGATGTCGGCACATTCTCAATGGGTCCTTTGACCAAAGAAGCCTGCGCTTTCTGGTGCAGCAGAGAGAGATGGTCCTCCGTCTGCCGATCTGAGGCAGGTGGCAGGGGCAGCAGGGTTTCTGTGAATGGTAGGGCATAACCTTGCCAAACAATTTGGAGCACCCACTTATCTGGAATTTTAGCTACAGGAAGCTGATTGTTTATGTAGTGTACTAATGAAGGGGTATACCATACAAAAAGGCCAGACTAGCCTCATTGGTTTACAGGGGCTTACTTTAATAATCCTAAGTGCTCTATTTGTGGTGGTGTGGTCGAGCAGTTTAGTCTTATCAGAGGAGTGTTGAATAGAAATCCGAGACCAATTTAGAAAAATAACACCGGTTTTTATATATTTTTAGACAGCAAGATCTTTGGAATCAGGTAAGTACTTTCAGAGATCGGATTTTTATAGTAAAATGCTCAAATAACAGTTTTGGAGGCATGAGCCTCAAATGCTGTAATGCTATCCTATGGGAAAAACCAACAATCCATACATATACTTGCAAGTTCTTCTTGAGGGTGCCTTCTGGGACTTAAAGTGCTTAGAGCCAAAGGTCCAAAATACCACCAGCAGTTCAGTTTTACCTGCCTTGGTGCGTCTGGGTGCAGATGTGCTGGTCGCCTTGAGCGCCACGCGTTAAAGTAAATGGCAGGGTACCTGTAAAAGAAAGGCTGCACGTGGGGACTTGGTGACTTGTCCAGCAGAGCCCAAAGGGAGGGGGGCTCGGCTCTTGGGGGTCTCTGGGGCAAGGGGACCCCATCGGTTTATGGGAACTCGAGCTGTGGGGCTTGGGTGCAGAGGTGTTTTGTCCACTGGTTCCCTTGATTGGAGGCTTTTCAATTGCAGAAATACTGGCGCTCGCTCGTACTGAAGGCATTTTGTTTAATTTGGCTACATTGCCCTACAATTATTTATGAAATGGTGTTCACAATTGTAGCAAAGAAGTATATTGACTATCAAATGATTGTATCTTCTGGTTGCATTGTATATTTTATAATTCTGTACCCTTTATAATTTACTATTTCTGATTAACATTAAATCATTTTTTGAATACATATCCCCGTGTTAAAAATGTTCCTTTAAAGATTTGTTCATATGTAAATAATTTGAATTGTTTTTGAAGAAATTGAATTGCAAGCCATTTGACAGAGTTGTCAAGGGTTGATTGGCTTCCCCACGTACTTTTGTTGCTTGGTTGTTAAAACACTGGACAGTCCTCCAAAGGCTTTGGGAGGGTGTTCAGCTTCTAGATGAGTCGGTCTTTGTGATGCCACGGTGCAAGCAGCCAGGCAGGGTTTCTGTTCTAATTTATTTATTTATTTATTTATTTTTTTTTTGAAAAGATTTTATTGTGCATAAAAAGGGGTTACAAACACGGGCCTACAACCACCAGGGCCGGCCGCTAGTAGTCGAAGTGTTCCAGCATATCATTAAACAATGACTGGCCCACAGGGGCTCCGCACTATCACAGTAGATCAAACTGCACATAAGAGAAATCAGAATACACACTTTTAGTATAAATAACAACAAAAAAAAGAAAAATACAAAAATACAAAAACAAGGCGAAACGACTTATGATGGGCGGCGAACACCAGCCGGGGGAGTCAACACCCAACCACCCGAGGGTGGTCAATAAAAGAAGACCCAGGAGGGAGGGGGGGGCCACGAGAGAACCAAATCTGTACTCCAAAGTACGAGATACACAAGGAACCCTCAAGGATCAGGGGGACGAGGCAACCCCGGACGTATCCACCAAAGGGGGAGCACAGATAGACCCACGATACGCGTTCCACTGTCCCCAAATTCTACCCCAAGCCCCCGGTTTACCACGAGCCACATACACCGTTTTCTCCCTGAACATGCACCAGTCCATGTTCTCCTTCCAGACGGACACGGTGGGAGGCCGCTGGGAACCCCAAAGCTGTGCAATATCTCTCTTTGCAATCATGTTCCCCAAGGCCGTCCACCGAGCCTGAGCCGCATTGCAGTCATTGGGCTCCCATACATTCAGCACACAACGACGCACCTCCGGCAGCAAAGCGACCCCGGTGACTCGTCTCATAATATCATGCACCCGGCGCCAGTATTCCGCCACCTCGCGGCATTCCCATAGGATATGGAGAAAGGTAGCAGTGAGCCCGCAGCCACGCTTACAGAGTCCGTCGTCTGAAAACCCCATCGAGACCAGGCGGGGGCCCGTCACATATACACGATGGAGAATCTTAAGCTGGACCAGGCGGAGACGGGCCGGGATGGCCACCTCCTTAGGGGATGACAGTGCAGTCTGCCAGTCCTCGTCGTCCAGCTCCACCCCATCTCCCGTCCATGCCTCCCGAAGACGCACCAAGAGGTCAGCCCGATTGTTTATCAGTTTTTTGTAAATCAGGGAGATAGTACTGTCGGGGACGTGACCATCGAGTATGCGGTCCTCGAGAGGCGAAGAAGAAGGGACCGTGGTCCCCTCCCCAAAGACCGAAAGCAGGGCGTGCCGAACCTGTGCATAACGGAAGAACTCTCTGTCACTAAGCTCATACTCGCGCTGAAGCGCCGCGAAGGATTTAACCGCACCTTTAACCCACAGGTCCCCCACTCTGCTGATGCCGATCGTATCCCAGCGCTCGAAGCCTTTCGTTGTCCAGAGGTTTCCCAAGCGGTCTGAGTCGAATAGAGGAGTGGCGCACGTTAAACGCTCACTCCAGCCCATCGCTACGTTAGCCGCCTTCCACACACGGACCGCAATCCTGGTAGGGCCCGTAAGGGCCCTACCAGCAGACCGCGAGTAAAGCGCTCTGTTATAGTTACCGCCGGGAAGCAGGAATTTATCCATCTCATATGCCGGGTTCAAACCAGGAGCGTACGTAGCATGATTAATGGCAGACAGCTGGGAGGCCCAATAGTACCGTCTAATATCAGGAAGCGCGATGCCCCCGTCATACCAGGAAAGAGTCAGCTTGGCCAAAGCGATACGCGATCGTCCGTCCCAAACCAGTCTCCTCTGCAAACTCTCCACCTCCCTAAAGTAGGCCGCAGGAATGACATCGAAGGAGTTCTGGAGTGCATAAAGGAATCTGGGAAGGGACATCATTTTAAACAGCGCCGCGCGACCAAGCTGGGACAAGGGCAGCTTACACCACCGAGCCGTATCTGCCCTCAAACGCCGGAGTGGAGACAGGAGATTCTGCTCATAGCGGACCGCCGGATCCAACGAAACGTACACCCCCAGGTATTTAAAGCCGGACTGAGATATTTGGAGCGGAAGCCGAGGCGGCAAGAGAGGAAGACCACCAGAGATAGGATACACACAAGATTTGGACCAGTTGATTATCAGACCCGAGTTTTTCCCGAAGGAAGTAAGGACATCAAAGAGAACATTGAGCGACTTCCGCGGTGAGGTGAGATACAAGAGAATATCATCCGCGTACAATGAAACCTGATCCTCGAAGCCCGGGGCCCACCGGAGCCCTCCAATCGAGGGCTCCCAACGGAGCCAGGCAGCGAGCGGTTCCAGGGCGAGAGCAAAGAGCAGCGGGGACAACGGGCACCCCTGCCTAGTTCCCCTCCCGAGAGCGAAAGGCCGAGAAACCCGCCCGTTGACAACCACCTGAGCCATTGGTCCAGCATAAAGGAGCTTCACCCAGCTAAGGAACCCCTCCCCAAAACCAAACTTCGCCAAGACGGCCCAAAGAAATGGCCATTCAATGGTATCAAAGGCCATCGTGGCATCTAGGGAAACCAATATGGTCGGTTCAGCGAAGTACTCAGCCCTAGCGAGGACGCCGTGCAGACGCCGTAAGTTGAGAGCGGTATTACGATGTGGGATGAAGCCACATTGATCCGGATGTATCAAGTCACATATGACGCTCAGCAGGCGATTGGCGAGGACCTTAGCAAGGATTTTGGGTTCGGCATTCAGCAGGGAAATAGGCCTATATGAGGCACAGCGGTCACGTGGCTTACCCTCCTTGGGAATCACCACTATAGTAGCCAGACGCTGGTCGTCAGGAAGGGAACCCCTCTCGAGCGATTCCTGAAACATATGACGGAGGAAAGGCGCGATTTTATCCGGGCGCAACTTATATAGTTCAATCGGCAGACCGTTGGGGCCCATAGCCTTGCCCGAGCGAAGGGAGCGAATCGCAGTAGCTATCTCTTCGACAGACAAAGGGGCATCCATCAGCTCGCGGTCCTCGACGGATAAGCCGGGCAGGGCAATATCCCGAAGCAGAAGACGAGAATCGTCCTCATCTCTATCAGACACCGGGGAGTACACTGCACGGAGGTGATCAGCAAAACACTCAACAATCTCACCAGGCTCAGTCACACACACTCCATCCGACACCCGAAGCTCCGGGACCACACGATTCACTCTCTCCTTCTTGTCCAACCAGGCAATCAGCTTACCCGCCTTGTCTCCGGCGTCATACAACCTACCCTGCTGCTCCCTATACATAGTCTTGGCAGCATCAGTGACGAGAGACTTATATTCAAACTGCTTCAGGCTGAGGGCATGCAGCCCATCCGGGGTGACACCCGCCTCCAAGGCTGCCTCCAGCCCCGAGATTTCAGTCTCCAGCGTCACAACCGCCTCTCTCTTAACCCTCTTGGCCTCCACTATCTGGGACAGGGCATGCCCGCGGAGCACTGCTTTGAAAGCTTCCCACAGGGACACCGAGGACAACACCGACCCCTCATTCTCGGAAAAATATTGATCAATCGACTTAATCAGGCTATCACGGATCTTGGGGTCTCGCAGGTACCAAGGGTTAATAGGAGCGATCCGCCCGGCGGACCGCGACCCGGTGTCAAAAAGTAACCACAGTGGGGAGTGATCAGAAATACCCCTGGCCAGGTGTTTGACCTCTCGAATCCGAGTAGCCTGGGCCGCGGGCATAAGGAAATAATCCAATCTGGAGAGACTCCCATGGGCCCCAGAGTGAAAGGTGTACTGACACTGTGTCGGATGCATTAACCTCCAACAGTCCACCAGACCGAAGGTCTCCAGGAGCCCGTCCAGCCACGCCTGGGCAGCCGGGAGGGTCCTGGGCGGATGACGGTCCAGGTCACCCGAGACAACCGAATTAAAGTCCCCACCCATAAGCAAAAGACTGTCTGGAAGCCCAAGCAACATACGACCCAAGTCTGAGAAGGTGGAGTTCTGGAGGCCCGGGGGAACATAGACCGAGATCAAGGAAACGGACTGCCCCTCCCACCTCCCAGTCAGAGCCACGTAGCGCCCTCTATCGTCTGGGACCACCCTGCTGATCTCCAACGGAAGTGAAGCTCGCAAGAGAATGCCCACCCCTCTCGAACCAGTGGTGAAACCAGAGTGGGCCACAAGTCGATATCCCCCCCTGTTCATAGCCCGACAAACATTGCCAACCAGATGCGTCTCCTGTAAGAACACCACATCAGGAGTCAGACGACGCAGATATTGCAGCACAACACCCCGTTTGATACGGTCCCCCAATCCATTGACGTTCCAAGACATCAATCTCAACCCGTCCCCCCCCCATCCCCTCCAGTAGATCAAGGGCCCCCTAGCAAAGAGCGCAACACCCAAGGATAAAACATAGCCAATACTTCGCCTTGAAAACAAAAAACACAAATCCAAACAACCCCACCCACCCACCAACCCCCCCCCAACTCCAACACCCCCCACCCTGCACCCCTGCGGTCCAAAAACCCCCCCCAACTTGCAGTGTGCCTGTCGCCCTACAAACCCCATTCTACGTAAAGACCCCGGAGGAGGGACGGGACCCGTCCCCGCCCGCCCCCCACACACAACATAATGAAACAAAATGCACAAAAGAAGTAGAACCCAGCCGAACAGTGCAACATGGCAGAGTCCGGGACCATAAGTCACTCCAAAGGAGACCCGCCACCCTCGGTACCGGCAGAGGGCCCAGTCCGGTCACCCCGGTCCGGTAGCGAATCCAGCCAGTCACTCGCAGTCGCAGGAGAGTCAAAAAAGGTAGTCCGATCTTCATGTTCCACTCGGAGCCTTGCGGGATAAAGCATAGAGTACTTGAGACCGAGGTCACGGAGACGCCGCTTCACCCCTGGAAGCCCATCCGCTGTTTCTGGACAAGTTTGGTGAAGTCCGGGAAAAAGTTAATGGACGAGGTCTCATGTCGGACCGGGCCATGGACCCGTGAGGCCTGCAGAATCGCGTCTCGGTCTCTGTAATGGAAAAGTCTCGCAACGATAGGCCTCGGGGGGGCCCCCGGTCGCGGCCGGCCACCTGGGACTCGATGGGCCCGCTCCACAGCGAAAAACTTACTCAGGCCAGCAGGAGCCAGATGTTCAAGGATGAGCTCCTCGACCAGGAGATCAACCGGGCGGTTATCGGAGGTCTCCGGAACGCCTATGACGCGGATGTTATTGCGGCGGGCCCGTCCCTCGAAGTCCTCCAGCCGCCGGGCCATCAGATCATTGGCCGACTTGAGATCGCCGAGAGTGGCCTGCAGGTCCGACACGTCCGTACCAAGGGAGGACGTCCGCACATCCAGCGATTGAACCCTCTCGTTGGTCTTAGAGAGATCCGCCCGGATTAGCGTAATGTCAATGGCCACCGTGTCGATTTTGCGGGCCAGGGCCTCGTACTGCGTAACGATGGTCTCTCTGATGCCCTTAATGGCGCTCATGATGTCCTGCAGGGACAGATCCGGAGAAACGGACGGGCCACCACTGGTGTCCTCCGGGGGGACAGTGGCCGTCCCGGGGGATCCTTTACCCTGAGTGTAGCGGTCCATGTTGTTCGTCTGGACCGGTCCCCCACGTAGGGATGTTTTGGTCTTACGCCTCTCGGGGTCTCCCTTGCCTCCCATGAGAACCTCGATTGCCGAAGGGGACCACCGAGGAAGCGTCGAGGTGGCACAGGCCAGGCAGACGCGTGTCGCACCACAGGCCGCAATATAGCGGAGTGAAGGGACCACCGTCGATGAGCACACTGGCAGCAGACGAAGCCACCGGCATCAAGCGAAGGCAAAGTGAAAGCCCAGTCGCACCAAGCAAGTCCACAGTCCAGCCCCTCAAAGACCAAAAGTGAAAACGAAAGTGATGTGACGGCTACTGGCACAGCCCCGCTGCCGTTGTTGATCAACTACTCCCCGGCTCCACAGATCACCCTCGCATCGGGCACAGCCGTCGGGTGGGCCTCAAAAATTCAAACCACCGTAACTCCGGATTGCCAGGTCCGATTTGATTTCCGAAAGGAGTTTAATGTTCAGCCAGCATTCGTCTTCCAGATTCCATCAACCAAATCAGGATAGAGTCAGGATAAATTCCGAGGAGCAGCTAGGGTCCGGGGAGCCCTGTGCTCACGCGACCATCTTGGATGCGCGCTAGGCTCCTCCCCTCTGTTCTAATTTTTAACGCCCTTTTTTGTGCTTCTTCTGTTCCCAGGTAGAGGAATCTGCATTCCTGGTGTCAGGGGGACCACTAATTACTGAATGTAGGGGTGTTTAGGGGAGTGTAGGGTAGCAGCTAATGGGCTACTTACCCCTAGGCTGGCTATACCCCTCTATATGACCACTTCCTGTGGAGAGTGAGCATAATCCTGACCCAGAGTTCCTAGTTTCACCAAATTCAGAATTGTGAAACCCTTTCTTGGCTGTCCACTTTAGGTGGCCTACCTTATGGGTGTGCCAAGCCTGAAAGTACAACATGCCTACTTACTATCTAAATTCACACCTGCTCTGGTGCCAAATGGGCTCCGAGGCGTGGTGGCATTCCCCAGGTCTGGTCATATCAAAGGCGGCAGAAACTTTGAAGCCTCTCGTCTTGACATGCTAATTCACTAGCCATCTTGCTGGATGTGCTGTGATCACCTTCTGCCGGAGCAGGCTTTGTTCCTGACCTCTGAGAGCGTGGACTCTCACCTACAGGGGGTCAGAAACTAGTCAGTGGTAGCAGGCTGAGAGATACCGGTCAGCCAATACACTAGAAGACTAGTAGGGTTTCAGAGGGCACCTCAAAGGTGCTCTCTGGGTGCATGCCACAATTAATCTGATATTGGCATCAGTATAGATTTATTGAGATGGGGTGTTTATTACCAAACACCATTATTTTCGTGAAGCCATTATGTAGCTGGGTAAATCGCAATGACCCAATGCCCAGTACCTAACTTAAGATGGCTTCCTGATCACTTGCAGTGGAACTAGGCATTACAAGGACACACCAGCTCATGCAGATGTGCCCTCACATGTAATATAACGCACCCTGCTTTAGGGATCAAAGACCTGCAGTAGGAGAGGCTTACATTTAATATTTGCAGTGTACAGCGGCATGGCACACAGGGAGTGTGCCATGTCGTGTTTTCAGAATGGTTTGCACCATTTAATGCATTCTGCAATGGCAGTCTGCTTGCAGTTTGTGTGTGGGGCCCTTAGGGTGGCATAATCATGCTGCAGCTTTTAGGAACCCAGTTTAGTACCCATTCCCTGGGTACCAAGGGTGCCATTTACCAGGGATTTACAAGGTTGCTAAAGTCCTTGCCAACTGGTTTACAATTGAACAAATGTACAGTTTTAGGAAAAGAACACTGGTACTGGAGCCAGGTTAGCAGAC
This sequence comes from Triturus cristatus, assembly GCF_964204655.1. Classification (NCBI taxonomy): domain Eukaryota; kingdom Metazoa; phylum Chordata; class Amphibia; order Caudata; family Salamandridae; genus Triturus; species Triturus cristatus. The sequence continues at coordinate 731,175,207 of NC_140585.1, read as the reverse complement.
TTCAGTGCACTGTCAGCTTCTAGTTGTTCAATTGGAGCAAAAAGTGGGGGGACAGCTGCAAAGACAAGTCCAGCTTCCTACTCTAGCTGTCCATTGGGGCAGGTGGTGCAAGATCTTCAACAGTGTACTTGTGTTGTTGTGAGGGGATACTAAAGGGGTTTGGAGGCTGCAGTTGCGGGAGATAGTGGACTGGGCAAATATCTCACCTTGGGTCCCTAAAAGCTTGTGGGAGCTGTGCCTGCTGCCACAAAAGGACTGGGGAGTCTACTGGCCGTGGTGGCTGGGTGGAAAAGGACATGGCTGTTAGCCCATACCGTAACAGCAGTAGGAGCGAAAGGAAGAATGTGGCTGGCATGGGGCCATGGTGACTCTCTATGACTGGGCGATGGTCCATTTCAGCCAGGTGTGGTGGCTGAGCACCACCAATGAAGCTACAGGACCAAACGCCAGCGAATGTCGTGGATTTGTGACTGGAGTAGTCCTGTGCCTGCTGACAACAGTCTATGGCATGAGCTGGGAGTGACATGAGTAAGTGGACTGAGAAGACTGCCTTGCAGTGCACCAGTGCCCTGCCCTCTGATCCCCTGCTGCTCCTTCGACAACCGCTCTCGACTACATGGACTCCGTCTTGACTCCCACATGTATGGCCTATCACTACTCTGGCTGCATACTTCTGTACAACGCATCATTTCCATGGGGACCTCACCTTCCATTAAGGACTTACTAGTGACTGAAAAGACCTTGTCACATTACTGTCCGGCCGCAATGCGAAGAGTGGCAAGGTTGAGACTACAGGGCAGCCCTTCTCTCTGATTGCGCCGCCCAACTCGGCTATGGCCCTCGCCTCCTATTAACTGCTTACCAGCAGTGATGATTCTTTCACCTGTAGGCTCCTACCACCGGCTTGCAGCTCTTTATTTTACTGCTTCCTTCTGTGGATCTATAGGGCTACGATCACGGGGGCAGATATTTAGCCTGATCCATACTCTGAGGGTCCCATTGCTTAGTTGGTGCTTTTAGTGATATGTGCATACGCTATCTCACCTACCATCTTTCACAGTTGGTTTAGGTTTTAGTACCCGCTGATGCCCAACCAGTGTAGGTGTCTGGGGGATGTGCAGAGACACAAATCCCGGCGGGCTTAGGCCTCCTATACGACCCTAGAGCCTTAAAGTCTGTTCTCTGCCCCCTCCTACTCTTAGAGCAATGTGTTCAACAGGAAGGACTCACATCAGCTCTTAGGAATAGTTAGTACTGTTCATAAGGGGTCACCGCTTTGCTCCAGTGAGGGCATTCCCATTGCCCATAAGACAGTCAGATGGTCAGTTTGGGAAGACAAAGGTATCAAGACATTTGGAGATCTTCTTATTGGTAATATATATATATATTTAATCTTTATTTCGGCCAATTTGGCCATAAAAGATATACAAAAGAAACACATATGAAACATGTAAAACCATCAAGGAAAAATAATCAGGAAACACATCAGATAAAAGGCCATGCGATTAAAATTTTGACTTAAAATTAAGTGAGAGCCTGCGACTTTAGAATACGGGTGCGAATATACCAGACATTAGTAAGAAATTTGGCTAATGCGAACACAATTGGACCTGAAACGTCAGTTTTTAAAATTCTATACACCGGGAGGTACTCCCTAAAACCAAGGTTTCTAATAAGTGGTAGGAGCCAATATTTCCTGGCGGCCTTGTAAGTTGGACAAAACAAGACCACATGCAGATCGCTTTCCTCGGCACACACACATGCCGGGCATTGCTTGGTAGAGGGCGGTGTTGACCAGGAGCAGGTGTAAGATCGCAGAGGCAATGTGCCATATCTCCATTGGAGAAATAGCTTCCTGGCCAACACAGGAGACATAGCGTCCAGAACCCTCTCCAGCCTGTATGAGTCCTTGCTTTGCGCGAATACAAATGTTAATGACCCCTCATCCTTGCAGTCTAGGGCCATAGATAATTTCTGCTCGTGATAAGCATTGACCAAAGCTCTTCGTGGTATCCTTAGTGAGGCGTTAGCTCGATCCGACCACAGGTCGGGGAGCCCCAGTCTCACACAGGACTTTTTTATATATTTTATCCACGGGATCTGTAGAGCTTTAGGGTGGGTTAGAAACTCCCTCGGTTCCGCCCTATAAGAAGAAAGTTCTTCACTGCTCCATAGCCTTCGCCAGAAGACTATGGGTCTGAGACCTAGTTCATCTACTATTGGTCTCAGTCCCAGATCCATCCTCAGGGGGAGGAGCGGGGTGCTGGACGGGAGTGCTACTATCTGTCTAATGAAGTTGTTCTCAGTTATAGACAAGCTGCAGGAGGCTGTATGACCCCACAGTTCCGCCCCATACATCAGAGCTCCTCTAGCCTGTGCCTTGTATATCTGGATAAGCGGCCCCAACGGTCGATATGTGGAGCTTTTCATCAACCGAGCAATGCCGCCAGTGGTCTGCACTAATTTAAGATTAACCCTAGTCTGGTGAGTTCCCCAAGACATGGTTTCATTCAACGTTACACCTAGATATTCAAAGGTGGAGACTCTCTCTAAACGTGATGCTCCCAGTAGGGGGTTCGGGCGTGATCTTAGGGTTGGGTTCAGGACCATAAACTTGGTTTTGGTAGCATTAATTTCTAACCCCCTATCTGTGCAGAAAGCCACAAAAGAATCAAGGATCCTCTGTATCCCCATAGGGGTTTTGGACAGCAGCAGGGTGTCATCTGCAAACATGATTGCAGGCACCCTGCTGCCATTCAATTTTGGGGCGTCAGTGTATTCAGTTCCATTGAGATGGGCGATTACCCCGTTGACAAAGAGGCAGAACAGGGTAATACATTTCGTTCCTTTGAGATGCTTCAATCGGACTTTGCATTACCTCAGTCACAACTGTAGTGGTACTGGCAAATGCGACCGTGCCTGTGGGCTAAACTTGGGCGGGATCCCATTCACCTTTGTGGCTCACCCCTTTTTCTAGAATATTTCAGAAATTGTGTACTTAACCAGGGGCACCGTATCCAACATATGCCAGATCCTCATTAACAAAGCATACTTGCATAGTACACGGATGGCATCTAGAACTTACTGGCAGGTACGATTAGGGCTAGCCTACACAGGTGTAGACTGGAAGGAAATTATGGAATGCAATGACTATTCGCTTCGAGAAGCCCAATTAAAGTATTCCGATTTCAATATTCTACATACAATAAGTTGCATAGAGACTAAAACTGGGGCTTGTTGGCGGTGTCTATCATCAGAAGAGAGCAGCAAACCACTCAAAATACCGCACTTCCCCCTTGTCCCAATTATTAAACAATGTAGTCCTACTACTTCTACCAAATCAAAACACCCACTGCTCCCTAGGTGTGACCAAAACGTCAAATTGAATCCGAATTTCACAGTTGGTAGTGCACCGATTAGTTACAGTCCATTCAACAAAAGTCCAGTTCCAAATGGCATATATTCCAATTTGTCTTTGTTTTCTTTAGTGCTGACATGAGACAGCCAACGTGTTTCTTTTACCACATGTAAATTCCTCAGGACACTTAAAAATCTGTATTCGCCAATTGGGCAACTCGTTACTCAATTCTACCCATCGTTGGTTCGATCCCAGTCCCTTGTATACATCAGGTCCTCATATTCTGAACTGATCCCAATACATCAGTCAGTCATGGCCATTAAGCCCCAGTGGACAACTCCTCATTACATGTCCTCCAACATCCAGCTACCGAGGCATGCGATTTCACATTTGAGAAGCTTGCTGGTGGTGTAATGACAATGGTTGCGAACTCTATCATATACTATGGTCCTGCTCTACCCTGACCATCTATTGCTAATCAGTATGGAGGACACTTCATGCTCTATGCCCTTCAGAGACTCCGCCAAATTGGCCTTTCTACATGACTTTACTGCCATTGACAACACGTCTTCTCACTGGATAAGATGGATGTCAATAGCCCTCATGAATGCCAAGATATGTACTACTGTTAGCACACTGGCACTCAACACAGGTGCCCACACGCCAGGAGAGGTTCATTGAGCTTTACTGACTGGCCACTTATGAAAAACATATTTATAAGATCCATGATGAATTGCACCTGTTTGATAACATTTGGGGACTTTTCCTATGTCTTCAAGAACTTTAATGTGTTATGGTACTGGAGGCTCCTGTCCCACCTGCTCATCCAGGCTGTCAACTGGGACAATATAATCAACTCCACGTCATATATAGGGGGTACATTTGAGGGGCGAAAAATGGCCGAGATGGAAGAGTTACACTCATTTTCGTCTTAAGTCTGTGCAATAGTAGCCTCCGTCTATTCTGCGGATGTGAGCCATAGGGAAGGTAAAACCATAATATGTAATCACAAAGAGAGGTTTCCTAAACTGTGACTGCAATTACTGGTTTTAACAAGCTCATGTTTTGTTATTTTATTGTGTTATAACTGTCGATATGACCTAACAAGCATTTGTGTGCCGACGCTTTTTGTTTTTCTATTGCATGTCTGGTTATTTGTGATACTTTGCGATGGAATTACCTGTGACTGCTTGAAAAGTGAAGAAAGAAATGTTAAAAAAAGCACATCTCGCATGCTGGAGGTCAGGATTTCCACTTTCATCATCACAGGTTAATGATTTGCGTGGAAATTATGATCCTAAAAATGACCAAGCAAAGTTTCATACTCCTTCCTGTGATTCCTTTGTGTTCTTTTCTGTTCTTTGGATAGGCATACAGATAACTCTGATAAACCAAATCTTCCAGATAAAGAGTTCCATTGTGTTTGGCACAGAGTAGCAGCAAAACCTAACATTTCATTCTCGCTAATTTCCTTAGCCAAAGACCGCATAGTGGCTCACCATCCTGGATCATTTTAGATTCAACCAATTCATCATTCCCCTGTTGTGTTTTTTGAGGGTTTTATCCAACATATCCTGCTTCATCTAAATGTTATGGTCACTAAAGCAAACAAGTGGAAGATTGGAAAGAGAATGATGGATGCAGGGGTGTTGCTTGGCGCCTGGGAAGATGGCTGCGCCGTAACTCGGTGCTGCTACAGACATAAGACTCTTCCCTCATCTGTCCATTAATTGCACCCCCTTTGTGGGCAGCCACTACCCCCTGTGACGGGGAAAAGAACACTCATGGTGTAGGGCCCTGAAAAACAATGTGCTGCCCGTCCGTCCTCCAGTCTCAATCCCCCTCCCCCTGGGCCTAGCTGAAGCTGGTGGAAGCCACCCTGTCTAGGAGCACAGTTTGGCGGGGGAAGGGCTCTACATGCGGAAACTGACAGTGTCTGACTTTTGCCTGATAAAGATTCTCCCTCCCCCTCCTCAAGATCCCCCCTATCTCCATGCTGCCTGAGGCGCCTTAGGTCTTCTGAATAGCGAAGTGGTGGAGGCACTGTATTGGGGTGCGGCAGCACTGGTTGAGTGTTGGGGGCACTGTCACATGCAGCGAACCAGAGCCACAACAAGGATATTGCCCCCCATGACTGGGTGCCCCTGCAAAATTTGACGTATGACTACAGGAGACATGGTTTGGGGTCGAGGCCCAAAACAAATGCAACTGAACAAAATGGATAAATATGCCGTTGCAATACCAGCTCCGACTCCGGGGCCAGTGAAGGATGGGACTGGAGGGGCCACGTTGCTGGGGAAAGTGCTGCCCACCCGTGAGCCCTCATTGAGTGAGATGATAGCAGCGATCAGGGACTTGAAAGGCTTGAATAAACCCAAGATTGATACAGTTGCAGTGGATGGCACTCTCCTCTGATCGGACCTCCGGAAACTCTCGGACAAAATGTCCATAACTGTCTCCTTACAATCTACGACAAAAGTACTCAAAGGGAAACTACAACGCATGGAGAAAGAACACGCTCTCTTAGCAGCAGAGCTTGAAGATCAGGAACGCAGGGCAAGGAGAAATAATATCCATGTGGTGGGGTGCCAGAAATTGCAGAGACCAAGAGTAGAATTATTTTTGGCTGTCCTTATTACCTGTGCACTGGGACGATAAGCCTCTCCAACTTCTTCATCGAACGGATGCATTGGCGTCAATCCCTCCTCCCAAGCCTGTGGTCCCACCCAGGACCATTATTGCTAGAGTGTTCAATCACATAGGTCGCAACGCTATCCTGAAGGCCGCCCGAACGCAGGGAGGTGTGCACTATGAGAACACCACAATTCCTTTTTTCCTGGACCTCACACTAAATGTACAGAGGCAGCGGCACAGCTTTGAGGAAGTCAGAAAGACATTACAAATAATGGAAATATATGATGCTGTTCTTCACCAAACTTCGTATTATAGCAAAAGGGAAGGCCTGACACTTTGCGACACCTGAAAAAGCATGGGAGTGGTTGAAGGGCTAGCGCAACCCATAGGGAGAGCGGCGAAGGAATGCAGGAGATAAACACCAGCGGGGCAAGATCAGTGCCCCCGATGCAGAACACTGTGAGGAACAGTAGACCCAAGAAGGACTATGAGTAGGGGGTTGCTGGGCACAAAGGACGCAAACTCCTGGATGGAGTTGTCTCTGACTCCCTGGACACTGCAAAGATGGAACTGTTTGTATGTAAACTCTGGCAAGGGAGTTGAGCCTTGCCCTCTGAGGCGCCTTCGAGGGGTGCACTGAACTGAAGTGAACATATGGTCCACTGTTGTCCTACAGATGGGGCCAGAGGGCACTTTGGGGTTTAAAAAAGAAAAGAAGGATGTCAGAAATTTTGCTCAATATATGTTTCTTTTCTAGGCGGCTCAAGCCATACCTATTGCTTGTTTCTGACGTTATTGGGGCGATAGGTACTCTGCATATTGGGGTGGTGGGCAGATTTGAACCTGCCTTGGCGAGTGGCTGGGAGAGGGGAGTTGGCTTACTTTACATTTATGGTATTATTGTGTTTTCATATGGTTAGTCATTGTTGGTTAACAGTGCATACATGTCCGTCAGGGTTTGGGGGCCCGCGGCAATACTAATCTCTGACATTATGGCCAGTGGTGAGAGACAGTCACTCCATTTCTCATCGGTGCAACTGTCTAATGAGAAAAAGTTCAATTTTTTGATCTGGAACGTAAATGGGCTTGGGAGTAAAATCAAGAGGACTATGATAATGCAATACCTAAAGAGGAACTCCCCAGAGGTTATACTCCTGCAGGAGAAGCACCTTAAGAGCAATAAATACAAGGCGCTTGATAGGTATAGGTTTATACTGGTAGGACATGTGGGCTACACAATGGACTCGAGGGGGGGGGCGGGTATCCTGTTTAAAAAAATCCATGCACTTTGCAACGATCAATTTCTAGTCAGGATAAAATTCCATGGCCGGACCCCAGCGGGGATACAGTGCCGTGGGTTGATCCCTGGTATCTGAAAGACAAGGTCTGTAGAGACAAACCTTGGGAAGTAACCAAACATTATTTTTAGGAAAACGGGGACTGGGTGGCCTCAGCCTGTGAAGTATGGGAGTCATACAAGACAGTGATCAGAAGGCAGGCCCTCTCAATGATTCTTGGTAGGAAGAGGGAGAAGACAGCCTCTCTGCAGACGCTCTAGCATGATATATATGACCTTGAGCTCCGTCTCCTCACTCAGGACAACCTGGACCTCAAACACTGCCTTCTTCTTGAGCAGTCTGAGTTTCGAAAGATGGCAAAGCAGGCCGCGCTGGCCCATTCCTTGGCCACCCAGAGTTGATTGTACGACATGGGCAGCAAGGCTGATAAATTGCTAGCATGGTTGGAGAAAAGAGACCAGGGCAGGAACTGGGTACTAGAAATACACGACCACTTTGGGGTAACAAGACGTAGCAGCACTGAAATAGTAGGTGCATTTGTGACCTACTATGAGAAAATGTATTCCTCCTCCTCCACTATGACACCCGGGACTGCTCGGAGTTCCTTATAGACATCTATTTCCAACCCCTGTCTGAGGAGGACAGGGCAAACCTTGACAGAGCTCTCACTGCGGATGAAGTAGCTTTGGCACTGCGGGGATGGAAGTCAGGGAAGGCGGCAGGCCCAAATTGGCTCCCGGCCAAACTCTATAAAGGCATGGCCAGTAAGATAGTCAATCACCTCATAGAGATGTTCCATGGGGCCTTGGAGTAGGGGGGGCTACTGTTAGTTCTTTTTTTCAAAAAACAAAAGGAGAGAGTCAGGACAGTATGTGGGCCGTCCTTGTATCAATGTAATACTCAAAAAACCAACAGAGACGGGCCACTAGAGAGTGACTAGTTAACCTGAGTAGTGTCTAACACCACAGGAATTGTTTAAAAGAACCCTCACACAGCAACCTGGTTGGTGTCATGCTTCATCATTGGGTTCCCAGTCTGTTAGCCGAATGCTACCCAACTGTGCTACGACACCTGATTACAGTGGAGCAGTGTTTTGGTTTTTGTATCATGATGTTATGAGTGTGGTGACGTTAAAAATACCTCTGGGAAACTCACTATTCGATACTTTAATCCCAGTGGCCCAGGGTATGTTTAAAACAAGGTGAGATGGATAATATGTCAGAACTGCAAATAAGTGTCTGGATTATCCTTAGGACGACATGTTTCAGCAAAAACTTAGTGCTTTATTCAGGACCTCTCTATATGGTAATTAATGTGCAAAAGTGAAAAAGTGAGTGGTAAAAATTAAACCACGTGTGTAACACATTTTTGCACACTCACTAAGGCGTGCTTAGCATGTGGGGATGGACTAACCATGAGTAACGGTCCATCAGTAGTAAAATTCCTGTAGGGAGAAAAATAACAAGAACAAAACGACATGTAACATATAAAAACACTTGTTTGTTGATTGTTGTCACTTCCATACTAATCTCCCCCAAGTGGTGAAATTAACATTCAGTGTCACTCATACGTGTGAGACCATTCATACGAGCAATAGTACAGGTCATATAATTAAAAACAGTGCATGCTCTCGATGTTTGTGAGCATGCTTGCGATGTGGACAGGTGATAGGTTCATGCTGCACCGGTTGTCCATTGCAGCAGTGAAAAAGCGATGTATAGTCGCTAAAATAAACTAGCATGCTTGTTGCCAGAATCTGTGAGCATGCCAAAGTGAGGCGCTCATAATGAGCGTTGCGCTAAACTCGGTAGCGTGCTGAAAAACCGTCCGTAAAACAAAGGGGCCATGATGCTGGAAGATTAAGCAAACGGCCTGCTCGTTACGCGTGAACCAAAGCCGCATAGTATTTACGTAAATCATGGTATTTCCATGGCCATACGAGTCCAGGGCGGGAAGAGCTCCTACTAGGTACTCTAAAGGAAAGGTTTGAAAAAGCATCGATGAGCAAATTGTCCAGAGCAGGAGTGAAAATGTAGCTGCATGGGCCACTTTTGGGATCTGTAAGGAAAGTTCTTACTTGGTCTTGGTGCTCACCCACGTCTCAACCTACTGCGGCGTCCACTGGAACGAGACGATCTCGAGGGACTAGAACCAGCAGGTATAAGAACTAAGGCTGGGCGGGAGCGCTGGTAGTTAATTGGTGACACCTGCACTCAGTACACTTCAACGCTAACCTGCATTTGGCGCGTCGCACGTTGCGAGCAGGAGCCGTTGGGAATGTGAAAGCACGAAAAGACGTCGAGGTGTCAGTGTAAGAATCACTGTGGGAAGACTGGAAAGCTGACCTCTGTCACGTAGCAGGCGGTTAGGCACTAGTGGCATCTGCTGCCTATGAATAGAAAAATTAAAGCCCATAGCGCAAGGAGAGTATCCAGCCGGTAGTGTGCGAATTAAACTAGAAATTAAACGCAGAATAAATAACGTGCCGCTGTGGTGGGTGAGATTAAAAAAGGGCTGTTATCAAGTTCTGCGTGATGTATTAGTGAGCATGTTTGTCGTTACCAGCAAGACGCCTCCGTGTGATCTAGAGGTGCCTGAATCACCTCAAGATTGCCAAATTTATTTTGTGGGGGGGGCAGAAGGGCTGATGAGTTCAAGAGTTGGGAAGCTCAAGAGTTGGGAAGCCTAGCTACACACATAGTTGATAGTCTTTGATAAGGGCAAGGTGTTATAAAGGGTACTGTTAGTTCATGTGTTGATGTCTGTAGTGTCTATCTACTCAGACTGTTCCACAGGATATTATCATTCAAACCCCTGAGATGGGTAGATAACCGGTAAATCCAGCGTTGTTCTTTTTCTAACAGTTGTTGCTGGATGTTCCCACTCCTCGTTTTCAGATGTTCAATTATTACCCATTCCATATCATTCGTGGTGTGACCAGCTTCCAGAAAATGGTTCGAAATTCGTGTTGTGTTTCGTTTGCAACTAATCGTGCATCTATACTCACATACTTTACTTTTCGACTTGTCATGCCCACATACCTAAAACCACATGGAGATGTGATGAGGTAGATAGCGTTATCAGTGTGGGGAATTCCAGCCAGAGACAGACCCGTTTTCTGTTTCGAAGATTTGTTTATTCAGTCTTCTTTTTAAGGCAAAGCAAAAATCCAAGACGTAACATAAAGTTTAGGCCAGTCCATTTGATTTCACACTCCCTTGTCGTCAGGACTTTGGCAGTAAGCTCCCGGTGGTTGGTCCTTCGCTTCAGGTAGGTTGAAGAGGATACCGAATGTGAAATGAAAGAAAATAAAACAACCGTCACTCTGGACTCTAGTGCGTTCTCATCGTGCTGAGGGGGAAGGAGTGAGGGAAGAACACCCGAACCGTCACCAACGCCGTATACAAAAATGGTGATGTGAATAACCAACCAAAGAGAAAACACAACACTTTCGTTTCGGGAGGTTCTAGGGATTTAAAGCTCTCCTCCCTCCCCTAGGTTATGGCTGCTTTCTGGGGACCCCTTCTTAAACCAGCCCCGCACTCTAGAACGTACCTCTGGGAGCCACGCTCCCCTGTGAGCGTGGCTGGTGGTCTCGTGGTACCGGATCGGGTCCGGCTCCCGTTCTTGGTTCCTCCGTGGATGGCAGCTCTGGGGCTTCGGCGTCTCCTGTTCTTCGAGGTGTAACGAGGCTTGGTCGGCGTCTCCCTCTGATTCTGCGATTCCTCTCCAGCTCCTCCTGGTCTCACTGCTTCCGTGGTCCCAATACACAACGTCCTCCTCAGGTCCCGTACTGGTTAAAAAGTCCGCTTCCTCGTCCTCCGGTACTCTCATTGGTGCATGTGACCCGGTCACGTGAGATGGCTGCCCCTCCCGGAAGAGAAAGGGTGTTGAATTAAAGGGGCCGCTGCATTCCTGATTTAGCGTGTCCCATGGTGACTGTAAAAGAAGCACAGGCGAGACGTAAGGAGGCAGTTGGTAATCCTCCCCTTCGCTTAACGTGTCCCCGGTGAGCGTCTTCTGACACATCCCTCCCTTAGGCAGTTCCCGTTCAGGGAACTGAGACACACGGGACAGAAAGTCAGCATTTGCATTGCAACTCCCTTTCCGATGGCGAATTTCAAAGGAGTAGGGCTGAAGGGAGAGGAACCACCTAAGACCCCTAGCATTGTTCCCTTTGTTGCGACACAACCATTGGAGGGGGGCATGGTCAGTATACAGAAGAAAGGGAGATCCTTCCAGGTAGTATTTCATTTTATCAATCGCCAACTTGACCGCCAGGCACTCCTTCTCAATAGTGGGATCGTTGTTTTCTCCTGGGAACAATTTTGACTGATAAAGGCCACCTGTCGTTCCACCCCGTTTTCAGTCTCCTGAGAAAGTACAGCACCCAGACCTGTGTCAGAGGCATCGGTCTGGAGAATGAAGGGGCGTTTGAAATTAGGGGATATTAACACCGGGCTAGAGGTGATACTTTTTTACAACTCAGAGAAGGCCTGGAGGGCTTGGGAGGAAGGTGATAGGAGGTCCTTTTCGCTGATCCCCTTTCGGAGTAAGTCAGTTAGTGGTGCGGCTATTTGGGAATAGTGGGGGATGAACCTCCGATAATATCCAAGTAACCCCAGGAATGCTCGGATCCCTTTCTTTGTTGTGGGAAAAGGTGTGTTGGTGATGGCCTTAACTTTTTCCTGCTGGGGTTCTATGAGCCTATTGCCTAAGAGATATCCTAGATACCGGACTTTCTGGTATGCAACCTTGGGTTTCTTTGAATTAACATGCAATCCAGCAGTTTGGAGAGCCTGAAGGACACTTTGACAGTGTAACAGATGTTGTTCCCAGTTGGAGCTATAAATAATGATGTCATCGAGGTATGCTGATGCATACCCCTGATGTTCTCTTAATAGAATATCCATGAGGCGCTGAAAGGTGGCAGGTGCCCTATGCAGGCCAAATGGTAAGACTGTGAATTCGTAAAGGCCAGATGGTGTGGAGAAGGCTGTTTTATGTTGGAAAGGGGAACTTGCCAATAACCTTTGGTCAGATCCAAGGTCGTAATATATCTGGCATCTCCCAATCGTTCGACTAGTTCGTCCACTCGTGGCAAGGGGTAGGAATCAAACTGGGTGATGGAGTTTACTGCCCTAAAGTCTATGCAGAACCTTATGGTACCATCTGGTATCGGAACCAGGACAATAGGTGAGGACCATTCGCTTTTGGAGGGTTTTATGATTCCGGAAGCAAGCATGTTCTGTACTTCCTTCTCAACGGCTGCTCGTCGAGCAGCGGGAATCCTATACGGTCGTTGTCGTATGATCTTCCCAGGTATGGAAGGGATGGAATGCTCGACTAAGGAGGTCTGTCCAGGTTTGTCAGAGAAGATTTCAGCGAAGGAGGAAAGCAAGGAACCCAGGGACTCTCTCTCGTCTCTTGGTTGGTCCTCATTTATGTCAAGGTGGGACAGAGTAGTTTCTGCTGTTATTGAGACCAGGTTGGATTGTGGGAGAGGACCCAGCCACTTCTTCAACAGATTTATGTGAAAAATCTGTGTTTTAGTTTTAGAAAGGCGAAGTTTGTTTGTAGTGAGACCCAATTTCTCTATTATCTCATAGGCTCCTTTCCACTCGGACCGACCCTTAGGGATTGCGGCGGGTAGTAACACTAAAACCCAGTCATGGATTTGTAGAGGATGCCATTTTTTTCCTTTGTCATAGAACACCTGCTGCTTCCGCTGAGCTTTCTCCAGGTTGTTATGGGCGAACTCCCGTAATTTAGATAACCTTGTCCTCAATCCTCTTGAATATTCCAGTAAAGCATGGGTTTCCTCCGGTGTTTCATTTTCCCAAGCTTCCTTGGTCATCTTGAGGAGAGTACGAGGCTGTCGCCCGTACAGGAGTTCGAATGGAGAGCAACCCAGACTGCTCTGTTTTTGGCAGCAGATGACAAACCGTGCTAAAGGCAATAGCGCGTCCCAATCTGCCCCTTCGGCCGTCATCATCTTTTTAAGGGTAAATTTTTTCTGTACCGTTGTACCTCTCACATAACCCGTCTGTTTGGGGGTGGTAAACAGATGTTTTTATTTGGGTTATGTCTAGACTTTTGCATACCTTACCCATTAAACGTGAGACGAATGGTGTACCTTGATCCGTGAGGATCTCATGAGGAAACCCCACCCTCGAAAAGAGATCCATCAATTTTTCACAGATAGTCACGGTGTTCGGTGTTCTTAAAGGAAAAGCCTCAGCGTACCTGGTGGCATAATCGATAATGACAAGGGCATATTGGTTGCCCTTTCGGGATTTGGGTAAAGGAGCAATAAGGTCCATACCTATGCGATCAAATGGTTTCCCAATGATTGGAAGAGGCTGTAAAGGGACAGCGGGTGGTCTATAGGGGTTTTTCCGCTGGCATACTTCGCATTCCTGACAGTATTTAGTTATCTGGGCATGTATCCCAGGCCAATAAAAATGCTCTAAGATAGTCTGGCTGGTCTTCTGTGCCCCTGTATGGCCTGCTAGAAGATGGGCATGTGCGAAGAACATGACCTGTTCCCTAAAACTTTGGGGGACCAAAAGCTGCGTGGGGCCTGTTGGACTGCCTTTTTTATACAACAGATCGTTTTCTTTTAGAAACGCGGGATAGGTCGTAATAGGAAGGGCCGACTGTTGCCAGGTCATCTGGAGTGTAGGGTCATTTCTTTGGGCATAATGAAAGTTTTTATCCCCTTGCCATGGGGCCTGGGTGAGACAAACAGGGGTTTTGTGTGTATAGCCTTTTACTAAGGTATTTCATAAACTCTGGATAGTAGATTCCTAGTATGAGTTTCTCAGGTACATTCGGAAGGACCCCTACGATAGTTGGAAGTTCCCTCCCGTCGGGCATTCTGACTTTTACGGAAGCTGCTGGGTAGATTTTGACGTCTCCATGTACGCATCTAATGGGTATTTGGCGTTGGATTATGATATCTTTGGGTTTGACTAAGGAACTCTGGATGACAGATTGTCTGCACCCGGAGTCTAAGAGAGCCCTAATGTGCACCCCATCAATGACCAGACTTACATAAAATCCTGTGCCCATTTCTTCAGTGTACAGAACATGGCGTGGAAGATAGCTAACATGCATAGGTTCGTCAGTGTTCCGTTTCTGGGGACAGATGCGAGCTATATGTCCCCATGCCCCACATTCAAAACACTGAGGCCCTTTAGTGGTAGGCACTACGAGTTTGGAGGGATGTATTTTAGCCACTTCGAGCGGGGGTTTGCCAGTACTTTTCTTGTCTTGTTTGTTGGTTGGGGTTCGTGGCTTGTTCTCTCCTTCCCATATGGAGGTCCTCTAGAGTATGTAGCGGCCATTTCTATGGTTTGTTCCACCGAAAGGCCAGTGTGCTGTTTTAACCACCTCTGCGTGGGATGCGGTAGGACCTCTAAAAACTGTTCAAGGTAGGTTAATGACATTATCTCCTCTTTAGTGTGTTCTTGTGGTTTGAGCCACTTGTCCGCAGCTGTCTTCAGTTTATGAAAGGGAGTTTTGGGCGTATCTCTGGGGTTACCCTTCTCTTTTCTGAAACGCACCCGGTATGCTTCGGCATTAAGCCCCAGGTGATCCAGGATGACCTCCTTTATTTCTGTATAGCTAGTAGTGCCTGTAGGATTGGCTGCTTGATAAGCGGCCTGGGCTTCGTCCATTAGGCTTCGTCCATTAATAGGGGAGCCAAAAAGAAAGGCCACTTGTTTTCGGGCCAGCCTGATGCCCGGGCGGCCCGTTCAAAATTTATAAGAAAAGAGTCCGGGTCATCCCCTGCAACATACTTCTGTAGTACAATATTAGAAAAGGAGGTGAGGACCCCTGGCGTGGGTTTGACTCTTTGGTGGCTTCTTCTTGTTGGTCAGATAATTTATGTAACCCTTCCATTTGTTGGTTCATGGTTGTACTAAAACGTTCTCTATCCGCTTGTGCAGATGACGTGTCTTTCGAGAGCCCACTCAAGTTTTGATTGGCCGGCAGTAAGTTGTTGCAGGAGGTTCTCCATTTGGTCTTACAATGGACAGTATCCCACTTCTGACACCATGTGTGGAATTCCAGAGACAGACCCGTTTTCTGTTTCGAAGATTTGTTTATTCAGTCTTCTTTTTAAGGCAAAACAAAAATCCAAGACATAACATAAAGTTTAGGCCAGTCCATTTGATTTCACACTTCCTTGTCGTCAGGACTTCGGTAGTAAGCTCCCGGTGGTTGGTCCTTTGCTTCAGGTAGGTTGAACAGGATACCGAATGTGAAATGAAAGAAAATAAAACAACCGTCACTCTGGACTCTTTTGCGTTCTCATGTGCTAAGGGGGAAGGAGTGAGGGAAGAACACCCGAACCGTCACCAACGCCGTATACAAAAATGGTGATGTGAATAACCAACCAAAGAGAAAACACAAAACTTTTGTTTCGGGAGGTTCTAGGGATTTAAGGCTCTCCTCCCTCCCCTAGGTTATGGCTGCTTGCTGGGGACTCCTTCTTAAACCAGCCCGCACTCTAGAACGTACCTCTAGGAGCCACGCTCCCCTGTGAGCGTGGCTGGTGGTCTCGTGGTACCGATCGGGTCCGGCTCCCGTTCTTGGTTCCTCCGTGGATGGCAGCTCTGGGGCTTCGGCGTCTCCTGTTCTTTGAGGTGTAACGAGGCTTGGTCGGCGTCTCCCTCTGGTTATGCGATTCCTCTCCAGCTCCTCCTGGTCTCACAACTTCCGTGGTCCCAATACGAGACGTCCTCCTCAGGTCCCGTACTGGTTAAAAAGGCCGCTTCCTCGTCCTCCGGTACTCTCATTGGTGCATGTGACCCGGTCACGTGAGATGGCTGCCCCTCCCGGAAGAGAAAGGGTGTTGAATTAAAGGGGCCGCTGCAATCCTGATTTAGCGTGTCCCATAGTGACTGTAAAAGAAGCACAGGCGAGACGTAAGGAGGCAGTTGGTCATCCTCTCCTTCGCTTAACGTGTCCCCGGTGAGAGCGTCTTCTGACACTGTTACAATTAATATGTGTGCAGATTTGCCACACTTTCCCTGGTTCCAGGTTGAGAGTTTTTGTTGGTTTTGTTAATTGGCAAATACTGCAGTCACCGCAGGGGTAGTGTCCAGTGATCATTGGGAGGCCCCATGCATTGTGTATGGTGTTTGTTGACAACCTCACTTGTTGCGGTCCTGTGTGTACTAAACTGTCTTTTAGACTTCTGCCTCTCTTGTAGGAAAACATGGGTTTTTCCCATTGGTGGTTGCCAGTATTGAGTATGTGCCAGTGCTTCTGGACAATTTTAGCCACTTGGCATGAAACAGAGTTATATGAGGTCACGCAGGTCAGTGGTATTGTGGTTTCCTCCTTGGGTGTGCTTTCTACTAGGCTCTCTCTGTTTTGATTGCAAGCTCTCTTCCTTGCATGGTTTTCAAAAATACAGAATATTTTCAGTACCCTGTCAATAGACAGAGCGGGCCGCAAGAGTACGTCATCCGCTTGTCACGATTCGCTCCCTGCACTCTCGTGCCCACCACCATGGTGGAGTGCATAGTGAGACTTTCCTGTGTTCTAATATGCTTCAGACACTCCCCTGCATGCATATCCTGACTTTCAGGCATTTGGACACCATTTGGGAATTGACATCCATTCTCAATCCATGCCGGGTTTTGTGGAAGCCAGTCCGCTCATACTGCAAACTCCATTACCTATAATCCCCTGCTCACTGCTTTGTCTCCACCCCTGCAGGCCAAAGATGGGTGGAAGAATCCAGCTCACCTGTGGCTGGCGGCTGCTAGCCTGCTCACACCTGATGTGCATGAGTATTGTGAGCTATTTTAAGCCCCAGCTCCCTTTAGCCCAGGGTTGGTCATTGTAGCTGTGTTCCGGTTAGACCAACCCTTGTTTCCAGTTTGTCCTGAGCTTTTGGTATCCTTGTTTCCAGTGTTTCCTGAGCTTTAGTTATTTATTTATTCCTGATTTATAGCTATTCTTGTTTCTGGAACCAGCACTGCCTGCAGTGCTACCTTTACTCCTGAGCTTTAGTAATTTCCCTGTTCCTGAACCAGCACTGACTGCAGTTCTACCTTGACTCCTGAGCTTTAGTAATTTCCCTGTTCCTGAACTAGCATTGCCTGCAGTGCTACCTTGACTCCTAAAGCTTTAGTAATTCTCTGTTCCTGAACTAGCAGTGCCTGCAGTGCTACCTTGACTCCTGAGCTTTGGCTCAATTCTTGATCCTGCTCCAGCACTGCCTTCAATGCTACTTTGTTTTCTTGATTCCTGAACCTGCACTATTCTAGTATACCTTTGTAGCCTCCCCTTCTCTATATACTTTTCCAGCCCCTACCTTTCTTCTCATTTCCTTGGTTCCAGTTCCTAGTTTGCTGTCTTTCTATTCCTGCGGTTTGCTTCCAATTACCTTGTATGTTTGTTACTTGCTTTCTGCCACATGTGTCCTGTGATTTCCTTCCTTACCTCTTAAGTACTCCTCCTTGCTTGTCTATCGTGCTTGTGTTTAGTTCTACCCCCTTGCTGTTGCTGCCTTGCGTGTTCCTGTTTGATCGCCAGGATACATGGGCACAGCTGACAACCTAGGTGTTGTTTCTTGTTCACTGTGAGTATTGTCTTTGAGTTACATTTATAACATCACTATAGGTATCGGCTCCACAGACCCAGCCTTTGCATGCATATCCTATATGTGGTTATTGCAGTCAGTATCTGTAACAGCAATTGTGGGTGTGGAATTTGCTGAGCTTCAGTCTTACCGTGTGGAGCTCCTGAGTGCTTTACCCCACATTCCCTTTATTGTTAATGTTGTTTTATATATATGTCTTGCATATCCGTCCTGTGTGTAGTTTTTCTGAATGCTGAATCGTCTCTGAGGGCCTGTCCTTTCTGAGCCTTACCTTATTCTCTTGTACAGAGCTTCCTCTTTGGATTCCCTTTTTCCTTTGCCTCGCTGTGTGATCTTGGGCAGCTCTGTACCCAGTATCCTGCCTACTTTGTCTTCACTGGCACCAGTCGTTGCCAGAGTCCCTGACACATGCCAGAGTCCCGGACTGAGTCATGACACCGCTTATAAGGATATGCATTTTTCCCAGTCCCCCTGCCAACAACATCCTGTATCAGATGATCTTGGGGTACCCAGGATGCCAAGGGTTCAAGGGGTAAAATCATCGATAACGGCAGCACTGCCGTGTCCCTTTGTGAAGTTAGAAGTACCCTCACCCTTGCCATGGGTCGAACGTACAGGAGCTTGAACACAACCACAATATTTCAGGCCAAAGCGCAGAAGTTTGACAACTGCAAATAAGCATATCCCATCTATGCTATCAAATGCCATTTGTGCATCTAAGGACATCACCATCGCTGGGTTCGCGTCCATGCAAGCTACCACATCAATTGGGATGAATCTTGTATTTTCCCACAAAAGGGTGGTCTGCCTGTCTTGCACCTGAGGAATCATATCCCTCTAGCGTCGGAGGGCTTTACCTACTTAGGTAAAATATATATCACTTGGGAGAGTGCCGATTTTTTTTTAAAGGAACCTATATGGCCTTCTAGCCCAGTCCGCTGCCTCTGCCTTTGAGGCACAAGGCTGCCCTATACAAGATGAGGCCACTGCTGAGATTTTTAGATGCTCTTCAGAACACACCACTCCTGATACCTTGGGCCTTTTTCCACAGTGTACCTCATGAAGTCTGTCTGCTGCTGTGGGACGTTGGTGGGTCCCAGATAGCTCTTCATAAGAGTGTAAAACGGCAGTCTGGTCATTCCAGATCTACTCAAATACTATTGGGCTACCCAATTGATTGTAATAAACGACTGGGTGTATGCGGACCAACAAGAGCCAGTGATAAGAGTTGACATAGACTCAGTAGGACCAAGGGGTTATCTGGCTCTACTATATATGCGGAGAGACAGGCTACCCACTCACACTTGCAGAGTGGTGGATGTATGACCAGGGACAACAACATTTCTGGGATGGGCTTGGAAATTGACGGAGCAGACCCTCCTGTGGGACAGTAACTTTCTTAAGGAAGTGGGGATATTTAAGGGATTCTCTACATGGAGCCTCCTGTGCATAGACCATCTTGGACACTTAATGAGGGGGTCCACTCTCTTGTCGTTTGAGGCTTTACAAAACGAGTACATCCTGGCAGATATAAAGCACTACAGATATCTGCAGGTGACACATGCACTCAGAGTACATATGTAAGAGGAAGTGCCGGAGTCAGCATCTATGAGGAAAGACTTCTCTTAGATCTGATGCAGGAAAAGGCTGTGTCTCTCACCTTAAAGATCGAAAACAATACTTCTGATAGGCTAGGTGGACTGCGGGACAAGTGGAGTATAGATCTTGGAGATCTAGATGACGATGTGTTGCGGGCACCCGAGTGCATTGCCATTTGCACAGGGTTTAGACTTGTGCAGCTCTGTATACTACACAGATCCTACTACACTAGGATGTTGCTATACAAGATTAGGAAGGGAAACTCTGTCCTTTACTTCAAAGGCTGTGGGCAGGAGGGCCCCTTTCTCCGTACCATAGGGGTTGTTCAGCTATACAGGCATATTGGGTAACACAGGTGATGTCTGCGTTTAACGTTAGAGTCCCAATGGATGCCAAAGAGCTTTTCCTGCTCATACACGGGGACCTAGACTGCCCCAAATACACCAGGCAGTGGTTGGCGGTAGGCACGGGGTTGAAAAGCGGAATATTGCACAGACTTAGGGATCTCATTTGCCTCCAATAATTTGCTGATTGGGAGCAGGATATGGGCTGGTGCTGGCAGGCAGAGAAGGTGGTCTATCAGAGTTGGTGAAGCTGGAATGAATATCTCGGGCATGGTGGGCTTCAGACATCAGTGACATGGGATGGGCACATTGTCTGACCCAGGATGATGGCTGGGACTTTGTATATCTGTCGATCTCAATGACTTCCATTTCCTAGTGGTTTACCAACTACGTAAGAATGTGTGGTAAGTCAATGCCTCTCTTCTTTGCTGTACTATTGCACTGTTTGGTGTTGTTATGAAATAAATAAAACTTTTTTTTCCCCAAAGAACATGATAAATGCCTGGAAACTTTCTAGATGAGAGCTGTGAAACAATTGGCTACAACTGTTGTCACCTTGCTGCAAAAATACCAAAAGCTTCGAAGTAATTCTGCCTGCCAACAGTAGCGTTTCAGAGCACTTCACTTACTCCCATGGCTCTACCTCAGTCATACACACAATTTAGCTTGCTTTTTCAAGAGAGAAATGCATCTCAGAGTTAACCAAGTAACATCTCTAGAAAGCCACCACGTTTTGACAGTTGTGTGCGCCCCCTCCCAATTTATAAATCATGCTTGAAGGTGGCAGTAGGTGTATTCAGCTGGAAATTTAAAGGTGCGGTGATGGCGAAGAGGATTCCTCTACTTTCCAGGTGTGCCCTTGCAATTTTTGAGATCGTTTTGAGATATAAAAAATTGTGTAGAATAACAGTTGTAATGAGACACTTAGGAGGAATTGGGACACGCTTTAAGGTGGTAAATAAGTGTTCAGCTTAGATCTGGTCTCTTAGGAGGAATGGTGAGAAAACACTGCACTTCATGTACATCCCCACCTTCTTCTCATACATGCGAACAGCAGACGTTTTTGTTACGTCGTTCCAGATCTATAAGGCCCGGTAATAAAGGCTACACCACAGCCCTTATAAAATATTAAGTTGTGCCATTTGAAAGGGGAAATTATGCCTTTGCTAAGGGTACTACAGGTGACCCTATAATCTGTCAGAGTATAGCAGCAGAGTAGCGATTAGATTGATGTTGGTAATAGTATCCTGTCTCTCCACCTCAAATACAAAAATTACCCCTGTCCAGATAAAGATGCTTACTCGTAGTACCATACACACAAACAAGGCAAACAAAGTATTGTCACAGAGACCATGCTCAGAATGGAAGACTGCGATGCAACACTAAACTGAATGCATTCTGCAAACAAAAATGATAAACCTATTATTAACTAGGGGTGGGCGGAATTTGCAAAATTAACTTTCGCAAATTATCGCGAAAATGTTTAAAATTATCGCAAACAAGCGGAAATATCGCGAAGATGCGGAAGTTTTTTTCCGGCATGTTCGCGAGATTTTCTGCATGGTTGCGGGTCGTCAACTTACCCATGTGGTTGCTTGCGGGCGCGGCCATCTTGTTTTGAGTTGTCTCGCGGTGCATGATCGCGAGAAGAAAGACGTGATCGCGTGACGCATGAAGTCACTGCGGGCGCGAACTGTCGCGAGACAGCGCAAATGGCTAAAAACAATACAACATCTCATGGAGAACGCGACCGGATCAAGAAAACTTGTCGGCGAACGCAGGGATTCAGGTAAGGCGATCGCGCGCGA
The DNA here is from genome assembly GCF_964204655.1 of Triturus cristatus. Taxonomy (NCBI): domain Eukaryota; kingdom Metazoa; phylum Chordata; class Amphibia; order Caudata; family Salamandridae; genus Triturus; species Triturus cristatus. The sequence goes on along the minus strand of NC_140585.1, from coordinate 731,153,542 downwards.
GAATGTATTATTTTACAGCGCGAGCAAGAAACAAATTATCGCCAAGCTGCGGAAACCGGAATTTTTGACATTTTCGCGCTCTCCGCGGAACGCGAAAATGTCAAATTATCGCAATTTCCGCAAACGGAATGAAATTTTCGCACAGGCCTATTATTAACATAAGCTCAAACTGTAAACCCTGAAAAGTGTGAAAATAAATACGTTAAAATTAAAGAACATGTATACAATAGATACTATTCAAATCTACGCTGTAATTTTTGAGGATATTTTTATACATAGACTGTAACCAAGACTTTAAGCTGTATTTTTCAAGAGCTTCCATTGCATGGATTATCCACTGCTCAGAAACCTACAGTTAAGTCTGCACTTTATAAAATAACGATAAATTAAATAAAAGAAAAACCAAGATGGCAAGACAACTAAACTACTGGGTATGTGGATGACCATGGAATATCATAAGCAATCCAATACCACTGCCCATATGCTGTGCCGGAGATATTGATCCCAGCTTCTATAATGATCTAGTATTTGGGACATTCTATGGCCCCAAGGGTAGTTGAGTCCTTCCCACAGAGCAAAGGATTTGTCTTTAATGCGGGTGCTATGAGTCCCACTAAAGGTCTGCACTGCAGCCCTCAGCCCTAGATTAATTTGTAAACGCATATATTACTAAGTATAGGAAGTAGGTGCTTTCTAAAAAAACCAAAGATAACCTCCAATTCTGCCTGAAGAAAGTCGGTGAACTAGAACTGGTAGTAACACAGCCCTCTTTGTAAGGCAGAAATCCCATCCACCATACAACCAGAGTGGTTTCAGCTTCATGAAGGACACAGCATATGGGCAATCGTTCTTCTGCACGAGCTACAGGCCCAGTCTATAAGCCTACACATCTGCTATAGGCAGGGCAGGAAGCCTCGACAAGATCGTACATTTGCCACTGCTTTTTCACCGAGCATCCTAATAGGTGTTTTTTTTGTGGGAAACCATGTACCCAGGGATCTCTATCAATTCTCTAAACCCAAAAGGATGTTCATGGGGAATCCAAGCAGGCGTTGACTGTTTGCCCCTTAATGCTTCTCAGTGCATATTGTTGTTTTGCAAGTGCCTTGAAGTGTAGCGGGCCATTAGTTTAGCAAGAGTGCCATAGGCCCTAATGCAAGCGGTGAAACTGGACCCCCATCCCCTTGGCTGGTAGTAAAAAAAACAGCTATAGTCGGGCAGTTGTCAGCCCCTAAGACTCCTAGGCCCCAGTGCCAGAGCACTTGCTGCACTATTGATGGCATTGCCTCTGTAGAGATCCACACAACAACATTGCATTTACCATGCTTTATGGATTTCAAGGACTAGCTGGATGTGAAATAGTCTCTTTGAGAATTTACTTTTCCGGTTTTAGGGACTTCATCTGTGCTGGTCGAATATGTGTGACCTTTAATTTTATAAGGAAGCAGTTTCCGGGCCTCCATTTTCCATGGGAGGGCGTCCTGCCTTTGACATTTATGCTACATGTTAAGGGCCGCCTTTCCTGTATTAGTTCTTGCTCATTTCTCTTCATGAAAAGCAGTTCTCACAGCTTTCAAAGACATGCTGATAGCCACATTGTATTTGTTCTGTGGCCACTCTCTTCACGATGCAACTGTAATACTTTAGGTGAATGCGTAACCACCTTCCTGTTCTGTTTGCCACGCTGTAAACCGTGAGTGCATTGTTATTGTTGGTCCACTTTTTCTTCTTTCGTTAACAGCACCACACGTCACACCCATATTCCGTTGCTATGTTACTTACATCTTCATTCATCATTTAGCAGGAGAAGAGTGAAGCGCGCACTGGTGGGCAGCACGGATCAAGCTATCAAACTGTGCCTATCTTGAGTTTGCATAGTTCGTAGTCCTGCTGTTGGGTGCCGAAATTGTTACGAAAGAGTGTTTGAACTTTCCTTTGCCTCATGTGCGTGACCGGCACGTTTTTCGTGTGAGCCAGGGCAATTGTCTCTTGTTGTGTAATTCCAATACCTCGGAGGTAAACCCTGCCATAATGATAGATTCCAGAAATGGTTTGTTAGAGTAGTGTTCATATGCCAAGGTCTCTCCCAGGTTAGTTCTTTTATGTGACACTACTTATTGGACGCCTGCGACACAGGGGACTTGCAGTTATTGCTTCTCTTTGCAGAATATTGAATTTGTAAAATGTTCAGATGCACGAAGTTTATGATGGATACATCTGCCTGTGGATTCCTCACTTTCTGAATATCCCCTGTGCCAGCATTCCACGGAAATGTTTCCTAGCTCCCCGTGCCGATTAGGTCATCTCAGCGTCATGGCTCCGCACGCGACTCCGCATGACGTCACCGGAGCAATAAGAAGACCACGTTGGCGTGATGACGTCAGTTCCCTTTTTTCCACGCTGTCGACGCTATCGTTTTTTTCTGGGACTCTCCTTACTTCGTCTTGATACTTTGTATTTTTGATTGTATCATTTCCTTATTTTGTCATGTCTGCTCCGAGGAAGTCAGGCTTTAAGCCCTGCAGAGAATGCGGTAAACGTATGTCAATTACTGACCCGCATGAGAATTGCCTTTGGTGTTTGTCTTCAGACCATGACGTTGAGGGATGCTCTTCGTGCAGGAAGATGAATCCAAAGGCGTTAAAGGAGCGAGAAGCCAAATTTTACATGGCCAAGGCAAAAAGGGGGCGAAAAAGGTCAAAGTCTAGGTCTTCGACGCCGCGCGACTCCAAGAAGAAGCATAAGAAGAAGAGGAGATCTGCTTCTCGACGTCGGTCGTCGAACTCTGTGGTGTCGAGGTCGCCTTCTCCTGCTCCTCGACGTCGAGAAAAGGACTTTGTTTCCCCTTCACCTTCAGAGTCTCCTCAGGTGACTCCGGCTCAATCTTCTTCCAATAAGGGGACTCCAGAGCAGGCGACGACGCCGAGATTCTCACCGACGAATCCGTCTGTTGATGAGGTTCCTTCGGCTCCGGCTGTTCCACCTGTGGCTCCAATGGCTCTGACTCCAGAGGTACCTCAATCGGATCCGGAACCGGCTTCTTACCCTCAGTATCTGACGCGGGTTCTGATCCATCGCATTTTCTTAATGCCATGTATGGTGTGTTCGCCAGATCCTCGTAACCCTCTGGATCACCTTCGGGTCCCATGGGTCCTTTGGCATATAATTTGGGTGTGCCTCATCAGTATCCTCAGGCACCCTTTATGGCGTTCATGCCAGCAACGTCGTCCTGGTCTTTTTCGGCTCTGAGGATGTCGACGCCGTATGGTCAGTCCCCGGCTCCATCTCAGATTCGATCGGCACCGGCTATGGTAGTGGAGCCACCTTCGATGCCGAAGATGCATTCGAGGAGAGAGTCGCAGAGGTTATTGAAAGAGGAGCAGTACCAGGCTGAAAAGAGGGAGGAAGTAGAGGTATATGACACAGAGGATGTGTTTGAGGACTTGTGTGAGGCAAGTAGGCTAGACACTTCTCCAGAGTGGGACTTTGTTCCTCAAAAGGCTTCCCCCTCTAAGATTGTTGCTCCATATCATACAGTTATTAGGAAGGCTGCAGAACCTTTGGACTTGCAGCTTCCCATGACGGAGTATAAGCCTAATCTTCTCACTGAAGTGCTTCACTCTCCATCTTCAGTGGTTGAGCCACTTTTACCATTTAATGATGCTCTGATTGAGCCAATACTTGATGTGTGGCGCAATCCTCTTTCAGCTCCTGCAGTTTCAAGATCAGTCTCAAGAAGGTATAGACCTGCTCCTGGAGATCCGGTTTTTCTTTCCTCTCACCCCTCTCCTGAAAGTCTGGTGATGCAGGCTTCTTTCTCGAAGCAGTCATCTGGGGCGTTTTTGCAGGCTCCTGCAGGCAGAGATTCTAAGAAGTTGGAGCAATATGCGAAAAAGGTATTTTCTTCGGCCAGTATGACACCAACGCCACTTGTCTCTTGGGCAAGTACATTCATGCTTTAATGGACTCTGCGAAACCGATTCTCCCTAAGCTATCTGAGGAGGACAAGGGGAATCTGAATGAGGTGTTGGTGCAGGCTCAAGCGGAAGCTCGCCAGGTTATCCAGTCTGGTCTGGATATAGCGGTGTCTGTTGCTAGAGTAATGGGCTCATCTATTGCGACAAGGAGGCATGCATGGTTAAAATCTTCTGGGTTCTCTCCGGACGTGCAGGCTGCTCTTATTGATTTGCCATTTGATGGTTCTAAGCTTTTTGGTGAAAAGGCAGACACTGCCCTGCAGAGATATAAGGACAGTAAGGCAATGGCGAGTTCTTTGGGTCTGCAGACTCAGTCAAGAGGCTATGGTTATAAAAGATACTGTGGCTTTGGGAAGTCTTCCGTTTGTGGGTCCAGACAGCCTCAGCAGCAGCAGAACCCATTGTATAGGAGCTACAGGGGTAAAGGCAGAGGTTGCCGTCGTGGAGCCGGACGTCAACCCTCTTCCTCCTCCTCCTCTACTTCCCCAACCCCTCCTGGTAATGCAGGAAAGCAGCCCTAGATCTGCCATCCTGGATCTTGTGGGTCCCGTGGGAGGTCGGCTTACCCATTTTCTACTGGATTGGAAATTAATCACTTCGGACCTTTGGGTTTTAGATCTTGTAGAAAATGGGTATGCCCTTCCCTTCAGGGAATTCCCTCCTCCTTACCCTCCTTGCCAGGGGTTTTGCACGGAGGATCATTTGCTTCTCCTTCAGAAGGAGGTTCTTACCCTGTTACAAAAGGGTGCGATAGAGGTGGTTCCGGAGCAGGAAAGGGGTCAGGGATGCTACTCCCGGTATTTCCTGATTCCCAAAAAGGATGTCAGGTTACGACCCATCCTGGATCTCAGAATTTTGAATCTGTTTCTCAAGCAGGAGAGATTCAAGATGCTTACCCTAGCGCAGGTTCTTCAGGTGCTGCAACAAGAGAACTGGATGGTGTCCATCGATTTGCAGGATGCGTATTTCCATATCCCAATCCTGAAGTCGCACAGGAAGTATCTCCATTTTATGGTTGGGTTGCAACACTACCAGTTTGCGGTCCTTCCATTTGGTCTTACTACCGCACCTTGAGTCTTCACCAAGGTGATGGCAGTGGTGGCTGCCCATCTCAGGAGGTCGGGATTCCAGTTTTCCCCTCCCTGGACGACTGGCTCCTGAAGGCAGAGACCCCAAAGATGGTGCTTCATCATCTGCAGGTTACAACCCAGCTATTGTACAAATTGGGTTTTTTGATAAACGTACCCAAGTCTCACCTGGTGCCCTCTCAGCGCAACCTATTCATGGGGGCAGTACTGGATACCCCTGTGTGTCGAGCATTCCCTCCTCCGCAAAGGATTCTTGACATTCAGGAAATGATTCCCTTGTTTTACAATGGAGCGGTTGTTTCGGTTCTGAAGGTCCTTTGCCTGCTCGATCTGTTCGCTTCCTGCATTCTGTTGTTCAACCATGCACGCTGGCACATGAGGGCGCTTCAGTGGTGTCCCCGCAGGCCGTGGTATCAACACAACAGAGATCTCAGGGAGTCAGTTAGGATCTCCAGAGAAGCTGCAGCGGATTTGTCTTGGTGGAGTGTGGAGGGCAACCTGTCTCAAGGAAAACCTCTTCATCTTCCCCCATCGGTGGCCACAGTGATAACGGATGCCTCTACCCTAGGGTGGGGTGCTCATCTGGGGGATCTGGAGATCAAGGGTCTTTTGGTCTCCAATGGAAAGGTTGCTTCACATCAACCTTCTGGAATTGTGGGCGATACATTTGGCGCTCAAGGCCTTTCTCCCTTCCATGCACGGTCAGTCGGTTCAAGTCCTGACGGACAACACTGCCGCGATGTGGTATGTCAACAAGCAGGGAGGAATAGGGTCGTATCGTCTCTGCAGAGAGGCATTGCAGCTCTGGTCCTGGGTTCAGGACCATCAGATTTGCTTGATGGCAAATCATCTGGCCGGGGTGTTGAATGTGCATGCGGACAGTCATCTGACACATGGGTCTGTGATCTTGCTAGCTTCTTCACTGAGAAGATCAAGGCCATCCAGGCCTCTTTTCCGGAGAGGTCTGGTGAGGGGGGGTGCAGCATTGGGGTGGGATCTGTTTCATCGTCCATGCCAGCTGTTGTGCTGGAGGAGTTCCCCGCTATCTCCAACGAAGCTTCCCTGATGCTGCTAACCAATCTTAAATCTGGTTCGCCATTGGACCCCTGCCCGGCCAAATTTTTGGCCAGGGTGGCATCGGTGGTGAACCCATTGGTTAAACCTCTCCTTAATGCCTCCTTGAGGGAGGGAAGGGTCCCATGCGCCTGGAAGAGGGCGATGGTGATCCCTCTCCTGAAGAAGCCTGGACTAGACGCCGAGGTGTTGGCCAACTATAGGCCAATCTCCCTTCTCCCGGCCCTAGCTAAGATCACGGAGAAGCATGTCCATGGCATCTTGTCTGGTTTCTTAGAAACCAACCATTTCCTGCATCCATCACAATCCGGGTTCCGTCCCAATTTAAGTACTGAGACGGCGCTGCTGGAGGTCTCGGAGGTCATCCGGGAGACGCTGGATGTAGGCGGCAAGGCCATGCTTGTCATGCTAGACCTGTCGGCGGCCTTTGACACCGTCCCCCATGAGGCGCTTCTCGCCAGGCTTTATGACATCGGTCTTAGGGGGACGGTGTTCAAATGGTTTACATCTTTTCTCGAGGGCCGCCGCCAAACAGTCTGGGTTTCCCAAAGCACCGCAGAGATGCCGCCATTGGGAGTCGGAGTTCCACAGGGATCTGTGTTGAACCCGACTCTTTTTAATATCTTTATGGCCCCTCTGGCGGCATTGGTGGAGGCTTTTGGGGCCCAGATTGTATCCTACGCAGATGACACTCAACTGCTCTTCACATGCGGGAAAGATCAGGCATTCGATGGAGAGTGTATTCGGGGCTGTCTGGGGATGGTCTTTGACTGGTTCCAGCGGAACAGCCTTAAGGCCAACTCCAGCAAGTCAGAGATCCCGTTCTTCGGATGCACCGCCGACCCTGAATGGCAGGTCTGATGGCCTATGGATATGAGTCCCCCTGCTCAGTCTTCTCTGGTCGCCAAAAACCTGGGAGTTAAGCTGGACAACAAGCTTACGTTAAGATCACATATCCTTGGTTTGGTCGGCACCTGTTTTGGCATTTTGAAGATGCTCCGCAAATTTCTACCATTGCTCTCTGAGGAGCACAGGCGGATCACTGTTCAGGCTCTAATAGGCTCTAGACTGGACTACACCAATGCCCTCTTTCTGGGGCTCCCGGACTACTTGGTCCAGCGCCTGCAGGTGGCGCAGAACGCTGCGGCTCGCGCTATTTTTGGACTCCATAGGCGAGCGGGAGCTTCGGGGCTGGTGCAGGCGCTGCATTGGTTGCCTATCCGGAAACGGATCATGTTTAAAACCTTGACCCTGATGCATAAAGCTCTGTTTGGCACAGGGGCAAAGTACTTGCAGCGGAGGTTTACTTTTTATCACCCAGCCCGCTCTCTAAGATCAGAAGCTCTATACCTGGCCTTGGTGCCACGTGTAAGGAAAGCCCGTACTGGGGGGCGTTCTTTTAGTTTGAAAGCCCCCCAGCTTTGGAACTCGCTGCCTCTGGTTCTACGGAGCACGTCTAATTTGCTTCTGTTTAGGAAGAGCCTTAAGACCTGGCTTTTTAATCTTTAGGTTTTTTCTTCTGACTTTTTCCGTTTTGTTTCCATGTTGTTATGTTATTCTCGCTGAGCTGCAAGTGAAAAGCGCCGGGACACTCTGTCGGAGTAGCCGTGCGCTATAGAAATTCTATATAACATAACATAACATAACAGTCTCAGTCGGCAGTTCTCCGCTGACCACGAGTGGAGGCTTCATCCGGAGGTAGTTCGACATGTCTTCCAGACGTGGGGAACTCCTCGGGTGGACCTGTTTGCCACTCTCGAGAGCGCGCACTGCCCGTCATTCTGCAGTCTCCAGTTTTCGACGCAGGGAGCATTGGGGGACGCGTTTCAGTTGAGTTGGAGCTCACAACTCCTTTACGTGTTTCCTCCCATACTCTTGATTCCTCAGGTTTTGTGGACGATTCGCCAAGACTGGGCCCAAGTTATATTGATCACCCGGACTGGCCAAGAAGGGTGTGGTACATGGACCTTCTTCACCTCTCGTCGTACCCTCCGCTCCGTCTCCCTCTCAGGGCAGAACTCCTCTTGCAGGGGCAGGTTCTACACCCCCACCTCCAAAGCCTTCACCTTCATGCCTGGAGATTGAACGGGGCAACCTGAATTCTTTTTCTCTCCCGCCTGACGTGGTGGATGTTATTTTATCGGCCAGGCGACACTCCACCAAGTCTATCTACCCCTACAGGTGGTCGAAATTTTTTAGATGGTGTGGAGAGAAATCTATTGATCCTCTGGAAGCGCATCTTTCTGATGTTCTTTGTTTTTCACTTCATTTGGCTCAGTAGGGATGTGCTGTGGCCACTGTTGAAGGATATTTGTCGACTTTGTCGGCTTTTCTTTGTTTGCCCGATCTGCCTTCTCTTTTTAAGTCTCCAATAGTCTTAAGGTTCATTAAGGGGCTTACGAACATGTTTTCGCCCACTCCTTTTATTAAGCCCCAGTAGGATTTAAAAATCTGGTGTTGACTTGTTTAATGGGTTCTACGTTCGAGCCTATGCATAGTTGTCCGTTGAGACTACTAACATTTAAAACGGTCTTTCTAGTGGCTATCACTTCGGCTAGTAGGGTGAGTGAGCTCCAGGCTTTGAGTTCAAAGCCTCCTTTTCTGACCATACATGCTGAAAGGGTGGTACTTAGGACCAGGGCTGCTTTTCTGCCTAAGGTGGTAACTCCTTTCCATCTAGGACAGTCCATTACCCTCCCTACTTTCTTCCCTCCCCCTCACCCTTCCAAGGAGGAGGAGAGGCTTCATCATTTGTATCCAAAGATTGCGATTAGCTTCTATTTGGATAGAACAAAGGACTTCCGTCAAGATGATCAGCTCTTTGTTGGATATGCTGGTCGTATGAAGGGCAAGGCAGTGCACAAGCGCACTTTATCCAGGTGGATCCTCTTTTGCAGCAAGATATGCTACTCCCTGGCTGGTAAGAAGCCTCCTGTAGGCATTTGAGCTCATTCCACCAGGGTTAAGTTGTCCACTTCTGCCTTGTCCAGGGGTGTTCCTGTATTGGACATCTGTAAAGCGCAACTTGGGCCTCCCTCCACACTTTCGCAAAGCATTACTTCTTGGATTCCGAGGTGAGGAGGGACGGCCATTTTGCGTGCTCTGTTTTGCAAGATTTTTTGGTATAGAAGGGTGGACACCCTCCTCCGGGGGTTGGACTGCTGTGGGATTCTATTCATAAGGTGAGGAATCCACAGGCAGATGTATCCATCAGAAGAACAAGTTACTTACCTTCGGTAACGCTTTTTCTGGTGGATACAGTATCTGCCTGTGGATTCCTCACTGACCGACCCACCTCCCCGTTGTCCACCCTTTTATACCTTAAAAGATGAGGTATTGGTTATTTGATGTTTTTGTGTACTCAAGACTTATTACCTCGATTTGTCCATTGGTGACTTATTTGAAATGTGAGCTTTCTTATTTCATTTTACACTGACTGTATTGGTGTGAATTCTGTGTACTATATATGCATTGTCTCTATGGTCGGTCCACCCGTTTTGCCTTGGTGGCACAGAAAAAATGGGTGGAACTGACGTCATCACGCCAACGTGGTCTTCTTATTGCTCCGGTGACGTCGTGCGGAGTCGCGTGCGGAGCCATGACACTGAGACGACCTCCTCGGCGCGGGGAGCTAGGAAACATTTCCGCGGAATGCTGGTGCAGGGGATACTCATAAGGTGAGGAATCCAGAGGCACAAACTGTATCCACCAGAAAAAGCGTTACCGAAGGTAAGTAACTTGTTTGTTAGTATCGACAGCTAACATTCTCATCACCTGTGTTTACATTGCAGACCCTGAACTTTGTGGAGCATTCGATTAGCTGCAAGGAGAAACTAAATAAAAAGAATAAAGTTGGTGCTGCTTTTACCGATGATGGGTTTGCGATGGGTAAGTTAATGGTAATACTTTAGCTGACCTATACGTGCCTCCCCCCCAATATTCTTATAAATGCATATACACACCAGAAATGGACCCGAATCATCAGTGTTCAGCTGAGATTTGCATATACATGCACAGTACATTATTGCCTCGCTTTATATATGCTCTGACCACCAAACTCATGCTAGCTTGTCTACAAGTCTGAATCTAGTAGATGCGTCTTTATTTACATGATGATTTGCAAGGGCGCGAAACTGAGCTCGTAAATTAATCATGTTTGCACTAAAAATACAGAAATGGAAACATAAACAGGCATTATAGCAATACATGATTCAATAGTCCATGCTGAGCAAACTATACATGTAAATAAATATTATACAGCTCTGGATATGGTGGACTCGGTTGGTCCCTTGTGGGCAGCCGACAAGCCTGTGCTTCGGGGTCTGGTCAAGGGCTACATTCAGGGTAGGGAGAAACAGAAGCTTGAACAGTTTACGACCTTGGAGCAGGGACATCTTAAGGATTTTGAGTGCCCTGGGCCTGGGCCCTGGGCCTAAAGTAATTTGTGTGGCCCAGTTTTGAATTTATGATACAATTTCAGCTTTTCCAAGCCTTTGGCCAGGTCACTGCCCGTACACAGACATACTGGTCCAAATTCTAAATGTGTTTACACCTAATCAAGGATAGTGACGTGTGTTTTCATTATTATAATACAGTAGCAGCTCAGTCATATAACTGCAAATAATCTTTGTGACCTCTCCCATTTCTCATATGTTAAGTTTTGTTTTGATCTAAAAGAACCTTTGTTCATGGATGCTGCATGGTGTTGAAAAACAAACCTTTCTCTACAAAATATTTCTTATAGATGACTATACATCAACCACATTAAAAATAAATTAAGGGAAAACGTTATTTAAACCAATTTGTTTAAGAATTATTCAAGGCCATAGACAAGGCTCACTGCAGAACAGAAATGGCTTTATCAGGGATCCCCCTTAGACCATGCTTTAAACGTCCCTGCCTTGGAGGCTCGAATCCTCACCCTGGAACGATGTGTGCGGTGGCAGCACTCCGCCAAACTTGACCATCAGTTGGCACGGGTGTGATCTTGCATTCGACAAATCTAGCTGGTGGAAGCTCGGAAATGCTGGATGGCATCAACCTAGAAGGTTTATAAACACAGGGACAAGTCAGGGAAACTACTTGACTGGTTGCCTCCAGGGTGGTTTACCTGATCAGAGTCCTGAGGGGTGATTGTATGAGCGGGGCTCTCTATTGCACAATTGTTTGCAGATTATTACTCCACTCTGTACGAACGCATGCCTAGGCCTCCCCGTGAGGTGGCGCACCCAGTGTTGGGTGCCATCCTGCTACCCTTGGTCCCCTTGTGTTTGGCCAGGGATCTTGACTAGCTACTCACTGTCGAGAAAATCTTGGAGGCGCAATGGGATATGGCTCCGGGAAAAACCCCAGGCCTGGATTGATTTCCTGTTGAGTATTATCGGAAATTATGGTGTTTCCTTCTCACCCATCTGCTAGTGAAGTATAAAAGGCGTTGGAGATGGGGACCTTCCCCGTAGGGGTTGGATTTGGCCATGATTGTGGTGATCCCTAAAGCTGGCCAGCTGTTTCACAACTGCACTTCATATAGATCCATTTCCCACGTACGTGAAGGTATTTGCCAAAGTTTTGGCTAATCGGCTGTGCCGTGTTCTGCCCTACTCGATCCATCCAGATCCATGTGGCTTGATGCCAGCCCGCGGTACCCGGCATTGTATGCGGAGTGTCCAGGTGGCCTTCTCCCAAGCTCACCATGTGAAGCGCTTCAGTCCTTCTCCTAGTGGATTTTGAGAAGGGCTTTGACACAGTTGATTGGTCCTTTTTGAGTGTGGTGTTGGAGAGGAATGGGGACCTATTTGTGTACTCTTGTTGGCCTTCTGTATGCCCACCCAGGTTCAGGTTAATTGAATTCTCCCCCACACCCACTTTCCCCATTCGTAAAGGTACCCAGCAGGGCTGTCCCCTCTCCCCCCTTATATTTGCCCTGGCCATTAAGCCTTTGGCACACCTTATTTGGTGTAACGCTTGTGTGCAGGGGTGGTAATTGGACGATGGCCCTGACGAGTGCATTGCGATGTACACGGAGTACATTTTTCTATTCTTAGGCAATCCACAGGCCTCAGGTTCACGATGCTTAGAAATACTGACACTTTATCAGGAGGCTTCCGGTCTCCGGGTGAATATGGCCAAATCCCTGTTGGTCCCCATTTCAGGTGATTAGGGCACCTGTTTTTGGCACTCTGCAATCCCTGTGCACTACCTATCCTTTCAGTACCTGAGCATCTCTATCACGCACCTACTGGACCTAGTGTGGAGCCTTAATTTGACCTCTCTGGTCACGAGTATGAGAAGGGATCTGCAAAGATGGAAGCGTCCCCCGCTTCATGTCTTGGGGAGGGAGGCCCTGTTTAAAATGATGAATTTGACCCGTTTTCTTTGTTTTCTCGAACTTTTCCCACCCACTTCCCAAGCATTGGTTCCATTCCTTCACTTTAACGATCCCCACTTTCCTGTGTGCGGGCGGTCGCCCCGTGTGACCTTTTTTAATCCCAGAAATCCCCTTATGATGGTGGGATGGGTACGACTGATTTGTATTATTCCTACCTGGCCTCTCAGGTGGTGGTGATGAACGATTGGTTTAACGGGGATGGGACGACCCGACCTACTGCATGGAACTGATTTTTCTAGGCATTGACGAACTCCTGGGCCTGCTCTACCGAACCCCAATTCACTGCTCCCTTCCAGAGAATACATGGGCGGTGCTGTTTTGCTAGAAGGTGGCACTTCACTTTGTGGGCTACGACCGTAGGTTTACGGAGATGACTCTCCTCTGGTAGGGGAGTTGGTTGCACCACACTGCAGGGTTGGAGGCTTTGTGAAATGGGATTGTATTGGCATTACTTACCTTGGGGATGTTTGGGCTGGTACTCCGGTAAAGGCGTGTGGGGACCTGCTGAAGCAGTATCCACTTTCTCGTACTCAGATTCACTAATACCTACAGTTGCAACATGCACTGTCTGCAATTATCCTCCCCGGCACTCTGGTCCCGGAATTCATCCTCATTGTGGATACATTGTTGATGGGGAAGCTACAGAAGGGAGCCAATTCCCAGCTGTACAGCTCCTTAGTCGTTAATGACCAGTACCATTTCACTGAGCTAAAACAGAGGTGGGAGGCGTGGGTGGGGGAGCTTGAAGATGCAGAGTGGCGCAAGGCTAGGATGGCCCCTCTGTAATTGGCTAACGCCACGCTGCGTCGACTGGTCCAACTTAAAACTTACACATTACTAATATGACCCTTATATGGCTTCACCAAACTAGTAGGATCCCTCTGGCCTATTCATTCTGGTGCTCTTGGCTGTATGCAGACTTCTTGCATATGGTGTAGTCCTACCTGAGATTGGTGCCTTACTGGGATGATGTAGGGAGGGAGCGCTCCTTGCTTCTGGGCTGGCCCCGAGATCTTACTCCCAGGGTTGCTTTGCTGGGACTATTGGAAGACGTGGACGAGCAAAGGATGGAACAAATCTTTATTGAGGTTGCAACGCTGGTCTCTAAGTGCGATATTGCCCACAAATTGAATTTCCCAAACCCCTTCGTGGATGAGTGGTGACGAGGGGTGTACTGATGCGCAGAACAGGAACAGTCTGTTTACGAAGTCTGGGGCTGCCCCCAGAAAAATGAGAAAATATGGGGCAAATGGTGGGACTACAACAGATAGGATGCCAGGAATGCCTGGGACTCGGTTGTGCTTTGTAAGGGTGATTGGGTGGGCGAGGGTCTGGTTGCATTGGTTGTCAGTGTATGCAAAAATCAATAAAAGTTGGTTATAAAAAATAATATTATGCATTTGATCTACTGACCATTGTACTCCATCTTTAGTGAACACTTGTAGCAGAGTGAGATAATAGACCTGTTTTACTTCAGAACAGTCTACCCTCACTACTGGGCAAGTACATTGATGTCTGTCTTTTCTCAATGTGATGCCAATCTAATTGCCACTCAAAAGAAAGGTTTTGCTCTCTTAAATAAATTACCCCTAACTCGCTCCAATACAAAGGACAATGTTTCAAAAACGAAGCCTGAAACAATCGTCATCTGCTGTGCATTAAGGGCCTTCTTATTTATAGAACACATTTACAGTGTGTTCTTTCCCCTAGAGACCATCTTTATTTGTAATTCATTTATATCATATGACACGTTTTGACCATTCACTACAAACAAAAAATCATTAAAAAAAATATAATGATAGGGCTTTTCTGAACCCTATGACACCAGTCATCTATTAGAAAAAGAGTCACAATGGATTCTTATTTAAATTGAATATGTAAGTACTCCCTTATTACAATATTCCACTCTATAGGGTCGAGTGGCTCTGCTTCCCAGTTTTGAATGATTTCCCCCTCCCTGCCCCTCCAGATTTTTTTTTTTCCCTTCTTTGCCAGCGCTCTGGAACTACCTCCCACCAATTATCTTTTTCCACCCACAAATTAGAGTTAACTGAAATGATATAGAGTTTACCTCTCTCTAAAAAGGCCCAGCTTCCGATTTTTGTGGTTACCTGGATGTTCCAAAAAGATCAACATTGTCTTCTCATTATGCCCATGGAGGCTTGCATGGCATCGCACAAATGATAACTGAATATTTTGTCTTATTTGATAGACTTCTAGCTGCAGATTCTTTACTTTAGAATTATCCCCAGACTGGATCTGGATATTTTTTGTGAGGAGTATCCTGCATGCCAGGTATGGGGTGTTTGGCTCCGCGTGGTATTGTCGGCGCTGGAAGTAGTGTGCATGGTGCCTTTACCATGGTGCCGCACCCCAGTGCGCTGACGTCCGTTCTTTTCTTTCCTCGCTAGCGCAGATCCAGAGGGCGCAACCACAAGTCATTTTTTGATTGCCTTTTTTGACATTTTGTCAGGTTTTTTTTTTTTTTTTTTAGGTCTTTCTCCTAGCTTCAAGTCCAGCGGCACCTGTCATCGACCGATGTCTGTGATGGACCTGCATCTTGTCTGCCTCTGGTGTATTGAGTGCGACCATAACTCGAAGACCTGTGTTGTCTGCCATGCCATGCACCCCAAGGCCTTGAGGGAGCGGTCCCTCAAGCGCTTTGCCACTCAGCGTGCGATGCAGCGGCTGTCTTGATTCTAGTCAAGAGGAGGGTCCTGGGATCAGTCGCAGAGCCATCTATCTTCAACGCAATCGAAGTTTAAGCGTTCGGGGAAGTCCCACAAGAAGAAACAGAGTAAGAAGTCTAAGAGGTCTTCGACTTCACCCCGTCCGTCAAAGCCATCCGGGACGAGCGAGCATCGTCATTTGAGTCCTGGGTCTGCTTTGAGCCTGGACCTGCCCAACACCACCCCATGTTTCCGGGAGCTGGGGCGACCCCTGCCCAACTCCGTGAAGTTTGAGGCCATGCACCTCACTTTTGGGTGGCCTGTCCCTGCTGGCACCCCTCAGGTTTGGGAGGGGCCCCTACTGGTTCCTGCCGGCAGGTCTGCCCGTGGTGCCAGCCATGCCCCTTGGATCCACAGATTGATCCAGACCGGCGCCGGTAGTATAACTTTAACCTTCCGCAACACTGGTGCCGATGTCAACGCTCCCGGCGCTGTCACTATTCCCAACCCTTACTCCAACATGGAAGAGGAGGAGTGTCACCCGACTGCGGCTATGACTAGAGCCTTCCCCTTCAGACTGGAGCCAGAGCCCCATTCCTACGGTTTGAAACTTGGGGAAGATTGGGAGGGGCCATTGGGCCCTTAAGAATGCCAGCTCCTAGACCCCAACACTGACTGGTGTGAGGAATTGGCAGACACCAGTGGACTGGACATCTCCCCAGATACTGGCATGGTCTCTTTTCTTACCATTTTGCTATGGTGGTGAGAAGACAGGCCGAGGTCTTGGGCCTTAATCCTCCCTCAGTGGCAGACAAGACTTACATTTTGACCGAGATGCTTCATCCGAAAGTGACCCCTTCAGACCTTCTTCTCCCATTTAAGGATGTCCTGATAGACGTACTGTTTGGGACCTGGTCCAAGCCTGGCACAGGGGCTTCTGTGATGGGACAATTACCCGCCGTCATCGCCCCGCCCCCGTGGCATCCCAGATTACTCCCATAACACCCTACCCCAGAGAGCCTGGTGTCCAGGCCTCTACTTGCCATTTAAATCTGGCACATTCCCAGATAGGGAATTCAAGAGGCTGGACACCTTAGGTAAGAAAATATTATCTGAAAGAAACTATTAGTTATAGATTCCTTACCTAAGAATTACCCCCAGGCATCAGACTGGATCCAGAGAATTTTTCTTCAGCAATACCTCTGCGCGTCGGTAGGTGGTGGCAGTCAACTCCACGTCTGTCTTGGTCGCCTGGTTGAAGTTGTGGTGCCTACTTAGGCGCCGCCCCTGCGCGCTGACGTCAGTTCTTGCTTTTTCCGCGCTAGCCTTGCGCAGATCCTGAGAGAGCTTATCCCTCAATCACTTTTTGACTAACCTTTTGTCAACGTCTTTTTTCGAGTTTCGGCTCCTGGTGCACAAGGGATGTCCCATCCTCAGACCAGATTCAAGCCTTGTGACTCCTGTCAAAAGCTGATGTCCGTCACGGATCCGCACCTCGTCTGCCTCTTGTGCCTGGAGCGCGCCCATGACCCGAATTCGTGCTCCGACTGTCAGGCCATAAATCTGAAGTCTTTGCGGGAGCAGTCCCAAAAGGTTTTGTAGGCCCGGCAGTTGGCTCTGCGTCGCTCCTGGTCTTGTTTGAGGGGAAGGTCTCGAGACCGGTCTCGGAGCCACCACACCTCGTCAAAGTCTTCGCACTAATCGGGTAAGTCGAAGCACAAGAAGAAGGCAAAGAAGCACAGTCGCTCTTCGCCTTCTCCCTGTCGGCTGGTCGGCCGACGCGACGAGGGAAACGGAGCGTCGTCACTCTAAGGCTCCATCTCCGGTGCCTGATTCAGGGACGACTCACCGCCTCCCTCTGTTTCTGGGAGTTGGGGTGTCCTCTGCCCAGCTTTGTGCATTTAACAAAGCTCTCCATTCCATTTTTGGGCAGCCTCACACCGCTGGTGCGCTTTCGGGCCCCACGGAGCCGGTCGGGGGCTTTGTGCTTTTGATGTCGACGGCTTCGGCTCTGGCACCACAGGGTCCCCATGGATCCAGGCCTGGACCCGATCGATGCCGGTCGACCTTTCACGGCCCTGATCCCGGCGATGACGTCTCTGGGGTCGGCTGTGCCCCCGGCCGACGCCATCCCCATCCCCATCCCCATCCCCAAGATGGACCCGGAGCCGGATCGACGTCAGCCGACGCCGGAGGGTACTTTTGTTCCCTTGTTCATCCCAAGTGTTCCCTATTACCCCGACGGGGGGTAATGAGGACTGGGAGGCGTGGCTGGACACTTTAGCAGACCAGCTGGAAGAGCCGGACTAGAGAGCCAAAATTGGGTGATGCCAGTGGTATGGATACCTCCCCAGACCTTGGCATGCTTTCTCCCCCTACCGTGGCTACGGAGGAGGAAGCGTCCTATGCAGTTGTGGTGCGTAGAGCAGCCAAGGCTTTGGGCAGGAGCTCCATACATGGTAGTCAGGGCTAACCTCCTGACAGAGGTGCTTCAACCGGCGGCAACTTCCTCTGAGACCCTCTTGCCCTTTAATGAAGCCCTCATGGACGTCCTTGTATGCCCTTAGTCCAGGCCAAGCATACTGGCTCCTGTGGAACGGACGATTGCCCGCCGGCTCCGGGTGATCCCATTTTCCTTTCCTAACACCTTCCCCTGAGAGCTTGGTGGTCTAAGCCTCTTCTTCCAAGGGTGCATACCCTTCCGCACCCCTGATAGGGAATCCAAGAAGCACCTTGGGAAACGTATGTTCTCTTCCTCCAGCTTGACGCTGTGGTCTGTGAATACGGCATGCCTCTTGGCCGCTATACACATACAGTCTGGGATACGGTTGCTCAGGTGCTACCTCAGTGTCCGGAGGAGGCCCGGGCAGTTCTCTCCCAGGCAGTGGCAGATGGGAGAGATGCAGCAAAATTCACAATTCGTTGTGGACTGGACACCGCCGATTCTCTGGGCAAAACAATTGCCATGTTGGTAGCCCTTCTGCGCTACGGCTGGCTGAGGATTTATGTTTTTTTGGGGGATGTCCAGGCAACCTTGCTGGACATGCCCTTTGATGGCCGTCGCCTTTTTGGTGACAAGGCGGATTTGGTGCTTGAGCGTTTTAAGGATTCTCGGATTGCGCCCATATCCTCAGGCCTCGCTGTTACTTCCCGCCCCCCACAGTCTGCCTTTCAGCCCTTTCGTGGCTACTGGTGGGGCACCCCTCTATGTCCGACCCAGTCCAGACACCGGCACACGCAAGCTGCCCAGCCTCTGCATGGCCGCGGACGTTGGACCCAGCGACGTGGGTCTAGGAACCAACGGGCAGGCCTGGTCATCCTTCCGCCACTGCAGTAGCCTCCAAACCCTCCTAGTCTGACCTTACAGAGCCATCAGCGGCCAGTGGGTGGCAGGATTTGTCATCACCTCCCTCACTGGCAATCCATCACGTCGGACACATGGGTTTTGCAGATAGTCCGAAGGGCCTACTCCCTCCCCTTCGAGACTACCCCTCCTTTCATGCCACCATCTCTCGATCACATGTCGGAGGATCATTTTGCGCTTCTCCGCCAGGAAGTTTCAGTTCTATTGGCCAAGGGAGCTATCGAGAGGGTACCTGCACCAGAAGTAGGTCATGGTTGCTATTCCCTCTACTTTCTTGTGCCCATGAAGGACAAAGGCATGCGTCCTATCTTTGACCAACAGGCCCTCAACCGCTTCCTCCGGAAGGAGAAGTTTAAAATGCTAACCTTGGCTCAGGTCCTGTCTGCCCTCGACCCTGGAGACTGGATGGTAGCGTTGGACTTGCAGGACGCTTATTTTCACATCCCCATCCTGCCAGCCCACAGGTGTTTCCTACGGTTCACGGTATGCCACGAGCATTTTCAGTTCACCGTGCTCCCCTTCGCCCTTACCAGTGCCCCATGGGCGTTCATGAAAGTGATGGCGGTGGTCGCAGCTCATCTGCGCAGATTGGGGATTCCAGTCTTCCCCCTATCTCAACGACTGGCCGTTGAAGCCGTGCTAGCCCCAGGCGGTCGTCTCCCACCTCCAGACTACGGCAGACCTCCTTAATTTGCTGGGGTTCACTATCAGCATGCCAAAGTCACACCTGACACCTTCTGTCGCTCCTTTTCATCGGAGCTGTTCTGGACACAGTGCAGTTTCGGGCTTATCCTCCCGAGCAGCGGGTCCAGGATATTCGGGATATGATAGCGATGTTTCAGCCTGTATCCCGGATTTCGGTGAGAATGACACTGAGGCTGCTGGGCCTCATGGCCTCCTGCATCCTGCTGGTAGATCAAGCCAGATGGCATAGGCGGGCTCTGCAGAAGAACCTGAAGTTCCAGTGGGCACAGCAACAGGGGAATCTTTCCGACTATGTCCAGATCTTGGCGGGGACTGCGCAACAACTGCAGTGGTGGTTAACGAACAGGACTGGGTCAGAGGCAGATCCCTCTCCCGATGCATCACTCCTGGGTTGGGGCAGCCACCTGTGGGAGGCGGAGATCGGAGGAGTCTGGTCTCCATATCAACCTGTTGTAGCTCCTGGCGATTCCCTTACCTCCCTCAAGGGGAAGGCAGTGCAGATGTTCACGAAAAACACCACCGCCATGTACTGCAACAAACAAAGCGGGTGGTGTCTTGGACCCTTTGTCAAGAGGCTCTTCGCCTTTGGACATTGCTGGAACATCAGGGCATAACCCTGGTGGTTCAACATCTGGTGGGTTCTCTGAACGCTAGGGCAAACTAAGCCGTTGGTGCCTGGTGGATCACGAATGGCGTCTTCACTCAGAGGTGGTGCAAGGTCTCTTTCAGCAGTGGGGAGAGCCTTGGTTAGATCTGTCCGCCACCGAAGAGAACACGCAAAGTCAGCAGTTCTGCTCGTTGGAGTTTCCAAGGTAGCACTTGCTTGGCGATTCTTTTCATCGCAAGTGGAGCTGCGGCCTCCTGTACGCTTTTCCGCCTGCAACACTTCTGCCCTGAGTTCTGAAGATGATCAGGCGCGACCGGGCCCAAGTTATTCTTGTGGTGCCAGACTGATCACGAAGAGTCTGGTACCCCGAGCATGGCCATCGATCCTCTGTTCAGACTGCCCCTTCGGGAGGACTTTCTGTCGCAGCAGCAGGGGACGGTCCTCCACCCGAACATATCCAGCCTCCACCTCCTTGCATGGAGATTGAGCAGTGGCAGTTGACAGCTTTTGACCTTCCTCCTGAAGTCTGTAATGTCATCTTGGCAGCCAGGCGTCCCTCCACTAAGACGGTATACGCCTGTTGATGGAACACGTTTCTGGCATGGTGCACAGCAAAGGCTCTGGGTCCCCTTTCTGCCCCTCTTTCTGAGGTTCTTTTATTCCTTCTTTCTTTGGCCCAGCAGGGCTCTTCTCTGGGCACTCATAAAGGCTACCTGGCAGACATTTTTGCTTTTCTTCAGCTGCCACATCAGCCCTCTTTGTTCAAGCCCCCTATTGTAAATTACTTCTTTAAAGGCATTTTTCACCTCTTTCCTCCTTCTCCTTTCATAATGCCTTAGTGGGACTTGAACCTTTCCTTGACTTATCTTATGTGTGCTCTTTTTAAGCCTCTTCACAACTGTCCTCTCAGGCTTCTCACTCTGAAGACTGCCTTTCTTGTTGCCATCACCTCTGCCCGCAGAGCGAGTGAACTTCAGGCCCTTTCTTCTAAGCCTCCTTTCCTTTCAGTCCATCCGGACTAGGTGGTGCTCTGAACGAGATCCTCTTTCTTGCCTAAAGTAGTCACTCCCTTTCACATCGGGCAGACTATTACTCTGCCCACCTTTTTCCCACCTTCGCACCCTTACAAGGAGGAGGAGAGGCTTCACTGTCTGGACCCAAAATGTGTGCTGTCCTTCTACCTGTCCTTTGTATCAAGATTTGTTACGCCTTGGCTAAAAAGGATCCTACTGTGGGGTTGCGTGCTCATTCCACTAGAGCTACGGCAGCAACCACTGCTTTGTCGCTGGGAGTTACACTCATCGATATCTGCCAGGCGGCCAAGTGGGCTTTTATGCACACGTTTACCAGACATTACTTGCTGGATAGTCAAGTCTGGGAGGACGGCTACTTTGCCCGTTTTGTCCCTCAGGATTTTCTGGTGTGAAGTTGGTTCATGGACTCTCCTCCGGGGATGGTATTGCTGGGGTATCTATTATAAGGTAAGGAATCTATAACTAATAGTCTCTTTCAGATGAACAAGTTACTTGAGGGCTGAACCATTATGTTTTTACTTGCTATTGTGCTTTTTCTTCCGTTTTAACGCTGCTAAAATTTGTATTTGATTTGTTTTATTTAAAAAAACGATCCTTTTTATCTGCTCCTTTGCACAGCTTTGAGGAACTACAGAATTGGGGGCAATTTCAACTCGTCTCCACTTCCGTTTGTAGGCTGCTAAAATTAGTAACTCTTGTGTTTTAAAAACGATCTTTATTTGCTCATTTGCACAACTTTGGGGAAGTTTGAACCACTTACGAGGTGAACTTTTCCCTCACTTCCGGCGCCTAGAGCTTGACGCCATTTTGTAGGTTTGGCGCTCTAGTCTCCTGGACCACTGACACTACTTAAATGCACGCTGCGCGTTCGCGCAGCGGGTGCGCCTAAGGCAAGCCCGTCTGCGCCCGTCAGCAGCTCGTCGGGAGACGGGGCCAGTCATGCTGCCCTTTTTGGGGTCGCTGATTCCTGCCTCCGGTCCTACTCTAGTGAGTATCTGTCATGGCCTTCGTTGCACAACGACATCATCCCCAGGCCACGACTACACTACATATCCCAGGACGCCCTTCTCGGCCGTCTCGGAGCACCAGGACCAGCTAGCCTCCTGATTGGGAGGCTATATAGCCCCGCCCATGTTGCGAAACGGGGCTTGACAATCGTTCCAGTTCTAGTTCCCCGCTCACGCCAGGCGGACGGTGTTCCCCGCCGGAGGTCGGGCGTGCTTCTATCTTCGCTAATCCGAGCATTTGGGTCGAGTCCCGGAAACTACGTGCCGTGTGAAGGTAAGACACCAGGCGGAAGGTGTGTTCCCGCCGGAGGTCGGGTGTCTTCAAAGGTACTTTGACCAAGCCTCCCGAACTGCTCAAAAGGGGCCACTCGCTCGGGCGAGAACCTCTTCATGTACTTTCCCTGACTTATCAGGGTTTCCCGTTTTTGTAGGTACTTAGGCCGGTGCACGGGTATTGGACCCGCCTTCTCGTGCTCTCCACGGAGCTTCCCCGATCGGAAACCCCATCGGCAGTACTCTTGGGATGCGCGTTATCGCTGTGAGGAAACAGCGAGAGAGTCAGCGCTTGCCTTAAACTAAGGGGGACTCTTCTACCTAGGTGCCCACCGTTATTAGGGGGATTCTCGGAGTACACCTCATCCCTTTAAGGTAGGAAAGGGGGGGATTGCCTTCCAATGCCACAAGCGTGTTTGTTCTGCAGGAAAGACTCTGTGAAGCCTACTCACCGTTTGTTTTGTCCTTTTCAGTTGGTGCAAAACGCCCGTGCGACAGGCCTGCCGATACCTGAATCATTCCTACATCACAACCCCACAGAATCCCGTGTTCCACCCTCTTTTCCCGGGGGGACGTCTGTTCATAGAGCAGTGTGACTCTCTCTGGGGCACGACGCGCCCTCGGAAAGTAGGGAATCTGCATCAGCCACCGTTCCTGCTGCCTTCTAGCCAGGTTAGTGGCACCACACCGTGTACTCCTCAACACGGTCACGACAGATTGTCAAGCCCACGTTGTTTAGGCAGCCCGGACGATGGACTCCAATATGGCTATGACCTCCTTGCTCGAGGGCCTGGCGGCACTGCAGCAAGAAGTGCACACATCACGGTTGGAAAACCAAGAATTAAGAAAGGAGCTGGGAACGCTCCGTAGGGAGGTCGCCTGTATTTCCCGCCAGGAAAAAGGAAAAGGGTCCTATATTAAAGACTGGACGCTTCCTCCTCCGCTCTCTACCACCTCACCAGCATCGGGGGGTGGGGCACAAGGACCAGGGACCTTTTCCATGCCCTCTTCAACAACTCCCCAAGACGGCTCCGTCCCCACCGTTCATGTCTTACAAACGCAAAGTATTCC
Organism: Triturus cristatus; assembly: GCF_964204655.1. Lineage (NCBI taxonomy): Eukaryota > Metazoa > Chordata > Amphibia > Caudata > Salamandridae > Triturus > Triturus cristatus. Next base: position 731,130,285 of record NC_140585.1, on the reverse strand, counting down.
TCTTCCTCCTCCAGAGAGATTCTTCGGGGATCCGAAGAAATTCGAGGTATTTTTGAACCAAAGTAGACTCCACTTTTTATGCAAACCAGCAATCTTCCGTGATGACGAGGCAAAAACCTCATTCATGATGTCTTACATGGGAGGGAATGCCGCTAGTTGGACCATTCCTCTGATGGCACGCAACGACCCCGTGCTTCACAACTTTCAAGACTTTTGTACAGAAATGAGAAAGTTGTTCGACCGCAAATCCCACATGATGTCGCTAGACCGAGAACTCCTGACTCTCCGGCAGGGATCCCAAGACTTGCTGACGTATATCACGTCCTTCAATCGCCTCGTGGTAGAAACAGAGTGGCCCTCAGAAAAAAGAACAACGTTATTCTTTCAAGGCTTAAGGGGCGAATTAAAGGACGTACTGTCTCAAGTTGTTCAGTTGCCCAACACTTGTGAGGAACTGATAGAACTCACGGTCCAATTGGACCATCGTTTACTAGAACGAAAAAACAAGAAAGGGAGAAACGAGGTACGTTTACCCCCAATACGCATGAAGGCCTTGTTGGATCTTCCTGCAAGACCAACCGATGGAACGGAACCCATGCAACTTGGAGGACTGCGAGGACCGCTAACGCTAGAAGAAAAAGAAAAACGTCCGCAGCAAAAACTCTGTTTATACTGTGGGAAGAGCGGCCACTTTATTCGAGAGTGCCGAGCAAGAGCCAACGCTTCAGAGAGACCAAACCCTTCCCTTAAACAAGCTGCAGCTCTCCTCCCTGTTTCGGAAAACTAGAGCGCCCAAGACCGCAGGAAACCACTGCCTTGGGTCAAGAGATAGAAAAGGTCTCAGCTTCCCTTGCTAACACCATCCAACCTTCGGTAGCACATTTGAACATGTGCGTTCTGCTACGGACCGGACCCACCACAACCGTGGAGGTGGCTGCACTCCTGGACTCAGGTGCCACCGGGAACTTCATCGACCAACACTATGCACGTTCCCTCGGAGTGTCGTACGCCAGAAAAGAGACTCCAGAAGTGGTCAAGGCAGTGGATGGGAAACCACTTACCTCTGGACCCGTACGATATCGCACGGTTCCTCTCCCCATGCAGGTGGGTAGGAATCACCACGAAACATTGCAATTCGATCTCATCGATGCCCCTCACTTCCGCCTCATCCTGAGGATGCCATGGCTCACCCTGCATGACCCTGTTATCAGATGGGCTGAAAGATCCGTTTCTCTTTGTCATGATCCGAATCGCCGCCGAGCCCCACATCGGGAGTTAAACACCAACTTCCAGAAGTCCAGGCGCCGGCCGGCAACCCGTGACCTCCGGAAGCGCATAAAGCGCGGATCCTCCCTGGAGGCGGGGCCGATGATTCCACTCATCTGGTCTGCGTCAGTGAACCCGGACGCGATCTCCGCTTCCAGCTTGCCCTTTGCATCCTGAGCACTCTCTGCTTCCCGCTTGACGGGGAACCCTTGAAGCTTTCACAACCTCCCTGGGCTCGGCACCACGGTGAAACGCTCACTCAGCGGGCTCCGCCCGCGAAGCCGACGACTCGTCTCCGCTTGACGCTCTGTCTACGGGCAGCGAGCGAACCTCCAAGCGACTCTTTTCTCCTCCTGGTGAGTTCCCCGGCGCTCCTCCACCCCAGGAATCCGGGCGTGACGTCGAAGCGCCGGGTTCCCTCACCGGGAATCTCTTCAAGTCATCCGCGTCAGGAACGGGAGAGACCCGTTCCGGCTCCTAGCGCTCCTCCGCCCAGGGATTCCGGGCGTGACGTAGTAGCGCCAGGAGCAGTGTTTGTTTGGCCTGAGGCTTCCCCGTGAAGGAACGGTAGAAGCCCGGGATATTTCCAGCGCTCCTCCGCCCTTGGGGGCACCGAGAGGCGTAGAGTGGCAGCGCCCCACCAGTCAACTACTAACCCCTTCTTGTCCCTTGGCTTTCCTTCCTGGCTACCCGTGACGCAACGAGGTAGACCCGGACTCCGCTCCGCCTTGTACCAGCCCCGCGAAGCGCTTCCCCCTCAGCGGGACGCCGCAGTTCAGGTGTCACACGGAGCTACATTGGAGGGAGGAAGGGAACCCAGGTCAGTGAGCGGAGGAACTCAGGCCCAGGGTGGTGGCAGAACCCTGAAGGACCGCCTTGGTGTAACCTGTCTCCTTCTCTCTTTTCAGGTCTCCTTCCCCGCTGTCCCTATCCTTCCTTCCCTCGCCCACCTGTCTTCCGAGTCCGAGGGTGTTATACATACGCCGGACTGGGGACAGATGGGGGGTGGACCCATACCTAGCATCAACGTCATCCCGAGGAGAGGATCACAGGGCAACATAACACTCTTACTTCAGAATACTGCAGAGAACACTGCCTCCAGAAATCCGAACCCACTGAAGAAGAGAATAGAACCGCGGCCGGGATGTTGGCAGAAGGATGTGAGGAGGCGACTTACTGTTGTGCTACAGTACTGCCGATAACATACCAGGAATACCTCTCCGTCTTTGACAAAGAAAAAGCCACACGTTTTTCCCCACACCGGTCGAACGATTGCCGGATAGACCTGCTTCCCGGAGCCAATATACCATGTAGTAGGGTGTATGCCCTAACCGAGCCGGAAACTCGATACTGGAAGACTTATCTGGATGAGAACCTAGCTTCTGGATTCATCCGGCATTCCTCGTCTCCAGCGTCGTCACCCCTTTTTTTTATATCGAAGAAGGACTGTGACGAATTACGGACTTGCATTGACTACAGAGCCCTAAATAAAATAACAGTAAAGAATCGTTACCCTCTGCCCCTCATTCCCGTCCTATTGGACCAATTGAAAGGAGCACGTGTTTTCACGAAATTAGACCTACGAGGGGCATACCACCTGGTTAGAGTTCAAGCTGGGGACGAGTGGAAGACTGCTTTCAGGACCAAATTTGGGCTGTATGAGTATCAAGTTATGCCTTTTGGACTATGCAACGCCCCCGCCGCTTTCCAATTCTTCATGGACTAAGTACTGCGGGGGTTGCTAGACACCATCTGCATAGTCTATATAGACGATATCCTCATATACTCCGAAACCCTCCAGGAACATGTGGTACATGTTAAAATCGTACTAGACAGACTCCGATTGCATTCCCTGTACGCTAAATTGGAGAAGTGTCTTTTTCATGTGACCGAAATAGCGTTTCTGGGATATGTCATTAATGCCCAGGGATTTCAGATGGACGCAGGAAAGGTAGAAGCCATCACTCTCTGGGAGGCTCCCAGGAATGTCAAGACAATTCAAAGCTTCCTTGGCTTTGCCAATTACTATAGACGCTTCATCAAGGACTTCTCACGAATTATCCATCCCATCATGCGTCTACTCCGAAAGAACACCTCCTTTGTATGGGATTCCGAAGCAGAACAAGCGTTTCAGGAACTGAAGAACCGTTTCACCCACGCTCCCATCTTACGGCACCCCGATCCTAGTCTGCCGTATCTACTGGAGATGGATGCATCACAATTCGCCTTAGGAGGAATCCTCTCTCAAAGACACCCTGACACGGGCCAAATACATCCGGTGGCCTATTACTCCAAAAAACTGAGTCCCAGCGAGATTAATTACTCGATCACTGACAAAGAACTCCTCGCCATCAAACGAGCCTTTGAAGAATGGCGACACTACCTTCAAGGGGCCAGTCACACCGTAGAAATCTACACCGATCATCGAAACCTGCTGTTCCTGAAGTCTGCTAAAGCACTCACGCCCAGACAGCTCCGATGGTCCTTGTTTTTTTCGGATTATGACTTTGTTATAAAATACCGACCGGGAGCCCAAAATGGAAAGGCTGATGCCCTGTCACGCCTTCCATTTCCACCGGATGACTCACCTGACGGGGTCATTGATAGTCCTCCCATCCTCTCGGGGGAAGTTTTTCAGCCGCAGTCTCTAGCCACTACCTTCTCGGAATCCTTTCTGACAGAACTAAAAGAAACCCACACACATCTCGATCAGCAAGGCTGGATCTCCGAACACCCTGAGATTCGAACCGCTCTCCCCGGCCTTCTGTACCACGACCAGAGATTATACCTCCCAGAAAAAGCCCATCAGGAACAAATACAAACCTGGGCCCACGATACAACAGTTGGAGGACACCTAGGAGAGAATAAAACCATCGCATACATAGAGCGTTCCTTTTGGTGGCCTACCATGAAAAACGATATCAAGGAATACATCAGGAACTGCTCAATTTGCGCCCAGAGCAAGACCAGCCATACGAAACCGACAGGATTGCTTCGTCCTATTCCAATACCCGCACGTCCATGGCACACGGTGTCGATGGACTTCATCGTGGAGATGCCCCCATGTGAAGGCTACACCACCGTTTTAGTGGTAGTCGATCATCTCACCAAGATGGGACACTTTATTCCCCTAAAGAGCTTACCTACATCTGCCGAACTAGCACTCGCCTTTCTCCAACATGTGGTGAAGGCTCATGGACTACCAAGGGTACTCATCACCGACAGGGGCTCCCAATTTACGTCCCGGTTTTGGACGGCCTTATGCACCACCATGGGAGTGGACACGAGACTCTCAACCAGTTATCATCCCCAAACCGACGGTAAGACGGAACGTCTTAACCAGACTCTTGAACAGTATCTGCGCTGCTTTCTCCTGCAAAACGCTATGGATTGGTTCCCGTTACTCTGGATAGCCGAATTTTCTTACAACAACGCAGATCATGCTACCCTTGGATGTTCCCCGTTTTTTTGCCTACATGGGTACCATCCTAACATGCTTCCGTTCGACTGGCCTGCTGAGACCAAGCACCCCACCATACAAGAACACCACGCTCATCTCCGACAAGTACTGAAAGAAGCGAAACAACAACTAAAAGATGCACAAGCCACGCACAAACTATATGCTGACAAAAAAAGAAACCAAGAACCTAGCTATCAGATTGGAGACAGGGTATGGTTAGCAACAAAACACCTACGTCTAAAGGGGGTCAGTAAACTAGGTCCAAAATACATAGGCCCGTATACCATTGAACGTGTGATAAATCCTGTAGCCATACGTCTGACTCTTCCCCCTTCCTGGAACATCCACCCAGTATTCCATGTTTCCTTAGTAAAGCCCTGTCCAGAAGATATGCGCCTACCCGTACATCCCCCTCCTGTAGACATCGAAGGACAAGCGGAATATGGAGTCCGAGAGCTCCTAGACTCCAGAACATTGAGAGGAAGGGTACAGTATCTAGTAGATTGGAAAGGATACGGGGTGGAGGATCGAACCTGGGAACCTCTTTCAAACTTGAACTGCCCTAGACTAATCAGGAAATTCCATACGAAGTATCCAGGAAAACCTGGCCAACCGCCGAGACGGCGGTCCTCAAGGGGGGGTTCTGTCATGACCTTCGTTGCACAACGACATCATCCCCAGGCCACGACTACACTACATATCCCAGGACGCCCTTCTCGGCCGTCTCGGAGCACCAGGACCAGCTAGCCTTCTGATTGGGAGGCTATATAACCCCGCCCATGCCACGAAACGGGGCTTGACAATCGTTCCAGTTCTAGTTCCCCGCTCACGCCAGGCGGACGGTGTTCCCCGCCGGAGGTCGGGCGTGCTTCTATCTTCGCTAATCCGAGCATTTGGGTCGACTCCCGGAAACTACGTGCCGTGTGAAGGTAAGACACCAGGCGGAAGGTGTGTCCCCGCCGGAGGTCGGGTGTCTTCAACGGTACTTTGACCAAGCCTCCCGAACTGCTCAAAAGGGGCCACTCGCTCGGGCGTGAACCTCTTCATGTACTTTCCCTGACTTATCAGGGTTTCCCGTTTTTCTAGGTACTTAGGCCAGTGCACGGGTATTGGACCCGCCTTCTCGTGCTCTCCACGGAGCTTCCCCGATCGGAAACCCCATCAGCAGTACTCTTGGGATGCGCGTTATCGCTGTGAGGAAACAGCAAGAGAGTCAGCGCTTGCCTTAAACTAAGGGGGACTTTTCTACCTAGGTGCCCACCGTTATTAGGGGGATTCTCGGAGTACACCTCATCCCTTTAAGGTAGGAAAGGGGGGGGGATTGCCTTCCAATGCCACAAGCGTGTTTGTTCTGCAGGAAAGACTCTGTGAAGCCTACTCACCGTTTGTTTTGTCCTTTTCAGTTGGTGCAAAACGCCCGTGCGACAGGCCTGCCGATACCTGAATCATTCCTACATCACAACCCCACAGAATCCCGTGTTCCACCCTCCTTTCCCGGGGGGACGTCTGTTCATAGAGCAGTGTGACTCTCTCTCTGGGGCACGACGCGCCCTCGGGAAGTAGGGAATCTGCATCAGCCACCGTTCCTGATGCCTTCTAGCCAGGTTAGTGGCACCACACCGTGTACTCCTCAACACGGTCACGACCGTATCTTAAACAGCTGCGCGAGTCATGTTGTAATTCTCTTTCCTCCCCTAACTTGGACGGGGCTCTGAACTTTGTGTGTGGGGATTGTGGTTTTCAACTAGTATTGGGTCCTACACCTTGCGCTAAATCGCTTACCGCCTCCACTATTTCAGCAGCGCTGCTTAATGTCCGCCCTCTGAAAAAGCATCATGCGGAGGTCTTCGAGCTTCTGGAGGACAACTCTTTGGACTTTTTCTTTGTCACGGAAACTTGGCTCGACAATACCTCCGATCCTATTGTACCTCTGGCTATCCCATTGGGGTATAAAATCTAGAGGCTAGACCGGACTACAGGGAGAGGTGGAGGGCTGGCAGTTATCTTCAAAGAGACGTGGGAGGTGGTTGAGTGTTCTCGGACGGATGTGAAGTTTTGGATTTCAGTATCCGCTGCTCTGCCCATTTCTCTTTGGGGGGCTCTCTGATTTATCGCCCGCCAGGCACGGCCCATACTTTTCTTCAGGCCTGTGTGGAGGCCGTTTCTTTGAGAGCCCTGCGTTTCTCCCACTATATGATCCTAGGTGACCTTAACATCCATTTGGACCTTTTAAACTCAAGAGACACAAGTGAGTTTCTTGATATCTGCCAATCCACACAGCTCTCACAATGGATCAATCAGCCTACCCATCTTGGGGGCCATATTCTTGATCCTATCCTTTCTAACTTTCCTATTTCAATCAAAGCGCCACTTGCGGTCTCGTGGTCCGACCATTATTTAATTGGTTTTTCATGGTCAGTGTCCTCGCCTAGCAATAGACCCAGCGTCGGCTCTAAACCAGCGTTTAAGAAAGCTGACCCTATCCTTTTTGCCAGGGCGCTTGAGGATAACAGGCCAGTCCTGCCTCAAGACCTCGATCAGTGTCTGGCTGCTTTTTCCAACTGGATTCTGTGCTCTATGGTGGCAATTGCCATACCAACCTCTGCTAGACAGTCACGGGAATCAACTTCTAAACCGTGGTTCTCGGAGGATCTGCGCCATCTTAAGCAGGGCTGCAAGAAGTTAGAGCGCTCTTGGCGCCTCAGCAACTACTGCCCGGCTGCTAAGGCGCAGCTCAGGCAGGCTCAGAAGAGGTATTATAAAGCTATCTCCTCTGCTAAAAGAGCGTTCTTTACCACCCGGATTGATCTGGCTCAGAACAATGCCAAGGAGATATTCGCTATTGTTTAAAGTTTTACGTCCCCGGTTGCGCAGAGTAGCGTCCTGCCGGCCTCTGTGGATTGGTGTGAGACGCTCTCTGCATTCTTTCGGGACAAGATTCTTAAGATACAAAGCTTCTTCCCTGGCCCGGTCGGCGCTGACGGGCCCTATGTTTCTTTGGACTCATCGGCTATTGGTCCGGTAGCTTTGCCCCCTATTCACTCCTTGTCTAAATTCTCCCCGGTGGATTTGTCGTGCTCCCTGAGAATCCTTCAAGGTCTTCAATCCGGCTCTCCGGACGATCCGTGCCCGGCAAGACTTTTGGCCGCGGTGGCTGAGACGGTGAATGTGGAGGTTAATTACATTATTAACCTGTCTTTGCAAGAAGCCAGGGTTCCCAGCCGTTGGAAGCAGGCTAAAATTCTTCCTTTATTGAAGAAACCTTCCCTCGACCCTTCTACCCCAGGCAACTACAGACCTATTTCTCTCCTTCCTGGCTTGTCTAAGGTTTGTGAGAAAATAGTGAATAAACAGCTGTCGGAGTTTGTCGAGAGTGGGGGACTTCTTCATCCTGCCCAATCTGGCTTCCGTCCCTCCTTTAGCACGGAAGGTGCTCTTGTGGAGGTCTCAGAATCTATCCGAGAGTGTCTGGACGCAGGCGGGAAGGCAGCCTTAGTGCTGCTTGACCTGTCGGCAGCCTTTGACACTGTCCCCCATTCTCTGTTGCTTGATAGACTGACGGAGATTGGGGTATCTGGCCTTGCCTGGGGCTGGATTAAATCCTTCTTGGTGGTATCCAGCAAGTCTGGATACCACCGGTGGCCTCTTCACCGAGACAGGTTGGCACGGGGGTCCCCCAGGGTTCCTCCCTTAGCCCCCTCCTGTTAAATATCTACCTCACGCCTCTGGTTTACCTGGCGGAGGGGTTGGGGGCTAAGGTCATTGCCTATGCCGATGACACTCAACTTCTGTGCACTTGGGATAAGCAGGGATCCTCGGTGGCTCTTGTGCAGAGATGTCTTTCCTCGGTTTTTGCGTGGATGGCTTCTGCTCATTTAAAATGCAACGAGGACAAATCGGAGGTTTTGATGTTCGGTAATTTCCCCTCAGGGTTTAGAGAGTTAATTTGGCCTCCCGAGTTTCCACCTCCGGCTTCTAGCAGCCAGACCGTGAAGAATCTGGGAGTTTATTTCGATTTTAATCTCTCCTTCTCTAGTCAGGTCAAACGTTTGTCAGGTTGCTGTTTTGGCCTACTCAGAATGCTGAGAAGATTTTTGCCGCTGCTTCCGCAAGCGGCTCGGGAATCGGTGGTTCGGGCGCTTATTCTGTCCCGCTTAGACTACGCTAATGCCCTCTATGCTGGGATTCCAGCCTATGCCCTTAACAAGCTGCAAGTGACCCAGAATGCGGCTGTTCGCTTGCTGGGTGGGCTGGGTCCTAGGCAGAACGTTCATGGCTATCGTCGTTCCCTCCATTGGCTTCCAGTGAAGGCTCGTGTTGCCTTTAAAACCCTCACCATAGCCCATCGTGCTCTGCATGGGCAAGGTCCTGGTTACCTACAGAAACGCTTCTCGTTCTACGTGCCGGGTCGCTCTTTGAGGTCCTCGGCACTTAGGCTAATGAAGATTCCTGTCTTTCAGCGGCACCGGTTAGGCGGCGCCTCTCTGGTCGTGGCTGCTGGCCGCGCTTGGAACACGCTCCCCCTATCACTACGTTCTATTGAAGATCTGGAGGTCTTTAAAAAACGGTTAAAAACGTATCTCTTCTCTTAATCCCCTCTTTTCTTTTGGTTCTTCCTTGACCGCGCCGGGACACTCTTTGAGTATCTGCGCGTGTAATAAATGTACATAACATAACATAACTTACCTTTGGTAACGATGTATCTGTAAGAGACATATATTAGTTACAGATTTCTTAACGCCCCACCCATCCTCCCCGCTGTGCGGACTGACTTCTAGGGTTAGGTACACCGCTCTAGGGCCATGTGTGGCGCACCAGTTGTCAGTGTCTTTATGGGTCTGCGCTTCTGGTGTGGAAAGTCATGTCAGAACTGACGTCAGCTTGCAGGGGCGGCATCTGATTGGGCACCGTGACATCATCCCAGTGACCATGACGACGGACGCGGACCTACCGACGTACAGGGGTATTGCAAAAATAAAATTCTCCGGATCCAGACTGACGCCTGGGGGTAATTCTAATGTAAGGAATCTATTACTAATATATGTCTCTTACAGATACATCGTTACTGAAGATAAGTAACTTGTTCTTTCTTCCACCAGCCTTGCACTGCAGTCCGCGAACATCACATGCCTTTTGTCCCGTTACTCCCGTGCACTGAGGGATTCGGTTGCGCAGGTCTTGCCCATGGTCCCAGAGGAGGCCCAGGCCATACTCTCCCAAGCTATTGCAGACTGGAGAGATGCAGCCAAGTTCACGATCAGATGTGGGCTAGACATGAGTGACTCGCTAGGCAGAGCGGTTTCTTCATTGGTGGCCTTATGGCGCCACGCCTGCCTGAGGATGACCAAGCTTTGCTTATGGACATGCTCCTTGATGGCTCCAGTCTCTTTGGAGACAAAGCAGACTCTGCGTTGGGGCTCTTAATGGATTGCAGAGCTACTGCCAGGTCCTGGAGCCTTTCCATGGCCCCGCCAACCCAGTCTGCTTTTCGCGGCCATGGATGTGACTTCCAGCCACGTCTTTACCCGCCCAGTCACCATGGCACATAAGCTCAGCCTCTGCATGGCCGAGGACGCGGTACCCCCGGACCGCGTGGGTTGAGCAGCCAGAGGTAGGGCCAGTCCACCATTCCCCTGGCAGTCACAGCTCCCAAACCTCTTTAGTGCACCCTATAACCCTCATGGGCAACCAGTGAAAGGCAGGATAATCCATGAACTGCTACACTCAAAGTAGATACTCCCTTCCCTTTGTGACTCTCCCTCCAACTATGCCACCCTATTGCGACTGGCTGACGGAGGATCATCTCTCCTTAACCCATCAGGAAATTGCAGCTAAGGGAGCCATAGAGAGGGTGCCAACGCCATAAGTAGGTTGTGGTTGTTATTCCAACTACTTTCTAGTGCCCAAAAAGGATGCAGGCCCTTGTCCTATCCTAGACCTGCACCTTCTAAATTTCTTCCTGAAAAAGGAGAATGGCAAAATCCTCACACTTGCTCAAGTTCTATCTGCCCTCAACCCAGGAGACTGGTTGGTAGCATTGGACTTGCAGGACGCATATTTCCACCCCCGTCTTGCCTGCCCACAGGTGTTACCTGTGGTTCATGGTGGCCACAAGCCGTTTCAATTTGCCTTGCTCCCTTTTGGCATTACCAGCGCCCCTCAGGTGTTCACCAAAGTGATAGCGGTGGTTGTAGCTCTTCTGCAGAGATCAGGGGTACCAGTCTTCCCCTATCTCGAAGACTGGCTGTTGAAGGCGGGCTCGACCCAGGCAGTCATCTCCCACCTCCAGACTATGACGGACCTCCTGCACTCGCTGGGGTTCACTAAAAATGTGCCAAAGTCACACCTTACTCCCTCTCAGACGCTCCCTTTCATTGGAGCTGTTCTGGACACGGGTCATTTACAGGCTTATCCTCTCGAATGGCAAGTGTCCAGGATATTCAGGCTATGATACCAATGTTACAGCCTCCATCCTAGGTATCGGTCAGACTGTCTATGAGGCTGTTGGGCCTCACGGCCTTCTGCATCCTGCTAGTGACACATGTCAGATGACATATGCGGGCTCTGAAGTGGGACCTGAAGTTTCAGTGGGCGTAGCATCAGGGGAATTTCTCCCACATGTTCCAAATCTTGGAGGGAACGGCAAGAGACCTGTAGTGGTGGCTAGCGAACCATGATTGGGTCAGAGGCACACCTCTCTCTGTTCCCCAACCAGATCTTACAATAGTCTTAGCTTTGGTGGGATGAGCTATTAAGTCTTCAGGAGGCTGCTTCTTTGTCAATGCGTAGCAGATCTTGATGCAGAGAACGACCCATCGAGAGATGGTCAGTTTCTGCACACCCTAACCCATCTTCGCACCAACATACCCAATGAAGAGTTGGTTGTCCACCCGGAACTCTCTTGTGTGGTCAAGGTAGAACAACAACTCTCTTTTTGGGTCTAGACAGTGGAGTCGCTCCTCTTCTTCATCGGGATGTGGAGAAAGTGGGCATGGTGACAGATTGGCACACGTGAAATGCTGTTACCACTTTTGGCAGGAAAGAGACCCTAGTGCGGAGCACCAATTTGTTACAAAAAACTGATAGGAAGGGAGGTTTGGATGATAAAGCCTGCAGCACACTCCCCCTCCTGGCCAATGTAATCACCACAAGAAAGGCTGTTTTGATGGTGAGCAGCCTGAGGGGACAATTGTGTTAAGGCTCAGAGGGAGCACACATCAGAATTGGGTGAACCAAATTAAGGTTCCACTTAGGCATAACGAAAGGGGAAGGTGGGAAGATATGTACAAGAATTTTTGAGAAATCTGTTAATAATCGGAGGTTTAAAAAAGGAGGGTTGGTCAGGCAGCTGAAAGAAGGCACACAAGGCAGAAAGTTACCCTTTCGGAGTGCCCAGAGCAGAGCCCTGCTGGGCATGAGTCAAAATAAAAATGAAAATGTCAGAACGGGAGGCAGAAAGAGGATTAATAGGCTTTTCTGTATAATATGATACAAACTTTTTCCATCTGCAGGCGTATACCGTCTTGGTGGAGAGACGCCTGGCTGCCAGAATAACATTACCGACTTCGGGACGAAGGTCAAAAGCTATCAACTGCTGCTGCTCAATCTCCAAGCAAGAAGACGAAGAGTTGACAGGTTTGGGTGGAGGATCCTCCCCTGCTGCTACGACAGAAGATCCTCCCAAAGGGGCAGCCTGACCGGAGGATCGATGCTCATGTTCCAAAGCTCAGAAAAGCACTCTCTCCATGCCCAGTCCGTAGCCACAAGGATGACTTGGGCCAGTTGTTCATGATCTTCTTGAGAACTCTGGGCAGGAGTGGTAGGGGCGAAATGGCATACAGGAGGCCTGAGCTCCACTCGAGACGAAAAGCGTCTAGGAGCGAGAGCCACCTTGGAAACTCAAGCATGTAAAACTGCTGACATTACATGTTCTCGGCAGAGGCAAACAGTGTTGTGTCTTTTAGGATTGTCCCATTGATGTATACCCCACTTTTACATACATTGTCCCATCCACACGACAATAACAATTCTAAACAGGTGACCTTCTACCCTGTAGGTTGCACCTGTCTCCTCGACACCAGGCTCTAAGTATTCTATCATAATCCCTGTACCTGACGTACATAAACATGGCCACAGGCACTGCAGATTTTTTATGTATAAGGGTCACCACTTTTATCATCCTTGGCCAAAAGCCAGCTGTGCATGATCACACTTGTTTAGAATAGAATCTGTGATTGTTTTCAAAACATGTATGATTGTTTTCAAAACAACCATGGTTGTTTTAAAAACATATCGATTCTAGAAAAAACCCTGGCGTGACCACTTTAGTATAAAAGACCCTCACTCCCCCCTACAAATTAGAGGAGAATTTCTTCCAGGGTGAGATGGGGGTCCCGCATGCCGAATCTCCGACATGCAGCGGTCTGACACCCTTTGAGGATTGTCATCCTGAACGCAGAGACGGGGTCATTCATTCTACACCATCAGGTGTAAGGGCTAGTTCATCCCTAGGGGTTTCTTAGCTACAGATACACATAGCTATACGCCTATGCACCTACACATCCAGGTTAGGCTAGGTACATTTAGGAAAATTACTTAGGGCGCGCATTTTAGGAATATGCAAGTGCTACTGGTTTTATCTGAACTGCTTCTGTTCATCTCATTAGCACTATGGTAGAAATGTATCTACTAGTCATGATATTGGTACTAGTAATCTCTTTCGTATGGTTCTGTCTCCTGATTGTCGCAGTTCATATGTTTTACACCAGGCTGTCGCTGGACCAATAAATACTTATTGAAACGTTCTAATCACCATCCTGTGTATTTTGAGAGGAAGCGAGCTCGAGTGTCTGAGCGAAACGTACTGTACTGTTTTCCACGATCCCTGAGGAATCAGGGTTGTCATGTTCAGTGGTTGCCAGAAACTTCCTACACCACTGTAAGATACAAGGGGGTGGTAGTGGCACAGTATAGCCAGCTGGTGTAACGGCTGACATATCCTGCGGGGGTGTCAGGAAGCAGTTGGGACACCTATCCCTCAGTTTAGGTCACCCAAAATGCACAGGTCCACCAGGAAAATACCCTGATGTTACAGCCATGTCCAGAGAAGCAGGGCCTCTGGACAAAGGCTTCACAACCCCACCCCACCCTGTTTGTTGCAGTGGTGGTGTTGTCCGTGAACATTTGTATCAGCCTTTCCTTGATGTGAGGCAGAAAGGCTTTTATTACCAATCGGATCACTCAGAGCACCAACAGGTTGATGTGGAGTTTGGATTCTGCTAGAGACCAGAGTCCTCTGATCTTCACCACTCCCAGATGGCCTCCCCATCCAAGGAGCGATGCAACTGTCACTGGTCCCTGCACATGTTTACATAACACTACTCTCTTGACAGTCTTGTATGTAGGCACAGGCCCTTTCCCTGTTCGGTCCTGCAGGACTTCCTCATGGGAAATTGGTCCGAGGACCCACCTCCGGGGATGATATTGCTTTGTTTATCTATTCAAAGGTAAGGAATCTGTGGCTAGATATCTCTATCAGATGAACAAGTTACTTACCTTCGGTAACACCTTATCTGGTAAAGGCAATATCTAGCTGCAGATTCCTTTCCGACTCAAATCCGTCCTGCTCTGCGGACAGGATTCTAGGGCCAAGGCTGATCCCTTTCATAATCGTGGTTTAGACACACCAGTGTCAGTGCACTTCATGGCTCCACGCTTCTAGAGTAGAAAGTTGTGAAAAGAAACTGAAGTCTGTGCGCCGAGGTGGGGCCTATATAGGTGATGTGGACGTCTCTTCTGGCATGGACTACACAGACGATGCTATGTGGAGCCACCCAACGGCACCTACCAGCACACAGGGGTACTGTTTACGAAAAATCCTCCAGATCCAGTCTGACACATGTGGAAATTCAAAGGTAAGGAATCTGTGGCTAGATATTGTCTCTACCATATAAGGTGTTATCGAAGGGAAGTAACTTGTTCATTAAACCTAGTGAAGTGCTAGAACTAGTGGTTGATCGGGAAACATCTGTTACATCGCGGTGTTCACAACACAATACCTATACAATGCGGGTATTACAACGCAAGTCATTACAATGACTTGCGCTGGATGGCGCTCTAAGCTAAGGAATAGTATGATTTGCTATTCCAACACCTTCCCTACTGTAACGTAGGCAGGAGTTGGAATAGTAAATCATACTATTCCTAAGTCCAGTGCCCTCCAGCGCAAGTCGTTGTAACGACTTGAGTTGTAATGCCTACGTTGTAAAGGTCTCACGGTGTAAACACCGCGATGTAACATCGTATATTCATGGTTGATCTGGTCATGGTTGGACACTTGTTCTGATAAACTGTTGAGCAGTGGGGTGAGGAAATCCTACATGCTTTCTCTGACACTAGAATCATGGGTTAGCATAGCTAGAAAGAACTTATCAGAGGAAAGGTGCTAACAGTCCATGACTTAGCAAAGGCCCAACTATTTCTTTACATTAATGCATGTTTATGCTCCTGATAAGGTAACACTATTTATTTATTTATTTACTTACTTTTACCTTCAGAGTGGTTTTACATAGTGTTCCCATTCGGACATGACACTAGAACTGGACCATATTTCCACCTGACAGATCTTGAGACCAAGTACTGAGGATGGATTTTCTGAACGCTGTAGGATAGTTTATTAACAGGAGCATTTAATATTCTCGCAAATACTTCGAGGAATTTGTGTTTTATTTTTTATACTGCAAGTTAAAAGGAATGTACCTAAATGGATTTCTAACAGAATGGATAGATACAGACTGAGGTTGTGAAACATTAAGTGACTGTGGCCAGTGCCTAATTTGTAAAATAATAAATGTGTGTGATTATTATTTTCTGAGGAGGCCACTGTCCACTGCCACCAGTAGCGTTGCCCACTTTCACCACTGGACCCAACCATTAGCATCTTCCCAAAACTATTAGTGCCCCCTCTAGATACCATCAAGATTTCTAGTTAGGGACCATAGTAGTGTGTCTGAAGGGGAGATTTACATTTTGCAAATGTTGTTCTGGTTGTTCACACGAAGGTTTAATTCTTAACCTGACTGCAGCAAGCAAAGCAAGTAAGCTCGCCTTCATTAAAGGAGGTTGGGTGGGTGGGATCTACACACAGAGAAAATTTTAAATGTTGAAGAAAAGCCAAACAGTGCATTTTATATCCTATTATTTTTTCAATAATTGTCAGTATTTTCATGGACATCTTCAAAATTAGGGAAGTTTCTGGGATATGTAAAGGGGTGTTTTGTACTTCGATGTTAAGTTTAGAGTCTCTGTGTTCCTCTAGTTTAAACAAAAGACTAAAGTTTTATTTATTGTAGGGGACGCGTTTGGTGACTAGCTCTGTTGTACCTTATAGTCAGCATGGCAGCGTTAGCGCAACACAGCTGCTTCTGGGAAAGACAGCCAAGCAATGGTAGCACAGAGGTCATTTCATTTATAAATCTGTTTATTGGCGTTTAACAAGGTTTACAGTACATTTTGAAGCCAGAGTAACTTACATTAGTATTTGTATCGTTGGTATTTACCCAGGCAGGTGTACATTAATTAATGATGGGTGGGTGCATCTCCGTGTCCCATACCAACATTGGAGGCCTCTCGACAGTGGCGGTAACTATAAAGTCCCTGTTGGTATCATGCCGCAGAGAGACCACCCCAATTGAAAAGTGCTACTACTCTCCCCTAGTGTGTCTCCATAAACAGTTAGCAAACCATGGAATAACGGGGCAGAACTTCAAGTGCCCAATCGAAACAACAACAATAGTATCGTCTATCCCTGTCTCTTAGTCCGTCCCCCCTTCCCGGTGCCCCTTATACAAACTGCTTTGCATACAGTGTCACATTTGCTTTTGCGCCCCACCTGGTCAGCTATGCCCTCGCTACAATACTCCATGCCTCTCATCTGGGCTAGCTGGTGTCTGACCCCTCTAGGGGAGCGCCCACATCGCGCTCCAGACAAATCACTGCAGGATCCCCATCTGATCGCATCACGGTCTGCAGAAGTGCCTCCCACTGATTTGCTATGGGCGTCTTCCTGAGGCCTAGTGTTTCTTCCCTCAAGAGAGCCGTGCCCTCCGCCTTAGCCCACACCAGAAAGGAACCCCGCCATGCCCGTATATGTGGTGGATCAGCTGCTTTTCAGCGTTTAGTGAGCAGCCGCTTTGCCACCACTAACCCCAGGTCGATAAACCGAGAGGTGACTTTCATAGATGGAGTTCTGTGGAAGAGGTGTAACAGGTAGGCTGGCCATTTGAACGGGATATTGCGACCTGTGCATGCGTGGAGCGCCTCTCGCACTGTCTGCCGGTATGAACACAGTGCGGGACAGCTCCACAACATATGGATCAGTCCGGCATCTAGTTCCGCTCAGCGAGGGCAGCCCGCATCCGTACGATGGAAGTATCTGTTGATGGATTCGGGCGTGAGGTACGCTCTGTGTAAGATGAAGAATTGTATTTGGCGGAAACGCATATTCCTAGGGATCTTCGGCGGGCCTTGCAGTGCCCTGTCCCATTCCCTGTCGGTCATGGGCCGGGCCAAGTCCGCCTCCCATTTACGACACAGCGGGGCCAGACTGATCGCCGCATGCGTACGCAGGGAGGCCGCAAACCACCGAACCAGGTGCCTCCCCCGTCCCATTACATGGAGGTATTGTATCGTAAGATGTTGTTCCGGTTCCTCCTTGAGATCTCCCCATCAGCTCGTAAGCGTCGCTATCAAAGACCGGTGACGAAGAAAGTGGCCAGGAGCCAGCCCTGTCTCCTCCGGTAGAGAGGCGAACGAGAGGAGGGCACCCTCCTGGTAAAGATCCCCCAGCGTTTGTATGTCTACCGCTCTCCAGTCCACAAGTTCTGAGGCACTAAGCACCCCCTGCCCCCCAGGAGAACCCTCGAGCGGTATGGCCGGGGCGTAAAGAGTCCGGGCCCGGGTGAGATAGAGACTACCGCGGTAGCATTAGTAGGCCACCACCACAAGGAGGGGCACAGGCCACAACACTTTCGCGGCCGGGTGGAATAGTTTGATGATGTCAGCTAAAGGGAGGGGGGGTGCTGCAGTCGCCGTGTCATCTCGCCCTCTATCTGCCAACCACCGGGCTATCCACTGTAACTGCGCTGCCAGGTAATAATGCTCAAAGCACGGCATCGCAAGTCCCCCTTGGTCAGTGGGGTGGTACAGCTTGGGCAACGCAACTCTGTGGCGTGCATTACCCCATATAAAGTCCTGAAGTGACCGCACAAGGGCTGCAAAGAAGGATGCCGGTATATAAGTGGGTAGGTTAGCGAAGTAGTACAGGAGTCGGAGTAAAATCACCATTTTGATTAAGGCGACTCGCCCCGTGACCGTGAGGGGGAGGGTACCCCAGAACCGCATCTGGGTCCTGGCTGCTGCCACAGCTCTGCCCAGATTGCCCTCCACGAGATCCGCCGGCTGACGATATATCTGGATACCCAGATAACGGAAGGTATCCGGCCGCCATTGGACCGGCACGCCCCCAAGATGGTAGTTCGGGTCCGGAGTGTCGGCTCGGAACGCGTAGAGGCAGGACTTAGCAGCATTCACCCGGAGGCCCGAGAGAGCAGCAAAGTCGAGTAGAATGCGCTCCAGTTCGGTCGGGATGTGAGCCACATCTCTGACGAAGACCAGAAGATCATCCGCATAAAGTGATACCTGATGAGTCTCATCACCCAGAGGGATGCCCTCAGTCAGCACCTTGCGGAGCGTGGCGGCGAGGGGCTCTATTGCCAGCGCAAACAGGAGGGGCGAGAGCGGGCTCCCCTGTCTGATGCCATGGCAAATCGGGACGGCGTCGGAAATGTACGGCCCGATTCTCACCCTCACCGTGGGGTCCCTGTAAAGGAGGGCTGCCAGCTGGAGGAACCCGAGGCCCAACCCGTAGTGCGACAATGCCGCCACCAGGGACCCCCACTCCAGACAGTCAAAAGCCTTTTCAAGGTCCAGAACCAGACAGCCCGCCCCAGGCCATTGCTGCACACTGTTGGTAGCCACCCGGAAAAACCGCCGCAAATTGAGGGAGGTGCTACGCTTAGGCACGAAGCCATTTTGGTCGCCGTGCACCGGCACCGGCGGCGCCAGCCGCTCCGTCAGCACCTTGGCCAAGATTTTGTAGTCCACATTAAGCAGGGCAAGGGGGCGGTATGACCCCAGGTTGGTGGGGTCCCGTCCGGGCTTGAGCAGAGATACCAAATAGGCCTCTCGCATGGAAGCGGGCAAGGTACGCTCTTCAAGAGCAGCAAGATAGAGAGCGTGTAGTTTGGGTACTAGTTACTCCCGATAGGTCTTGTAGTACTCCGCTGGGAGCCCATCAGGTCCCGGCGCCCTCCCAGAGGCCAAAGAGGTAACCGCCTCTCCGATCTCTTCCACGGTGAGGGGGCGCTCGAGCGACTCCCGATGCTCATCTGGGACTGTGGGCAGACAGGCAGCCTCCAGAAACCGATCCAGGTCCTTCGCCTCCCGACACCCCGCCGAACGGTACAGGGTCGCATAATGCTCCGTCATTGCCTTATGAATCTCCCACTGTGTGTATACCAGCGACCCGTCGGACCCAGAGAGTGGGAGCCCAACACCCTGTCGAGACGGACGTGAAGGTCGTGCACCGATTAGTACGAGTAGATGCGGTCGTCGGGGTGCAGGCTGCGCCACATATCAAATAAGGCCCAATGCGACAACCAGTCGGTAAGGGTCCTCGCGTTCGAAACCGCCTATGTGTTACGGAGAGGCGTAAAGGACCTATCTAGGTGTGTGTCAAGGACTGAGTTGAAGTCCCCGCCCAGTAGCCAGGGAAGACCCGCATATGGTGCCAGCACCATGGACAAGTGAGCAAGAAACAACGGCTGCTCAGCATTCGGGACATAGTAATATGTGTTGGCCATTAAGCCTCCCACGAGCCAAGGTGTATCGCCCTGCCGGTTCAGCTACTACATCTGTGCATGTAAACGGTGTGCCCGCCCTCACCCAGATCAGTGTGCCTCAGGCGTGTGCGGAATACGTGGTCCCGAAGAGCTGACCCCTCCAACGGGCACGCAGCCGCTCGAGCTCAGGCTGCGTCATGTGAGTCTCTTGGAGGAGGGCTATGGCCGTCTTATGCCGTTGCAGATAAGCAAAAATGGAAACGCGCTGGTGTGTGCATACCCTGTATGTTCCATGTGATTACGTCGGTGGTAGCCATCTAGAGCAATTAAGGGCTGCATGGGCAACGGGGCCGGGGTCTGATCGAACAGGGGAATATAGGCTCCAAGTGTCATGCCGGTGTGCTGCAACAAAAAACCGAACAAAAGAACTTTTGTGTACTGCTGAGCACACGTGATGAAGATCAATAACTGTGTAACCATCAGGGCAAATCCCCAAATGGGCATTCGTCCAAACTGCAAGCTAAACGCTTATGGAGTGAAACTAAGCCAGGTAATGGCTAACGGCTGCGCGGTGTGGCTGTAGCTAACGCAAGCTGCTCCCCCGCTGCGTTACCCCTGCATTCGCTATAGGTGCCTTCTGTGATGCAGGTGTTACTGAGTGTATGCGAGTAGCCTAACTGTGTCTATCTACACAGTCTGCCGCTGACCTCGCATAACGCATGACCCCCCCCCCCTGAGTAGGACTTCCCGCCACCCCACTCGTACGAGGCGACCCAGCGAACTTAACCGCGCCAGCCCACAGCACTGCACCACATCATACATGGGAACCTGTCAACCAACAGTCACCATGACACATTGTCCAACTCATGCCGACCCACGCACTAGCGGGCGCCGCCACCTCACTGCTCTTGGCTCACACAATGGGGTGTCACCAGCGGCATAACTTGATCTTCTGAGAGCATGGTGGACGGGGAAGACTATCTGCTGGTCTCGGGTTCGCTATGTCCGCAAACTTCCACTTCACCCTGGCTGCTCGTAGACCCTAGGGTTGCTACCGCCTCCAGGGCTCCCTGACGCTCCAGCCGTATCCTTTCCGGACTGGGTGCCACAACAGGGCCCGACCCCGCATCCCTGCGGGACTCCCTCCGCCGCCGCGGTCTCCTCTCCGGTCGTCCACCAGCTCCCGGGTCTGGGGGCCTCTGTCCTCCGCACTGCCCCGTCTCCTCCAGCCAGTCCCAGACATCGGATGGGGCGTCGAAAAAACGAGTCCCCTCCTTCGTGACCACCCTGAGACGCAACGGGAACAGCAGGGAATATGGGATCTCCAGGTCGCGCAGCTGGCGTTGCACTGCCAGATAGCTGCTCCTCCGCTTCTGCACTGTCGCCGTGTAGTCCGGAAAAAACATCACCTGCCCACTTCCAACTGTGATTGTGCCCAACTTCCTGGTCTCACGAAGCACCACGTCCCTGTCCTGGTAATTGAGGAGTCTGAAAAGGAAGGGTCGTGGCCGGGCCCCGGGCCTAGGCCTCCGTGCCGGGACCCTGTGCGCCCGCTCCACCACGAACTGCGGAGAGAGCACCCCCGGGGGAAGCATGTCCCGGAGCCACCCCTCAACAAACTGTTCCGGGTTCCGCCCCTCCTCGCCCTCCGGTAGTCCCACCACTCGAACATTGTTGCGCCGAGAGCGACCTTCCGCATCCTCGGCGCGGTCCTCCAAGGCATGGACACGGTCGATCAGGTCTTGCAGGGCTATAGTGTGATTACGCACCACAGGCTGGACATCCTGGAGCGTTTGGCGTTGTTGGGCAACTGATTCCGCCAACTTGCGGTGGTCCGCATGGAGGAGAGTGAAGTCCACTGTAACTTTGTCAATCCAGGACTCCAAGGAGGCCCTTGTCTGCTCCAAGGTGGAGCCAATCCTTTCCACTGCCGCCAGTACTGTGTCTATTTTTGCCGCAAGTGTTGCCGCCTGAGGCTCCACGCTTCTCTCGTGACGTCCCGGCACGGAACCCAGGCCGTCCGCCTGCGACCGGCCACCATACGACTTATTCCGCAGCCGGCCCATGACCAGCTGCTGTGCTGAAGGCATTCGCTGGCAACCCCGGCACCGGACGGGCGATCTGGGCCCAGGCTCCTGTCCCACCGTGGTATCGGAGAGTTGACACCACTTTCCCTCCTCTAGTGTGGGGAGGAGGGAGAAGGGAGGGGGAAGAGCTGGGACCCTCCCGAGAACGGCCACGGCCACCTTCCAGTAGATGCCGGCCGCCTCGTGCTATCCCCGCAGTGCACCAGTATCCCCCGCCGTGCACCTCTCCTCTGTCTTAACGTCTATGTCCCGCGTTGATCAGGTCTAACAATTGGTTACCTCCGCTGTCGGCATCCGCTGCTCCTGGGCCACTGGTAGGTGAGGGGCACCCCCTCGCCGCTATAGGCTCGGTATAGACAACAGCACGGCCCAGGCGGCACTCCAGTCCCAGCTATGCCAGGGCCCTCCACACTATTGTCGCCCGCAGGGATGCTCCCTATGCAAAGAGTCCCCGCTGGCCCGCCAGCTCCCGCAGCCCAGATCGCGTCTCTCCCGCCTCTTCCGTTCCGCTCTGTATACACACAGGCTTAGGCCACACCGCTATGCGCCGGTTCCTCAGGGGGCACGCAGCAAGCCCAGATGCTCTCCTCGTTGCAGCGCCAAGGCGGCTCCCCCCTCCTCCACAGCCGCTCACCCCACTGTCCTTGCCCTGTCTGGCCACTGTCCACTAACCAGGCCTCTGGCTGCAGGCCCCTCGAGTCCTGGGTCTCTGTTTCATTTCTGCAGGCGTTAGGGCAGTCCACCACTCCACAGTCCTCCGCATCTACCTCCGCCGGGCCTGCCACTTCACTGCAGCACGCAGGGAGGCCCGCCTCACTCCCCAGGCCGCCCCGCTGCGCCCCTCAGCCTCGCCAGTGTGCTGAGGTCGGGCCCTCGCGACTCACCCGGGCAGCTCCATCAGGCAGCCAGCCAGATCTCTTGTGGAGGCACTCCCAGCAGAAATACCGGACGGCACGCCGGGGGTATCGCTGCAGATCTGCTCCACAGCCGCGTCTCGACAGTGCGCGCTCCGTGTCACCGCCAGCAGGCAGCAGCCGCTTCCGAGTTCTCCCCGCATTCAGCGCTTGACCGATCTCATCTGACGGGCCGCAGCGTCTCTGGCAGGTCACCGTCTCTGTCACACCCCGCCACCACTTGCACCGGCCTCCGTGCTGGGAAAGCCAGTCGCCGTCCCGCCTCCGCTGCAGGGATCTCGGCCCGCGCGGCCCAGATGCCTCGTGGCAAGCCGCTGGCTGGAGATACACCCCCCCCCCCGCGGCCGGTCGCAGCTCACTGCCCGCTCCTCCTTCCTCACCGGCTCCAGCTTCAGCGCTGCATAACTGGAGCAGCGGGCGGTCACTTTCTCCGGACTTCTCCGTGGGGTGACAGGAAGTCAAGATGCCACGGCTGGCGGTGTCCGTGGTATTGAATAACTCAGCAGACAGGACAATTATCAGGATGATGGCACCGGGCGGCAGGAGCTTCACTCACTGGCGACCATCTTGCAAGCGCGCCACCTAGCGCCCCCATGGTAGCACAGAGGTCATGACATCTTTCCAGCAGATGCCTTGACTCAGAACCCGGGCTTCTTCTAAATTGTTCTTTAGAAAATACTCAGTGATTCAGGTTCGGGGTTTAACCTGGACTGGGAGGGACAAATATCCATAACCGACCCCTATGACATTTGATTGTGGTGTTTGGGTTCTGATCATCAGTTCAAGTCCTTTGAGTCATGTCAGAGATGAATCCCTAGGCTATCATGGAGCAGAAAGCCAATCTCTTTGTGACCAGGGCCAAGGATGGTAGCAGTAGGCATCATTCTAGGCCTCTTTCCAGATCTCTGGCGTCATCGGAGTTGACATCCTCCCACAAAGAACATAAGGAAAGGAGGAGGCATGGAACCAGACACAAGAGAGGTAGGTAACAAAGACATTTCTTTGACTCTTCTTTGGAGACAGATTTTGGTGTAATCAACTTCCCACAAGAGCCAACACCACTGGAGGTGTCAGCACCGCCACTGGCACCATAGCTGTACTTGGTCTTCCCAAAGCAGATCCTGTGCCATATTTAAGCATCTTGTTTGGCATTTTGTAGCATTCAGTGGCCCCCTTGGGAGTGACTTTGGGCTCCATAGGACCTCCGGGGATGCCATATTGGTGTCCATCCAGGCCGTTTCCTCCCAGCTCCCTTCTCCCTTTTTCTGTCTCTACAAATGGTGCCACTGACATCGCCTATGGCACCCACACCGCTTTCAGCATGACCTTTCCCATTGGTGTCACTGATTCTATCCCCTGCTACAGCTTCAGCACCTGATATAGTGAAGATACCGTCTGCACCAAAGCCCTCTTCAGGCTCCCAAACTTCCAGTTCAAAGGCTCAGGAGAGATTATCGGCATTTACTTGAAGAACATCAGCTGTTCATCAGTTATGTAGGCAGTAGGAAAGGAAGGTAGTACAACAGGACCATGGAATAGCTTTGGCATTAATATCTGCTATGGCAAGGCTCACAAAAAAGCCCCAGAGGGCATTTGCACACATTTCACAAGAGGCAAATCTTCCACTTCTACTCTGGCTTGTGTGGTTCCCGTTAGTAACATTTGCAGAAAGGCCACTTGGGCATCCGTTCACCCTTTAGCTAAGCACTACTGCTTGGGTTCGGAGGTGAGAAGAGATGGTCATTTTGCCTCTGTACTCCAGGACTTCCTAGTTTTAACAATCCTTTGAGATCCTCTATCCCAGATGTGGGTATTGCTGGGGAATTTGTGCAAGAGGTGTGGAATCTGCAGGTTGAGGTATCCATCAGAAGTAAAAGTTGCTTACTTTCTTTTGGTAACATTATTACTGGTGAATACTTCAGTTACCTGCAGATTCTTCACCGATCCCTTCCACCTCCCCTTTGATGGTGGATGGTTATGGGTCAAGCCATAATAAGATTCCAGTTTTCTGTTGTTGCCCTACAAGTCTTTCATGATGTCAGTCTCATCTTTCTGCTTCGGCAGTGTCGAAAATATTGATGAGATCCTGATGTTGTCATGATGGGTTGCTACATGGAGTCGAGGACGTCCAGGAGCATTATGTTCGAGGCATATGAGCTGCAGATTACACACTATGCATAGATCGCCATCTGGTGTTGGGCCCGGATGTTGCACTTGTTTTTGTCTTGGAAAGTCTTTGGAAGTCACGAGGTAGGTGACTCCTCCTTTGGATCATAGTGCGCATAGGCATCAGCTCCATCCTCAGATTGTTTTTTCCGCCATCGGGCTCGGATGTGTTCTCGCGCTCCAGTTCGGAACCGTTAACGGTTTTCTCTTTCGACGCGCAATCCTTCCTTTCTCGACGGTATTGTTTCGATCGCGTTTCCTCACTCCACGTGACCCTTCAACTTCGAAGTCTTCGATTCCGGTCATCGACGTAGGCCTTCGGGCCTACCTGGTTCTCATCTCCGGCTCATGGAAAGGACGCCATACAAAAAGTGTCCTCGATGTGGGTCGAAGTTTCCCCACACTGACCTAGATGAG
The DNA here is from genome assembly GCF_964204655.1 of Triturus cristatus. Lineage (NCBI taxonomy): Eukaryota > Metazoa > Chordata > Amphibia > Caudata > Salamandridae > Triturus > Triturus cristatus. The sequence continues at coordinate 731,105,075 of NC_140585.1, read as the reverse complement.
GTGTGTAACCTCTGCCTCTCACCGGAGCACGAGGCCAGAGACTGTCCAGCTTGCGCCTCCTTCCGCTCCAAGAAAACGATCCGGTACCGACGAGCTAGAAGAACAATGGCTCGCTCGTCATCTTCGATCCCCAACGACATCTTCTAGGAAGGCGTCGATGTTCCGGAGCAAGTTCGGGTCGAAGAAGCCATCATCAGCGCCTCCAAAGCAGATGACTCCGACACCGAGGACATCACTCCAGCTCAAAGGGCAGTGAGTACAGACGTCAACCCCGACCCAAACCTCCCCTCGACACTATCAAAAAAGGCATCTGAAAGAAACACGTTAGTTAGATTCCTCACCTTAGAATATCCCCAGGCGCCAGACTGGATCCGGAAGATTTTTCGTCAGCAATACCCCTTGCGCGTCGCTAGGCGTCGTCTGCGGCTCCGCGTCCATCGTCGGCGTCGTGCGCCGGAATGACGTCGTCGGAGTACTTAGACGCCGCCCTCGCGCGCTGACGTCAGTTCTTCTTTTTTCCGCGCCAGTAAGCGCAGATCCGGGAGAGCTACCCCTTTAGTCAATTTTTGACTAACTTTTTTGACTCTTTTTGGTCAATTCTCGACTCTGGTGCCGGTAGGATGCCAGGTTTCAAGTCTTGCGATGACTGTCACCGACTGATGTCGGTGACCGACCATCACCGCCGGTGCCTGTACTGCTTGGGCCTCGACCACGACGCGGCGTCGTGCTCCGATTGTATGGCCCTGACCTCGAAAGCTAGGCGGGAGCGGTCCCGCAAGCTTCTCGAGCTTCGCCACTTGGCTCTGCGTCGCTCTCGATCCCGGGCCAGGAGGAGGTCCAAGGATCGGTCGCGGAGCCGCACTCGACATCGTCACTCGTCTGGCTCGAAGTCTAAGGGTAAGTCGAGGCACTCCAAGAAGTCCAAGAAGCGACACCGCTCTTCGGACTCCCCTCGCCGGTCCGGGTGGTTCCATCCCCGCGGCTCTGCGCAAGTCCCCATACCCGACGGTCCCTGGGACTGACGCGACGCCAGCGGAGTTCAGTGCCTTCCTCTCGGCCATGAGGAGCCTGGCCCCGCCGTCGACGCCCGCTGGCGCGCCTTCGGGCCCCGCGGACTCGACTGGGCGACCTCGCATGCCGGCGGCTCCGGCCCCGGCGCCGTTGGAGGCTCCGGCCCCGACGCCGCAGGTCCCCGACGGGCCCGAGCCTGGGCCCCCGTCGACGCCGGTCGACCTCGTTACGCCTCCTCCACCGGCGCCGACACCGATACCATCCCCGACGCCGGCTCCGGTCGACGTCGATCTCCGGTTCAGCCCCTGTCCGGTCCCGACGCCGATGCGGCGCCGCATCCGACGCCGCTAGAGACACATATTGTCTATCGACCGGCTCCGATCATTCCTCCTGTTTACCAGGAATCGGATGACGGGGGCGACTGGGAGGGGTCTGATGACCCTATGGCCCTTCAGAGCCAACTTGCGCACTTCGGAGGAGGGTGCAGCTTTTTCTGTGGTGCTGCGCAAGGCAGCCGAAGCCCTTGGGCTTGAGCTGCCTGCCGTGGCTGTGAGGACTAACATCCTCACTGAGGTGCTTCAGTCTGCCGCATGCTCCACTGAGCCTCTGCTGCCATTCAATGAGGCCCTCACTGACGTTCTGCAGGGCACCTGGTCCAAGCCCTCCACAGTCCCTCCTGTGGATAGGAACGTTGCCAGGCGCCACCGCCCTGCTCCGGGCGACCCCAGTTTTCTGTCCCAACACCCCACCCCCGAGAGTTTGGTTATCCAGGCCTCTACCTCCCAATCCTCCTTCCCGTCCGCTCCTCCGGACCGGGATTCCAAGAGACTGGAACAGTTTGGTAAGAAGCTGTTCTCTTCGCTCAGTTTGGGCCTGCGGTCTTTGAACACCGCCTGTCTCTTGGACCGTTATTCCCACTCTCTGTGGGATGCGGTGGAGGACGTGCTGCCACTGTGCCCGGAGGAGGCCCGGGCGCGGCTTTCCTCGGCCCTGGCCGATGGGAGAGATGCAGCGCGCCATGCTATCCGATGTGGACTCGACACTACGGACTCGCTGGGTAGGGCGATTTCTACCACGGTGGCGCTTCGACGTCACGCCTGGCTGCGGTCCACGTCTTTTTCAGGGGATGTCCAGAGCACCCTCATGGACATGCCTTTTGATGGCGCTCGCCTTTTTGGTGACAAAGCGGACAGTGCGCTGGCTCGCTTCAAGGACTCCCGGGCTACGGCCACGTCCTTGGGCCTATCGGCCCCGCGGCCACAAACTTCCGCTTTTCGCTCCTTTCGTGGCCAAGGAAGGGGCACCTCCTCACGTCCGCCTAGCCACCGGCCGCAGAACCAGCCTGCACGCGGTCGCGGATGTGGTTTCCGCCGAGGCGGTACCGGAGGACGACGCGGTCAGTCCACATCCACCCCGGCAGCATCCGCCTCAAAGCCTTCCTAGTCCGAGCTTTCAGGCCCATTCCACGCCAGTGGGCGGCAGAGTTCGCCATCACCTGCTCCACTGGCGTTCCATCACGTCGGACAGGTGGGTGCTGCAAATCGTCCGAAGGGGCTACTCCCTCCCCTTTGAGACGACCCCTCCAGCCATGCCACCGCAGCACCACCGTATCTCGGGGGATCATTTGAATCTTCTCCACGAGGAAGTTTCGGCCCTCTTGGCCAAGGGGGCCGTCGAGCGCGTTCCGAGCCCAGAAGTAGGTCGTGGTTGTTATTCCCACTACTTTCTGGTTCCCAAGAAGGGCAAAGGGGGCCTACGCCCTATCTTGGACCTCCGGAACGTCAATGCCTTCCTCCGAAAGGAACGGTTCAAAATGTTGACTTTGGCTCAGGTTCTAGCTGCCCTAGACCCTGGAGACTGTATGGTAGCGTTGGACTTGCAGGACGCATATTTCCACATCCCCGTCCTGCCGGCCCACCGGCGTTACCTGCGGTTCACGGTGGGTCAGGAGCACTTTCAGTTCACCGTGCTCCCCTTCGGCCTTACCAGTGCCCCTCGGGTGTTCACGAAAGTGATGGCGGTGGTCGCAGCTCATCTGCGCAGATCAGGGGTTCCAGTCTTCCCCTATCTCTACGATTGGTTGTTGAAGGCGGGCTCGCCCCAGGCAGTCGTCTCCCACCTCCAGACTACGGCGGATCTCCTGCATTTGCTGGGGTTTTCCATCAACGTGCCGAAGTCACACCTGAGCCCCTCTCAGAAGCTCCTCTTCATCGGAGCGGTTCTCGATTCGGCGCAGTTCCGGGTCCATCCACCGGAGCAGCGGGTCCGGGATATACAGGCCCTGATTCCCATCTTTCGGCCTCTATCCTGGGTTTCGGTCAGGCTAGTGTTGCGGCTTCTGGGGCTGATGGCCTCCTGCATCCTACTAGTGCATCACGCCAGGCGGCGCATGCGGGCTCTGCAGTGGGACCTGAAGTTTCAGTGGGCCCAGCATCACGGCAACCTGTCCGACCATGTCTTGATCTCGGAGGGCACTGCACAGCAGTTGCAGTGGTGGCTCACGGACCGCGATTGGGTCACGGGCAAGAGCCTCTCCCTACCCCTACCGGAGCATGTCGTAGTGACGGATGCGTCCCTCCTGGGATGGGGTGGCCATATGGGAGAGGCGGAGATCAGAGGCCTCTGGTCTCCGGCGGAGTCTCGCCTCCACATCAACTTGTTGGAGCTGCGAGTGATCCGACTTGCACTGAAAGCCTTCCTTCCCTCTGTCCGGGGAAGTGTCGTGCAGGTGTTCACGGACAACACCACCGCCATGTGGTATTGCAACAAACAGGGCGGGGTGGGGTCGTGGACCCTTTGTCAGGAGGCTCTGCGCCTCTGGACATGGCTGGAACACCAGGGCGTCACCCTGGTGGTTCAACATCTGGCGGGCTCTCTGAACGCCAGAGCAGACTAACTCAGCCGCCGGTGCATGATGGATCACGAATGGCGTCTGAACTCCGAGGTGGCGCAAGGTCTCTTTCAGCAGTGGGGAGAGCCTTGGTTAGATCTATTCGCCACCGACGAGAACGCGCAATGTCAGCAGTTCTGCGCGTTGGAATTTCCAAGGCGGCACTCGCTCGGCGACGCTTTTCGTCACGAGTGGAGTTACGGTCTGTTGTACGCCTTTCCGCCTATACCACTTCTGCCCAGAGTGCTGAAGAAGATCAAGCGCGACCGGGCCCAAGTCATCTTGGTGGCTCCGGATTGGGCACGAAGGTACTGGTATCCCGAGCTACTCAGTATGTTGACCGATCCTCCGATACATCTGCCCCTTCGGGAGGATCTTCTGTCGCAGCAGCAGGGGACGGTCCTCCACCCGAACCTGTCCAGCCTCTACCTCCATGCGTGGAGATTGAGCGGCAGCAGTTGATGCCATTTGACTTGCCTCCTGAAGTCTGTGATATCATTCTGGCAGCCAGGCGTCCCTCCACAAAGTCGGTATACGCCTGCCGGTGGAACAAATTTGTGGCATGGTGCACAGCAAAGGCTGTGGATCCCCTTTCCGCCCCTCTTTCTGAGGTTCTCCTCTTTCTTCTCTCTTTGACCCAGCAGGGCTCTGCCCTGGGCACCTTGAAAGGTTATCTTGCTGCTCTCTCTGCCTTCTTACGGCTTCCAGATCAGCCCTCTCTTTTCAAGTCCCCTGTAGTGTCACGCTTTCTTAAAGGCATTACTCACACGTTCCCTCCTGTCCCTTTCGTAATGCCTCAGTGGGACTTGAATCTTGTCTTGACATTCCTGATGTGCGCTCCCTTTGAGCCTCTTCACGATTGTCCTCTTCGTCTTCTAACTCTTAAAACTGCTTTCCTGGTAGCCATCACCTCGGCTAGACGGGTGAGTGAGCTCCAGGCTCTATCGTCCAAGCCTCCTTTACTATCTGTTCATCCGGACAAGGTTGTCCTTCGGCCTCGTCCTTCCTTTCTACCGAAAGTGGTGACCCCCTTTCATCTTGGGCAATCTGTCACCTTGCCCACCTTCTTTCCGCCTCCGCATCCTTCCAAAGAGGAAGAGCGGCTCCACCGTCTGGACCCAAAACGTGCGCTCTCCTTTTATTTGGACCGCACTAAACAGTTCCGAGTGGACGACCAGCTTTTCGTTGGCTACGAGCGGGGGCAAAGAAGGGAAAAGCTGTACACAAACGGACCATCTCCCGGTGGGTCGTTTTGTGTATAAAAATCTGTTATTCCTTGGCAAAAAAGGAACCGCCTGTTGGGCTGCGTGCCCATTCTACTCGGGCCACAGCGGCTACTACTGCTTTGGGACGGGGAGTCCCTTTGCAGGACATCTGTCAGGCGGCAGCGTGGGCTTCGCTGCACACGTTTGCCAGGCATTATTGCCTAGACAGCCAAGTCCGGAGGGATGGCTTCTTTGGCCGTTCTGTCCTCCAGGACTTTCTGGTGTGATCTTGGTTCGCAGACCCACCACCGGGGTTGGTATTGCTTGGGTATCTTGTAGGAGAGTAGGGTCTGCAATCCTATGATCACCCAGCTTTTTTGCTTTTGCTTCATTGGTTTACGACTTTCTCCGGCTGTGGGCCTGCCAATCAGACCCACAGCCTAGCTGTTCTCTCTCGAAATTAGCAAACATGTACGTTAGGTGCATCCACTAATTGGAACTGGGCCACCTTGTCAGTCCCTGTCTCAGCATACCACAGGTATCCAGGGCATCGGTGTACCCAGGGCCTACCAAGGGCCGAAGCATGTATTATGCCACCCCTGGAATGGCCGCCCAAATCTGACACAACTGGCTGCACGACAGCTGGGGCCACGTGGTGTAATCACCCGTTGCTGTAGGTGTAGTATTCCTACACCTAAACCCTAAAATGGACACATGGATTCCTATCAGTCACTCCTATAGCAGGCCTCATCAATCCTGAAGGCAGAGTGCAGGGAACCATGTGGGACGGTGCTCTGGCGCGAGCTGAGCCCGTCGACGGCTTGCGGAACCAAGTCCTAATAGCCGTTCCATGGTGACGCGGGCCAACTACTTTTAATGCATTATAATCCTTGCGGTTATTTGCTAACTTTGGCATCGCATCACCTATACATGTCGAGTAAGGTGTCATACGAATGGGAATACGAACCCCTCGCCAGTCCTGGTGACGGGGTTAGCATTCCCCCCTTTTAGAGGGACACGACATGGAAGTAACCTTGAACCCCGGTTAAAGTTGACTCAAGCCTCAGCATCACAAAATGGATGCTGCCACCAGACACAAGTCTGACCTCCTGCTGCTGGGGGACCTTCCAGCAAGGGGAGCTTGGACAAAGGGTTTCCTGTCGAGGGCGGTGTTAGCACCGTCCCAGACAGGGTTTGTGTATCCCAGGTAGGCAGGGCTGAAAGGAAGGTGATTGCAAGTGGCACCCCGGTGCTCACTGTGCATAGCCCGGCTCAAACCAGTTTCGGGGGCACACCAGCCCCTGAGCTGGCGCGAAGCCGGACAAAGGATAGGGGTGTAACCACCCCCTTCCTGGCTCCACCCATAGGTAGAACCTAGTCACGGGCCAGCCCCTTTTCTTAGAATAAAGGTAGGAGCGAGTCCCCTTCCCAAATTGGATAATCAGATAATCGGATAACTCCGAATCACGAACTACTTTCCACGAAAGGAACTCTTGACTATTTCTGAAGACTCTCCCTTGTGGCTAAGGAGTAGCCACCCTGCGCCAGCAGGCACCATCTAAGCGCTTGCGGTTTGCTGTAAGTCTCTCCTACGGATCAAGACTGCCCAGCTCGACGAGACCCGAGTTCCCTGCCATCTCTGACCTTTTACCTCCCTCATCAGCTCAGCTGAGAGTCGTAGGTGTGACGAGACCTGCGGGACCGGCTATCTTCAGAACCTGCACGACGCTTATCTAGCACGCCCACCGAGGGACCCTCGAGTGAGTGCACCTAGGGTTTGAGAAGCCCTAACCCTGAGCAGCTCCAGCATCGAAGTCTGCCTCCCCGAGATCTGCGTGGGGGCCCTTCCGCTCCTTGTTGCTCACCGCGTTGTTCGACCACTTGCCGACCGGCTTGTGGCCCTCTTCACGACGCACCACGATTGTTTCATCACTAGTCTGGTTGCTCCAGACTGGCTCTTGCTCCCCTTCAACAGAGGAGGACCACGGACCCTCCTGGTCCACTCCCGACGCCATCTTGACTCCCCCGCTTGGGTGGCCACTGCCAAGATCCGCTGCCCCTTCCTGGGCCCAGCATCATCGACAGCAGACACCTTCGTGGGACAGCTCGCCCTCCATCCTGGTCGCCGCCGCGCCTCCTGGTCCGAGGAACAGCCGAGTCCGACGTCACCCACTCACCTGGTCGAGGTGACTTCAGCCGGTACCCTCCTGGTACCCACACGATCGCTGGCTAGCGGTTGAGAACTGAGTCCCCTCTGCTTTCAGGTTTTCCTTCACCACCGATCCAGGCTTGGATCGCTCTGAACATCGTCACTGGTCGCCTGCCAGCAACTTCTTCTTTCGGGCTCCTGAGACTACACGAGGACTCCCGACATCTTGACGAACTTCACGCAGCCGCAGCCTCCGGGCTAGGTAACTCGAGCATCTCGGTGCTCCATCGCAGGTTCGCTTTACAAGTGTCCAGTTCCTTTTTCGTTTAGTCCCACTGATCGGATCGCTCCGGAATCAGTATCTCCAGACTCTAACCATTCGCATTTCACTGTTAGTGTAGATGGTTTCTCGTGCCCCTCGGGCATTTGTGTAAATTGTGCAACTGAAGTATTTTTCTAAGAGTTTTGTAGTGTGCTTAGCTCCCTGACTCATAAAGAGCCAGGGTAGTCTTGTTATAAATAAATATCCTTTTATTTTCATAACAACTTGTGTGGTGTCCTTTCACTTGGTGTTCAAGGGGTATATGTGATGGTAAACAGCTGGCTTAACACGCCCTCTAGAGTTTAGCCTAAAGACTGCTCGTATCCACGCTACTAGGATAGCTGGTCTAAAAGGTTGACTTACAACCAATCATCAATAAGGGTCGTTTGGAATGATACACAGTGATCACTAGAATAGTGAGCACTACATATCAGGCCAACTTCTCACATATCTATTCTAAGGTGAGGAATCTAACTAACGTGTTTCTTTCAGATGAACAAGTTACTTACCTTCGGTAACGATGTATCTGTAAGAAACATTAGTTAGTTAGATTCCTCACCGACCCACCCATCCTCCCCGTTCTGCGAACTGACATCTAGGGTTAAGGCTATCCCTTTCAGGGCCCTAGAATTTTTTGGCACCAGTGTCGGTCTCTTGCATGGCTCTGTGTTCCTGGCGCGGAAGGCTATGTACAAGAACTGACGTCAGCGCGCGAGGGCGGCGTCTAAGTACTCTGACGACGTCATTCTGACGCCGACGACGGACGCGGAGCCGCAGACGACGCCTAGCGACGCGCAAGGGGTATTGCTGACGAAAAATCTTCCGGATCCAGTCTGACGCCTGGGGATATTCTAAGGTGAGGAATCTAAATAACTAATGTTTCTTACAGATACATCGTTACCGAAGGTAAGTAACTTGTTCTTCGGTGCCACCTTCACCTTCGGGCCCAGGTGCACACCGAGACACTGCTTCCCATGCCCAGCCTTCGGGCCCGGTAAAGAAGCCTTCTAAGCCTTTAGGCGACTCGGGCTCGAGTCAGTCTACACTCGGTGCCGAAAAACATACTCAGGCACCGAAAAAGAAGACGTCCTCTTCCTCATCCACGCCGACCGCTGCTTCTAAGCACTCGGCGTCGAAGGCTAGCACCGGTTCCTTGGCACTGACAACACCCTCGAAGCCGACCAAAAAACGACCACCAAAGGGCCTCGACTCCCATTCTTCGAAGCCAAAGACATCGGAACCGAAAAAACAACAACAGGTTCCATCAGATAAAGACACTGCAAAACTGCACGGTTCCAAACCTAGAACTGCTACCGAGTCGGCTCCGAAAAAGCTTACGGCACCGAAGCCGTCGACTCCGAAGGATCTGCCTCCCACTGAAGAACTGTTTCGTCCAGATCCTACCCAAAAGACCTTTGTGAAGGATCCTAAGACTGGTCACTTAATGCTTACCATCAAGAAAAGAGCCCTAGAAATGCCTGCACTGGCACCACCACCGAAAAAGAGAGACTTTGCTACCTCTCCATTAACGATCCCTTCTCCTCTTCCTCCTCCTCCTCCTCCTCCACCACACTGCTCTCCTACACCATCACTTACCCCAGTAGATGATGATGATGATGACAACACCTCAGATGATGCAGGGGGAGGTGCGGACGATCAACCCCTTGGGGACCCTACCCCTACTGGCTCCCCAGACCCCTGGGATGATTACAGTGTCCCCGACGTCCCTTACACCCCACAAGATGACATCTATCCCTCCAGGCCTTCCCCTCCAGGGGACAATATCGGCTTCAACCAGCTCCTTCACAGAGCTGCCCAGTACCACGGGTTTGCCCTTCATACAGACCCAGTAGAGGAAGATTTTCTCATGGACACTTTCGATACCACACAAAAGGTCCACCTCAACTTTACCCATGCTTAAAGGAGTCATTAAGCATGCCCCAGAGATCTTTAAAGACCTAGTCAGGGCTCGAGTCATCAACCCGAGAATAGAAAAAAAGTATAAGGCTGCTCCTACTGATCCAGCATACATTAAAGGCCCCGCACCACTAGACTCCTTGGTAGTTTCTAATGCAAGGAAGAGAGCCAATTCCCAAACATCAGGTGACGCACCACCCCCCAGATAAAGAATCTAAACTCCTGGACGCCTCTGGCAAACGCACAGCATCACAGGCAGCAAACATATGGCGCATTGCTAATACCCAAGCGCTGTTAGCCAGGTCTGACAGGGCACATTATGATGAACTTAAGTCCATAATGCAGCACCTCCAGGACCGGTATAAAAACAGGGCCAATGAACTCATACAGGAAGGTAAAACCATCACTAACACCTCCATACGTTGTGCCTTAGATGCAGCAGATACCGCCTCAAAGGCAATAAACACCAGTGTCCTTTTGCGCAGGCATGCCTGGTTAAACATCTCAGGTTTTAAATCTGATGTCCAGAGTTCCATACTCAATCAGCCATTCGATGAGCAACACCTATTTGGCCCCAATATGGATGTATCACTTGAGAAAATGAAAAAGGATACAGACACAGCCAAATCTATGGGAGTCTTGCAGTTGCAAGCTCCCAGACGGTCCTTTCGTCACTCATCCTTCAGAAGCACCCCTAGAGGCTACTGCTCTGATGGCCCCTCCACTTCTTACAAACCTCCCACCCAATCCACCTTTACTAGAGGTTACCAAAGGGGTGGTTACAGGCGGAACAGCAGCAAAGGCAGAGGCAAAAACAACAACTCCCGCTCTGCCTCCACCCCCACCCCATGACTTCCATCCACTTCCCCCAGACCATTCCACTCCAGTCGGGGAAAGACTCCACCAATTCCTCCCTGCCTGGGCCAACATCACTTCAGACAGGTGGGTGCAAGAGATAATTCAATCAGGCTACTGTCTCTAACTAACATCTACCCCCCCAAACATACCACCCAAACAGCGTCCAATGTCACAAGAACATTTGTTACTGCTAAAGCAGGAGGTAATCTCCCTCCAACAAAAAAGTTCAATAGAACCAGTTCCCCTGCACCAACAAAACAAAGGAGTTTACTCCCTGTATTTTCTCATACCAAAAAAGGACGGCTCTCTAAGGCCTAGTCTAGACCTCAGACCCCTATACATACACTCTGACCATTTCCACATGGTCACACTCCAGCAGGTCCTTCCTCTGCTTTCACAGGGCGACTTCCTTGCTACCCTAGACCTCAAGGATGCCTATTTCCACATTCAAATTCACAACGCTCACAGGAAATATCTCAGATTCGTAGTGGACGGTCAGCATCAATTCAAAGTACTCTCATTCGGAGTCACCACAGCACCACGAGTGTTTACAAAGTGCCTAGCGGTGGTGGCAGCACACCTAAGAAGACAGTACATACACGTCTTCCCATATCTGGACGACTGGCTCATAAAAGCCAGCTCATACAATCAGTGTGTGCAACACACTCACGCCACTATTCAACAAGTTCACGACCTGGGGTTCACAGTAAACCACGCCAAGTCCCAGCTGCAACCGTCCCACACGCAACAATACCTCGGTCCCACAATAGACACCTCAAGGGCGCTAGCCTATCCCAGTCCCGCCAGGATAGCAAGCATGCAAACTCTTCTCACCAAACTCCAACCGCAACACTCTCTTCCAGCTTGAGTGTTCATGCAACTCATAGGGATGATGGCTTCTTGCATATTCATAGTGCCTCATGCAAGACTTCAGATGCGTCCTCTCCAAGAGTGCTTCGCACGCCAATGGAATCGGGCTCAAGGTCAGTTAACAGATCTGGTGTTGGTGGACAGTCATACTCATCTCTCTCTGCAGCGGTGGAACACCAAGAACCTTTCCAAAGGGGGACCGTTCCTAGAGCCGATTCCTCAAATACTTATGACGGACGCATCGCTCTCCGGCTGGGGAGCTCACCTACTACATCACACCATGCAGGGCAAGTGGACACCTCAACAAAAGTTACTCCACATTAACCATCTGGAGTTACTAGCCATATTCCTAGCCTTAAAAGCATTTCAAAAACACACATCAGGCAAGGCTGTCTTAGTCCGCACGGACAACATGACAGCCATGTACTACATACAAAAACCAGGCGGGACACACTCTCTGCAGCTCTCTCAGCTAGCACAGAACATATGGAGGTGGGCTATACCTCAGAACATTTTTATCCTAGCCCAACATGTCCCAGGAGTCCAAAACACCATAGCCGATCTGTTGAGCCGTCAAACACAACAGATCCACGAGTGGGAACTTCATCCGCAAGTTCTTCAACCGTTTTTTCAAATGTGGGGGCAACCATAGATAGACCTGTTTGCCACCCAATAAAACACCAAATGCCCAAGACTCGCCGCCAGATATCCTCACCCATTGTCCAAAGGCAATGCGATATGGATGAACTGGTCAGGCAAATTTGTGTACTCTTTTCCGCCTCTCCCACTCATTCCACTAGTGGTGCGCAAACTAGAGCAACATTCCTTAATGCTCATCCAACTTGGGCCAGACAACCGTGGTACACCATATTGCTGGAACTCTCTGTAGTTCCGCACCAGAAGTTACACCTCTCTCCACGCCTCTTAACCCAGAACCATAGAGAGATCCAACACCCGGACCCAGCTCAGCTCAACCTGGCGATCTGGCTCCTGAGGTCCTAGAATTCGGTTACCTTAACCTTCCCCCTGACTGTATGAACGTCATTAAAGAAGCTAGACGGCCTACCACTAGAGCATGCTATGCAGCCAAGTGGAAACGTTTTGTAATATATTGTCATAACAACACCAATCCCCTGGATGTGTCTATCCAACACATCATAGGCTACTTACTACACCTCCAAAGATGCAACTTAGCCTACACGTCTATTAGACTGCATCTTGCTGCCATAGCAGCATATCTACAAAATAGACAACATCTATCATTTTCCAGAGTACCTGCCATAAAAGCCTTTATGGAAGGCCTCAAAAGAATAATTCCCCCCAGAGTACCACCTTCACCTGTGTGGAATTTAAACATCGTTCTCACAAGACTAATGGGCCCTGCATTTGAACCTCTACATAAATGTGAGCTCCAATTCCTAACATGGAAAACTGCTTTCCTAGTAGCCATTACTTCTCTACGAAGAGTTAGCGAGATCCACTACAAGCACTAACCATTCAGGAACCCTTTCTGTAGATGCATCGTTATAAAGTTGTTCTCCGAACTAATCCTAAATTCCTCCCTAAAGTCATCTCTCCCTTCCACCTCAATCAATCTGTGGAGCTGCCCGTATTCTTCTCACAGCCACAAACAGTCGCAGAAAGAGCTCTTCATACCTTAGATGTCAAAAGAGCACTGCTTTACTACATCGAGAGAACTCAATCTTTTCGTAAGACTAAACAACTATTTGTGCCTTTCTCACCACCACACAAGGGCAACCCCATATCAAAATCTGGGATAGCTAGGTGGATTGTCAAATGCATACAAATTTGCTACCACAAAGCAAAACGTACATTATCTGTTCCTCCTAAAGCCCACTCTACACGAAAGATAGTGGCTTCAATGGCATTTTTAGGGAACATTCCCTTAGATGATATCTGCAGAGCAGCTACATGGTCTACACCGCACACATTCACAAAACACTATTGTGCAGATGTGCAAACTAAACAACCGGCTAGTGTGGGCCAGGCTGTACTCAAAACACTATTTCAAACTACTGCAACATATACTGGTGGTCGCCGCTAGGAGGGGCTACTGCTATACAATCTATGCATAGTGTGTAATCTGTAGCTTATATGCCTCGAACGGAATATGCTACTTACCAGTATGCATCTGTTCTTGGTATGTAGAGCTGCAGATTTACACACGCCTCCCCGGCTACCTTTATCTGTTCCAGTATTATCTTATTCAGATACAGCATACATGGGCATCTTTCCTGTTTCTTACCAAAAACTCCATAATTTCCCTGCTGGCGAAAAACAATCTGAGGATGGAGCCGATGCCCATGCGCACTATGATCCAAAGGAGGAGTCACCTACCTTGTGACTTCCAAAGACTTTCCAAGACAAAAACAAGTGCAACATCCGGGCCCAACACCAGATGGCGATCTATGCATAGTGTGTAGATCTGCAGCTCTACATGCCAAGAACAGATGCATACTGGTAAGTAGCATATTCCTTCCATCACCCCCTACTGTTGAGAAAGAGCTTTGCATAAGTTTTCCGGAACGGTTTGGCTCCTGGGGGAGTATTTAAGAGGTGAGGAATCTGTAGGTAGTATCCACCTGAAATATTTTTACCGAAGGTAAGTAATGTTTTCATGAGTAACTTACGATTGATATACTTTGGAAGAGGAGCTAAACAATAAGTTGAGACTTGTATTGAGCCCAAACCTCTCAAGACGGCAGCCAGTGATTTGTAAGTGGTGCATCTCCAACACAAATCACTTTTATTCTCAATACCTTTTAAGTGCCCAGTCTGCTGAAAACAGTTTCCTCATGGCATCATCTCCTGCAGCTACTTCAGATGTTAACCTGGATTTTGAAGTTGTGGGTCACCAAAGGATTTCCGGGTATTACATTATTGCCTGTCAAGTCACGTACCATCACCTCTGTTTCACTATGGAGGGACAATATTCTGCAATTTCCAAAGAAGTCAAGCTGATGGGGTGAAAATGATTACAATTCCATAAAATGTTATAGCTGGTATACAAGTAGGAATTCCTGCTGAATTGGCAATGCTTACCACGGATTTTGTGTACCTGGTAGCATGGTGCACTTGCTGGCAGTTGTCATGATTTGTGGAATCGTTTCATTATCTTTAATGGTGACTTTCTGGGGCTTTATCGCTACTGCTGTGTGAGGCTAGAGTCTACTACATCGGTGTATTTGACATAAGCAATCTGAGTGATGGCTCTAGTTTGTGAACTTACCAGAGCTGTCTAACCTTAGCTATCTCTCTATGGTCTTCTCATACAGGTTTAGATAATGAGATCCGTTTAACATCTCATTTTCCGAATTGTGAATGTTACTGAAAATCAAGCAGTGCGTTAATGGCTAATCCACACTTTTTTTACTGCCTATCGCTCTATTTTAAGAGCGAAATTACTGATGTTGATCATTTGCTGCAGTTTAGGTAACCTTTCTCCTTATACATTCCAGCGTTGCTTTTACTCGTTACTTTTAAATTGCACATCTTGGTATGTATTTTACCATTTTCAAATTACTGTATTACAGCTGATGCGGCTGAAAATATATGTGGCAAGATAGGGGAACATGATAGGACGTGGAAGTTAGATGTGAAGAAAGATGCAATATGTAGTTTGAATAATGAGAGGTGGTCATATAAAATGGCATACCAAAATTGTTTTAGCTGCCTGTAATACATATAGTTGTAAGGGAAATTAGATCAGAAAATGCACTTTTTGCTAGAATGTGCTGGGGTATTTCATGAGTGAACCTTCACAAATCTCTTCAAACAGTGTCTTTTTTGTAGACAATTAATTTCAAAATGGTTGTGTAACATACACAATAGGATTCAAAGTTTTAAAAATATATATATATTTCTCCAGGGGAAGAATCGACCTAAATTCCCCTAGGAGAAGGTGTGCTCACTCACTTCAGTTTGGGCCTCCTATTTAGAGACCCCCTCTTTAGAAGTTAGCCAGCCTACCCTGGTTGTGAATTCATTGAATGGGGTATGTGCTTGTGTGAAGACGTGAAGGCAGTAATTATTGTGTGCCATCCTCAAGGCCGGTGCTTCTTGATTTGACATTGTAGTAGATTCTCTCCTTTATAAAAAGATAATATAGAGGAGGAAGAAAGGGAGGGAGGCAGTGTGCAGAGCTGGGTGGAATCAGGTGTTATCTGTTTAGCGTATACGGTCTATGTTGAATATTTTCGCTACTGATTTCAGTTGTTGCAAATGGCTAATATATGTGGTCACACTTTACTCCGGGATGTGTTCCCAACAGGCGCAGTGCATTCGGGGTGCAGTTACAATAGTCACTCTTTGCACAGTGTCAGCAGGTCACAGTGGACACCGTTCAGTCGTTATGGGCATGCCAGGTTGCCATTAGTCTTTGATACATGATTACAGTAGGGCCACTTTTTGTTAGATGCAAGGGCCCAGTGGGTAAGCTTTAGATGTATGTTTCCTATTTAATCCAGGGTGGTGAGGCATCAAATCCTGAGGTGCCTGTGAAATGCGAGTATGGATTCCTAACCTTTCCAGCGGGTGGGTTGGTCAATATCATTGGAGCACTATTTCGTTTTCCGGTTCCCTTCTCTGGAAAGGGAACCACATTTCCAAATTCCATTGTAGAAATGGTGAATTGGGTGGACAGCCAGGTCAGAAAATTAAAAAAAGGTTTTGGGCAATTCTGTAGTGAACGTGGCTCATGCGAACTCTGAAAAGGTATTGAAGAAAAAAGGTCTTTTATTCAGGGATAATAGAACTCTAGGCCTTCAAAAGGTGAAGCTTTGAGATTCCACTGAAAGTGCAGAACGCAATGTTCGTGGTACTTTATGTGCAGCTCCCTTTCACTAATGTCGAACGTAGCAGATGGAGCTTTTAACTACAACAATATTACCCATTTTTCACCGATGTAAGGCTTTCACTGTGCTTCCAGTAGAAAGTTCACAAGATTTCTCGAGAGTGAAATTTCCACAATTTTTGCACGATCATGGGAGACCTCTCCCTCTCAAGCGAATCACCAATAGTATCCGGCGTAATTTTTTTTAATGCAAGACTTGCCCTTCATTTCAGTTTTCATGCAAGATAAAAATAAGTCGTTTCGCTCATTTTCTCAGAATCTTGAACATCACGAAGACCTGTATGATAGGTGATTCAACTTCGGATTAGGCACCATTTTTCCTGGGTGACTAGAATGACCTTTTATTTTTAAATCTATAACAGCAAAATGGTTGTTTTGAAGTGTTGACTTACAATATTATTCCCTCCCACCCAAAATATGTGCAGTCTTTCCATTAGTTTTAAATTTGAAATTCCAGCCAACTTTCTGGAAATGTTACCACACTCTAGATTTCATACTGTTTACAACCATTTTGCAGCGTTTTTGGCACTGTCAGTTCTACCTTGCATGCTGGTCCTAACATTTGCATTTAGAACAAGGGGCACAAAGTAACACTTAGGCAGGGCCTTTTACCACTTGCCGCAACAACTCAGTTGTTTTAACGCATATTTGGAAAACGATAACATAAAAGGCAACAGCTAAAGCATGCTATATGTTATAAAATTATCCACGAATTGTCATAACCAATGGCTGTGGCTTTGACTGCCTAGATCAGCGGTTTACAGCCTTTTTACTTCAGTGGACCCCACTTGATCATTACTGGAACCCCCACGGAATAATTATTAGAATCCCGGGATTCCCACTGCGTCATCACTGATGGCCTAACAATTTTTGATGATTTGATTAGCAAAGCAATACACCAAAAATACAGAAATAAGCATTTATTAAACAAAAACACAAATGAAAAAATATTTTACTTCACAAATATAAAACAAGCATTTGCAATGCATTAGGTCTCGCATTTGCGAGAGTTTGAGCTATTGGCATTATAAATGACAATACCTTTTATAAATGTGTTTTGAAAACCTGCAAGCGGTGCGTAAAGACACACTTTGTACTTATAGTCATTGCTTAGGAGAAGCAAGGCTGGTAGTAAAAGAGGCGCAGTTACTGCCAGCCTTGCTTCTCTTAAGCAACGACTATAAGTACAAGGTGCCTGTTTACAAACCGCTTGCAGGTTTTCAAAACGCATAAAATAAAAGGCATTGTCATTTACAATGCCAATAGCTCAAATGCGAGCCCTATTGCATTGCAAATGCTTGTTTTATATGCCACTCGGATCCTATTTCCTGCTTCTTCATTGGAGGCTCGCAGCTGGTTTTCTGGCTGAGTAATAACATTCTCTGGTATCTTTTCCAAATCGCTCGTTTGCTGCTTTCCTAGAGCCTGGATTCAATAGTGGTCGCACTGGGCACTCTCCTTGGGAAGCGCACCCTTCATGCTGGCGATCACAGTAAGCAACATCATTTCTGATTTTCGCTCATTTTCCCTGCCTCTATTTACTCTCCCTAAACTCAGTTGATTGTCAGAAACCCCTGCATGTTTTAAGGCAGATTAGCAACGACAAACGAATGAGCGCCAAAAAGATAAAAAGTGTCTGTGATTGTTGAAGCTATCTAAGACCAGTGTGCTGAAGAATCTCAGTTCTATGTGTGAGCTGCTTGTCCAGTCCGTGTTAATTCTTTGCAGTTTGTAGTACTACTCCTGGTTGTATAATGCAATTATCAGGATTACAAATCCCTTAATCCCGTTCCTGCCAAAAAATGAATGTGTCATTGGGTAATGTAACTGATGCTCATCTAAAGCGCTCCAATACATTTGGGTCGAGTTTGCGCTATATAAAACTGCCCAAAATAAAATAACATATAAAAGCAAATGAAAAACCAGGACTGGATGAATTATTCCCACTGGATCAGGGTAACACAGCTCCTGGTCTAGAGATATGTGGTAATGGAAAACGCTAGGATTTGCGGAGTTCGTGCTAAATGTGGTGGAGAATCTACCAGTCGATTTGCTTTCTCCTAGGCATAATATGTTTGACAATATTATAGGCGCATTTAGCTGTTCCCCAGTTATCAAAGCTTTTTCTGTTACCACCCCAGGCTCTAGGTGTATCCAATGCCAAAATGCCTTGCCTCAAATGCCATTTTTTTATGGCCAGGAGATGCTTAAGTATCGCTGTAGCAGCGGACAAACTGCGTAATGCAACACAAAGTTTAGGCGCGTGAAAAAGTTGCTAGCCCAAGATCACACAATTTGGTGTCCGAAAACCCAGTTTTAGAACTGCTTGCATCTTGCTTCCAAGTCAGTCAATTAGCTACTAAACATCATTTCTTCCCCTCATTTCAGGTTTCTACATGTTGGATGCGTGACGATCATTTTGAGTTGCTGGTTTTAATGGTAAACGTTATGCCAGAAGCACACAATGGATCGGATATTTCATAGCGCCGCGAGGCTGCAGATTGTGGAGGTGTGCTTTGCTGTATTATGGAAGTAGTGTACACGCTCTGACAGAGCAAACGCTGCATGTTTGTGGTTGAACAGTGGCAGGCGCATGCCATGGCTTTGTACTCGCAGTCCAAGGGGAGACAGTTCCCACAGCATTTACTGGGTCCTTTTGCGGCCTCAATAGTGAAATAGCGTTTGGCTATGGGGAAAGCTAAACTGCCATCAATAAACTAGAGGACAGACCCATAAGCAGATGGAAGACCAAATTCACATGTAATATTGTGGCAGAACGGTCTAAGTCGCTGGATTTAGGCTCCAGTCTCTCTGGAGGCAGGGGTTCGAATCCCACCGCTGCCAAAAGTCTTTTTTTTTCAAAGAAATATTGTTACATTAAATAGTGGGCTTACTTTACACTGAATACCTGAACTCACATTTCCTTTCAATGATTACAGACTTTAAGCACACGTTGAAGCCTCAGCTCCAATGTGTGTAACTGAGATATGAAGTGAAACAGAAACCTAACACTGTACAGTTGGTGACAACGTAGCCGCACAATCAGGCTAAGCATACGGCTTCCAGAAGTATATGAAAGCAGCGCCGTGCTGAAAGATATCACGGCGCCCGTGCACATAATTTAGACGCATGGTGGCAGCCTGTGAAGCGGGCAACATGGTAATAAGAAATGAGTAATGAAAGCGCTCGCCGTGCATTTTAAATTTATGAGCTGACGGCCTGAGAAGCATGCGCCTCGGTAATTAAAAAAAAAAAAAAAGTAGTCTCTATACGAAGCAGATACAAACCTACAGCGTAACTGAGCTGTAGTTGGTCCGTGCTGCTTGCCTTAAAACGGATGTGATGTTTCGGAACACCACCCAATAATGAGTCAGGACAGCAGAGCAACACCTGAATGAACCAATTCCAAGCGGCAGGCGGGATTACCCTCTATATTCTGTTAACTACAGGTCTTGCGACAGCGTCTAGGCTCGACCTAAAAAGAATAATAATTTCAATCAGAAGGTTGGAGCTTGTTTACATTTTTGCACTAGCACTGCTCCCTCGAATCAATCTGAGGATAGGAACTTAATTTTTGGCTACCAATGTCAAATTACTTCACATTTACAGAATGTTTTAAAATTACATGACATTTACAGAGTGTTTTAAAATTACTTCACATTTACAGGTTGTTTTAAAATTCTCTGTTTTAAATGTTGCGTCATTATTTATACTCACTTTATTAATCTGCTAATATTATTTAATTTTCTAAGCAGCCGTTGCTCCCTCGGTAGGCTTTGCGGACCCCTTGGGGTCCCTGGACCACAGGTTAAGTACTACTGGCCTGGATTGTTTCTGGTGCAATGGCTAACTGTTGATTAAGATCATTCACGCTATAAAAAAAAAACATTAGTGTGGCCTTTATTAAGCCCACAATGATGTATTAGAAACATATGCAACAAAAAACGAAAACATGCCACAGTGTATAATCTCTGTTATTGACGATACTTTAAAACAACCGTATGGAAAGCAGCACTAACAGAAACATTAACTCATATCATTATTATGCTATGTGCACCTTAAATATATCTGACAGCATCTTCGCCCCTAAAAATTTGTCCAATCTGCCCAATTCTTATTAGGGGAGAACAGACTTTATACACGTTCAAGGTTCAAGGCATACATGCGATCTATCCCGCCACTTATATTTGCCAGGCCAGAGTTAAGTCTATGGTAAAAACATAACATTGTTGGAAATAAGCATTCAGACTAATTAAAAGCAAAACATTAAACTGCATTGGCAATACAACGCTAACCTAGAATTCATTTTGCAAAGAAGAATGCTGCATACAGTTACACGTGACTGTGTCCAAAAGCAGCATACCTGTAACGTCTTTGCCACTTTTTAACCACAAAGGATGAATATAAAGTCTACCACTTTCATAGGCATTCACACTCTCGATGCCCATTGCCACTCCTGTGCACAGGTAAAGTGCCATGACGCAACATGTTGTGTTACTAACACATACTTGTCCTGTCGGCTGGTCTTAGATGAGACTGACGATCCCAACCCAGCCAATAGCTGAAGAGGGCTGACCCACTCCCACACTGTGTCTATGCTTTTCTCTGGGGTGACCCTACTTTACATAAACACTCCAGAAAACCGATAGCTAAAGAGAGCTGACACCTGCCCACTTTGTGAGTGTGATGGTACTGTTAATATGGTGCATTCATTTCATTTCATAAAGCTTTATTCGGTACATATCAAAAATTACCATAAAAGCACGAAATAACATGCATACGTAAGCAAGCAAAAATGCAGGGGTAATTAATTCATTTGACACACAAAATTTTAAAACATCATACTTTTCCTAACATCAATTGATTTGTATAAAAAGGTAGCAGTAAAAAAAGCAAACATCCGGATTATGCATATTAAAAAGTAGTTTCATAGCATCGTTAACAGTACGGACTCCATATTTTACAAGGATCGGTTTTAAATAAACCATGCGGAAATTCCTATAGAGGTTACATAGCAAAAGAAAGTGCAAAGTGCATTGTTTAGATTGACCGTCATAGGGACAAGGGCCAACCGGGTGTTTGTTAGGAGACGGGAAGGCCACCAAATGATGTACTAGCCTGAGCCTCAACCTAGTAAGGACAAATCTATGCGAGGGTCTGGTCACCTGACTTAAATATGGTTGAAATCCCTCGTTACCCACAAATGTATTATAAAACATGCAGGTGGACAGTAAACCATTGCCACTCACCCGCCTCTTTGCCTTGTAGTTCATGAATATGCTCTTCATCTCAAGTTTTGA
This sequence comes from Triturus cristatus, assembly GCF_964204655.1. Lineage (NCBI taxonomy): Eukaryota > Metazoa > Chordata > Amphibia > Caudata > Salamandridae > Triturus > Triturus cristatus. Next base: position 731,083,680 of record NC_140585.1, on the reverse strand, counting down.
CATTGCTACGGCAGCATATGGGTCAACCAAAATATTTATATCAAAGATTTCCAGGAAACTGTATATTATGTATTTTAACCAAGGGATCTTAGAATGGTTATCCAGAGAGAGAGACAGTCGTTAATTACAGATCTAGTCAGGGCTGTCTCCTCCTTTTGCCAGATCGAGCGCCATGACATTAACGGTCTCAAAGATATCCAGTCTGACAGATAATTGATCCCTAATTCTCTGTGGGTTAAATCATTTGGGGCAGAATTTGGTAAACACAAAAGTTTTTTGAGAAAAATATTTTCCTCAATTTGCAGGCAGCCATTAGAACAGTGTCTCCAGACCCCAGCCCCATATAAGGCAATTGATACACATTGTGATTGATAAATCTGCAACATATCCCTGATGCGTCTGTCGCCTATCTTAGCCGCAAATCTAAAAACCCCATGGGCACTTTTGGCCATTTTGACCCGCACATTGGTAATTTCATGTGCCCAGGTTCGGTCTCTGGCATAGGTGATTTCCAGGTAACAGAATTTGTCAACTTGAAGCACTTTCTGTCCATCAATGAAAAAGGAGGGGATCTCCTGCGGCCACCCCCACAGATCATAGTATAAGTTTTAGTTTTGTTTATAAGCAGTTTCCTATCCCTGATAAAAACGGAGAACCTGTCAATCAAACGTTGGAGGCCGACGGGGGTCCTGGACAGTAACACTGCATCGTCCGCATATAACAATACCGGCACGTCAAGGCCATTGGCCTGTGGAGCATTGGCACTGATTGTTTTTAAAACTGTATCTACCTCATTGATAAAAAGTGTAAAAAGCAAGGGTGCAAGGACACAACCTTGTCTTATACCACTCCTAACCTTAAATTTAGGAGTGCATTCCCCATTTACGCCGTAGCGGACACTAGTTTGAAGGTTATCATACAGCCGGGCTAAAAAGAAAATGATGCCTTCCGGGGCTCCAAGTTCAAGTAGCTTTGCCAAAAGAATGGAGTGATCCACCAAGTCGAAAGCACTACTTAGATCTGCAAAGCAGAGGTAGAGAGAACCCTGTTTAGCCTGGGTATACTTCCCAATAAGCAAATCTAAGTTTAAACACTGATCTAGTGTTCCTTGCCCTCTCCTAAAGCCATACTGGGTGCTAGCCATGATACCTTTCTCCTCTGCCCATTCTTCCAGCCTTACCAGCAGTATCCTGCTCATAATTTTGACAGAGGAATCTAATAAGGAAATAGGGCGGTAATTTTTTGAATCCCCCCTATCCCCCTTCTTATAGATCGGGATTATAATGGATTCCCCCCAGGTCGATGGGACACCGTTGCTCACGGCAGCATTAAATACAATAGTTAACACGGGGCTCCACAGCATCGGGACAGTTTTATATACATCGATGGGAACCCCATCCGGCCCCTGGGCCTTCCCCCCCTTTGCTAGCACTAATGCCTTGTTCGACCTCGGCAATCGTGAAATCCAGAGGGACTATAGGCCAGGAACTATCATTAACACGGTGGGGGTTGTCAGACTTAAATATAGTGGAAAAGTGAGCTACCCATGCCTCACTGGAAACATTAGATGTAAGTTCAGGGGCCATATCATCTTTAAGAAAAGGGGAATTAACTGTTGCCCAAAATAACGCACAGTTAGAAGTTTCCGCCGCCTCTGTCAGCTTTTCCCAGGCCTCTTGTTGTAACTCTACCTTCCTGTGCTTAAGGGCTAATTTATAATCAGATCTCAGTTGGATTACCGCTTTCTTATCTCTCGGCCTAGCTGCTAAGGCCTGCTTTAGTTCGGTAAGCATTACAGTACAGGTGTGATCAAACCACCCCTTATTGTGAACAGTTTTTTTGATGCATTCTTTTAGAAACTACATTAGCCTGATGAAAGCAGTCTCTCGGCAAGCCAAAGTATGTTTATATGCCTATCAACTTTCGCCCAACAACATTCCTCGACGTTGTTAGTTATTTCACGTCATTCTTCTGGTTCTTTTTTGTCAGAAGCCGTGCGATGTGGCACCCTCACAAATGACAGGCACTCTGTATCGTCCAAGCGTCAGTCTGTTGCCCCTTGAGGTGCCTCACTAGGATTATATTGTGCTGCGGAGTGGGTATGAGGGAGAGGAGTACAGAGACTTCATGTGTTTAATGTTCTCTGTTTTTGAGTCTGTGTACTGGCTGCTCGCAGACAGGCAGGGATACTTCCCAGGGCCATTCAACAAGGGACAATCTGATAGAGACATCTTGCCGCAGATTCCTTAACTTAGAATAGCCTCAGGCGCCAGGCTGGATCCGGAAAAGTTTTCGCAGCAGCACCTCTGCGTCCCGGGGAATGGCGCGCACAACCCCCCACCCCCACCCCGCCCCCTGACGTCGTCCACGTACGTAACGTCAGCTAGGTCATATAAGTCCATCCCGGCGCGCTGACGTCAGTTTCCTTCTTTTCCACGTACAGTGCGGATCCGGAGTGAGCGGTTCCTCTGGCCTGTTTTCAGGGGAAACCACCTTTACAACGCAGTCATTACATCGCACTACCTTTACATAGCAGTCATTACATTGCAACATCCTTTACATCGCATGTCATTACAACGCAGCCATTACATCGCATGTCACTACAATGCATGTCATTACAACACATGTCACTACAACGCAGGCATTACATTGCAAGTCATTAAAATGCATACCATTACAACGCATAGTACCCTTACACTATCCAACACTTACCCTACTGTTGCACTCACTGGAGTTAGAATAGTAATTTTTACCCCTACACTATCCAACACTTACCCTACTGTTGCACTCACTACAGTTAGAATAGTAATTTTTACCCCTACACTATCCAACACTTACCCTGCTGTTGCACCCCCTGGAGTTAGAATAGTAATTTTTACCCCTACACTATCCAACACTTACCCTACTGTTGCACTCACTGGAGTTAGAATAGTAATTTTTACCCCTACACTATCCAACACTTACCCTACTGTTGCACTCACTGGAGTTAGAATAGTAATTATTACCCCTATACTATCCAACACTTACCTTAAATGCGATGTAATGGTATGCATTGTAATCATATGCATTGTAAAGGTATAATGCTATGTAATGGAATGCGTTGCAAAGGTAGTTTCTGAAAATGCGATGTACTGGCATGCGATGTAAAAGAATGCGCTGTAAAGGATGTTGCAATGTAAAAACTGCGTTGTAAAGGCATGCATTGTAAATTTATGCGTTGTAACGTCATACATTAGTTTTCAGGCCCTTTCGCGTCTGGAACAGTGTGCGATGCCTTTGGGCTTTAAATCTTGTGCTTCCTGTTCGCGGCAAATGTCCGCCATGGACCCACATCTTATCTGTATGTGGTGTCTGGGCGAGCACCACGACTCCACGGACTGCGATGCCTGCCAACACCTCAAGCCAAAGTCCCGACGGGAGCACCGGACGAAGCTCCTATCAGCACGGCTGTCCCGGTCGGAGTCGTCTCATCCCCCGGCCTCTTCAACGCAGTTCCGTCGTTGATCGCCCTCTGGGGCCCGGGGCCATCGTTCACCACTTCTAGATAAGTCGCGGCGCATGTCGCCGAGGTCCTCAACCTCACTTTCATCTGTTGTCATGGGCACTGGTTCCTGGAATATTCCGGACGTGCGCCCCAGACAATCGTCCCCTCCTCTCTCCGCCCTATTCGGGTGCGTGGGCGACTCAGGCCTGGACGGAGGCCTATGCCACGACTCTGCAGACCTCCCTTGGGTCCTCTCCCGTCCCTGGGGCATCCTCGGTGCCTCCGCTACCTGTGGGGTCCCCGACGGACTCGCCGGTGGGTTCGCCCCCGGCGTCAAATGAGCCCTTGCCCTCCAGGGACGTCGGAGATAATAGGGCACGGCCCGGCTGGGTCCCTCTCTACGATCCATATGGTGTCGTCAGGGTGCGGCCCGGCTGGGTCCCCCTCTGCGACCCATTGCACCCCTGCTGCACCGCATAGTCCCGTAGGGTTCCCTGTGGCATCGCAGGTGGTTGCTGGTGCTCAAAGCCTCGCTTTCTGCACGCCTCGGCCTTCTGGGCAGGCGCCCACCTGTCTGGAGCTGGGGTCGCTTCTTTCTTCAGAGTCGGGGCCTGTTGTGGTTGATGCTGAGTCAGCACCGGTGGCTTGCCTCCCCAGCGCCTTCTCCATCTTCAGACGGAGAGCTTGGAGCCTCCCCGGCTCCGCCTCCGCTACTTCCTTTAGAGTCGCAGCTGGTTGTTGTGGAGGATCCGTCGCCGCCGTTACGGCGCCGGAGGCTTGCACCCCCGGCGCCTTCTCCTTCTTCGGAAGGGGAGCTTGTCGTGGATTCGGCGCCGGACAGGAGTCGAGCCGGCGCTGGACAAATCTCGATTGACGCCGACGAAAGTCGTTTTGGTGCCGCATCGACGCCTGGTTGTTGCCTCTTCTCCGGATGCGTCCGGAGAGAGTTTGGCGTCAGCCTCACGCCCGGCAACGCCGGATGTATTCTTGCCTGTGCCTCCGTTAGAATATGTGGATCCGGCAGGATCCCCGCCTCCTCAAGAGTACCCGCAACCTGCTGGCTCCTTGCCTCCTCTTGAGCCTCATCAGGACCCCCATTCGTCAATGGGGCTCCCCTCACTTGGGCATTGGTCGCACCCTCACTGTCTTGGGAGGGTTAGCTTACAGCCCTCACCTACTGATGAGTTACTGTCCCCTCCTCGGAGGGCTACCACGGCTTGTGCGGCTTTTCTCAGAGTGGTCTCCTTGGCCACTTGGATTTTGAACATGCAACCCCCTTCGGCGCCCTTGTCTGTGGACCCTTTACTTGATGTCTTCACCATGGGGCAGGAAATGTGGAGCTGCTTCTGCCCTTTAAAGCTTCGATGCCCTTTTGGGTACCTGGGTTCGGCCAGCTTCCAGTGATCCGGTGGCTCGTTCGGTCTTGCACCGCCATCGTCCTGCTCCACATGCTCCGGTCTGCTTATTTGTACATCCAGATGTGCAGGGATTTGCTTTGCAAACTGCCTTCCCTCCCTTGCCCCAGCTAATGCTTCATCCCTCTCGGGAGTCCAGATGGCTTGAGTCATGGGGTCGGAACATCTTTGCCTCCACTAGTGCTGCACTACGGTCACTAAATACAGTGTGTATTCTTGCTCGGGCTACCTCTGCCCTGTGGGACTTGTGGTAAATAATTTAATTACCGGGACTTAATTTGATACAGAAACATAATAAAATAGCTCAGTAAATAAGAGGCAGAATCCGTGGTATTAGAGGTTCGGAATGGGCTTTATTCCAATGGTCGATTATAATCGGTTGCTCCAGGTTCCATCACCACGAAGGTTCAGGAAGTGAAGTACATACATTATTGATAATTATTCACTTTTATACAATAGGCATTACAGTGAGGCCAATGCAAGAGGCGTAACAATTGATAGCAAAGATAACATTTCACATGCGTAGCTGAAGGAGGCGTAATTGGGTGTAACAAGGAAAACGTCATTGGTTATGATGTCACATATGGGTGGACCTATGAAATAATTTCGCAATGTCAGCAAAAATACTTGGCAGGGATGCGCGCGCAGCAGTATGACGCATGATTGACGTGCGACTAGGGGGTGAAGGGGACTTGACATTTAACTCTACATGTGGCGACAGAAGTCTGGAGGGTCAAGTCAACCTAATCCCAAATCATATCTAACATCCTATGTTTAAAGAACTATGTTATCCAGAAGGGAGGTCTCTTAGAGTAGAATCTTATTCTATACTGACTATACTGACTGTTAGTGCGTGTACAAGCGTCTAAGTGTCTACACTAGATGCGAGGGCAGGAATCTTCCATAGTAACAGGGCTATGAATTACTTGCATGAAGACAGAGAAGCCGGGCCTTTGCTCGGTAGCTGGAAGAATGTTTATTGAAACTACTAGACAGGAATGCATCGGGCAGGGAACGGAGCAGATCATTTCGAAGGTAAAATACAGTTTCTTGGCAGGCAACAGGCTGATGTCAGGCTTCGTGAGCCGCGCAGGGAATGAGACAAAGTTCATGGTCACAGATGCAGGCTCAGACTGGAGCTTCAGAGGCAGAAAGCAAGAAAAGCTTGATGACAGAATCAGGGCCTACTTGCCTGGACTGTAAAATGGCATAAGTGAACCATATAAAGCCGGTGGCCTTTCATACTTAGGAATGGAATATCCGGCCTATTCATGGCGGATCTGAAAGAGGACATGTTGACGGTGGACGCACATGGGTTTGCGTCTTCATAACTGGAACTGGAGGGAGCATACATGTACTTGTGATTCATACATGAAACCGTTGGGGTCCAAGATAGGGGACATAACTGACCAGAAAAATCCATATTTCCACATTCCCTCCTTGTCCCCTACTTGCCCGTCAAGAGATATCAATCTTCATTAATCCGTTGATCTGTTCATATAGCATCATTTGTTCTTCTTTGTTCTTCTGGGACGAATGAAATCTTGGTGATGGGACACACGATGTGGCACACAGACCACAAATCGCTGGTCCACATTGTAGGCATAGACAGCAACTGAATAGTATGAGAAAGCCAATACCTAGGAAGGATAGGACCTTCCATCCAAAGGTAGATAATACATTCCAAAACCAACCGGACCAAGTCCAGGTGCCTGGATTCTGGTGTATCTGGCTTACAATCTTATGAAGGCGAGTTATGGCTTTATATACAGATGGCGAATTTTCTGGTATGCTTACACATAATTCACCTTTTACTGGAAATATTGACATAGCGGGCAAAATTGGAGTAGCTTCGGATTCGACATTTAGGATTATAAGATTAAGCGTAAAATTACCTAATCCATACACTTCATTTTCTAGATCAGTTCCTGTTCTCTGGGGAAATCCCTCCTTGTTAGGATAGCAGACCTTAAGTAAAACTAAATTCAAATTTCCCCATACCCAGTTATCTTGATAAACTGCAGAATTCGAATCTAGGGAATTGATTAAGCTAAACCATGCTCCACAGGAGCCGTTGTGTGTGAACGGGTATGGAAAGAGAGGTAGAATTCCTTTATAATTCTGATAGGGAGGGAGTCGGCCACATATCCAACAATTTGTAGCATTGCTAACCTGATGGGAATGATGTAACATACTAATAAACGTGTTATTGCGCAGCGCAAATCTATAAGACAACTCAAGCGGAGGTAATTCACTAAAAGAATGTTCAGCAGTAACATTATAAACGTGTCTAAAAATAGGATAATATATATGCAACAATATACTTGCAGTAATTATTAAAAGACTTAAGGAAAACAAAATTAATAACGTCACTGTACAATGACTACGCAGTGATTTACAGTACGCCTGTCGTTTCAACATTTTTCGGGTGCATTCTCTATTCAGGTCCAAGGGATACATGTCAGAGACAATTCAACCGCTTCACCTCGGAGAGGACTTAAACAATCAAATTGCTTGACTGATTGGATCTGAGTTTTAGTTTATAAAGTTCGGAATTACTCTTTTCAACAAAAGGAAGTTTTGAGTCAATGGGTGAAGACACACGAGGTGTGGTATTCACATCCGCTGGTAGTCCATGAAATTTCTTGATATGACTTGAATGAATCCAGCCTTTTCTGCCCTCGATCTTCACGGCTGTCCTTGTGGTGAGCAAGACCAATTTCGGTGACTTCCACCTAGGATCCAGCTGAGTCTTTCGATCAAAGTTCCTCACTAAAACGAAATCCCCCGGAATTACGTCATGGGGTTTCACCTCAGTGTTGTCAGGAAAAGCTGCAGCTACCTGTGAACGACAAGATTGTAGTGCAGACATCAAGGAAGCCAAATAATCTGTCAGCATATTACAGTCAATATCAGTTATTTTGCGTGGTATAGGTGTCCCCCACATATTTGGTGGTCTGCCAAAGATCACCTCATACGGGGATAGCCCTGTTCGAGAGTGTGCTACCATTCTTGTGTAAAAGAGTGCAACTGGTAACGCTACTACCCAGTCGACACCTTTCTGTCTGCATATTTTGGACAATCTAATTTTCAGGGTCTGATTATGTCTTTCTACGAGACCTGCTGCTTCGGGGTGTCGGACACAGTGGAATTTCCACTGATAGCCTAACAAAAGTGAAACGTGTTTCATTAATTCGGATGAGAACGGCTGGCCGTTATCTGAGTGAACAACACGTGGTAAACCGTATCGTGGGAAGAATTCTCGAACTAACTGTTTGGCAGTAGTCGGGGCCGTGTAATCTGAAACCGGGTATGTCTCTGTCCAACGGGAAAGAGCACAGACAACTACGAGAACATATTTGAATCCTCGACATCGTTCCATCTGGATATAATCCATCTGGAGGACTTCAAAAGGGTGATCAGGAGGCTGAAATCCACCCTGTTCTACGGGAACGCTTTTTCCTGGGTTGAACTGACAACAGATCATACAGGTACGAACTTTTTGTTTGGCTGCAGCTCGTAAATGTTTATTGAACCAAATGTGTTGAATGCTGTCTAGCATAGCTTTTTCTCCTAGATGTGCTGGACTATGTACAGTGTTAATTATAACCTGGACCATTGAATCAGGAAGGAACCACACAGACTTTTCCTTCATCAACCATCCTTGATCCGTTTGGATCCCTCCTAATTCAGTCCATTTCTTTATTTCGTCTGGTGTAGCATGTGTCTGTATATCAATTACGTCAAGAGTAGGATCTTTAACCGTCATACAATGTGTTGGCGTCAGGACTATTGTCTTTGTCATGTCGGATGTTTGAGTTTGAGCAGTCTGTTTAGCTGTTCTGTCAGCTAGATCATTGCCTTGAGAAATGATATCAGTAACTTTCGTATGAGCTTTACATTTCATAATTGATATTGCAGTGGGTAGATGTATTGCATCTAATAGAGCATGAATGAGGGGTCCGTGCTGAATGTGGGCACCGTGAGAAGTTAAATAACCTCTCTCTCGCCACAGCACGCCGAAGTCATGTACAACTCCGAATGCATAACGTGAATCAGTGTATATGTTGACTTTTTTATTTGTGGCTTGAATACAGGCTTGTGTCAGAGCGACAAGCTCTGCTGCTTGAGCGGACAAGGTATTTATGCAATTTGTTTCAATGATTTCAGTGTCTGTTGTGACTGCGTAAGCGGCCACTAGTTCTCCTGTACCTTTTCTCATACATGAACCATCTACATACAACGTCAGGTCTGGGTCTGACAATGGGACATCTGTCAAGTCTTGTCTGGGTTTCGTCGTGATTGTAATAATATCAATACAGTCATGAGCTAGTGGGTCTGTTCCATTTACAGGTAAAAGTGTGGCAGGATTCAATGTGTTACAACGTCTGATTTCTATATGTGGCTGAAACAGTGTTAGTTCGTACCCTGTAAGTCTTGCTATTGTCAAATGTTGTGTTTGCGTTCGATTCACAAGAACCTCCACTGCATGTGGTACTTGTACTGTCAATGGATGTCCTAACACTATGGCATCGCTTTGTCTGATTGCTAAAGCTGTCGCTGCCACTGATTTCAGGCACGCAGGCAGAGCCTGAGCTACGGGATCTAATGTACTAGAAAAATAAGCACACGGTTTGTGTGATCCTGCTTGTTCCTGTGTGAGTACTGACAAAGCAGTACCTTCTCGTTCTGTAACAAAGAGTGTAAAATGTTTTCTGTAACATGGTGTTGCTAAAACAGGTGCTTGGCATAGAGCTTTCTTTAAGCTTTCAAAAGCTTGTGTATGTTCCTGAGTCCAAGGCAGAACAGTCGATGTGGCTGCCTCCTGTGTTGTCAACTGAATGAGTGGTTTTGCTAGAAATGCATACTGAGGGATCCACTGCCTACAATATGAAGTGAGGCCTATAAAAGCCCGCACCTCCTTTTGTGTCTTGGGTATTGGCATGTTAGCTATTAACTGAATGCGGTCGGGTGTAAGCTGCCTTCCCTCCTTGGACAGCGAGTGTCCAAGATAAACAACTCGCTGGACACAGAATTGCAGCTTAGAAGGGGACACCTTGTGCCCCTTTTCGGCTAATAATCGTAAAACTGTCAGTGATGCTTTCTCACATTCGGATTCGCTTCTAGCGGTGATCAGCAGATCATCGACATATTGAAGCAAGGCAGTGTTAACTGGCATGTGGATACTGTCGAGTTCTCGTTTCAGTGCTTGGCTATAGATGCTGGGGCTTTCTGTAAATCCTTGAGGTGCGCGTGAGAATTTGAAGCTACGTCCATTTAAACTAAATCCGAACAAATATTGGCTTTCCGGATCTATTGGGACGCTGGAAAAGGCATTTTTGAGATCAATTACAGTAAAGAATGTTGCTTCGGAATCAATAGCTGTCAGTAATGACGAGATATCTGGGACCACAGGGAATTGTGGCACAATGCATTTGTTCAATTCGCGCAAATCAATGACCAATCGATATACTGGCGGGGCCTTCGGATCTGTTCGTTTAAGAATCGGAATTATCGGTGAATTACATACATTGGAGTCTGTTTCTACAACCACTCCTTGGGCAATGAGCTCGTCAATGATTTGTAGTAAAGCCACTACAGCATCTGGTGGTAACTTGTATTGTCGCATTCGTGGTAGTACCACTCCTGCCTTTAGTGTAACTCGATATGGTGTAATATTCATGCACCCAACATCAGTAGGGCTTTGTGCCCATAGATGTGTAGGTAAAGTCTGTAGTCGGGGATCCATGTCTCTAGACACATAGTGACCTTTAAAATCACGTAAAAACAATCTTACTCCTTCCGGAGAACAACATATTATAGCTCCTAGAGCTTTCAGTGTTTTTATACCTAACAAGTTTTCTGGACAGGATTTAGTGAGCAATAAATCTGTAGTTCGGGTCAAAGGTCCTATCGTAAGTGGAAGAGGCTGTGATACTTCATTAACAATAGGTTTTCCTGAAAAACCAAGGGAAATATTCTGTGAGCCTGAGAGGGGTGCCCCTGGAACTTCACTACGTTTTATTGTTGTTCGACTTGCCCCTGTATCGAGTAAAAAGTTTCTGTCTTGACCTAATAATTCACTATGTACATAAGGTCCTTCTTGGTCTACAGGGATCTCGATAAGGGGTAAGTCAACTTCCCTCTCTAGGCTGTTTCATGCATATCGTTGATAATCAGGATAGTCATACTGTGCGGTCTGGTACAGCTGTCGTGTCGTGGTTTGTGTGGCAGCAACAGGCAGCGCAGGTGCAGCTGGCACAAACTGTATAGACTGTTGCGGAGCTGGCATGGACTGTGCATGCTGCAAGGCTCCTTGTTCATTCTGATCCTGTCTAAGTGGCCGTGGTCTTTCTTTTGTAATACCTGTGGCGATATTACGCTTCAGGACTGGACAATCGTGTATATAATGACCTGGTTGTTTACAATAGTTGCATGTCCCTTTTACAGGTCCTGCTGAATCACCGGAATGTGTCGTACCCTTTTTATGTCCTTCAGCTGGAACTGTCTGGGAGACTAGCATTTTCATTTTTGTGTCTTTCATGCGTCTTTGTTCATCATCTTGTTCCTCTCTAATTCTATTGTGATGATACTGTAACATTTGTAACATTTGTGATGGGGTGTTACCTTGCCAGGTACTCTCGAATTTTAATACTCTATTCTTCACTTGGGGCAAGGAATTTTCAACTAATTTTGTCACAAACAGATGTGGGTATGATTCGCTACTTGCTTTTATGCCACTATTTATACCAAAACATTTTTCAAATCGTGCATAGAAATCACTAGTGTCTTCATCTTGCTTTTGTTTACAGGCTGAAATTGCACCCCAGTCTTCCTTTTTCGTGGTTAATAAACGTGGCAGTACCTGTACTAGTAAACCTGGTAGTGCTTTAGTTTTGTCCCCAAGCCCCGAACCTGGACCTCGGGCCTTTTCTTCATTTTCTAATGCTGTCCAGTCTATCTTTTGGTCTCGCCACCTCCCACTCTTTTTCCTTGAGTTTTTCATAAATGCCAGCAGGCATCAATACCTTTAATATGGTCATAATGTCGGGATAGGTATACTCTCCCATGAGTAACATGTCTTTAATTTCTCGGTGGAAACCCGCTGGGTCTTTGTCATGACTGGGTACCACTTTCTTCATTTCTAACAATTCTATTTTCGATATGGGCGTATATACAAATACACGTTTAAACTCATTGTCCTCGCCTTTTATTGGGTGTACTTCTCGTAAGGGATTCTGTCTGTCCATGTAATACGTGGTTCTTTCCTTAATGGGCAGTGAGACATGTTCTGGGCATATAAAAAGAATGTACTGCTTTCTTGATTCTAGTATTTCTTTAATTAGCTTAGTACCTGAACCTCTCCATCTATTCGTGAGTAATTCAGTCAATATATCAGGTAAGGGACCAGGGTCTGAATGTTGGCTTTTATATAGTATAAGAAGTTGTTGAATCATATAAATCCCAGCTAAACGCTGTTCATCTGGGGTGAGATTCAAAAATGTGTGTGCTACTGTATCATCATCATACTTTCCGGGACTGTCAACCCAATGAACGGCTGACCTGGCTAATTCTTGTTCATCCATAGAATCGAGAAAATGATAACCCCTTCGTTCTCGCAGTAATTTGTCAACGGCTTGGAACGACTGCTCGGGGGACCTTATATTTATTATAGGTGTTTGAAAATTCCTGTTATTTTCTAGACATATCGGACGTATCGGGTCAGTAAGACATCTAGTACTTTTACAAGATCTTCCTCTACCTACATAGGCTATGGTTTCTGACCGTCCTGTGGGCAGTCCTGATCCTTCCTCCTCATTTTGTTCAAACTGGTCTACCGCTAATCTCTCTTCGTGTAGGCGTTCTATTTCTTTACGGATCTTTCGGCACATGGCTATTATACAGTTTTGCTTATCATGTCTCCTTCTGATATATTCTGGCTCCATCTGGTAAGAATTTGCATTGCTTCCGGGTCTACCCCCGGTCGGTCTTGATTTCTGATCACACAATTTATGAGGAAACGTAACAGTTCCCCCTGTATTTCCACTTTCTGGTATTCCATAGCTCTGTTAATACATTCAGAATCTCGCCCTGTTTGGACAAAATGGTATATATTATCTAGATGCATAGTCATTCCTGGTAACTTCCCTAAATACACCGCGGCTCGTCTGATACGTAATGATGCCAGGGTCATTTCGTCCTCTTTTCCGGGCACAGGGTCATATCTACAATCTATAAGAAGTTCCTTAAGCGTACGGGCATTTATGAGTTTGGGGGTACGTGGATGTGCTGACTCTTGAAAGGTAAGTTTATTTATTCTGGGTGGCGTAGAAAAAATGTTGGTAGCACCTCCCGTAGCCCCATCTGGGGTATCGGGCGTGAAAGGATTCGTTGAACGCGATACAGCAACTATAGGTGTGGACACAGCTGTAGAAGCAGCTGTAGGAACAGATGTGGAAACAGATGTGCTTGCCGGGATTTGTGTCAGGATTTTGTGCTGTAGAGATACAGATACAGGATCTCGGCGTTGAACCTCCCCGGCCAACGGTCTATGTGGGGCGGGGTTAGCATACTCGGGAGCTGTGTCATCTAAATATGAGGAAAGAAAAACATCTTCTGCGGTTCTAGGATGCCCCTTGGGATGTACCTTTATTGGAAATAATGGGGGTGGCAAGTCTTTTGGTATCCCCGCAGTAGCCTTAGGTAATCCCTCGGCCAGAAGGGGATACATACCCTTCATAAGGGCATGTCTTTGTCTGTCTACTTGTTCTGATTTCACTCGTGCACCTTCTTCAATTAATAGATTTTCTCGGACTTCATTTGAATTCTCTTTACTCTTCTCTTCCTGTCTACGTGCTTTTTCTGTACGTCTATACGATTCTTTACGCCATAATTCAATGGCGTCTTTCTGTGATTGTCTAGCTTTCTTTTTCCATAATTCTTCCTCTACTTTCACGATGCACTCTGCATCCCAGGTCCCAGCCGCGGGCCACCTCTGACTTTCTGGTAATTCCTTAGTGTAGTCTACCCATAAATCAAGAAATAATATAGCGTCTAAGCCGTGTTTATGATACATGAAGTACCCTGGAGTGTCCCTAGGAGGAATAGGAACAGCTTCTTCGAGTACCCCTTTTCTAGTTGTGATCTGTCTTAATTTCGAAAAGAGCGGCATATTGAGAACTGATCTGATACTTGATCTTGAACAAACTTAATACAGTAATCACAATAATGAACAGTCATTCATACCACAATATGCAGAACGTACTAAAAACATTTAACATTTAACATTTAACTGAGCAACAATGATGATACGATCTAAGGAAACTTAATTACTGAACATAATACTCGGCATTAACTGAATTATTCTGAATTTATATACTAGATATACTAGATGTACTGCTAAACAGTACAGATACACTGCTGAAACAGTGCAGACCGGATTTGTGTACCCAAACCCGTCTGGACCGGCACAACTTATGTGCACGCCAGAACGCCTCCCCAGTAATGGTACTCACCGGGTAGCTCGGAACGGAAGGCCTCGGAAACTGAACTGAACTTGAACCGGACTGGACTCGACTCGAACACTTCGGAAACTGGACTCGACTCGGGACTTCGGAAACTGGTGGGCCTCTGTATACCTCGGATCTTGCTCTCTCAGCTAGGCTCTGGTCGGGATACTTCGCACTTCTCACCGCCTCGTCTGGGTGTTGATCGCAGCCTCAGTCGCCCCCGCTTGACCGGAGGGAGATACAGGAAATCCTGCTGGTACGCGTTGTTGTCCGTCCAGCTGTGGCAGGAGACCGGGCCTGCAACGCACCACCGGCGCGTGAGATGAGAAAGTGTCCCTGTTCGGGCGCCATTCATGTGGTAAATAATTTAATTACCGGGACTTAATTTGATACAGAAACATAATAAAATAGCTCAGTAAATAAGAGGCAGAATCCGTGGTATTAGAGGTTCGGAATGGGCTTTATTCCAATGGTCGATTATAATCGGTTGCTCCAGGTTCCATCACCACGAAGGTTCAGGAAGTGAAGTACATACATTATTGATAATTATTCACTTTTATACAATAGGCATTACAGTGAGGCCAATGCAAGAGGCGTAACAATTGATAGCAAAGATAACATTTCACATGCGTAGCTGAAGGAGGCGTAATTGGGTGTAACAAGGAAAACGTCATTGGTTATGATGTCACATATGGGTGGACCTATGAAATAATTTCGCAATGTCAGCAAAAATACTTGGCAGGGATGCGCGCGCAGCAGTATGACGCATGATTGACGTGCGACTAGGGGGTGAAGGGGACTTGACATTTAACTCTACATGTGGCGACAGAAGTCTGGAGGGTCAAGTCAACCTAATCCCAAATCATATCTAACATCCTATGTTTAAAGAACTATGTTATCCAGAAGGGAGGTCTCTTAGAGTAGAATCTTATTCTATACTGACTATACTGACTGTTAGTGCGTGTACAAGCGTCTAAGTGTCTACACTAGATGCGAGGGCAGGAATCTTCCATAGTAACAGGGCTATGAATTACTTGCATGAAGACAGAGAAGCCGGGCCTTTGCTCGGTAGCTGGAAGAATGTTTATTGAAACTACTAGACAGGAATGCATCGGGCAGGGAACGGAGCAGATAATTTCGAAGGTAAAATACAGTTTCTTGGCAGGCAACAGGCTGATGTCAGGCTTCGTGAGCCGCGCAGGGAATGAGACAAAGTTCATGGTCACAGATGCAGGCTCAGACTGGAGCTTCAGAGGCAGAAAGCAAGAAAAGCTTGATGACAGAATCAGGGCCTACTTGCCTGGACTGTAAAATGGCATAAGTGAACCATATAAAGCCGGTGGCCTTTCATACTTAGGAATGGAATATCCGGCCTATTCATGGCGGATCTGAAAGAGGACATGTTGACGGTGGACGCACATGGGTTTGCGTCTTCATAACTGGAACTGGAGGGAGCATACATGTACTTGTGATTCATACATGAAACCGTTGGGGTCCAAGATAGGGGACATAACTGACCAGAAAAATCCATATTTCCACAGACTCTGCAGAGTCTTTGCTCTCCACCAGCACTGAAAGCGCTCGTGTTGACCTCCTTCATCTTCTCTGGGATGGCCGTGACCTTGCTGAGTTTACAGTCCGCTCCGCCTTGGATACTGTTGATTCCTTAATCCGGGCTATGGCTGGTTCAGTCGCCTTGCGGCGCCATGCTTGGTTACGGGATAGCGACTTCCCGGAGAATATCTGGGAGAGATTTGTTGATTTACCCTTTGATGGGATTTTATTGTTTGATGCTCACCCCGACTCGGTTGTTCAGCGCCTCCTTGCGGGCCTTCGTGCCCCCCCCCCCCCCCGCCTTAGGCCTGTGTTCCTCCGCCGTTTATTCTGGGGTGGTACCTTTTCATTTAGCATCCTTTTGATGCTTCATGTGTTTTAGGCTGGTAGTAAGCCTCAGATCTTCCTTTCCCATGGTCGGGGTGATTATCCTTTCATTTAGCATCCTTTGGCTGCATTATGCGTTTTAAACTGGCAGTTAACCTACTGTGACAGTGACAACTGGGCCTAAGAGATCCCTTGGCCTCTATGCATCCTCTGGTGCTCTTATCTGCCGCTGTACGGTGCTCAATGTTATCTGCTGTTGTACGGTGCTCAATGTTGTGTGTTGGCGGCGTCTTCTATACGTCATGGGTCATCTTGCTTATTTGCTTCATTCTCCTCCTTGGGAGGTTTTTCGGGGTGTTCATCACGCTTTAAAGGCAGCTTCCGTCTGTCCTTACTGCATCAGGTGTGTTCCCCTACAACCATGTTGCATAGTCGTGGCTGCTTTACCCGTTTTTACCAAATATATGTATTTATGTATATATACAAGTTCCACGTGTACTCTTCTTCCTAACTCTACACCTCTCTTCGAGGCTGCAAGGTCTGGTCCGAAGTCTCAATTTTTCAGGGAGCTTTTCAGTGCTGCATGCGGAATTGCCAATAAGGCCCTTTTTGCATTCCACTTACTGGGGTGGTTTCCCGGTGTTAAACTGCTCCCTTCTTCGTGTTCAGTTATTGAACGATTTTCTCTTCTGGACAAGGGTTACTTTCCTTCCAGTCGGAGGGTGTGGTCTGAAATTCTGCGATTCTCCCTCCGTTTCTATGCCTTAGTACTTTATTGCCTCTGCTGCACCTTCCTTCGGATGTTCCTCCTTCTTTAAGTTCACCCTATATTATATCAGCTGGGCATGCGGGACGGCTCTTCTGATGTCAAAGTCCTAGGTCTACACCCTGCATATCTGTTTTTCGTATGTTGGTTCTCACCTTGGCCTTCCAGCTGCCTGGTCGAGCGGCCTCATGCTTATTTTTATTTTAGCTACGCCACCTTATGGTCTCTGTGGCTGTTTTATGCTTATTTTAGCTACGCCACCTTATGGTCTCTGTGGCTGTTTATGTGGTGGCCTGCATCAGCGTGCTTCAGATTGTTACTGTTCGCCCCTGTTCCCCCTTTTGGGACTGGGTGTGCACTTGGCATGTTTCTTGTCTCCGCCTGCAATTCTAAAAACATCGCTCATTTCTACTCTTGAACTTTGGTTCTTGGCTGTAGCCTCTCCGGCCTTCCTTCCATGGGCTAGCCTGGTAGGCTCTGGTTGCATCTCTTCATTTTTCTTCTCAACCTTTGGTCGGTGTTCACATAGTGCGCCATTAATCTGAGAGTGGTCCTTCTTCCTCTCTCTTTCTTTTGTTCTGGTATATGGCTGGTGCCGTTTCTACCTCTCATGCTTATACAGGTATGGTGTAGCGCCATTCTGGCGTTTTTGGGATGTCTTGCATCCTGTAATCTTTTGCTCTTCCGAGCTATTTGGGTTGCTGTCTGGCTGTTCTGCCACAGCCTTCCCCATTGTCCGTCACTCTGTTGCCGGCTCAAGTGCTTGGCGCTTTCTGATGTTTTGTCGCAGACCCACCTCCCCTTTGGGGTATGGCTGTGGTATCTATTCTAAGTTAAGGAATCTGCGGCTAGATGTCTCTATCAGATGTATGAGTTACTTACCTTCGGTAACGATGTATCTGGTAGAGACGTTGTCTAGCCGCAGATTCCTTAACGCCCACCCTGCCTCCCCGTTCTGCGAGGACCTTGCCAAGTGGGGTTCTCCGCTGGCCTCTTTCCGTTGCCATTGGTTTTTTTCTCACGGGTGCTCACATTGTTGCGTCCCTTTGAGAATTGCCATAATACAGCTGACTCCCTCTCAGGGGTTTCTTACCTGTAAAATCATGCCTTTTAATTAACCTTCACCAGGAGATTCATCTTCATTTTCTTTTCTTCTCCTGCTACCTTCCCTCCCTCCCGCCTTCTCTATTGGCTCAGGGTTCTGGTCTCCTCTACAGTCGTCTTCCTTGGGGATCTGTTGACGTCTGTTTCAGACTTCCATTACTATAGGGGCAGTGCCAATCTTTTCATACCTTCCTACGGTGGACCGTTGTTCTCTCTGTGCTCCCTTCTTGCTAGACGACACAGTTCTACATAGTAATAACAGTCTATTTCTGTCTGTAGTTCTACATGGTAATGTTTCTGTCTGTTGAGATATTCTTCCCTTGTTGCACTCGCAAAGGGTCTTCGCTTAGCTTGTGGGGTTCTTTCTCACAACTTTTTCACTTGTATGTAGGCAGTGTCTAATACTGTCTTTTACTATCGTGTCTTGCACCATCCTCCTTCTTTATTCACAGATTTTTCATCCCTCGCACACTGTTCCCATACCTTCACAGTTTGTTGTTGGCGGCTCCGCGTTGTACCGCGGAAATGTTTCTCCAAAGAAAACTGACGTCAACGCACCGGGAGGGACTTATATGACCACGCTGACGTCGCGTACGTGGACGACATCAGGGCGGGGTCGTGTGGCGCCGTCCCCCGCGCGCAGAGGTGCTGCTGCGAAAAGTTTTCCAGATCCAGCCTGACGCCTGGGGATATTCTAAGTTAAGGAATCTCCGGCTAGACAACGTCTGTACCAGATACATCGTCACCGAAGGTAAGTAACTCGTACTTCTGTGTCATAATTGCTCTACTGTGCTAAGCCTACATTATGTGCCGTGGCTATAGAAACGCTTTCAGCACAATTGAACAAAGAGACATTCGAGCCCTAGCAGTAAAGACGCGTTTGCTACTCGACTGTGTAAACCAGTGCCCCTTCATCAAGGACCCTGTCTAGAATTGCCTTGCCATTAAACCAGCTCCGATTATATACAGTATACAAATCAAAGTTGATTGTGTGAATGCAGTTTCATAAAAGGACTCTGTCCCTTAACTGCTGTGGTATATTCTATATATTGTTGAATAAAGTGTGACTTTATGTTTATGAATGGTGTAACAGGTAGATCACGTACACTGTTTTGCAGATCCCTTCAAGTTAGTGTGTTTTTTATTATTTTTATTTT
Source organism: Triturus cristatus (assembly GCF_964204655.1). NCBI lineage: Eukaryota > Metazoa > Chordata > Amphibia > Caudata > Salamandridae > Triturus > Triturus cristatus. Next base: position 731,064,364 of record NC_140585.1, on the reverse strand, counting down.
CTTACTGTAGGTGTTGCTTACATTTTAAAGCTCTTAGATCAGTACCAGGAGTTTGACTCATTGCATTGGTTCCAGTCGGCACGAGAGAAGTATTTGAAGGAGAAAAAAGCAGTTGTTAAGCAACAAAATGTGCAATCTACTAACCAAGATGAAAAGTTACTCCAGACGATGAACCTTACTCAGAAGAGGTTGGATGTCTATTTACAGGTATTCTTAACTGTTGTATTGTTCAAATGCTTTTTTTCTCTTTCAATCTCTGTTATTATAGTGCATTTTTAAACTTTGGATGCTGATACAGTGAGCCAAACTGTTTCTCATACTGCTTCTTGCCCCATATCACAGTGCACATTTAAAAGTAGATAAAACTGCCCGAGAATCTGTTTTCAGCCATTCTAAAGGCAAAACGTGTGCAATGTATGATGTCTGACCTATTGATACATGCCACATGTTACCCTAATCCCAAGGGTTGCTGGTTAGTTTTCCATTCCACATAAACCTGGATTTGCAGAAAGAGCGAGCAATGGTGAGTACTTCTTTATCCAGGAGTGTATTAGTTAGGCCTTGGTTCCTATTCATAATACTTACTGTTGTTTCCCTTATCCCTTGATCTATTGTTGGTTCTCAGTGTTTTCCTTTAGGTATGACGTTAACCAAGACCTTTTGATTTTACTAAAATTATATGTGTAATATACTTACTTAAAGGGGCTTTCTGCCACTTCTCGTCACCCATTGGTCTGTTGTGTCATTCCCATTTTGCTTCTGCCTACTACAGCATTGGGCAGTGGGTCATACTACTAAAGCCTCTGGTTAGCGTCACTTTGAGTGACTGCATTTTGCTGTTTCAGAAGGTGGACATCCACACACAGTGTACTTCCCTTTAGTGCCAGTGTTGCCTGTCTCCTTCCAATGCTGTTGTGTATTCCTTTTGAAGTGGACTGCTGCTATTTCACATTATACCATATTGCATTCCTGGACTCGGTTTCACCAATGGTTTGTTGATAAACCTTGTCCAGGAAGAAAACAAACTTTATCATGTTTAATTTGCAGCACACTTGTAACAGTTTAATTTAGACAAAAGTGGAGTGTAGAGGACGTGGCCAAAATAGCGTCGGAGCAGTCACATAGTACGGAGCTCCGTGTGCGAACACTTTTAAAATAGCCAACAACTTGGGGGCGGAGCTTGCCGCGCTTGGAAATGGCCGCGATGTAAGCGAGCTCTCCTGACTACGCCGCAATCCTGCATTTATCCTGGATACCACACTGAGAACTCTCCCAAAAAACGGAGGAATCGTGTTGCTGAAGTACCTGCCGTGGTATATGGGCGCTCTGACTTCATCCGCGGTGCACTGGGTCGGAGCGAGAGGGACTGCGGACCCGGCCGGGTGGTGATGGCACGCTTGAGACTGCCTGCGTCGTGCCGCATCCTGCACGCAAGCCTGGGGCGCCGCTATCTGGGGCAGGCCTTCTGACGTGGCCGGAGCAGGGACCAATGTGCGGTGAGCGGACAGTGCCGAGCCGTGGGTACTGGTGGCCGCGGACGACGGACTACTATTTCGCCTCGCTGCACAGGCCTTGTGGTGCTCGAGAGAACGTGAGCGCCGCACTGGAGGTGGAGTGAGGCCCTGGCGCGAGATCGGAAGATTAAAGATCCTAGGAGGCACGATGTCGCGGCACATGGTAAGAGACTCCCGCCGGGATGCTGGCTTGACGCAGCCCCCCTTGTCCTGTTGCGCCCTACCTGTGCCGTCTAGCAAATAAGGGTAATATTGACTGGGGCCGGCATACATTGTGAGCGTCAGTCCCAAGACGCATGGTGGCTTTGAATCTGCCTGACACCAGCATCGCTTCTGGGAGAGGTCCATCTGGAAAATACTGGAGGAACAGCGCTATTGGTGAGGAGCGGCCATATGCGGCAGTCTCGATGGAATACTGGGAGGTGGAGATGTGGTTTGGCGACGGAGCGGTCCCAACAGAGCACACAGCAGTGCGCAGCGCATGCTAGTTACATGGGACGGCGCAAAAAGTGTGAAGCATTCCACTGATGGCGAGGGGGATCTATTAAGTGGCCACGCAACGGGTGCTGTATTTGACGCGCACCTGCAGGGTCTGCTGCACGTGGTCCTGCGCATGCTCTCCAAAGTGGATGACAAGTTGCGCCCTGACTGCTGTTCCACCCGGGGGATCACCCTGTGATATGAGGAAGAAGCCAATTCTGATGGGCGTATAAGTGCCTTCCCTTGTGGAAATATGGATTTTTATGATCAGTTATGTCCCCTATCTTGGACCCCAACGGTTTCATGTATAAATCACAAGTACATGTATGTTCCCTCCAGTTCCAGTTATGAAGACGCAAACACATGTGCGTCCACCGCCAACATGTCCTCTTTCAGATCCGCCATGAATGGGCCGGATAGTCTATTCCTAAGTATGAAAGGCCACCGGCTTTATATGGTTCATTTATGCCATTTTACAGTCCAGGCAAGTAGGCCCTGATTCTGCCATCAAGCCTTTTCTTGCCTTCTGCCTCTGAAAAGCTCCAGTCTGAGCTCGCATCTGTATCCATGAACTTTGTCTCATTCCCTGCGCAGCTAACGGTGCCTGACATCAGCCTGTTGCCTGCCAAAAACTGTATTTCACCTTCGAAATTATCTGCTCCGCTCCCTACCCAATGCATTCCTGTCTAGTAGTTTAAGTAAACATTCTTCCAGCTACCGAGCAAAAGGCCCGGCTTCTCTGTCTTTATACAAGTAATTCATAGCCCTGTTACTATGGAAGATTTCTGCCCCCGCATATTGTGTAGACACTTAGACGCTTGTACACGCACTAACAGTCAGTATAGTCAGTATAGAATAAGATTCTACTCTAAGAAGACCTCTCTTTTGGATAACATAGTTCTTTAAACATAGGATGTTAGATATGATTTGGGATTAGGTTGACTTGACCCTCCAGACTTCTGTCGCCACATGTAGAGCTAAATGTCAAGTCCCCTTCACCCCCTAGTTGCACGTCAATCACACGTCATGCTGCTGCGCACGCATTTCTGCCAAGTATTTCTGCTGACATTGCGAAATTCTTTCATGGAACCACCCTATTATGACATCATACCTGATGACGTTCTTTAGTTACACCCAGTTACACCCACTTTTGCTACGCATGTATGTTTTATCTTTACTATCAATTGTTACGCCTCCTGCATTTGCTTCACTGTAATGCCTATTGTATAAAAATGATTACTTGTCAATAAAGTAGCGTCTTCACTTCCTGAACCTTCGTGGTGATGGAATATGGAGCTCCTCAATTTAAATTGATTTTGGAATAAAGCCCGTTCCGAACCTCTAATACCACGGATTCTGCCTCTTATTTTACTGAGCTATTATTATAGATTTTCCGCATCAAATTAAGTTCCGGTAATTAAATTATTTACCACATAAATGGCGCCCGAATAGGGACACTTTCTCATCTCACGCGCCGGCGGTGCGTTGCAGGCCCGGTCTCCTGTCACAGCTGGACGGACAACAACGCGTACCCACAGGATTTCCTGTATCTCCCTCCTGCCGAGCGGGGGTAACTGAGGCTGCGATCAACACCCAGACGAGGCGGTGAGAAGTGCGAAGTATCCCGACCAGAGCCTAGCTGAGAGAGCAAGATCCGAGGTATACAGAGGCCCACCAGTTTCCGAAGTTTCCGAAGTTCCGAGTCGAGTCCAGTCCGGTTCAAGTTCAGTTCAGTTCCGAAGCCTTCCGTTCCGAGCTACCCGGTGAGTACCATTATCGGGGAGGCGTTCTGACGTGCACATAGGTTGTGCCGGTCAAGACGGGTTTGGGTACACAAATCCGGTCTGCACTGTTTCAGCAGTGTATCTGTACTGTTTAGCAGTATATCAAGTATGTCTAGTACATAATTCAAAATTACCTAGTTAGTATCGAGTATTATGCTTAGTGACTAGTTCCCTAAATGACCATCATTGTTTATTCATTAAATGTTAAATGTTAAAATGTTTTAAATACGTTCTGTATATTGTGGTGTGAATGACTGTTCATTATTGTGTTTTATGGTATTAAACGTGTTCAAAATTAGGTATCAGATCAGTTCTCAATATGCCGCTCTTTTCGAAATTAAGACAGATTAAAACTAGAAAAGGGGTACTCGAAGAAGCTGTTCCCATTCCTCCTAGGGACACTCCAGGGTACTTCATGTATCATAAACATGGCCTAGACGCCATATTATTTCTTGATCTATGGGTAGACTACACCAAGGAATTACCAGAAAGTCAGAGGTGGCCCGCAGCTGGGACCTGGGATGCAGATTGCATTATGAAAGTAGAAGAAGAATTATGGAAAAAGAAAGCTAGACAGTCACAGAAAGATGCCATTGAATTATGGCGTAAAGAATCATATAGACGCACAGAGAAAGCGCTCAGACAGGAAGAGAAAAGTAAGGAGAATTCAAATAAAGTTCGAGAAAGTGTATTAATTGAAGAAGGTACTCGAGTAAAGTCAGAACAAACAGACAGACAAAGAAATGCCCTTGTGAATGGTATGTATCCTCTTCTGGCCGAAGGATTACCTAAGGCTACTCCGGAGATACCAAAAGACTTGCCACCCCCATTGTTTCCGATAAAAGCACATCCCAAAGGCCATCCCAGATCCGCAGAAGATGTTTTTCTTTCCTCTTATTTAGACGACGCAGCTCCCGAGTATGCTAATACTGCGCCACATAGACCGTCTGCCGAGGGGGTTCAACGCCAAGACCCTCCTTCGTCTGTACCTCTGCAACAGCAAACTCCGACACAAGTTCCGGCAAGCACATCTGTTTCTACATCCGCATCCACACCTATGGTTGCTATATCCCGTTCAACGAATCCTTTCACATCCAGCACCCCAGGTGGTGCTACCGGAGGTACATCAAGCATTTTTTCTACGCCACCCAGAACAAATAAACTTTCCTTTCAAGAATTAGCCCACCAACGTACACCCAAACTAGTAACTCCCAACACGCTCAAGGAACTTCTAATAGATTGTAGATATGACCCTGTGCCCGGAAAAGGGGACGAAATGATGCTGGCATCATTACGTATCCGACGAGCTGCAATATACCTAGGAAAGCTACCAGGAATGACTGCACATTTAGAAAATATATATCACTTTGTTCAGTCAGGGCGAGACCCTGAGAGTATTAACAGAGCCATGGAGTACCAAAAGGTGGAAATACAGGGGGAACTGTTACGTTTCCTCATAAACTGTGTGATCAGAAATCAAGATCAACCAGGGGTAAATCCGGAAGAAATGCAAATTCTTACCACATGGGGTAAGAATATATCAGAGGGGAGACACGATAAACGATCATGTATAGTAGCTATGAGCAGAAAGATCCGCAAAGAAATAGAACGAATACACGAGGAAAGATTAGCAGTAGACGAACCAGAACAAACCGAGGACGAGGAAGAATTAGAACTGCCCACAGGACAGTTAGAAACCATGGCCTATGTAGGTAGAGGAAGATCTTGCAATAATACTAAATGCTTTACTGATCCGATATGTCCGATACGTCCAGATAATAACAGAAAATTCCAAACTCCTATAATAAATATAAGGTCCCCCGAACATTCATTCCAAGCCGCTGACAAATTACTCCGAGAACGAAGGGGTTATCATATACTCGATTCTATGGACGAACAAGAATTAGCCAGGTCAGCCGTACACTGGGTTGATAGTCCTGGAAAATATGGTGATGATACACTAGCACATACGTTTTTGAACCTCGCCCCAGATGAACAGCGTTTAGCTGGTATCTATATGATTCAACAACTCCTTATATTATATAAAAGCCAACACTCCGATCCTGGCCCCTTACCTGATATATTGACTGAATTACTCACGAATAAATGGAGAGGTTCCGGTACCAAGTTAATTAGAGAAATACTAGAATCTAGAAGGCAGTACATTCTTTTTGTATGTCCTGAACATGTCTCACTGCCCATCAAGGAAAGAACGACGTATTACATGGATAGACAAAATCCCTTACGCGAAGTGCACCCGATAAAGGGTGATGACAATGAGTTTAAACGTGTGTTTGTATACACACCCATATCTAAAATAGAACTATTAGAAATGAAGAAAGTGGTACCCAGTCATGACAAAGACCCAGCGGGTTTCCACCGTGAAATTAAAGATATGTTACTCATGGGAGAATATACCTACCCCGACATTATGACAATATTGAAGGTATTAATGCCTGCGGGCATTTACGAAAAACTCAAGGAAAAGGATTGGGAGGTGGGAGACCAGAAGATAGATTGGACAGCATTAGAAAACGAAGAAAAAGCTCGAGGTCCAGGTTCAGGGCTCGGGGACAAGATCAAAACACTACCAGGTCTACTAGTACAGGTACTGCCATGTTTATTAACTACGAAAAAGGAAGACTGGGGTGCAATCTCAGCCTGTAAACAAAAACCAGATGAAGACACTAGTGATTTCTATTCCCGATTTGAAAAATGTTTTGGTATAAATAGTGGAATAAAAGCAAGTAGCGAGTCGTATCCACATCTGTTTGTGACAAAATTGGTTGAAAATGCCTTGCCCCAAGTTAAGAATAGAGTATTGAAATTCGAGAGTACCTGGCAAGGTAACACTCCGTCACAAATGTTACAAATGCTACAGTACCATCACAATAGAATTAGAGAAGAACAAGAACATGAACATAGGCGCATGAAAGACACGAAAATGAAAATGCTAGTTTCCCAGACAGTTCCAGCTGACGGTCATAAGAAGGGTATAACACAGTCCAGTGTTTCAACAGGTCCTGTTAAAGGGACGTGCAACTATTGTAAACAGCCAGGTCATTATGTACACGATTGTCCCGTTTTAAAACATAATATCGCCATAGGTAACACAAAAGAAAGACCAAGACCACTTAGACAGGATCAGAATCAACAAGGAACCCCGCAGCATGCACAGTCCATGCCAGCTCCGCAACAGTCTATGCCAGCTCCACCACCGCAGCCTATTGCTGCCACACAAACAACGACCCGACAGATGTATCAGACCGCACAGTATGACTATCCTGATTATCAACGATACTCATGAAACAGCCTAGAGAGGGAAGTTGGCTTACCCCTTATTGAGGTCCCTGTAGATCAAGAAGGACCTTATGTACACAGTGAACTGTTAGGTCAAGATAGAAAATTCTTACTTGATACAGGGGCAAGCCGAACAACAATAAAACGTAGTGAAGTTCCAGGGGCACCCCTCTCAGGCTCACAGAATATTTCCCTTGGCTTTTCAGGAAAACCTATCATTAACGAAGTAACACAGCCTCTTCCACTTACGATCGGTCCCTTGACACGAACTACAGATTTATTACTTACTAAATCATGTCCAGAAAACTTGTTAGGCATAAAAACTTTGAAAGCTCTAGAAGCTATTATATGTTGTTCTCCGGAAGGAGTAAGATTGTTTTTACGTGATTTCAAAGGGCACTACGTGTCCCGAGACATGGATCACCGACTACAGACTTTACCCACACATTTATGGGCACAAGGCCCTACAGATGTTGGTTGCATGAACATTACACCATATCGAGTCACACTAAAGGCAGGAGTGGTACTTCCACGAATGCGACAATACAAGTTACCCCCAGATGCTGTAGTGGCTTTACTACAAATCATTGACGAGCTTATTACCCAAGGAGTGGTTGTGGAAACTGACTCCAATATATGTAATTCACCGATAATTCCGATTCTTAAACGAACCGATCCAACAGCCCCGCCAGTATATCGATTGGTTATTGATCTGCGCGAATTAAATAAATGCATAGTACCACAATACCCCGTAGTCCCAGACATTTCTTCATTACTGACAGCCATTGATTCCGAAGCAACATTCTTTACTGTAATTGATCTCAAGAATGCCTTCTTCAGCGTCCCAATAGATCCGGAAAGCCAATACTTGTTCGGATTTAGTTTAAATGGACGAAGCTTTAAATTCACACGCGCACCTCAAGGATTTACAGAAAGCCCCAGCATTTATAGCCAAGCACTGAAACGAGAACTCGACAGTATCCACATGCCAGTCAACACTGCCCTGCTTCAATACGTCGATGATCTGCTGATCACCGCTAGAAGCGAACCTGAATGTGAAAAAGCCTCACTGACGGTTTTACAATTTTTGGCCGAAAAGGGGCACAAGGTGTCCCCTTCTAAGCTGCAATTCTGTGTCCAGCGAGTTGTTTACCTTGGTCACTCGCTGTCCAAGGAGGGAAGGCAGCTTACACCAGATCGCATCCAGCTAATTGCTAATATGCCAATACCCAAGACACAAAAGGAGGTGCGGGCTTTCATAGGCCTCACTTCATATTGTAGGCAGTGGATCCCTCAGTATGCATTTCTAGCGAAACCACTCATTCAATTGACAACACAGGAGGCAGCCACATCGACTGTTCTCCCTTGGACTCAGGAACATACACAAGCTTTTGAAAGCCTAAAGAAAGCCTTATGCCAAGCACCTGTTTTAGCAACACCATGTTACAATAAACAGTTTACACTCTTCGTTACAGAACGCGAAGGTACTGCCTTGTCAGTACTCACACAGGAACAAGCAGGATCACACAAACCATGTGCTTATTTTTCTAGTACATTAGATCCCGTAGCTCAGGCTTTGCCTGCGTGCCTGAAATCAGTGGCAGCAACAGCTTTAGCAATCAGACAAAGCGATGCCATAGTATTAGGACATCCATTGACAGTACAAGTACTACATGCAGTAGAGGTTCTCTTGAACCGCACACAAACACAACACTTGACTATAGCACGACTTACTGGTTACGAATTAACATTGTTTCAGCCACATATAGAAATCAGACGTTGTAGTACATTGAATCCTGCCACATTGTTACCTCTAAATGGAACAGACCCACTTGCACATGATTGTATTGAAGTTATCACTATCACGACGAAACCCAGACAAGATTTGACAGACGTCCCATTGTCAGACCCAGACCTGACGTTGTATGTAGATGGTTCATGTATGAGAACAGGTACAGGAGAGCTAGTGGCCGCTTACGCAGTCACAACAGACACTGAAATCGTTGAAACAAATTGCATAAATACCTTGTCAGCTCAAGCCGCAGAGCTCATCGCTCTGACACAAGCCTGTATTCAAGCCACAAATAAAAAAGTCAACATATACACTGATTCACGTTATGCATTCGGAGTTGTACATGACTTCGGCGTGCTGTGGCGAGAGAGAGGTTATTTAACTTCTCACGGTGCCCACATTCAGCACGGACCCCTCATTCATGCCTTATTAGATGCAATACATCTACCCACTGCAATATCAATTATGAAATGTAAAGCTCATACGAAAGTTACTGATATCATTTCTCAAGGCAATGATCTAGCTGACAGAACAGCTAAACAGACTGCTCAAACTCAAACATCCGACATGACAAAGACAATAGTCCCGACACCAACACATTGCATGATGGTTAAGGATCCCGCTCTTGACGTAATCGACATACAGACACATGCTACACCAGATGAAATAAAGAAATGGACTGAATTAGGAGGGATCCAAACGGATCAAGGATGGATGACGAAGGAAAAATCTGTATGGTTCCTTCCTGATTCAATGGTCCAAGTCGTTATTAACACTGTACATAGTCCAGCGCATCTAGGAGAAAAAGCTATGCTAGACAGCATTCAACACATTTGGTTCAACAAACATTTACGAGCAGCAGCTAAACAAAAAGTTCGTACCTGTATGATCTGTTGTCAGTTTAACCCAGGTAAAAGCATTCCCGTAGAACAGGGTGGATTTCAGCCTCCTGATTACCCTTTTGAAGTCCTCCAGATGATTTATATCCAGATGGAACGATGTCGAGGATTCAAATATGTTCTTGTAGTTGTCTGTGCTCTTTCCCGTTGGACAGAGGCATACCCGGTTTCAGATTACACTGCCCCGACTACTGCCAAACAGTTAGTTCGAGAATTCTTCCCACGGTACGGTTTACCACGTGCTGTCTACTCAGATAACGGCCAGCCGTTCTCATCCGAACTAATGAAATACGTTTCACTTTTGTTAGGCTATCAGTGGAAATTTCACTGTGTCCGACACCCCGAGGCAGCAGGTCTCGTGGAACGACATAACCAGACCCTGAAAATTAGATTGTCCAAAATTTGTAGAGAGAAAGGTGTCGACTGGGTAGTAGCCTTACCCGTTGCACTCTTTTACATGAGAATGGTAGCACACTCTCGAACAGGGCTATCCCCTTATGAAGTGATCTTCGGTAGACCACCAAATATGTGGGGGACGCCTATACCACGCAAAATAACTGATATTGACTGTAATATGCTGACAGATTACTTGGCTTCCTTGATGTCTGCACTACAATCTTGTCGTTCACAGGTAGCTGCAGCCTTTCCCGACAACACCGAGGTGAAACCCCATGACGTAATTCCAGGAGACTTGGTGTTAGTGAGGAACTTTGATCGGAAGTCTCAGCTGGATCCTAGGTGGAAATCGCCTCAACTCGTATTGCTAACGACGAGGACAGCCGTGAAGATCGAAGGTCGAAAAGGCTGGATACATTCAAGTCATATCAAGAAATTTCATGGACTACCGTCAGACGTAACCGACACACCTTGCGTGTCTTCACCGATTGACTCAAAACTTCCTTTGGTTGAACTGAATAACCATGAACAATATAAACTAAAACTTCGGTCTAACAAGTCAGGCAATTTGATTGTTTAAGTCCTCTCCAAGGTGAATCGGTCGAATTTGTCTCTGCCATGTATCGCTTAGACCTGTATAGAGAAAGAAACAGAAGGATAAAGTTGAAACGACATGCGTACTGTAAATCACTGCGTAGTCATTGCACAGTGACGTTATTAATTTTGTTTTTCTTAAGTCTTTTAATAATTACTGCAAGTATATTGTTGCACACATATTATCCTATTTCTAGACATGTTTATAATGTTACTGCTGAACATTCTTTTAGTGAATTACCTCCGCATGAATTGTCCTATAGATTTGCGCTGCGCAATAACACGTTTATTAGTATGTTACATCATTCCCATCAGGTTAGCAATGCTACAAACTGTTGGATATGTGGCCGACTCCCTCCCTTTCAGAACTATAAAGGAATTCTGCCTCTCTTTCCATACCCGTTCACACACAACGGCTCCTGTGGAGCATGGTTTAGTTTAATTAATTCCCTAGATTCGAATTCTGCAGTTTACCAGAATAACTGGGTATGGGGAAATCTGAACTTAGTTTTACTCAAAGTCTGCCACCCCAACAAGGAGGGACTTCCCAAAAGAACAGGAACTGATCTAGAAAATGAAGTATATGGATTAGGTAATTTTACGCTTAATCTTATGATCCTGAATGTCGAATCCGAAGCTACTCCAATTTTACCCGCCATGTCAGTATTTCCAGTTAAAGGTGAATTATGTGTAAGAAAGAATGGTTCCATACATATGGGCCATAGTAGATGCACCACTGTAATAGAATTTAGTGATCAAGGCAAGTCTACATTTAGAGCTTCCCGCCATTCCTACTTCATATGTGGTCAGACGGCATATATACGTTTGCCTCTAGATTGGGATGGTACCTGCTACATCGGATTCCTTTTGCCACCTGTTTTCCTAGCTCCTCCTGATTATCACAGAAACACTCATTTAGTACACAATAGAGAAAGGAGAGATCTCCCAATAGTCGATTACACTGAGACCGCATGGGAAAAATACACAGATTTCAATAAAGGTCTCTTCCCCTATATAGGTACAGTTACCAATAGTAAGCTGATACGTAGATTAACCAGAACCCTTGAAGCAGTAGTGAACGAAACTATTTCCGCCTTAGGCAATTTAACAGAAGAGCAGTCTGCTATGCGGATTGTTGTGCTTCAAAATCGTCTTGTCCTTGACGTCATCCTGGCCGATAGGGGCGGAGCTTGTAGGGTCATCGGATCAAGTTGTTGCATTTTCATACCAGAAAATTCGCCATCTGTATAGAAAGCCATAACTCGTCTTCATAAGATTGTAAGCCAGATACACCAGAATCCAGGCACCTGGACTTGGTCCGGTTGGTTTTGGAGTGTATTATCTACCTTTGGATGGAAGGTCCTATCCTTCCTAGGTATTGGCTTCCTCATATTATTCAGTTGCTGTCTATGCCTACAATGTGGACCAGCGATCTGTGGTCTGTGTGCCACATCATGTATCCCACCACCAAGATTTCATTCATCACGGAAGAAGAAAGAAGAACAAATGATGCTATATGAACAGATCAACGGGTTGATGAAGATTGATATCTCTTGACGGGCAAGTAGGGGACAAGGAGGGAATGTGGAAATATGGATTTTTATGATCAGTTATGTCCCCTATCTTGGACCCCAACGGTTTCATGTATAAATCACAAGTACATGTATGTTCCCTCCAGTTCCAGTTATGAAGACGCAAACACATGTGCGTCCACCGCCAACATGTCCTCTTTCAGATCCGCCATGAATGGGCCGGATAGTCTATTCCTAAGTATGAAAGGCCACCGGCTTTATATGGTTCATTTATGCCATTTTACAGTCCAGGCAAGTAGGCCCTGATTCTGCCATCAAGCCTTTTCTTGCCTTCTGCCTCTGAAAAGCTCCAGTCTGAGCTCGCATCTGTATCCATGAACTTTGTCTCATTCCCTGCGCAGCTAACGGTGCCTGACATCAGCCTGTTGCCTGCCAAAAACTGTATTTCACCTTCGAAATTATCTGCTCCGCTCCCTACCCAATGCATTCCTGTCTAGTAGTTTAAGTAAACATTCTTCCAGCTACCGAGCAAAAGGCCCGGCTTCTCTGTCTTTATACAAGTAATTCATAGCCCTGTTACTATGGAAGATTTCTGCCCCCGCATATTGTGTAGACACTTAGACGCTTGTACACGCACTAACAGTTAGTATAGTCAGTATAGAATAAGATTCTACTCTAAGAAGACCTCTCTTTTGGATAACATAGTTCTTTAAACATAGGATGTTAGATATGATTTGGGATTAGGTTGACTTGACCCTCCAGACTTCTGTCGCCACATGTAGAGCTAAATGTCAAGTCCCCTTCACCCCCTAGTTGCACGTCAATCACACGTCATGCTGCTGCGCACGCATTTCTGCCAAGTATTTCTGCTGACATTGCGAAATTCTTTCATGGAACCACCCTATTATGACATCATACCTGATGACGTTCTTTAGTTACACCCAGTTACACCCACTTTTGCTACGCATGTATGTTTTATCTTTACTATCAATTGTTACGCCTCCTGCATTTGCTTCACTGTAATGCCTATTGTATAAAAATGATTACTTGTCAATAAAGTAGCGTCTTCACTTCCTGAACCTTCGTGGTGATGGAATATGGAGCTCCTCAATTTAAATTGATTTTGGAATAAAGCCCGTTCCGAACCTCTAATACCACGGATTCTGCCTCTTATTTTACTGAGCTATTATTATAGATTTTCCGCATCAAATTAAGTTCCGGTAATTAAATTATTTACCACACCCTGACGAGATCGTGCCTGCACCGGACCAGCTGCGCGCCTTTCTAAAGTCAACGGACCGAGCTGCGGAGCCACCTCCTACCTCCACCACTGATGCAGGGAATGTGCTGAGGTGCTGGACTAAAGTCGGTCCACCCCTGAACCCGCGCTGGGGCACGGCCTCTGGCCTGTACGAGGTGGCTTGTCCTTCTGTGTCTACAGCTATCTGGAGGCCCATACCGCTGCAATTGAGCCATTTCATTAATGCACTACACAGAGTAAGTGGCTGAGATGGGGAAACCGGATAAAAATCAGCCTAAGCTACACTTTGAACAGCGCCGGACGACGGAAGTTGTGGGTGCTGCGGCGCCGAACCCGAATCCCGCAAATGCTACTGTGTCAGGATCAGCCTCTACAGTGGATTTCCAGTCAATGTTCACCACAATACAGGCAACCCTGTCCAACATTGACGGGAAAATAGACTCCTTGACCTATCGGGTTGACCGTATGTCAGTAAGGCTGGACAAACATACAGAGTGAATAGATGTGGCGGAACGCCGAATATCTGAGGCAGAAGACTCGCAACATCAAATCGAACTGAAACAAACCAAAGCTGACAAAGCAATACAATCTCTGCTGGCGAAGACCGAGGACATAGAGGCCCGATCGCGCCGCTGTAATCTGCGCATAATGGGAGTGGCCGAGACGACACGGACAGGAAACATGGAGAGGTACATTGAAACACTCCTAACCACTCTCCTGGGCAGAGAGGTCTTCTCTGAGGTCTTCATTGTAGAACAAGCTCATAGATCTCTTGCACCTTCACCGATACCTGGAACACGACCTCGTCCCATAATCGCAAAGATACTAAATTATAGGGACAGAGATGCGGCCCTTCGTAAAGCTCGTGAGATAGGAACGCTAAATAATGAGGGAATGAATGACTCCATCTACCCGGACTTCACCTCGCAAGTACAAGAAGCACGCAAGAAATTTCTGGAAGTAAAGAAAAAATTAAGAGATATGAACATCCCCTATGCTATGCTGTATCCTGCTCGTCTGAAAATCACGGAAGATGGCAAAAGCACAATTTGCAACGACTCTAAGGAAGTACTAAAATACTTGCAGCTAAAACACCCTCAGACCCTGCGTCGTAAGTCTCCAAGGGGTAGGAGCGCTGAACAGGATCCCACCTCGGACGTAGAATTACAGCGTATGCCAAATTGACAAGGTGCTCATTATCCGGTGGTGAATGTATCGAACTCACAGAACTCATAGACTTTTTGTAAGTTATCCTGAGATCTTCCATGTTCAGCAAGATATGTAAGTGTGGTTATATGATTACTTATGTAACATCTCAATGTTTCATTATTCTGTTTTTATAACTTCTGAGACATGTTTACTTAATTTTCAGATCTCGGCTATTATATGATATCCCACGATGTTTAAATTACTATGGGGTTGCGGCGTGGTCCCCCAGCCACTAACCGGGTGGGGTAGTCAGCCAGTGGTAACCGTCCCCCCTGTGTATAACACAACCTTTATTTTTGGATCGTGTTTGAATTGTGGAAAGAACTGAGGGAAGGGACCTTTGCTAGCAGCTATGGGGACTTGACTTCGCCATATTTGGGATGGCGAAGTGGGTGGGGGGGGGGGCACGGGGTGGGAATTTGTTATGTTGACGGTCGTAAACATACCAGGACACCATACTCACACGCACAAATGCGTTGCACAACCCAGGATGACACACACGTGCGCCTACTGATTATGGTCAACACACGCAATGTTAGTTCGATAAGAACCAAATGGTAATATCAAGCACATATACGAAGACTAAAGCAACACCCTTGTAAATCATAACGTGGAATGTGAGGGGCCTAAACAATCCTAAGAAGATTAGGCAAGTCTTTGCCTATCTTGACAGGCACCATGTCGATATCACGCTGCTTCAAGAAACACATCTACTTAAGCATAAGGCAGATACACTAGGCAATAGGTGGGCAGAAGTAGCAGTATCTGCCACATATTCCTCATATGCTCGGGGGGTCACTACAATTATACGTAAAGGAACTAACTTTCTTCTGCACCAATCACTTATTGATCCACATGGTAGATATGTCATCGTCATAGGTGTCGTCAGAAGAACCAAGGTAGGCATCGTTAATGTATATGGTCCGAACACTGATGATGCTGCCTTCTTTATGCACCTCTGGGCACAGATCCGCGCACTACCAGATATGGAACTGATATGCGGAGGGGACATGAATGTAGCGCTGGATGACACGCGGGACAGATCTCAGAATACCACAGAACGACACGCGCGTGCAGCCTCCATTATTCTCAATGGCATGACGGAATTCCGCATGCTATATGTGTGGCGAACACGCAACCCGACAACTCGGGATAGCACTCATTCCTCTACAGTAAATAATAGCTGGCCGAGATTGGACTATTGGCTTCTCACAAGTCACGCTTCTACGTGGGCTATAGACATAACACATCTTCCCAAAACACTCTCTGATCATAAACCCGTCCTACTAGCATTAAGAATTCCGACTTACATACCTCCTCCATTTGTGTGGTGATTCAATGCAGCGGCGCTCCATGATCCCATATATAAAGACACAATACAAAAGGCGATAAAAGATTACTTCGCTAACAATGCAAAATCAGTAGACAGTGCAGGTACCTTGTGGGAAGCCTTTAAAGCTACGCTGAGGGGAGTCTGTATAAGCACGAGTGCGGGTATCCTGAAGGATATCAGAACACAACTGAAGATAAGTGAGGATCGCATAAGATGCCTAGAAGCAGAATATGACACATCCCATAGTGCACTCACCCTTAGTGACATACGGGAAGAACTGAATAGATACAATGCGTTGGCAGATGATGAAATAAAATACATCTCCCGACGCCAGGTAGCACGCAGATTGGGGGAGGGTGGAAGACCAGGCAGGGTGCTAGCCCAAAAGGTACGCGTGGAACGCAAACAGCAAACGGTTACCCAGATAGAGGACGACAACAGCGGACAATTACAGTATGACGCTCAGGGTATACTTAACACGTTTGTAGAAACATATCGGGATTTTTATAGGTCACAGTTCACGGCACAAACGGCTGGCATCTTAGAATATATTGAAGATATTGCCTTGGTATGGCTCTCTGACACACATCGGGAATACCTCGCCCAACCTATATCGGAGGAGGAGGTACTGACAGCAATCAAATCGCTACCTAATGGTAAATCGCCTGGTCCTGACTGATATACTGCGGAATTTTATGAAGCATTTCCAGACCTACTCATTCCACCATTGCTGGAGATCTATGATGAAGCCTATCATACCAAACTTCTCCCCCCTACGCTACGTGACGCGCTTATCGTGGCCCTTTTAAAGCCAGACAAAAACCCAGACAAGGCGGAATCGTATAGACCTCTCTCATTGATAAACACCGACGCGAAGATACTAGCCATGATTCTCGCCACAAGACTGCAGCCACTCATGCCCACAATAGTTTTACCTGACCAATCCGGCATTATACCAGCGCGCTCAACAGCACATAATCTACGCACTATATTTTCCCTACTACATCAGTTGAATCCGGAGCTGCAGGCTGTGGCGGTACTTCTGGATGCAGCTAAGGCCTTCGACTCTGTCGAGTGGCCTTATCTGTTTGCGATACTACGAGCAATAGGCTTACCGCCCAGGCTCATCAACTGGATCGCCCTATTATACAAACCCACCGCCCGTGTCAAGGTAAATATGCATATATCGGATACACTGGAAATACAGCGTGGTCTGCCCACTGTCCCCAATACTGTTCTCCATCGCCTTGGAACCGCTGGCTTGTAAAATACGTCAGAACTATGCGCATGCGGCATTGCGGTTCAGTCAGCGACCTATTATCATATCATTATACGCAGATGATATGGTACTATACCTGCGTAACCCGGAAGAGAATCTCTCACCAATACTGCGGGAGTATATAAAATATGGGCGCATCTCGGGACTACTAATTAACTGGAGTAAATCGGCTGTAATGCCACTAACGGCAAACACTAAAGCGCCGCAAATGGAATTTCCCCTTGTTTGGCATGACGATCCAGTTAGGTACCTAGGAATCTGGGTGCACCGAGATGCGGAATTAGTATTGAGGTATAATTATGGAGCCACAATAGACCGCATAGAAACACAAATAACCAGGTGGATCGCACTGCCTCTATCACTAGCTGACAGAATATCATTAATACAGATGGTACTGTTACCCAAACTATTATATCTTTTCATTAACATACCAATAAAACCACCAGCTCCAATTTTTAAACGAATACGATCCAATTTCAGCAGGCTGATATGGGCCGGGAAGCAAGCTCGCATCAGTCTTTGCACCATGTCTCTTCCGTATGAATCGGGAGGTTTTGCAGTCCCGGATATCCATTTATACTATTTATGCGCACAGGCACAATACGCACATTATTGGTTTCACCCGGTGAAATATTTGCCACACTTAGCAGTGGAAGATGGTGATGCAGATCCAATACCACTATCCAGCATAGTTACACACATTCGACATCACCTATCGCTGCGAGAAATAAATACAGTGCGGACGACATCGGAAGCCTGGCACAGCATTAGCCAAAAAGCAGGCAAAACCCCGATATATGCCCCAAATCTGCCACTGGCTCATCACCCTGCGCTATCAGTCACACAAGAAAAAAATAGCATGAAGATCCTAGAACAAATAGGAA
The DNA here is from genome assembly GCF_964204655.1 of Triturus cristatus. Classification (NCBI taxonomy): domain Eukaryota; kingdom Metazoa; phylum Chordata; class Amphibia; order Caudata; family Salamandridae; genus Triturus; species Triturus cristatus. The sequence goes on along the minus strand of NC_140585.1, from coordinate 731,046,107 downwards.
TAACACAGATGGGTGATCTGTACCCAGACGGCACTTTCATCTCATTAGATGACCTGTCCTACATTAGTTATCAGACTTTGCTATTCAGATTTATTTATCACAGATTGAGGGCAGCCATAAGGGAACTGTACCCCACATTCCCAGCGGAGCCCCCAACGTTACTGCCATTACAGACGTTGATAGCCACGCCCACTCACACTAACAATATATCAAGGCTATATAAGCTTGTTCAAGCGGAAATTGGGACACAAACGCATAAGGCCCGGGACAGCTGGAACAAACTTTTAGACTCACCCCTGACGGATGACGACTGGGCATCATGCTGTGCACTAATTACGCTTCTCACACCTAGTGGTAATCTCTGCATTATTCACTATAAGTATATTCATCAAGCCTACCACACTCCAGCCATATTACATAAATATGGGCTACGGGACGATGCACGATGTAAGAGATGTGGAGATGACCACGCAGACTTCGCACACCTAGCGTGGAATTGTGATTAGATAAAAAAATATTGAGAACTTGTGACTCATCATTTGGGTATGTTGATCTCATGTACATTATTATGCACACCACAGTCATGTTTATTGGGATTGAATATACCTGTGAAATCGACGAAAAAGAAATTAACTGCCATACTGCTGCTCTTGGCAAAACGTAGGGTAGCAATGAACTGGGACAGTAAACTAACCCCTACCTTGACGAATTGGATACAAGACGCTGTATGCTGCAGAGACAATTTTGTATTGTATGCTGTGGAACTGCCAACTATGTCGAAACCATCAGATATTTGGGAGCCACTTACAGTATACCTGCGTGACCACCCTAACTTACTCCAAGATAATCGCTGACTTGACTCTTGCATTGTATATATGATGTTGCTGTGCTGATGACCGTTCAATTGTGTGTTATTAGAAATGTGATTTATAGTTCCTCACAATGTATTATTCCTGCAAAATTGTCCTGGATGTGACGACTGTTATGAACGTTTATCAGGAAATTCAATTAAAAACAACAAAAAAAATAGCCAACAACTTACTTAGGCCCCTCACCAAGGGATGCAGTTGAAGCGGGATGGAAGCAGAGAGCCGTGCAGTGACACAAGGGGAGCCAGCGCAGATCCAGAGAGCAGTACCTCCAGTCACTTATTGACTGACTTTTTGGCGACTTTTGTCAAAATCGTTTTGAGTCTTCGACTCCTAGTGCACATTAGGGATGCCGGGGTTCAAGGCTTGCGGTTCCTGTAACCGCCTGATGTTGGTGACGGATCCGCACTGCGTGTGCCTATTCTGCCTGGAGCGCGGCCACGACCCCAAGTTGTGCTCTGACTGCCTGGCCATGAATCCGAAGTCTTTGCGGAAGGGGTCTCAAAAGGTTCTCGAGGCACAGCAGTCAGCTCTGCGCCGCTCGAGGTCCCGGTCGCGTAGGATGTCGAGGAACCGATCGCGGAGCCACCATCATTCTTCAGCCAGGTCTTCGCACTCGGTCTTCGACTGCTCCCCGTCCGTAGGCTGACACGACGGTGGATGCAGGTGGTGCCCCTCCCACAGCTCTGTGTGCGGAGCCGAACGGTCGACTCCAGGTTTCCCTCCCTTTCTGGGACCTGGAGCAACCCCAGCCCAGCTTTGTCAGTTTTACGAAGCGATGCACGCCATCTTTGGGCAGCCTGACTCCGCCGGCGCGCCTTCGGGCCCTCGGACTCGGCTGGAGGCCCTGGGCCTTCAACGCCGGCCTCGGCACCGCAGGGTCCCCTTGGATCCAGGCCTGGACACGGAACAGCGCCGCTTCCACCGGCACCACGTCCTCAGCTGACGCCAGTTGTGTCCCCAGCCGACGTCGACCCCAGCCTCCATACCGATGTGGACACGGAGCCAGACCGGCATCGACCGACGCCGGATCCGGTGCAGACTGGTACTTTTGTGCCCTTGTTCTACCCTGGCTCTTTTAGACCGGATTGGCAGCCAGTGGAGGGTGAGGAGGACTGGGAGTGGTCTGGAGACCCTTTAACTGACCTGTTAGACTATGAACCGGACTGGAGAGAGGAATTGGGGGAAGTCAGTGGTCTGGATACCTCTCCAGACTTTGGCATGTTGTCTCCTCCTACCGTGGCTACAGAGGAGGGAGCGTCTTACGCAGTGGTGTTGTGTAGGGCGGCCGAGGCCTCGAGCTACCTACAGTGGCATTCAGGACTAACCCCCTGACAGAGGTGCTCCAACCGGCAGCGAGCTCTTCGGAGTCCCTGCTGACGTTTAATGAAGCCCTAACAGACATCCTTTTGGGCACCTGGTCCAGGCCTAACACAGGAGCTCCTGTGGATAGGTTGATTGCCACGGGCGACCCCACTTTCTTCTCCCAACACCCCACCCCTGAGAGCTTGGTGGTCCAAGCCTCCACCTCCAAGGGCGCATTCCCTACCGCTTCACCTGATAGGGAATCCAAAAAGCTGGACCAGCTTGACAAGAAGATTTTTTTCTTCCTCCAGCTTGGGACTGCGGTCGGTAAACACCGCATTTGTGTTGGGCCGTTACACCCACTCCGTGTGGGATACGGTTGCGCAAGTGCTGCCTCAGTGTCTGGAGGAGGCCCGAGCCGTAATCTCTTGTGCAGTTGCCGAAGGGAGAGACGCAGCAAAGTTTACCATCCCCTGTGGGCTGGATATCGCCTACTCACTAAGTAGGACGATTTCCACGTTGGTTGAGGTTGACTGGTTTTTCAGGGGATGTCCAATCCGCCCTAATGGACATGCCCTTTGATGGCTGTCGCCTATTCCAAAGCAGACAACACGCTGGAGCGCTTTAAGGACTCTCGGGCTACGGCCAAGTCCTTGGCCCTCTCCACCTCCCGCCCTGCGCAGTCTGCTTTTTGCCCCTTTCGTGGCTACGTAAGGGTTGCCCTGCCAAGTCCCGCCCAAAGCCACAAGCCAGCGCAAGCTGTTCAGTCCATGCGCAGCCGAGGTCGTGGGAACCACCGCCGTGGTTCTGGGGGCCAGCAGGCGGGCTCGTCCACCACAGTCCCCTCTGCAGCAGCCTCCAAACCCTCCTAGTCTGATCTTTCAGGACCACCAATCGCCAGTGGGAAGCAGGATTCGCCTTCACCTCCCCCACTGGCGCACCATCAAGTCGGACAGGTGGGTTTTGCAAATAGTCCGAAGGGGCTACTCCCTCCCCTTCAAGACTACCCCTCCATCAATGCCACCCCAGTACTATTGCATGTCGGAGGATCATCTAGCCCGTCTCCAACAGGAAGTTTCGGCAATTTTGGCTAAGGGAGTATAAGCGAGTTCCTGTCCCAGAAGTAGGTTGTGGTTTCTATTCCCAATACTTTCTGGTGCCCAAGAAGGACAAAGGCCTGCGTCCTATCTTGGACCTCAGGAACGTGAACCACTTCCTCCTTTCAAAGTCTTGACGATAGCTCAGGTCCTGTCTGCCCTTGACTCTGGACACTGGATAGTAGCGTTGGACTTGCAGGACGCTTATTTTCACATCCCCGTCCTGCCGGCCCACCGGTGTTACCTGCAGTTCACGGTAGGCCACGTGCACTTTCAGTTTACCATGCTCCCCTGTGGCCTTACCAGCGCCTTCGGATGTTCACGAAAGTGATGTCAGTGGTTGCAACTCATCTGCGCAGATCGGGGTTTCCAGTCTTCCCCTATCTCGGCGACTGGCTGTTGAAGGCAGGCTCGCCCCAGGCTATCGACTCCCACCTCCAGACTACGGCCAACCTCCTGCATTCGCTGGGGTTTTCCATCAACGTACCGAAGTCACACCTAACTCACTCTCAGAAGCTCCTCTTTATCAGAGCGGTTCTGGACACAAAGCAGTTTCGGGTCTATCCTCCTGAACAGCAAGTCCGGGTTATTCGGGCTACGATTCCGATCTTTCAGCCTCTATCCCGGATTTCGGTCAGGATGACCCTCAGGCTACTGGGCCTGATGGCCTCCTGCATCCTGCTGGTGGACCATGCCAGATGGCATATGCGGGCTCTGCAGTGGGACCTGAAGTTCCAGTGGGCACAGCATCAGGGGAACCTACCAGATTGCGTTTTGCAAATAGTCCAAAGGGGCTACTCCCTCCCCCTAGCTCTATGCCACGTCTTTCGATTGCATGTTAGAGGATCATTTGGCACTTCTCCATCAGAAAGTTTCAGCTCTCTTGGCCAAGGGAGCTATTGAAAGGGTCCCTGTGCCAGAAGTAGGTCGTGGCTGCTATTCCCACTACTTTCTGGTGCCCAAGAAGGAAAAAGGCCTGCGTCCTATTTTAGACCTCAGGGCCCTCAACCGCTTCCTCCGGAAGGAGAAGTTCAAAATGCTCCCGTTGTCTGCCCGCGACCCTGGAGACTGGATGGTGGCTTTGGACTAGCAGGACGCCTATTTTTATATTCCCTTCCTGCCAACCCACAGACGATACCTGAGGTTCACGGTAGGTCACGAGCATTTTCAGTTCACCATGCTCCCTTTGGCCTTACCAGTGCCCCTCGGGTGTTCACAAAAGTGATGGCGGTGGTAGCAGCACATCTGCGCACATCAAGGGTTCCAGTCTTCCCTTATCCTTCTGACTGGCTGTTTAAGCCGGGCTCGCCCCAGGCTGTCATCTCCCACCTCCAGACTACGGAGGACCTCCTACATTCGCTGGGGTTCACTATCAACGTGCCGGAGTCACACTGGACTCCCTTTCAGTCGTTCCTTTTCATCAGGGCTGTTCTGGACACAGTGCAGTTTCGGGCATATCCTCCCGAACAGTGAGTCCAAGGCTGCTGTGCCTCATGGCCTCCTGCATCCTGCTGGTGGATCATGCCAGGTGGCATATGCGGGCTCAGCAGTGGGACCTGAAGTTCCAGTGGGCGCAGCATCGGGGGAATCTTTCCGACTACATCCAGATCTCGGAGGGAACTGTGCGACAATTGGGTCAGAGGCGGATCCCTCTCCTCTCCCTTCCCCAAACAGACCTCACGGTGGGAACCAATGCTTGACTCCTGGGATTGGGCGGCCACTTGAGGGAGGTGGACATCAGAAGAGTCTGATCTCCGGCAGAGTCCGGGCTCCATATCAACTTGTTGGAGCTGCAGGAGATTTGGTTGGCACTGAAGGCATTGCCTCCCTCCCTCCAGGGGAAGGCAGTACAGGTGTTCAGACACCACCACCGCCATGTGGTACTGCAACAAACAGGGCGGGTCGGGGTCATGGATCCCTTGTCAGGAGGCTCTTCTCCTTTGGACACGGCTGGAACATCAGGGCCTGACCCTGGTGGTTCAACACCTTGCAGGTTCTCTGAACGCCAGAGCAGACAAGCTCAGCCATCAGTGCCTGGTGGATCATGGATGGCGTCTTCACTCAGAGGTGGTGCAAGGTCTCTTTCAGCAGTGGGGAGAGCCTTGGTTAGATATGTTCGCCACCGAAGAGAACGTGCAATGTCAGCAGTTCTGTGCGTTGGAGTTTCCAAGGCGACACTCACTAAACGACGCTTTTCATCGCGAGTGGAGCTGCAGCCCCCTGTAAGCCTTTCCGCCTGTACCACTTCTGCCCCGAATGCTGAAGAAGATCAAGCACAACCGGACCCAAGTCATTCTTGTGGCTCCGGACTGGGCACAAAGAGTTTGGTACCTCGAGCTCCTGAGCATGGCCAACTCCAGGTGGGGAAGGCGAGGTGAAGCACAACTCTCATTTCCTGTAATCTTGCAGATGGGGGGACTTAGCCAACCAGGAAAAGGCTTATGCCCCCATCCCACCGGAGGGTAGCATAATAAGGGGTGTACCCACCCCAGGGAAGGGACCCATTGGTCATAACGTTTTTACCTACCTGTAACGCCCCTAAATCTAGTATTTAGGGGCACCCCTGAACCTTGCTTCCTCAGACAAGAATCTGCAACAAGAAAAGGAGGACCGAACAGCCTGGCCGAAGCTAACAAAAGGAAGACGCCCACTGACTTGGCCTCAGCCCTACCAGCCTGTCTCCACCTCGAACCTGCTCCTACAAAATCTCGGTGTGTCCTGCAGCCAGCGACCTCGAAAACCCTGGAGGACCTACCTGCCTTCAACCACAAAGACTGTGTCTCCCGTGAACACCGGATTTGTTCAAACAGACTCCAGTTCCGCAAGGATCCCCGGGTCTGCACCCGATGGTCTGAGTTTGAGTGGCCCAACACCAAGAGGAGGTTCCCCCCAGCAATCCCGACCCGAGATCCGACGACCCCTGACCTGCCTCAAGCCGACTTGCACAATTGATCGCCTAGAGCATGCGTATTCCCTACTCCATTACCTACACGATTCTGGACTCCGTATAGATTATACCCCCGAGTGCGGCTTAGAACTTCTAAAAAGATTTAAAAACATGCGCAAGCACTCCTCGCATTCGGCAATTATTGCACAGTCAAATAGTTCCCACCAATATTTTTACAAATTTCACCATCAACACACCGTTATTTACACCGCCCGAATCTACACTTGAGAAGTAATTGCCTCCCTTTCTCTACCCGCTAAAATATCCAAACTTTTCACATATGGCATGACACAGCAGTACCTCACACTTCACGAGGTTACTGATTCACAATTTTTGACACAATATACTAGTCATATGCCTTGACACAACTCCGATATTAAGAATTAACAATTAATATACGATGTGACCTAGAAAGCACCAGCACTTTATAAATATATGAATTCACGCAGTCACCCTGGCAAAAGAATCCCAAATCGTTCCTAGACTAATGCGAACCCTTCCTCCCTCTTCCTCGCGCTTGACCCGGTACCCGGATGCGGCCTCCTCATGAATGGAAACTGTAACTATAAATTCATTCTAATCGTCGATAACACTATACGCTCAAACATTATTTTCCTTGGGTTATGCATTACTGTCTCTAAAAATGTAAATAACAAAATCATGTAACCTACCTCTAATTTAATCTCACAATGTCATGCAAATACTTTTAAATGCCAAATTCTAATTGCATATCATACTACTATACGATCCGCAATTCCCCTTGTATTCTTTATATATATGAACGGTTATTTTTCTTAATGCAACTCATTTTTGTTCTCACCGGCTTATATTTATACCGGGCAATGTTTATGACTGTAATATGTACTTTCATTTGAAACTTGTGCTAATACTCGCCACTAATTATATTGACCTTTGTACTCTAAACTCTTACTATTTTATCACAATTACTTATTCTCTCCCTCCAACTCGACAAAACACTCTGTACCATATTATTATCTATTTCTCTGTGTCCCTCAATGACATCACATCTTGATTCTTTCTACCTTCCATACCTGCCGCACGCTTACTTTGACCCCTTCCTCAATTTACTATTTTTCTCTGTTCCCTCACTTACTAATTGCCGTTCAATGCTACGTGTCACTATAACTTTACTACTCTTCCCAAAATTCACCCTCACTATATATGTATATATTATACACATGCCTTATGACACCATGTACTTTTCCTACCTTGGGTTAACATTGTCTGTATACAGCCCTGAGGAAGCCCCAGGCCTGATGGCCGATTAGGGGGCGAAACACGTGTTGGCTGTGCCATCCTTTTTCTTGCAGCTACCCAAAAAAGAATAAAAAATACTTATCTCACCCGGATCTGCATGTCGCAATTGGAATTTATTCCCAAAAACTGAAACTAAAACTCTAGCCCGGACACACCTTTTCAAAACCAGTTTCATTTTAGGGGGAAAGGGGTATCTCCCCCTGTCTCTGGGCAAGAACCATTACTTGAAAGCTTCATGCTTATTAGATGATGAGTAAGGGATGAGGATCTCTTTCCCCTCACACTCTTTCAACTGCCTCAAGCCGACACCTGCAGCCTCAAACCATAAGGTCCCCCCAACTGCAATCAGAAGCTGGTAAGAAGACCCGAACCTAAACGGCACCCCTGCACCGACGCCCCACGGCCTTGGGTGGCCCAACCGACTGTGCCTAACCAACCCCCAACATCCCAACTTACCTCTCGAAGTGCCGCCCAGGGTTTAACAAGAGTGCATTCCTGACCCTGGGGGACCCCTGAGTCTACCACCAGGACCTCAACTCCCACTACGGGATACTTACCCTAAAAACAATAACACTATTTTCCTCCATAGGATAACATTGACTGTTTTTCTTGGAAAGGTTTCTAAGTGTGGAGTTTGAAAACCTAAAGAAATTCTTGAAAATTGTACTAACAAAAACGATTTTACTTACCTGTTTCCAGGAAATGTCACAGTGCAGTATCCAGGCACACTGCACTGTGTAAGAAAAATAATCTCAAAAGTAACTTCCCTGTAATTTTACAAAAAATCCTAATCAAGGTACATGTACTGCATTCTGAAAAACATTGCATTATAAGTAACACTTCTGTAATCAAATCAAAGTACATTTACAATTGCAATCCAAACTGTGTTACAAACTGTATATTTACTGCAAAGTACTTAGCACTTACCTGTGCCAGGCGTGCCTAGTTCTAGGGAATAAAATAACTAAAAGTATATTTTTATACAAAAACAATTGGTATGAAGTTCAGTCTTTGAGTGTGTGAATTAATTTGCTGACTGAGTGTGTACAACAAATTCTTAACACTGTCCTCTGATAAAGCCTTACTGCTCGACCACACTACCACAAATAGAGAGTGAGGTGCTATTTACTTTACCTCTGTCTACCTTTTGGGTTTCACTGGACTCTGTGCACACTTTACCTCACTTTGGTATAGTATATACAGAGCCAGCTTCCTACAGCAGCCATTTCTGCTTATCTTCGGCTACCGGATCAGCCCTCTTTGTTCAAGTCCCCTATTGTTAATAGGTTCTTCAAGGGCATTATTCACCTCTTTCCTCCATCTCCTTTCCTAATGCCTCAGCGGGACTTAAATCTGGTCTTGACTTAATTTATGTGTGCTCCCTTCGAGCCTCTTCACAACTGTCCGCTTAGGCTCCTTACTCTAAAGAATGCTTTTCTTCTTGCCTTCACCTCTGCTCGCAGAGTGAGGGCGCTTCAGGCTCTTTCTTCTGAGCCCCCTTTCTTCTCTGTGCATCCGGACAATGTGGTGCTTAGGACGAGACCCTCATTCCTTCCTAAAGTAGTTACTCCTTTTCACATGGGACAAACTATCACTGTCCACCTTTTTTCCACCTCCGCACCCTTCCAAGGAGGAGAGACTCCACGGTCTGGACCCAAAACGTGCGCTGTCCTTCTACCTCGACCGCACTAAAGATTTTCGGGTGGACAATCAACTCTTCGTTGGCCATGTGGGTGCCAGGAAAGGTCAGGCTGTCCAAATGTGTACCATCTCAAGATGGGTTGTCCTTTGTATAAAGATTTGTTTCACTTTAGCAAAAAAGGAACCTCCAGTGGGGCTGCGGGCGCATTTCTCTAGAGCTACGGTAGCAACTACTGCTTTGTCACGTTTAGTCCCACTTAACGACATCTGTCAGGCGGCCATGTGGGCATCTATGCACACGTTCACCAGACATTACTGCCTGGATAATCTGAAAGAAACACGTTAGTTAGATTCCTCACCTTAGAATATCCCCAGGCGTCAGACTGGATCCGGAAGATTTTTCTACAGCAATACCCCTTGCGCGTCGCTAGGCGTCGTCTGCGGCTCCGCGTCCGTCGTCGGCGTCGTGCGCCGGGATGACGTCGTCGGAGTACTTAGACGCCGCCCTCGCGCGCTGACGTCAGTTCTTCTTTTTTCCGCGCCAGTAAGCGCAGATCCGGGAGAGCTACCCCTTTTAGTCTTTTTTGACTAAATCTTTTTGATCATTTTTGATCCTTGTCTGTCGACATCTGGTGCCGGTAGGATGCCTGGGTTCAAGGCTTGTGAGGATTGTCATCGTCTGATGTCGGTGACCGATCACCACCGCCGGTGCCTCTACTGCTTAGGCCCCGACCACGACGCGGAGTCGTGCAACGACTGTCAGGCCCTGACTTCGAAGGCTAGGCGGGAGCGGTCCCGCAAGCTTCTCGAGCTTCGCCACTCGGCTCTGCGTCGTGCGCGATCCCGGTCCAGGAGGAGGTCCAAGGATCGCTCGCGGAGCCCTAGCCGACGCCATCGCTCGTCCGGCTCCAAGTCGTCGGGTAAGTCCAAACGCTCAAAGAAGTCCAAGAGGCGACATCGCTCTTCGGACTCCCCTCGCCGGTCGCGCGACTCGGCCGAGGGTCAGGGTGGTTCCACCCCCGCGGCTCCGGCGGAGCCGCAGGTGCCGCGTCCGCCCCCATACCTTCCGGTCCCTGGGGCTGACGCGGCGCCGGCGGAGATCAGTGCCTTCCTCTCGGCCATGAGGAGCCTGGTCCCACCGTCGACGCCCGCTGGCGCGCCTTCGGGCCCCGCGGACTCGACTGGGCGACCTCGCGTGCCGGCGGCTCCGGCCCCGGCGCCGTCGACGACTCCGGTCTCGACGCCGCAGGTCCCCGCGGGGCCCTTGCCTGGGTCCCAGTCGACGCCGGTTGACCTAGTCACTCCTCCACCGGCGCCGACGCCTGAACCACCGACGCCGTCACCGGCGCCGCCGACGCCGACGCCTGTGACGCCGACACCCCGGTTTAGCCCCCATCCGGACCCGACGCCGGCACGGCGTCCGCCGACGCCGCATCCGGCGCCGCTTGAGTCCTACCATCTCTACAGTCCGGTTCCGATCATTCCTCCTGTTTATCAGGAATCGGAAGAAGGGGGCGACTGGGAGGGGTTCGAGGACCCTCTGGCTGTTCAGTCACAGCTTTCTCAGGACTGGGCAGATGAACTGGGGGAGGCCAGTGGGCTGGACACCTCGCCAGACACTGGATTCACTTCTCCTCCGACCGTGGCTTCGGAGGAGGGTGCAGCATTTTCTGTGGTGCTGCGCAAGGCGGCCGAGGCCCTTGGGCTCGAGTTGCCTGCCGTGGCTGTGAGGACTAACATCCTCACTGAGGTGCTTCAAACCTCAGCAAGCTCCACTGAGCCTCTGCTGCCGTTCAACGAGGCCCTCACTGACGTTCTGCAGGGCACCTGGTCCAAGCCCTCCACAGTTCCTCCTGTGGATAGGAACGTTGCCAGGCGCCACCGCCCTGCTCCGGGCGACCCCAGTTTCCTGTCCCAACACCCCACCCCCGAGAGTCTGGTTATCCAGGCCTCTACTTCCCAATCCTCCTTCCCGACCGCTCCGCCGGATCGGGATTCCAAGAGACTCGAGCAGTTCGGCAAGAAACTGTTTTCGTCCCTTAGTTTGGGCCTGCGGTCCTTAAATACCGCCTGTCTCTTGGACCGTTATTCCCATTCCCTGTGGGATACGGTGGAGGACGTGCTGCCCCTGTGTCCGGAGGAGGTCCGGACGCGTCTTACCCAGGCTTTGGCCGATGGGAGGGATGCAGCACGGCACGCCATACGATGTGGGCTTGACACCACGGACTCGCTGGGTCGGGCGATTTCCACCACGGTGGCGCTCCGCAGCCACGCCTGGATGCGGTCCACGTCATTTTCCGGGGATGTCCAGACAACCCTCATGGACATGCCCTTTGATGGCACTCGCCTGTTTGGTGAGAAGGCGGACAGTGCGCTGAACCGCTTTAAGGACTCCCGGGCTACGGCCAAGTCCTTGGGCCTCGCGGCTCCGCGGGCGCACACCTCCGCTTTTCGCCCCTTTCGTGGCCAAGGAAGGGGCGCCTCCTCACGTCCGCAAAGCCACCAGCCGCAGAACCAACCTGCGCGCGGTCGCGGACGTGGCTTCCGCCGTGGCGGAAATGGAGGCCGACGTGGTCAGCCCACATCCACCCCGGCAGCATCCGCCTCAAAGCCTTCCTAGTCCGAGCTTTCAGGCCCATACCACGCCAGTGGGCGGCAGAGTTCGCCATCACCTGCTCCACTGGCGGTCCATAACATCGGACAGGTGGGTGCTGCAAATCGTCCGAAGGGGCTACTCCCTCCCCTTCGAGACGACCCCTCCAGCCATGCCACCGCAGCACCACCGTATCTCGGGGGATCATTTGGATCTTCTCCGCGAGGACGTTTCGGCTCTCTTGGCCAAGGGGGCCGTCGAGCGCGTTCCGAGTCCAGAAGTAGGTCGTGGTTGTTATTCCCACTACTTTCTGGTTCCCAAGAAGGGCAAGGGGGGCCTACGCCCTATCTTGGACCTCCGGAACGTCAATGCCTTCCTCCGAAAGGAAAGGTTCAAGATGCTAACGTTGGCTCAGGTTTTAGCTGCCCTAGACCCTGGAGACTGGATGGTAGCGTTGGACTTGCAGGACGCTTATTTCCACATCCCCGTCCTGCCGGCCCACCGGCGTTACCTGCGGTTCACGGTGGGCAAAGAGCACTTTCAGTTTACCGTGCTCCCCTTCGGCCTCACCAGTGCCCCTCGGGTGTTCACGAAAGTGATGGCGGTGGTCGCAGCTCATCTGCGCAGATCAGGGGTTCCAGTCTTCCCCTATCTCGACGACTGGTTGTTGAAGGCGGGCTCGCCCCAGGCAGTCGTCTCCCACCTCCAGACTACGGCGGATCTCCTGCATTTGCTGGGGTTTTCCATCAACGTGCCGAAGTCACACCTGAGTCCCTCTCAGAAGCTCCTCTTCATCGGAGCGGTTCTCGATTCGGCGCGGTTCTGGGTCCATCCACCGGAACAGCGGGTCCGGGATATACGGGCCCTGATTCCCATCTTTCGGCCTCTATCCCGGGTTTCGGTCAGGCTAGTGTTGCGGCTTCTGGGGCTGATGGCCTCCTGCATCCTACTAGTGCATCACGCCAGGCGGCGCATGCGGGCTCTGCAGTGGGACCTGAAGTTTCAGTGGGCCCAGCATCACGGCAACCTGTCCGACCATGTCTTGATCTCGGAGGGCACTGCACAACAGTTGCAGTGGTGGCTCACGGACCGCGAGTGGGTCAAGGGCAAGAGCCTCTCCCTTCCCCAACCAGAGCATGTCGTAGTGACGGATGCGTCCCTCCTGGGATGGGGTGGCCATATGGGAGAGGCGGAGATCAGAGGCCTCTGGTCTCCGGCGGAGTCTCGTCTCCACATCAACCTGTTGGAGTTGAGAGCGATCCGGCTTGCACTGAAAGCCTTCCTTCCCTCTGTCAGGGGAAGTGTCGTGCAGGTGTTCACGGACAACACCACCGCCATGTGGTATTGCAACAAACAGGGCGGGGTGGGGTCGTGGACCCTTTGTCAGGAGGCTCTGCGCCTCTGGACATGGCTGGAACACCAGGGCGTCACCCTGGTGGTTCAACATCTGGCGGGCTCTCTGAACGCCAGAGCAGACGAACTCAGCCGCCGGTGCATGATGGATCACGAATGGCGTCTGAACTCCGAAGTGGCGCAAGGCCTCTTTCAGCAGTGGGGAGAGCCTTGGTTAGATCTATTCGCCACCGAAGAGAACGCGCAATGTCAGCAGTTCTGCGCGTTGGAATTTCCAAGGCGGCACTCGCTCGGCGACGCTTTTCGTCACGAGTGGAGTTGCGGTCTGTTGTACGCCTTTCCGCCTAAACCACTTCTGCCCAGAGTGCTGAAGAAGATCAGGCACGACCGGGCCCAAGTCATCCTGGTGGCTCCGGATTGGGCACGAAGATACTGGTATCCCGAGCTACTCAGTCTGTTGACCGATCCCCCGATACGTCTGCCCCTTCGGGAGGATCTTCTGTCGCAGCAGCAGGGGACGGTCCTCCACCCGAACCTGTCCAGCCTCCACCTCCATGCGTGGAGATTGAGCGGCGGCAGTTGATGCCATTTGACTTGCCTCCTGAAGTCTGTGATATCATTCTGGCAGCCAGGCGTCCCTCCACAAAGTCGGTATACGCCTGCCGGTGGAATAAATTTGTGGCATGGTGCACAGCAAAGGCTGTGGATCCCCTTTCCGCCCCTCTTTCTGAGGTTCTCCTCTTCCTTCTTTCTCTGGCCCGGCAGGGCTCTGCCCTGGGCACCCTGAAAGGTTATCTTGCTGCCATCTCCGCCTTCTTGCGGCTTCCTGATCAGCCTTCTCTTTTCAAGTCCCCTGTGGTTACACGCTTTCTCAAAGGCATTACACACACGTTCCCTCCTGTCCCTTTTGTGATGCCTCAGTGGGACTTGAATCTGGTTTTGACATTCCTGATGTGCGCTCCCTTCGAGCCTCTTCACAATTGCCCTCTTCGTCTTCTAACTCTAAAGACTGCTTTTCTGGTAGCCATCACCTCGGCTAGACGGGTGAGTGAGCTCCAGGCTTTATCTTCAAAGCCTCCTTTTCTGTCTGTTCATCCGGACAAGGTTGTCCTTCGGCCTCGTCCCTCCTTTCTTCCTAAAGTGGTGACTCCATTTCACCTTGGGCAGTCTGTCACCTTGCCCACCTTCTTTCCGCCTCCGCATCCTTCCAAAGAGGAAGAGAGGCTCCACCGTCTGGACCCAAAACGTGCGCTCTCCTTTTATCTGGACCGCACAAAACAGTTCCGGGTGGACGACCAGCTTTTTGTTGGGTACGTGGGCGCTAAGAAGGGGAAAGCTGTGCACAAACGAACCATCTCTCGGTGGGTCGTTTTGTGTATAAAAATCTGCTATTCCTTGGCTAAAAAGGACCCTCCTGTTGGGCTGCGCGCCCATTCTACTCGGGCCACGGCGGCTACTACTGCCTTGGGACGGGGAGTCCCTTTGCAGGACATCTGTCAGGCGGCGACGTGGGCTTCGCTACACACGTTTGCCAGGCATTATTGCCTTGACAGCCAAGTCCGGAGGGATGGCTTCTTTGGCCGTTCTGTCCTCCAGGACTTTCTGGTGTGATCTTGGTTCGCAGACCCACCACCGGGGATGGTATTGCTTGGGTATCTATTCTAAGGTGAGGAATCTAACTAACGTGTTTCTTTCAGATGAACAAGTTACTTACCTTCGGTAACGATGTATCTGTAAGAAACATTAGTTAGTTAGATTCCTCACCGACCCTCCCATCCTCCCCGTTCTGCGAACTGACATCTAGGGTTAAGGTTATCCTTTTCAGGCCCCTAGATTTTATTTTTGGCACCAGTGTCGGTCTTTGCATGGCTCTGCGTTCCTGGCGCGGAAGGCTATGTACAAGAACTGACGTCAGCGCGCGAGGGCGGCGTCTAAGTACTCCGACGACGTCATCCCGGCGCACGACGCCGACGACGGACGCGGAGCCGCAGACGACGCCTAGCGACGCGCAAGGGGTATTGCTGACGAAAAATCTTCCGGATCCAGTCTGACGCCTGGGGATATTCTAAGGTGAGGAATCTAACTAACTAATGTTTCTTACAGATACATCGTTACCGAAGGTAAGTAACTTGTTCGTCAAGTCCGGAGGGACGGCTACTTTGCCCGTTCTGTCCTCCAAGACTTTCTGGTGTGAAGTTGGTTCCCAGACCCTTCTCCGGTCTGCTAACCAAGTTGGTATTGCTGGGGTATCTATTCTAAGGTAAGGAATCTATAACTAATAGTCTCTTTCAGATAAACAAATGACTTGCCTCCGGTAACGATGTATCTCTAAGAGACATTTATTAGTTATAGATTCCTTACTCCACCACCCATCCTCCCCGCTCTGCGAACTGACTAGGGATATGGATATTGCAGCCCCTAGCTGTGGTGCACCAGTGGTCGGTGTCCTTCATGGCTCTGTGTTTCTGGCATGGAAATCTTGTCAGAACTGGTGTCAGTGCACAGGGGCGTCATCTAAGTAGGCACCGCAATGTCATCCCGGCGACCACGATGCCGACGATGGACACGAAGTCGACCGACACCACCTTCCGATGCGCAGGGGTACTGCTAAGAGAAAAATTCTCCGGATCCAGTCTGACGCCTGGGGGTAATTCTAAGGTAAGGAATCTATAACTAATAAATATCTCTTACAGATAAACCATTACGGAAGGTAAGTAACTTCTTCAAAAACAGTAATGTTAAATGCAGCTTTACAAGTAAAAAAGATTCATCATTACTATTCCAAAGATATGAACCATGATGCAGCTACTCCTTTCTAATCAGGAATTTCAGCTTTAAAGTGTTTTAAAGAGTTCCCAAAACTAGTCTATGAAAGGAGTAGGCCTCACAGTAGTAAAAAAACAAATGTAGCTGTTTGTCACTACCAGACATGTAAAATGAAAAAGTACATGTCCTACTTTTTAGTTAACACAAGTTGTTGAATCACGCACTCCTTACTGTTCATTTACACCTAATTGTTTTGCCTTCATATGTTTATGGGCGTGCGTTGAGGTATCATCCCCTAAACCCGGGGCGTATCTAGTAACTTTGGTTGCACCTCCCTGCTGGGAAGTGTCCCTCAATGCGCACTGCAGTGAATCAAAAGATAATTACATTACTCAAATAATCCAAAAGAATCCAACGTTGCAGTCAGTACCTCTTTTTTATGTATTCTGCAAAAGTTCATACTCATTATTTTCATGAGGTCATTGTATTTTGTTAATAAATTCATGGTTGATTGTCCATATTGCTTTAAATACAGAATGTATTTAAAGCATACAATACAAAGTAATACAAAGTATTTAATACAGAATGTATTTAAAGCAACATGGACAATCAACCATGGATTTATGAACAAAATACAATGACCTCATGAAAATAATGAGTATGGACTTTTGCAAATACATTAAAAAGAGGTATTGACTGCAACTTTGGATTCTTTTGGATTATTTGAGTAATGTAGTTATCTTTTGATTCACGGCAGTGCACATTGAGGGACACTTCCCAGCAGGGTGGTGCAATCAAAGCTACTTTTTAGTTACTCAGCACACCATCCTTAGGGCTACATTTGGTCTACCTTCGGGGTATTTATGTGTAAAGCAAGGGGAGTTTAGGGCTCGGCAAGTGGATTTAAATGCCAAGTCGAAGTGACAGTAAACTGCAGGCCCACTAGTAGCACACTAGTAGCATTTAAATTACAGCCCCTGGGTATATGGTATACCACTTTACAAGGGACTTATAAGTAACCTACATATGGCAATCATGTATACACCAATGTCACCATGTTTAGGGGAGAAGCATATGCACTTTAGTTCTGGTCAGCAGTGATAAAGTGCACAAAGTCCTAAAGCCAACAAAAAGAGGATCAGAAAAATAGGAGAAAGTCAAAAGGTTTGCTTTGCCCCTTCAGAGAGGGTCATTTTCCAACAGTCTTCTAGAGGTCCCCAGCCTTTGTGGTTGAGGGAAAGCTACAGGAGCATACAGAGAAATTATCTGAGCTGTTGCAGGCAGTCCTGGCTATTAAAACCTCATTGGGCCCAAACATCGATATCCTGGTGGTGGACATGGGATTTCTATGGGAGGATCATAAGAAGCTGCGGGGTTGTGTCAGTGTTGCGGAATCCCCCTTGGTTATGGTGCACCCATCACTGACCAAGTGTCAAGCTCAGATTGCTAAACTGCAGGAAGAAGTTAGACAGCTACAGAGAAGGGTAAATGATGCAAAGGGCCATACATGCCACAATAATATTAAACTGGTGGCTCTCCCCCCAACAAATTGAAGACCCGAGTGTGGAGCTGAACTCCGAACACTGGTTAGCCACTCCAGTACTTGGGGGCAAGAAATCCACATGTTCGAGGCATGTGAGCTGCTTTGCATACTCCTGCCATCTATTGTTGGGTCCGGATGTTTACAAGGTGGTTTTCTTCAAAGAAGTCTATCTGATAGAGACGTCTAGCCGCAGATTCCTTAACGTAGAATATCCCCAGGCGTCAGACTGGATCCGGAAAACTTTTCCTGCAGCAGCACCTCTGCGTGCCAGGTGGCGGCGCCGTCCGGCTCTGCCCTGACGTTGTCCCCGGACATGACGTCAGTGGAGCCATATATGCCCCTCCCGGCGTGCTGACGTCAGTTTTCTTCTTTTCCGCGTTTGAACGCGGATCCTGGAAAACCAGCAGTTCCTTGGCCTGGTTTTTGGCCCTTCTCGACACCGTGTGTGTCAGGGGGTGGGGGGGGGGGGGGGGGGGGGAACAGTGTGCAATGCCCTCCGGCTATAAGGCTTGTGAAGCCGGTGCTCGTCTGATGTCTGGCACTGACCCGCACATCATATGTATGTGGTGCCTCGGCGTGCACCACGACTCCAAGGACTGTGACGCATGTCAACGGATGAAGCCAAAGTCCTTGAGGGAGCGGCGCATAAAATTGCTAGCCGCACGGCTGTTCGGTCCAGCTCCTTCCCGTCGCCGTTCTTCTCGGGATCGGGCTCGTTCCCGCGGTCGCTCCCGCTACCGCCGTGTAACACCAGGTAAGCGTAAGCACAGGCGTCGTTTATGGAGATCTTCTTCTACCCGTGCCGCTACTGGCCATTCCTCTCATGATGAGCCGGTTAAAGGCGTACAGCAACCTCCGTATCTACCCTTTCCGGGTGTTGGGGCAACACGTGCCAAAATGGAGGACTATTCTAAGCCACTCCAGGCTTGTTTTCAGTTGCTCCGTCTCCCTGGTGCATCTTCCAGTCCCTCAGAGGTAGAAGGCACTGTGGCCGGGTCATCGTCTGCAGACGTTTCCCCGGCACCGGCTGTGTGCGTCGACTCCGATTCCGGAGCCGACACGATGCCGACAAGCCAGGGCCCAGAGCATGGGCCTTCCCGTCGTTCAGCGCATAGCCCTGTAGGGCTCCCTGCACAGACGTGGGAGGTGGCGGTGGCAACGTGGGTCTCTGCGCCGGCGGTGCGGGCCTCGGTGCCGGGTACTGCCAGAGGCTTGGCACCGGCACCTTGTACTCTCTCCAGGGAGGTTGCCGGCGTCCTGGCAACTCCACTACGGCGCCGATCGACGTCGGTTCCGGCAATTCATGGGGCGGCTGCTGTGCTTGGCCTACAACCCTCTATGGTGCCTCTACTTTCTGATCCTTTATTGGATCTGCTCCATTTGGAGCCTTTTGAAGTAGAACCTTTGCTGCCCTTTGGGGACTCGCTATTTGACACCCTGCGTGGCACTTGGTCCAGACCCTCTTAGGGTGACCTGGTTGATCAGGCTATTGCCTGTAGGCACCACCCGGCACCAGGTGATCCTCTGTCTGTCTCTTCACCTGCCTGCTCAAGGCCTAGTTGTTCAAGCAGCTTTTGATTTGCACTCCTCACACTCTTTACCATTGTTACCTCCCACGAGAGAGTCTTGGTGGCTGAATGATTGTGGCCGCAGGCTTTTCGCCTCCGCTAGCGCAGGCCTCCGGGCTTTAAATACAGCCTGTGTGTTTGCACGCGCATCTGCCACTATTTGGGACTCAGTTGCTCATCTTCTACCCTCTATTCCAGAAGGGTCACGTACGGATTTGCTCCGCATTCTTCTGCATGGAAGATGCATGGCATAATTTTCCCTTCGGTCTTCCCTGGATGCAACTGACTCTATAGGACGGGTCATAGCTCGCGCTGTGGCTTTACGTCGCCATGCTTGGCTGCGCGACAGTCGCTTCCCTGATCCTATTCAGGATGCCCTCAGGGATCTTCCGTTCAATGGAGTGGATCTTTTTGACCGCCATGCAGATTCGGTGATCTCCCATATTTTGTCCGGCCTGCGATAACTCTGGATGCTGTGTTCTCGACGTTATTTTCCGGGACCCACCCTGATGCACAGGTTGGGTTTCGGAGCTGGTTACTGTTCACGGCTGGCTAGCCATTTCTCTGTTTGTTCAGCGCAGCTGGTTGGCTGCTTCCTTTCTTTTCAGTCCTCTGACTGTGTGCTTAGCCCAAGAGGACACCCATACTGGTTTGCCTTACCCTATGTGGGGTATTTGATGGCATTCGGTTCTACTGTTGTCTTGGTACGCTCCTATGGAGTCTCTGAGCAGAGGTCCTGCTCAAAGTCCCTTGTAACTTCCTACAGGATTCTTTGTATAACTTGCCTTATTGCAAGTCGGGTTGATCTGTCTGTATGACATCAGGATCTGGCGTGGGTCCCGTGCCGTGTACTGTGTATCTCGCACGTCTGGTGCATCGCCCGGTTGTGGCGGTTCTTTTGCAAACGGCACCCTGTTTGCCGCATTGCGGCCTGTTTCTTTTTGCCGCTATGCGACCTGCTTATTGTTGTTCCTTCTTGGTACACCTGCACCTTCTGGTCCTCCAAGCTACTGGGTTAGCAGAGGTTGTCTGTCATACGTGGGGCCGCTTATCCTATAGCAGTGTCCTTAATCCCTGCTTTTGGTGGCGGTTTATCCTATAGCAGTGTCCTTAATCCCTGCTTTTTCCGTATGGGGATTTCCAAGCTTTGCTTGGGGTTCATGCTGTACACACTCCGAGGGGTGTCTTTTCCTTGAATGTTCGTTCCTTCGATTCGGAAACCTTTACCTCTAGCCTCACTTTTGCCAGGGTTGTGCCTCGTTTTTCTCCCACTCTGTCTTGCGGGGGACTATTGTTGGATCACGTTCTCATTGTTTCAACGTTTTCCCTCCTGCTCTGGCTCCCCTCAGTGCTCTTACCAAACGGGTTCGTGCAGGCTCTCTCCTTCCTACTGTGTCCGTGGGTCCTGCACTGGTCTACTTATTCCACCAGTTCCTAAAGTGTCTGGCTGCCTGGTGCCCTTTTTAGGCTACTGCGCTCTTGCAGTTTGGTCCCTCTGGGCTGCTCTGCTACCCTACACGAAGTCCTTGCGTCCTTCATATGGCTCCAGTGTCCACACAACGTGCTTGGGTTCCTTCCTGTCTTCGCTCTGGTTGGTAGCATCCCACTGCTTGTAATCTGCCTTGCCATATTATGGCACCATCGCCTGGTCATGGCGTGTCTTCTAACTTCCGTGCTACCAGCATCTTGCGCCCAAAATTGGCATTTTGCCACTTATGTCGCTCCTGTCTTACTGGTGCCGGTTTCCACAGAGCTCCTTTTCACTATTCTATATCTGGGATATGGTTTCTTCTCCATGCTGGCGCTTTCTGGGTAAGAGGCAACCTATTGCCTCTGCTGTCCTACGTGCAGTTGCGGGTACAAGTTCCTCAGTGTTCTTTCACACTGTTTTCTTGGACGACCTGTACTTGTTTAGGCTTTTGTCGCCACTTCAGATCCTGGACATCTTTCCCACTCTGGGTAGGTTCATCTCCGTCTTTCAAGTCCTTAACTTTCACTTAGCCTCAACCCACTTTCCATAACTGGGTTCTTTCCTGCTGTTCGTGACAGCTTCTATTGCCTTTGCCTCCCACTGCTTCCGCTCCCTTTAGAGCGTCATGCTCTGGTGGTTACCTGCGCTCTGCCCTCCTTATGGTGTGAAGTCACCTTATGGATCCCTAAGTTCTTCTAGAACTTCATGGGATGCAGTCGCAGACCCGCCTCCTCTATGGGTATGGCTTTGGTATCTATTCTAAGTTAAGGAATCTGCAGCTAAACGTCTCTATCAGATGAACGATTTATTTACCTTCGGTAACAATGTATCTGGTAGAGACATAGTCTAGCCGCAGATTCCTGAACGCCAGCCCGTCCTCCCCATTCTGCGTGGACCTTTTCAGGTAGAGGCTTTTCTATACTCAACTTATACTCTCCTCCCTTGGGGTGGCTTGCCCTTTTGCAGGGTGATATACTCTCACTCCAACACAGACTGATTCATTCTGTTCATAGATCAGGTGTTCTTTCCAGTCCTTGGCCTGGATTTAGGGTGTGAAATCTATTCACGTTTTTTCCCACCATCCCGCTTTCCCCTTCTGCATTTCCTTGTGGTCTTTGCCACCTCAGTGGCCTTTCCTTCAGGTCTATTGGCTATGTACATTGTGGATCTTTGATTGGGATTGCGACGTCTCTTTCTGGTGACGTCTTGTGGTGAATTCTCCTTAATCTAGTGTTCCGGACCTGTTCCCCTTCACGGTTTTACTTTCAGGATGTGGACTTTCTATCCTCTGCCAGGCTGTTTTTCCACATCCTTGTCCCCCTTTAACGTTGATTGAGCCTTCGTTCTTGCGGGGTGGCTCTTCAGAGCACTGCTCTGTCTCACCTGTCAATTTCTTCTATTTTTTCATAATTTTTGCACACTATTCCCATATTCTCACAGTTTTTTTTGGTGATGGCTCCGCGTTCTGACGCGGAAAAGTTTCTCTGACGAAAATTGACGTCAGCGCACCGGCAGGGGCATATATGGCTCCACTGACGTCATGTCCAGGGACAACGTCCGAGCGGAGCTGGGCTGCTGCAGGAAAAGTTTTCCGGATCCAGTCTGACGCCTGGGGATATTCCAAGGTAAGGAATATGCGGCTAGACTATGTCTCTACCAGACACATTGTTACCGAAAGTAAGTAACTCGTTCTTCCAGTCACAAGGTAGGTGACTCCTCCTTTCGGTGATAGTGCGCATGGGCATCGACTCCATTGTTAGATTTTTTGTTTTCTGCCATCGGGTTCAGGCGTGAATTGCTGCTCCAGTTCGACATCGTTTCTAGGGTTCCCGTCAGTGTGCAATCCACTTACCCTCAACGGTATTGTTTTCGGTCACGTATTCCCTTTCTCCGCGTATCGTACCTAATACAAAAACACTTCTCAATCGGGAAACTCGTGGAAGGCCGTCGGGCCTACCCGCGTCGGTCCGCCTCGCAGTCGATGGAACGGACTCCATTCAAATTCTGCCCTCTGTGCCAGGTGAAGTTCCTGTACAGCGACTCACACAAGTGCTTATCTCCCGAGCACAACGAACAGGACTGTGACGTGTGTAAATCTTTCTGTTCGAAGAAAACACTCCGCGACCATCGGGCTTGACGTAGCGACATGCAGAGTCAGAACACCGGCTCCGTTCCGGACCTTTTCGGAGAAGATTCCGAACAAGAAACCGGCTATGCCATAGGGCCGAGGAAGAACAAGAGGAGCCTATTTCCGTCTCCGATGCGGACGAAGACATCCCGCAAGGTCAACGTATCGTGAGTACCAATCCTCCCTTGATCCAAAGTCCAACTCAGCCCACGAAAAAGGCTCCGGTTCCACCCCTGCCGTCGGGCCATTGTGGGCACTGAGAACATGTTATCAACGCTCGCCTTCGGGCTCGGCACCAAAACATATGTTAAAGCCTTCCTGCTCGGGATCGAGTCGCCCACACTCGGGACCCGAGCCGAATCCTTCGGGTCGAAACCGAAACCTGTCTCAGGCCCAACTCATTCGATGCCAAAACCGTCTTCGGAGCCAAAATCCTTGGCACCCAAGACACCGGCACCGAAAACCTCGGCACCAAAACATAAAGATGCTCCGATACCACCAAAGAAGCCCCGTTTTGACGTCCCGCCTTCAACACCGGACCCGAAACAAAAGGAACTTTACATTAATCCAAAAACTGGGCATACTGTTACCAAATTGCCACTTAAACGCAAATTCAAATCAGAGGAAGCTTATCACATTCATTTACAGAGGAAACAAGTTGGTACTAACCCTTCTCCTCCTCCGCCTCCATCACCTCCTGACCCAGAAGCACAGCATTTGCAAATTACTCCTTCTAATTCACCACCACCACATGCACCTGATGATCAGGATGATGAGGATGTGGATGGGGCAATGATCCTTCACCTGCAGACCCCTGGAAGGACTATAATACAGACTTTCCCACAGATAATGATCCTGACCTTTACCCTTCTAAACCTTCTCCACCAGATGACAACATGGGTTACATAGAGCTATTAAGCAGAGCTGCTGAATATCATGAGGTACAATTACATAAAGAATCCCTAGAGGAGGATTTCCTTTTTGAAACCTTTAGTAGTTCCCAAAGATCCACACACACTCCACATGCTCAACGGTATGTTAAGACATGTAGATGACCTATTTAAGGATCCTGTTCGTGCACATATTCTCACCCCCAGGATAAACAAAAAATATAAACTTGCACCATCAGACCCAGTTTTCATCGAGGGCCAGTTACCGTTAGACTCTTTAGCGGTTTCTAATGCCCGTAAACAGGCCAATTCTCAGACGTCAGGAGCTCCTCCACCTCCAGACAAAGTGTCTAAGCTGATAGACGCCTCTGGAAAGAGTGTAGACTCCCAAGCTGCAAATTACTGGCGCTAATACCCAAGCCCTTTTAGCCAGGTACAATAGGGTGCATTGGGACGAAATGGAGCAACTGCTCCAATTCCTGCCTGATGAGCATGAGTCCAAGACCTAGTGCAAGAGGGAAAGCTCATCTCTAATTCTTCCATTAGGTGTGCGTTAGATGTGGCTGACACTGCGGCTAGTGCCGGTAATACCAGTGTGCTACTAAGAAGACAAGCATGGTTAAGAATTTCAGGGTTTAAACCAGAAGTTCAAGCTTCTGTTCTTAACACACCATTTGACAAACAACACCTCTTTGGTCCTGTAGTAGACACGTCATCAGAGAAAATGAAAAAGGGCACAGACGTGGCTAAATCTATGGGAGCTCTACAGTCCCCTTCTAGTCCTGGTTCCTTTCGGCGCACCTTCTATCATGGGTGTTCCAAGAATATCTCTTCAGACACTGCCTCTACATAGTACAAAGGCAACAATCAGCCCTCTGCTTCTAGGGGTTCTTTAGAGGATGCTACAGAGGCAACAATGGCAAAGGTAGAGGTAGAGGTTCCAACACACGCTCCTCCCCCTCAAAGACAACACATTCATGTCTTCCTGTACTTGGACGACTGGTTCATCAGAGCCAGTATGTACCTAAAGTGTCTCCAGCACACTCACATAACACGGCAGTTACTGCACCAACTGGGGTTTACATCAATGTGTTGGTCGCATCTTCAACCTTCCAACACTCAAAACTATCTAGGAGCCACTTGAGATACTCGAAGAGCTCTAGCTTTCCCCAATGCAGCCAGAATTCACAATATTCAGGCTCTAATTCTTCAGTTTCAGCCCCCTCACTCACTACCAGCTCGAGTGTATATGCAGCTGCTGGGAATGATGGCTACTTGTATCGTGATTGTTACCAATGCCAGGCTTCACATGCGTCCCCTTCAAGAATGCTTAGCAAATCATTGGAACCAGTCGCAGGGTCTCTTAACCGATCAAGTTTCGGTAAACGGCCATACTCCTCGCTCTCTGCAGTGGTGGAACCCACACATTTTGTCAAAAGGACGGCCTTTCATAGACCCTGTTCCACAGACAATACTAACAGCAGACGCGTCGCTCACTGGTTGGGGAGCTCATCTCCAGAATCACAAAATTCAAGGCTTGTGGATTAAAAAGCAAAAAGCTCTCCCCATAAATCATCAAGAGCTGCTAGCAGTGTTTCTAGCGCTCAAAGCCTTTCAAATTCACCTCGTAGAAAAAGCTGTCCTAGTCCGCACGACAACATGAACGCTATGTATTATATACAAAAACAAGGGGGGGACACACTCTCCAACTGTCACGCCTAGCTCAAGACATTTGGAAATGGGCCTTGCACCACAAAACCTATCTCCTAGCAGAACACCTCCCAAGAGTAAACAATCAGATTGCCGACCTTCTCAGAAGACTGAGCCAGCAAATCCACGAGTGGAAGCTTCACTCTCAAGTTCTCCTTCCATATTTTCAAAGTTGGGGGTTTCCTCGAGTAGATCTTTTCGCCACACACAGAAACGCGAAATGCCCAAGCTTCGCCTCCAGGTATCCACACCCACTCTCCAAAGGCAATGCAATATGGATGAATTG
Organism: Triturus cristatus; assembly: GCF_964204655.1. NCBI lineage: Eukaryota > Metazoa > Chordata > Amphibia > Caudata > Salamandridae > Triturus > Triturus cristatus. The sequence continues at coordinate 731,020,662 of NC_140585.1, read as the reverse complement.
GTAAGGGATATTTGCCTACGCTTTTCCACCTCTCCCACTTATTCCATCAGTGGTTCGGAAACTCAGGCAAACATCCCTCACACTGATTTTAGTAGCTCTCACATGGGCCGTCAACCCTGGTTCATGACCCTGTTGGAGCTATCAGTAGTTCCACATCAAATGCTGCATCTCGCATCCAGTTTTCTCACACAGAGCCATGGAGACATAAGACACCCAGATCCCACAGAACTCAACCTAGTGATCTCTTTCTGAATCTTCACCCAGACTGTATGAACATTATTGCAGAGGCCAGAAGACCTACTACAAGAGCTTGTTATGCAGCTAAATGGAAGCGTTTTGTTATCTATTGTAATAACATCAATCCTCTTGATACTTCCATACAAAATATCATATGTTATTTGTTGCACCTGCAGCGGTCAGAATTAGCTTACACCTCTATCCGCTTACATCTCGCTGTAATAGCTGCGTATCTACAAAATAGGCAACGCTTATCTCTCTTTAGAGTACCAGTTATCAAAGCTTTTATGGAAGGACTAAAAAGAGTTATACTAACAAGACTTCCACCTGCCCCAGTGTAGAATCTTAACATAGTCCTCGCACGATTAATGGGCTCACCTTTTGAACCCATGCATAAATGGGAACTGCAATTTCTCTCGTGGAAAATCGCTTTCCTCATTGCAATTACTTCACTGATGAGAGTGGGTGATCTACAGGCACTAACCATAAAGAACCTTTTTTCCAGCTTCACAAAGACAAAGTGGTTCTTCGTACCAGCCCTAAATTTCTACCTAAAGTAGTATCTGCCTTTCACATCCTTCGGTTGAGTTACCTGTGTTCTTTCCTCAACCAGATACAGTGGCAGGACGATCTCTACACACTTTAGATGTTAGAAGAGCCCTCTTATATTACATAGAAAGAACAAAGTCATTTCTTAGTACTAAACAACTTTTTGTTGCTCTTGCTCCACCTCACAAGGGCAATCCTATATCCAAATCGGGTATTGCTTGACGAATTGTTAAATGTATTCAGTCTTGTTATGCAAGAGCAAGGAGAACTTTAACAATACCCCCAGAGCGCATTCCACTCGCAAAATAGGGGCCACTATGTATTTCTTAGGAAACATCCCCATAGTTGTCATTTGTAAGGCTTCAACATGGTCTACAGCACACATATTCACCAAACATTATTGTGTAGATGTGATAGCAAGACAACAAGCTAATGTGGGCCAGGCAGTACTTAGAATACTTTTTCAGACAACTGCAACAGCTACAGGTTAGCCACCGCTTTGGGAGAATACTGCTGTGTAGTCTATGCAAAGCATGTGATCTACAGCTCACATGCCTCGAACGGATAACATTACTTGCCCAGTAAGCATCTGTTCTTGGCATGTAGAGCTGTAGATTCACTTGCACCCACCCGCCTCCCCGGGTACCTGTACCTGTTGCAGTTCTCTCTTACTTTATGTACATACGCATGGAAATCTCTATTCTACTCTTTCTAACGCCATTCTCGCCCTCTGTGGGAAACCAATCTAATAATGGAGTCAATGATCATGCGCACTATCACCAAAAGGAGGAGTCGCCTACCTCATGACTGAAAAGACTTCTATGAAGAAAAACAACTTGCTAACATCGGGACCCAACACATGATGGCAGTTGTATGCAAAGCATGTGAATCTACAGCTCTAAATGCCAAGAAAAGATGCTTACTGGGTAAGTAACTTTATCCTTTTCTTGGTTGAGAGAGAGCACAGGTTTCCCAATCATTGGCCACCGCCAGGTGTTCCTAACCATTAGGTTGTGGCGCAACTGTTCATTTACTGTTACTGGGACAATATAGTGTAGCTTGCTCACACATGGGGATCCTGGCTGGTAGAAAATTCCCAAGTGACAATTTTCCCAGACTACAGCGCTGAAATGCGGAGGAACTGAGAGTAGTTCATGGAGAGCAAGCTGCAGTTACGCAGGTCTAACAATAAGTATGCTCTGGTGTTCCCAGCACTGCTTTGTGTCGAGGATGGGAGCAAAACTATTTTCTTTCAGACACCGAGAGAGGCTTGGGACTGGATGAAAGCCAGGGGAGTGGCACCCCTTCGAATGGGACAAGAGATGGAGGCTGGCTACCGACGATGGGTGCTAGGCAGCCTGCCAGGAGAGCTTGCCACAAATCATCCAAGGAGCAGGCAGCTAGGGAAAGAGCACAAGTGGTGGCAGATATGGAGCGGAGAAACTCAACTGAGGTGGAGGTCATGGACTCACGGTCAGTGTCTACCAGTTCTCCTGCACGAGACTCCATTACTTAAGTAGTAAACACCCTAGATGTGGGATCTGCCATCCCCGCAATGACTGCCAACTTTGTGGTGTAACTTGTTGGATTTGATGTGTGTCCTCCCACCACCCTTGTTGGCGTGGGGTCCAGGAAGGCCGGCTCCAGGGTATTCTCATTAGTGAGTCCCTCAGGAGTCTGGTGCAGGGTATGGTCGCCTCTCATTTGGGTGGTGGATACCTTAATAGTGGGGATCATTCAAGGAGACACATTCATGTTCATTTCCCTGCAAGTTATTTACCTAATTAAGGCTTACACCACAGCTCCCCCAAAATTCAAGCAGAACAGTTCTCATGTATGTGTTTCAGGTGCAGATTGTTTGGCTGAGTAAGTTCCCGCTCTTAGCCTGGAGGTGGGAGTTTGTGAACCAGTTTCTTTAGGACATGGGGTGTGCAAAACAAAGGTTTGTTAATAAGAAACACGGATGATTCCGCTATTCACACGGGGGGCGGAGCCCGCCCACGGAACTCTAGAGATCCAATACTCTCATGACACATAACAAGTATAGCCTAGTGACTTGGAATGTACGGGGCATAGCCACTTACATGAAACTGCACAAAATGTACTCCTACTTTAGGCGCAGGCAGGTGCACGTTGCCTGTCTGCAAGAGACTCATTTAGGGGCTGGGGAGTTGCAAAAATTAGTTGAGAGATGGAAAGGATAAATGCACGGTACACATACACGGGATCTGCCAGGGGGATATTAATATGGATGGCTCCAGGAGTGCCATTTGGCACACAACACACTAAAGTAAACCTGAAGGTGGTGGTCGAGGGTGACTTAGATGGGGCCCCATTAGCCTTAGTGGTGATGTATGCTCCGAACACTTCCCATCCCCTTCCTACTTGTCCCTCACTCCTGCCCTTCTTACCTCGACTCAGGCACCAACCTATTGGTGCAGGGATTTCAATTGTGTCTTTGACCTACATTGGACAGTTCCAATCCCCCGGTGTCTGGAGCACAGGCAGCTCCCAACACTAGATTGCTACGCCAATGGGCCACACTCCCAAGTAAGGGACATATGGAGGGCACTACACCCACAGTTTGCAGAATACTCCCACTACTCAGGTGTACATGCGTTACACACTAGAATAGATATGATATTTGGTACAGCGGAGGCCCAACTTAAGGTCACAAGTCCTGAGTATTTGGATCGGACCTTGTCTGATCACAGCTCCTTACGTTTACCATTCAGTGGGGGCGCCGCAACTTTGCAATACCCCATTGGCGGCTTTCAACTGAGGCACTGGGTGACCCGATATTCCGGTATTGGATTGGAACTGTGATAGACCAGTATTCTGAGAGAATGTGGGAATGGCCTCTACCAGGGCTATGGAATGGGATGCATTTTTTCTAAGGGGAATCTGTGTGTCTGAGATTGTGGGGGGCAAATAAGGTGTTACATGGGGATCTTCTTAGGGAACATTGTTACCCGTGTATGTAGAATAGAACAAGTAGCATAAGGCATGGCAACTTGCATCAGTAGATAATGCAGGGTCTATGCTGGCATGGTTACAAAGAGAGGATAAACCGAGGAACCCGATAAGTGCTATTCACGCCCAAGACGGGTCGCTGGTGAACACACAGCAGGGAATTAATAATGTGTTTCATGCTTATTACAAGACCCTGTATGGTGCCTCCACAGAAGCTGACCGAGATACATTGACACATTATTTAGACCGTTTAATTCTGTCGTCTACCACTGTAAAAAGACCTGGACGCCCCAATCACTGTTCAAGAGATTAGACTGACCATCAAACACATATCAGAGGGTAAGATCCCTGGGACAGATGGCTTACCTGTGGAATTCTGATGCCTACACGGATAGATTAGCACAACGATCATTGAGAGTATTCACTGACGCTAGAGCTGAGGTCGCGCTACAACCCTCCATGAGTGAAGTGATGATTGTGGTGCTACCTAAACCTGGTAAAGACTCCCTCAATGTAGGCTCATATAGTCCATTATCGCTTCTTAATATGAAATATCAGCATCATTCCTGACACCCATAGCCCAGATGATCGTGAACTCTAATCAAAATGGGTTTATCCCAGGTAGGAACACCTTCCTAAATCTTAGACAGTTGTTCTGACTCATGGATTGAGATAAGCGCATGATGTTCAGTAATGGCTTGATATTGAAAAGGCTTTCTATAGGCTAAGCTGTTAATTTCTTTTTGTGGTACTGGACAGGACGGGGTGGGGCAGGAATTACAGAGATTGGTCTCCCTCTTGTAAACCAATCCCACAGCAACGATGCACAGGGGGCAGAGATCTTAGAGCCTATATCGTGTCAAAGGGCACAAGGCAGGGGTGCCCCTTTTCCCCCGTAATTTTCACCCTGGCCATGGAACCTATGGCGTGCATGTTGCGGTCTAAGGGCCCCCATTGGGGAATCACGGTTGGGCATCAAGTCCATAACATATCCCTAAATTCTGATAATGCCCTAATTTAGATGCCTCCAATGTCCAGTTGTTGATTGAGCTCTTCAATGAGTATGGCAGTCTCTCGGGCTAACTGCTACCTGCCTTCGGTGGAAGGTGGATGCGTTTAAGTACCTGGGGGTCACAGTGTATCATAACGAGCACAACCTTATAGAGGGAAATTTGGGGAAGGTGCTGATGGCAACGAGGTGGTTCCTACCTTTTTGGCTCCAGCTCCCATTATTGCCGATGGAGAGGATTGAAATATCTAAAATGTTGGTCCTACCCAGAATGCCATATTGTTTTGCGGCCCTACCGGTGTCATTATTGCCCACCTTCTTTCGGGAATTGCAGGGGACACTTGTTTCATTGACATGGAGAACAGGCAGGTTAGGAGTTGCTTTGACAAATCTTTATTCACTGCTGGAAGAGGGAGGTTAAGGCGCACCCAATTACCAATGGTATTATGCTGCTGCCCAGTGGCAGTGTATTCTGTCCTGAATCGCTAATATTCCCAGCTGGGAACAAACAGAGGTGAGAGGTGAACTGGGGAATACACCATTTTAGAATATCTGATGGGAGTGGTGCCAGGGGTTAAATCAGAGTACAGGCTGTTAAGAGTAGCAAAAGACGTCTGGAAAAAATGTGGTCACGTCAGCGGAGCCATATGAGCCACTCCCGGAGCGCTGACGTCTGTTTTCTTCTTTTCTGTGTCCCAACGCGGATCCAGAAAAACTAGCGATTCCTTGACCTGTTTTTTTCAGGCATTCTCGACGTCACGGAACAGTGTGCGATGCCTTCGGGCTTTAAGGTGTGTGAGACCAGTACGCGGCAACTGTCTGTCACGGATCCGCATGTGATATGTATGTGGTGCCTGGGAGTGCACCACGACTCCAAAGAGTGCGACGCCTGTCGGCAGATTAAACCAAAGTCCCTAAGGGAGCATCGTATGAAGCTGCTGGCCGCCCGGATGTCCGGTCCTGCGCCTTCACGCCGCATTCCTCACGGGGTCGTCCCGCGGACGTCGTTCGGAGACAGGTAAGCACAAGCATAAGTCATGGAGGTCGTCCTCCCGTAAACGTGACGCTGGGGCCCGCTGCTCTCTGTCTTTGCCAGGCACAGGCGCCCAGGAGTCGTCTCCCCCGTACCCACCCTTCCCGGGTGTCGGAGTGACAAGGACCCAGATGGAGGCTTATTCAAAGGCTCTCCAGTCTTTCTTTGGGTCACCCCCTCTCCCTGGTGCGCCTTCGGATCCCACAGAGGAGGAAGGCACTCATGTCAGGTCTTCGTCGGCGGATTCGTTCTCGGCGCAGGCTGTGTGCATCGACTCCGGTTCCGGAGTCGATACGATGTCGGGACACGGCCAGGAGGGGCATCCCAGCCATCTGTCCAGCCCACCCATCCAGTTGCTGCATAGCCCTGTGCGGCTTCCTGCGCTGACGTCGGCTGCGGCACTGAGTTCGAAGCCCTGTTGGCCTCTCTCCTCCCCTCAGGTGGAGGTTGAGTCGCCGTCGATCTGTGCCCAGATCGAGGCCCCTCTGGAAGTTCTCAACGTCGATGCGACGCCGTCTCGGCGTCGGTCGACGCCAGTGCCGGCGCCTACAGCTCCTCTGTTACAGGAGGATGAGATCCCTCTGGGCTCACCCTGCCCAGCGTCGTTTCGGTGCCCCTTGGTGCAGGTGCCTAGCGTTCCATGGCCTTTGGATCAACTCAGACTCCTCCACCTTTACTGTCTAGTGGACGAGTTCGCCTCCAACCGCCCCCGACCGATGGTTGTTGACGCCCCCCAGAATGGCGACAGAGGCTAGTACCACTTTCGCTAGGGCTGTTTGCAGGGCTGCAGATATTCTTCGCTTGCAGCCCCCTATGGTTTCCCTGCCCTCTGATCCTTTACTGGATCTCCTCCACATGGACCCTGTGGACGTGGAGTCTTTGCTGCCCCTTGGTCGGTCTTTGTTTGACATCCTGCTTGGTACCTGGGCACGGCCCTCCTCTGGTGACCCTGTTGATCGGGCCATTGCTCACCGGCATCGCCCGGCCCCAGACGATCCTGTCTGCTTGTCACTTCACGATAGTCGTTTTCCCGACAATGTTTTCGGCACGCTCTACGAGATCTGCCATTCAATGGCGTGGACCTTTTTAACTGTCATGCTGATTCAGCTATCTCCCGCCTCATGTCTGGTCTCCCATGATTTTCTGGCCCGTGCGGCCTGGCTTTCTCGTCCTTGTGGCCTCTCTTTTTCATATGTTGTATGACTTTGTGTTGCTTTTTCTTCATAGGCAGCGCTGCCTCGTTTGTTTTGGACCCTGGTTTCATGATGTAATACCCAGATGGTCTAGGCGGCTATTCTGCCATGTTTGCCTTTGTTTAGTACAGCTGGTTCTGCCTTAATTTCAGTCCTCTGTCTGTGAGCTTGTCTCAAGAGGAAGCCCCCTTGCCGGGGTTAAAACTTACCCTATGTGGGGTATTTGCTGGCTATTGTGTAGCTGCCTTCCTACAAGGAAGGCTTGGTATGCTCCTGTGGAGTATTCCTCACAGAGGTTCTTCTGTGGATCGGTCTGTCCTCTCTTTCTGCTGTTATGTGACCCACAGGTTGGCGTCGCTCTATTGCACTTTCAGTTAGGGTTGGGGTCCACGGTTGTCCGTAGTAGTTAGAAACATCGGTAGAGGTTCCCTACCGTGAGGCTTCTGCCTCGCCTGCTTTTCACAGGGGCGTTTTTCAGCTTCGCTGTGCTCCTCTTTGTCCATGTTGGCTGTTCTTCTTTTCGCCAGCCACTGTCCCTTGGGTCCGTTTGTTCTGTTCTGTTCCGTTCCGGCACAGTTCTTCCGCAGCGGGCGCTCTGCCATCGTATTGCGCCGGGGCAGAGCCGCTGCGCAGCACACTTCTTCAGTGTTTGCCCGAAGTGTGGGTGCACCCTGGTATGTTCGCTATCATGGGGTGCCTGCTTTCTTTCTTCCGCTTCTGCGGTGACTGGTACTACCCTCCACTCTCCGGGATGGGTAATACTTTCTTATACTTCAGCCCTGTCTGCACTTGTCTGTAGGCGGTGGCGTCTTCGCCATGTACGTCTATGCTGTACACTGCCTTGTGCCCACATTTTCTGGGCACTTCCCAAACAGGAGTTTTTCCTATTTCCCTGCTGCTTTCCGCGCAAGTGTTTTCCACGCTTCTGCTTTGGGTTCCTTCTGTAACACTCTTTGGGGAAGTGTTCTCTTCAGGATACTCGCTTTCTTGGGTGGTCTTGTCTGTACATCCCTAGGCCATTACGTTGGTCCTGACTGTAGGAGAGTAGGGTCTGCTTTCTATGTTCACCCCCACTTTTTGCTTTTGCTTTACTGGTTTTCGACTTAGATGTGGCTGTGGGCCTGCTAACCAGACCCACAGCCCTGCTGTTCTCTCTCTAAATTGATGCTATGTACTTTAGGTGCATAACCCATTTGGATAGGATCACCTTATTGGCCCCTGTACAGTGTACCTTAGGTACCCAGGGCATAGGTGTATCCTAGGCCTACCAGGGGCTGCAGCATGTATTGTGCCACCCCTGGCCTGGCCTTCCATTATGACACAACTGGCTGATCACTCAGCTGGGGCAAGGTTGTGTAATCACTCCTTGCTTAGGTGTAGTATTCCTATACCTAACTTACATATAGACACATGTGTACCTATCAGCCACTCCTATGGCAGGCCTTAACAATCCTGGAGGCAGAGTGCTTGGTAACATGTGAGATGGTGCTCTAGCATGAGCTGAGCCTGTCTGCAGCTTTCGGAACCATGTCCTTATAGCTGTTCTATGATATAGCCTACCATATACTCTTAAAGTGCCTTATAATCTTAAACGGTTATGGTAACTATGGTTTGGCTTTATCAAAACATGTCGTGTAAGGTGTCTAACACTTTGGAATAATACCCCCATCCCATTTCTGGGGATGAGGATATTATCCCTCCCTTCTAGAGGGAGAAGACATGTTGTAACCTACTTACCCGGTTAAAGTTAACCAGAGGCCCAGCATCACAAAATGGATGCTGCTGCCACAGTCACAAGTCTGACCTCCTGCTGCTGGGAGTGATCCCGGCAAGGGAGGCTTGGACAATAGGTTTCCTGCCTTGGGAGGTGCGAGCACCACCCCAGACAGGCCTTAGTGTATTGGGGCAGGGAGGGATGAAAAGAATGAGACATGCCTGGGGCACACAAGGTGTCCCGTGCATAGTCCAGTTCAAACCGGTGCTGGGGCACTCCAGCCCCAGTCCTGGCGCGAAACTGGACAAAGGGAAGGGGGTGTAACCACCCCCCTCCCAGGTCCCACCCATAAGGCGTGACCTAGCAGGTAACCCAGCCCCCCAGATTAGTATAAGAGTGGTAGCTGGGCCCCAGGAGATTAGATTATCCTGAACCTGCAACTTGAACAGAAACTCTGGACCTTCGACATTCGACGAAAGAAGAAGACTGAAGAATCTCCCTTGTGGCCAAGGAGTGGCTACCCTGTGCAAACAGGCACCATCAAGAGACTACCCTTTGCTTTGCTGAAGTTCTACGAGGGACCGACTACAGAGCCCGACCAGAGCCTTGACTTCCAGACTTCTCCGACCCTGATCCACATCCACAGCCGAGCTGAGATCCGTGGAGGCGACGAGAGACGTGGGACCGGCTACCTGGGAAAAGTGGCTAGTATCTTCAAGCGCAGCTTCTGAGGCACCCTCGAAGTTGTGCACCGGGGATTGAGAAGCCCCAACCCCAAGCACCATCTGCACCGAAGATCAGCCCCCCACACTCCACGAGTCCTGCGTGGGGCCCTTCTGCATTTTCCTGCTTGCCGCGTCTGTCCGGTTGCTTGCCCGTTGGCTAGTGGCCTTGGTGACGACGCATCCAGAAATCTTCACCGCTGTTTGGCTCCTCCAGACTGGCTCCCGCTTCCTTGCAAAAGAGAAGCACCCCAGACCTTCCTGGTCTGCACCAGAAACAAGTCCTCCGTTCTTCGTGGGTTCCGCTTGCCAAGGCTTGGTGAGTCCTAGTCCAACTTCGACGCCGCCGACAGCAAGAGCCTTCGTGGGACAGCTCGCCTCCTGGTCCTGGTCGTCCTCGACGTTCCCTGGTCCTCGTGGCTGCAGCGACAAGCTTCACCTTCACCTGCAATCTTCACGACATCGCCTGGTTCCTTCCTGGTTCCACGTGGTCACTGGCTAGTGACCTTGACTCTGTCCCTTCTGCTTGCAGGTCTCCTCTCTTCTTGATCCCAGCCTTGGGATCCACCGGACACTCTTCACTGACTGCCTGTCAGCAACTTTCCTTCAGGCATCCATAGAAGTCCACGACGAAACCCGACACAAGTTCACACCTATGCACCCGCAGCCTGTGGGCTAGGTAACTTGGGTACTTCGGTGCTCACAAGGGTAGTGACTATCCTAGGGTCTAGTTTCCAAGTCTCGACTCTCTAGCTGCTTTAGAAGTGTCCTTAAACTGTTAATTGCTAATAACTACTATTTCTATCGACTTTTACGCATTACGCGTGAGTGTTGCCACTCTGCACCTGAATCCCGTGGGCCTCCCACTTCCTAACTGTTGCTAGTGTAGTGTAGCCCCAAAGATTCCCTAGGCCTAGGCCTATCCTATTTCCGTGACAGTGGTCCTTATACCACTTACTTAGAATATGGTTTGCGTGGCCCCTAGGGCCTAACTGTATTACTTACCTGTGTGATTTAATGTATGCTTAAATAAGACTGTGTTGTACTTACCTCTAATCTCATAAAGAGTGCTGAGGGTTTGACTAGAATAAATACACTTTATTTTATATATATATCTGTTGTGGTGTCCTTTCATTTGGTATTCAAGGGATTATATATGGTATCACAGCTGGCTTCACATGCCATTCAGAGTTTAGCCTAAGCCTGCTCTTGTCCATGCTACCACTAGGATAGCTGGTCTATAAGGTTGACTTTACAACCAATCACCATAAGGGTATTTGGACTGATATAAGGTGTACACTAGAACTAGTGACATCATACATCAGGCCAACTTCTCACACTGACTGTTTTCACTTTCGTGTCCTGCTCCATCTCCTCATCTGTCTAGCGGGGGCATTCTGGACGGGTGGCTGATGTCCCTTACGGATCTGGACATTGTCCTGTCCGACTCTGCTTCAACCTGACCGTTGGTACTTATGGCGTACCCTAGTCTTGTATTATGCAACACATCCTTTTTAGATGTGCATCTTTCTTAAAATATATCTGCTCTGCGCTCTTCCCACAGCAGGGTCGCGCAGGCTACTTTCCTTGCTGCGGTGTCCGTGGTCTTCGCCCTGGTCTGCTCATGGTGCGAGCCCTTGTTGTGTGTCTGGCTTGCCAGAGGCCCCTTTTTACCGGTTGCCTGCCGGGTGATGCGTCCTTCACATCTGGGCTGCTCACGCTACCCTACATGGGGATTTCCCTATACTTAGTGTGGTTCTGGCATCCACACTCTATGCTTATGTGTATTCCTGTCTTCCACATGAATACCAGTCTTACTGTGGTCCTGTTCTGAGTGCTTCTGTTTGTTGCCGCTCAACCTCTCACATGTCTTTGTGAAGGTGTGACTGCGTACTGGATTGTCTTGTGTTTCTGGTAATGCCGGCACTTTCTGGCCATGGGTCGGCATCCTGCCAATGCTGCCCTCACAATCGACTGGCCAGAGTGGACAACTAGATATTTGTAGATTGCACTGGTGCCAAGAAGGGCAGGGTGATGACCAAACACATATTTTGTGTTGGGTCTGTATCAAAATTCGGTATGCCATGGCTATGAAAGAACCTCCAGAAAGCATTTGTTCTCATTTTACCAATGCCTTAGCTGCTTCCATGGCTTATTCCAGAGGCCTACCCATTTCTGACCGCTGCTGGGCAGCAATGTGGTCATCCTTGCATACTTTTTCAAAGCACTACTGCCTCACTGTCAAATGACGCCACCTACTGCATGCAGAGGTACTGCTCATGAAAAGAATTCCAGATTCAGCCTGACGCCATGGACAATTCTACAGTGAAAAATCTACAGCTAGATAGATTCTCCACCAGATAAGTCGTTACCGAAGGTAAGTAACTTGTTCTTCACTGTCATGTCTCTATAAGTTACTCCCTTAAACCTCAAATGTGAACCGGAAATACATTCAGGGACTGATGTCAGCATGCCAGTTAAAGTCTAATGCACCAGGGGGAACTCACGGCCAGATGCGGAGAGGCAGCTGGAGCGTGTGACATCACTGAGTAACATTGGAGAGTAGCTTTTGGGAAGAACATTTTCCATACTTGGAAGTTGTATTCATAAGGCGAGGATTCTACTGGGAGATTGTGTCCACCCAAAAATTATACTTACTGTATTTCCCTGTCCCTTCTGCCACAATGTAATGTAAACATAGAGGAGATAACCACTCTCACTCATATTTGATTTACTAAGAAACATGGCATACATGTTAAATTCTGTTTCAAATTCATCTTGCTATACTGTAGTCATTCCTCTGTTGCTCTAAATATTCAATGGACAACAACACCTAGTATATATGAATGTTAGACTGTATTGCATTTCAGTTTCTTCATGCAAAAGATTACAAAAATAACTATGTTCATAGAGACTATATATGCTCACAGAGTTGTTTTTCCTTATACCCTTGTTTAGGAATTTGAGCTTCTTTATTTCTCACTCAGTAGTGCCCGGATTTTCTTTAGAGCAGACAAAACCGCTGCAGAAGAGAACCAAGAAAAGAAAGAAGGTTGGTGGATTTAAGCTATTCTTTCATTTGGGAACTGTAAAATTTATTTACTGTTGCTTATAAATGGCCTCTCTAAATACAGTCAGCTGTTTTGAACATACTTGATGCTAGATAAAAAGTCTGAGCTCATAAGAACATAGCCTGAATTGCACAGAATTTGGTCCTTCGTCTGCTTCCACTAGGTTTTACATTTGCACAGTGCTACTTGAACCACTTTTTCCAGGTCTTTTTTCCTGGGGTGTTTGGGTAAGGAAACATTCATGCTTCACTTTTTCTTTTAGAGTGCATGGAGTGTATGTGCCTGTCTTGCTTTACACTTCCAAATAAAAGAAATATAGCACTCCCCTACAAAGGCACTCGGTAAAGCTAGAAAGCTCCACACTGAAGAAATGAGGCACACCAAAAGACAGTTTTCAGAATAAAGCTTGGGGTTTTATTAGTTCAACGCTCTCTAACAGAGAGGCTTTTCCAGATGTCAAATGAATCAGATAAAACAACATGCAAATATAAAATACTTCTATATATGTGCAAGCAAATAATAATGCAAATGCATGGGATAAAACACAAGCAGATAATTATGGAAAAACCCATGCAAATAATAAACACTTAAAAGTCAGATAATAATGAAACATTCACAAGCGAAATGCAAGGAAGTAAGACACAAGCAAATAATACATTTATAGGAGAATAACTATATATACGTTAAGAACAGAAATACTTCACAGGCCGGTCACTCAACACACATACAAAAACACATGTAGAAATAACTATATATCTATACATATATCTCAATATCAATGATCATCGAAAATACCTCACCAGCTGCAATATCTTCATCCTAGCCCACAGAAGACTGGGGGATCCCAAATTAGAGTCCCTGGGGGACAGGGGGTCAAGTGACTCCCTAAGCCAGGAAATGCAGCACTGAGCAGATGCGTCCACCTCTCAGGAGAGAACCCGGTTTACTAGCCAAGAAACCTCAGTTTTTATTATAATCTCGGTGCACGAGAAGGTTGGAAAAGACACCCCCTACAGCAAGGAAACCTGCTGGTGCTGGCCAAGTTCCTTTAAGCATTCCAAGGCAAATGATTTCTCACGCATTTTTCTCGTGCTCTCACACTACATGTTCCAGCCCCTTATCTTAGTGAAGCTCGTGAAAGTACAAAACATCTCAAGGATTGCAAAAAACACGCTCAAATAGGAAAACAATTCTGTGAGTAACCTGGGGCCTGCTTGTGTGTGTAGAACTCAAGCCAGACAGAGTCAGAATTCAAAATAGATTTAAAGCAAGCTAATTGTTAAAACTTAATTTCCCAATGTACAACATAATGCACATTTGTGCACCACTGCCTACAGCACTACAGACAGAGAAGCTCATTCCACACATTTATCTCTCATGCTTTCGGACGTACATCCCACATGTTCTGGTCCAGGCAAGGCTGTTTTGCTCTATGCTGAGGAAAAAGTAAGCCTCCCTACTCTAAAGCTATAATGAGACACAAAATAAAATCACAAGTCGAAATGCAGGTGCACAAAAAATGATGTTGTACATTCAAGATGGAGTAAATTAAAAAACATATAGTGAATTAAAACTATGGTAGTCAACTAAAACATTGGTAGTCAAAGATCATCATGTGATCCCAATACATGAGTGCATATAGCACTACAGTGCCCGAAGTCATCACCAATATGCCATGAAATTGCAAGTGCTGCCTTTACTTCTGCCTCAACACATTGCCATTGCATGCATTTTACAATAATTTGAGCAAAGGTGGTAAAGGTGTTCTTCACCCTTTGTTATCCTGGTAGGGAGGAACACTCTTAGTCAGCCTCTCCCACATACATACTTCAGGTTGCTCCAAAAATGATCAGCAGCACAATGGGTCCTAATTCAAGTTTCAGAATGGATCTCGTCTTTCCACACATTTATTGTCCCCCGAGTCCCTGTACAACAAATCCTCACATGTAGGACCTCAGTCATGCCATGTTAGCTTTATTATTATTATTTTTTTTTTTTTCAGAAGGATAAATTAGTCTGTAGTGATCTTTATTAAATACATTACTACAACCTAATGTTCCTTCAATAGCTAAAATACCCATTCCGAATTAGATAGAAATACTGAATATGAAAATTCACATTGTGGTCTATTTTATTTTAAATAAGGAATAATGCGGTCTACCATGGTCTTACTGAATACAATTTTCACAAGCTTGAAATGTCTACAATGGAAATGTAGTTCTACCCAAGTGTTTTTCTGATGACTACGTATAACAGAATGTTCTTCGTCTTTTAACTTTCCCAGGTGCCAAACTGGAGCCACAACTTTTTCATAGCAATAGCTCTGTTGCGTCAACAGGTGGCACCACTAGACTCCAGGGCATACTGGTTCCACCTCGGAAAGTGATGTCACAGACCATATGTAGGCACTACCCGAGCGTGATTGTCCGCTCCTTCTTTTCCGTGGCCTTCCACCTGTATTTGGGTTCCTCTCCCAACTTTGCCATTTTAACTGACGCCAGGATTATAGAAAAGACAGTGTACTAGGTAAATATCCCCTCCAAAAATTACAGTCTTTAAGCCATGTTGTGACTATAGGAAGCCGATGTAGGTCATGGATCCACATGATGGTCTGCCTGTGCTGTCTAGAGTCTGGACAAGAGTCGAAGTAATTGCAGCAGATGCACCCTTAAAGTGATCAAGGAGTGAAGCAGCATGTTCCTAAACACAAAAAGCAAGGTAGGACATGCTCCAGAGAACGGACATACCCTTGCTGCAAGTCACATGTTTGCTTCCGCTCCAAGGTGCTATCATCCGGGCAGTCAAGGACAAAGTTGATGGACAAGCACAAGAATTCCAAGGGCCCCTCGTCCCTGTCTTACCACTCCCGCTCCAGGGAGAAGTAAAAGCTCCCTTCTCTCACACCATCATGTGATTCAGAGGCCCTGTGAGCTCTGACTTCCCTCTGCCTTTGTCGAACCTACAGTCTTTCAAGGCATTAAGAAGGCCATGCTGCAACTTGTCAGGGCTATACTGGCTCACTGTTGAGTTCCTTTGGGCCCCATGGAGGCTCAGGGACCTCTAGTATGACTCCTCCCGGCAGGTCTGATCCTGGTACAGACTGACCCTGTAGGACCTTCACTTGGTTCCCACCACCCTATCGTTCACCAATTCCTGCTTTGGGCTCACACCTGCATAGATTCCAAAGCCCATTTCCAATTTCAAGCCGTTGTCTGCTTGTCTGGCTATGAGAGTACCAAAGTGCAGAGTCTAGTTTTAGATGACCTACAACCTCTCCTACGACACGAGTATTATTACAGTCTGGAAACCTTGTTGGGTGGGATCCAAACATTGATCAAGGGCTCTGAAATATTACGCATGATGAAGATGATGAGGATGAGTAGGTGGAGAATTTGCTTCCCATCATTACGCAGATGCTGGTCTATTCATAGATCTACAGCGTGCTAGTGACTTAAATTCCTCCCCTTAGACAAATATACACTCTACAACACGCCCACCTACTTAGGAGGCTGCCTCATTTGCTATAGTAAGCAGATGCAGAGCAGCATAGAGAGTGAGGAAACTTTACTAACAAAACTCTTGAAGCTTAAGACCTGTTACCTCCACTTATTTAAATCCGGTTTAGTTAATTAAAACCTTTACATGCACAGAAAATGATATTAGACAGACAGGCCATGTTTAAAAAAAAAAATCATTTTTACACATGTTAATTCTATTACAACATTTAGCTCGAGTATACCTAAATCAGATTATTAAAATTGGCCTACTATTGCCCTCCAAGACACATAGTCTGCAGTAAGGGCTTACCGACAGGTTCGGACTAAGGCATGATTAAATACCTTCTGCAACATGGTTACACAAAAACTTGAGTTTAATGGTGTTTGAATAACCAATATCAAGGTAAGATTGACGTTTATACCTATGTAATTGTTCATAAATTGCCAGGTTTAGGCATGCTTGGCAACAGTCGCTTTGCCTTCCAAAAGGGACAGGTTTCGAGCAACTTTGTTCACAAGTCTTTTAAACTTATTAGCTGACGTTTTTGTTGTCCAGAGTTTGCCAACCTGCAGTGAATGTAGGGATTTATCCACAAAACGTCTGAGGGTGACTCAGAGCTCGGAGTGCTAATTTATAGCCAAGTGCAGTGGACCAGAGAATTGGATACAGCCAATTTTAGTCTAAGGTACATCTTTAGAAAGGAGCACATTGTTGCCCAGGTTTGTTTTGTTAAACCAAACTCAAGTCACATTTGGGACTGAGAGGTGTAGTTTGGTAACTTGAATACTGTTCTATAGGCATTTGCTGTTAATGTATCCAAAAGCTAAGCTTTCTTTGCTCTTGTTATCTCTCAGCCACATGTGATGGTCGGGAGTAACTTCACCTTCATTATCTCCAATAGATGTAGAGGACTTCAAGGAATCTCTGGAGACCAACACTTGTCTTGCTCATTAAAGCAAATCGTCGGCATATAGTATGTTTGATAACAAGAAGTCCCAGAGTTTAGGTGGATGTGCGTATACCATGTCTAACTTTTTTGACAGTTCTGAAATTCATAGGTTGATCAGCAAGGGGGCAAGAACTCACCTTTTGCTTCAGATCTGAAGATATGTAAAATCTGAAAGAGACTATTAGTTATGGATTCCTTCCCTTAGAATTACCCCCTCGCGTCAGACTGGATCCAGATAATTTTTCTTCAGCAGTACCCCTGCGCATCGGTAGATGGTGTCGGTTGACTCAGTGTTCTTCGTTGGCGTCGTGATCACCGGAATGACTTTGTGGTATCTACTTAGACGCTGCCCCTGCCCACTGACGTCCGTTCTTTCTTTTTCCTTGCCAGCCAGCGCAGATCCGGAGAGAGCGCTACCCTTAGTGTTTTTTGACTAAAATTGTTTTGACTTTTTGTCGATTTCTTTTTTCGACTCCTGGTGCAAGCAAGGGATGTCACATGGATGGATCAGCTTCAAACCTTGTGACTCCTGTCACAAGTTGATGTCAGTCCCGGACCCACACCTCGTGTGCCTCTGGTGCGTGGAGCACAACCACAACCTGAAGTCGGGCTCCAACTGTCGGGCCAGGAACCCGAAGACTTTGCGGGAGTGGTCCCGAAAGCATCTCGAGGCCTGGAAGTCAGCACCGCGTGGCTCGAGGTCCCGGTTGAGAGGGAGGTCACGTGACCTGTCGCGGAGTCACCACCATCACTCCTCTTCGAAGTCTTCGTCTTCGCGCAAGTGGACGCACGAGAAGAAGGTGAAGAAACACCGTTGCTCTTCGCCTTCTCCCCGTCCATCAGCCGACGCGACGTGGGATGTGGAAGATAGTCGTTCGGCTCCGCCCATGGAGCCTGTTGGGTCGGCTCCGAGCTTCC
Source organism: Triturus cristatus (assembly GCF_964204655.1). Taxonomy (NCBI): domain Eukaryota; kingdom Metazoa; phylum Chordata; class Amphibia; order Caudata; family Salamandridae; genus Triturus; species Triturus cristatus. The sequence goes on along the minus strand of NC_140585.1, from coordinate 731,002,796 downwards.
TTCCCTTCTAGGGAGCCAGGGCAACCCCTGCCCAACTTCGTAGCTTTTACGAAGCCCTACACTCCATCTTTGGGCAGCCTCGACTCCGCTGGCGTGCCTTCAGGCCCCGCGCACACGGCTGGGGGTTATAGGCCTTCGATGCCAGCAGCTTCAGGTCCAGTTCCGCAGGGCCCCCAGGGATCCAGGCCTGGATCCGGATCCGCGCCGTTCGCTCTTAAGACACCTCCTCCAGTGCCGAATTCATTGATGACACCTCCTCCCTCTCCAACGCCGGTTGTGTCCCCAGCCGGCATCGACCCCGGTCCTCCCCTCGACATGGACATTGAGCTGGACCGGTGATGACCGACGCTGGTACCAGCGCCGATCGGTACTTTTGTACCTCTGTTCTATCCTTGCGTTTATTATCGCCCTGAGTGGCAGCCAAAGGAGGGTGAGGAGAACTGGGAGGGGTCTATTGACCCTCTAGCAGCTGGAAGAGCCAGACTGGAGAGAGGAACCGGGTGAGGCCAGTGGTCTGGATGCATCCCCAGACCTTGGTATGCTTTCTCATGGAAGAGGGAGCCTCCTACGCTGTGGTGTTGCGTAGGGCGGCTGAGGCCTTGGGCCTTGAGATACCTATGGTGGCAGTCAGGAGTAAACTCCTGACTGAGGTGCTTCAACCGGCAACAGCCTCTTCGGACCCCCTACTGCCGTTCAGTGAGGCCCTCACAGACATCCTTCTGGGCACCTGGTCCAAGCCCAGCACAGGGGCTCCTGAGGATAGGATGATTGCCCGACACCACCGCTGTACCCCGGGCGACCCAATTTTCGTCTCCCGACACCCTAACCCTGAGAGCTTGGTGGTCCAAGCCTCAACATCCAAAGGCACGTTCCCTACTGCACCCCCAGATAGGGAATCCAAGAAGCTGGATCATCTTGGGAAGAAGATGTTTTCTTCTGCCAGCTCAGGACTGCGGTCGGTGAACACCGCATGTCTCTTGGGCTGTTACATCCACTCTGTGTGGGACATTGTTGCGCAGATGCTGCCACACTGCCCGGAGGAGGCCCGAGCCGTACTCTCCTGTGCGGTCGCTGAAGAAAAGTTTGCAGCAAAGTTCACCATTTGTTGTGGGCCGGACACCGCCGACTGCTAGCAGGACGATTTCAACGTCGGTAGCCCTGAGACGCTATGCCTGGCTGAGGTCCACTGGCTTCTCAGGTGATGTCCAATCGATTCTTTGGGACATGCCCTTTGATGGCCATCGCTTGTTTGGGGACAAGACAGAGAATGCGCTCGAGCTCTTCAAGGACTTTAGGGCTGCAGCCAGATCCTTGGGCCTCGCTACCACCTCTCGCCCTGTGCAGTCTGCTTTTTTGCCCCTTTTGGCCCCACCACGTTCTGCTTAAAGCCGCAGGCCCGCACAGGTTGACCAGCCTCTGCGAGCCGGGGACGTGGGACCCACCGCTGTGGGTCTGGGGGCCTGCGAGTGGGCCTGTCCTCCAGTGTCCTCTCACAATGGAAAATATAGTTCCCAGGCAACGTATGAGACTAATAGTTCAAATTGATAAAGCACAGAAATGGAAAAACAAACAAATAATGCAATTCACAATTTTAATAAAAAAAGACATATAAAATCACATGTAATAAAATAACAATATGCAATAAAATTGAAATTTTCAATGATACAAATCAACAATATATGTTACACATAGTGGCAAAAAATAAGAAATCTTCACGACGCGCGTTTCGGCACAGAGTGCCTTCGTCAGGAGTAGCCACAACAGATTTATGTAGTTAGCAAGAGGTAGATCAATGACATGTATAAGTTTGGGGAAAATCTCGGCCAAAAATATTTTTTCCTTTCCTTTTTATTCCCCTCTTCTATTAGATGATTCCTGGTAGGGAAAGGGATATTTATTTGTTATCAAACCAATAGGTTGGTAATTTGATGTTCATGTGCCCGACCGTGACTTATCTTGTAGGAATATTTTTAATGGGAGAGATAAAATCTGCGACTCTTTGTGTGCAATTTATATCAGATGATATTCTGACATCTGCTTGGTTGCAGGGGAACGCGTAGATAATAAGCTCACGAGTGAAATGATAGCGGAACTGGGAGACACGCATACAATTATGCAGAAATGGTCTCACTGATCGGATAACAAAGTATCTCGATTGAAAAAGGTGCTTGAGCTCGCAAAAGGTCGGTATGATGTAGTCAAAATCTACGCGTTCCCCTGCAACCAAGCAGAGGTCAGAATATCATCTGATATAAATTGCACACAAAGAGTCGCAGATTTTATCTCTCCCATTAAAAATATTCCTACAAGATAAGTCACGGTCGGGCACATGAACATCAAATTACCAACCTATTGGTTTGATAACAAATAAATATCCCTTTCCCTACCAGGAATCATCTAATAGAAGAGGGGAATAAAAAGAGGAAAGGAAAAAATATTTTTGGCCGAGATTTTCCCCAAACTTATACATGTCATTGATCTACCTCTTGCTAACTACATAAATCTGTTGTGGCTACTCCTGACGAAGGCACTCTGTGCCGAAACGCGCGTCGTGAAGATTTCTTATTTTTTGCCACTATGTGTAACATATATTGTTGATTTGTATCATTGAAACTTTCAATTTTATTGCATATTGTTATTTTATTACATGTGATTTTATATGTCTTTTTTTATTAAAATTGTGAATTGCATTATTTGTTTGTTTTTCCATTTCTGTGCTTTATCAATTTGAACTATTAGTCTCATACGTTGCCTGGGAACTATATTTTCCATTGTGTTTATACCCTGTCCCAGGAATAAAATTATTCCACAGGGGGTCCTTGATACCCACATGCTCCAGTGTCCTCTCTGCAGCAGCCTCCAAACCTTCCTAGTCTGATCTTTCAGGGCCACCAGTTGCCAGTGGGTGGCAGGATCCACCATCACCTCCCCCACTGGCACAACATCACGTCAGACAGGTGGGTTTTTGCAGATCGTCCGAAGGGGCTACTCCCTCCCCTTCAAGACTACCCCTCCCTCCATGCCACCTGCATTCAGTCGCATGTTTGAGGATCACCTGGCCCTTTTCGTCAGGAAGTTGTGGCTCTCTTGGCCAAGGGCTCCATCGAGCGAGTCCCTGTGCCAGAAGTAGGTCGTGGCTGCTACTCCCACTACTTCCTGGTAACCAAGAAGAGCAAAGGCCTGCGTCCTAACTTAGACCTCAGGGACGTCAACCGCTTCTCTTGTAGGAGAAGTTCAAAATGTTGACATTGGCTCAGGTTCTGTCTGCCCTCTACCCTCTAGACTGGACGGTAGCGTTGGACTTGCCGGACGCTTATTTCAACATTCCCGTCTGCTGGCCCACAGGCGTTACCTACGGCTAATCGTAGGCCATGAGCATTTTCAGCTTACTGTGCTACCCTTTGGACTTACCAGCGCCCCTCGGGTGTTCACGAAAGTGATGGCGGTGGTCACAGCTCATCTACGCATATCAGGGGTTCCAGTCTTCCCCCTATCTTGACGACTGGTTGTCGAAGGCGAGCTCGCCCCAGGCTGTTGTCGCCCACCTCCAGACTACGGCGGACCTCCTGCATTCACTGGGGTTCACAGTCAGCGTGCCGAAGTCGCACCTGCACCCTTCTCAGAAGCTCCTTTTCATTAGAACGGTTCTGGACATAGCGCAGTTTCAGGCCTATCGTCCCAAACAGCGAGTCTAAGATATTCGGGCTATGAAACCGATGTTCCAGCCTCTATCCCGGATTTCGGTGAGAATGACCTGAGGCTGCTGGGCTTCATAGCCTCCTACATCCTGTTGGTGGATCATGCCAGATGGCATATGCGGGCAATGCAGTGAGACCTGAAGTTCTAGTGGGCGCAGCGTCAGGGGAATCTGTTAGATCTCGTCCAGATCTTGGCGGGGACTGCACATCAGTGGTGGCCACAAACCAGGATTGGGTCAACGGTAGATCCCTCACCCTTCCCCAACCAGATTTCACAGTGGCGACAGATGCGTCACTCACGGGATGGGGCGACCACATTGAAGAGGCGGAGATCCGAGGCCTCTGGTCTCCGGCGGAGTCTGGGCTCCACATCAACCTTCTGGAGCACCGGGCGATTTGTCCAGCACTGAATGCATTCCTTCCTTCTGTCAAAGGAAGAGTAGTGCAGATGTGCACAGACAACATTTCCGCCATGTGGTATTGCAACAAACAAGGCGGAGTGGGGTCGTGGACCCTCTGTCAGGAGGCCCTTCATCTCTGGAAGTTGCTGGAACACCAGGGCGTGTCCCTGGTGGTTTAACACCTGGCGGATTCCCTGAACGCCATGGCGGACAAACTCAGCCGCCGGTGCTTGATGGATCACGAATGGTGTCTTCATTCGGAGGTGGTGCGAGGTCTCTTTCAGCAGTGGGCAGAGCCTTGGTTAGATCTATTCGCCACCGAAGAGAATGCGCAATGTCAGCAGTTCTGCGCATTGGAATTTCCAAGGCGGCACTCGCTAGGCAACGCTTTTCGTCGCGAATGGAGTTGCGGTCTTCTATACGCCTTTCCGCCTATACCACTTCCGCCCAGAGTGCTGAAGAAGATCAAGCACGACCAAGCCCAAGTCATTCTTGTGGCTCCGGATTGGGTACGAAGAGTCTGGTATCTCGAGCTCTTTGAACATGGCCATCGGTCCTCCGATCAGACTGCCCCTTCGGGAGGATCTTCTGTCGCAGCAGCAGGGGACAGTCCTCCACCCGAACCTGTCCAGCCTCCACCTCCTTGCGTGGCGATTGAGCGGCGACAGTTGACAGCTTTCGACCTCCCTCCCGAAGTCTGTAACGTTATCTTGGCAGCCAGGCGTCCCTTCACCAAAATGGTATATGCCTGTAGATAGAACAAGTTTGGGCATGGTGCTCAGCAAAGGCTGTGGATCCCCATTCTGCTTCCCTTTCAGAGGTTCTCCTCTTTATTCTTTCTTTGGCCCAGCAGGGCTCTGCTCTGGGCACCCTTAAAGGCTATCTTTCGGCCATTTCAGCCTTTCTTCGGCTTCCTGACCAGCCTTCTGTTTTCAAATCGCCTATTGTAAATCGCTTCCTTAAGGGCATTGCTCACTTGTATCCTCCAATTCTCTTTGTAATGACTCAGTGGGACTTGAACCTGGTTCTGACCTATCTAATGTGCGCTCCTTTCGAGCCGCTACATAACTGTCCTCTCAGGCTTCTGCCAGTTAAAACTGCCTTTCTGGTTATCACCACCTTCTTCCTGCCCCGCATCCTTCTAAAGAGGAGGAGAGGCTTCTCCGTTTGGATCCAAAACGTGCGCTTCCATTCTATCTGGATCGCACAAAACAATTCCAGGAGGATGACCAGCTCTTTGTTGGCTATGTTGGCACCAAGAAAGGTCAGCCCGTGCAGAAACAAACCATCTCTTGATGGGTTATTATTTGCATCAAAATCTGCTTTTCCTTAGCAAAAAAGAAACCTACAGTGGGGTTGCCTGCCCATTCCACCACGGGGACGGCAGCCACTACTGCTTTGGGACGTGGAGTCACCCTTCATGACATCTGCCAGGCAACTTTGTGGGCTTCACTGCACACGTTTACCGAACACTACTGCCGGGACAGCCAAGTCCGGAGAGACTGCTTCCTTGGCCTTTCAGTTCTCCAGGACTTTCTGGTGTGAACTTAGTTTGAAGACCCACCTCCGGGGTTGGTATTGCTGGGGTATCTATTCTAAGGTGAGGAATCCATAACTAATTGTCTCTTTTAGATGAACAAGATACTTACCTTCGGTATGCATATATATTTGTATGAGACAGATTAGTAATCGATTCCTCACCGCCCAACACATCTTCCCCGTTCTGCGAACTGACTTCTAGGGTAAGGGACTGCCTTTCAGGGCCCTGGTTTCGTGCAACAGGGGTCAGTGTCTTGCATGGCTCTGCGCTTCTGGCGTGGAATGTCGTGTAAAGAACTGACATCAGCGCTCAGGGGCGTGTCTAAGTAGATACCGCAACGTCATTCAGGTGACCACGATGCCAATGACCAACATGGAGTCGACTGGCGCCACCTACCGACGCGCAGTGGTACTGCTGAAGGAAAATTCTCCGGATCCAGTCTGACGCCTGGGGGTAATTCTAAGGTGAGGAATTCATAACTAATCTATGTCTCTTACAGATACATCATTACCAAAGGTAAGTAGCTTGTTCTTCAGTGTGGGTAAGGTTTGTTCATTGGCTTTAGTATAGTTGATTTTGGGCTTACTTTGACACATGATTTCCTTGCCAATTGGGTTTCTTAAAATAGAGTAGGGTGTTTGTTTAGTAGAAATGGATTGCTTACCCTCTATTATTGGGTCCTGATGAATGGTAATTTGGGTTTGCAGGAAAACTTTGTACCCTGTATCGGTTGATGCAGCTGTGATGGGTGCTAAGTGGGAGATTCTTTGTAGGCACTTTATATCAGACTTCTTTGAAGCAGTGTCTTTTAGGATTGTGTGATAAGAATTTTCGCAGTAGCTCATGATCTTTATTTCCCATTCCCAAAATGTTGTTCTTGTACTGAAGACCAAAGTGGCCAGTTCTTGAGTTGCAAAGGTTACCAGTGAAGATTCTGACATCTGAGCCTCTCTTGGCTTCGGAAGTGGCCCGAGAAGTCTGTTTGTGAGATTGGTATCCCTTTTGAATATTTTTATCAGTTTCTCATGATTTAGTATGTTGTGAAGACCCTTGAACTGATACTGTGGCAAGAATAACAGTTTGTCTGTGCATATCTCAAATACAATAAAATCAAGTCTATATGTTTTTCCTGTTGTGTGCATAGTTTAGAAGAACGTAAATGCACCTCTGACTCGCTACTTGCACCCAGATCATTCATGCCATTGTCCTCATGCTAGTCTCAGTTTGAGTTAATTCGGTGTTATCTATGCTATGCTTGACTGTTTCATCTGTTCTTGGACCGCTTGAGATGGTAGTTGTATCTCTGTGTTATTCTGCATGAATAATCTAACGGGGTCCGAGATGTTGACGTCTATGGCTTGCGGCCCTGTTACTACTTTCCTGTTACCTTGCTGAGCATTTTCTTCTGTTGACCCTCTACCGTCCTTCACAATTGGTTTTTATTGAAGAGGGAAAGATCCTCTTATGCTCTTAACTCTTGGCCAGGACAGAGGTTCTAAATTCTAATTTACATTTTCTGAGTTTTTACTCTCTATCCTGGATTTCTGTCTTTGGATGCTCTAGTTCCTTCAACTTATATTATTTTCTGATTCTGTTAACTGTATTACCTTGGGAACTTGATGGTCTGTTAAATATCCCTTACATTGTATATTTACATTGGAGAAGCTCTGTGCTGATTCATCAGTGATCTTTCACTGGAACATTTACTTGTTGTTTCTCCTTTGATACGTCAGGATAAGTTTGGATATTAAGAGTATCCTTCTGATGAGTCCCTTGTTCAAGCTTATTGTTGCATAATAACAATTCTGGATGTACATGAGCAGTTACTCTTAGTGGGGGTGATTATTCCTTGAGTTTATCCTCAACTTTTGAATTTAGGTTGGTGCAGGTTTTTTAGAAAGGATTCTTGATTGCTAAACGGTCTGCCGCCAAATGTTCTTGTGGTGGCATTGTAAGCCTGAGTACTGAGGACATCACCTTTGGTGTCCTTAGCTCTTTGAATACCTTGTGTTGAGCTGTTTCTTTATATCTTCTACAAGGTTGTTGAGTAACTTAAGAAGTGTTCTCAACTTATCAGCTGCCAGAGAGCAGGGACACGGTATATCCAACATCAGTGTTTCTTTGTGCTTGTTCAGAAGTTTGGTATCTATTCCTGAGATAAAGACTGCTCATAATGTTTAAAAGATCAACCTGCAGATCTAGTCTACATGACAGTTCTAGCTGCAGATTTCTTACCTTAGAATTATCCCCATGCGTCAGACTTGACTTGGACGTTTTTCTTAAGCAGTACTCCTGTTCGCCGGTAGATAGTGTTGTTTGGCTTTTCATGGTGTCGTTCATGCCAGAAGTGATGTGCACCGTGCCTATATAGGCGCCACCAAAGCGCACACACATCAGTTATTTCTTTCTGCAGTTAGCGTAGATCCTTAGAGAGCTACCCCTAGTAATTTTTTGACTGAACGTTTTTGACTCTCCTGCTTCTCCTGGTGTGGCAGAATGTCAACTAGGAAGGCCTGCTTCAAGCCCTGCGGCACCTGTCATCTGACAGATGTTGGTGACCGACCTGCACCTTTGTTGGCATCTGGTACCTCGAGCGCGACCAGGACGCAAAGACCTTGAGAGAGTGCTTCTGCAGCTCCATGCCTTCCGACGCCACAACAGTCTCTATCCTGGTTGATGGGAAGGTCCAAGGATCTGGAGCGGAGCCCAAGATCATTCAAGGCTTGGCTTCACGGTTTTCAGGAGCCGGGGCGACCGCTGCCCCACTTTGTCAGTTGTTTCAGGCCATGCACATCATATTTGGGTGGCCCGTTCCTGCTGGCATTCCTTCAGACTCGTTGAATCCACAGATGGAATTGGACTGGTGCTGGTCATACAACCTCGACCTTCCCTAGCGCCGGTCCCGATGCTCTTGGTGTCCCCCAGTGGCACTGTTCTAATCCTCATCCCTGACTCCAACACGGGGCTGGAGGGGCGTCGTCGGGCTCCCACTGGAGCTATGTCTTCCAGGTTCGAGCCTGATACCTAGTCCTATGGACTAGGACTCTGGGAGGATTGGGAGGGGTCGCTGGACCCTGAAGAATACTAGCCCCTAGACCTTAACAGGGACTGGTGTGAGGAATTGGCGGACGTCAGCTTACTGGACAGCTCTTCAGATACTGGCATAGTCTCTCCTCCTTCTGTGGCTACAGAAGAGCGTTTTTTGCTATAGTGGTGAGAAGGGCATCCAAGGTCCTTGACCTTAGCCTGCCCTCAGTGGCAGGCAAGACGAAGGTGCTTCACTCTGAAGTTTCCACCACAGAACCTCTTCTCCCATTTAATGAGGCACTTACAGATGTCCAAGCCCAGCACAGGGTCTCCTGTGAACAGGACGATTGACAGCAGAAAACCACCTCGCCCCCTGCGATCCCATCTTCCTCACATGACCCCCTACCCTGAGAGCTTAGTGGTCCAAGTCTCTACCTCCCATGTAAATCCTGGTGCATTCCCTACTGCCCCACCGGATATGGAATCCGAGAGGCTGGACACCTTAGGCACTGAAGTCCGTGAACACCATGTGCCTTTTGGGCAGTTATTCACATGCTTTATGGGTTTCTGGCACGCAGGTGCTGGAGGCCCAGGCTGTTCTCTCCCAGGCTGCTGCCGATGGGAGAGATGCAGCTAAGTTCATGATCAGATGCAGACTGGATACCACCGCCTCTCTGGGCAGAGTTGTTTCCTTGATGTTGGCCTTACAATACCACACCTGGCTGAGGACAACTGTTTTTCAGGGGAAGTCCAATACTTGCTTATGTACATTCCCTTTTATGGCTCCTGTCTCTTCGGAGACAAGGTGTATTCAGCACTGGAGTGCTTTAATGACAGCAGGTTAACGACCAGGTTCCTTGGGCCTTTCCATGGCCCCTCACCACTCCCAATCCATCTTTTGCTCCTTTCATGGCCACGGGAGGGGTTCCCAGCTGTGTCTATACCTGCCCAGCCACCTTGGCATACAAGCTTCCCAGCCTTTGCGTGACTGAGGATACAATACTCACAGACCCCATGGGTCAGGCAGCCAGAGATCGGGCCAGTCTACCTACCCCCGAGCAGCCACAGCCTCCAAACCCTCATAGTCTGCCTTCTTACTATCATGGGCACTAAGTGGGAGGCAGGGAATTCCATCATCGGTCCCACTGAAGGTCTACACCTTCAGACTGATTGGTTCTTCAAATTTTCCGTAGAGGTTATTTTCTCTCCTTCATGACTCCCCCTCCACCCATGCCCCCCGCTTGCACCAGGCTGATGGAGGACCATCTCTCCTTGCGCTGTCAGGAAGTGACAGCTCTTTCGGCCGCGGGTGCCATAGAAAGGGTGCCGATGCCAACATTAGTTTGTGGTTGCTATTCCCAGTACTTTCTGGTGTCAAAGAAAGCCAGAGGCCTTGATCCTATCCTAGACCTGTGCCCTCTCAATTTCTTTCTCAAGGAGAAGTTTAAAGTACTTACGCTCGGGCGTGGCTTGCCGAGCCAAGGTGGTGGACGTACTCGAAGAGTGCTCCGGGACCCTTCCACCATCCGCCCGTAATCCTCGCCTAAAACGAGCCATCAGGACCTGCATCTCGCTCCTTACCCGGCATTGTGCTCCTGGCGGGGTGTCCGGGGGTGTGGACCGTCGCACCGGGACCTCCTGGGGCAGCGGATCGGCCCGCCGTGTGCCGCGGACAAAATGGCGGCTCCATTTCACTGATTGCAGCGCTGGCCGATCCTTGGAGCCCTCCACGGGAAGCGGTACCTGGCCCCGGGAGCTGAGGGGCTCTTCGAAACTGACCTCCGGGTCCGCTGTGGCCGACGGCCCGGATTGAAGCTGGGCTTTTCTTCCTGCCCCTCCCCGCTGACTTTTGTGTGCGGCTGCTCGGGCCCGGCCCTCCGGCGGCGCAGCCGCATCACCGCTTGTTGTGTCGGGGGGTGGGGGGAGAGGAGACGGACGCTGTCGCCCCCCCCACACACCAGTGTGACCCCGGAGCCCCAGAGCCGTGCTGTGACAAGCGGCGCTGCGGGTGACTCCTGAAGACAGCGCCAGTGCCTCGGCCCTCCGGTGGAGTGGCCGGGAGATCAGCCACCTTATCAGGCGGCAGGAGCCGCAGAGTGTGGCGGTGGGCCCTGAGGCGAGGAGAGGAGCCGCTGGCATCTGCTGGCCTGGGGAGTGACGCTCACCGGAGCGGGTGAGTCCTGGCGGCAGTGGGGTACAGGGACAGTTAATTGGGGGCCCCGCGCACACAGGAAGCCAGCAACAGGGGGGGGGCTGCCCTAAGCGGCCCCCCTCGTTACCTGGCCCGGCTGGTTCTCCCCCCCCTCCCCCCGGACTATAAGCTGTTGGAGCCCCCTCCCCTTCTGGGCTGGCGGGGACGTGATACCGCGCTTTGGGCCGTGCGGCGGCCCCTGGGCTGAGGTTGGCCCGGTACTCCATATCGGCCGCAGAACCGAGTGGCGGAGAGCATACTGCTGATCCTCTACCGCCTTGGTGGCCACGGGTTGGCTGTCCTTGCCCGGGTGACTGTGTTGGAGCAGGCATGACGGAGGGTCCTCCCTATCTTACTGCCACATCCTGATCCCCCCCCCCCCCCCGGCGGCATCAACAACTGGGAACCTGCTGTTGGGGCTTTCGGACGCACACACTGAGCGGCACCTATTTGGATGTCTGTGAGGACCTGCTGGTCCGCATTTGTGGTGCTGGGCAGTGGCCTTGGGCGGCAGCCCCCGCACCACCGCACCAAGGAATCTTGGCTCCGAAAGTGGGGCGGCTTGTTGTCTCTCCTATTACCGCCTGAGTTGTGGGGGCTGTGGCCTCGACCAGCGGGGCCCTACCTGTGGCCCTGGGGCCTGGACTCTATCCGTTTCACCCCCCCCCCCCCTCCCCCGAAGACCCACTTTGTCTGGGACAGCGGAATCGGCCGCACACACCGGGCGGCGGCGATCTGGTCCTAACTGTGCCTCGGCTTTGGTTGTCCCACCCGCTTGACTTTGGGCTGGCCACAGGGGCTCGCTGGTTCCCCCCACTGCAGGACCCACCTACAGGGTACCCAGGTGCTGCAGCTCCTCGGGGTGCCACCATGGGCAGGACAGACAGGTCGGCAAAGGCTCCTGCCACCCAAACCAAAATTGACCGTTTCACCACCTTGGAAGCAGGCGCAACTGGGGGAACCGCGGAACAGGAACCACCGCCCTAACGGATTTGTCTACTATCCTGCAAGCCATCCACGCCTCGCAAACCTCGGTGGAGGACAAGATCGTGGAGGTGCGCGTGGACATGACTCTTATCCGGCAAGATCTCCGAAACGCCAAAGCCCGGATCAAGGAAACTGAAACCCGTATCTCCACTGTGGAAGACGATGTACAGCAGCTCAAGGAGCAGGTGACCCGCCTTGAATCTCACACTCAGGAGCTGCACCGCCGGGCGGAGGACGCAGAGTACAGGTCCCGACGCATATAATCTCCACCTGGTGGGCTTCCCAGAGGGGGCAGAGAGTGGAGGGGTCCTCCATGCTTTCCCAAGCATTTTAGTTTGGTTGTTCACTCTTTGGTTTGTTGTTAGGGCGACAGATGCTTCCGTTCCTGAAGTGTAGGGTGGAGGATGGGGGTAGGGGTGGGGGTGCGGGACCGTTGTCCCGAGTTTTTTTCTCAATTTTGTGTTTTTTTGTTTTTAGTTCTATCACACCAGCACTCACGAAACACCCTGACGTACACCCGATAAGACAGAAAGAGCAGACCTCCCCTTTCAGACTTGTGGTCCCACCACCAACCCAAACGCCATGTCCGACACACCAGTAATAAATGCCCCCCTGCGCATCATGTCCTGAAATGTTAATGGTCTCCTGGACCGCTTTAAATGCATGTATGTCCTCAGATATGCACAGCGCCTAGAGGCGGACATCTTACTCTTACAAGAAACCCACCTGCTGGGTAATGGCTGCCCCTTCTTAACGCGGTACGGCTATGATTGGGTGTGGCACACAGGGTTTACAAGGGGTTCCCGAGGGGTGGCGATCCTGGTGAAACGCTCCCTTCCTCTGGTGACTGTCAAGACGACTCTTGATGCCCAGGGCACTTTCGTGGCCCTCAGTGGCACACTAAACGGCAACCCGCTTAATCTGGTGTCCCTTTATTCTCTCCCCTTGATGCTGACGACGACCCTAGCTAAGTCTGTTGACCTCCTGGCATCTCTGCCCCCTAGTCCTACATTCCTTGGGGGCGACTTTAATGCGATCTCATCACCCGACCTCGACACGACAGGCCCTCCGTCCCCTGGTAGAATTGCACAAGCCAAACAGCTGAGGTCTTGGTCCGAATCACTGGGTTTATGCGACACCTGGCGAATATGGCACCCTCACTCTAAACAATTCACACACACCTCAGCGGAACACCACTCACAGGCACGCATTGACGCCATCTTCGTTCCTTCAACGGACTGTCTTTTGATTCAGGACGTCTCGCTTCTTCTGAGAGGTATCTCTGACCACTCGCCAGTGATGATCCGTACAGGTGTCCCCCCCGCCTCTGTCCGGCAAACATGGAGGTTAAATGCCTGGTTTCTTCAAGACAAAGATTTCAGGAAGGTGGTGAAGCGGGAACTAAAACAGTACTTTCTCTCCAACGAGGGCTCCGTGTCCTCCCCAGGCACCCTATTGGAGGCGAGCAAGGCCACGATTAGGGGGGTCGCCAAGGGCCAACTCAAGCTCCAGCGACAAACCCAACTGGAACAGATTACCTCGCGGAAGGCGCAGGCCCTGTGCCTTGAACGTGCCTTGGCCCGATCCCCAGATGCTTCCGTCACGAGACTTCTGACCCGGCTCAGGTCGGCGATCAAGCAGCTGTTGCTGGACGCGGCCAAACTCCTTTGGCGCTCCTCCGTGGCCAGGGTGTGTGGATGGGGCGACAAGAACGGCTCGCTCCTTCACCGCCTGGCTACGTACCCAAGGGCGAACCGTATAATTCCAGAAATAACGGCACCAGATGGGTCACTGTGCCGTGCCCCAATGGAGATGGCGCAGGCCTTTGCCACTTACTACCGCCGGCTATACGAGGCCCGAACCCCAACCCTGTCCCTTATGGACCTGATGGTCATGGAGGGGGGCCGCCTTCCGTGTGTAGATGCCGCCGCTCAAGCTGATCTAGACCGTCCCATTTACCGTGAAGAAATTGGAGAAGCAATCGCTCTTGTTTCATCCGGCAAGACACCGGGCCCATATGGTCTTCCTCAAGAATACTATGCTCACTACCGGGATGTCCTCATCCCTCATCTTGATGCACTGTTTCGCGAAGCTGTGGAGAAGGGCTCCTTTCCTCAGGAGACGGACATAGCCACCATTGTGGTCCTTCCGAAATCCCAGCCCCCCTCTTCACAGTGCGCAGATTATCGCCCCATCTCCCTCATCAACACTAAGGTCAAACTGTTCGCCACCCTTCTTGCCCAGCGACTCAAACCCCACCTGTCTACGTTGGTCCATCCCGATCAATGTGGGTTTATGCCCTCTCGCGGCACCCGACACTGTCTTCGCAGACTGCACTCCGCCTTGGCCCATCGCCACCTCTCACCCCATACCTTGCGCTTCTCCTGGTAGACTTTGAGAAGACCTTCGACTCGGTGGACTGGGGCTTCTTTCAAGATGTTCTTGACATGATGGGACTTGGTCCCTGCTTTCGGGCCATGGTCAAGGTTCTGTACGCCCTCCCGAGGGCTCGTGTTCTGGTAAACAGTGTCCTGTCGGAGCCCTTCTCGGTCTGTAGAGGGACGAGGCAGGGTTGTCCCCTTTCCCCCCTGCTTTTTTCCTTAGTGATGGAGCCCTTGGCGTCTTTGATGCGGTCTTGCGATCGGATGCGGGGATGGGAATGGCCCAGCGCTGAACCGGATAAAATCGCCCTCTACGCGGACGACGTCCTCACCTATTTGGCAGATCCTGCCCGGTCTGGCCCCCATTGTCTTCGCATCTTGCAATCCTTTGAACAGGCCTCGGGCCTCCGTTTGAATCCCAACAAATCGGCCCTGGTTCCCCTTCACCTCTTCCGGGACTGCTTTGACTGGCAATCCGAAATACCTCTACGTCGTCAATCATTCAAGTACCTGGGGATCTGGGTGACATTGCTGCCCGAGCTCAGCTGGGCCCTCAATGTCACTCCACTGGTGAAGCGAGCCAAGGCAGACCTCCAGCGGTGGCAGTCGCTGCCCCTCAACCCCATGAGGAGGGTGGCCCTTTTTAAGATGATGGTGCTTCCCCGCTTCCTTTACATGTTTCAGAACACCCCTATGTGCGTTCCCAGGGCCTGGTTCTGTGAACTCGACGGTTTAGCCAGCAAGTTCTTGTGGGGGAAAGGTAGGTCCAGACTGGCGCTCAATACTTGCAGGATCACCTGGTTCGACGGGGGCTTGGGGATGACTCGCCTTTATCTATACTATTTAGCAACGCGACTTCTCCCCATAAATTACTGGTTCAACAGGGGTGGTCCGATCCGGCCTATAGGCTCGAACTAGGGGGGCTGGGCCTCGCCAGAATCCAATTCTTTCTATATGGGACCCCGATTCCTTCCTGTCTTCCGGAGGGGACTCGCTCGGAGTTACTGGCCTGGCGGGCAGCAGTGCGGCACACCAAATGGACACACACACTGACCCACTGTACTCCCCTGTTGCACGGGACCTGGCTCAAAGAAGTGACCGGGCTTCGGGGCTTTGAAGCTTGGGACCTCATAGGTATCACGCAGCCGGGAGACGTTTGGGTGGGGCATCACATGCGCTCCTTCGAAGATCTCCAAGCCAGATACTCGCTGCACCACTCGCAATTCTTTCGCTACCTCCAGCTACGGCATGCCCTACGCTCACACCTCACAACGGGTATGCGTTTGCCAGATCACAGCCCGCCTGAAGCCCAGATTATGTTTGGGGACCTGGGGAAAGGTGGCATTTTCCGCATTTACCGTGCACTGATTAACAACACCCCGACTTCCCTGGACTGACTGGGCACAATGGGAGGACTGGATCGGCCCCTTGGAGGAGGAGGACTGTTGTGACACCCTTAGGGCCCCCAGAACGGTCACCGCCTCCGCTAGGTTGCGCTTGGTGCAGCTCTATTACCTACCTGCTGCATAGCTCACCCCGGTACGCCTTCATCGCGCTGGGTTTAGTCCGTCCTCAGCCTGTATCAGGTGTGGCCATGACCCCACTGACTTCCTTCACATGGTTTGGGACTGCCCCCACCTGGGTTCTAGGGTGGGGGGTTCCCCACGACCCTAAGCACACGATCTTGGGCATCACTGATGGGCTGGACGGGTCACGCAACGAAAAACTGTTCTTCACTACAGCTATGGTGGTAGCTAAAAGAGACATTACGGCCTCCTGGAAATGCCCTGAACCCCCAAGTGTGAGGCGTTGGCGGACTGGGGTGGATTGGTGCGCCACACAGGAGAAAGTTTTGTATGTGGCACGTGGATGCTCTAAGAAATATCGCAGAATTTGGGGGAAGTGGCGGGGGGGGGGGTCTAATCGTGAAGGGTTTGACTGTTTACATCTCATTTTTGTTTTATTTATGTCTATACATTGGGTAACGAGAACTTGTGTATGTGATTCTCTATTATTGAAATACGGTGCTGAATGGCTGGTGCATTCCTTCTGTAAACTGAATAAAAATGTGTTTATCAAAAAAAAAAAAGTGCATACGCTCACTCAAGTCCTGTCTCCCCTGGACTAGGGAGACTGGATAGTAGGGTTGAACTTCTAGGATGCATATTTCCACATTCTGGTCTTACCTACCCACAGACGTTACCTGCAGTTCACGGTGGACCACAAGCACTTTCAGTTCACCATGCTCCCCTCTGGCCTTACCAGCGCCCCTCGGGTGTTCACCAAGATGATGGTGGTGGTTGCAGCTAAACTGTGGAGATCAGGGATGCCAGTCTTCCTCCTTTCTTGACGACTGGCTGTTTGAGACGGGCTCACCCCAGGCTGTCGTCTCCCACCTCCAGACTACAGCAGACCTCCTTCATTTGCTGGGGTTCAATAGCTACATGCCGAAGGCACGCCTGACTCCCTCTCAGACGCTGCCTTTCTTCGTAGCTGTTCTAGACTTGGTACAGTCCCGGGTTTATCCTGCCGAATGGCGAGTCCAGGATATTCAGGCTATGATTCTAATGTTTCAGCCTCCATCCTGGATTTCGGGGAGACTGACTCTGAGGCTGCCGGCCTTCATGGCCTCCTACATGTAACACTAGCCCACTGGCATATGCAGGCTCTGCAGTGGAACCTGAAGTTCAGTGGGCGCAGCATCAAGGGAATCTCTTTGGCATGGTCCAGGTCTCGGAGGGAACTGTTAAAGATCTGCAGTGGTGGTAAACAAACCACAATCGGGTCAGCAGCAGTCCCCTCTCCCTTCCCCAACCTGTTCTGACAGTGATGACAGATGCGTCACTCCTGGGATGGGGCAGTCATCTTGTGGCTCTGGACTGGGCTTAGAGAGATTGGTGTCGGAGCTGTTGACTGTTGCCTTCTTGGGTGGAGATTGAGCGGTGACAGTTGACTGCTTTCTACCTTCCGCCTGAAATCTGCACTGTTATCTTGGTAGCCAGGTGTCCCTCCACCAACACGATATATGTCTGCCGTTGGGACAAGTTTGTTGCAGGGTGTGCAGAAAAACAGGTTAACACCCTTTATTAGGTTCTTCTGTTATTCTTTCCTTTGCCCAGGAGGGCTCTGCCCTGGGCACCTTATAGGGCTACCTTTCTGCCATATTAGACTTTCTGTGGTTGCCTAACCAGCCATCCCTCTTCAAATCCCCTATTGTACATAGGATCTTGAAAGGTTTGCATGTCTGTTTCCTCCATCATGCCTCAGTGGGACCTTTTTCTAATCCTGACGACCCTGATGTGCGCTCCCTTTAAGCCCTTTCACATTTGTCCCCCTCAGGCTCCTTACATCAAGACTGCATTCCTGGTGGCAGTAACATCTGTCCGGAGAGTCAGTGAGCTTCAGGCTTTGTCATCCAAGCCTCCATACTTGAACATATACCCAGATAAGCTGGTCCTATGAACTAGAGCTTCCTTTCTGCCAAAAGTTGTCACTCCCATTCATGTAGGTCAGTCCGTCAACCTGCCTACTTTTTACACTCTGCCACATCCCTTTTCGGAAAAGGAGTGACTTCACCGACTGGACCCAAAAATAATGTTGTTGATCTACCTTGACTACACAAGAGAGTTTTGTGTGGATGACCAGCCCTTTGTGGCGTGTGTCAGAACTAATGAGGGGAAAGGCCATGCAGAAGTTGGCCATCCGGTTTACCGTGCACTGCATTAAAATCTGCTACTCATTGGCCAAGAAGCAACCACCTGAGGGCTTGCTCGCTCATTCCACCAGAGCCAAGGCTGCGACAACTGCATTAGCACACAAAGCCCCGGTCCTGGAAATCTGCCAAGCAACAACGTGGGCCTCTGTGTGCACATTAACAAAACACTACTGCCTGGACAGTCAGATCTGTCAGGATTGGCACTTTGACCATTCAGTCCTGCAGGACTTCTTGGTGTGAAATTGTATTGCAAATCCACCTCTGTGGATGTATTGTTTGGGTGTCTATTCTAAGGTAAGGAATCTGTAGCTATAAGTCTCTATCAGATGAGCAACTTATTTACTTTTGGTAAAGCCTTATCTGGTAGAGACTTTACCTGGACACAGATTCCTTACCAACCTGCCCATCCTTCCCACTCTGAGGACAGATTCCTAGGGACAGGGCTGTTCCCCTTCTAGGACGCTAGTTTTCCACACCAGTGGTCGGTATTCTTCGTGGCTCTGCGCTCCTGGCGTGGAAAGTCGTGAAAAGAAACTGACATCAGCACACTGGGGTGACGCCTATATAGGCACCACGCACGTCACTTCTGGCGCAGATCACGCTAACATCACCACCTACCGGCACTGCTCCCGAAAACGTTCCGGATCCAGTCTGAAGCCTGGAGATAATTCTAATGTAAGGAATCTGCAGCTAGATAGGGTCTCTACCAGATAAGACGTTACTGAAGGTAAGTAACTTGTTCTTCAGTACACTTCTGGACTTCTGGACCTGTAGGGAGGACTGTTGTGCTGCTGAAAGGAGTTGAACTCTGCTGGACTGCTGCCCTTGTCTACTACTACCTTGCTGAACTGCTAAATTGCTACCCTCCTCAGAGGGGTTGGACCTGAACCCAAGACTCCCAGAGTGTCCTCAAGGGCTAGTCTGCTGGCCTCTTGATCAGAGCCACAGGCACATAACAAGCTTCCCACCACATGAATCAGCACCTAGATCCAGCTGGAGAAAGCCTGTGAGCCTCAAGAGGTGCATTTCTCAGGTCTTGGATATTTGGTGTAGTCTGAGTGCAGCTGAATTGAAGTTTTTGGGCTCTTTGCAACCAAGAACGGGCTCGTTGGTGCCAAAAACGTGTCACTTGCACTGCCTGCCAACACAAAGTTCCGTCAACCCAGCCCTTCGCGCTACAACATTGACCGATTGTGGGGAGTACCATCGCATAGCTCCAGCCCGACTTTCAATAATAACAGGATATTCGTGCTACAGTAATGACAGTCTGTGACGCCAGGTCTTCTCTTCGCACTACTTCGATGACCGTCCACAATGCTTCCCTGCTTCTCGTGGCCCCCTTCCACCGCAAACTGGACTTTTTGCACTAGACTGAGAAGGTAACTATTCAGCAGGACTAACCTGGTCCCTGTTTCTGATCTGTGTTCCATGGCAGTCTGCCTGAACATGTGACTTTCACCCGATCCCGTATGACCAGATAGCCATGAGTGGCGTTTTTGGCTTTTTGGTGCTGTTTTCACTTAAATATTTAAAACTGCATTTCTCCGGTTCTACAGATTGGATTTTTGTTGTTGTGGTCTTGATTTATTTACTAAATATTGCTCTGTATTTCTAGATTGGTGTGGAGTTTTTCTTGTGTTGTGTTTTCACAATATTGCTGTGTGAAGTGATGCATAAATACTTTACACATTGCCTCTAAATTAAGCCTGACTGCTCTGTGCCAAGCTAGCAGAGGGTTGAGCACAGGTTAATTTGGGGTTTGCGTGAGCCTCACCATGAGGAGGATTGTGGTTACAGTTTGTGTTGGATTTCACCTCGCCCTATCAGTAACCCAATTTCTCACACTCTCCGATTAGGATCTCAGCAAAGACTGGTGAGAATCTGCAGTGGTGGCTCATAAGTGCCTACCAGACAAGCAGTAGGCACTTCTCCATCCCACCAGAAAGAGGTGGAGATCACAGGACTCAAGTCTCTAGTGGAAAGCCAGCTCCATATCAATTTTTCGAACATTCGGGCGATCCATCTGGCCCTAAAGCCTTCCTGACAGTTTTGTGCAGGTTGTCTTAGACATCAAGGTTGCAATGTGGTACACCAACAAGCAAGGCCAAGTGTGGTCCTGAATCCCTCGCCAAGTGTGTCCCTGGCCCCGTTGCCAGAATGCTCTATCCCTCTGGAGATGGCTGGGACAGCAGTACAGCTTCCATGTAGCCAATCACAGGTTTCCCTGAATGCCAGAACAGCCAAAGTGGTTAAACGTCCTTTGGCAGAGGATGGGTAGGTTTTTAACCCCAAGGGCATAGAGCATCTTCGAGCACTGAGAATTTGCCCTGGCTAAATCTGTTTGCCACCTTTGAGAATATGCCGTGTCCACAATTGTTTGCATTTGATGCTAGGCCAGGGTCCGTTTTCTTGCCTGGAGCAAGGCCCGAATCACTGACCCCTTACTAACCAGACTTACAGATGTTCATTTGTTTGTTTCATTAGCCCAGCAAGAACTCGTGGTGAGCACAATAAAAGGTTATTTGAGGCCCTTTGGCTTTTTGTATTAGCATGATTGATACTTAGGTCTTCAGTTGTCTTCTAAAAAGGTTTGACACATGTTTTCCCCAAAGTTGTTTGTTATGCCACTGTGGAACCTGAACTTGGTGTTAACATTCCTTATGCACATGTCCTTCAAGCCAATATACAGCTCTTCTTTACAACTCTTAACAATAAAAACTGCCTTTCTCATTGCTATTATGTCAGCACACCGTGCAAGTGAACTGCAAGCACTTTTGATGCAATGGCCCAACACCACTTTCTTTCTGAACATATTGGTACTAAGGACCAGGGCACCTTTCCTACTGCAGGTTGTGACTCTTTTCAATGTTGACCAAACAATTACTCTGCTAGTATTTTTTGCACTGCTTTAGCTTTTTAAAGAAGAGGAGCGACTTCATCAACTCGACCATAGGAGGGCACTTAAATGTTTCATCAATTGCACAAAAGGTCACCACGGGGATGATGTGTTCTTTGTGTGTTTCTCTGGGACAGAGAAAGGGAAGGTTGTGGCAAAGTCCACCGTCTTAAGTTAGATAGTCCCCTGAATCATAATCTGCTATGCACTGGCCAAGAAACAACTCTGGTAATGCCTCCAGGCCTACTCAGCTAGGGTCAAGGCACACGCAACAAAATTGGTGCAAGGGGGTACCTGTTTTAGACATCTGCCAGGTTTCAACGTGGGCATTGGTGCATACATTTATAAAGCACTACAGCTTAAAGAGTCTCGGCGGGTAGGAAGGTCACATTGATTCTGCAGGACTCTCTTGTCTGAGTCCACATCCCAGCCCCTCAAACGTAGGATGTACTACTATTGTATCTATCCTAAAGTTCAGGAATCTGTAGTTAGAAGTATCCATCAGAAGAGTATGTGACTTACCTTCTGTAGCACTCATTCTGGTTTGATTACCTCGTGCACGAAAGAGGTAATCTTGCAGTTGAATGAAAATGGGTGGCAAAAATGCCTTTCTAGGTGGAAGGTATTAACTTACTGAGAGAATATTCTGCTCCTTCATTGGCTCATCATCAGAATTCATAAACGGTAGAGTGCTTTCCATTGCATGGGTAGGATCCTGCAGAGCTGTGTAGTAAACATTAAAAACCTGTATATATATATTCATAGGAACTGGGGGCCTGTTCCTTTAAGACTGGTAAAAGTTTTAAATCAACCAATACTCATCTCCCCACTAGATCTGTTTCTGATATCTAGGGTTTTTGCATGACTTCCATGTCTCGCACGGACTGTTCCTCGATGAATCCTAGGGCAATCCAGAGCTGCAAATCCAAGCTCTACATAACCGAACATTGTCTGAAGGCGTGTTGGGGCTGGTCCCGGTCGCAGTCGAGGACCCATTCTCGAGGCTGTCCTTAAGAAAGGTCCTCTTCACATTCAAAGTTGTCCAGTAAGCCCAAATTAAAAAAAGAAACATAAGAAGTCAAAGCATGACTCTCCCTCATTCCACCACTTTAGTCATGATAAGCCGCATGTATGTCAAGGTGCCTTCTGATCTCAGTGTCGGTCTCTTCACTAGGACCTGATTCCACAGCTTATACCAGTGTTACCCAAATTCCTGGATCCATCGGTGATGCTGCAAGAAGTTGAAGCCTTCAAAGAAGCCATGTTGTGTATCTTTAGCACCCATCCTACTCCCTCTGTCCTTCCTTTGGGCCTCAAGGATCCAAGGAGGTCTCCAAGTGGTCTACGGATCTGTCCACAACACAATCTGTACCCCTTGAATTCATTGCCGAGCCCATCCCAATTCCGGGGCTGGTGTCCAACCAGACATTGAATCCGGCACCACGATCTCTGCTGGACCCTTGCACGTCATCGCTGTAGAAAGATCCCATTGCCTTATCCGCTCTGAAGTTAACCCAACACAACCTTGACCAAACACATACCCTCTGCAACTTCTGTTGCAGCTGATCCAGCGTCATTCTGACTCAGATAGAACTCTGCCTTTACCTAGAACACTCCATATTCCTTTTGCTTCAGAGTCAAAACAGTCAGTATGGTGAGGAAGATGGCAGGATGATGCATTCCATTATTATGATGAAGACAATCTTTACGTGGAACTTTAAGACGCAGTGGATTAGATACTTCCCTTAATGCTCTAGTCCTGGCCCCCTACACTGGGGAATTGGCTTTATTTGCTGTGGTGATCAGATGGGCTGCTGACGTTGTAGACCTCCAACTTAAGTCTGCTGAAGTTTAGACTAATGTCTAACAGATACTTGAACCAAGCCTGGCTGTTTCCCACTAGTCAAGAAAGAGATTGCCAGATTACACGGACCTGCACCTAGTGACGCTCCCTTCCTTATGCAATGTGTCAACTCAACCCAAACTCATTCTGTACTACGCTTCCTGATACGGGATCAAAATGTGTGGAGGCATTCGGGAAGTGGGTGTCCTCCTCATCCAACCTCGCCCTCGGTCCTGTAAATGCTGGGCGCCTTGTGGGATATGTTCAGCGAGATCTTGCCGACAGACCATTAAGAATTCTGCGCCAACCTTGTGTAAATTATCCAAGATTGGCAAGACACACTGAAGTACTTAATCCACTCGGGGCTGGACACCACTCACTGTTTGGGTACGGTAGTCTGGTGATTCAGCACCATGCTTGGATGAGAACCACAGGCTTTTCAAGTAGCATTTATGCATTGTAGGAAAGTGCCCTCTTTATGCATGGTTGCCCCCACTTTTTGCCAAACTGTTGATGTACTTTTACTGAGTATGCCCTGGGTTCCTCCCAACTAGGTATCCAGGGCCTATGTTCTTTCCCTAAACTGCATTGATACAAAACCCAGTTGGCACTCTTTGGCCACATGTCAGTCCCTTGTAAATGGTACCACAGGTACCAAGGGCACTGCGGCCAGGGAAGGCCTCTAAGGGCTGCAGCAGGTATTGTGTCTCCCTTAGAGGCCCTGTACCTTTACACTGACACACTGCCATTGCACGCTGCGTGTTTTGGTGCAAAACAAAGTGAAGAGTCGACATGGCGCACATCCCTGTGTGCCATGCCTACAACCCACTGCCCTGGCATAGGTCAGCCACCCCTCTAGCTGGGTGCACTATACCAGTGGTGAGGGTACATGTGCATGAGCCCTGTACCCCTACAGTGTCTAAACCAATTCTTAGACATTGTAAGTGCAATAATGCTATTAAGAGTATATGGTGCTGAGATGTTGTCAGTATGAACTCCACAGTACCATAATGGCATTACTGAAAACCGGGAAGTTTGGTATCAAACTTCTCAGCACGTTAAACGCACACTGATACCAGTGTGGGATTTGATGAAAGATGCACTCAGAGGGCATCTTAGAGATGCGCCCTGAAAAACGACCTAACTCTAGTGTCCTGGCTTAGTGGCTGCTCGCCAGCTGCCACCACATGACCTTTTTCTGGACTCCTGGTTCGAGAGCCTTCTGCTCTCAGGGGTCTAAAACAATGCACATCCTGGGACGAGGTGCCAAGTCTTCTCTCCCAGGATGGCAGGGTCCACAAAACGGAAACTTCAAAGGCTTGCCGCCTTTGTGAGCTACCCCAGCCCTTTGCTGCTTCCAGCAACTGGCTTCCATCGGTTCTGACCCCCAATTTGGGTAGGAGAATCAGCAGGAAAACCAAGTGAGGAAAGGAGGTGTGCCCACCTTTGCCAACCTCACCCCTCAGCACAACTCTCAGTCCCCACCTTCTTGCAGATGGGGGGACCCAGCCAACCAGAGAGAGACATATGCCCCCCTCCCACTGGAGGGTGGCAGAATAGCGGGTGTTCCATGAGCACCGGATTTGCTCACCCACAGACTCTGGCTCCGGTCAAATCCACAAGTCTGCACCCAATGCCCACGGCCGGAGTTCGAGTGGCCCTACACCACGAGGATGTCTCCCTGGCGATCCTGACCTGAGATCTGGTGATCCCTGACCTGTCTCGAATCTCCAATCGAAGCCTGCAGCCCCTTTCTGGAGGATTCCCCCCAACCGCGACCGGAGCTGGTAAGAAAAACCCAACGCCCAAAGACACCCCTGCACCTGACGTCCCATGGCCTTGGGTGGCCCAACTGACAATGCCCCAGCATCCCCAGGCATCCCAACTTACCTCTCCAACCAGTGGCCACGTCTAGACGATCTTCGTTCCCGAGCCTGCAGTCTTTGTTGCAACCGCAGAATCCCCATTGAAATCAACTAGACACCCGATGCCAAAACAGCACCCTGCACCCAGCTGCCCCTGCGCTGCTGCGGGTGTACTTTGGGTGCTAACTCGGATCCCCCTTTGCCCTGAGCCTAACACCAGGAGCTCTGCTGCCACAACCTTTTGGCCTGCTCGTAAGCAGCCACCAGCCGGAGGCCCCCCATTGGATAACATCGGGCCTCAGCACTCTGCACCTGGCTGCCCTAGTGCCGCTGAGGGTGTTTCAAGAGTGCATCCTTGACCCTGGGGGAACCCTGGAATACCAGCTCCCACAAATAAGTACTTACCTGCAAACCGTTAACTTCATTTCCTTCCATAGGATTGCATTGACTGCTTTTCTTGAAAATTGTTCCAAGTGTGCAGTTGGTTTGTATGAAACATTGAAAAACTGCATATCTACTAAATGTGAATTGCTTACCGTTTGTCTAGGAGACGTCTCTGTGTGATATCTAGGCATATCACACTGATTAGCAAAAGTAATTTGTAAAGTAATCTAAAAGGGAACGTACACAGTAATCTGAAAAGTAACGTACAAAGTAATCTGTAAAGTAACTAAAAAGCAATTTCAAACTGTTGACTTATTTATAATTCAACCAACTGCATTTGAACTGCATTCAACTGTAAAACACTGCATAAGTATTATTTCACTTACCTGTACCAGGTTTGGCTTGGTTCTAAAAATAAAATAAGTAAATAATATGTTTTATACAAACAAATTGGTCTGGGTTCAGTCTTTGAGTGTGTGACATCATTTCTTGCCTGAGTGTGTACAACAAATGCTAAACACTACCCTCTGATAAAGCCTTACTGCTCGCCCACACTACCACAAATAGAGAGTAAGGTGCTATCTACTTTTACCTCTGTCTACCTTTGGGGTTCCATTGGACTCTGGGCACAATATACCTCATTTTGGTATAGTATATACAGAGCTAGCTTACTACAGGCATTACTAATGGCCATGCCATGGTATTTATCTCTTCTAGAGATGAGGCAGACTTGGCCCCAAAGAAACCATAACCATAGCGTACTCCATCTGCTTTTCTGTGCCCGTGAAGCAGTATCCCCAACAGTTTAGCTAGCAATATTCCCAACAGTTTGTCCCTTTCAAGGATTCGGAATGGGCTTGATCCAAAGACAAGGCCAAGGTCCTCCCCCACAGCATAAAACATCCCCCCACAACGTCTACCGCCTTCCTTCCATTCCCCAGTTCTTTCAAAGATGGGGTCGGGGATGCAGTTGACAGCGTCCAGGCCCTTGGGCAATACACTGCTCTGTCCCCCACTACTGCCGCCAAACAACTTTAGCTTGCCCTCATTGGCACATGGCCATCCTGTTGGAGATAGTATAAGGTCTTACCTCCACATGTGGCAGAGTATCACATCCAACAGTTGAGTGCTTCAAATACTCCAGCAATGTTATGGCCTACCGTTCATTAGAACGATTTTCAAAGGGCCGTTTTTCCATTTTGCGGGGGTTCCAATCCACCTTGACACGCTAACACCAAATGATCCGGACCACTAAACGCACTGCTCTTGTAGACTGCATTGATGCCAGCACCAGCAGAGGCAAAAGATTTGTCTCCATTGTGAAGAATTTCACCTCACCGGGGGCTGCCTCCAACTCGATCACCCCCCCCCCCCCCCCCTTGATGGACTCTACAACAATCTCTCTTAAGTCTTCAACAACAAAACTACTGCCATTTACAGCAATTTCAACCCTCATCTGGACTTCCTGATTGTATCTAAAAAAATGCCTACATCATGAAGTCCATTCACTAGGGCCCCATCCGACTGCTGTCCCTCACCATGCCTTCTCCAAAGAACTGCAACTCATCAGCAACATACTCACACCCATTCTGAATGCCTCCTCCACAACCTTCCCAGTACTTGGAAACATGCATTTGTTCTCCCATTATTAAAATAACCCTTTGCGGACCCTTCAGTGCTTGTCAACTGCAGACCAATTTCCTTGCTACCATTTCTGGCCAAGGTCTTGGAGAACATTATCAACAGACGTCTCACTGAATACTTCAACTACCACCAACTCCTCAATACCATCCAGTCTGGTTTTAGATCCAACCACAGAACCGGAACACCCCTCATTGCTGTCACGAATAACTTCGGCATGACTCTGGACTGAGGAAACAAGGCGGTCTTCATCCTCCTATACCTCTCTGCAGCATTTACACGATCTCCGACCCAAACTTCACCAAAGCCTGCGCAACATCGAAATTAAAGGACACTCACTCTGATGGATCTGCTCTTTCCTGAGTTGGAGGATACTTTCAGCCTGGCCCCATACACCTTGTGTGCCCACAACCTCATCTGCAGAGTTCCTCAAAGATCCTCCCTAAGCCTGGCCCTCTTCAATGCATACATGATCCCTCTAACCAGCATCATCTGGTCTCCTAACATCAATGTCCTTCCCTATGCCGACCACACGCAACTCATTCCCTCCCTCATGGACAAGAAGCCCAGTACCCAGATCAAGTTCACTGCCTACATGACTTGAATCACCCACTGGATAAAAGCTAATGTCTACAGCAGAACACCGACAAGGCCATAATGATATCTTTGGGAAGAGCACTTGTCCATGAGACTCCACCTGGTGGCCAACAGAGTTAGGACCGACAAGAACCTCAGGATCGTCAACAACAGCAACTCAACATGGCTACCCAAGTCAAAGCCATCACCACCTCATGCTTCCGTACCCTGAAGCTGCTAAGTAAGATTTTCAAATGGATCCCAATCAGCTCCCGTAAAACCGCCAAGCACGCCCTGGTCACACGAAACCTGGACTACAGGAACACCCTATATGCCAGGATCAACACAAAACTCATCAGAAGGCTGCAGACTATTCAAAACTCGATGGCAAAAATCACTCTCAACCTCCCACATCGCACCCACTTCACACCAACCTGAAGAAGCTCCACTGGCTCCCCATACACGAAGAAACACAATTCAAACTCCTCATCCACACTTTCAAGGTACTACATAACACTGCCTTAGCATACCTCAGCAATCTCATCTGCTTTCACAGACCTTCCGGAGCTCTGCTCATCTAGACTCCTAATTGCACACATCCCACGCATACGGAAAACCAGATCCGGTTGGCAAACCTTCTCTTACATCGCTCATAAAGCATGGAACGACCTGCCAATACACATTAGAGCCTCCTCCTCAGTTCCTGAAATCAGCAAGAAGTTGAAGAGATGGCTTTTCATATAGTCCCTCTAGAACATAGATTTGACTAGACTGACACCTGCTCAGCACAAGGATACCCTCCCGGGTGATAATGCACTCCAAAAATAACATAACAAGGGAGTCCTAGAGAGAGTCCCTACATCAGAAGTAGGGGTGAGTGTTACTCACCTTATTTCCTGGTGCCGAAGAAGGACGGAGACTTCTGTCCTATTTTACACCTCCGTCTCTCAATTTCTTACTAAAAAGGAACACTTCAAGATGCTTGTATTGGCCCCAGTTCTCTCTGCCTTGGATCTAGAAGACTGGATTTTAGTGCTGGACCTACAGAATTCCTATTTTCACATCCATGTCTTGCAGTGCCACAGGTATTGGCTGCGGTTCAAGGTGGACCATGAGCATTTTCAGTTGGGGTGCTCCCCTTTGGCCTTACCACTGCTCCTTGGGTGTTCAAGAAAATGATGGCAGTGGTTCGAAGCACATCTTCGGTGATTGGGAATAACAGTCTTTCCATGACTCGATGACTGGCTGAGAAAGACAGAATCGTCACAGCCCATCCCGAGACAGTGCCGAACCTCCTAAAATCTTCAAAATTCTTGCAGAAGCTTCTGTTCATCAGAGCTGTTGTGGATACACCGCAATTTCAAGCCTCCCCTCCAGATAGATGAATCCAGGACATTTGGGCTGTGATCCCGATATTTAAGTCTCGGTTCTGTCTCTCAGTGAGAGGGGCTCTGACACTTCTTGGCCTCCTGCATCCTGCTAGTGGATTACACCAGATGGCACATGCACGCCCTGCAGTAGGATCTGGGGTCTCAGCGGGCTCTGCATCTAGGGAACATATCTGATCCATCCAGATTTTCAAGGAGACTGCAAAAGATCTGCAGCGATGGGATCTCTACAGCAGTTGGACCAGCAGCAGACCCTTCTCCCTTCTGAACCCAGAGCTGACAGTGGTGATTGATGTGCTGCTGTTGAGTTGAGGAGGTCATCTGGGAGAAGTGTTATGTTTGTTTGTATAACACACCCAAGTGGGTATCTACTATGCGCTTGGGCAAGGTGTGTGGTCCCAAGGTGCTTATTTGAAGAACCAGGTCTTCAGCCTCATACGGAATTCAGTAAGTGAGGAAGAGGCTCTGATGTGTTGAGATAGGGCTTCCCATGTCTTGGGTGCAATGTAGGAGAATGTGCGTTCTACAGTTTTGCCTTTGCGGATGCGAGTGAGGCAGAGCATATGTGTCTAGTGGGTTGGTGAAATTATATGCAGCTGTTCAGGTATTCTTGTCCTATTTCGTGTAGGGCTTTATATGTGTGCATGAGAAGTTTGAATAGGCTGTGCTTGCAAATGAAGAGCCAGTGAAGCTTCCTAGAGGAAAGTGTGATGTGGGTGTGGCCATGGAGTCTTGTGGCTACGTTCTGGATGGTCTGAAGACTATGTAGAAGTTGTTTGTAGATTCCAGCGTAGAGAGTGTTGTTGTAGTCCAGCCTACTGGTGATGAGTGCTTGTGTGACAGTCCGTCTCGCGTTCTGAGGCAACCATTTGAAGCTCTTTTGCAGCATGCATAGGATGTGGAAGCAGGAGATGCATACTTTGTTGACTTAAGCTTTCATGTTGAGCTTGTCATCCATGATGATCCCTAGATTTCTTGCGTGGTCTGTGGGTGTATGTGTTGGTCCTAGCTCCGACTGCCACCAAGTAAAATCACATGGGAAGGTCTTGTTGCTGAAGACCAGTTCTTCTGTCTTGTCGGAGTTGAGCTTCAGGCAGTTTGTTTGCATCAAGTGCAGATCACAAATTCTCTGGTCTCTGAGGAGTTGGCGGGCCACTCGCTTGGTGTTGAAGGCCTTACTACCATCCATCAAAGGGAGGGTGATCCTGGTGCTCACAGACAACACCACAGCTATGTTGTGATGCAACAAGCACGGCGGAGTAGGCTCCTGGTTTCTGTGCCAGGAGGCATTGCACCTCGGAAACTGACTAAGTCAGCAGGACATTTCTCTGGTTGTAAGCCACCAGGTGGGATCTTTAAACACCAGGGCAGATTAACTTTGCCAGAAATGCCTTGCAGATTACAAATGGCAACTATAACCATTGTTAGCACAGAGCATCTACCAGCAAAGGGTAGAGCCCAGGCTAGATCTCTTCTCTACCGCTATGTTAACAATTTTGCGCATTTGAGTTCCCAACGTGCATTCCACTTAGTGGAGCACAGGACTCCTGTGTACCTTCCTGCTGCTGTCTATATTGCTGAAGAAGGTCAGGAACGACCACTCCAAAGCCATCCTATTGGCTCTGGATTGGGCTAGGAGAGTGTGGTACCCGAAACGTCTGGCCAGTGCATCTGTTCTTTGA
Source organism: Triturus cristatus (assembly GCF_964204655.1). NCBI lineage: Eukaryota > Metazoa > Chordata > Amphibia > Caudata > Salamandridae > Triturus > Triturus cristatus. The sequence continues at coordinate 730,972,581 of NC_140585.1, read as the reverse complement.
TCAAGTTGCCGCTTTTAGAGGATAGTCTGTTGCAGCAGCAGGGATGGATCCTGCACTCAGGCGTGCACAATCTACGCCTTCATGCATGGAAATCGAGTGCCGACTGTCTCCGTTCCAAAGTAGTGCATGTCATTCTAGTGGCCAGACGTCTGTCTACAAACTAAGTCTACGCTGACTGAGACAAGAGTTTGGCTTGGTGCAATCCTGGCACACAAACCCATTACAAGCAAAGTTGTGGATCTTTTGCTTTTTCTGCTGTATTGAGCCCAGCAACGACATACTGTGAGCACAGTTAAAGCTTGCTTGTGAACCCTTGTGCCATTTTTGCGTTATCCTGACCAACCATCCTTGTTTAAATCACCTGTCGTGATGCAGTTCCTCTAAGGTCTGCACCATATGTTTCCACACAAACCTTTTGTAATGCCTCAGTGGGACCATAATTTGGTCTCACCTTCCTGATTTGCACTCTATTTTAACTGATGCACATCTGCCTTTTACGTGTCCTGATGCTCAAAACAGTCTTCCTCTTAGCATTAACTCAGATCATCTGTGAGTGAGCTCCAAGCTCTGTCTCCCACCATGCATCACTTTTTTTCCACACAAACTGGAGTTGGTAACTATGGCAGCATTGTTGCCAAAAGTTGTGACGCCCTTTCATGTTAGACAATCTAGCACCCTTTGACAATCTTTACTACACCTCACCACTCGGAAGAAGGACTCCATGCTTGGGCCCCAAAAAAGAGTTGAGCTTTTACTTCAATCATACCAAAGACCATTGGGTGACCAATCAGCTTTTTGTGGGGTTCAATGGGACACGAAAGGTTAAAGCAGTGCAGAAAAAGGACCGTATCAAGGGGGATAGTCCTGTGTAAAAGTTCTGCTGCGCATTGGCAAAGAAGCAGCCACCAGGAAAGCTGAGAGCTCATTTGACCGGAGCCAGGACTGCTACGACTGAGTTGGAACGCAGCGTAGCTGTTACGGACATCTATCAGTCTGCGACGTGGGCTTCACTCATTCGTTCACAAAACTACTACTGCCTTTTCAGGCCAGTCCAGCTAGAAGGGCACATTCCTCGATCAGTCCTGTAGGATTTTCTGGTTTGAGCCATCTCACAGACCCACCACATTGGGAGATACTGCTTTGGTCTGTAGTCACGGTGTGTGGAATCAGCAGTTACAGGTATCCACCAGAAGAAAAGTTACTTACCTTCAGTAATGCTCTTTCTGGTGCATACTCTATCTAATTGCAGATTCCCTGTCCTGTGGACTAGACTCAGTTCGCCATCCATAAAATGATTCCAGATTAGAGATCTACACACTGTCACATATGATCAGTTAATAAGTTCCGTGACTAATGGTACAGACAGAGTCAAGAGGGTGGCATATTTATGTGGCTCCAATATAACTTCCAGGGTGAGATGAAGCGGACACAGAGCTTAATGACACCACCTACCAGGTTGCAGAAGCATTGGTGAGAAAATTCTTCAAATCCAACCTGGGTTATTCACAAGGTGGGGAATCTGCGATTAGATAGACAATACACCACAAGCAGCATAATCAACGGAAAGTAATAATTTTATTTTGACCCACCTGTTCGGAACAAAAATCAAGAAAAAAGTGTGCCCCAGCACAGCTAAAAGGTTTCCTTTTTCGGAACCCAATGTGGGCATTGTGGAAAGTACGAAGATGATTCAAGGCATATATGTCCAACAGATCCCTGCAAGTCAAAATAGGCAAGTCACTCCCAACTCAAAACTTATACATAATATCTGTACCCTCCATCTTACATGCCAAACATGTACAGCATCAACAACCTAAAAAAATTAATTCCTTGATGGCTGCAGAAAGCTTAAACTTAAGATCAAAAATCTGAATTCCTTACACTTAATTACAGTTGCTCTGCTCACCCCTTGAAACTGAGTTGTTTACTCCCAAAATTGTGACCATTGTTAAATCATGAAGTTTCATCATTGGTACCTCCCTGAAGCTAGTGTCACAAATTGAGGACATGCCCAAATCAGCAATGCACCAACTTGAATCAAGTAGAAAAACCAAACATTGAATTCCAAACATTTCAAGATGGCTGTCCGGGCACTGGTATTTTCATGTGTTGGAAACTCTCTACTCAGTAGCTTTTCTAAAACATGTCTGTAAGGAAATGCCTCTTTTTGCATATCACCTCCAAAGTTTTAGACAGATGCTGCTGATTTCTCAACTCCGCAAGTGCCCTGAGGCCTGCCAACCAAACTTCAGCGCCAGAGCTTTTGATTCTTAAAAGTATATGTTTGATTGACTAAACTGGCAGAGCACTATAAAACTGCTAACTCGACTTTGCCATCTAAATTAATGGCAAAGCCCAAACTATATATATATATATATATATATATATATATATATATATATATATATATATATATATATATATATATATATATATATATATATATTATCTACTGGCGGTCGCCAGTAGATAGTTATAGTTACAACCTAGTTTCCATAGGAAATCTCAAAATTCTATTTTGAATAACTTTGGCGCCGGTTGACGAATCCTCACGAAATTTTCAAAACTAATGGGGCGTTCCGTTCAGCTCCTTCCCTGAAAGTCTCGGGGTGATTCGTTAAGCGGGCGCCGAGAAAAAGGGGGGGGTCCCAAAACGCGTTTTCCCCATGCATTTTTCCATAGGACCTTTAGACGCAGCTACAGCCCGAACGGCTGAACAGAATTACGTGGAATTTGGCAGAGAGGTAGCCATAAGGTCAAGGAAGTGCCTTTTGCAGGTCTGTTGTAAATCTGTTCAGTATTTCCTGAGAAAATAGCATTTAAAAGCATATCAATATCTATATGCGCGCACCGTGCGCGCACTGTGCGCGCACCCTGCCGTGCGCGAGCGCAATTCTGATTGGTTGTTAGATGTCGGTAAACATTCGAATCGGTCGAAATCAGGAAGTGTCGGCTGCCATTTTGTCTCTCGCAGTCTGAGGGGGTGAAAAACAAAGGTGGAGAACGTGAAAAGGGGGCAGAGTGGACAGTTCCTGACCCCCTAGCCTTGGTCATGGGGTCACAGAAGGACCCCCAAGGGAAAAAAAACAATTTTTTTATTTTTTTTTAATCGCGAGTTGCGCGCACCCTGCGCGCACTGCGTACCGTGGGCGCTCGGTGCGGGAAGCGCACCGAGTGTGTGAAACCATAGGTTTCACACACGTTATAGTTACGAATTAGCATTTAAAAAACCTTGCAAATTCACTTAAAAAACCATAGGTTTCACACATGTTATAGTTAGCTGGACATTTCACTCGTAAAAAACCAATGAAATTCCCCCGTTATAGTTACTGCAGGCAACTATAACTCACGCGACCGCAATCCTCTACTGATGACGTCAGATATTACATCACTGATGACATATGTGTCTTTCTGAAAAATAAATATTTGTAATATATGTATAGCTAAAGATTAATGGAAGAAGACTTGGGTAAATAAGTGTCTAAATACAGTGATGTAATATCTGACGTCATCAGCAGAGGATTGCGGTCGCGTGAGTTATAATTGCCTGCAGTAACTATAACGGGGGAATTTCATTGGTTTTTTACGAGTGAAATGTCCAGCTAACTATAACATGTGTGAAACCTATGGTTTTTTTAAGTGAATTTGCAAGGTTTTTTAAATGCTAATTCGTAACTATAACGTGTGTGAAACCTATGGTTTTTTCAGTGAATATATATATATATATATATATATATATATCTATATATCTATATCCTACTGGCAGTCGCCAGTAGGTAGTTAGAGTTAGAACCTAGTTTCCATAGGAAAAGCATTTTTTGATTTGCTAATAACTTTGGCGTCGTTTGACGAATCTTCGCGAAATTCTCTCAAGAAAAAGTCTATCCAGGTCAGCTCCTATCCTGAAAGTTTGGGGGTCATTCGTCAAGCGGGGCCTGAGAAAAAAGGGGGGTCCCAAAACGTGTTTTCCCCATGTTAATTTCCATACGAAATTTTGAGAGGGGCTATAGCCCGAACTGCTGAACGGAATTACCCCAAATTTGGCAAAAAGGTAGAGCTTGGTTTAGAAAGCGACCTTTTTTTTAAATGGTGTAAATCCGTTCAGTAGTTGCTGAGAAATAAAAAAAATAAAAGTTTCGATATCTAGGGCAGCGGTGGCTTCGCGACCCCTCCCGACCACGAGCTTCATTCTATTTGGCTGCCACGACGACGAGCTTCATTCTAATTGGCTGTTAACACTCCAAACCAGGAAGTGTTGGCAGCCATCTTGTGACTCTGTAGAAGCGAGTCACCAGAAAACAGAGAATCAAAGATATACAACAAGAGAAGGGGGCATGGTAGAAACCCCTTGACCCCCTAGGCCATCTCAGGGGGTCCCAGAAGGACCCGAAGGGCCAAACAAAGCATTTTAATATATATATTTTTTAAATTTCGACCGCATTTATTTTTACTGAGGCCTTCCGGGTGGGCTAGGTCCCGGTGTCATTTCTTAAAAAATATTAGTGGGGGCCTGCTGGGGCCTCCGGGGACCACCACCTCCCCAGGGCTTCACTGATGTTGAGAGGGGGGGCCGCGCGGCCCCGTCCTGGAGCCCCCCTTCCATAAAAAAATAAATATATATATATCCATCCATGCCCCGGGACATATGACTGTATGTTTGGTTACAATGGGGACTTGGATGGATTGAGTGCATATGGGAGACACATGCATAAACTTATTAATGAAGTAGCACAAATGAAGGCCGTATTTTGTGTCAAAGAACAACCATCAAACCTGTAACTTTTTTTTTTAATAATGAACATGTGGTCATGCTTCAGGGGATGGGGTCCCCGAGGCGAATGTAAATTAGTGAAAGTGGATGTTTAAAAAAAAAAAAAAATAGGAGTCGCGAATAGCGCGGGTCTCAGCGCGGCCCCCCGTGTGAAAGCGATGGGTGCGCGGCTCTCAGCACGGGCCCCCGTGTGAAAGCAATGGGTGCGCGGCTCTCAGCGTGGCCCCCGTGTGAAAGCGTTGGGTGCGCGGCTCCCAGCTCGCCCCCCGTGTGAATGCAATGGGTGCGTGGCTTTGCGTTGCGCTGGGTGCGCGACTCCAAGCAAGAAAAATATAGGTTTTAGGGACGTTATAGTTAGTTGGACATTTCACTCGTACAAAACCAGAGAAATTTGAACGTGGCGTTGAGTTGCACAGTTAGTGGCATCAGAAGTATTCAGCATGTGCGAAACCTGCGATGATGCGTCGTCCGGGCGGGCCGCACGGGTAGCATTGTCTTTTGTCTAGTGAATTCTGCCTTAATAAGGCTATGTGGCGATGACTTGTGGTGCAGTGAGTTAGTGGCACCTGAAGCAATGAGCGTATGTGCATTCTGCAATGATGCGCGGTCCGGGTGGGCCACACTGGTAGCAATGTCTTTTCTCTAATGAATTCTGCCTCAGTAAGGCCACGTGGCGGTGACTTGTGGTGCACTGAGTTTGTGGCACCTGAAGCACTCCGCGTGTGCCCACCCTGCGATGATGCTTGTCCGGGCAAGCCGCACTGGTAGCAATGTCTTTTGCCTTAATAAGGCCATGTTGTGTTGACTTGTGGTGCGCTGAGTTACTGGTACCTCTGGCGCTCAGCGTGTACGCAGCCTGCAATGATGCGTAGTCCGGGCGGGCCGCACTGGGAGCAATGTGTCTTGCCTACTAGACTGCGTCATCTGCATTTGCGACTCCATCTGAATTGTGAGCCCTGCTGTCCGCAGTGTAGTTCGAAGGCAGTAGTGAGTACAGACATAACTCTGCGGTGCTGTGCCGCTGTGTTCGCAGGGGGCCTGTGTCGAGGAGGCCCGAGTCATGGCGGCAGCCAAGTGGCAGGGTGAGGGCCGCTGCTCTGGCAGACGCGTTGGCCTTCACACAAGTGAACCACGCCTAGAGGCCCGGGCTATTTATTCAAACTTCTACGCTGGAGTGGCGTACGTTGGACCAGCCCACTGCGCTTCTGCTTACAGGGAACGACGACAAAGGTACATGACCGAGGTCTTCTGCACTGCCTGAGGTAACATGGTTGCGTCCACTGTCCACAACACTACAAGCACCAGCAGTATATGTACACATGGAGAGGTTTGTGCTCTGCATAGTGAGGTCTGTCCAGCACATCACCGTTACATTCGGTATTGTGTGCATTATTATTGATGGGTGACTTGCGTCCTTCACACATGTTTGGTTGTCACATCTCGCAACATTCAGCTATTGTGTGGCTGAGGGGCCATGCCGTTTTTGGAAGGTTCGCTGTCCTGTTGTGCGCCGCCCCAGTGGTAGTAGGGTGTGGGGTGGTCCGGGGGGGGAGTTCCTGAGGGTGGTGGCAGTGGGTTTTGTGGCCTTCTTGGTTGTGGGAGATGCATGATCAGTAGCTCTATGACATGTGTTGGTCTTCAGATGTGATTCTGGGCTGGGGTTCCTTTCACACTGTAGGTAGTCCTACTTTACACCAGTAAAAGGCAGATGTTACATTCCTGCTGCTAACGCAGCTTATTGCCTGTTTTTGGATCGCACCGCAGATTTGGCTGCTCATTGAAAATATCGGGAAGTGGTGTCTTCGTGTTATTTTTGCATAGGAACGCCTACTCTGCATATTATTAGCGTTAGTTGTTGCTCTTATTTGTTGGGAATTTTTTTTGCGGAAGCTATTGCTGGAAAACTGGCGATATATTGGCTGTTTTCACGAGGTTGAGAATGGAATGATAATTTTAAATCACTGAAAAAACTATAGGTTTAATGAACATTATAATTAGAAATTAGCATTTAATACACCTTAGAAATTCACTGAAAAAAACATAAGTTTCAGGCACGTTATAGTTAGCTGAACATTTCACTTGTACAAAACCATAGAAATTCATCCGTTATAGTTAGTTCAGCTAACTCGCGCCCCCGCAATGCACTGCTGATGACGTCACATATTACATAATTCATGACATGGTCAGTGAGATCACTAATGACATCATCCACGTGAAAATCACATACACCTCATCAGACCCTAATATAACCCTTGGTACACCCACACTAAAATGCAGACTATCATTTTCAAAACCATCTACACACCAATACCAGTTAATACATATCCACTCTTTCCATTCAAATCCATTCAGTAGCCAAAATCACTCGACCACCATTGACGTGCAGTCCAGATGACCAAGTCTCTATGCTCAAAAGTTGCATCCAAGATTCTTCATTGCTGAGTGTGGTGATCCCCACCCTTCCTTGGTTGAGGTAATTAATCTGAACCCATCTTTGCTTTCCTTGTAGCGCACTAGGCGCAGAGAGGTGCCGTCGTTCTTTCGGCAGACATCTTAGGTTGGCCCCACCATCTTTTTAATGTGTGTGTTTTACCTTTATCACGCTTTGTTTGGACTTTTTATTTTAATTCTGCTTATTTTCCTTGTACTCCATTCTAAGAGGGGAGCCTTCCTGATTGGATAGCTGCGCTGGCACTCCAGTTCTGCTTTTGTTGCACCCTCATTATCAACTTTTTGGAGGAGGTATAAATCTATGGAAGCTGCGCAGACGCGCTGGATTCTTCACTGCTGAGTGTGGTGATGCCACCCTGCCTTGGTTGAGGTCATTAATTTGAACCCTCCTTTGCTTTCCTTGCAGCACACTAGGCACTTGGAAGTGCCTTACTCCCTGTCCTAGTCGGCGGGCATCTTAGGACGCCCCACCAGCTCTTTAATGTGTTTGTTTTACATTTATCACAATTTGTTTGGATTTTTAATTTCCTGGTACTTCATTCTGGGAGGGGAGCCTTCCTGATTGGAGAAGAGCGCTGGGACTCCAGTTCTGCTTTCATTGCCTTCTCGTTATCGACGACTAGCCACGTCCTTTTGGAGGCGGGTTATAAATCTATGAACCGCTGGTGCACCAAAGGCAAGCCTGCCTGCGCCTATCCGCACCTGGACGGCGCCAGGGGCTAGGACCGCTGTCATTTCACTCCATGAGAGCTGAGCTACTCTAAATTGGAACTACTCTCGTTGGCCCCAGCAATTTTGGAACATTGCCACCATTCTCTCAATGCAACGTCCAGCCTCAGCTCTGAACCATCGAGCAGGGGCGTCGATGGGTCAGATGAGGGGAATAATATGAATCCTTACACCTCGTCTTTGGGACCCCATCGCCCTCTGCAGTGCCTCTAGGCCCCAAGGAGGTAAGTGGGGCGCTTCGGAGGATTTTCCCTCTGTGACGGTTGGGCCATCATATTCGATGGATCGACGCAGCTCGACGTCGGCTGGCGTTGCTTTGGCGCAGGCTCACACAGTTCTTCAAGATCTTTGCCTACGACGCCGGTCTTTGACCAACCGTCTCCGAAATTGACGTCAGCAGTGCCGGTCAAAGGCGCCTTTCCTCCCTCAGACGATGTGATGACGCCGCTTCGGCGTCATATGGGGTCGGATGCAGAGTTGGCTATGCAACCTGAGGGGATTGTACAGTTTGTGGCCCCTTTTTTTGAGGAAGAGGCTTTGGGAGGTCCACCTGTATCGACTGGGACAGGACATCATCTGTGCATTTCCAATACCAATGTGGTTCAGGTGGAGGAGAGCTCACTTATAGCTCTTGGTGAGGCTAGTGGGGTGGATTCTTCGCTGACCTTGGGGATGCATTCCCCCTAGTCTTGCCATGGAGGCAAGTTCCTCTTTTGCAGACATGCTGCGGAAAGTGGCTGCAGTTTTAGACTTGTCACTGCCCACGGTGCAGAGGTCTACAGACTTTGTTTGAAATCTTTTGCCAGGGACAGGCGGGAGAAGAGCCTGTTGTTCCATATAGTGAGGCACTATTTGACAATTTGTTAGGTGCTTGGGCCAAGCTTGAGTCAGGGGTCTCAGTGGACCGTGATATTGCACATAGGCATTTGCCTGCAACTGGAGACCCAGTTTGTTTGCGTAGACATCCTTCCACTAGTGGCTCATGCTGCAACGTCTTCTCAGGATGTAGATTCTAGTCCTAAGACTCCAGTGGGTAAGGATTCTAGGGTTTGTGATGCTTGTGGTAAGCACATTTGCTTCAGCCAGCTTAACATTGAGAGCCACCAACACGTCTTGTGTGCTGGGGCGTTTTCCTATGCTTTATAGTATTCTTTACAGAGCATGCTCCCATCTCTTCCGGATAACCGCCGTGCTGAGGTAGTCAACTTGATTAGAGATGGTCAGCAGGCTGTTAGGCTTACCATAAGGTGTGGCATGGACACAATGGATTCTGTGGGTCGGGCCATGGCATCTGCAGTGGCGCGAAGGCGTCGGGCTTGGTTGGCATCTTAAGGTTTTTCGGAAGCTGTCCTATCAGCTTTGGCTGACATACCATTTGATGTTGCCCGTCTTTTTGGGGATCAGGCAGATGCGGAATTAATATGCTTCCATGGAAGGCAGAGAACTGCAGAGTTGTTGTCCTACCTTTTATGTCACTGTGTTGCTTTGCTTGTCCTTAGGCTTGGGATATATGCTTTTGTTCATCAAGGAGTAGCCTTATTAGGTAGGACGTCATATATGTCCAGTTTTGGTTTCAGTACTTCCACATGTACTCTGGTGAGGAGCGGTGGTTATAACCTTCCTACCATTTTCTTTTTTATTTGTGTATTGATTTAAATAACTGAGGGAGGATCCCTTTGTTCCCTGGCCTCTGAGAATGAACTTCCTGCTCAATTGGCTGTCATTAAGGGAGATGACTTCCTGTATGGAGGCGGATCTGTCGCATGTTTCTTCGAAGCAGTTCAGTATGCAAGTTGCATGGCGTTCTTCTTCAGCGTTTTTTTAGAGACATATAGTTATGCCAGTTATAGGCTGGTGTATAGTGACTCTTTGGTTCTACTCTTAGATTAATTGGGTTCTTCAGCAAGTTGAAGTGTTGCTCTGGTTCAGAGTATATACTTGCATTATTTGAATGCTATTTACTTGTGAGTTCTTCCTTTATGGCAAAGGAGCAGTGTCTAGTGAAGGCATAAATATTCCATCAACTGCAGACAATTCCTATCCCTGCTCCATATTGTGGTGCTGTAAATTGGCAGCCAAAGATTTATTATGCATGGGTTGGGCCAACTTGTCTCAAGACCAATGTAAATTTGATGGCTTGTTGTCCTTGACCTCAGACAATATTTCCTAGGGTGTCAGGCCATTTTGATCTCCAACATGGCCACCAAACATCTATAAAAGTCTTGGGAGATACTTTAATGATAGGAGGATTTTTTGACTCTATGTTAAGTTTTTCTTCTTCCTATGATATTCTTGATATACATGGTTCTGTGTGATTGTCACTACCTGTCTTCTAAAGAGGATGTACCAGTTCTTTATAATACCATTTGACAGGCAGCTTTTTCTTACGGTAAGTCAACTTCGATGTTGTGTTGGTGGCGTAGAACCCTTTTTTCACTGGGTTGTGTATTTTTCACCGAACCTCTCATTTCAGAGTGTTTTTTTGTATACTGTGTATACATGATATAATGTGCTGTTGTGTTTCACATCGTTGTTGGACTTACAATCATTTTTGTCTTGTATCGCAGTTGTGGTTGTTGTTGACAAGTGCACTAATAGGTGCGCTACCATTTTCAAAATTATTGTAAAGAGCATTTTGGAACTTTTTCTCACTTCTAGTTAGTTATTAGGTATACAGAGTAGACATGGCTGTGTCTTATGTGGTATACATATTCTGCACACACAAAAAGAACAGAAAGAGGTTTTAATCAAAGATGCGGTTGATTCTCTCTTTTTCACTTGCCTTGGTGTTTTGAGCTTATCTGTGGCTCGAAGTTATGTTCAGTCTTTCAGACTATGGGCACTGAAGGCCCTTCAAGGGCAAGCGTAAAACGTCCTTGCGGTCTGGCAGTATTTATTAGCCAGTGAAGTTCTGTGTATTACTGGGCCAGTTGGAGTATCTTGTGACACATTTATGTTTGTATATATATTTGTGTCCATCCATTCATATTTGTGGCAAGATGTTATACAATTGGCGCATTCAATGAATATGAATGCATATTTTGTGCAAACAAAATTATTTATACTAAGGGGAGGAGGTGTTGTTCATCTTTCCTTTGGGGAAATGGGTTCTGAAAGTCCTTCTTTGGGATTTTATCAGCGCAATTCTTTCTCTAGTTTTCTTGATTGTCATGAACAATGCATATTACATGGCTTTTATCATACATTTGGCCCTTTTTGGTAATCAAGTTTTCTTTCCCCTTTGGGGGATAGGGGATAATGTCTGTTATCTGACTGATGGTTCTTTAGGGGTTTTTTCCCCTTTTTCTTCAAGGGGATTCTCTCGAACCTGTAAGGTTGTTTTTTATTTATATGTTCTGTGACAGTGATCATGGATTCTATTAAGATCCAAGCTCTTGTTCTGCTATTCCTATGTATATTTGGTCGGATGTTAGTTTTGACCGGCTGGTTCTCATTTAGAACTTTCGTAGGATTAATTTGCAGACTCTCATCCAGTGGGGTATAGCTGTGGTATTTAATTCAAAAGTTAGGGAATCTGCGGCTAGATGTCTCTATCAGATGTAAAAGTTAGATTTGACATCTGATAGAGACAGAATTTCTTTCAAGGCTCTATGCTTCGTTAATAGAATCCTCGATCAGAAAGGGCCCGTTATCTCTTCCCTCTGGTCAAACCATATCTTCCAACACGATGCTTGAGATCTTCAGGGACTGTTCAGACAGTGATCCCTAAATTCCGTAGTGTATGTCTAAGTAGCATTCCTTCAGTTTCTTAACTGCTAGACTCTGGCGTTTGCTTCCTTTAAATTAAACTAGAACCCTATGAAGTTCTATGCAGGAAAAATTTGAAAGCCTGGTTCTCCAGACAATCCTTAGGTCACTAGTTAGCACCTGTTGGCTCTTTCACCAGGCTCTCAGTTGGAAACCAGCGTGGCAACGCCTCGAATTGGAGTAACCCGGCGCTTTAGAAATCTCTACCATAATATAACGTAACATCCAAGTCCCCCAGACCTGGGAGAGTCATCAACGGGCAGTTTGATTATCCACGCTCGTTCCTGTGGTGTTTCTGCATCATATGTTGGATGATGCACTGGTGGCGATCCCACAGTCCAGTCCGTGTTTTCGCATCAGCCGAAGCTTGAGCCTGTGCGTGCAAGCAGGCAAGGAGGACGCCGATCTTCTCCCGGCTCACAGCTTATCAGGTTACCGCTTGCCGGTCCTTGATCCTCGGCCCCTGCTGACCTCTATACTGTTGTCGCTGAGCCTTGGGGGCGGCCAAGTGCAGAGCACAACCGAGTCTCACTACCCCCCCTCCGACCCCCCCATCAAACCGGTACTGGCTCCGTGTGCACTGCAAGGAGCTGCGATGAGCTGTTAGGGGGGCAGAGTTACCTGTGCCTGTGCCAGCACCGAGGACTGAGCAGTGTGGAGCTGAGACCAGGGGCAGGGCGGGGGCAGAGGCAACAAGCGGAGCGGAGTGGAGCCTGTGACGACGAGGAGGGAGAAAGGAAGGACGCAGGCAGACCAAAAGGTCCTAGGTTCAACCCAGCCAGCATCACAGTACTGCCCATTGCCTGTCTGCCACTCGGATATACCGGCATCGGATCTCTGTTGCACACTGCACTCTACTCCTACTTTTCGTGGTCGCCAGTGCTGGCCGTGTCTGGCGTTAGAGCGGAGTTGAGTCGAGGAAGAAGGAAGGAGCTCCTGCCGTAACATCATGCCCCGTTTGCCTCTGTTTGCCCCCGCTTAGCACTCGCTTCACCCCCCGCAGCTGCATTGCGGCCTCCAGGTTGTCCTAGCTGGCTGGTCGTTGGCGTCGTCAGGAGCTTGCTGACTGAATACGCCACAGGCGACCCCCGGGCTCTCTCCCGAGGTGGTGAGGAGGAGGAGAGGCGGTGGTGAGGTGGCAACCCGGGGGGGGGGGGGGCTGTGAGCTACATTGAGCCCTGTCCTGCCCCGCTTGACTAACTGCCGGCCCGAACCCCTGCTCTGGAGGGCAGGGAGCTGACTGCGGAGGGCAGGTAGGAAGCAGCTGACAACCACCGGATATACACTGGATAAAGATCGACAAAGACTGGAGAGCGCGAGGGACAACTGAGTACGAGCCATAGTGGCCAGCCCGCAGTACCACCAAGTGAGTGCCTTCAGCAATTTTGCGGTGGGAGCACGTCAGTCCCGGCGCAGCTAGCTCTATAATCTAAAAAATAAGAAAAAATTAATTCCCGAAGCCCGCATCCCCTAACTTTCTCCAGACCTTCCACGGTAGCAGAGTGCCTGGGAAGCCGGTCGCCTTCGCTCTCCACGCACGAACTCTTCTAAGTATGAGATCAGGGCGGGTAAGGAGAGCTCCAATAAAACCGGCAAAGAAAAAAAATATAAAAGCGATGGCTTCCCTCGACAGTCTAGTAGCATTAGATGAATACCCAGAACACTCTCAAACCAAGTCACCCGTGAACCCACGTGTAAGTTTTGAACCTGAGCCAGGACCTGAACCCAAACTCTGGCAGCCTACAGCCCAAGACCAGCCGGACAAAACCCACCTCCCTCATGCCATCGCAGGAGGAGCGGCCGCGAAGCAAGAACACCAGAAAAACAACTCACCAAAAGTAGGACCAATCGGCCCTCTAAACTCAAACTTAACGATTAAACAATCATCATTAAGAGACTATTTCAGGAGTATTGTCCCGTCGGCATCCTCAGAGAAAAATCCCATTCCAGTTGACTCACTCAAGGCTTGTTCTCCCACGAAAGCAGTCCCAACGTTGAACCAAATCCTGATCCAGCCCATGATCCATGCGATTGAAGGCGAACGCTCAACAGTGCTGATGGCCCTCCACACCCTGGACTGTTCAGACGCCCTGGAAGATAGCCAATCGCCAAACTCACCAAGTCATCCTCCCTTGGACTATCAGTCAGCCCAAAAAGTCCAGACCTTTTCCCGAGTTTACATTACTAGAGATATCATTCCACCAGTTGTACAGCCTCTTCAGTCCTCATGCCAGTTTTCCCCTCCAGCACTTAAGCTGGCAACAGTCACACCTCCAGACACCCTGAACAAGAGTGCCTGTGTCTTGATCCCCCAAGTCTTGCCCTACCCTGGGCCCCAATTCAACAATCTCAACCCCGAAAGTCTTGTAGAAAAGGCCGGCCAAGGCGACCTAACAAGCGCCCCAGAAGGGCTGAGCGAGAATGTTGCACTATCTCCTCTGGATTTCCTGTTTTTCTCAAATAAGTCTCAAAAACCCGCCGCTCAAACACCTTTGTTGTCACTTGACACCAATGGGCTCTGGTCCCAGCTACTGCAAACACTTCAAACATCGGCAGCCGCCTTAGCCTATCACTCAGATAAGATGGACATGCAAGTGCATCTTTTGAACACACTGGCAGTGTTCACCGCAGGATTCGACCAAAAAGCACAATCCCATGCTCAACTGGTCCAGTCGGTGTGCTGCTGTTCTCCAATCATTGACTCCTTATCATCTTTACCTGAATTTCTTTCTTTAATGTTATCAGAAATTAAGAATCTACCGTCGGCTGGAGAGCCAGACTCCGCGCCTTCAGTTTCAACTATAGCTGAGGATCCTACTGTCATTGAAAGTCAATTTCCATCGACTTCAACGCACCACACGGAGCCTGCAAACAGCAAAGCAACCCCAACTAATCCACTTGAACAACATAATGTACACAGGATGTCCAAACGGGAAAAAAAAAGACTACGGAAGAGCCGGAACAAACTTACAATAGAAACAAAAATCTCAACTATTAGTAGCCCCGCCAACATCAATGAAGCCCAAGCCCAAGGTCAGTTGCCTATTCTTGGAGGAAACCCGACCCCGGACCTAGCACCCCATGTGTCGCCCCCCCAACGTGATCACGCACACTTTACCATCCAGCAAACGGGGCACCCTCAAGCTCAAGAAACCCATCGACAGAAATCTAAGCAAGCAATGACCGACTCTAGCCAACTATTAACAACTGTGCCTATACCAGCAGTAGTGCAATTGGAATCAAAAACCCCTGTGACACTGTCGTCAGACTACTGCTCTAACAGTGCATTAACAGAGGCAGGCACCAACTACGACGTTTCGCAAACCACAGCTAAAGATACCGCTTATCAGAACCCCTTAAACGCATTAAGCGATCAACCAGTAATCTCAAAGAGTAAAAGGCCCCCCACTTTACCATCAATTATTAAATACTGTGAGGTGCCCTCTACACTGGCAGTAACTCGTACGATTAAGCAGGCTCCAACCGAAAATCCAAAGCAAACAAAACCCTCTGCAAGTGATGAAGTTTCCCTGCAGCCAATTACCAACTCAGGCACCTCATTACTGCTAGCCCCAGAGTACGTCTCGAGAGGCCCTCATGACATCTTAAATCGTGGGAACCTATTAAGACTCTTCAAATCACTCCCGGACTTGCGCGTTATACAGTCTAACAAAATAATTGCCATCAAATTTATCCCCTCACCAGGATCCATAGCAGGGGAATCAACGGAACTAACGCTTGGATCCATAGCAATCCGGGAATTGGTTCAGACAAAATCTGACCAATTTAAAAACTGGGGTATAATAATGTCAACGTCCAGCCCCCCCAATTGCCCATCAATCCTGGAAAATTTCCAGACTCTGTATGAAAGCGAATGTTCAGCTCCCTACTCAGTACTAAAAACAGCCAGAAGTCGTTCGCCTGCAGCAATCCAGGAGCACATTATAAATAAAGAAAACCATGAGAAGGCTGACTGGTCCTGGCTTCCGGGGACCCTACCAAGGAACCAGAAAGATTGAAACACCCCCATTTCTGATCTATTGATATGCTCCTGGAATATTAACGGTCTCAGTCATAAAATCCACTCAGCAGCAACCCTTGGATTTCTAAAGGAATACGACATTATTTTACTACAAGAAACCTGGGTAGTTGACAGCATCCCCATTGAAGGCTACCTTGAATACATATCTCCCGCATCGAGACAGTCCAAGTTTGGCAGGCCGAATGGGGGCATGGCAATATACGTGTCAACTAAATTATCTCAGCCCTCCAAACAGCTTAACTTCGAGGAAGAATGGCTCTCTGGAATTCTGCTGGGTAGTCAGCGCCCTGCTGACCAGTTGCTTCTCCTGAATGTCTATATATCTCCAAGCACTACCACAAAAAAATCAAAAATGGACCGTTTAATCAATATTGCTTGCAATTTACTCAGCGAGCACGGCAACATCCCTAGCATAATTACAGGAGATTTTAATACTAACTTCTTCTGCAACTCCCTTGATGAGCAGGAGACCGACCTTCTACCGTTCCCATTACATCTAGTCACACAATCAATCCCAGTAGGAAACAGACCGTCAAAACTAGGCGAGTATGCCGCCACTCATCTGGACAGCGTAGGCTACACCGTATTGAATGGTCGTTTTCTTACGGATAAGCCCCCAGCCTGGACACGATCAGATGGCCGAACTCTCTCCTTCTTGGACTTTTCATTGGGGAGTACAGAAATTCTCCCACTGATCGAGAGTTTTCATATTGCACCGCAAGGCGAAAGTGACCATCGACCACAAATTATATCTATTTCCATCAATGCCCTGCGCCACCAGGAGCTTGCTTATACTCATGCAGGCTCCTATACGGAGAACTTAAAACGAATGAAATGGTCCGATGAAGCGGCTCCACTCCTGATAGAAAAATTTAGAGTATTGCTATCCCTTCAATCAAACATCGATCTCTCTCCTGTCAGCCGCTGGACCAACTTTATCAACCAATTACTAGAAGCAGTCCCACTCAAGAGAAGCACTGAGCAGCACGTATTTCATCCATACATTTCACCAGCAACCAAAAAATTAAAGTTACTGAGAAATCGTGCCCTTCGGAGATCTAGGAAGAACCCAGGCAATAAAACCAATTTTAATGAATACAAGCAAGCCCAAGCAGCCTTTAAGGCCGCAGTGCGTAGGGAAAAACAAGTGGCTACTGATCAAGTTTGGCTAAAGCTCTATCACGAAAGTAAGAAATCTAATTCAAAGCGATTCTGGGCTCTGGTAAACAGGTCCCAGCATGGGGGAAATGGCTCCGGCAGCGCAAACATCAGTGCCGATGAATGGTCCAACTTTTTATCATCCAATTTTCAGAGCAATAATAACAAAGAAGACAGCCCTAAATTTCCCAACAAAGTTACCGCTAAGGTACCAACTTCGGAGGCCACAAAGTCTCTCCCCCCCCCCCCCCCTGGTCACAGCGTTTCACTCACCCAAGAAGAACCAACATCCGTGGACTGCGGGATTCCTAATGCGCCACCCTCTGAGCTCATAGAGACTACGGAAGAACTAAAGTACAAGCTCCTGCGCTTAATAAAGAGAGCCAGAGCGGATGGTGCACCCGGGCTAAATGGTCTCCCGCAGGCTCTATTTAAATCGGACGCCGAATTCTGGTCAGGCAATCTGACCTCATTGTTCTCCTACTGCAGGCTAAATAACACCATCCCGGAGTCCTGGAGAGGTGCTATCATCCACCCCATATACAAGACCGGGAAGAGAAGCGACCCTAGCAACTATCGAATGATAGCACTCCTAGACATAGAGTCTAAATACTATGCCAGCATTTTGTTGGAAGAGCTGCAGGCCTGGGCCAACGAAACAAAGCGCCTTCCTTTCAATCAGACTGTTTTTTTGGCTAACTCAGGTACAATAACGAATCTATTAACTTTGTCCGTCCTGATTGAGAAAGCGAAAGTCCAACAAACCCAACTCCACTGCTGCTTTGTAGATTTCAAAGCGGCTTTTGATCGAGTCCCCCGGGGTTTACTATGGCAAAAATAAAATCATGGGGCGTACCCCGGTCCCTGCTTCTTGCCATAGTCGAACTTCATTCTGGAACATGGATCAGAATCAAGCTGGGTGCAGGCTCCCACGTTTCAAGAACGATTAAGACAAGAAGTTGAGTAAAACAAGGCTGCGTGTTAGCTCCACTTCTATTCAACCTGTTTATATCAGACCTCTCGCTAACTCTTGACAGTGTCAACTGCCACCCACCCAAACTAGACGGAGTGCGCATCAGTAATCTTTTATACGCCGACGACCTGGTGCTGCTTGGCCACACGAAAGTGGGCCTGCAGAGGCTACTCGACGAGCTGCTTGACTATACCACAAGCAACTTCCTAGAGCTGAACTTATCCAAAACAAAAACAATTTCCTTTGGGAAACAAAAGAAGAGGGTGGCATTTCAACAAACTAAAAGTTGACTCAACATCTCAATACAAATACCTGGGGATAACCCTCGATTCCAGATGCTCTTTCGTTAAAGAGAAAGAAGCACTGAGGACCAAAGCCCTGGCAATAGAGGTCACTGCCGCTAAATTGTCCAAGAAGCTACTAGGCTCTAGTTTTTCGCCAATGCTGAAAGTAATGAAGGCAAAGATAACAAACGCACTGACATACGGCCATGAGATCATGATGGGCACCACAAATACTCTTTTAAACAAACTATCAATCAAAATTTTTAGACGTGCATTTTATCTACCAAAGTCAGCATCACCAACACAAGTCCGCCTTGAACTAGGTCTACTCGACCACCACGGCGTTTAAGTAGGCGCATTTATTAAGTTCTGCAACAGGCTATGTCAAGCTCGGGAGGGTTCCTTGGAAGCCATTCTCTGGCAAGAAATCCAGAAAACTCATGCCACCAACAAATATTGGCACCACCTGAACCACAGTTTACAACTGTTAGGTATCAAGGAATTCTGGGCATCAAATCCCTCGCAGTCGGCATTAAAAACAGTCATTAAGAAGAGCGTCAGGCTGTGGTCCTTTCACTTGGACAGGGCAACATTGTCAAAAAGGAAGCACGCCTGGGCAGTGATTATAAACTTCAAGCCAGGAATCGCATCGCCCTACTTGTAAAGAACGTCTGCACCAGAAAGTTCCTGGTTTTAAGGTTGGGCGAATGGCCTTTTTTGAAGAATTTACCACAATGGCGCCGCCCCAACTGCCAAACTCAATGTAGGCTGTGTGGTTACCATACCGAAGACATGGAACGCATAGTCTGCATATGTCCCGAACTGCTCACCGCAAGACGAATTCTACTGCGTGAAGAATGGATCAGGCTCGGAATCCGATCCTGCCGCCAAGCCATAATAGCTGCCTTAAATCCGGCCAACACGAAGTTGAACATCGGCCTAATTAAACTAGTCACAAAGGCACATAAACTGTTGCTAACCACTGGTGCCCCCAACTAACTTTCACTATGGCAGTGTGAAATCCCACCATCGGGTTTAGCAACTGCTATTGACTAACAATAATTTGCAGACTTTTAAACCCTTCTCCGAACTAAACCCGGTTTGCCATGATGCTCCGCAGAGTTTTAAGTAAAATGTTAATTTTGTTTTCATCTGTTATTTTATATAGTGTTTTCTCTTAATTTTATGTTATGCAGCAAGACTTTTTAAATTGTAAGGGTTTTAACTATCTAACGATAAAGTTTATATATATACACTAGCCTTCACCAAAGGGAACCGCTTAGACCAGTTGTTCTGTGACCACTAGACTTCTGCTGGACCAAAAAGGACTTAGAGGGACATTGGCCCCTGTGGCCACAACTGACCGACCTGGACCGTGGGCCGAGGAGTAACTCCAGGAAGACCCCCATCGACCGCTCAGCATCCTGTATCCCTTGCATTAGGACCACTCCATTGAAGTCAATGGACTTCGCCCATAGAGCCTGTAACTGGATTTGTGTACTACTCCTTAATGGCCACTCTGACCTCCCCCCTGCCGGATTTGGTCACCCTAATGCGGGCTTGAAAAGCCAAATTAAACTCTTTAAAAGTTATACAATTTTCCAAACTTTGCGGTTACCAAGGCATGTTTTCGCTTTTAAGTAAAACGGTATGATTTACTTTTCGCTTTAAAAATCTATATCTCCAGAACCCTCTGGTGTATTTTGTTCATTTTGGTGTCTAAAAGTTCATGAAAATAAGATCTAATTTTATAGATTGGTGTCCAATTTCTTTCTTGTTGTGTGACTTTCTTATTTTGTTGTTATTGTGCTTTTAAATGCTTTCTGCTTATTCCTTTGTTTAAGCCTGACTGTTTGAAGCCACAGATACCAAGTTGGTTTCATGAGTGTATTCCACGGTGAGGTCCACCACCAGACCATGTAATACACCACCATGTCCCACTCCTTGTAAGCTATTCTACAATAAGTAGCACGACTAGTATCTAATACAAAGAGGCTGACCATATCACCCCTGTTTTGGATTTTCCAATATTGTATTCCTGGAAATCTGCAATAGTACTTAAATGGCATACATCGCATATAAAACACTAACGGAAAGCTCCTCAGTCTACTTAATATTAGAACTGAAAATCTCAGAGGGGACAGTAAATGTGAGAAGCAAAAAGACCCTCAACTTGTAAGTGTCAGGTGTCAATAGAAAATCTACTATTGCCCAGGCATTCTATGAAAATCACGCAAAGACATAAAATAACCTCCTTCCACATATTTGACTGGTCTGTGATTTAAACTCTTCCAAGAGCTAAACATCACCTGAGCACTCGTTTCCATTCTTATTAAACATTCCGATACAGTAAGATTGTGTGGCCTTATGGTCTGTGTTTTTTCCACATTCCCCTTATCTGACGTTTCCCTTAATTCTTATCCAGACCTGATATTAGCTTACTAACCTAGCCCAATACACTGCCTCTCTAGCCTTCTTGTTGACTTGTGTTAGACCTGGCACCATTGGCGTGAGTCTCCCTTCCTTTTTTCGCTGTGTCTCCTCTGTTTTTGCTGGTTATAGATGCTCTGGGCGCTGTGCCACTGCCATTCAGTGCCACAGTGCGAATGCTCCCTTTGTAAAGATGACATATGAATTGGTACATCCATGATTGGCTTATTCAGTTTACCTGTTAGTCCCTAGTAGCGTGGCCGGTGTGTACCCAGGGCTGGTAAACCGAATGCTGCTGGTGGGTCTGCAGCACTGGTTTGTGCCACCCACAGAAGCAGCTTGTAAAGTGTGTCTCAGACCTGCCACTGCAGTGTCTGCGTGCAGTCCAGAACTGCCATCTTGGCTGTGAAGTGCACCCGCTTCCCAGCCCCTAAACCTTCCCTTGGCATCATGTAAGCCCCCCTTATGATAGGGCGCATTGTATGTGTAAGGTAGGACATGCCCTGTTGTATGTAGCATGTCCTAGTAGCGAATTACACCCAATTTCGTTTTTCACTACTGTAAGGCTACCTGTTCTCCATAGGCCAGAATGGGAGGTCTGGGCTATTACATCCTATAGTCCTAACTGACCCACAGAACATGGTAGAAAAACGAATCTAGTATGCCTGAGCTCAGAATATTAAAATACATCTTTTAGTGAAGGTTATTTTTATATTCTGTGTTTGAAACTACCACTTTTAGAGTATAGGCACTTTCTTGCCTAAGCCTTCCAGTTGCTCTGCTATTATGTGTATTGGCTGTCTGGTTTTGGAGGGACAGGGCAGGCTGAGTCAGACCGGGGTTGAATAGAGCGACCTGCCTAGGTGTGAGGGGAGGGGTAGCTCCTGCACTTGAATAGGGCTGTGCCTGGCAAGGTGAAAGCTGGCTCCACCTCCCACTGTGCGTCTGAGGCAGACCCCCTCTTTCTGAAAGGAAGGATGCAGCCTGATCAACAAAGTGCTCCAGGGCTGGGCAAAACTGGTTCTGGCTGGGTTCAGAGGCTTGGGACCCCTAAGAACAAAGACTTTGGGGGTATAAATATTTGTGCACAAACCCCTACAATTGGTATTGCTCCTGGATAACAAGAAGAACCTCTGTCCGTGTGGCTACAGGAATCTGCAAGAGAAGGACTGTCCTTGTGCCCTGTGTGCTGTTTCTGGGACTGGCCTGCAGCTGCTACCACTGGACTCCAAGAAGAGGAAAAGAACTTTGATTGGACTTTTATTTTTGCTACAGCAATCACCCAAGGGCTAGAAGAGAGCTAGCCTCCTGCTGGAGTCTCAGGCACATCAGACTCCACCATCAGCCTCCTGTTTCCTCCCAGCGAGGATTACTATCTGCAGGTGAGGCCCCTGTGTGTTCCAGGGCCTCTATTTCTACTGCTGAGAAGAGAGCGCTGAAAATCGTCGCTAACCCCCGTTAGCGAGCCGCTGCAGCAGGTGAGCGTGAGGAAAATCGCCGCTCCGCTGTCGCCGAGTGCTCGCTATCCCCAAGAAGATCGCATCATTTGTCAGCGGGCCCGAAAACGCCCGCTATCTGAAAATCATCGCAACAGGATCATCGCAGCGCGGACGCAGAAGCGTTCGCCATTTTCCCCGCATCGCATCCGGATCGTCGCTCCCTCGCGGAGCGCCATTTTCGTCAACGCAGCAAGATCGCACACGCAACAGGCCCGGTGCATCATCCTCCCTTTGCGGCAAGGATTTTATTGCATCACCGGATCAGCGTGAAGAAGTTTGTCGCTTTGTCCTGCCCGCAACCCAGCGCATCATCCTCCCTTGCGGTAAGGATTCAACGCATCGCTGGCTGGCGTGAGGAAATCTATCGCAACAACTCCTTAGCGACATTTTTGTTGCTTTGCTCCAGGAACCAGATACTTTGTGAGTAAAAGGGTCGCAGAGACCACTGCCTTGAACTAAACATCATTTTGTGCATCCTGAACTATTTTTCCTTGCAGCATTTCTAAAGTAATTATATTTTTATAGTATTGTGGATTTTTACTGTTATTGGTCTTGTGATTAAGTCTATATAAAAATACCTATTTTTCATAACTACTTGAGTGGTGTCCATTTGTAGTGTTCCTCATTATATTACTGTGTATGGTCATAAATGCTTCACACACTGCCTCTGAGATAAGCCTAGCTGCTCGTGCTACGTTACCACAGGGTTGAGCAGGGGTTGTCAAAGGGTGCAGGCTGCTTACTCTGACTTAGGAAGAAGGGTCCCTACTTGGACAGTGGCCAGCCATTGCCAACTAGAGACCCCCATTTCTAACAACTGGGCATTGCTTTTTCTTTACCATGGTACTCTCTAGACCCCTCTTTGTTTGACAGGTATGACACTGTATGTAATGTCCAACTCTGATATTAATATGTAAACTGGCAAGTTATGATACTGTATCTAGCATCTTTTTCTGTTCATCACTGCCAAATCTGATATTATGATAAGCAATACTATTTCTGCCTGGTAGTTGTTCACACTATGTAAAAATTAAACTGTGTATAAAGAACATTTTGCATGTCATGTACACTAGAAAGCCATTCAAATGCGATTAATAGTGCAAACAAAACATTATTTGCATATCAGTTTTATTTAGACCCTATTGTTTTTTGTAAAATTGTTTTCCTGTGTTATCAAGCACTGATAAAGTCCATGTGTCTGACTTATAACAAAGTGTCTGGATGCTTCCATTCATGCAGTCACTCATCCAGCAGTCACTCTTGCTCGCGTTAGTGCATCTATACATCTACCACCTGACTTTCTTGCATTCACCCACTCGCTCATCCACAGAGCCTAGTCAATGCTAGTCTGAGAAGGGCCTGAGAGTGCTGTTGGTAGTGTGAGACAGCTAGTGCGTGAGCGGTATGAGGGTGATCTTGGAAGTGTATGACAACTACTCTGAGGTATGAGAATGCTTTCTGTGGTATTTCACTGCTAGTATTTGAAGGGTGTGAGTGCAGTCTGTAGGGTTTGACTTTTAATCTTTGAGGGAGATTTTTTAGAGTATGCTTTCTGATGTGTAAGTGATCAGAATGCTGTGCGTAGGTTGAGCATTTCTGAGTTGCTGTAAGTGTGAGTGATTGCTGGTTTGGGAGAAATGTAATTGCTGTCAATAGGGTTTGGCTGTGCAGAAAAAATTTAGCTATGGCCAAAGGCAGCCATAGTAATAGCAGAGTGTTTCTTATGGATGTATCTAACTACAGATTCCTCACCTGCAGAATATTCCTCAAGCACCAGACTGCACCCGAGGTTTTTTTGCAGTACTCCTGCAGGATGGTAGTTGGCACAGTGCGGCTCCGCACCACCCCTAGAAATGATGGAGCAGAGCACCAAATTTCTTCAGACTTCAATATCTACTAAACACAGTCCAAAGTGCTTGAAAAAGATGTCCCCTCTTAAACTTACAGGCTTCAAACCATGCAGAGATTATCTGAAAAAGATCACAGTGACAGATCCAGAGGGGTGTCTCTTGTAATTGAACTCTGGTCACAAATTGAAGTTGTGTATCTGATAGAGACTCTCGTTGTAGATTCCTTACTGTTTGAATTTCCCCCAGGCACCAGTCTGGATCTGGAGATTTTTTCTTCAGCAGTTCCCCCGTGCGTCGTTAGGTGACATCGGTCGGCTCAACATCGGTCGTCTGCGTCGTGGTGGCCAGGATGACGTTGCCGGACCTACATATACGCCACCCATGCGTTCTGATGTAAGTTCTTTCCTTTTCTGCACCAGCCTAGTGCAGATCCGGAGAGAGCTACCCCTGGCCACTTTTTTGCTAACCTTATTGACTTTGTCGACGTCTTTTTCGAGTCTTAGACTCCTGGTGCGTACAAAATGTCCCAGCGAAGGACCGGCTTCAAGCCCTGTGGTTCCTGCCACTGGATGATGTCCGTGATGGATCCGCACCTCGTGTGCCTTTGGTGTCTGGAGCGCGACCACAACCCGAGGTTGTGCTCTGAGTGCTGGGACATGAACCTTTGCCGGAGCAATCTCGAAAGCTGCTGGAGGCCTGCGCTCGGATGTCACCAAACACAAGAAGAAATTGCAGCCCTCACATAAGTTTCAATCACTTTTCAACTCTAGGGCATGGACCGCTCCTGTTCCTGGGGTGGTTTCCACGAGAGGTCAATTTTGCGGTTGAAGTCCTCTGGTAAGTCAAAGTCTGAATATAAATGCATGGGAATGAAGCAGGACTTGACCCGATCCTGCCACTCTCAATCTAAAGAGAAGATGGAAGGGTGTAAATATGCTAGTGGGTCTTCCTCCTTGATCTCCAGTTGTGGAGTCAATTCCTTAGGTGGTCCTGTTGCACCCCGAATTCCTTGAGCCATCAGTGACTCCTCAAAAGATTTAAGCATTGCAGAAGGACATGTTGTGGATAGTCGTACTCTTCTGGGTTCCCCTGGTGTGTTTTCAGGTGGCGTGGTCCTCAGGGGCTGTCCATCACGTTATCGCTGGGGGGGGGGGGGGTCCATTCTTGGCATTGGCTGACCCCCTGATCCTGTCAGGGGCTCTGGACGGGCTCCGGCTCAAACTTCTACCCTAGCATTATGGCCTGCATTGGTCCCTCCCTTGTCAACGCCAGTTCTGACGTTGCGAGTTGAAGATTCGGTGCTCGGTCCAATGTCCGAACGTCAAATGACAGTAGCCTAATCTCGACCTATGTCATTCTACAAAATCATGCAAGTGTGGCTGATCACCCTACAGCTGGATTCCAATCCTAGTCCTCTTCTAGAACAGGCGTGCCCTCAGTGAGTCTTTTATCTTTTGATCTCAGATTCTGGTCAAAGCTTGCCACCACCTAGAGATGATGATTGTGGAGATGGGGATGATGCACCCACTCATCATGACGATGGTAAATTTTTCATGGACATACAAAAGGCAAGTGGGCTTGATTACTCCCCTGATACAGGGTTGAACTCGCCCTTTGACCCTCCAGTGGAAGAGATTGCTTCATTTGTAGTGGTAATTTGATAAGTAGATGAGTGCTTCGACCAACAGCTACCCTCCATTGAGGTTAAAACACATGTTCTTATGGAACTTGTGCAGCCTGGACCAGACACACCTGAGCCCTTGCTCTTTAATAAGGCCCTCACTGATACTTTAAGGATACCAGGTTGAAACCATGTTCTTGCCTACCTGTGATTAGGCAGATGGGCAGACGACACAGACCGGCCCCTGGCCACCCGGATTTCCTCAGAAAACACCCTACTCCTGAAAGTTTCGTTATTCAGGCTTCAATCAGCAAGGTGAACCCCCAACTCATTCCCTGCGATTCCCCCAGATAGGGAGTCAAAGAGGATTGAGGCATTTGAAAAATGAATACTCTGTCGGACAGCCTGGCATTGCAGCCAGTCACCGCAGTTGGTTTGTTGGCCATATACACACATGCCTTCTGGGACATGGCCAGCGAGATCTTGCTGGGGGTCCCTGAAGACCTTAGAGCATTACTATCTCAAACCAATTAGGACTGTCAGGATGTGGCCAAATACATGATTCGTGCTGGCCTTGATACTACTAATTGTCTAGGAAGGGCGATTGGCCCTAGTGTGGTGTTCCAAAGGATTCGCTGGAGAAGTACAGGCCTCTCTCATGGACATGCCTTTCAATAGCTCATGCCTGTTCAGTGAACAAGCCAACTCTGCTTTAGAATGCTTTAAGGAAAGTAGGACCACAGCACACTCTCTGGATCTCTTCACCCCTGCCAAACAGTTTCCTCACCAGTCACAGAAATTCAGAGGTTACTCTAGTGTGCTGGCTTATAGCCATTGTCAGTCTCCTCAACCTCTGCTGCAATCACCCAGTCCTTTCGAGGTTGGGGGCGAGGCTCAGGCAGACAACTTGCAGACCATCAAGGGCACCAGTCTTCCCAGACCCTTTCACCTACAGCAACAGCTGCTAAGCTGCTTTTGCTTGCATTAGTGGCCCGAAGACACCTGATTGGAGTCAGAAGCCAGCGTTTTCACCAAGGATGGTAATTCCTCATGTCTGACAGATGGGTCCTACAAATCGTTCAGCATGGCTATACCATACCCTTCATTTCTGATTTGTCTAAACTTTCCCCAACGTCGGAGCATATTTCCGGGGATCACCTGTCCTTCCTGTTTCAAGGATTTCTAGATTTGCTTTACAAAAGAGCTATTGAGAGGGTTCCAAACTTGGAATAATAGGGGGTTGCTCAGAGCTGGACTGGGAACACAAACCCGCCCTGACAATTCTGCCGACCAGCCCTTGGGTGGGGGCATATGCTAGCGAGAAGAAGCACACTGCATCCGCTTTAGTACTGCTGCTGGTTTTGTTACAGGGGGCCGATATTGCTGTAAAACTAGCCCCAGTAATAAAACAGGCCCCCTCTGCTTGAAAACCGACCCCCACCCTTCCGGCCCACCTGGAAAACGCCCGGTGCAAGCTACGGCCAGTCCGGCCCTGGGGTTGCTACGCTTGCTATTTCCTCATACCAAAGAAGAATGAAGGGCTTCAGCCTACCTTAGATCTTCGTCCTCTGAGTGCCTTCCTACGGAAGGATGAATTGAAAATGCTCACAGTGACCCAGGTTCTGTGAACAACTGGATGGTGTTTGTGCCCATTCTACAGTCCAACAGACGTTACCTGTGGTTCAAGGCATGCCAGCAGCATTTTCATTGTGCTGTACTCCCCTTCACTCTCACCAGCGCCCCTCCGGTATTGACAAAAGTTATGATAGTGATTGGAGATAGCACCTCTTCCAACCTTGATGTGACTGACTATTGAAGGCAGACTCGCCACAGTCAGTCGTAGACCATCTTCAGACAACAATGAACCCCCTGACATCATTTGGGCTTCTCAAGCTGAAGAGGCACCTGAACCCTTTGGATAGGCATCTTTTCATTGGAGCTGTCCTGGATACGATACAGTTCAGAGCCTTGCCTCCTTGCAACGCATCCTGGAAATGTGGTCTGTGATCCTTGTGTTTAATCCTCTGTCCTGGATCTCGGCAAGAGCAGCTCTCAGGCTTCTTCATCTGTTAGGCTTCTTCATCCTGCTTGTCTGCTATGCCAGATGGCATATGCAGGCTCTGCCCATTGCAGTTGGAATCAGAAGTTTCCGTGGGCCAAGCACCATGCCAACCTCTCAGACATGATGCAGGTTCAGGAGGTAACTGTACATCATCTGCAATGGTGGGTATGTGACCACAGCGACAGATTCCTCTCCCCACCCAGAGATGACAGTGGTGACAGCTGCATTACAGCTGGGTTTGGGAGGTTATCTGTGGGTGGTAGATATCAAGAACTCTGGTCTCTAGCAGAAATATAGCTCCATATCAGTTTGTTTGATTTGCCGGTAATTTGTCTGCTGCTGAAGGCCTTACTGCCATCCATCAAGGGAGGCTAGTACAGGTCCTCATGAACTACACCACTGCCGTGTGGTGCTGCATCAAGCAAGGCGGAGTGGGGTCCTGGGTCTGTGCCAAGATGCTCTGAGCCTCTGGAGCTGGCTGGAGCATCAGGGCATTTCCCTGACTGTTAACCTCCTGCCGGGATCCTTCAATTCCAGGGCTGATTAGCTCAGCCAGCGATGCCTCGCAGGTAATAAATGGCGTCTGCATACTGTGGTGGCACAGGCCATCTTACAACAGTTGGTAGGGGGACCCTGGTTAGATCTTTTAACCACATCAATGTGCAGTGTCAGACGATTTGCTTGTTGGGGTTTCAGCAAAGAGACTATAGGAGATGGGTTCCAGCTGGAATGGAACACAGGCCTACTCTACGCCTTCCTGCTCCAGCTTCTCCTGCCCCAAGTTTTGAAAAAAGCCAGGAATGACTGGCCCAAATCCTCCTAGTGACTCTGAAATTGGCCAGGAATGTGTGGTACCCTTAGCTTTTGGGCATCAGCAACTGCCCTCTGATCAGGCTACCACTTCGGGAGGATGTTAGATTGGAGCAGCAATGCAGGGCTCTGCACCCAAACCTGTTCAAACTACACCTCCATGCATGGAGATTGAGCAGCTGCAGTTGACTGCATTTAATCTACCATCAAAAGTTGTGAATGTCATCCTTGCTGTCAGGCATCTGTCTATGAAATCCAATCATGCAGGGCGCAGAAACAAATGTATTGTTTGCCTTTGGCCCAGCAAGACCTTGCAGTGGGCACTGTTAAAGGTTGTCAGCCCTTGCAGTTTATTAAAGGTTTGACACACGTTATCTTGGTCTTGACTTTTCTCACGTGTACTCCATTTGAACCGATGCACAGCTGCTTAACACATCTTCTGACCTTAAAGACTGTCTTCCTCATCGCAATCACTTCAGCTTGTCACTTGAGTGAACTCCAAGCTCGATCGCTGCACTAGCCGTACACCCCCTTTTTTCTGGAGAAACTGGTGCTGACAAGTCAGACGCCCTTCTTGCCAATAGTTGTACCTCAGTTCCACGTTGGACTCTTCTACCATTCTCTGCCCAACCTCACCCCTTAAAGAAGAGGAGGGGCTCCATCGGTAGGAACCCAAAAGAGCTCAGCTTTTACATCGATTGTGCCAAGGAACATTGGGTGGATGGTCAGTTTTTGTGGGGTTTTCCGAGGTGCAGACGAGCACTCTGTCAAGGCGGATAGTCCTCTGCATTAAAATCTGCTATGCACTGTTCTGATAACCAATTCGACCATGGCTAAGACTGCTATCACTGCGTTTGAACACGGAGTGTCTGTTCTTGATATCTGCCAGGCTGTGACGTGGATGTCAGTGCACATGTTCACGAAGTACTACACCCTTGATAGCCAGGTCTGATGAGTACATTTTGCTTGTTTGGTCCTGCAGGACTTTTATTCTGAGGCCCCTCCACTGACCCTCCACCTTGGGAAAGTACTGCTTTGGTGTCTATTCTAAATGTGAGGAATCTGCAGTTAGAAGTATCCATTAGTAGAACAAGTTACCTGCGATAATGCTTTTTCCGGTGGATGGTCTATCTAAATGCAGATTCCTCACCTCCCGTTCTTCGAAGTGGACTCTTTTTAACATCTAAAAAGGTCCCAAGTTAGGAATCTGTGCTCTGGTATCGAGGATTGTGTCAGGCTATGTGCGGAAAGAGTCAAGCAAGAAACTGACATCAGTGTACAGGGGTGGTGCAGGGCATTGGTAAAGGTTTTTGGATACATTCTGGGCCCTGGGGAATATTCTAAAGATGAGGAATCTGCAGTTAGAGTCAGGGGCGTAACACAGGCCCCCGCAGCCCCCGCGGTGCGGGGGGGCCCCGAGCTGCAGGGGGCCCCCTCAGCACATCCTCAAGCCCAAGAGCTCGTATTACATCCGGAGTGGGGTAGGGGCCCCTCCGTGTACGCGTACTTTCATTATGCCACTGGCTACGAGTTTATAAAAGTGAGCAAACCCTCCATGGGACATGAAGATGAAACCCATTAACAGTTTAAAGACTCGCCGTTTGTTATCCCTCACCTTACAGCGGTTATTGCAGGCGGCGCGAGGCCTTGGCCTACTGAGAGGAGATCGAGGCGGGAGGGAGGGAACTCTACAGGTGGGAGAGGGGTGCGCACAAAGCGCGGGAACGAAATGCAACCCCACAAGGTAACACATTTTTAGATAAACCATTTGAAGGCAGCGGACAACCAAGCCTATACCGTCTGCTCCTCGTACAAATCCGGCCACGAGGACTCCCGTTTTACCCCCCACTTCCCCAGTAATACTAGTGTTTGTTTCCTGGATCTCACTTAGCCATTCAGGGCCCTCCATGCCAGACGTTCTCCAGATCTCATTGGCTGTAGAAAGTACCTAGAAAGTTCAAAGGTGAAACTGCGGTTATTTCTCATGGCTGTGGATAAGAGGGCTGCAGCGTCAGGCAGGGTTGCCGTTGCTACGTATTTCACGCTGATCCTGGACAATATGCAGGGGAACAGAGCCCCCTGAGCCCTGATAATTGCTGTATATATACCCCAACAGCAGTCACATAGGGCCGCCTGCGCTGTGGGGCATTTGATGGCTGCCGCCCAATGTGAATTTAATAATGCTGAACCCGGCCCAGGGTGACTGCAGTGGACCTCGTTGGAGTCGTCCGTCACACTCACGGTAAGGTTCATTCAGCGGCCGCCAGGAAGACAGTACTCACAGGGACAGTCACCTGTTTGTGTAATTTGTGTTGGGGCAGCGCGTCAGAAAGGTATTATGTAAATGCATGTTATTTGGGTTCCATAGCTTGAGGCGTGCGTTTTGGAAAACTTTGTATTTTGAAGTCCATTAGATTGAGCCGACACTCTGTGGAGCAATGGAAATTGTGTCAGTGAGTGCACTTTGTCGAAAAACGGAAAGCTGTCTTTCTCCTGGTTTGTAAATCATGACAGATTAATTGGTGACGTAGAGACCTGTTTGCAAAGGTCGGTGTCAATTGTGGTGCGCTTTACGGCTACTATAAAGCAGCTGTTCACTTCTCCGCATGTTAGCATGTTTTCGCAATATCATTTTTTCGCCGCTTTCCTGCACACGATGTTGCTGTTTTTCGAGCATGTCTTTGTAAAAAAAAGCTTTGTTTCTAACCCCTCTGCTCATCAAGCCAAATACAGTGTTGTACAAATCACGATAAATAAGTGGTAACAACTTTAAAATATGTATGTTTCAAAGAATGAATGTATATAATATAAACTTTAGTTGTACACACTGCTAGAGATAATATGCTTTTGAACTTGAAAGGCACTCTGGGCCTTCACGAAAGTGCATTGTAGCTTATGTATAGCACAGGATATCTGTCACCCTCAGCCTGTGCCTGACAACACTAGAACTCTCCTTCAACACATGCTCTGAGTCCGGGACTCGGAGAGGCTGAGCAGGTGGTGTTTAGGACCGGCTCGCTGCTCACATTAGCCGAGCAGTGCCACTATGACCGTTCTGCATAGAGATCTCCTCACCACCAGCGTTGTGACTGGGGACAGACTGACTTGGCTAATGTACAGCAGCAGACAGAAGGTATTATTAAATTAAGGCTACCACAGTAATGTCACACTGATGAGGGTTAAATATACCTGTTGAAAGCATTTGACTGTACCAATGATACATTGCATATTCCCAAAGCTACGATCCATTTGCCAGGGCGCTAGGTTAGTTCCCTTAGATTTCAGGTGATTTGCAGCAAGTTTAAGATTTTCTTAGAGTTTCTTGTTGCTCAAATGGGTGTCATTTCTGATATTTATATATGTTTCCCTCGTCTTTACTGCTTGATTTTGCTCGCGAAAAAGTGTCACTCATAGTGGTTGAAATGTCACTCCATTACACTGACTTTATGAAAATTTCACACATAGCAATCTGAAACCTTGGCAGCTATGAAGCAGCTCTGAGACAAGAGCGCGCCAGCCACCCGCATACCAGTGAGGCCCCAAGGAGCCAACCTACCACTAAAACTTCCAGCGTCGCTCTAGTAGTAGGACGTGACGTCCCCTGCAGCGCACCGGCCAATTGTATCAAACAACCTGACTGGGCCCAGCCCAAAGTCAGGTTGTCTGAATCAGAGCTGCATGGCGCCGCAGAATAATCACATAAAGATACATTGTAGCACAGTGAGACTGCAAGCGGCGCCTTAGCTCTGCTGGGAGCCCACAACCCTATGGGAGCATTGCTCACAGGGCACTAGGCAGGGTGCTGCCACCTACCACTCACAGTGCCTTCCATAGCGCTTCACAGTGACAGCTGACATATCTGCAGAAATGCGTGACAATCCATTTCAGTGCGGTGATGCGGAGCACCACACTGAAATGAGTTAAGCGTTCGCATCACGCCTGATGCGTGATACTTGGCAGGATTGCACATTGCTAATTTTACTCGCTTCCTCAATGGCTTGTAGCATCCTTGCTACACTACTGTGTCTGGAGTCAGGGCCTCACTTCTGGTGGGTGGTTGTGGCGAGGTCTGTGTGCCCCACAGTGGATGCAAGGATGGGCTAGAATATCACTAGCAGCCCGGGCAGGATTTGGTTGGGCACCAGTTCTGGAACTTTTATCATATCTTTAGTCATTCTTCAAGCAAACCAGGAGGTGTGGTTGACTCTAAGGGTTGGGAGAGGGAGGGTTATTGATAAGATGAAGGGGCATTTTCAAAACACCATAATCCGCAACGAAGCGCCCCTGGAAGCTCTGATTCAGACATTTAGCTGGGAAGGGTAGTGCTCGTGAGTGTAACACAAGATTATCACAATAAACATCGATTTCCAGTCAGATGTTACTCTAATTCTTTATTAAACGTGAGAGTAAAAAACACACAGCTAACCTCTAGTCCATATGGTACCAGAGTTGGGACCCAACAAAGCTCAAACATAGCTCCTAGAAATGTGCTATTTGGCGCAGCATCACCTATAAAGGCCAATATAAAAATTCAGTCTTTGGTGGATGAGTTAGGTACTCGTTCTCATCTGCCTGGAAGGTGCCACCCCAGCAGATTCTAAGAGGTCCAGTGTTCCTGTACTTGCATTTAAGGGGTGTATGAATAAAAGTGCCAGTTTTACCAGGTGCAGTTCCACCCCCAGTGCAGCCACATATGGGTACACTGTTTAACCTGCTGATAGATGGTTGAAACTGTCAGAGCAGGAGGGCCAACTATCGGGGATTCACATGCATATTATACATTAGTTTCCGTTCCTGGGCCACTAACTCGTAATGTCTTTTAGCCCTGTCCAGTCCCTCGCAATTGCCTTTACTTAAAAGAAATGAAAGAAGGTGAGCTAAGATAGTGAAGTGGAAAGGCGGAGTCTGAAACCAATACCACCCCCACCACTCCCACACACAGTTCGAAATGTTTTTTTTTTTAGGGTCGAGCCTGGGCAGCGCATGCACTGCTCTGCGAGGCATGCTGTAGAGTATGGAGTTGAAGCTCTGCCCATATTTTTCATTGGCTTTAGTCAACGTCCTTCGTAAATTCTGGTTTCTGATTCGTTAATAGGCTTGTTAGTCCCTCCTTAGTACTGCCTTGTCTTAATGTGTAACCTCTCACGAGGACCGGTCCTTTTACTTCTGTTGTTACGCAGTATGTCTTATTTGGTCTGCAAGCACTATTTTCTTCAATGAGTTTCTCCTTCTGCAGGCACAACATGATTTCCTGCAACATTCAGTGCGCCATGCGTGCTTTCACTTTCCAAGCAGCCCGTACAATGGAGGCCGCTTCTTTGAGATGAAATAGGTCTTGCATTTACAAGAGTTTCAGCTATTGGCATTGCAAATGACAATGCCTTTTATTTATGTATTAATCATCAAAACAGATAAATAAGTCAATGTCATTTACAATGCCAATAGCTTAAACTCTTGCAAATGGAAGACCTTTCGCATTGCAAATGCTTGTTTTAAGTTTGGGTCATGCCACCAGTAGTCTCACGCAAAAGTGCTGACTGTCAATGAACTAGATTTATGCACATTCGGCACATATCACTGGCACCTAGCGCCATGTTGTCAGAAAAGCGCTCATCCAGCACCTTTCAAACAAACCCTTAAACACAAAGCCGCAAAGCAATTCTTAGTATTATGGAACACCTCCTGCTTCCTTCAGGGCCACTTAACTCAGGCTAGACCCTTTGCAGCAAGGGGTTCGTTTAGTTATCACTCACAAGACTTAGAACTTACCCTTATCCCAGCTAAACAACCCATTCTTTGAAGCAGAAGCTTCGCTAACCCTCATACGGTGGCTTGGGCCCCGCCACTGATGGGGGCACAACACAGGCCCCCGCAGCCCCCGCGGCACAGGGGTCCCCAAGCTCCAGGGGCCCCCTCACTTACTTCATCATGAATTGAATGGTGCACGGTGCGCAGTGCGCACGCCACCTTTAATAAATGAAATGGTGCGCAAGGCATGCATGCCTGGGCCCCCGCCGGGAGGCGGGCCTCAGAAGCTAATCTCTAATTAAATGGTGCATGCGCAGAGGCTTGCCCCGGTCTGCATGAATTAAATGGTGCACAACAACAACTGCTGCACACGCTGCAGAGCCAAGGAGAGGTGGGCAGACTCTGGGTGGGCTCCATTGCAGCAGGGCAGGTGGGCAGTGGCTGCGTTCGCTGCAGAGCCAAGGAGAGGTGGACATCCTCTGGGTGGGCTCCATTGCAGCAAGGCAGGTGGGCAGTGTCTGTGCTGGGTGCAGAGCCCCAGGGGAGGTGGGCAGTGCCTGTGCTGGGTGCAGAGCCCCAGAGGAGGTGGGCAGGGTCTGTGCTGGGTGCAGAGCCTCAGGTGAGGTGCACAGTGTCTGTGCTGGGTGCAGAGCCTCAGGGGAGGTGCGCAGTGTTTGTGCTGGGTGCAGTGCCTCAGGGAAGGTGGGCAGTGTCTGTGTTGCCTGCAGAGCCCGAGGGGAGGTGGGCAGTGTCTGTGCTGGGTGCAGAGCCCCAGGGGAGGTGGGCAGTGTCTGTGTTGCCTGCAGAGCCCCAGGGGAGGTGGTCAGTGTCTGTGTTGCCTGCAGAGCCCCAGGGGAGGTGGGCAGTGTCTGTGCTGGGTGTAGAGCCCCAGGGGAGTTGGGCAGTGTCTGTGCTGGGTGCAGAGCCCCAGGGGAGTTGGGCAGTGTCTGTGCTGGGTGCAGAGCCCCAGGGAAGGTGGGCAGTGTCTGTTCTGGGTGCAGAGCCCCAGGGGAGATGGGCTGTGTCTGTGTTGGGTGCAGAGCCCATGGGGAGGTGGGCAGTGTCTGTGTTGCCTGCAGAGCCCCAGGGGAGGTGGGTAGTACACAATACTAAGCACAGATTTTTAGCTTAGGTGTTTTTAGCCGTAATTACATCAAACACACACTTTGGAGAGACCCCCTATATTTTACATCCCACTTAAAGCCCCAGAAACAAAACCATGTCGCTGTCACCTCATGGCCTGGCACTGTGCATCATGTATGACTCATGACAACTTTCCAGATTGCCTATGTGCAGAGGCATAGTGAACCCTTCCCCACCGAACCCCGCCCCTTGCTTTAGGAACTACGGCGAAGTCCTTGATGGGTCTCTTCTGTCTGCAATTCTGCAGACAAAGCCTCAGCTCATAATTAATATGAAAAGGTGGGCAAGTGAGTAGGTGAAGGGATGGGTGGGTGGCTGGATGGATTAGTGAATGGGTGAATGGATGAATGAAAGTTTGAATAGATGAATGAAAGGTTGAATAGATGGATAATGAGAGGATGGATGGATGGATGGATGAGTGAGTGGAAGGATGGATGAGAGAAAAGGTAAATAGATGGATGTATGGGTAGATGGATGGATGAGTGAAAGGATGTATGGATGAGTGAAAGGGTGGATGATGAGTGGGTGGATGGATGAGTGAAATTATGGAGTGATGAATTGATAAGTGAAAGGGTGGATGGATGGATGAGTGAAAGGGTGGATGTAAGGATGGATGAGTGAGTGAAAGGGAGGGTAGATGGATAAAAGGATAGATAGATGAGTGAAGGAGTGAAAGGATAGATGGATGAGTGATAGGGTCAATGGCTGGATTAATGAGTGGATGAGTGGGTGGGTGGGTGGGTGGATGGGAGGGTGGAAGGAAGGATGGCTAAGTGAAAGGGTCGATGGAGAGAGAAAGGGAGGATGGATGGATGACAAAGGGTGAATGGGTGGAAGGATGAGACTGGGTGGATGTATGAGTAAGTGAAAGGGTGGCTGGATGGGTGAAAGGGTAAATGGCTGGATGGATGCGTGAATGGATGGATGGGTGGAAGAGTGGATAGATGAGTGTACAGATGGATAGGGTGAAAGGACGGATGGATGGATAATGGATGGATGAGTGAAAGGGTGGATGGCGGGAGGGATGGATGAGTGAAATGATAGATGGAAGGATACATGATGGATAGATTTGCAAATGGCTGAATATGTTTGGCTATGGATGGGCTTACTTATATACTATTGCATGACCTCCTCTGATGTGTCTGTAAAACTTACCTTTTGTTCCGAAGTTATGTCCTGAATTTTGACCTTGTTTCCTGAATTTTGACCCGTGGTAGGTGGTCGGCTGGGCCGCCGGTGGAGGGCCCCCCTCCATGTGCTTTGCAGGGGGGCCCCCTCAAGTTTCGTTACGCCACTGGTTAGAGTATCCACCCGAAAGAGCATTACCACAAGTACATGACATGTCACATGTGCATAGCTCTTCAGTGTACAGCAAGCTGAGCTTCTACAACTGAACCTCCAGTTTATGCCCAAGATACGAGGTTTACCTTACCTTGCTGTAGGCGTGGCTGCAGTGTCAGGAAACTGAGAACCGCTTATTTATCAAATCCAGGCCCCTCCCTGCTCACCCGCTGTAGAACTGTACAGACTTCCTTTGCAATTTGCCTGGAAATCATTTAATGTAAAAGGTTGTACCATCACCGAGACATTGTGCTTGTAAGTGTCTCTGTGTGTCAGTAGTGCGCGGATACCCGCACGGAACTCTGCCTGAGTGTATTTATTTACTCTGCCAATGTCAAGTTGTATCCCTAGTTACCGATGTGTAAGCATTATTTAAACACAAGGACGTCAGGTTTGTGCACACTAAATCTTTGCATTAGACACCTCACTTGACCTTTAAAATGCATGACCTTTGTTAATGGTTTCCTTCTCTTTTCGGCTGTTCGTAGATGAGGCGAATAAAAGCGGCGACGGGGACCTCTCCAGCATTTCAGCTTCAATGGATCACGGCGTGAAATGAAGGCATGTGCGCGCGGACGTCGGACACCGCATGTCCCACCCTCTTCCAGTTTAAAGGGACAGATTGCCAAGCTGCCTGTTAAATTGAGTCGTACAGTGTAAATACAGCTGTACCGATGCTCTCCTCGTTGAACACTGTGACCACCTCCTCCCCAAGCATTCTCTTACCCTGGCCAGACATGTCTTTTTCTGTTGATGTTTGTAAAACGTTTCAGGGCGCTTTCACCTTCAGGTAACCGAGGACTGGAGAGCTCAGGTCCCCTACGCTGCCTGTCCGTTTGTTAAGTCAGAAAACACAAGCCAAGTAGACACATTCCTGTGCTTTTTTTTATTTAACATGGATTTCAAGAGGCGTACATGGCAAGCACTACAAAGGGTTCAGAACTGCATCTGAAACACGCGTCCTGTTTACCTGCTGCATCTTCTGTGCTTTCGAGGAATAATGCATTTGTCTAGGTTTTTGAAGTTGTCTTCAGGATGGCCATAGCCACAGAAAGAATAACGTTTTAATGAGGTTGTGTTGCATACTGTGTTTTACCATCTGCGTGAAGGAAATCAGGTGCTCTGTGTCAGCTTTGCAATAAACCAACGCACGAAGCTCGTTCCACATGTTAGCAGCCGAAAACAGTCTGGCCAACCCACTAAATGAGGTCTCCCACACAATTTAAGAAATACGTACTCCGAGTTGATGAAAATACCCACAAAATCTGTACCTAATTCAAAGTAAAATGAGAATCCCCCATCAACTGTGTGACATAAGCTTAAAAAGTCTCTTTTGAGGTTGGAAGTTTGTCCCGGCATCAACGTTCTCTCCTTCCGGAAGCTTGTCTCGTGTGATACCAGCGGATGGCTTGCTCTGATTTCCTGCAAGCTATGACGTAATCAAGCCTGACTATGTGCCAGAACGGATCCGTTGCTATATCTTTTAAGAGCGCAGGATTACTGAATGCTGAGATACTCTCTCCTATCTGCAGGAGTTCTCACTAAAGTCAGGTGAGGCGCATCTGATGAAAAATGTGCGTTTACTAACATCGTTGCTATACCGCAGACGGGGAAACACATAGGCTTCACTTTAAAAATATAATATAAAAAAATGTCATTTTTGTGTCAATTCAAACCACATTAACAAAACCCAAGTGTGCCCATTCTCAAGCAGTAGCTCGGTCTCAGCTCTCCGGTTCATATCAGCATCTGGTATATCAGCCAGTTGTGATTAGTCCACGTGACTGTCTGCACATACAGTAGGCTAAATGGCTATTTAAGGGAGCAATAATGTGCCAAATACCAGGCATGGCTCAGTTTTTTACATTTCTCTTTGACCCTGCCAGCCTAAAAGATACCTTTGTTGACAAAATGCCCTGCTGACAAATGTTAGTGGATAGGGCTCTGTGTAAAAAAGCAGGGGTGGCTGCATGGGAATGCCAGTGTACCATCCATGGTACGCCCCTTGAGGCAAGGCAGCGCTAATGCTACTTTGCTTTACTTTACGGTTACTATCCAGTGCAAGTCAAGCTTTGCGCTGGAAAGTAAATCCCAAATAAACATTTTACACTGATTTGCATCCCTTTTGTGATACAGAATATTGGTAAATCTCCCTCCCCCTCCACCCCTAAGGTTTTGTTTGCAGTACTGAAGAATACTCAGCCAAAACAGTGGCTCCGATTTACAAATATGGTTGATCTTGAGTTCTCATCCTTAACTATGATCCACCTGAATGCTTTTCCTTAGTACCCAAGATATGACAGTAAAGAAGTGTTACCTTTTTATTTTTATTTTATAACTTCTTTAGAACAAGTGGGATTTTGTTTTTTAAAAAGAATGTTAGTTCTGCCTTCTCAGTGTCGGTACTTGATGAATTTTCATGATATATTCTTGTGTCTTTTTTGTTTCTTCCTTTTCGCATCAGCAACATTATCTCATGGGATTGAAAAGCAGAAAAGGAAGGGACCATTAAAGATGACAACGTGATTCAAATGTTGTGAGTGCTAGAAAAGTAATATTTCAGATGGGCATCCCTGTATAAACCCTGTGTCTGAGATAAGTGGCAAATCAAACTGTTGCCTGGTTGCCAGAGGTTCAGACACCGGTAAAGCTGCGAGTGCTCTGACAGCTTTCCCACGAGAGCCCGCACTGCCATGAGGAAGTGTGGCACCCATGTCTTAACTGGCTCAATGCCCTCTTTGCAAGTGCCCGTTCTGGATGCCTGTATCGTTCAGGGCAGGCTCCATTGAAGCTTCATCATTGTCCCTTTCATGTGTAGGGCTTCCAAGGAAAAAGCACTCTGCAGCAAACACCTAAAGGCAAGTGGCCGGCAGGCCATTTAGGGCCTGCCGCGTAAAACTATATCCAACATGGGGCAGTGCTTTTAACCCCAGTGTTCTCCAGGTACACTAGAAGCCAGTGGCAGATTTCCCAGAATGCGGTCCTCAGTGTAGATTAGTGAGAATGTGACTCAGATTTGTTCTGAATAGCATCCGTCCCAACCATATCTTGATAGTCTTTTTGAACGTTAGCTGTTCCTAAGGGTACATCTTGGAAGCCAAGCTGTACAGCACGCCTGTTCCTTTCCTCAGACTTATCCATGACTCTTTCAAATCAAGTACTTCAGGCGGAGCGCAGAGTATCGCAAACACATTTCATTTTATGTTATTCTGTCGTGTGATATCCAGAGTCTTCAATCCAGAGGGAAAATGCTGCAAATCTCCCGGCATTATCTCTGTCCTTTGAATTGCGTCAGGCCTCGCACGTAAACTCTTGTCCAAAGTGAACGGAAGCAGTTTACAAGCTCTGGCCGTGTTTCAGGGCTCGTCATCTGCTAAGAAACGAGGGGCTGTTGCCAGTTTAATGCCGCCTATTCTCACAATCTTGCTCTTTTTGGAGTAGTAGCAAATAGGTCATCATAATACAATAATAGTATCAGTTACAGCTTTTTATTGCTACTTTTCATGTTGTGCTATTTGGCAAATGTCAACAACCCCTAGGCAGGAAAGACATGTTTTGTTACTTAGTTTTTTCATAATTCCTTCGAGAAATGCAGAAATTGACACTCCCTCCCTTTCCACTTAAATCTAGACTGTTTCAAGTCCGTTCATACACTTTGCATTTATTCTGCACAGAGATGTGCTTAACATGAACAATATTACCATACTGTATATCATTTTTTGATTACTGGAAATAAGTTGAAGAATATAGATAATTTGTATGTATAATATTTAGAACTAATACATTTCTGCCTGTATAAATATATATATGTATAATGACAAAGTTCCTGCTAATTGGTTTGCCATTGAACTTCTTTCTTTTGAAGAAAAAGTAAACTTTTCATCTGAGAAGCATAGACAATTTGCCATTTTCTCAGGTATGATGGACCAAATGTAACAATATATATTATACAAACTACATCTTGCAAAAAAAAAAAAAAGTGTTACCTCAGTTTTCATTAGTTCTGTGGATAACACCATGTACATTAATACATTGTCAATAAATGTTATTGAAAACAATTTATCTACCTGTGTTGAACTGGTTTGAATAATTTTTTCTCTTTATTTAATGATTTCTGAACTGCAGGTAGTATGTTTGTGTTTAGATGTTCTAGTAGCACATTTTCATGTAAAGTAATGGTCTAAAGAAGGTTCACTGGTGAACAGATTTTCAAATCGTTCCATTAAAAAAATGCCTTCTTCCAGGCTAGCTCAGTTTTACCCACTGGTTTGCAAATGTAAAAAATACCTTCTTCCAGGCTAGCTCAGTTTTACCCACTGGGTTGCAAATGTAAAACTGGGTTGCTAATGTAAACAAGCATTTGCAATGCAATCGGTCTCGCCTTTGGGAACCTATATGTATTTAGCTATGTAGCACATTAGCCTGGGTGCTGAACATCTGCTGTTCTTTATAATGGCGGGAGAGTAAGCACCAAACTGCGTGACACGCCAGGTATGGGAACACATGCAGAGAACTAATGCCTTTCAGCGGGACATGGCACAGTCCAAAGCTCTGTTTTTAATATAAAATCAGGGCCTTTGGTGGTCATATCACTGAAAATACAAGATTTGAAGAAAAAAATGTGGCTACGGGTGCTCTTGGAAGACAATTTCTATGGACTGGAATCTAGAGCATGATAAAGTGATACTGGTATTTTACTGACCTCTGCTGGTCGTTTTCTATCAAGACTAATAGAGGCAGTTGAACAGAAAAAAAAAGTCCTTAAGCGGAAGCAGACAAATCCTAGGGCTGATCTCCAGAGCCCACATAGTACATACACATACAAGTATATAATAAGTACATACTAAAGTATATACAAGACGTCTCGAATGCTCGACCTAAACACACAAAGGGGAAAGAAGGAGGATGAGAAAGACTTCAGTACCGTCACAAAGGGAGACAGCGGATACCAGCAAGAGGAATAAACGAGCCAAGGGTGTCAGGTACTGGATTAAAGAGGCCTGGGGTGGTTTCAATTCTAGAGAGCCCTGGTATTCGGCCCGCCGAAATTTATTTAATAGGGCTTCCGAGCAGAGCTTTGGGCACCGGTACTCATTATTTGACAAATTAAGCACTGACGCATCTGACAAATACTTTTCCTTCGACGATGCACACAGCACTCATCCCACTGTGGCTCAGTGCTTTCCTATTCACATTCCACTCG
Source organism: Triturus cristatus (assembly GCF_964204655.1). Taxonomy (NCBI): domain Eukaryota; kingdom Metazoa; phylum Chordata; class Amphibia; order Caudata; family Salamandridae; genus Triturus; species Triturus cristatus. Next base: position 730,930,698 of record NC_140585.1, on the reverse strand, counting down.
CGGGCTCCTGCACCCCGCATGTAGAAGTGCTTCGGGCTCGTGCTCTGACCAACTTGCTCCTTTAATGGGCTGTAATGGAAGTGAAGTTCCTTGTGCGCTGCAGGGCTCAGGGTTTACTGCTCCGGTGTCCCGGTGGGAGAAACACAGAGCAGCTGAAGCACGAAGCAGGAAACGCGGAAATTACCCGAGAGCATAGCTGCCAAGGTTTTAGATTGCTATGTGTGACATTTTCATAATTTCTGTGTAATTATGAATGCCATTAGAACCACTATGAGTGACACTTTTCTCGCCAGCAAAATCAACTAATAAAAGATGAGGGAAACATAAATATCAGAAATCTGACCCATTTGAGCAAAGAGAAACTCGAAGATCTTAAAACTGCTGCAAATTCATGAAGTGTCTGAGTCATAATTACAACAAAATTATCAAAATATCATACATAGCAATCTGAAACCCTGGCAGATATGAAAGAGGGCGAGCATCACTTCACATGACATAACATTGAAGACCATGGCCATACTTCTGTTCTTGACACCGAGTCTTGTTTACTTAAATATTTCATAAAAGTGATAGGAAGTATGTGTTTTATTCTATTGCTATTTTATTGCTTCTCTTGTGCATTGCTGATCATATAATAAACTTGTGAATTTTGGTTGGCATAATGTATTGACTAGTAAGAATAAAAAGGCAGAAGCAATGCCAATTAGACAAAAATAAAAGAAAAAGGAGCATGGTAAAACAAGGAGAATAAAACAAATGACTTTTACCAGATGGTGTTTGTTGTCCAAGACGAGGCCATGCAAAAAATGAATGTGATGCGAAAAGGTTTTTGACTTGGAGTGGGATGAACTAAGTCGGTAAAGCGGTCACTGCAGGGGCCACCTTATTCATAAGCGAATGCTGTAAGCAGGAAAGTAAGATTTGTGAAGTAACTGCTAATATTAGCCTCAGATGTCACCACTAGGAAGAAAAAAAAAACGGACAGCTACAAAGCAGGTCGCACTGCTCCGCTAAGAATTAACACTAAAAGGAGCAAGGACTTGCGTTTATACTGCAGAACCACCTAACAGGGTGTGAGAGGCCCTAACACAGAGCCCAGCTGCCTTGGGGCCTATAGCGTACATTAATTAGAGTCAGCTGACTCGCGGACTCCGGCTGGCGCAGTTAGCAGTGTCATGACAGCATGATGCTGGGCAAGCCTCAGGAGAGGCTGGGAGATGCACACACAGGGGTCACAGCAGGCTGTATTATTTCAAAATGTAACACCAGTGAAGTGAGCAGTCCAGGGGTCTGGCGCACCGCAGCTACACAATTCACGTACTTTAACGAGTCAATAAACTAAGAGAACTGCATGTACTCTGTAGCAAAGAGAAACCTTTTTAGTCATGTTTTAAAACATACTTACTGCATATCTGCTATGCCGTGGGTTTTAGAGCAAGCTGCACACGGTTCACCCTGCAGCAGAGCCTCTCTTCCTCCTGCAGGGTACATCTTCTTGCCCACGCCGTGACCTGGGAAATGCCTGGGAGCCCCAAGAGATTGTCACATACAGGAGACTGGTCGGGCCAGGAGAGGTAGGGGACACGTTTGTACTCAGCAAGGAATGTTCGAGTACTTAAATCTCAGATTTTCTTTTATTAAATCCCGGATGTTTATTTTCCAGTGTAAAAAACACTTAAGCCGCTCTTTTTAACAAATGGATAAACCTTTCCTCTTGAAGCCATATCTTGATCGGAACAAGAGGACAATACTCCCTGGGGCGCACAATTGAAAATGTCTGAAATCAGTTCTTAAGTGTGTTGGATTGCTGAATTTTACTTAGCCCACATGTATGGAAATAGAGAATTTTCATATTCTGCAGCGTATATTGAAATGATGGTTCTGAGATGGACAGTTTGATTGTCTTGAAAATAAATTGCTGCAAAGTCATTTTGTTTGGAGCTCTGCCACCCTCTTGTGGGCTCTGTGGGCACTGACATTGGCGCGGCGAATAAGGGAAAGCCGGAGAGCATACATTTTCTTTCCTCTAATTGCTGAACCGCAGATATTGTCTCTTCTACAGGGTAGGTATATAATATCGTGACCCTAAAGCCCTGCGTGAAACAGATTAGAGTAATACCAACAAGCATTGGCAATGCAATAGGACTCGCATTTACACGAGACCTATTGCATTGTAAATAGCAATGCGTGCGGGTAACGAGGCATGAGAGGGGGGGCGGCGGTGAGAAGGCATCGGACTGCGGGAGGGGGGGCACAGAAAGAAAGTAGTCTGTGCTGTGAAGGGGCCAATATCCGTGGAAGGACACAAATGACTGACATGGCTGTTATGGGGAGGGACTAACAAGCTTAAAACCAATCAGAAGGCAGCATTTAGAACCTAAGCCAATGAAGAAGATGGGCCGGAGAGTGGGCGGAGCTTCCACAAAGCTTCCACCCTATAGTGTATACTGCATGCCTCGCAAAGCGATTGCAGCGCATTTGCGCTGCAACGCTAGGCGAGACCTAAAATGCCTTCTTCCAGGCTAGCTCAGTTTTACCCACTGGGTTGCAAATGTAAAAAAATGCCTTCTTCCGGGCTAGCTCAGTTTTGCCCACTGGGTAGTGAATGTAAAGTGGCAAGTTAAGAAAGGCAGTATTTTATCTGTTGGATTGTGAAATTAATTTAGCCAGTGCTCCAAAAAACGTAAAATACATTTAAATCACTCTCTTGCGTGAGCTAACTGTTTAAGTTACAAAAGCCAACCATTATTTAGATCAAATCAAAGGGATGTGCCCACGTTGAATACATAAATACTTCATTTTAAAATTACTAACTTTCTTGGAACATTGATAAGCAGCTCGTTCCTGTGGCTTCCCTGGTTTGAGTTGTGTTCCTAACTCAGCCACAAAACCAACCCGATTTTGCACAACATGCACTTGTTTTGGAATGGTTATTGCTATTCTACGATGCTTTTAATTTTCTAATTCTAGAAAAGTATTGACACTGGTATGCTTTATCTGCTTAGAAATTGGGTTAAAAATGGTATCATGGACTTTGCTTTTATTCTGTAGGTAAACTACTGATGAAATACAAAAATACCGTGCAATAGAGTCTTAGCCTGTCGTAGCAGACACCACAAAATGTGTATTAATCAAACATGGGCATGGTAAGAGGTGGTTATTTTTCGTTGAGTGCACAGGAGGGCCCGAACCCCAAGATAGGCGGGCCTTTGTAGGAGTCCAGAATCTGCATTTAGCGAGTAGTCAGATTTGCATGTAGAGTAGTATTATCAAGGAATTGCCTTGTACCATTCTCTGTTTAATGCAGCATTCTTTCTTACATAAGTGCAATAGTTCTCAGGGTTGATAGCTCCCACAACTCTATCATTGAATTCCAGGATACCATGTTATATATCCAAAGTTGGATGGATCTTAATCATCTTAAACTGAATCCTGGTAAGACAGAGTTAGTTCTTACTGGTGACAGCCATAAGCACTGGGGCCCCCACTACTGGCCCTCAGAGCTTGGCTCTCCTCCCGCCCCGTCAGCCAAAACTTTAGGAGTATTTCTGGACAGCGACCTCTCCCTGAAAACTCAGGTTGGAGCTGTGGTATCTAAGTGCTTTTTTCAAATGCGCAAAATCAGGAAAATTCACCATTTCCTCACTCATGACGCCTTGAACCAGGCCATGATTTCTACAGTTCTATCCCATCTAGATTACTCCAATTCTGTATACTTGGGCATGCCTCACTACTTGCTTAAGCGCCTACAGATAGTCCTGAACCAGGCAGCACGACTGATCTATCGTCAACCTAAATGGCACACCGCTACCCCGCTGTTGAGGAAACTACATTGGCTTCCAATATCACAGCGCTGTGCTTTCAAGACGGGTTGCCTCATTTTTAAATCCCTGCATGGCACCAGTCCTGAGTTCATTAATAGCATGATACTCAGGCACACTCCCACACGCGATTTAAGGTCCGCTCGTCTCTCACTTCTTGCTATCCCGGGTTTCAAACGGGTACGCCAAGGAGGTCGCAGATTTGCCACTCTTGCCCCCAAATTGTGGAATTCCTTTCCGCTCCAAATTCGATCATGCACCGACCTTCTCCAATTCAGGAAATCTTTGAAAACATGGCTATTCATACAGGGTTAGCTTCTGTCTTTTCTGTCAACCTTTTGAGCCTTAGCGCCATGAAGCCAATCAGCGTACGTGCGCTCTATAAATCCCTACTAACAATAGTAAATAGGTGGTAAATGCTTGAAATCATGTGTGCATGCGCTATTGTAAACATTAGCCATTAGTTATAGGTTACAATTGACAAAATGTTTTCATACAGAAAGTAAGCGGAGCAGCCTACCCAGGGCTCAGCATTAAATCAACCTGCAGAACAAATTCTAGAGAATTCTTTGCAAAAATAACAGATCATAAACATGTCATTTAGTTGGGTGTTAAAGTGCTCCCGACAGCACATTCTTCTACATAACGCACTCCTCACACAGCTCCAACAACTTACATTGACCTAGAAAGATATCAACGGAGCCACAGTAGTACTCAATCATACCATCAACATATACCATCATTCCGCAGTAAAGGTCCACCCAGAACAATCCCACTATGCTAATCCAGTGCTTCCAGTTAATTCACCAATTTATAAATCTGTTAGTCTTTGGGCAAACCGAATAACCCATTTAGCCTCTAAGCATCAGGCAAAATCTCTAGCCACACTAACAATCCACTAACACTTCTAATTATCAACCATCAAATATCCCAACACTGCTTGCACCATCTCACAACATCAGACCAGTTATCAGTGATATGTCGGTACCTAACCTGATTGATACTATGATACCATGCCAGCAGATCTATCTCATTCTAACGAAACAAAAAAAAGTGACTTACCATTTAATTAAAAAATATATACTAATAATTACATCCCCATTAATGAAATTAGATATTGACTGAACACCAAATTCAGATAAGTAGAGGAGGTGAATGAGTGGCCAGAAAGGGATTTTGCAGTGAAAACGAACCTATGAAAAAAAAAAAAAGCTTGATGTTGCTTTATTTGCTTGTGGTGCTATGTAGTACTACAAAAAGGATGAAGTGGTTATCTCACTGACCTTTCACACAAGGCAACTTGTTGCACTGCATTGTGTGAAAGGGAGAGAGTGAAATGCTCCATATCTACAAAGTTATTTCACGCTTTTGCTCTCTCATTTTGCTGGTGCACTTCAGGCAGCCAAGCGCCATTGCAGGCACCCGTGCAAAGGTACCTGAGTTACGGGCAGGATCCTTAGAGACATATCCTTTTGGGTGTGCTGCAGAATGCTGCACACATGGAAAAGGAAGTAATCAGGAGTAAAGAAGATATTTTCCTCATTACGTCTCTGTTGGGTACGCACACTTTTTAAATTTTTTTAAATTAAATCTGGATTTGCATCAAAATACATAGGTGGATGCACAGGAACGCATTTGCTCCACCCATGTAACGCCTACCAGACGCAAAGTAACGCAAGGCAGTGCTATGTATTAAATGAACCACACAAATCGACTTTGTGTGGCTTAGTTACTGCTAAAATGGCGCAACCCGACACAGAAGTTTAGTAAACCTGGGCCTCAGTTCAACACTCACTCAAATGTAATACACTATCTCCTCCTCTCGTTTGTTCGTTGTCTTTGAACAATACTGCATTGCCTCTTTGTTGTGTGTGGCTGTCTCTTTCAGATCCACACTTGTATAGTTACAAGAGTGAACTATAAAAGTTGCGGAAATGTGAGGGTTATTACTAGTTGTAATATTTGAAACAATATTATGAATCTACCAATGCCTTTCACACCACTGGTAGGACTATACCCACAGTGCTTGCCTGGTCTAGACAATTGTGATTTCACTGGTGCAGTCACAGATCAACCTGTAGCAGGGAGTATGGACCTGAAATCTGATGTCAGACCCTGCTCAAAGGGCCCAAGGCAGGCTAGACTTCAATCGTGGTGGTTGAGGTAATTTGCCAATGAGCCCATCCTACTATGGGCCTGCAAACTAGGCCAAATAGAACATTTCCACATTTGACTAATGGTAGGCAGGCAAGCAGTCAAAGGATTCTCAGGGAGGTAGTATGGGGGGAGCGTGCAAGATCTCCAAGCTTTACAGTCAACCAACAGACACAATAGCAAATTGTCGAGTCCAGTGCTTACCTTATGAATTAAAAGAAAGTACTTTAAACACACAACATAACACTACAGGGTTCAACATTTCCGCTGCATGGAACACTATGTTGTGTGTGTTACAGGGGTTGTCGACACCAGACGACCAGACGAATGTCCCAACTCTGGATGCATAGAGCATTATATGTGTGTAAATCTACGGCCCAAGCTCTGAATTGTTGTGCGGACAATGTCCCTCGTACCCCACACTGGACGGTCATTTCTCCTAGCAATCAGGCTGTGCACCCATAGGATAGTCGATGGGGATCTGCCTCTTTGTCAGCCGGCATCTGTATTCCCTCCCATACCTCTTTGCGGCCCCTGTTTCCCTTCCCACCCCCCTTCTCGATAGTTCCTCCCGCGTTAGGGGTTGTTTGTTATGAATTTGTTTGACTTACTGAACAGATTACTGTGATATGGCGGAGTTGTACCATAACGTGATTGTGCATCAATTTTGACAGAGGGAGGAGTCATATGACAGGTGGGAAATGCCCTATGTCAATACCAGTCATGCAAAAATGGATGTATGTATCTATGCCGTTGTACAGATGATTTGCGATTCAGACTTGTTACTCACCTACTGGCTCTGTATGATGTTATCAATGATGGTGTACCGTTGTTCACAACAAGAAAATCTTTATTACACAGATCAAACAAAAAAAATAACACTACAGGGTTCAATAGGAGGAATCTGACACATATCTGTAATCCTTTTTGCAATCTTCCTTAAGGCACTACACCCTTCGTTATACTCCCACCCTGATGGAGTTCTCCAGCACCTGTAATCCCTTTCACATAATTCGGGAAAAGGCTCAAATTAGGAACAGATGCAGTACTCTCATATCCTCTTTAAAGCATAGTTATGCCCAGTAGTTCAGTTTGCATTCATCTCCTTGTGATTAATTCTCAATTGTAATTCTCACAGTTTTTAAGCCTTGCGGTTATGTATGTGCTCTTCTTAAGGTTTGGGATGGCGTGGGATGGTCCTGCTCCTCCAGCTACCGCCTTGTTTGGAACTTAGCGACTTGACGATCTCAGCATGGTTGCTCCCATAGTATCTCTCATCTTCGGTAGTTGCAGCCCCCCAGATCAATTGCTGCCTGGATATTAATATGACAAGTACATATTCTGAGCTGATGTTTATCTTGTGGAGATCTTCCACAGTTACGGCCTCCAGTCTAGGGCTTCCACCTCAGCACTAATGGAGCATTCTGACTCAAATTGACAGCCCCTGTCTCTTAGTCACAGCAGACTGCTATCACTACGATTCTTGATATTTGCAGAAGTCTTGATGTGGTTCACAACCAGAACCGTTCAGAAAGACCAGGGGTCGCTCCTGGCTTCACGCCATTGCAGTTGCCCTCTCTGGCTATTCACCACACCAAGAACACAATCGGCTTCTCCTCTTGCACTCTTCCCAACAGCCAGGCACACCTACTGACACAGGGAAGAACCTCAGCTCTTCCAGTTAAAAGTGCAGACTTCAAGTGAAATTCCCTCACCACCAAACTCTGGCTGTCATGCAGACACTAGCCCTGGTCACACAGCATTCCTATGAGTAGTCAGGATTTCCAAATAGGGGATGGGAATACGTTGAACAAGGTTTCAGAACCGGTTTTGGTTAGTTCTCTTTCAAATGTCTTTTCTGGCTGTTCCTCAGACACAGCCTTTATGCTGGTTATTGTTCTCACTGCAGATAGTGATTCTGGCTCCAAGCAGGAGTATCCAACACAATACATCAAAGACGTGTGAGATCTCAGCACCTAGCTATCATCAGCCTCACTAAAAAAGTAATCCAAGACAGACATAGGGACTCACCCTGCCCAGAAAATGTCTCATCTTTAACAAGAGAAACATCCGTCCCATCCATCACCACTACTATATACCAAATGGCAGTGGTCAAGAAATAATAATCTGCAGTCTTTTGCTAAAATAAAAAGTTCCTCACACAATTGCCTTGGTCTCCACCTTCCAGTCACAGGAATGTAGTGAATACACTTTGTAGCAAAGTGCCTCTTTTGACATGGTTAACCCCCACTTCATGCCTGGATCATGATGTGATTTCGACCGAAAGTGCACTGGGTCCCTGCTAACCAGGTTACCAGTGCCAGAGCTCTTTCCCAAAACTGTACCCCAACTGGCACAATTTTAGCCACTATATAAGTCCCTAGTAAATGGTACTCATGATGCCTAGGGCCTTGATACTGAAGAGCATGCTCTAGAGCTGCAGCACAAATTGTGGCACCCTAGGGACCCCTCACCAAGATCATGCAAACTGCCATTGCAGGCTGCGTGTCTTGGTTCAGGCAAAACTGAAGTCAACATGGCACACATCCCTGTGTGCTATGCCCACAGACACTGCATGAGATATATGTAAGTCACCCTTACCCCGGCAGCCCTTTGGCAGGGTGCACTGTATCCGATTTTGGACATATCTGCATGAGCAGGTATAACCCGCAATATCATAGCCTATTATTGCATATTGTAAGAGTGCAAGGAAGCCATAGAGAGCACATGGGCTGGACACTTGTCATTACGAGTTCCCCAGCTCCATGATGGCTTCACTGTAACTTAAGATGTTTGGTACCAAGCATGTTATCTTGATAAATCCTCATTGATAGCAGTGTGGATTTATTAATAAATGCACACAGAGCGCCCCTTAGTGGTGTCCCCTGAAACCTACCAAACACTGGTGTTCTCTGATTACTCTTAGCTAGTTTGCCACCACCAGACATGTTTCTGACCTCATGGGATGAGAGCCTTCACTCTCAGAGGCCAGGAACAATGCCAGCTCTGAGCGGAGGTGTTTCACACCTCCTCTAGGCCGGAACGGCATCCAACGCAAGAAGCTTCAATGCAACCTAGGTGTCTCCAGCTAGTGGAGAATGCCAACACCCCTGGCCTGGTCCCCTTTTGATTGGAGGAAAGGCAGGAACATTTATAGATGAGGAGGTGGGCCCACATTCAGCCAGCACTAGCCCTAGGGTGAGGCAGGTGATGTGGACCCCACTTTTCAGATTCATCCATCTTTTGTTTGATGGAATTAGCCAATTAGAGTCAAGGTTGTGCTCAATCCTGCAAAGGATGTGGTCACATAGAGGGTGTTGACACCCTAAAGGTAGATAGCCCATTGGCTTCTACCTGTCTCCCCCGGTGGCACCCTTGGACCCTGAATTTTAGATTCGATGGACCTAAGAAGAAAACAGACAAAGCAGAGCTGCTGACCCGAGAGCGGAGTACCTGCTGCAGAATTTTGGCACAAGACCTGCCTACTGCTTCAAAGGACTGGCCCCCCCTTCTTCGTAGCATGCCAGCTATCAACAACCTCGGCACCCTGCCGCCCAGCCGAGTCCGGGACATTCCTCACAAACCACTGGCAGAATATTAACCCTGGCCTGCAGCTATCCCAAAGGTGAACCCCTACTAGCGACTGTATGATTTTATATTTCCTTATTTTTCTCCATAGACTTTCATTGTGCATACTTGCGCACAACAGTGAGTTATTTTAAGAACTTTGAAAATTCATGAATAAAAAAGTACTTGTGAACAAAGTTCTTGATCTTAAAAATTATATAAAAATCAGTGTTATTTTTGCAAATTGGTCTCAGATTTATTCTTGATTGTGTATCATTTATTGCCTCCATGAGTACAACAAATGCATAGCACTGCCCTCTGATAAGGCTAACTGCTTGCCCACACTACCCCAAATACTGTGTTAGTATTATCTACTATTATCTCTGTATACCACGGTTACTCCTAGTACGGCCCGCGGGCCGCCAGCGGCCCGGCAAGCCTTCCTTGGTGGCCCGCGGACCTTACAGACATCCTACCGGTGTTTAAAAATAAAAAAAAAAGTGTTGGCAAACACTGCCGGGTGCAGCAGCCCGGACTCTGAGACTCTGCTCTGTGGGGGCTGGGGGATTCCAGTGATTGTCAAAGTGGAGATGCAGGGGCCTAAGAGGTGAAATGCCACAAAGCTTATTAGCATGTAAATGGTCTTTTAAAGACCTGTAAAGTACTGGGGTGCGGCTGTGTGTGCGCGCTGGGAAGCTGACTGAGCCGGGGCTGAAGACTGACACACACACTGACACACACACGCGGTGAGATGACAGAGGGTGACGGAGGGAGGGAGAGGGAAACAGAGGGAGAGGGAGGGAAACAGAGGGTGACGGAGAGAGGGAGACAGAGAGGCACAGTCTGAGGGAGACAGAGAGGCGCAGTCTGGGGGAGACAGAGGGAGGGAAGACAGTGGGAGAGGAAGGGAGACAGAGAGAGGGAGGCAGGGGGAGACAGAGGGAGGGAGGGAGATGGAGGGTGACAGAGGGAGAGAGACAGAGGGAGAGAGACAGAGGCAAAGAGACAGAGGGAGAGAGACAGAGGGAGAGAGACAGGGAGAGATAAAGGGTGGGAGGCAGAGAGAGAGACGGAGGGAGGGAGGGAGGGAGGGAGGCAGAGGGAGGGGGAGGGAGAGGGAGGGAGACAGAGGGAGAGAGACAGAGGGAGACGGAGGGTGACAGAGGGAGGGAGGGAGACGGAGGGAGAGGGAGACGGAGAGAGACAGAGGGAGAAGGAAGGAGACACAGGGAGGGAGAGAGACAGGGAGAGATAGAGGGAAGGAGACAGATAGAGAGACAGAGGGAGGGAGAGGGAGAGAGACAGAGGGAGAGGGAGGGAGAGAGACAGAGGGAGAGGGAGGGAGACAGGGAGGGAGATGGAGGGTGACTGAGGGAGGGAGGGAGGGAGACAGAGGGAGAGAGACAGAGGGAGTCAGAGGGAGGGAGAGAGACAGGGAGAGATAGAGAGAAGGAGACAGGGAGAGATAGAGGGAAGGAGACAGAGAGACGGAGGGAAGGAGACAGAGAGACGGAGGGAGGGAGACGGAGGGAGGGAGACGGAGGGAGAGGGAGGGAGGGAGAGGGAGGGAGACGGGGAGGGAGACGGAGGGTGAGGGAGGGAGGGAGACAGAGGGAGACAGAGGGAGGGAGACAGGGAGGGAGGGAGATGGAGGGAGACGGAAGGAGGGAGAGGGAGGGAGGGAGACGGAGGGAGACAGAGGGAGACGGAGGGAGAGAGACAGAGGGAGACAGAGGGGGAGACAGAGAGGGAGGAGGGAGACAGAGAGGGAGGAAGGAGACAGTGAGAGGAGGGAGACAGAGGGAGGAGGGAGACCGAGAGAGAGAGACAGGGGGGTGAGAGCCAGAGTGAGGGGGAGGGAGGGAGGAGGAGAGAGGGAGGGAGAGGGAGGGGGAGAGAGGGGGGGAGAGGGAGGGGGAGAGAGGGGGGGAGAGAGAGGGTGGGAGAGAGGGAGGGAGAGGGGGAGGAAGAGGGAGGGGGACGGAGAGGGGAGGGAGGGGGAGATGGAGAGAGAGTGATGTGTGTATGCCGGGACTGGTGGCTCAGTGGACGAAGGCGTCTGCTGCAGGGACCGGTGTTCAACTTCATGGTAACAATTTATTTTTGCTTTAGCCCCGCCCCTCCCCCTCTGACCCCGCCCCCACTGGTGCGGCCCTCGGCCACAAACCACACTGTAAATTTGGCCCCCAAGAGAAAGTTTGTGAGTACCCATGCTGTATACCAATCTGGGTCTCACTGCATTCTCTGCACAATGTACTAAAACTAAGTACAATATATAGAGAGCGATCTTCCTACACACTTCATCTGTCTGGTGATCCTGTATCCACCCTCTATTTTGTGTCATGCTTAACGAAGGGCCATCTAAAATGGGTCCCACTGCTCACAGTACTCAGACTATCACCCTACACAGACCTTCTACATACATGTGTTTACCACTCATGGTACATACGTGCCAAGAATCTGGAGTTCACATAACAGTGGAACTGTAAATAAGAGGGGTCAGTAAACTACCTTCTTCCTGACACTGAGAAGGAGGCTTGGCCACACTAATGATTTACAAAGATCTCCATAGGCTGCCAGCACCACTTTGTGATTCAGCCAGTGCATGAACCCTAGGCCTGTCCTTGCTATGAGGGCACACTTTGTGTGCACCACCAGGAAATAGAACAGGTTCTGGACCTCACACTTCCAGGGACAGCCCTAGCTCTCTGCCTACATGCTAGTTTAGTGTGATGCCAGGACCATATAAAAGTTCAGGATACTAGTTTCATAAGCAACGGAGCACACAGAGCATTGGGTACAAGCCTGCTCACCATTTAGGGGGCATTTCCATCTCAACATGAAGCAATTCTGCCTTTGGATTTTCATGTACCTTGGCATGTCCCTTATGTTTATAGCTAGAGCCTCACCCTCAAAATTCCTTAAGGAAATGAGGTATCCAATGTGCAGTCCCTCTGATTGAGCAGGAAGAGCCAGTCTATACATGTTGCTTTCTCAGGCAGAGTTCTGAGAACAAACCTACAATGGGATGCAGAATACATTTAAACATCAGGCCTTTCAAATATACGTAACCTGGACAGGTAGGCTCCCCATTAGACATTAAGGCTTGGTCACTGACCGCACTCATAAAGGTTAGATAGAAGGGCACAACATATTTACATGGTTAGAAGACAATCTCCGACAGTAAACCAATAGTACACAGCCTGAATTCACACAAGTCCTCTACCTAACCAGAAAATAATGGAAGGAGACCTGGGACAAAAACAGCAGCAATAGATCAAATGGACTGTCCTGCAACAGGGAGGGTTCACAGTGTGCGATCCAGGACTGAGATAATGATAAAACGGCATCCAAACAACACGTACTGACACAACAGGCACACCTCATTTCCATGTTGGCAGTAAGTCCCACGATCAGACTAGACTGGAAACTTATGTGAGAAACTCAACCACAAGATACCAGACAGAGGGACATGGAGCATGTCTAAAACAAGAGCTTAAGACAGCAAAATCACACCAGACATACAAGCGCACATAAAAAGCATGTGATTTAAGTATGCAAGACCTAATCTACAATACAGCTGCCCTTCTGTGTGAGGCAACCCATCAAGAGGCATATGAATTCAGTCAGAGCTAATGGGTAATTTAAAACTGGATTTTGTGCCTCACTCTGAAGTATAATATATGCATTACCTGAATGAATGCCGTATCTACATAAAACCAGTATAAAACAAACAATGCAGACCGGATCAGTGATATCCAAGTGATCTACTGTTCGGAAGTTACGACTTACCGACTCTTCTTACTTTCATTCTATTCAAATTGCTATCTGTCAATTTACAAATCTGAATAAAACCATAATCATTATTTTCTCGCATACAATTGAAAGAGTGCTAAGTGGTGGCTGAAAATGGTGGATAATGCTCATTATAAAAGTGGCACAAATGTGTCGCATAGAAAAGTGCATTAACTTTATAAAACCTTCATATAGAATACTTCATTTAGTCTAGATTAGGGAGAACCTTGTGCTTAACCTCAAAAGTTACACTCACTCATCTAATTTCATTCAATCCCAATTTTCAAATACATGAATGATAACTATGTCCAAAATGAAGAACTACTTGATCACTGTGAAGAACAAAGAGTAAAGATGTTCTGTCTTAGTAAGTCTCAACACGCTACCCACTAAAGTGTACTAGAGAAGAAGAAAAAATGGCTCTCTAGTGCTGCCAGGAGAGGCCATAAGGCTCAATCTTCAATTCTGCCTCTGGACTTGATAACAGCAGAGTGAATTAGACACTAACCGGGGCAATTATGTCAGTTTGTGTTTTTTTTGCGCCCCACAGTGATCTGTGCTGAGAGAGCAAAGACAGTGGCAAATGCAGCAAATAAAATGCTTGCATATTTTGCAGTCTTATTAATCACAGCACTAACTAAGGGGAGACGGATTGGTGCTAAGGAATCTGTGGGAAGATTATGTATCCACCTGAAATATCACCAATGGTAAGTAACAACAACTTCTGATGAACACATCTTCCAGCAGATTCCTCACTCAGCCCCAAAGCAATACCTCACTTGGAGGTAGGGTGGAGCAGTGCCAATTTAACCAAGGATCATCATGCAACACAGTTCAGACAAAGTACCCACTGCTGCATGCCTGAGACATGAGGCAGTAGTGCTGGGCAAAACTATGCAAAGATTACCATGTAGACTTGAGGGTGATGTCAGCACCGAGACGCCTTTCGAAAGTGCTGTGGAGGAAACTATGCTTCTAACGGAGTGGCCATGAATCATTCCAGACTTGGCCATGTCATAACAGATCTTACTGTTGAGAATAGCCTAGTAAGAAATAATGTATTTGTTCACAAACTTGCCCTGCTTCATTTCGGCAAAGACCTGATCATCCACTTTGTTCTCATGAGTGCAGTCTATGCACTAAGACGCTGGTTGTCTGGGGTCCAAGTAATGAAGTTGTACAATTCTCTGGATATGCAGAAGGGAAGAAAGATGGAATGGTAACGGACTGAGCGATATGAAATATAGAAACCACCTTGGGTAATAAGAAGTCAGGTGAAACCAACTGATCCAGGTAGAAAACTGGAAAAGATGGATAAACAGATAAGTTCTGAAGGTCTCCGACCCTATGTGCCAAAGTCATTGTCAATAGCATAACTGTCTTCAGAGTAAGAAGTTGAACTAGGCAACTGTGCATCTCCACACACCAGAATGCCACCAAGCAAGTCAAAACAAGATTTAAATCCCATCGAAATATGGTAAACTGAGTGAGAGGAAAGAACTAGAGCAAACTTTTCAGAAAACATGCCGACAAGACTTAAGAGTTTGATGCCATCTAAATTGCACCACTGGATAAGCTTAAACCGGCATAGATGGATTTGGTGCCAGTCTTCCTGGCTGCCAACATGACGTGTGACTTCATCATGTAGACCAAACGACTTTCACCGCTCATTCTCCACACATGCAGACAAAGCATTTGGGTAATGAGGTGGAGGATCTGACCATTCAACTGCAGTAGCAGGTCCGCTCTGCACGAGAGGAAGGGCCAGCCGACTGTCAACAGATCTGTGTTCTATATTCTCTGAGCCCAGTCTAGTGCGATCAGAATCAACTGTGCTTGATCCTCCCAAACCTTCCTCAGTACTCTTTACAAATGTGGAATCAGCGGAAAAGCATACAGCAAGCCCTGATGCCTGTGTAAGATGAAGGCATCCCCAGAGAAATATTCAGAGGGATTCAGAGGGATGTGTATGGCACAAAACCGAGAATACTGCCATTATGGTCCTTGGTGAAAAAATCCACAAGTGGTATCTCCAATATGGAAACAATCACCTCCCTCATTTCGGGATGCAGCTCCCACTCATAGTCCTTCAGTGAAAGGCAACTGAAAGCATCTGCCCCACATTGAGGGAACCTGCTAGGTGAGCTGTTACCAAGAAAATTCCCCATTGCTGACAAAATCTAGATGGCTGGGTAGCCTTACCATGTAATATCACAACTGCCCACAGATATGTTCCTTGGATTCACAGTAATAAATCCTTAGCTCAGGCCTGGTAGAGTGGCAAAGAGCAGCCAGGCTTTACTAGAGGAACATATGCTAAGCATTTCAGCGTACCAAAACTGAAATGGCTCAAGAGAAATCCGACACCAATTTATAAAAATAGAGTGTATATTTATCCCAACTTAGACACCAAAACAAATGGAATAGCATACATATAACAGGAGTTATAGATGTTTGAAGCAATAATAAATCATTGCAGTAATATACATGGACAAAATAACATTGCGGTCAATGGCAAAAACCACTAGTGACAATCGATAACTTGCAGCTCGAGTTAAGTGGATCCCTTACAGGGTTAAAGTCATGCGGGCCCCAGGACCAGGCAACAGCAGTCAGATACATTTTATAGAGCTGTTCTTGGTACTGATTGGATACCGCAGGTCGTGCTGTTTTTGTCTGAAAGTGACTATTAGCTATGGATTAGAATTACCCCCAGGCGTCAGACTGGATCTGGAGAATATTTTCTTTAGCAGTACCCCTGCGCGTCAGTAGGTGGCGTTTCGACTTAGTGTTCGTCGTTGGCGTTGTGATCACCAGAATGACGTTGCAGTATCTACTTAGACGACCGCTCCTGCGCACTGACATCAGTTCTTTCTTTTTCCACGCCTGCCACTGCAGATCCGGAGAGAGCAGTACCTTTAGTAATTTTCTTTACTAGAGTTTTTTAAAACTTTTTTTTCCGATTCATTCGACTCCGGGTGCACGGAGGGATGTCACATCGATGGCCCGGCTTCAAACCTTGTGACTCCTGTCACAAATTGATGTCGGTTACGGACCCTCATCTCGGGTGCCTCTGGTGTCTGGAGTGCGACCACGAGCTGTAGTCGTGCTCCGACTATCAGGCCATGAACCCAAAGTCTTTGCGGGAGAGGTCCCGAATGCTTCTCGAGGCCCGGCAGTCAGCTCCACCCCGCTCAAGGTCCTGGTCGAGAGGGAGGTCGCAGGACCGGTCGCAGAGTCACCACCATCACTCCACTTCGAAGTCTTCGGGTAAATCGAAGCACAAGAAGAAGGTGAAGAAGCACCGTCGCTCTTCGCCTTCTCCCTGTCCGTCAGCCGACGTGGGGTGCGGAAGGTTGTCATTCCTTCGGCTCCGCCCGGTGAGTCTGTTGGGTCGGCTCCGAGCTTCCCACCCTTCCCGGGGAGCCGGAACGACCCCTGCCCCACTTTGTGCTTTTTATGAAGCCCACCACTCCATCTTTGGGCAGCCCGACTCTGCCACAGCGCATTCGGGGCCTGTGGACTCGGCTGAGGGTTCTAGGCCTTCAATGCCAGTCGCTCCGGCTCCGCAGGGCACCTAGGGATCCAGGCCTGCATCCGGATTGGCACAGGTCGACCTTACAACACCTCCTCCAGCACCCATTCCATTGAGGACACCACTGCCCCCTCTGACGCTGGTCGTGTCCCCAGCCGGCGTTGACCCTGGCCTACCCCTTGACATGGACATGGAGCCGGACCAGCGTTGTCCGACGCCGGTACTGGCACCAACTGGTGCTTTTGTACCTCTGTTCTATCCTGGCATTCCTTATTGCCTTGAGTGGCAGCCAGAAGAGGGTGAGGAGGATTGGGAGGGGTCTATTGACCGTCTGGCAGACCATCTTAAAGAGCCAGACTGGAGAGAGGAACTGGGTGAGGCCAGTGGTCTGGTTACATCCCTAGACCTTGGTATGCTTTCTCCCCCTACCGTGGCTACTGAGGAGGGAGCCTCCTACGCTGTGGTGTTGCTTAGGGTGGCTGAAGCCTTGGGCCTTGAGCTACCTATGGTGGCAGTCAGGACTAACCTCCTGACTGAGGTGCTTCAACCAGCAGCAGCCTCTTTGGAGCCCCTGCTGCCGTTCGATGAGGCCCTCACTGACATCCCTCTGGGCACTTGGTCCAAGCCCAGCACAGGGCCTCCTGTGGATAGGATGATTACCGCACACCTCACCCGGCCTCGGGCGATCCCATTTTTCTTTCGCAACATCCTACCCCTGAGAGCTTGGTGGTCCAAGCCTCAATGTCCAAAGGCGCGATCCCTACTGCTCCTCCAGATAGGGTATCCAAGAAGCTGGATCATCTTGGGAACAAGATGTTTTCTTCTGCCAGCTTAGGACTGCGATTGGTGAACACCCACTCTGTGTGGGACACAGTTGCGCAGGTGCTGCCACAGTGCCCGAAGAGGCCCGGGCCATACTCTCACATGTGGTCGAAGAAGGGCGGGATCCAGCAAAGTTCGCCATTCGCTGTGGGCTGGACACCGCCGACTCGCTAGTCAGGACGATTTCAACGTCAGTAGCCCTGAGTCACATTCATTATCTTTCTATTGTGAGGGTGACATACTTACGGGTGAGGTGCACCTTCATTAGACGTGAAGACATTTCTTCATTTGGGGTCATTTTTATTGATTATTTTTTGTTGCAGCTTGCAAATGGGTAAGGTGGGCTCAGGCAGTAGGTGGGCTTGCACTTAAGGTGCAGGCTTATCTAGCGTATATCATATGGCCAATAATTTATGATTGTGTTTCTATTACTCTACCTTTCTTTATCGGTTGGTCTCATGTATTCTAATTATCATTATGCCGCTTCCAATTGTGTACGGTTTTGTGACTTTATTTACTCACTGGCGGCCTTATCTACCTGGTGGGATTCTCAATACACCTAGTGTATCCATTCCGTAACTGTACCAACAACGATAGCAGATTGTGTTTTTTCTCAGCATCATACGACTGAGCCTCATGAGGTTTTATGCTCTTTGACTTATTGAGCACTGTAGCAGCTTGTATTATTGAAAATCTCTGCGGGGGTTTCAGACCTGGCCTTTTCTCCTGACTTATCTGTTTTTCTTGTTTCTTTGGGCCCACTATGTAAAATTTGGGCTTCGCCATGGATCGTTCCATCTCCTTCGCAATGGCATTTTCACACTCCTGTTTTCTTCCACATACAGGCATTCTCTACAGGCTATCAAACCAGCAGCCTAAACTTGAGGCCTTGGTATTTGAAAATTCACAAGCTTTGGTTTTGATGATTGGCGTACACATCTCCAACACAGGTGCTATACCCCTCATTTGAAGATGTTTGTGATCTGTTGGGATATGCTATTTGACATTTATTCTAAATAGGTATGTCAGATTAGTAATGATAACTCCTCACCTCACCTTTGCTTGATCACCATGCGAGGTTTAGGTTACTCACCCTCCCTATTTTGTTGTGTCCTTCCTCCTTTCTTTTGTCCCTTGATTTTTGTTTATTTATTTGCCGTATTTAGCCACAGTACAGTGGGTTATGCGTAACATAGGTATTATGTGGTCCCCAGCAGTTGCGCTCATGTGCTTCTTATGTTTTATGAGTATTCTAAGCAGTAGTTTGCTTTAAATATTTGGCTGTTCGTCTAATGCGTTCCAGTCCTTTTTCACTTACCACTGATTACAGCTTGTAGTGGGTTTGTTCTAGTCAGACGGGTCAATCCTTCAACACACTCTCCCCTTGCCAACTGGTCTTGCACCCCCTCCCCCTCTTGTTTTCCTCTTGCTTCCTTCGGCTATGAAGCCTCTGAAAGTATGGGTTTTTACTGTTACACTTTTCTTGTGCCGGTCACGTTTGCTAATGTGTGTTTTTAAAACTTGTCCTTGATATCTGTTGTATGTGCAATGTTATTTTGTGATTGGACATGTAAATTCCTTGTGAATTGTGTATTTTATGTGTATATGTGTCTACCATTTGTATATATTTATGTATTCATATATGTGTTATTCACAGCAGTGCCGAAGTTCAAGTTACAACTGAACGAAACGCGTTGGCTGGATGATGCAATGAACTTGAGTTAACTTAATAAAACAGATGACAAAAAAGAATATATTGCCGGACTCATTTTCTTAGTGTCGCTTGACAAGAAACGTTATTTCTTTTTTACATTTTATTTTACAGAGTTTTATATGGTGCAAACTTGACCTGAATCGGGTATCAGAGCGCTTTACATAGCACCAGTTGCATTACATGATAACACATTCATTTTTGTTAGGCACGGGGAGATTAAGTGATTTTCCCAGAATCACAGGATGTTCAGCGTCATTGCGGAGACTCAAACCCAGTTCCCCAGATTTGAGGCAACCGCCCTAGCCGTTAGGCCAACTCCTCTCCCCAATGGTGCACCATTCCAAATACCCTTCAGCTCTGAGACTGTTATATGGAAGGTAGGTTCGTTATCGACATTGCTAAGTTAGCATGAGCTTCGCTGCCATGAGGCTGCTTTTGCACATGATACTACATGCATTTATTTTGCAAGACCTTGTTTGTGCCTTTCACATGAGAACTGTCTGCTTTTCGCATTCTCTGCTATTCAGTCTGCACACGATGTACAAGGTTGATAAACAATACCCTTTGTTATTCTGTTCTGGTCAGTCCCTCGCACCTAGACATTAGATGACACACAGCTGCACTACTGAAAGTTGTGTGCTTTAATATAGCTGTGAAGCATGTTGCTCACACACCTGGAGAGAGACCTTTCCAGAGAGAAGAGCTGTGCTGGTCCTGAGATGTAAACCTTTCATCTAGGCCTTGAGGTATGGGGTCTGCTGACAAAGCTTCTTTTTTATAATAAATTATATCCTATCACCGGGAGGGTGGTTAGGTACTATAGCCCTTTTCCACTGTCTTTGTATAATGACATCCCCTTTTGTATTCTATGGCATTGTAACAATGCTGACGATATTGTGTTTATGCATTTTGCTGCTAGTAATGGCACGTGTACTGTACCATAGAGCACGTTAGTTAAAATAAACATTTTAAACCATACCGTGACTCTGATTACTCTTATTGTGGACAAGTGTGAGTGAGCGAAAGAGTTGTCTTGTTACCACGATTCCTTAGAGAGTGCTGTGTTCCGGGTTGTCTAATCATTGGTAGCTTCGCTATTAGTCAGAGAACGAATGAGACACTATAGCTAGTTGGTTTTCGGCCCTGAGGTGATAGGTTGGTACACCACTATACACTGAGGTCCTGGTTTCCTGCGCATAGTTCTGTATATGTGCAGAATCCCTGCAACATGGCGCCGCCAACGTTTGGTCTTGTTCTTATCGGCAAGACGCTTGACTAGTGCTTGTCCACAATCCCCTCACTTCTGTTTCCTGAGACAGTTGTGACGGTGTATCCTCCTATATTACATTTTATAGGTTTTTCAAGCTTGAATTTTAAAAGGTCTTTTTCTTTACTTGGTGTACTCACTATCGTGCTGCCACGCGTAAGTTGTCTTTCTCTGTCACACATACATGTCTCTTAAAGTTCCGCTCACAGCTTGGCAACACCAAATTTGGTTTAATGGCGCCCTTCCTCACCCCCATAACGCCGGTCTATTTGGGCCTCTTACCGATTGATGGGGCCACGTGGCCCGTTTTGGCTGGCTATACTCCACATCAGCGGTATGCCACTACTGCTACACTTGCGGAGCTTTGTGTATTACATACCTTGTTGATACGCATTCATAGGGCTGTTATTCACTTTGTTTCACGCAATTTCCAGGCGGGTCCGCCTGGAGCTGCTGCGCAACAGGCAGGGCCTGGGGCAGTGAGCATCAGTCCCGTTATGATTAATTCTGTAATGGGCAAGCGCCCCCAAAATAAGGACGAGTTTCCTTATTGGCTTGCCAAAAAATTTGGGCAGTTCGAGGCAGTCTTTCCCAATACAACACCTGTGGAAAAACACAGGATTCTGACAGTGAGCTTACCTAAAGATCTGGTTCCTGATTTAGCTGACTGTAATACTTGGGGTAAAGTATTTGCAGCGGTATATTCAATGTGCTTCGGCACCCCTTCCGTGACCGTACTCCTGTCAGTGATTAAGTGTGTTCAAGATGAGCACGGGGCGGAGGCGGCTGTAGAATTGGGTATGCGACTGGTGGGGGTGTTCGACGAAGTGGGTGATATGATCCTTGCTAATGTCAAGGGGGATGTCGTGAGCTTTCAGGTGGGTAACCGCCTCGAGGCCGTGACGGAAGTAGACAAGCCATGGAAATTACCGAAGATTATTGCAAAGGCTTACAAAACTATAGGGTGCAATAGTTTTGGGGGGTTAAACTCTTTTCTTAAGCGCAGGCGCAACCCCAAGCGCTGAAAACTCAATCAGATAAGGATGGGAAACCATTCTTTTCTTAAAAAGAACTGGAAGAATAAAAAGGGGCAGCAGCAACAGAAGCAGGGGTCACGTGCTGGTTCTCCGGCCCCTGACACTTCTGAACGTACTAATGATTTGCGCAACCACGTGAAACTTAAGTCACCCGATAGATTTCAAGTCCCTGAACAACGCTCTCCTTGTTCTTTACAGGACACATTGGGCTTACAACTCAGTGCTGGAGACCGACAAGGTCAAAGAACCAACGACGCAACAGGGAACGGATCAGCCTTGGCAGTTTGACATCAAGGCCAAATCAGAGGAGCTGCCTCGGTTTCGTCCACCATTTCCAAAGAAGAAAGTTGCTGCATTGACAGCGAGATATGCCTCAGACTGTGAGAACGCGACTGTTGGATTGGACTTTGCCGGTGACTCTGCTCGACAGCGCAGCGGACGTTACCATAGTGCGGGAGGCACTGCGTCCTTGTCTGGAGGCGTCAGCAACTAAAACTTTCATTACTGTAGAGACAGCAGACACCAGAGTTGCCCCCCATAGACTGTATAGCATAGTTTTCCACATTAAAGGTGACATTCAGCGTGTGATCACAGGGATTTTTTGGGAAAATCTGACCTCTTCTTACGACATTTTGTTGGCGAAGGCGGATTGGCCCCCACCTTTTGTTCTGGCCTCATCAGAGGGGAGGACGCGATACTTCCAAAATTTTGCGTTACATCCCAAAAGAGCATGCACAGGCTTTTGCATCTGAGTGGGCTTTGGCCCTTGCATAGGCAGTCTACCGTAACCAAGTGGGCTGGGTATAAAGATTCTCCGCCACATGAGATTCCATTGCGGTCTATGCCACAGCCTCAACCCCAATATCCCATCCAACAGGAAGCTGAAGGTCCCGTTTCTGATGTTCTAACTGAGTTGGAGTATCAAGGTGTGATTGAGATGTGTGTCACCAATAAATAATCCTCTTTTTACTGTATCCAAACCCAATGGGACTTATCGCATAGTGTTAGATTACCTGCATTTGAACTCTAATTGTCGTACTTTTGTGGTATAGAATAACCATAGCTCTGCACTTGTAGACAGTCGTGTTCGTAATATAAAACGACACTTGACATTTCTAATGGCTTCTATAGTCCTAACCTGTCCCATGAATGCAGTCAATGGACAGCATTTACGGCCAGCGGAAAACAGAAAGAATTTTGGCGTTTACCTATGAGGTATAAGAATAGCCCCGGGGTTTTCGCCGTGTGTGTAGTCTTTGTTAGACAGCATTGACCCAGATGCATACTCGTACGATGATGATATTTATCTGCCGGACGATGAACTATTGCCACATCTATGCTGTGTCGACCGCATCATACTTATGTTTGCGGAGTACGATTTCAAATGTAACTTTGCTAA
Source organism: Triturus cristatus (assembly GCF_964204655.1). Classification (NCBI taxonomy): domain Eukaryota; kingdom Metazoa; phylum Chordata; class Amphibia; order Caudata; family Salamandridae; genus Triturus; species Triturus cristatus. Next base: position 730,907,587 of record NC_140585.1, on the reverse strand, counting down.
ATCACACATCGCTTGTTATGCGGTGCTTTTTTTGGGCTATGAGCTCAATAATGAAAGTGGGGGCTTAGCATCCCACTTTCTGGAGAAATGCGCACAATTGCAGTCTCCGTCTACTCTGAAGAAACTTCAGTCTTTGCTGGGATTTTTAAATTTGGGGTGGTCCTACATTACCGATTATGCCCAGCATATCAAGCCGCTTTATGCTTTGATACAACCTACATTTTCAAAAGCCAGCTGGCTCCCGGAACATTTAGCTATACTGCAATCTTTACAGTCTGATCTACTTGAATCTAAGTACTTGTTGACACGTGATAACCATACAAACCTGGTGATACGAATCGTGCCAGGTGCAGTGGGTTTCACATACTTGACGTGCAATGAAGGTGACACAGTATCTATTGCATACAAATCACATTTGTACACTTCAGCCGAAATGCGGTTTTCCACTGTTGAAAAGTTTTAACAGCTATGCAGATGGTGGTCCTGAAGGAACGCGCGCTTGCACAGGGGAAACACATTTTGGTGATTACACCTTTCCCTGGTTTAGAAGCAGTAACTAAGGCAAGTGCGCCAAACTCTAAAGCATTACATCCCCATTGGATACATTGGGCTACTTCTTTGACGTCTCCTGATGTCACATTTATCTCTGACCCTTCTCTTCAAACACAGGAGTTCTTGCAGTATGAACACATTAATCAACCTCCTCTGTCTTTGCTTCCTTTAGAGGAGTACAAATGTATTATTTACACCGATGGTTCTGCGTGACCGGCCACCAACGCTAAAAATGCTTATTCAGCGGCTTGTGATATCGTAGCTGGTACAATAGCAAATGGAGAATTCAAGTCTAATATAGTGCATACACAGGCGCTAGGAGACTGTACCGCCCAATTGGCTGAGCTGCGCGCTCTGGTTTGCAGATCCGAATGTGTCTACTCTCATTGTGTGTGATTCTTATTACTGTGTTCAGTCTTTCAATGACAACTTGTTCTTTTGGTCTCAAAATGATTATCGAGATTCTGAAGGCAGCTCTATAAAGCATAAACAGCTTTGGGTTCGATTGGCAGAACTTAAAACACGTCTCCCACTCACACAGTTTATCCATACTCTTGGCCATCAGCGTGTGGGAGCACATGCTGTTGGTAATTCTTTGGCTGATGAAGCGGCTAAATCTGCAGTTGCCACATGTTCCGTAGCAGCCGTTACAAGTCCATGACTAAGATTGATAATAAGATTTTGGCAGCAATTGCTGCTACTGCGGAGGGCACCAATTACCCACAGGGTTTCCCTCCAAAGTATTCTTATCAGTTAACTCCCGAACAAGTTCCTTTTGCTAGAATACCAGACGTTGGTGATCGGCTGATTCCCAATGCGGACAGCAGATACTCTTTGATCAAAGCCGCACACAAAGGCATCGCTTCAGCCCATGCCGGAGTGTCTGCAACAGTTTCTATCTTGCAGCAACGTTACTGGTGGCGTGGTTTATATAAACAGACCCGTAATTATGTACTTTCTTGTGACATCTGTCAGCAAATCAAGCCTTCTACGGTAGCACGTTCACCACAAACACAGCTATGTATTTCTAATCGGCCTTTTCGTTGTATATATCTTGATCACTGCGGTCCATTTTCTTCAGATACTGCATATAAATAAATTTTGGCTGCAGTTGATTCGTGCACTAGATTCCTTTGGGTTTGGCCACAACGCAGTGCTGACGCTTGAAATGTGATCAGGGTTTTGCGCGTCTTTCAAGGGATTGTTGCCTGTGGCACCTTTCATTCAGACCAAGGTCCAGCGTTTACCTCTAAGGCTTACAAGGATGCAATGAAGTCTTTGGGGGTGCTCTTGCAGTTTTCTTCTCCATACAGGCCTGAGGGCAATTCGATTGTGGAGCGAATGAACCCGTGACTTAAAGCAATCTTTGACAAAGGCATATTATCAAGAACGGAGTTAAAATGATCGCTGCTTTAGCGGCAGGAAACTGCAGCTAAAGCGGCGATAATGAGCTTGATAATATGCCCTTGAGAATTCCAATAGAAGCCCAGGTTCACACCAGAACATGGGCTTCTATTGGAATTCTCAAGGGCATATTATCAAGCCAATTATCGCCGCTTTTGCGGCAGTTTCCTGCTGCTAAAGTGGCGATAATTACAACGCTGTTCTTGATAATATGCCCCCTAGAGTCTTAGGTACTGCCAGGAACTGGCTGGCCCATTTGTATGGAGTTCAACGTGCACTTAATAATCTCCCTAGAAGACCTCTGGGTGGGAGTACCCCATACGAGATGCTCTTTGGCATCAAAATGTTTGTGCCAGACCTTGATGGTCTAAACGTTGCAGTGACTGCCGCCACCTTTCACGTAGATAATCATTCTACTATGTTACAGGACCTACAAGAGACCCATGCCAGTCTTGCAACTGAACATTTGCCCTCTGCCACTGATGCTGCACTGCTGATTCCGGTGGCTGGCTGGCTTCCGAAAGTTGGTGATCTGGTCCGAGAGAAGTTGGAGAACAAAAAATAATTTGGTCCCTCTTATCGTGCACCGGTTCCAGTCCTTGGCTTGGAGGGTACTCATACAGTCATTTTACCACCGCTTCCTGGCCGCAAAGACAACAGATACAGCTCAGTGGACAATGTCAAGTTACAACGTCTGGCCAATTTAGAATAGTGTGACGCCTACTGCCCCACAATTTCTAGGAATCCTGGGGTTGGCGCATCTTTCAACGCACCACACGACACTGTCATCGAGATGGATCCTATTGTTGACCATTTGCCTGTCCCTCCGGCTTCCTCCTGCAATGAGGAAGTTTAATATGCTTATCCCACAAGAGAGTCTTTGCATGGATTGCCCAACAATCCTATACACCATGGCAGCTTTTCTTATGACTCTTCCTCCACCTCCTCGATTTGTCGTACCAAATTGACTATTTTTGTCTCCTGGTTTAAACAGACTTACTTAGTCCTTCCTTGGACGTACATGTGGTTGATACTCATCTTGATTTTTCTCTTCATGTCAATTGGTTTCGTGACAGTGTTTTTCTTACGCATCGATGGTCATTACTTACCAGAGCGCTCTGCTGTGAACTTGGTTGATGGTATTTCGGCCCCCCATTCATCGTCCCACATCATAAAAAGTGATCGGATTCTTGTTAACATTTCAGCATTCCCATTGGCAGATGGCATCGTTTGGGATAAAGTGGATTTTGAAGTCCATGGTCCAGCGGAAGTCCTCAACGTGCCATACGTCTTTCGTGTCTCCATGGGTGATGTGGTAACTCAGGATATACGTTCAGATGACTGGGATGCGCATGCGATACAATCAATGATTTCAGATTTGAAGTATTATGCTGCTTTTAATGGTGATTATTTGTATTTAAAGTCTGCCAATTATGCCGAGTTGTTCTGTTATCAACATTATGGGCATCATTTCCTGCATAAGACAAATACTTATGACCTGTTTTAATTATACGCAATGGGAACATTGCCCTACACTAATAAAGGGGAGTTCAAAAACACTTAAAAATTAATTTACATACTTCAGAGATTTTGATAGGTCAACACCGGAGTCCTAATATTTTAAATTAAATATTTCTTCAACTCCCAAAGTCATGTTGACCCATACAAAATTAATCTATTCCAATTCTTTCAGATATGATCTGTCTGAACACGGTTATAATCACTGGAAGGCCAAAACTGATTTGAAATCTATCTGGGGTTCTAAAAACTGGCAGGTGCGGGGCACTGAAACCTTACATCATGCCTGCCTCATCCAAGTGCAAAATTTGTTTTTAAATGATTCAGTGTACCAAACAACTTGCTTTGGTTTGGTAACTGCAAAGAAGTTGAACTCCCCTGCCATTCCCTCTTTAGCTGAATATAATAATTGGCGCTCATACACAAACTATACCATTGATGTCTTACAAACTTTATTTCAAAATAACACTTTTAATGTCTCTGAAGCTGATCCTTTAGGTTGGCTGGTATGGCAAACTAATTCAAATGCCTGTCTGTTAAATTTTTATAACACTACTTCGGGTTATGCACAAGATAGACCCGACCCTCGATTTTCAGTTGCAGCACTCTCCACTATAGTCCGTTAAGCAACACTTATCGTTGTTGTACAGTAACATCAATTTGGCCGACTTTGTCTTGGGACCCAGGGTTCCTAGAACAAAGAGATTCATTTACGCAGCTTACAATGAAATATGGAAACTTTCACAGATTGAAGCAGCATCATGTATGCGGGAAATTGACCAAGCAAACTTAGAAAAGGTTCTTGCTGTTGTTGACAATAGTATTAACACACTGTCTTCCCGCATTTACACATTGGATAATATTGTTTTCGTCTGTTATTGATATTGTACAAGAAGATGTGTCTTTGTTCTACCATGGTCAAAATCAATTGCGTTCAGTGATGCAATTCGCATGGACTTTACAAACTCTGAAAATGGGAAAAGTACTATGGAATGATTTAAATGCGTCTGCTTTGTTTTTGCCATTTAATTTGACCGACAAACAGCAGTTTATGTCCATGAAGGCTGCAACCTACACTCTTCTACACATAGAAAAATTAGACCCTTTGCCTTTCTCTGTGGCGGAGACTGACTCTGCTGTTTGGCTAATTCATGGAGTTATATCTTTTTTTGAAAACAGATTTTATTTGTCAAAACATCGCGTATGAAGCAGAGCTCTGTGACCCAGAGGCTTCTGCCTCATCAATATACATCAATTGAATTTGACCATTTCCATGTATTTTCAGGAGAAGATGCAAAAGAAATACAAATAAAATAAAAACCCTAAAACTGTAACCCCCCCAACCCACCCCCCCGTGCACTGTCATCCATTCCAGAGCAACACATATCAATAACTGTCATTGTACAATTGTTAGATATCATCACCTACGAGGCAGCTGTCCTACCGAACATCTGCAGAAAAGAAAAGAAAAAATAATCAAAGAAGAAAGGAGAATAACAATGAAAATTGAAGAGGTCATTCCGGTCCCCGGCTCCGGTCCCCCTGTGCCAGCTCGAGCTCCAGGCCACGATAGTCTGCCCATCGCTTCCAGATCTTAAAGTGCTTTGGGGGGCACCCCCTGGCCACAAAGATTGGGGTCTCTAAACCCATACAGAAGTCCAGACCATTTTTCCAGGCAGTGACAGAGGGAGCAACCACTGCATCCACCCCCTAGCAATATCTCTTTTCGCCATGGTAAATCCCAGAAGCATGAGATGGCGCTTGTAAATGTTGCCCGATTCCTTCCATAACATACAGGAGGACCAGCTTCGATGAGTTGGGAAGGTCCCAGCCCAACACTTCAGAGAGACAGGCCAGCACCTCCCTCCAGAATTGAGCTAATGCGGAGCAGTGGAAGACAGTATGCAACAGGGTTCCGTCCTCGTGTTCACATCGGAAACACACTTGGGAGGCCACCAAACCCGCCCTCCAGAGCCTAACCCTGGTATAATATACCCGGTGCAAGTACTTGAACTGGATAAGTCGTAGGCTCATTGCGATGGCCGCTCCTCGCGGAGATGCCAAAGCCTCCGTCCAGTCTTCCTCCTCCATCTGACCAATGTCGCCCTCCCAAGTCTCCCTCAGATGCCGTAGCAATGTGAAACAATGTGTGACCAGTAAATTTTAGAGATCTTGTGGTCGTGGAGGTCCCCCATAAATACCTTGTCCTCCACCAGACTGAACTCTGCCAGTGACTCCAACCCCTCTAAGCTAGGGGAAATAGCATGTCGGAACTGTTTTCGGCATCTGGAAGTCTTTCTAGATATCCTGTAAGGATTTCAAAACCAGTCCCCGCATGACGTCGCCCAGGGTGGAGATCCCAATGTTATCCCAGTCGCGGAATCCAGACAGAGCCGCCAAGTGTGGTAGGCGGTTGTTATGCCAAAGAGGGGTTTCCCGGGTCAGTCTGTTCCACCAACCCATCCTCCGTAACGCCTGCCTCCAGATCTGGAAGACAGTCTGAGTGGCAGACGGTAGGGAGCGTCTCAATGGGGCAGAGTAGCGAAGTGTATGTAGGGTGTGTTTCCCCATGCATCATCGTTCGACAGTGTATGTCAGATCCGTCCTGTCCCCATACCACCACTCGTTCAGGACGAGCAAATGCGAGGCCATGTAATAAGACAAAATGTCTGAGGTCGCCAATCCCCCCACAGTACGTAGAGTGAAAGCAAGTCCGTATGGCCCCCCCTTGCCGCTCCACCATCCCAGAGAAAGTGACCCAGTGCTGCATTGACCGGACGGAACCACCTAGGGGGAATCTGGTACGGATGATTCTGCAGTTGATGCAGTAGGCGTGGGAGCGAAACCATCTTAAAAATGGCCGACCAGCCATAAATGGACAAGGGCATTATGAGACCAGGTCTTGATGTCTTCACGCACACGATCCCATACAGGCACCAAGTTCAGATCCCAAGACGTGGTGGGAGAATCCGACAGGAATACTCCCAGGTATTTCAATGAACCACCTGCACCGAAGATGCCCAGGAGCTGAGCGTGCCCCCACCACCCATGACCCAATGGGTGGACTTCCGAGGATTCATGGAGTTATATCCTTACCTTTCTCATTGTTTCAGTTCAGCTCTTGTACGAAACATTACCCACTAGGCTGCTTTGTACCCCTGGGTAGCGCTTTGTGCATGAATTGTGGTCTTTGCCCTTCACTTACAGATGTTTATGAGAGGAGAAGGAGGTATACCTAACAGGGAGGACTGTGATTCTACAGTAGGTCAGTCCCTTGTTTGTAAAAACATTAAGATGCACAGGGCTTGTAATGTGTTGGCTCCGAACTTTGCTTGTGTTTTAGAAGGTAATCCAATTCCCGCAATACCGCCCACATTTACAAACGGTAGTTATCTTATTTTAAATAACCAAGAATGCTGCGGTTTGCTAGCTGGAATCCCGTACTTTATAACGGTTTCACAGCCCTTGATTAGTTGTGAAAATTTGCTTTTTCCTCCCCCGCGTGGGAAGCTCGATAGCTCAATATGGCCTTCCACACCAACTTTGAAAACAGATTTCAACAAGTTGAGCAGACTAAAAGCGCTTTTATTCCAACAAAAAGTCCCCCTTACTTCAGCGTGAGAGACCTTCAATTTGCAGGTGGCTAGAACATCTAGCGAGATTCAGTCCCTTCTGAACACTAACCTCCCACAACATTTTGGGTAGCTAATACACCCCATTTTTAATGCGTCTGATACGCATGGCTTTGCACATTTTTTTTTAAGCTGTTGGCTCTGGCCTTGTAACTTCTTTTCAGACAATATTTGGAGTAATACCTACCTTCATTCATTCTATCTTTTTCAGCGTCTTTGGTGGATTCCCTTTATTACTGGCATTAGCTGCTGTAATCTTGCTTCTACTGTGCCTGCTGTGCAATGGCTGCTGTAGTACTGCACAGACCGGGCAATGCAATTGCTCCATGACCGTCTGCATGGATGCTTCGGTACATTACCACTGGCAACACTCAGCGTGACTTATGGGTTGTCCTGCTTTGCCTACTTCACTTGCATGCAACCAGTCTTTTCATGTTTACGATGTCCGTTTACATGGGCATTGGATTTGTGCCTATGCAATACATCATGTTCAGACCCGGATTTCGACCAGTTGATGGGTCCCTTAATGGCCCATGAGCAGCACTGTATTGGGATTGGCCTTTTGGCGCCTGTGGCTGCACTTGGGAGTCTTGGCTCAATGGGATATCTGTGAACTTGCACAGAATCTCCTACTTCAAAGTTACATCGAATATCACGCAAGTTATCCAGCGATGCTAATGGAGACACCCGACTGCGAGGAGCACACTTGTTCATTCAGATTGCTGAATTGAATGGCATCCCTTTTTTCTACCAATGACAATGATTTTCTTTTGGAGGGTGTTGCATTCGTATGCGCATACACTCTGATGGATTAACTTCGCTAATGCACCATAGGCATCTCGCAGGTTCTTAAGTTTCGGATGTATCTCTTCGGATTTTTTTTTCTCCCTAAATGTTTTTTTTTTTTCCCCCTCTCCATTTTTTTAAAAAACAATTAGAAACACTTTTGAACTCTGCTCGCACTTTTGAACTCTGTTTTCATCCTATGTCTAGATCCTATGGACTTGCCAGGAGGAGGGTGTTATATGGAGGGTAGGTTCACTGTTGACATTGCTAAGTTAGCATGAGCTTCGCTGCCATGAGGCTGCTTTTGCGCACAATACTACATGCCTTTATTTTGCAAGACCTTTTCGCGTTCTCTGCTGTTCTCTGGAGTTTAGTCTGCACACGATGTACAAGGTCGATAAACAATGCCCCTTGTTATTCTGTTATGGTCAGTCCCTCGCACCTAGACATTACATGACACACAGCTGCACCATAAAAGTTGTGTGCTTTAATATTGCAGCGAAGCATGTTGTTCACACACATTCGGAGAGAGACCTTTCCATAGAGAAGAGCTGTGCTGGTCCTGAGATGTAAACCTTTCATCTAGGCCTTGAGGTATGGGGTCTTCTGACAACGCCCAGAGGTCTTCTTTTTTTATAATAAACTATATCCTATCACGGGGAGGGTGGTTAGGTACTATAGCCCTTGTCCACTGCCTTTATATAGTGACATCCCCTTTTGTATACTATGGAATTGTAACAATGCTGATGATATTGTGTTTATGCATTTTGCTGCTAGTAATGGCACGTGTACTGAACCATAGAGCACGTTAGTTAAAAGACATTTTAAACTATACCGTGACTCTGATTACTCTTATTGTGTACAAGTATGAGTGAGTGAGCAAAAGAGTTGTGTTGGTACCGCGATTCCTGAGAGTCAGGAGTGTTGTGTTCTGGGTTGTCTAATCATTGGTAGCTTCACTATTAGTCACAGAACAAATGAGACACTATAGCTAGTCGGGTTTTGGGATTTTGAGCACTGAGGTGATAGTTTGGTACACCACTATACACCAAGGTCCTGGTTTCCTGCGCATAGTTCTGTATATGTGCAGAATCCCTGCAACAAAATACTATGCCTGGCTGAGGTCCACTGGCTTCTCGGGTGATGTCCAATCGACTCTTTTGGACATGCCCTTTGATGGCCGTCGCTTGTTTGGCGACAAGACGGACAATGCGCTTGAGCGTTTCAAGGACTCTAGGGCTATGGCTAGATCCTTGGGCCTCACTACTACCTCTCACCCCGCGCAGTCTGCTTTATGCCCCTTTCGTGGCTACGAAAGGGGTGCCCCACCACGTTCTGTCCAGAGCCACAGGCCTGCGCAGGCTGCCCAGCCTCTGCGGGGCCGGGGACGTGAGACCCACTGCTGTGGGTCTGCGGGCCAGTCCACCAGTGCCCCTCTGAAGCAGGGTCCAAACCTTCCTAGTCCGACCTTTCAGAGCCACCAGTTGCCAGTGGGCGGTAGGATCTGCCATCACCTCCCCCACTGGCACAACATCACGTCTGACAGAAAGTCCGAAGGGGCTACCTTCTTCCCTTCAAAACTACCCATCCCTCCATGCCACCAACACTCCATCGCATGTCGGAGCATCACTTGGCCTTTCTCCGTCAGGAAGTTGCTGCTCTCTTCGCCAAGGTAGCTATCGAGCGAGTCCATGTGCCAGAAGTAGGTCGTAGCTGCTACTCCCACTACTTTCTGGTGCGCAAGAAGGACAAAGGAAGGATAAGTTCAACATGTCAGGTTATGTCTGCCTCGACCCTGGAGACTGGATGGTAGCGTTGGACTTGCAGGATGCTTATTTTCACATCCCCGTCCTGACGGCCCACAGGCGTTACCTACGGTTCACGGTGGCCACAAGCATTTTTTAGTTCCAGCACCCCTCCGATGTTCACAAAAGTGATGGCGGTGGTCACATCTCATCTGCGCTGATCAGGGGGTCCAGTCTTCCCTTATCTCGACGACTGGTTGTTGAAGGAGAGCTCGCCCCATGCTGTCGTCGCCCACCTCCAGACTACGGTGGACCTCATGCATTCGCTGGAGTTCACAGTCAATGTGCCGAAGTCGCACCTGAACCCTTCTTTGAAGCTCCTTTTCATCGGAGCGGTTCAGAACACAGGGCAGTTTCGGGCCTATTCTCCCAAACAGCGAGTCTGGGCTATGCTACTGATGTTCCACCCTCTATTCCGGATTTCAGTGAGAATGACCCTGAGGCTGCTGGGCCTCATGGCATGGCATGCATCCTGCTGGTGGATCATGCGAGGAGGCATATGCGGACTCTGTAGTGGGACCTGAAGTTCCAGTGGGCACAGCATCAGGGGAATCTCTCTAAGGTCATCCAGATCTCAGCAGGGACTGCACAACAGTTTCAGTGGTGGCTCATGAACCAGGATTGGGTCAACTGCAGATCCCTTTCCCTTCCCCAACCAGATTTCACAGTGGTGACAGATGCATCATTCATGGGATGGGGCAGCCACATGGGAGAGGCAGAGTTTAGAGACCTCTCTTTTCTGTCAGAGTCCGGGCTCCACATCAATCAATCAATCAATCATGGAACTTATATCGCGCACTACTCACCCGTAAGGGTCTCAAGGCGCTTGGGGAAGGGGGTCTGCTACTGCTCGAACAGCCAGGTCTTGAGCTGTTTCCTGAAGGCCAGGTGGTCCTGGGTCATCCGCAGGTGGACGGGTAGGGAGTTCCAAGTCTTAGCTACCAGGTAGGAGAATGACCTTCCTCCAGCGGTGGCTCTCTGGATGCGAGGGACGACGGCGGTTAGCGGAACGTAGCCGGCGGGTGGGCGTGTAGAAGGTGAGGCGGCTGTTGAGGTACCCTGGGCCTAGGTCGTGGAGGGACTTGTGTGCGTGGGTGAGGAGTCTGAACGTGATCCTCTTGTTGACAGGGAGCCAGTGCAGGTCTCTCAGGTGGCACGAGATATGGCTGCGTCGGGGGACGTCCAGGATGAGTCGGGCGGAGGCGTTCTGGATACGCTGAAGTCTTTTCTGAAGCTTGGCTGTAGTACCGGCGTAGAGGGTGTTTCCGTAGTCTAGTCTGCTGGTGACGAGAGCGTGGGTGACCGTCTTCCTGGTCTCGGTCGGGATCCATCGGAAGATCTTTCGGAGCATGCGGAGGTTGTGGAAGCAAGCTGAGGAGACGGCGTTGACTTGTCTGGTCATCGATAGGGAGGAGTCCAGTATGACGCCCAAGTTGCGTGCGTAGGCCGTCGGTTCAGGTGCGGTGCCTAGTGCCGGGGGCCACCAGGAGTCGTCCCATGCGGAGGGTGATGGTCCCAGGATGAGGACTTCTGTCTTGTCCGTGTTCAGTTTCAGGCGGCTGATGTTCATCCATTCAGCGACGTCTGTCATCCCTTCGTGCAGGCTGGCTTTGGCGGTGTCGGGGTCTCTGGAGAGGGAGAGAATTAGCTGGGTGTCATCGGCGTAGGAAATGATGTTGAGGTTGTGTTGGCGTGCGATGGCAGCGAGGGGTTTCATGTAGATGTTGAAGAGAGTGGGGCTGAGCGACGATCCTTGCGGGACGCCGCAGATGACTTCGGTGGCCTCGGAGCGGAACAGAGGGAGGCGTACTCTCTGTGTTCTGCCGGAGAGGTATGAGATGATCCATTCCAGAGCCTTCCCTTGGATGCCGGTGTCGTTGAGGCGTTGGACTAGTGTGCGGTGGCAGACAGTGTCAAATGCTGCGGAGAGGTCTAGGAGGATGAGTGCCGCTGTTTCGCCGTTGTCGAGCAGGGCTCGGATGTCGTCGGTGGCTGCGATGAGGGCGGTCTCGGTGCTGTGGTTGGCTCTGAATCCGGACTGTGATGGGTCGAGGGATCCGTTCGTCTCGAGGAAGGCTGCCAGTTGCTTGTTGACGACCTTCTCGATGACTTTGGCGGGGAAAGGAAGGAGCGAGATGGGGCGGAAGTTCTTGAGGTCGGTCGGGTCCGCTGTTGGTTTCTTCAGCAGAGCGCTGAGTTCGGCGTGCTTCCAGCTCTCCGGGAAGGTTGCTGTGTTGAAGGAGGTGTTGATGATGTCTCGGAGGTGGGGTGCGATGGTAGAGGCTGCCTTGTTGAAGACATGATGGGGGCACGGGTCGGTCGGAGATCCGGAGTGGATGGTGTTCATCATGCGTGACGTGTCTTCGGGGGTCACCTCGGTCCATGTCTGGAGGGTGGCGGCGGGGTGCGAAGGTACGACCGATGGGTGCGGGGTGAAATGTCGAAGCTGTTGTGGATGTTGGCGATCTTGCGGTGGAAGTACGAGGCGAGGGAGTCGCAGAGGTCCTGTGAGGGAGTGATGTCGTTGTTGCCGGTGCTGGGGTTGGAGAACTCCTTGACGATGTTGAAGAGCTCCTTGCTGTCATGGGCGTTCTTGTCCAGTCGTTCCCGCAGAGATTTCTTCTTGGTGGTGCGGATGAGCTGGTGATGTCTGCGAGTGGCGAGTTTGAGTGCTGTTCTGTTGTCGGCGGTCTTGTTGAGGAGCCAGGCCTTCTCGAGGGTGCGGCAGGCCTTCTTGGAGTCCTTAAGTTCGTCGGTGAACCAGGGGGCCTTCTTGCTTCTGGGCCTGGTGAGGGGGTTCTTCAGTGGCGCGAGGTCGTCGGCACAGGAGGTCAGCCACTGCGTGAGGTCGAGGGCAGCTGTGTTAGGGTCCGTGGTCCTGACAGGTGGGCTCTGGCTGACGGAGGTGGCGAGCTGGTCGTCGGTGATCTTGCTCCAGTTTCTGTGGGGAGCCTGCTTCGGGTGATGGTGGACCGTGTTCTTTCTGTAGCTGAAATGGACGCAGCTGTGGTCGGTCCAGTGAAGTCCGGTGGAGTGGCTGAAGGTGACGTGCTTGCTGGACGAGAAGAGTGGGTCGAGCGTGTGGCCGGCGAAGTGGGTGGGGGTGTTGACCAGTTGCTGAAGTCCGAGGTTGGCGAGGTTATCCAGCAGGGCGGTGGTGTTGCGGTCATTGTTGTTCTCCAGGTGGAAGTTGAGGTCCCCGAGGAGGATGTAGTCGGCGGAGGGGAGGGCGTGAGGGCTGATGAAGTCGGCGATGTCTTCGCAGAACTGTGCGCGTGGTCCCGGGGGTCTGTAGATGAGGGTGCCTCTGAGGGTAGTCTTGGGGTCGGTGTGGATCTGGAAGTGCAGGTATTCGGCGGCGTCGAATACGTCGATGGAGTCAGTCGAGATGCGAATGGTGCTCTTGTGTACGATGGCGATGCCTCCTCCGGTCTGGTTGACGCGATCCTTCCTGATGATCTTGTAGCCGTCCGGGATGGCTATGGCGATGTCGGGGGCTGAAGAGTCGTTCATCCAGGTTTCCGTGAGGAAGGCGACGTCTGGAGATGCGGTGTCGAGGAGGTTCCAGAGTTCCACGGCGTGTCTGTGGACGGAGCGGGTGTTGAGCAGGATGCACTTGAGGTGGTTGCTGTTGTCCGTCTTGGTGGGCGTGGTGCTTGTTTGGAGGCAAGAGAAGTTGCAGGATCGGCAGGCGAAGGGTCCATGGGTGCGTCGCGGGGACGCACCCTGGAGCTCTGGGCGATTCATCTAGCACGGAAGGCATTCCTTCCTTCTGTCAAAGGAAGAGTAGTGCAGGTGTTCACAGACAACACTTCTGCCATGTGGTATTGCAACAAACCGGATGCGAAGTGTGGTCGTGGACCCTCCGTCAGGAGGTCCTTCGTCTCTGGAAGTGGCTGGAACATCACTTTGCCACTGGATTCAAGATAGCCTGGCTGATGAGGGTTATGAACCAGAAACCGGTCCCAGGATGCTTGTTTCCAGGGAAGACATGGCTTGGCAGTTCGGGCTGGACCGTTCCCATGATGCACAGGGTCAGACTGATTTGAATATGGTCATGTCTGAACTGGGGTGGTGGAGTAAGCTAAAGAATGATGATGGATTAAACCCAGATCAGTTGACTGGGGGTGAGTGAGTGATTTTCTCTAACGCTCCGTCCATCATCCCCATTGGTATCGCTTGGAACATCAGGGCATGTCCCTGGTGGTTCAGCACCTGACAGCTTCCCTGAACGCCAGGGCGGACGAATTCAGCCGCTGGTGCTTGATGGATCACGAATGGAGTCTTCACTCGGAGGGGGTGCAAGGTCTCTTGCAGCAGTGGGGAGAGCCTTGTTTAGATCTATTTGCCACCGAAGAGAAAGCGTAATGTCAGAAGTTCTGCGTGTTGGAATCTCCAAGGCGGCACTTGCTATTCTACGCTTTTCGTCGCGAGTGGAGTTGTGGTCTTCTATACACCTTTATGCCTATACCACTTCTGCCCAGAGTGCTGAAGAAGATCAAGCGTGACCGGGCCCACGTAATTCTTGTGGCTCCGGACTGGGCGCGAAGAGTCTGGTATACTGAGCTCTTAAACATGGCCATAGATCTGACTTAGGAGGATCTTTTGTCGCAGCAGCAGGGGACGGTCCTCCACCCGAACTTGTCCAGCCTCCACCTCCTTGCATGGAGACTGAGCGGCGACAGTTGACAGCCTTCGACCTTCCTCCTGAAGTCTGTAATGTTATCTTGGCAGCCAGACGCCCCTCTACTAAAACAGTAAACACCTGAAGATGGAACAAATTTGTGGCATGGTGCGCAGCAAAGGCTGTGGATTCCCTTTCTGCCCCCATTTCTAAGGTTCTCCTCTTCCTGCTTTCTTTGGCCCAGCAGGGCTCTGCTCTGGGAAACCTCAAGGGCTATCTTTCGACCATTTGGCCCTTTCTTCGCCTTCCTGATCAGCCTTCTCTTTTCAAATCTCCTATTGTAAATTGTTTCTTTAGGGATTTACTCACCTGTTTCCTCCTATTCCTTTCGTAATGCCCCAGTGGGACTTGAACTTTGTTCTGACTTACCTTATTGGCACTCCTTTTGAGCCGCTACATAATTGTCCTCTTAGACTCTTGACCTTAAAGACTGCTTTTCTGGTGGCCATCACCTCTGCTCGCAGGGTGAGTGAGCTTCAGGCTCTTGCTTCTAAACCTCCTGTCCTTGCTGTTCATCCGGACAAGGTTGTCCTTTGAACTAGACCTTCCCAAAGTCATTACCTCTTTCCACATAGGACAGACCATCACTTTACCCATCTACTTTCCGCCCCCGCATCCTTCTAAAGAGGAGGAGAGGCTCCACCGTCAGGATCCAAAAAGTGCACGATCATTTTATCTGGATTGCACAAAACAATTCCGGGTGGATGATCAGCTCTTTGTTGGGTATGTGGCCGCCTAGAAAGGTTGGGCAGTGCAAAAATGAACCATCTCTCAATGGGTCATTCTTAGCATTCAAATTTGTTATTCCCTGGCGAAAAAGGAACCTCCAGTAGGGTTGCGCGCCCATTCCACCAGGGCGACGGCAGCCACTACTGCTTTGGGATGTGGAGTCCCTCTACATGACAGCTGCCAGGCAGCTACGTGGGCTTCATTGCACACATTCACTAAACACTACTGCCTCGATAGCCAAGTCCGGAGAGACGGCTTCTTTGGCCGCTCCGTTCTTTAGGACTTTCTGGTGTGAACGTGGTTCACAAACCCACCTCCGGGGTTGGTATTGCTGGGGTATCTATAAGGAATCCATAACTAATAGTCTCTTTCAGATGAACAAGTTACTTACCTTCTGTAACGATATATCTGTAAGAGACATATTCGTTATGGATTCCTTACCGCACCACCCATCCTCCCCGTTCTGCGAACTGACTTCTAGAATAAGGGACTCCCTTTTAGGGCTCTAGTTTTGTGCACCAGTGGTCAGTGTCTTGCATGACTCTGCGTTTCTGGCGTGGGATGTCGTGTAAAGAACTGATGTCAGAGCGCAGGGGCGGCGTTGAAGTAGATACCGCTACGTCATTCTAGCGATCACAACCTCAATGATGGACGCGGAGTCGACTGACTCCACCTACGGACGCTCAGGGGTACTGCTGAAGAATTTTTTTTTACGGATCCAGTCTGACGCCTGAGGGTTATTCTAAGGTAAGGAATCCATAACTAATGTACGTCTCTTACAGTTATATTTGTTACCAAAGGTAAGTAACTTGTTCACCGGTAACATGGTGCTGCAAGAAATAGAATGCTAAAACACAACAGATACACAGCTGCTGACATCAGATGATGGTTGTAAAGTGTTCCCTGTAGTTGCAGCGTCGAGTGTGGGGGTTGGTTATTGGATTGGCCACCAACAAGCCTTGGCAGCCTTAACCACTGCGAAAAGCTTCTGAAACTTTACTAGGTCCATGGGAGTAATGTAGCGGCCTGAACCATCAGGGCAGGCTAGACTACAACTCCCACAATGCACTAGACCAGCTGGATATGGGCGATCCCACGGAGGGCCCAGTGATTCTTTGGATCCGGTGAGCGTTTTTACCTGCAGTTTGCAGGGGACTAGTGCCACTAGTCCAGGGGAGACTGAGGGTGCTTCCGGCTTCTACAAGAGTCTCTCTCTTCAGAAGTGTTGGGTTTTAGCCAAATAGTTCACTCAGTTTGATGTCTGTTGCCTCAGACACAAAGTATCCCTCTTTTGCTTATGTGCTGTGGACAAAGTCCTGTTGTCTGTGACACGGGACTCCTCTTTGAAGTAAGTTATTCAGAACTGAGGTTTTGGCGTCAGGGGTGACACTTAAATCCGAGATTTAGGGGTGTGGGAGCTAGTAGCTAATAGGCAGCAAGTCCCTGCTAGTCCGCGCCTGAGGTGACCGCATCCAGGGGTGTAGGTCACCTTTTCCACACAGAACCCTCTATTCTGCCACTCCTAAAGTTAGCAGAAATCAAATTGTAGTGTACAGACCAGGCTACTCACCCTGTAAGGTGTGGCCAGCCTTCTGGGGTTGTACAGCTCCCCGCATAGCTAATTTCCTGGGTGCAATTGTGCCTGGGGCAGGAGGAGGGCTGTTTCCTCCACTGGGAGTCAGCCTTGTTGCATGTCAGAGACAGTGCGGCCTTAGAAGCTCACCACCTTGATGCGCCACTTTATTAGCCTGCTTGTGAGGGGGGAGGTGTGACCCCCTTCCTCCCCAAGCCTTTGTTCCTGACTGCCTGGCAGGAGGTCAGAATCCTGTCTTGGAAGACGGTGTAGCTGGGGCAACCTCTAGGGTCGCCACCTGGCATGCATGCCAGGGCACGAGAATCAGGTGTGAGAGGCACAATGTTTGACACCAAATACAACATATTTAAGTGGTACCATAATGGTGCTGCCAAGCTCGAGAGTGCCAGGTCGGCAGCCCATGTTATCTTATAGACCGCTAACACTTATAGTGGTTTCCAATGGGGAACACCACTATAGAGACATGTAGGCTTGCACTTATACGTCCTCACCTTTAATATACTGCCCCCTGCACTGAGAAGTCCTACCTTAGAGGTGTCTGACATATATTATAGGCAGTGCACTTGAACAAGTCAAGCTTGAGCCGTTTGCACTGCTTCTGCAGGCTGCAATGGCAGGCCTGCGGTCAGTAGGTTGCTTGGGTCACCCAGGATGGCACAAAACCGTGCTGCAGCCCTGGGGACCCCTTAACCACCTATGCCCTGGGTACCCCTGGTACCATATACTAGGGACTTCTAAGGGGGTAAGGTCTCTGTCAATTGGGATTGCCAATTCAAACATAACAGTTTTTGGGAGAGAGCACTGGCACTGAAGCCTAGTTAGCAGGTTTCAGTGCACTGCCAGAGTCAAAAACCATCATCTAGTAGTTCAAATGGGGACAAAACATGGGGAACGGAGGGCATCTGCAGGGCAAAACGTGGGGACGGAGGGCATCTGCAAAGAGCCCTGTTTTCCTACAGTGCTCACCGAGATGGAAGGGACGAACTCCTTCATAGTTTAACTGAACATTCCCAGCATATTTATGTGCAGATGCTTCTGTTTCTTGGACCATGATCAAAGGCCCCATGTCACCATGTTGCACAGATAGGTACCCCTGCCAAGCAGAAAGGTGTCTATGATCTAAGTTGGTGGAGCCTGCGGAGGACTAATGAGATGATGCACCAAAAGGCTGGAGACATCCACCCACCAGTGCTGATCCAGATGAGAACAGTGCAAGAGCTAAACCCAAGTCCAGAGACTCTCCTGAAGCTGGAGCCATTGAGACCACATTTACTACTGAAGCACCTGAATTCATTATATGGTGTAAGGCACCAACTGAATGCACAAGGAAATGAGGCCAATCATACACAAGACCTGCAGAACTGGAGACAGAGTCTAAGTCAAGAATATTGGAATCATCTAATGAATATCCACTATTCTCTGAGGAGGAAAAGCCTTCATGCAGGTCATATTCAGTACTGCCCCATGACGTTTAGCCTGTGTGGGGCAAGAGAGGTGGGGATCTTTGGGCACTGATGGTAAAGCCCAATTCATGGACGACAGTCATTTTCTGATGAAGGAGATACCTGACCAGCACCGGGGACTGAAATTTCACTAGCCCGCTGTCCAAGTACAGAAATACCTGGACTCTGGACCATCACATTTGAAGCCACCAACATTTCGTATACATTTGGGAGAATTGTCAGCCAAAACAGTATAATTTTCAACTATTAATCCTGAGATCCCACTATGAGCCTCTGGTAATGTCTCTGAGTGGGAAGACTTGGAAAATGGAGATAGGTGTCCTGCAAAACCAAGCACATCCAGTGACGTAGCAAGGTCTGGTGGTACCCGGTGCGGATCATTTCTAGTCACCCCCCCCCCCCCCATTGAAATTATTGAAAGAAGGAAAAATAAGATACTTAAAGCTTTGCCTTTCTGTTTTGTTTTTTTAAAATAATTATTTTTATTTGAAACATAGGGCATCAACAATTCGCATGATCTTTACAACATTATTTCCTGGCCGCACCAATACATTTTTACCTGTATGAAAGCAATACCTGGACACAACTCCAGTGAACTTCCAACAACATTCCCTCCTACCGCCCCCATCCCCTGTCCTCCAACATCTCTAATCTGACCTTTGTACATTGTCTAATCCTGGTGGGTCACAAATATACCCTCTGAATTTATTCCAATCTCTCCAGACTCTTGCCCATTTCTGGGGGCACCCCCGATGCACATACACCGCCCTTTCTGCTACCATGGCTTCATCCATGTCCTTACACCAGTCTCGCAGTGTAGGTACCTCATTCGATCCCCACCTCCTTGCAATATTTCTTTTAGCAACCACGGTTCCCATCGTTACCCAGTCCTGCACTGGGTGGGTTAGATCAGTCGGCTCCCATATGTTTAATAAGCATTCTTTCGGTTCTGGAAGCACTGATTCCGCCACGGTTTGTGACATAGTCCTCATTATCTTGATCCAATGTGCCCTAATTTTCGGACATTCCCATATCGTGTGATAGAAGGTGCCCTCTTCCCCACAATCCCTCAGACAAAATTGGTGTGCTGCCATTCCTATTTTAAAGAGGGTCACTCTAGTGTAATATGTACGATGAAGTACTTTCAATTGTATCAACCGCAGGCGTGCCGGTATTGCCACCTCTCGAGGGGATGACAGCGCCTCCTGCCACTCTCCATCATCCAACTCGCCCAGGTCTACGACCCATTTCCGTTTAAGTGCCAACATAGGGTCCAGCAAATTGTTCACTAGCTTACGATAGGTGAATGAGGTGGCCCTTTTATGCATATATTCAGTTAATAATCTATCCTCCAAGGGTGTGGCCTCAGCCAGGATGGTACCTGCAGGTATAGTTGCCTGTAGCGCGTGTCTCACCTGCATATATCTGTATAATTCCGACGCAGCAAGTTTATACTTGGCCTGCAAGTGTTCAAACTGTATTACCGCGCCCTTTTTCCAGAGATCCCCCACCGTGGATATGCCTATCACATCCCATTTATCAAAGATTTACTATTCTTCAGTCGTCCAAGACGCTGAGATGTCCAGAGTGGTGTCATTTGCGTAATAACCCCTCTCCAACCCAACCTGGTATGTGCCTCGTACCATATATGAACCGTGTTTGCTGTTGGCCCAATCAGCTGTTTGGATTTTGCTCTATTATACAGCACCGCCATGACTCCATCTTCTCCTAGGCCCTGCCTATCCGCCTGAAACGCTGGGTCATTATGAGGAGCGTGCAGCCAGCTATTAATTACTTTCAATTGGGCCGCCCAGTAATATAACTGTATATTAGGGAGGGCTATACCCCCGTCATACCAGCCTCTGACCAACTTTTCCTGTCCAATGCGCGCCGGTTTATTCCCCCAGATCAGCCCTGAAACCTCCGACGCGATTGCTTTAAAATAGCTTAGTGCCTTTCTGTTTTTTAATTTGCTGCACACCACTCGTTTTAAATATTATTTTTTCAAAAAAAAGTGTCGTGATCCTAAAAATTTCTTTTTTTATTTTAAAAACACATATTGCCATTTTGCCACCCCCCGCACCCACTGCACCCCCCTTCCTACGCCGCTGGGCACATCTACTAATCTCACTTATTCAGGGATAGCAAGTCTTAGTTCAGGACACCATTTTAAACTTGTCCTGTTAGATAAACAAGTTCAGAAGGCAAAGATTATAATGCTCTTTACCCTGACTCTGATGTTTCACATCACAATAGACTTCATTGACCTCAGTAGCAATTGGTCTGCAGCCTCATCATACACCTAGCAAGTGACTACTGAACAGAAGCTAATGAGTGAAAGGAAAACAAAGGCACAGAAGAATGGAGGCTCAATAGTAGGGTACAAAAGGGAGACGGAGACTACCAATCAGCACCTTATTGCTAGTAGCCAGAACAAATGACTGCCGCAAAGCAGGGCGTAATGAAAGCCCCCATGCTAATGCCATGATAAGGCAAGTCATTTACTGTCTATAAGGCAGACAATACAATTCTGGATACACTCATGAGATAGTGATGCAGCAATGACTTACCTGGTACATCTGCAATTTTAGGGCACCTCAGCCATAAAAGTGAATTGCAAGTGATAATTAACATGCCCATCACATTTAAAGTTACAATTGAAAGTTGTGCATCTTTTGCTAAACACTTGGGCCCAGGTTTATTAAGGTTTTGCGATGCTCTTGTGCCAAGCAAGGGGACGCAAAACCTAGAATGAGATTTACCAAGCCATGCAAGGACATTCTTTGTAGCCTTACATGGTTGGGTAACTCTAGATTAATGCAAGGCAGCGCAAATTGCTGCCATGTGTTAGTCCATGTGGTGAGGGCGTTACATAGGTGGAGCGTGGGTGTTCCTACGCATCCACACATGTATTCTGACGCATTCCAAGATTTACAGACACTGATAGAACTGGGAATGCGTCAACATTGTACGCCTGTATCCCAGAAGGGCAACAAGAAAAAGTATCTTTATTTCTCCCCGTTGTTTTGCAGCACTCTTAGAAAGAGGATAACTCCATTAAGGATTGGTTTTGTGCAGTACGGTGTCCCTTCCTGCTCAAAAATGGTCCTGCCTGCAACACAGGCACCCTTGCACCAGGCAGCCACAAGTGCGCCCAGGCAAGGGGAGAGCAGGAATGTGCCATATCGTGATAGATACAGAGCATTCCTGCCCTCTCCCTTTCACCCTGCATGTTGTGTTAAGAAAATAAATGACAAATAGGACCCCAAGTCCTTACGCTATTCAGATATTAAAATATCCTTATCATACAGGGAAGCTAGGAAGCCATGTATGAACATATGTCTCTAACTTTCATATTGCAGAATACTTGTTACCACTATGCTGGAAACAGATAAAAGGAAAAGTACGCTTTCAGCTTAAGTACATTTTTCTTTCCCTGAAAATTCGCAACTATTTGTTGATTAGGCCATATATATGGCAATATGAATATTTATTGCATTGTTGGAATTCACTAGGGGAGTGTTAGAATCATTCTGTATTTTAACAACATTAGAAATCCAGAAGCCAGCTTTGGTAGTGACTTACATTATAAAGTTTGCAATTCACTTGTAATAAATCATAAGTTGCACATGCTTTTTTTTTGCATTACATTCACCACATTTCTGAAATATATCTGCAATGAGAAACCCTTTTTCATAGAACTCGCAACAGGCCTAATTTTTAGGAGGGTTGAGTGGAAGTGCAATTACATATTATAAGGATTAATACACCTCACACCATCACTTGTTAGGGTATTGCGAGAATCCTCAGAGTCCTCTTATCTTCTAAAGGAACCCAGCTTCATTTCAATAATATAAAAGAGCTCGCTGCAGCTGGTTCCAAGAGCTGGCTTAGGATGTTGGGGAGCCTTTTAGGTCCCTGAGCCTCAGGTCATGAGCCAGCAGACTGGCCCTTGGAGTACCTCTATGGTCCTGGATTCAAGATGAAATTGCAAATCCAGTTCTCCTTCCTCAGGCAAGAGGGCAGCATGTCAGCACAACAGTTCCTGTAGAGCAACACTCCAGCAGAGTGTGCAGTCCTTGTAGCAGCACAGCAGACCTTCTCCCTGGCAGAGTATCCACAGGTCCAGAAGTGTACTGAAGAGTTGGTGTCTGAGTTCCAGTATTGATACACAGTTGTGCCTTTGAAGTGGGGAGAAGCTTCTAGAGGCATGCCTTTGAAGTGCACCGGTGCCTTGTCTCCAGACTAACTACAGGGGGTCTGCAGAAAACAAAATAAATCAAATGCAGCGGACAAAAAGTAGACTGCACCTGACCGGTAGTTCCAACTGGTACCTTTAAACATGCATAATGACAAATGTGTGCATACACTACAAGCACCCGCTGCTCGGTGTATAAACGAAACTAAAATGTTTCCAAACTGCAATGAAAATGTAGAGATGCACCACAACAATAATCAACCATCAGAATTATGATTCTTGTCTTTTTATATTGTTCCTGTTTCCATTTCTTTTTATAATAAAGTTTCCTGTATAAACAGAGATGACAGCCAATTTGTTTCATCCATTAGATGGACTTCTTCCATGCAAATGTAAATTCAGATGTATCAGAGACACCTTAATGCGGATTCGTATTGGGTCCCCGCAGTGGTATAGTTCATAAGTATTCCCAATATAGACCACTTGACAGTAATTCAAATAATATCATCCACAACTAGGCTAAATATCTGATACAATAGTTGCAACCCAAGTGGAGTTGTGCCAACAAGGTAATGAAAAAAGGGACCAGTAGGTCCTATAAGCCACTTCAATTGGTGCTTAAGCCGCCGACATCAATCTGCTGCATGCCCATGCCGTAGTGTCATGACTCCACTAGGGTTGCAACTATTGTATCAGATATTCAGCCTAGTTGTGGATAGTATTATTTGAATTACTGTCAAGTTAAAATATTGTGACAACTTATGACCACTGACGGGATATGCAGCCCTTTGTGAGGAGTTAGGACGCAGCCTATTCAAGTGTAAGTAGGGCTGTGTCCAGCTCCTTCCTCCCATCCTGCCAGTGAAGGCCCATCCAGTTCCACCTAAGCTCCCCATTGTGTGTGGCTGTCTACGAGGAATCTGAAAAGAGGGTTCCCTTTTGAGCAACCGTCTTGCACAAACACTAAATTATAAGACTCTTTTGTTGTATAAATTAGTGTTTTGTGCATTTTCATTGCCTCTTGATAAGCAAATTTATATCCCACTCAAGATGGCTGCACAAAAGAGAACCCTCTTTTCAGATTTATATCTATTTTGTCCGGGTCTGGTGGCTCAGTGGACTAATACGGCCACTGTAGGAGCCTATTTTTGACTTCATTGTCGCAGGTTCAAATCCCACTCAGCCTTTCATCCTTCTGAGGTTGATAAAATGAGTACCGTTGGGTAACAACAAACAAATGTTATTCAGCACCAAGATGCCCACGGATGAATATGTACTTTACAGATACATGTCCCGTTTGGGGTGCCTCTACCTGTTTTGGGCTGTCTAGGAGGAATACACAAAGCCCAACTGTCACCCACACCCAGTCATGTGACTCAGAAACAGGCTGCTGGCACCAAATGGCTAAGGCAAGAAAATGCTAACTTCTAAAAGTGGCATTTTCAGAATTGCAATTTTAAATCTGACCTCACTATAAGTTAGGATTTTAAACTGTGATTCCAGAGACACCAACCATGGCTTACCTGTTCCCATAGGGAAATTGCAGCTATAACAATGTAGTAACGTAGCTCCAGTGTTATCCTATGGGAGAGGTAGGCCTTGCAGTAGTGAAAAACACATTTTAAGAGTTTTTCACTATTAAAAGTACATGTCCAACCTTTTTAATAAACTGCACTCAGCCCTCTGGACTATCCATTGCCCACCCTAGGGATGACTTATATGTATTAAAAAGGAAGATTGGAGCCTGGCAAAATGTATACTTTGCCAAGACAACATGGCACTTTAAAACCGACACACACTGGCGGCAATGGCAGGCCTGAGACAAGTTTGAAGTGCTACTTAAATGTATGGCACAGTCAGTGCTGCAGGCCCACTTTGGGTAAAAGCCAAACTAATATGTTTTAAGGCGAGAGCACAAGCACCTAAGCTCTGGTTACCAGTGGTAAAGTGCACAGAGTCCTAAGACCAACAAAAACTAATTCAACAAACATGGAGGCAGAAAGTCTGGGGATGGCTCTGCAGAAAAGGCCAAGTCCAACAATTAGGTTTTAAAAATATGTGCAGGGGGGCGGAGTCAAGTTGGCGACGGAGTAGGACGCTCTCATCGGTCCCTCCGGCGCCAGATCGGCACAGCGTTGAATTGCGGCCTCCCGGGGACCCCTGAGACCTGCATGGGGTAGCGCTGGGGCTCCTGTGTTGGCGGAGGGAGTTTTGCGTCGCCGCCGACCCCCCCCCCCGTGGCGCTGGAGGTCCCGTCCGGGTTGAGGCCTGTGACGCGGCTGGTGAGGGAGCCGGGGCCTCGCCTGCAACGCGAGGCCGGAGCCGCGGAGCCCGGCCTCCCATTGGAGGCGGAGCCGACTACCGGAGGTGGCGACGAGGTGTGAGCGCCCAGCGCACGGGTGCCTTGTCCTGCAGGCGGCCTCGGAGGTGAACTTTTTGGAGCGTTGGCCCCGCTCCGGCAGAGGGGGCGAGGCCCGAGGAGATCCCCAGGCGGAAGCACTGCAGCGCCGAGGATCGAGCCTGCCAGCCAGCCCTGGTGAAGCGACGTGTGGGGCCCGAACCCCTCTGGACTTCCGAGAGGTGATGAGCGGATGGGGCGGTGGAGGCACTGCGGCCGCTGTGGGCCGGGTCTGACGGCGCCGATGGGGGCCTGGGGCGTGGGAGCTTGAAGAGTGCTCCGCCCGTGGTGGTGCTGGAGAGACGGCGGACTTGCGGAGCGAGTGGGGCCTGCTCTGGCCACGGGGATAGCTCGGGGAGCCACGACTCGTGGGGCTTCCCCCCGGACACAGGCGATTCTGGTGTGGGCCCGGGGAGCTGTGTTGGGGGCCCAGTGTGGGGGCGGTCGTCCTGAGGGCCACAACTGGCGAACACTGTGAGAACGCATTGGCCCGATACCCTCGCTGTTGGACCGTGTCCCCGATGCGGTGAGTGACCTGAGGCCTGTAGTAGCGGAAGCGAGTGCAGCATCGCCCTACGGCCGACGGAGTGGCCATTTGCTGGGATCTCTGGCCTCGTCGGCGCCTGCCTGCGCCTACCCCCCCCCCCACGCTTGGTACGGACTGGGTTCTGGGGTCCTGTCCGGGGCACGGTTAGCCCCGCTCGCAGAGTCTCGCAGTAAGGCGGCGCCAGTGGTGGTGCTGGGAAGCTGGGCGACGTGTTGCTATCCCCGACCGGAACGCGATGTCTGGCAAAACCCGAGGGGGTAAGACCGGACGGGATGGTCCGCAGCGGGGTACCACCCCTACGACGCCACCGGGCGCTAGTGCCTCTACCAAGCCTCCTGACGATGATGCGCCTGTCACCAAGGCGTTTATGCTGGGACTGTTCAACGCCATCAAGGATGATATCACCAGCCTCCGCTCCCGGTGGCCTCCGACCTGCGGGAGGTGCGTCGCGATGTGGACAGTGTCGGAGAGAGGGTGGCAACCCTGGAAGAGCACGATTTGGGACTCGCCGGCGATGTGCATCAGCTCCAGCAGGATGTCCTGCGCCTCACGGAACAGAATTTGGACCTCCAAGCCCATGCGGAGGACTTAGAAAACCGGTCCCGGCGGAACAACATTCGCATACGCGCGGTGCCATGGGATGGAGAGGCTGGAGACCTGAGGGGTTACGTGGAGGGCCTGTTCTTGCAGATCCTGGGAGAGGACGATCTCCGCGAGATCCGGATGGACAGGGTGCACCGCGTGGGGCTGCCGAGAGGATCGGGGGCTCCCCCCCTCGACATTCTGTGTGCGTTCATGACTACCAGCTGAAAGAGCGAGAGGGCTTCCGTCGCTGGTGTACCGGGACCACCGCCCCCAGCTGTTTCAGGACCTGGCGGCGTCGACACTGCAGAAGCGCCGTGACTTTCGCCCCGTGACGTCCTTTCTGCGGGACCAGAATATCTCCTACTCGTGGTGTCATCCATTTCGGCTTATTTTCCGGTGGCGCAACAGGCTGGTTCAGGTCCGCTCTCTACGGGCTGCTAAAGATCTTCTTGGTTTGGACGACGGGTCCCCCCCGGTGGAGGGGGGACTCGCAGACGAGGCGGCGACGGCGCTCCTCCTCCTGGCAGCGAGTGGGGCGCCCTTTGGGACCGGACCCTGAGACCAGCGTTCAGGAGCGGGGTGCCGCGGTTGCTTCGGTGGCAAATGTTACTGAGGCTGCCTCGCGGGACTCTTCTTCAGCTGCCTAGACCCTCGGGAGGCCTCGACTTGCAGGTCGCCGGAGGGCCATCCTCCTCTCAAGTACCACGGGCGATTGATGTACTTTGTGGGGAGACACCCTGGACCTGTTCTTTGGAGAAGTGAGGGCGAAGGCTCCGCTTCATGGACATGGGGGATACCCACCGTGGTCCCTAGTTTGGGGTTGTTGGGTTTTTGCTTTTGTTTCCGTTTTTCTCTCATGAGGTCCTGGTTGATGTGGTCCCCGGAGTGGGTGGGGGTGGGGGGGGGGTTGGTTCGGTGTTGGGGAAAGGGGGGGTCCAGTGGTGGCGGCTGGGGGGGCGTGTGCGAGTTGTGCGGGGGTTGTGTGCTGTGTGGGGGATGGGAGCAGTCCTGGGGTGAGGGAGGGTGTGCGACCTGGCCCCAGACAGGGGAATGGGAGGCGGAAGTGGCTGGGGTTCACGTCCTATTTGTTACGGCAAGGCGCGGCGCGAAGACTGGTGGGAGAGTCGGCTGGGATGTATGACAACCTCGGAACTGGCCTGGAGGCTCCCTGGGCTGGGATTCGAGGGCAAAGGTTCCGTGAGGCGCTGCTGGTCCGGATTTGGAGAGGGGAGTCTGCTTGCGCTGGACGATGGGTGAGGGGGCTGGGGTGTGAGTGGGGGGATCTGATGGAGAAGAGTGAGGGGAGCAATACAGGATGCCTGTTACCTTAGGTACTTGGAATGTGAAGGGGCTGAACTCTCCCCAGAAACGCCAAAAAGTCTGGAAATACATCCTGGATCATCACCTGGATGTGGTGGGGCTTCAGGAGACGCACCTATCCCGGCGGGACGAGTCACGCCTCAAACACCGGCAATTCCCTCTTATCTATAGGTCTTCGGCGGCGTCGAAGCACAGGGGAGTAGCCCTGATGTTTCGCTCGACCCTTCAGTTTCAGCCTCTGGGGGTGCGGGGCGATAAGGAGGGCAGATGGCTCATTGTTAAAGGAGTGCTTCTCGGCAGGACTTGCACGTTTCTAGTATTGTATGCTCCAAATGCTGGGCAAAATCGGTTCCTTTTGGAACTGCTGCGCTCAGTGGAGGATTTTGTGGAGGGCGGATTCTTTATCTTGGGTGATTTCAATCTGGTCTGGGACAGGGACCTGGACTGTTCTCACCAGCGGAGAGCCGAGGCCGGCCTCTTCTCTGAGGAGGCACGTCAGCGGTTGGGGGAGCTCGGTTTATTGGACGGGTGGCGATCTCTACATCCCGTCTCCAGTGATTATACTTTCTTTTCCCACGTGCACAACTCTTACTCCCGCCTTGACCATGTCTTTTATAGCCAGTCGCTCCAGGGGTCCCTGAGGGAAGCAAAAATGTTTCCCCTCTCCGTCTCCGATCATAGCTTACTGGCGCTGGGCCTCCAGTGGGCACCGGAGGGGACGGTGCCGCGACCATGGTTCTTCCCGGCGTCACTGGTACGGGACGAGTCTTCTTGCGTGGCCCTCCGGAAGGCAATTCGGGACTTCTTTCAGCTCAACCCAGTGCGGGACACCTCGAATTTCACAACCTGGGACGCCTTTAAGGCGTCGGTCCGGGGTAGTTGCTTGGCCCTTAATGCGGCGCTTAACCGGCAGCGGAGGGTGGAACGGGAGGCGCTGGAGAAGGAGCTTCTAATATCGGAGCAAGCGCATAAGGCTAACCCGTCCAGACAGACGTTGCGCTCCCTTACTGCTCTTAGGGGCAAGCTACGGGCCCACTATAATAACAGAGCGGAGTTTACTCTCCTGAAGCTCCGCCATCTTTCTTACTCCCAGGGAAATAAGGTGGGGAGGCACTTGGCTCGTCAACTGCGCCGTAAGCGGGAGAGGGAGTACATAGGGGGGTGCGGGATCCCGCTGGCCTGCTGCAGCACGACGATGCGACCAAGGCAGAACTCTTCGGGAACTTCTATGCGACATTATACTCGGGGGACGCCCTGGACCCTACGGCTCAGGAGGACTATCTGCGCGCTCTTCCGCTCCCCCGCGTGTCTTCCGAGTGGAATGAGCTACTCTCTGCCCCTATTACTAGGGAGGAAGTACTGGATGCCATTAAATCCTTGAAGCCCAACAAGGCACCTGGTGCGGACGGGTTCACTGCCCTTTTCTATCAGACCTTTGCGGGAGATGTCTGTGAGTTCCTGGTTGGCCTGTTTAACGATATGGCTAACTCGGGGGTGTCCTCAGCCTCCATGGCGGAGGCGGTCATATCGGTGATCCCCAAACCCGGCAAGGATCCCTCTGTCTGCTCGTCCTTTAGGCCGATAGCCCTGCTCAATATAGATGCTAAACTCTACTCTTCTATTCTGGCGTCGCACTTACAGGACTTGATGCCGGTACTGATTCACCCTGACCAATCAGGTTTCATCAAAGGGCGGCAGACTCATGATAACACCAGAAGGGTGGTCCATCTTATCGAGAA
Organism: Triturus cristatus; assembly: GCF_964204655.1. Classification (NCBI taxonomy): domain Eukaryota; kingdom Metazoa; phylum Chordata; class Amphibia; order Caudata; family Salamandridae; genus Triturus; species Triturus cristatus. The sequence continues at coordinate 730,878,633 of NC_140585.1, read as the reverse complement.
GGCTAACCGATTCCGCATCCCTGCGGTGCTGGTTGGGCTGGATGCCGAGAAGGCGTTTGACCGGGTGGACTGGCAGTTTATGTTCCGAACCCTCCAAGCTTTTGGATTCTCAGACAGGGTTGTGACCATGCTTAAGGCCAACTATAGCAGCCCCAGATCTAGAGTCGCGGTTAATGGGTATATGTCCCCCTTTTTCCCGCACTCGCGGGGTACGCGGCAAGGCTGCCCCCTTTCCCCTTTGTTGTTTGCCTTGAGTATCGAACCTCTAGCAGTGGCAATCCGGGAACACCCGGATATTCGGGGACTGCCCTTCACAGGGGAGCAACATAAGATCTCTGTTCGCGGACGACGTCCTCCTCTCCCTTGCAGATCCGGCACACTCTCTACCCCATGTGCAGACGGCCTTGGCGCAATTCAACGGGGTGGCGGGGTTTCGGATCAATTATGGCAAATCTTACATCCTCAATCTCACGCTATCATCGGCGGAGGTGGACCGGCTTCGACCGCTCACGCCCCTATCGTGGTCCCACTCCTCCCTATTGTATCTAGGGGTCCGCTTGACCCCCACGGTAGGCAAACTGTACGCGGCTAACTTCCCACCACTCCTGGCGAGTATCCAGGCTGACTTGCAGCGCTGGAAGCCGCTGTTTATCTCCTGGCTGGGCAGGATCCATGCGCTCCAGATGTCGCTCCTACCAAAGCTCCTATATCTCTTTCAGGCTCTCCCTATTGTCCTTGACGGGGACTTTTTTCGACGCGTAAAGACTCTCATGCTCCACTTCGTGTGCCAGGGGGGCAGGGCTCGTTTTTCCTTTACCACTCTTCGGCGACCGCGGACGGAGGGGGGGGTGGACCTTCCTGACATGCATCTCTACTATAAAGCTGCGCAATTGAGGGTCTTGGTGGAGTGGACCCAGCCACTTTTGGAGAAGCATTGGCTGCACACGGATAGGAGTGTTTCGGGTCGCACGATCTGGGACTTAGTGTGGAAACCTAAGGGGGACAGGCCCAAGAATGCTTACCTTAGCACCCCCACTGGCACCTACCTTAGCACCCCACTGGCACCGTCCTTAAGATCTGGGATACGGTCTCGGGAGACGACCGCTGGACTACTTTCCCATCGCCCTTCACTCCCATCCATTTTAATCCGGCTTTTCTGCCTGCGCTTCGGGAGGGCCCCTTTGACGCTTGGAGGGAGGGAGGATGCCTAGCCCTCACGCATTTGTTCCACGGCACTGCCCCGCTGACTTTCCCGAATTGTGGACGAGACTATGGGGTTGCCGAGACGGAGAGGTTTCGTCATGGCCAACTGCTACACTGGGCCCTGTCCCCGGCGGTTCGGGAGGCGACGACTCGGCCGCCTACCCCCTTTGAAGCCTTTCTATCCCGCACTTCCACTATGCGTGGGGCTATCTCTTTCATTTATAGCCATCTCCTGACCACAGCTGTCTCGCCCAGGCCGCGGTATATGGGTCAATGGGAGGGCCTTGTGGGGCGTGACATCACGGATGAGGAGTGGTCCCACCTGTGGCAAGACCTAGCCAGATTTAATCACTCGATGGATCTTCGGGAGGCACATATTAAAACTATGATGGATTGGTACCTCTCCCCTGCTAAGCTTCATCGTATTTTCCCTGGCTCCTCAGATAGATGTTGGCGGGGCTGTGGCCTGTTGGGGGACTTCCGCCATATCTGGTGGGACTGCCCGGTTATACGCCCCTATTGGGAAGAGATTTTATCCCATATTAAGGACATCCTGGGGTATCCGATCAAGAACTCTCTGGAGCATGTGCTGTTGGGCCTTCGGGAGCCGCTTTTGGAACATCAGACACGGGCAGACAAGAAGATCTTTTGGCTCTGTATAGGAGCGGCTAACGTCACCCTGGCGGCGGCCTGGAAAAAGAGGGAGGCCCCAGCGATTTCATTGTGGCATGCAAGATTATGGAAGTTGTTGAGCATGGAGCGTATGGCGGATATATTTCTAGGGGACTTCAAAAACGTTGTTTTCCGTTAGGGGCCGTTGGTGCGCTTCCTTTCTCGAGGGCTTCCGGCTGCTGTATGCCCGCCGTCGATCCGAGCCCTCCATCTGTTTCAAGTGTGACTCTCATTAGACGCCTGCTGTGGTGTGGATGTGTGCTGCCACCACTGGAGGGTGTGGGGGAGGGGGGGCGGTTGGGAAGGGGGGGGAAGTTCTATTGGTTTCCCTTTTTTAGTTTTGGTTGAATGTTGCGCCAGTCTTCAATGGCAAGAGGGGAGAGCCTACATTTATGGGTTTGGCTGGTCCGACCCCGGTAATTGCAGGTTGTTGAGTGCTCTGGCTGGGTGGCCTTCAAACGCCTGTATAGCCTCTGGGCTGACGACCTGGACTTGGTCCCGCTTCATCTCCGTTAGATTGTTGCCTAGCTGGGACGGACTCCAGGACTGTTACTAGTCATAGCGGCCCCCCTCCGCTTGTGCATCTCATCTCAACTCATTCTGATAGGGAGGTGAAAAGCATTCAAGTGGTTGGGAAATGGATGTTATCTTCTGCCAGGTTGGCGGCAAAGTCCGTTAATGCAGGCTGCCTCTTAGGCTGTGGTATACACACACTCTTTGGGAAATGGCTAGCAAAGCAGTGCACAGCCAGACTGTGAGAGGCAGTGATCACACATTTTCTTCCAGGGTGGCAGACCATTACATCCGCCTTACATAATGCCTCTCCTGCCCAAAGTTTTTAAGATTAGGAATTACTAGGCTCAAGTCATCCTAGTGGCTCTTTATTGAGTGAGAAGAGTGTGGTACCCAACACTTTTTGGCATGAGCATTTGTCCTCCAATCAGACTACCGCTTTGGGAGGATCTTCTGTTACAGGAGCAGGGCAGGAGTCTGCACCCAAGCCTGCGTAATCTACACCTCCATGCGTGGAAATTGAGCTGTGGCTGTTTGATCTACCTCATGAGGTTGTGGTTATCATCCTGCCATTCAAGTGTTCATCTACAAAACATATTTACACAGTAGCTGGGACAAATTTGTATACTGGTGTGGAGTATGTAATACAGATAAGTCAAACGGTTTGATGTTTAGTGGTTTGTTTTATCTTTGGCTTATGTCAGGCTTTTTGGGCTGATCACCGTCTGCTCCAGAAATACAGTTATTTCTTTTTTAAGAACCCTCATCCACTTTAATAGTGGCATGCTTCATCATCAGATCTCATCCTGGTCTCTAAAAATCACATATTCCAGGGAGCACCTTGAATAGTAGTATGTATTTTTCTTTAGCCTAAGCCCAGTCTTCAGACCTTCCACCTTGAGAAGGTACTTCTTCAATATCCATTCTTAAAGTGAGGAATCTGTAGTATCCATCAGAAGAACATGTTACTTAACTTTGATAATACTCTCTCTTATGGATACTCAAACCGAAGATTCTTCACTGCCCTCCCTTCCCCGGTACTTTGAAGTGGTCGATTTTTACCCTCTTTAAAGGTCCCAAATTAGAGATCTGCATACAGGTACCTCCAATTATTTTGTGCTCAGTGTCTGGGAGTACAGGTGGAGTCAAGCAAGAAATGGGTGTCATCTTGCAAGGGTGGGGCCTATGTGTGACTCTGCTTCATCATTTTCACAGTCAGAACTAGGTTAACGCAGAGCTCCACAACACCATTTAGTGGTGCACAGAAGCACTGCTGAAAAAATATTCGGATCCAGTCTGGTGCCTGGGAAATATTCTAAAGGTGTGAAATCTGCGGTTAGATAGAGTATCCACCACAAAGAGTGTTACCAAAAGTAAGAACTTATTCATCTATAGCTTGTGAAGTCTACCAGCAGAATCAGTGCATTTTGTTTGTGTATCAAACCTTGAAAATTCTACGCACTAATTAAAGTCATTAAAAAATTATTAGAGTTTAAACCCATATTTAAAGTACAAACGGTTAACAAGTCCAGTTCTAATATTACTGTAGACATTGAACTGGGTATTTGAGTTTGGTTCTACAAGTGATACTTTGAACTTTTGAGCTGGATTAAGTGACTTACATTGGTAAATTTAAAAAAAGAGACTGATTTAAATCTTATACATTCTCTTAAGGAAATTCAAAAGTATATGGGACTGCGGCTCTAACAAGTTGGCCAGTTACTTAGGCAGCAATGTTAAGGAATAATAAACATACTATGAAGGTTAAAGAAAACAACAAAATTGTGGCAGGTCAGAGAACTTTAAATGAATCTGACTGGTAAGAAATGCTCCTAAACATGAAGCCCTGCAAACATACCCTGAAGCAAACAGTCTGAAATAACCTGATATATGATCCAGATATCGTGCAACCATGTGGTACAAACAGAATTGGAACATAAAGGTCAAGGTCCGCTCAAATTAAACAGCGATCCATTCAAACCAGAAAACCACATATTTGCATTGTTCGCTCCACATATCAACCTACTGCTTCAGTCTAGTTGAAAGTGCTTGTGGTAGTAAAGAAAAACATATGAAGAATGTTTGGGGACAAAGTCCTTCTGGCAGACCTTCAAGCAAACCTATGACGCTCTAGATAGAGCAGGACAACGTATAGTTGCCAGAATTATTACTCGGTGCGGAGAGCCCATAGCTGAGACTTAGATGGTGTATTGTAACATTCAAGCAGCAAGAAACATTTGTTGGAATCTGAAATTCATACTAGGTGCCATTCTACTCTAACACTCAGCATCATATTTCCGGGTTTTCCCAGCAAGTGCAGTACTTTTTTCCAGAGGCACACATGGCTAAAAACGTTTCAAATGTAGGACACAACGCTGTGAACATAAGTGAAGGAACCAGGAGAATGGTACACTGTACTAGCACCCTTGAAGACTAATAACTGACTCCAATGTGCATACAGACAAAGAACTTCAGCAAAGACTTTAAAGATATTCACCTAAAGTCAGCACACACAAAGCCCAACCACAATTGTGTAAATACCTGTAATAACAATACCTAATTTCCTGGGACAAAGCCATTCAGAATTTAATTTGGTGGAAATAGGCATGGAAAGTCAAGCTGGAAGCTTCCCCTCGAATCCTTCACTTTATTGGATTGTTTTATTTTGTGCCGACTGGATCACAAACTTGTTTGTGGAATATAAAAGAAAAAGTGAGGACAGAGGACTCCTCCAAAATAGGAAAAACTTCAAAAGCTGGTTGATCTCATAAAAGCGACAATAAGGAAATGTGATGACAAAACTGTTTTATGAAGGCAGAAAAGTGCATGTCCAAGGGTAGATGTAAGAAAGTTAGTAACAAATTACATGGCACAAAAAAAACGATAACAGACTTCACTTTGACTGCAAAGGCATTATGTGGCCTGCAACCGAAACAAAGCCCCCACAACACAACACAGTTATGATGATGAGAAAACAGACAGGACATCTCTCAGACTGGAAGAAGTGATGGTGGGTAGGCACACATCCCTCTAGAACCCCTAACAAACTGAACAGTCTCTCAATTAGAAAATATTTAACTATATCAAACTAGAAAACTGAATGATTTGGTTCGGGTCACATGCCCTTTTTTAAAAGGTAATTATGATAGGCTCTTTAACAAATGTGCACAGAGAAAAGAAGTAAATTAACTGCTATTTAATTCACTTCAAACTTTTTGTGCATGTAGAAATTTGAAAGAAAGTACTACCAGCACTCCCAAAATCGTGTAAACACACTAAGTCCAATATTAAGGCATAAGCGACAAATGCTATGCTTCGGACTCGACTGCTTCCGCTCCTTCATTGGCGCTGTCTTTGTCTTCCATGTGATTATTTAGCAGCATGAATTTCCCATCATTGGTAAGTGGAATGGACATCATCAACTGAGCTAAAGCATCTGGATTCTGAAATAAAAAGGGCTTGTGGTTATTAGAATAAGCCATACAGTGTGAAGGCAAAGCAAGATTGCCTGACCCTCTCGTTTGTGTAATTCATTGTTGAATATGTGACATAAAATTGATGCATTCTTTTAAGGACTGCCTGCTGGCACCAGGTGGGTCAAGACTTGGAGAATGCAGGCACTTCACATGATTTTATTTTATAGATCCTCTGTTTAACACACTTTCTATACCATAGTTATCAAACGGTCTCAATACGTCTGGAATGGAAGTTCCCAGATATAGGGGAAGATATACGAATTTATAACACAATGCAACACAGCAACCAACGTCATTGCACTAGGAGGAGAGAGCAGGACAGCTACACATCTACCGCTGCTCTCTTCCTCAGCACAAGTGCTCTTTTAGACTGCCTTACACCTCACGCACCTTTGCTCCATAGTGATGTCTAGCATACATTTTGTACTGATGGGGCACTTCCAGTACAAAAAAATTAAAAAAGGTCTCCAAGTTAACACCGGCCTCAAGGGGATATTTTTGGTGTAAAGCCAAACCTGCAAATTTTAGTAGGGAGGGCTTTGCATAAAAAACAGTGGGTGGTAGCTTGGGAATACACCAGTGGCGGCTGGCACAGATAAGAGCGGCGAGGTAAGGGGGAAAAAGTCAACAGACAACGGGGTAAGTAAAACGAAATAAAAAAATAAATAAAACCACTTACCTTGCGCTCACCACTTTGCCAATTTGATGCGGCAAGCGCAAGGTAAGTGTTTTTTATTAATTTCATTTTATCTACCCAGTCGTCTGTTGACCCCTCTCCTCCACGCCCTGCCCAACCGCTCTTACCTGTGCCAGCCGCCACTGGAATACACATGTACTGCCCGTGGGGCAGCCCCATGATGCAAAGTACCGTAAAGATGCCAAACCTGTCAATAAAACAATTTGAGTTTTATTTATAGATTCACGTTCATGCAACTTCTTTTCCCTAATGATAATAACTTGGTAAAGTCCGTAAAGATATTTCAAACTGCTGCTGGGAAACCCACAATTTCTCGTTTCGGATCTGCCATCAGGACCATTGTAGGGTTTGCTGTAGGGTTTGTTGCACCTATAGAGTTGCTCACTGCCCATTCCCTTTTGATTTTGGTGAAGATGGGAATTTTGCCTGTGATAATGGATAACCATGCGGCATAACTAAGTTACAGGGAAGTAACATTCTTTTGAAGCACAATATAGTATACGGATTAAAATCATCACATCAAGCAGCAACAATTATCAGTCCTGAGAAGGTGGTAGACATCAAAAGGTAGATCCCAAGAGATGGCTTAAGGTGCTCCGGCCCACTTGTGTAGCTCTACGTGTACCACAAGGCAAACAACATTGTTTCTGAAAGTCATGTACAGATTTAACCAGCTTTATGTATTTCAAAAGCAGAGATTGCCCCAGATTGAAGGAGATGTAGCAGTACCTCTTGTATAATGTGTACCTTTTAGTTTTTTTACTTAGGCGCAACCTGCATATCAGCACATTATAGTACTTAATTATTCCTGGCTTTAAAATAGCATTTTTCTACACAGAGTTTAGTCGACGAACAGCAGAATAGATTTTGATTCCTCTATGCGGGTGCAATGGCTACTGTGACAGTCACTTAAAATTGAAATAGTTTCACAATCCATCTGTCTGGGGGAAGAGCAGTGGATTTAGTAAGTTGACTAAAACTAAATACTACTCCCACGTTGGAACTTAACTGTAAACTATGCTCCCAAATTCCACCCAAAGCAAGCACTTGCAGTAATCTAAATAAATTACAAGAAAGAGATCCGACGATAAGACTCCCCTCGCCACTAAGTGTGATTTAGAGCCAGTGTGATGCTCTTGTGGGGATCCTGGCCATGGAAATCTGATAGAGACATCTAGCCGCAGATTCTTTAACTTAGAATATCCCCAGGCGTCAGACTGGATCCGGAAAACTCCCTCCCCAGCAGTACATCTGCACCCCGGGGGATGGCGACGTCCGGCTGCGTCATGACGTCATTCACAGAAGTGATTTCAATGGAGCCCATAAGTCCTGATCAGCGCACTGACATCAGTTTTCTTCTTTTTCGCATCCCAACGCGGATCCGGGAGAAGCGGTTCCTCTGGCCGGTTTTGTTTTCAGCCTTCACAATCCCTTTTCGCGTCTGGAACAGTGTGCCGATGCCTGCGGGCTTCAAGTCGTGTGCGTCCCGTTTGCTGCAGCTGTCAGCGACGGATCCACACGAGATCTGTATGTGGTGCTTGGGCGAGCACCACGACTCTGCCGAGTGCAATGCCTGCCGGCAGCTGAAGCCGCTCGCCCGCCTCAGGTAAGCACCAGAAGAAATCGCGGAGGTTGCCGACCTTGCCCAAGCATATTGGGGGCCTGCTGCTCCCGGTCTTCACCAGACACGGGCCCTCAGGAGTCCCGGCTTACCCACCGTTTCCTGTTGATGGGGCGACTTGGAACCAGATGGAGGCCTATTCCAGGGCTCTGCAGGCCATCTTTGGGTCACCCCCTCTCCCTGGCGCGCCTTCGGGCCCCACAGTGGGGGTAGGGACTCAGGTCGGGGGTTCGCCCTCGGCACCGACCGAGTGCCCCGACTCCGGTTCCGGGGTCGCTGCGACTTCAGGACACGGCCCAGAGGGGCATCCCACTCTGACATCTAGCCCTCCTGCAGCATCTTTGCACAGCCCTGCGGGGCTCGCTGCGTCATTGCTGGATACGGCTGCAGCGTGGAGCTCAACTCCAAGTCGACGTCGTTCCTTCCCACAGGTTTCTACCTTGGTGGAGGTCGAGTCGACGCCGGTCCGACACCGGGCGGACGAGTTCCCTTCGCGGTCGTCGACGTCCATCCGAAGCCGTCTCGACGTCGGTCGACGCTGGTTCCGTCCCCGACTGTTTCTCTGCTGGTAGAGGACGTGACCCCAGTGGGTTCTCCACCCCTAGGGCTTTTTCACTGCTCCACGAAGCAGGGGCCCATGGGCCACTTGCCGGTCATCATTCTGCGGTGCCTCTGTCGTTGGGTGGACGGATTAGCCTGCAGCTGTCCCCAATGGATGACTTGCTCTCTCCACCTCGGCTAGCGCAATGTTTGCAAGGGCGGATTACAGGGCTGCGGATATCTTGCAGATGCAGCCGCCCTCTGTCTCCCTGCCTTCGGATCCTTTGTTGGATCTTCTCCCCAGGGCACGTGCAGCCCTTGTTGCCTTTTGGCGGGTCAGTGCATGATGTCCTCCTGGTGACTTGGGCCAGGCCCTCATCGGGGGACCCCGTAAGTCGTGCTATCGCACATCGCCATTGGCCGGCTCCAGATGACACTGCCTGTTTGTCCCTCCATTCTAGGGCTCAAGGACTTGTGGTCCAGGCAGCTCTCCCTTCCTCTCCTCCTCCGTTGCTTCCTCCCACTCAGGAGTCTAGGTGGTTGGAGTTGTGCGGCTGCAATGTCTTTGTGTCCACCAGCTCAGGGCTTCAGTCCCTGGACACGACCTGCGTTTTTGATCGGGCTAATTTGGCCCTTTGGGACTCAGTCGAGCAACTCCTTCCCTATTTGCCAGTGGGCCCTCGTGCTGACCTGGCCCAGTTTTTTCGGGCTGGCCGCGACATGGTGCAGATTTCCATCCGGTCGGCCATGGACCCCACTGACTCTGTGGGTCGAGCTATGGCTAGGTCAGTTGCTCTGCATCGCCATGAGTGGCTACACAGTGGCAGTTTCCCCGAGAATGTTTCGGGAGCAACTCTGGGATCTGCCCTTTGATCTGGTTTTCTATGACTACCAGGTTTTTTGTCCTCTTGGTGAACTTGTGTTTTGGTATGCAATATTGTAACTGCTTTTATGATTTCCGTCTCTGGGTTCAAAACAATATTTACCAGATGGCCTGTATGGTTGTTCAGCTGTGTTTTTACTTCCTTTGGTTCAGCTGGGCCAGCTGTTTATACGGTTCTTTTTGTCCCCTGCCTATGAGCTTGCCTCAATGGGTATCCCTTGCCTAGGGATGTGACATACCCAATGTGGGGTATTCGTTCGCTATTATATAGCTGCTTTCCTTGCCAGGTAGTTTTGGAGTCTCCCGTGGAGTTCTCTTCATTTCTTTTCTGTCCCTCTGGGGACTTTTCCTCTTGGTTCGGCTGTGGGCCTCTCCCTTCGTTCCATACTCCCTGCTGGGGTGGAACGCCTCCTCACGGACTGGTGTGGCCCTCTCCTGGAGCTTCTGTGTTGCGGTCTACAGTTATTCCGTTGCACTCTCATGCGGTGTATTGTTGGGGTTCTGCTGTGTCCGGCTCGCCCCCGGGGGTTTCACGTTCTCATGTCTTGCATTTGGCTCATCTTTCCACCTTCGTTATGCCCCTGGCACTGTTGACTGTCCTGGACGCGAGTACGCTTCCATGTGGGCGCTTTGTTCCATTCCGCTCCAGATTGGTTCTTTGTGACATTATGGCCAGTGCTTCAGACTTTAGAACAGAACTAGCCAGGTTCAAATCTCAGCTTTGGCTCAACTTCTTTCTGTGTTCTAGGCAGGCACCACATGTGGGTCCACACTGGGTGTGTGCGCTACCACGGCGGACCCATAGTATTCCTTTAGCCAATAGCTTGGCTGTGTTATCTTCCTGTGGTGTTGTCTTTTTCCCTGGTGTTGGGAATGACTTGGGCGCACCCTGTCTGGGGTCTGCCTAAGGGCAGTGTAGTTTTCACCAGGGCGGATCTCTGCTGCGTATTAACTTGTGCCCTTGCTTCCCTCTCCCCGGCCGGGGCTCCAGTTCTTCTGTTTGTTGCTGCACACGGCTCAGGTGTTTCTCCTCCTGCCCTCTGCTGCGCTTTCAGTGGACGTATTCTGTCTCCGGAGTGTGTGTGTGTATGTGTGACTGTGTCTGTGTGTCTGTGTGTCTGTGTCTGTGTGTCTGTGTGTATATATACACATTCATATGAAGGAGGGGCTGGACTACTTAAAGCCATCCAAGCGGTCGGAACAGCAATTTTAACACTTGGCATTTGAAAAAGGAAGAAGTTATTTCCGAAGCGCGCCATGCCACAGAAGTGAATAAAGCTGCTTACCTTGCTCCGCTGTGTCCCTTTCATCTTTTCGAGGAGAAGATGTTGTGTTCATTGTTTGCGTGTTTTTTCCATTGGCACGCAGGAGGGACCCTTCCGCTAAGCGTTCTCAGCATAAAGGGCAACAGTGGCAACACTATTGAAAATATCCAAGGGATCGGCAGCTGTGATCCGCCACCCGACCATGAGGAAAGTGAAATTGCTGTCAATGACAGTCCTGCATTGTAAGGAGAGGCATGGATACTGTGCCGGTGCCTCCGGTTCTGCCCGTAGTGGGAAAGTGTGGCTTGAAGTAGGGGCAAGTAAGGCAGTTCATATGAAGGAGTGGCTGGACTACTTAAAGCCATCCAAGCAGTCCGAACAGCAATTTTAACACTTGGCATTTGAAAAAGGAAGAAGTTATTTCCGAAACGCGTCATGCCACAGTTAAGTGAATAAAGCTGCTTACCTTGCTCCGCTGTGTCCCTTTCATCTTTTCGAGAAGGAGAAGATTTTGTGTGTATATATATATATATATATATATATATATATATATATATATATATATATATATATATATATATATATATATATATATATATAGATATACTTTTTAAGATGTTCCATATCTGAGTGTTACTGACTCCTTCTTTGTAAATGTGGTGGTCAGTATCACAGCCTGTATCGCGGTGGCTCGGTCTTTCCTTCCCCGGTTGTTGGGGGGAGGGGGGAGGGGGGGGGCGGGGGGGGTTTGGTGTCGCCTCCATTAGTGGGTGGACTTGTACGTCCAGCTACATTTCACATCGGTGCCATTGGTACCTTTTGGGGTACTTCCTATTCTCTAGAGTTACTCTTCCGGTTTCCCCTTGGTTGGCACTTTCTTGAATTTTTCATATATTTCTCTGTTGTGTACGCACATGAGAGGTCAAGCAACACTATTGAAAATATCCAAGGGATCGGCAGCTGTGATCCGCCACCCGACCCATGAGGAAAGTGAAATTGCTGTCAATGACAGTCCTGCATTGTAAGGAGAGGCATGGATACTGTGCCGGTGCCTCCGGTTCTGCCCGTAGTGGGAAAGTGTGAGTTGAAGTAGGGGCAAGTAAGGCAGTTCATATGAAGGAGGGGCTGGACTACTTAAAGCCATCCAAGCAGTCCGAACAGCAATTTTAACACTTGGCATTTGAAAAAGGAAGAAGTTATTTCCGAAACGCGTCATGCCACAGTTAATTGAATAAAGCTGCTTACCTTGCTCCGCTGTGTCCCTTTCATCTTTTCGAGAAGGAGAAGATTTTGTGTATATATATATATATATATATATATATATATATTATCTACTGGCGGTCGCCAGTAGATAGTTATAGTTAGGACCTTGTTTCCATAGGAAATCCGCAACATTCTATTTGGAATAACTTTGGCGCCGGTCGACGAATCCTCGCGAAATTTTCAAAATAGGTGGGGCGCTATGCTCCGCTCCTACCCTGAAAGTCTCGGGGGGATTCGTCAAGCGGGGGCTGAGATAAAAGGGGGGTCCCAAAACGCGTTTTTCCCATGCATTTTTCCATAGGACCTTTAGACACAGCTACAGCCCGAACGGCTGAACAGAGTTACTTGAAATTTTGCAGAGAGGTAGTCCTCAGGTCAAGGAAGTGCCTTTTGTAGGTCTGGTGTAAATCTGTTCAGTAGTTCCTGAGAAAATAGCATTTAAATCAATATATATATATCTGAGCCAGCTTACGGTGCGCTTACGGTAAGCTTACCGTACGCGTACGGTGCCGTGCGCGAGCGCGATTCTGATTGGCTGTTAGATCGTAGTAAACATTCGAATCGTTCGAAACCAGGAAGCGGCGGCAGCCATTTTCTCTCTCGCACTCTGAGGGGGGGGAGGAAAAACAAAGGCAAAAAACATGTAAAGGGACTGTTTAGACAGCTCCTAACCACCTAGCCTTGATTAATGTGTCCCCAAAGATCCCCCAAGGCCAAAAAAAACGTACAAATTCAGTGAAAAAAACATAGGTTTCACACACGTTATAGTTAGGAATTAGCATTTAAAAAACCTTGCAAATTCAGTGAAAAAACCATAGGTTTCACACATGTTATAGTTAGCTGGACATTTTACTGATAAAAAACCAATGAAATTCCCCCGTTATAGTTAGTGCAGGCAACTATAACTCACGCGACCGCAATCCTCTGCTGATGACATATGTGTCTTTATGAAAAAAAAATATTTTTAATATATGTATAGCTAAAATTTAATGGAAGAAGACATGGGCAAATAAGTGTCTAAATACAGTATTAGCATCAGCAGAGGATTGCGGTCGCGTGAGTTATAGTTGCCTGCACTAACTATAACGGGGGAATTTCATTGGTTTTTTATCAGTAAAATGTCCAGCTAACTATAACATGTGTGAAACCTATGGTTTTTTCACTGAATATATATATATATATATATATACATATATATATACTTTTTAAGACGTTCTATATCTGAGTGGTACTGACTCCTTCTTTGTAAATGTGGTGGTCAGTATCACAGCCTGTATCGCGGTGGCTCGGTCTTTCCTTCCCCGGTTTGGGGGGGAGGGGGGGGGGTGTCGCCTCCATTAGTGGGTGGACTTGTACGTCCAGCTACATTTCACATCGGTGCCATTGGTACCTCTTGGGGTACTTCCTATTCTCTAGAGTTACTCTTCCGGTTTCCCCTTGGTTGTCACTTTCTTGAATTTTTCATATATTTCTCTGTTGTGTACGCACATGAGAGGGCAAGCATGCAAGGTTTTCCTGCTGTGGTTTCTGAGGATTGTCCCAGGGTTCCTCTCAGTTTTTCTCTCTTTCCCTCTCTCCCTTCCTCATCGGAGATAGCTTTGGTATGTCTGGCTTGCCGGTGACCAATGGTCATTGAACCTGTGGGTGCGGTTGGCTGGTTGACTACCTGGTGATACGCCCGTCTTCTCTGTCCACGCGCACATGCTATTGCTGTTACGTTTCTTTCTTTTTTTTTTTGTCCTCATTCACCTCAGAAAAAGAGAAAAATTTAATTTTTTTCTGCCCTTATCGTATGTTAGGATTACCAACCTCTAACGGGCATACTCCAATAAACACCAACCTTTCTGCGGCTGTGTCTCATACCCGGTATTATACCGGTACTGCAAGAAAAAACGGTGAAGGCCCTGAAGCAGTGCAGGAGTGTTAGCCGGTGTAATCATTGGACGTGAACTAATACTAGTATCGTAAATATAACCCCAACCATTACTTCATTCTCCTTCCAGCCAAACAATTAATAGATTCCAGAAAGCCTTCTTTTTAGACATATTCCCTGAAAGATCCATTCGAGACATATATATTAGGGATTCCAACCAATCCGAATGCTGTGGAGTTATGTTGCTTACCCATTTACAGCAGAACTCACAAGATGATGGACGGAATGTTGCACATTGGCAAAACATTCACCCCCAGTCACAGATCTGGGTTTAATCCATCGTTATTTTGCTCACCACGCCACCCCAGTTCAGACATAGCCTTATGCAAATCAGTCTTGACCCTGTGCCTCATGGGAACAGTCCAGCCCAAACTGCCAAGCCATGTCTTCCCTGGACCGGAATCAAGCATCCTAGGACCGGTTTCGGGGTTTCACCCCTCTTCAGCCAGGATAGCTTGACTCCAGTGGCGTAGTGAGCACGGGACCCACGTCTGGGCATACCCTTCCCACATAGGGTGAACAGCAGAACTCACAAGATGATGGACGGAATGTTGCACATTGGCAAAACATTCACCCCCAGTCACAGATCTGGGTTTAATCCATCGTTATTTTGCTCACCACGCCACCCCAGTTCAGACATAGCCTTATGCAAATCAGTCTTGACCCTGTGCCTCATGGGAACAGTCCAGCCCGAACTGCCACGCCATGTCTTCCCTGGACCGGAATCAAGCATCCTAGGATCGGTTTCGGGGTTTCACCCCTCTTCAGCCAGGATAGCTTGACTCCAGTGGCGTAGTGAGCACGGGACCCACGTCTGGGCATACCCTTCCCACATAGGGTGTACAGCAGAACTCACAAGATGATGGACGGAATGTGGCACATTGGCAAAACATTCACCCCCAGTCACAGATCTGGGTTTAATCCATCGTTATTTTGCTCACCACGCCACCCCAGTTCAGACATAGCCTTATGCAAATCAGTCTTGACCCTGTGCCTCATGGGAACAGTCCAGCCCGAACTGCCAAGCCATGTCTTCCCTGGACCGGAATCAATCATCCTAGGACCGGTTTCGGGGTTTCACCCCTCTTCAGCCAGGATAGCTTGACTCCAGTGGCGTAGTGAGCACGGGACCCACGTCTGGGCATACCCTTCCCACATAGGGTGAACAGCAGAACTCACAAGATGATGGACGGAATGTTGCACATTGACAAAACATTCACCCCCAGTGACAGATCTGGGTTTAATCCATCGTTATTTTGCTCACCACGCCACCCCAGTTCAGACATAGCCTTATATAAATCAGTCTTGACCCTGTGCCTCATGGGAACAGTCCAGCCCGAACTGCCAAGCCATGTCTTCCCTGGACCGGAATCAAGCATCCTAGGACCGGTTTCGGGGTTTCACCCCTCTTCAGCCAGGATAGCTTGACTCCAGTGGCGTAGTGAGCACGGGACCCACGTCTGGGCATACCCTTCCCACATAGGGTGTACAGCAGAACTCACAAGATGATGGACGGAATGTTGCACATTGGCAAAACATTCACCCCCAGTCACAGATCTGGGTTTAATCCATCGTTATTTTGCTCACCACACCACCCCAGTTCAGACATAGCCTTATGCAAATCAGTCTTTACCCTGTGCCTCATGGGAACAGTCCAGCCCGAACTGCCAAGCCATGTCTTCCCTGGACCGGAATCAAGCATCCTAGGACCGGTTTCGGGGTTTCACCCCTCTTCAGCCAGGATAGCTTGACTCCAGTGGCATAGTGAGCACGGGACCCACGTCTGGGCATACCCTTCCCACATAGGGTGAACAGCAGAACTCACAAGATGATGGACGGAATGTTGCACATTGAGCAGCATTCCGTCCATCATCTTGTGTAGCGCGAAGCAAGACTTTAAAAAGAAGGGCAAAAAACAAAAGAAGAGAGGGGATTATATAGAGCCTAAAATTAAGATCACACCATCTTTACGCTCTTTTTTTTAAAAAAGTCCAGCCTTCAGTACTTGCCCTAAAAAGACCTTCGCAACCTGCATTAGTAGATTTAAAATTAACGTCCAGTACAATTGCAGCGACTAGGGCTAGCATGGCTACTAATTCTACCCCCATTGTTATGAAGAGTGGTGTGGAGAATGGTATAAATTCAGGGCAGGGGAGCCCCAAGGGGGATGTTGTGAATAAGGACCTCACAAATTCTGAAATACCTGAACCTCCTCACGAGGTGATTAACCCTACTGACACCCTAAATATAGGCTATGGGGGTCATTTTATTGGCGATAATCATGTCGAAAATGGGCCAGATACTAGTATCTTGTGTATTACAAGCCCAGACATATATTCATCAATCAGTATAGCTCCTAGCAGTAGAGATCTGGATATTCAGTCATGCGCACCTCTGGTCAACTCGTTAGAGACAATGATGGGGAGCTTATCGGCGGAAATAAGGAGCGGATTTGCAAAGTCAGAGGCAAACCAGCGTGAGATTCGCGGGTTTTGTGAATCTCTGGAGAAGAAATTAGATACATTAGCAGACAGGACAGAGATCCTGGAGGGCACAGTAGAGGAGCTAAAAAAGGACCTCGTCAACAATAAAATGGAACTCCAAGCATTGCGCAAAGAGGAACAGGGGCTTTTGGAGAAGGTTGAGCAGTTGGAGAATAACTCAAGAAAAAACAATCTGAGTATACTTAACGTTCCAGAAGGAAAAGAGAGGGAAGACCTAAAAACATATGTAGTTGCTCTCATAAAAGCAGCAGTTGAGGTGGAGGAGAGCGAGATGGAGATTGCATAAGACATTCACAGAATACATAGGGACCCCGGGGAGAACAAAGGCAAGGAAGATCTTGATAAACTTCCATACGTATGCTCTTAAAGAAAAAATATTGATAGCCGCGCTAAAACTCAAAACCCTAAAGGGTCCTGATTTTTCTTTTGAAATACGATCAGATCTATCACGAGCCACATTAGATACAGTGGGAACTTGGGAGGCGCATGGATGACTTTAAAAAAGTGGGGGCAACTGTACAGCTCAAATTCCCAGCCTCTCTATGAGTTATGTTTAATAACAAAATGTATATGGTTAGGAGCATAAGATAGGCAGAGGACTTGCTAGGAAGTATTAAGGGGGGAAATGGAGATGGAGGGAGTAGGGGAGGAAACTAAAAAAAAAAAATGATAGATTCTTAAGCACTCATACTGAATATACACTATAAGCACACATATAGGAGGCGATTCCCTCTCTCTTTTTTCTTTTTTTCTTTTTCTTTGCCAAAAGTTAGGCATTTCTTACGCTGTTACGTTTCTTTGAGCTTGTGCATTGTGTGGTGTGATTCTCACGGTACACAATGTCTGCTCTGTGTATTCTTGCAATCCACATCTATGTATCTCCTGGTAGTCGTCGTTTGTAGGTCTCGGCATGGTGACCTCTACCCCGACATCTCATTTTTTGGCACCTGCTATTGTGCCACTCAAATTGTGTGTTCTGACTCTGTCCTTTCGCTGGGACTTTGTCTCTTGCGGATCCTGGGATCCTATACTCAGTTTCCCTTCTTTTTGTAGACGTTTATGGCATTCTGCCATTGTGCACTGCCCTTTCTGGTTCTGTGATTTAGTTTTGTCCCTGTCCGGCCAACAGTGGACCCGTACCGTCCTCTGGCGGATTATGGCATCTTGCTTATTCTCCACCCTGAGCTTCATGGTCTGGGACCAGCTACACAGGCATTGCTGACCTTTGTGGGTCTGGGGTCAGCCACACTGGCATTGCTGCCCCAACCTTGTTTCAGGCAATGTTCTTGACAGACTACTTCCCTTGGGAACTTGAGGGTTTTCAGTCGCAGACCTTCCTCCGATGGGTATAGTTTTGGTATCTATTCTAAGTTAAGGAATCTGCGGCTAGATGTCTCTAACAGATAAATGAGTTACTTACCTTAGGTAACGATGTATCTGGTAGAGACACAGTCTAGCCGCAGATTCCTTAACACCGGCCCATCCTCCCCGTTCTGCCAGGACTTTTCCAGGTTGGGTTCTACCCATTTGCCTCCTTGCGGATGGACTTGGTCTTCCTGAGGGGTGCTCTAGTTCACCTACCTCCGGGGCAGGATGTGTTCTTCTGTTTTCACACATTGGCTCTCCACCCATTCTAGTTCTGGGGCGGCTAGATTATGTGCCCTTCAGTGCTCCTCCACCCGGGTTCTCCCGGTGTGGAGATTCTCATGTTCTTCTACCCCCCTCCGCCCTCGTCTGTTTCTCCTCCTTACTTTGGGGTCTCCTTGTCTATGCTGCAGTCAATTGGGTTGAGGTTCTCTTTGACTATACTACAGTTCATAGGTCATTATGGTGGTGTGGTGCACATTCTCTGTTGTTGCACACTGGTGGTCACTTGCCTTGAGTCATGTTGTTCTAATATTATTATCCTTTACAGTCACATCCTGTGGTTGCAAACTGTCTTTCAGCCAGTTCCATCCTGTGGTTGCACACTGTCCTTCATTGTCAGGCCAGTCATTTTGTCAACATGATGATGTTTTCTCATCATTCTATGATTTCTTGTCATTGTTGTTTACAAGATTTTTGCTCTTTTTTGTCACATTGTTCCCATACTCTCACAGTTTTTGTAGTGGCTCCGCGTTGTGGCGCGGAAACGTTTCACAGTAGAAAATTGACATCAGCGCGCCAGGGGGGACTTATATGGATCCAGTGACGTCACTTCCGTGGACGACGTCAAGACGGAGCTGGAAGACGCCGTCTCCCGGCGGGCAGAGGTACTGCTGGGGAGGAAGTTTTCCAGATCCAGTCTCACGCCTGTGGATATTCTAAGTGACTGAAAGTAAGTAACTCTTTCATTTGCACGATCTTTATATATTAAACTCATCTGTTTTGCTCCCCATTATTCAAGCTTTCCTTTTGTTTGTTGTAATATGGTGTTGCCTCACATTTAGCTTTGTCAGTCACATACACTATATTTTTCCAAACCTACACCGACAACAGATTAACACAAATCTGCCCTCTGAACCTATCCTTCAAAACCCCCATGACAGCTGCTTCTATCAATTAGAAAGGGATGCAAATCATTTGGCCCCAACTCAAGGGAGCGAACACAAGGCTCCTCTTTCTAACACTTGAAGGTAGTTTGATTTTTACCAAGTTGCATCCCTCCTCTTTCTTGCCGAAACATTCCCACTTCTTCCTGGATTTTCAAAATGGGAGGTTCATGAGTTATGTGGCAAAGCCCTCATGCCCAGGAATCACTGCTTTGATTGGGAATAGATTTCATCAAATACATACATTTAAAACCGAGCATGCAACTTTCTTCACTCTAGTGAGCTGTTGACTCCTGCTTAGACTATATATTGTTGAGGTGGAGTTTCCTTAATTTGACCATTTGAGCCTAACTACAAGTGATAAGTAATGTTTTTGTTGCAGAAGGTTTTGAATTAAATCAATGTTTTACCACTGCTGCATTAGGCCAAGAATGTAAATTTAACAAATAAGGCATTTTTTGAACATCTTTTTACCAGTGTTTCAGAAGGGGGCTTTAGTTTCCCCTTATCCCAGAAGGTATCAGACAGCATAACGTTTCTGACAGAAAGATATTGCATTAAATAAACTCATTTGAGCTAATAAAGAATAATTGGCCGTGGGTCATGTTCCTCTAGATCATGAGTACTCACAAACATTTTCCCAGAAGCCATAAAGTTTGGTTTGTGATGTGACAAGGGCCATATTGGTGGGTTTGTTGTTAAGGTGGGTGTAGGGAAAGCGAAGCATATATATCTAGTGTTTGAATTGCACACTTAGAAACTACTAGGTTGCAATAAATCTCGGCTTCTCCATTTAACCAAATTGTGCGATCCGAGGCAAGTGTTTCATTTCACCTTACACATCCTTTTTCCATTATTACATATGAGGACCTCGGAATACATTACTTCACAATGTGGACTGTACAACCTTCTGTGTTTGATTTAATAAACTATAATGTTGTTCATGTATAGTAGAAACCCAGGCCACCCAAAGATTTCCCATTTCAACTGACTTGCGTCTTAGTTGACTATTGACATTGTTTTCAGGGTGTTGGGGGAGAATGCATGTTTCTAAATTCATATTTGGAACTATCTCATTTAAAAAACAATACTTCTCAATGCACTGATATAATCTGATGTACTAAGGTGACCTGGTACTGCATGTTAATGAAATACACTTTTTCAGTTCTGAACAGACTTGTATGCTTTTGCTCCAATAAACTAAAGGTGTTTCTAAAGTTAAGCAGTGCAGGACTCCCTAGTTACTTTCTTTCTTTCTTGAACTTCAATTACCCTTTACATAAATACTTGCTTGTTTTTAAACGTTAGTGCTCAGTCAAGTACACAGCAGCCAAGTGTCCCTGGCCGTACTTTGAGCATCACTGCTCTAGATTTTCTTGCTG
Organism: Triturus cristatus; assembly: GCF_964204655.1. Lineage (NCBI taxonomy): Eukaryota > Metazoa > Chordata > Amphibia > Caudata > Salamandridae > Triturus > Triturus cristatus. Next base: position 730,858,150 of record NC_140585.1, on the reverse strand, counting down.
ATTGGCTCACAAATATTTGAGAGTATAAAAGTCCCAGCTACAATCAAACACTCAGTAAAAATAAAAATATACAGTCTGTTGAAACAGGTGTAGGTTTTCCTCTTTAATAGGGATGAGCCACTTTGGAGGAACTAATCTATCAATAATTAGAGTCATATGCTATGTTGAGAAGGTAAGTTGAAGTTGGGAATTTTTCTATTAAGGCAGTTGTGGTGAGACCATTCAAGTTCAAACTTTGATTTCTTAAAGTTTAAAACAAGCAATTGAGTCAATTAAATAACTACAATCTACTTAGTGATCTCCTAACCAGATTATGAGCAATTGTGAGAGGGTTTCCAAACACTCCATCATTATTGCTCCCTTTTAAATCCAATCTACTCTGTTTCTGTTCTATAAAAACTATTGTGGGTGGAAAGTCCTCTCGGAAATGATTTTGCCAAACAATATTTAGATGGACTGAAGACTTGGGTTCACCAATCAGTACTCCAATGTGAGGAAAATATATAGTGTTATACCTAAATCCAAAGTTTATTTAGAATTGAGCTATATCCAGCAGAGAGTTATTTTTCAGTTATATTGGTTACCAGTGAAAATGCAAGGCTTGGATTTTCAGCTATGGAAATTTGCTGCAACTGTAACTTGCTCCTCGAATCCCAACAGCATATATATTGGATCAGTCAGAAGGTAGTCCCTCTTTCGTCTGAAATAAATAGTGTGTGTGCAATTGATAGTGGATGCCTATCTTTCCTATTTGAAGTTACAAGGAGAATTTAATTTGGGTAATATATTCAGCTGAAGTACATGAGTCACATGTCTTTCCTACATTGATATCTCTTACCAAATCACTATGTCAGTTCGTCAGCTTTAGCCAGCACTTTCCTGACCTCCGCTACTCCTCACTTGGAGCCTGATTTAGATCGTGATGGATGGGTTACTCCGTCACAACGGTGACAGATATCCCATCCACCGAAATATAAATCCCCTGTCCGCCAAGATCTAATTCAGGCCCTAAGTAACTTTTTGCGTTTAGGAATAATACGTGATTTCACTATGCAGCGTCCTAAACATCAGTTCTGCTCCTATAGCTATCCTCAGCTCACTAAGTTTTTTGTTGACAACTGGCAGTGGACCACTCTCTAGATCAGATGTTCACACCTAAATTTCACACTTAACTGTTTCTAAAACACAGACTTTGTCTGATCACCTCTCCACCACTTAAAACCCCAACCTTCATCCCCTACCACAGACCTTACATAACCAGGTTTACAGCTGTGTGGATAGCTCAATGAGTTTGAGGCTCACTGTTCCAACAAGCAGTAATTGGAAGGCCACAAGTTTGAATCCAAGCAATGCCAATTCATCCTTCCTTCCTTCTAAAGTCAAATAAATTAAAAAAGAATAGATTGCGTGACAGTAACTCCTCTTTGTTCCAGTTAATGTAATAATATGAAGCTCTAAATAAAAATAAGTTTTTATTATGGGGTAACGATCCTATATATTCAATGCTGGAAATAATTAAACACAGTAAGTGTAGTTTAAAGTAACTTGTTTGCTTAGTTTTACTCAATGGTTTTTGTATTTTTTTTATGTTTTCCCTGCAGATAATACCTCTTTTTCTGCGAGAATTAAAAAAAAAATTCTTCAGATCGTTACATATTGTTTCGAGAATTTGGACTGCCTTTGCCAATGATGAACCATTAATGAGTGTAACTTCTTCAGAAAGCCAGACTTTGTTAGTGCTCTTTCTGAATGAGGCATCTCCTAATGTAGGCCGTCTGGCTAGCTCTAAGAATTTCGCATCATTGCACTGCATTATGTCTAAAGCACGTTTTTTCAGCGGGACTGTCCACAGCTGCTGTTCATTCTAAGATCTGGGGAGGTGGAGCCTGTCCGTATATAAGATGGCTGACTTAGAAAGGGTGCTGCACTGTTACTCCCTTGTGGCATGTACACTTTCACAGTGTCTTGATTTGTTACACCTGCTCTAAGTGTTGCATTGGAAACGTTCCCTGAATTCACCTGTTCTACTCGGATTTAAGCCCACACCGCCACCTTCACTGCAACATTGCCTCCTGCACACCTGTGCCCAGGATCTAATAAAATCCGTCTGAATCATTTTGGTTTTTATAATCCACTTACTGGGAGCTTCTGAGGTATCTTGTAGGCTCCAGCTGGAAGGTGCTAGTGATGACTTGCCTCGAGGCTGGTCCTTGGTAAGCCGCCTTTCACTGATTCGTCTTTCCCGAACAGCGGAGTTGGAATAGACTATCTAAGACTCAATCACTGACTAGCGCTGGCTTTTGAGAAATACTTAGATGTACCGTCACACGACTCTGGATGGAAAGCCATCACTGTGGTTCTGGTAGTGCTTTTGCTTATGAGACGCTAGTGGGTATCATGGATTTGGTCATGTGCACCTCTCTGATTATCTGACACGCATGGCCTGTAACGACATGGAGATCGCCATTCTTCCTTAATGTGTGAATTTCTTGATTGCTGCATCACTGCCTGGTCTCATACATGTGGTATTGTTGGACTTGGCCCTTTTTTCAGGGTCATCCCAGAACCTTTTGCCTTCCTTCTGTATTTTTTCTGACCCGTTGTTGGTGGATTTATGACTCTGGGCACTTTATTACTGCTGATCAGTGCTAAAGTGCATGTGTTTCTCTATTGTAAACTTGGGAAGATTGGTCTACACCTGTTTGACATATTTCATTAACTATCAGTCCCTTGTACAGCGGTGTACCACATAATCTGAAAGAAACACAGAATTTCGAATTACCCCCAGGCGTCGGATCCGTGTCCGTCGTTGGCGTCGTGGTCGCTGAGATGACGTCGCAGCAGCTACTTAGACGCCGCCCTCGCACGCTGACATTGGTTCTTTCTTTTCCGCGCCAGCAAGCGCAGATCCGGAGAGAGCGGTACCCCCAGTCATTTTTTGACTACGTTTTTTTAGGCTTTTAAGTCTCTTCTTTTCGAGTCAATTGACTCCTGGTGCCATAGGGATGCCCAGCTTCAATTCTTGAGGGGACTGTCATCGTATGAGGTCGGTGACGGACCCGCACCACATGTATCTCTACTGCCTGGGGCGCTATCTCGACCCCAAGTAGTGCCCTGACTGTTGGGCCATGGCGCTGAAGAGTTTGCGGGAGCGGTCCCGAAAGTTGCTTGAAGTCTGGCAGTCGGATCCGTGCCGCTCAAGGTCCTGGTCCCATGGGAGGTTGAGGGACCGGTCACGGAGCCATCACCATCGTTCGTCGGGATCGAAGTCTTCGCACTCGGGGTCAGGTAAGACGAAGCATCACAAGAAGCCGAAGAAGCATCATCGTTCACTGACTTCCCCTCACGCGACATGGCTGAGGGTGCGGGTGGTGCCTCCCCCTGCGGCTCCGGCAGTGCCTACTGTGTCGCCTTCGGCCTACCCGCCCTTCCCGGGTCCGTCGGCGAATCCGGCCCAGCTGCAGGAATTTCTGTCAGCCATGGCCAGCCTCTTTGGGCCGTCGGGGTTCTCGCCCTTCACTGTCAGTGGCTCCATCATCGCTGTTGGCTTCGGCACAACAGGGCCCCCAGAATCCATGCCTGGATCCAGGTCGATGCCTGTTGACCTCGTGACACCTCCACCGGCGTCGGCCTCACAGGCACCACCTCCAACGTCACCCGTGGCACCGGATGACGTCGTCCCTGGTCTCTGCCCCAATGTGGACACAGAGCCGGTGGTGGATTTCTATCCCTATGTCCAGCCTTCTTATTTTAAGCCAGTTCATCAGCCTTCGGAGGAAGGGGAGGACTGGGAGGGGTCTGAGGACCCTCTCACAGCTCAGTGTGAGTATGACCCGGACTGGGCAGAGGAGCTGGGGGATGCCAGTGGTATTGACACCTCTCCTGACCTTGGCATGCTAACTCCTCCTACAGTGGCTACGGAGGAGGGTGCTAGTTACACAGCGGTCTACACCTCCAACTCTTTACAGTGGCCGTCAGGACTAACCTCCTGACAGAAGTGCTTCAGCTGGCGGCTACCTCTGTGGAGCCACTGCTGCCTTTTAATGAAGCACTTTCTGACGTTCTTTTGGGCACATGGTCCAGGCCCAACACAGGGGCTCTTGTGGATAGGCACGTGGCCCGACGCCATTGCCCGGCCCCGGGCGACCCCCTTTTCCTCTCCCAACACCCACCCCTGAGAGCTTGGTTGTCCAAGCATCTAAGTCCCAAAGCGCCTGGCCACCACTGCCTCCAAACCTTCCTAGTCCGGTTTTTCAGGCCCATCAAAAGCCAGTGGGCCGCAGGATTTGCCATCACCTCCCCCACTGTTGCACCATCACTACGGACAGGAGGGTTTTACAAATAGTCCGAAGGGGCTACTCCCTCCCCTTAGAGACGACCCCTCCAGCCATGCCACCCCAGTACCACCGCATGTCGGGGGATCACTTGGCACTTCTTCAACATGAAGTTGTGGCCCTCTTGGCCAAGGGGGCCATCGAGCGCGTTCTTGCCCCAGAAGTAGGTCGTGGTTGTTATTCCCACTACTTTCTGCTGCCCAAGAAGGACAAGGGCCTGCGTCCTATCTTAGCAAAATATATGAGCAAAATGTAAAGAGCAATAAATACCTGGACAAGGAAATAAGAAGTAACATTTAGTCCATAACCAGGATATTGGATAGCTGTGCAAGCGTGGTTGGCCTGGGGAAGTGGGGGGGAGGTATGGGGGTAGGGTGTAGCCGGGGCGGGAGAAGGGAGAGGGGATAGCATGTAGGAGTATGCAGTGGATATATGAGAACTGGTAGAAGGAGAATGGAGGTATGTGTGAGGTAGAGGGGAGGGGTTAGTAGGTCAGGTACAATGCGGTGAGAAACATAGCTCCATAATGGGCAGGTTGTGGGACGCCTGTAAGGTGACGAGATTAAGGACCCCAGTAATTGAGGAGAAGGTGTCACCTGAGATCTTTTTGAAGCTGAAATATGAGAGGTAGCAACGTAGATGTTTGGGGAGTGCTTTCCAGATGGTAGGCGCATTACCGGAGAAAGACTGGGTAGATTTCTTGTTTATCAAGGGCGGTACCAGTATGAGAGCATTGGTGCTCCTCATTTCTCTCGAGCAGCCCGCTTTGTGAAGTTTATGTGAGATACAGTGGGGTTTGAAGATGCAAGGCTTTATGCGTAATGCACGCATTCTTGTAGATGGATCTGCCTTTGAAAGGAAGCCATTGGAGATCTATGAGGATGGGGGAGATGTGATCAAACCTCTTGCAATCGGAAATAACCCTGGCCGCGAGGTTCAGGACAGACTTGATTGGGGCTAGGTGGACTTTAGGTGTTTCGAAGAGTAAGGCGTTACCGTAGTCTAATCTGGAGAGTACTAATGATTGAACAGCATACACAAGTCATCAACAGGAATGAAGGGTTTGATTTTCTTGAGGTGAAGTAGGGAAAAGAGAGCGCCTTTAGCTGCGTTTTTTATGTGGGGAGAAAGGCTGATGTTTTGGTCAATGCTTATTCCTAGGGATTTGACTGAGCTAGAGGTGGCCAAGGAGCAGTTGAGAGCTTTGAGGTCGGAGAGCCAGTGTTGAATGGGGAGCCGGTTGTTTTTAGGGGCGAAGATAATGACTTCAGTTTTTTTGGGATTGAGTTTCAGGTGATTGTGATGGAACCATTGTTGACTCTTAGTCAGGGTATCATTGAGGTGCAGAATGTCAGCAAAGTTGGGTATCGTCCACATAGAGGTGGTAGTTGACACCTGCTTTCTTTAGAATGAGGGTGAGGGGCTCCATAAAGAGGTTAAATAAAGAAGGAGAGAGAATAGACCCCTGGGGAACACCCAAGGAGACAGGCATAGGTTTAGAGAGGCAATCCCTGATTTTAATTTGTTGGGTTCTGTGCTGAAAGAAGGAAGTGAACCATTCGAAAACAGGACCATTGAAGCCAAACCAATCTTTGAGGGTGTTGAGTAAGGCAGAGTGGCTGACAGTATCCAAAGCAGCAGAGAGGTCAAGAAGAATAAGAAGGGAAGCCTCCCCCTGTCTAGGGAGTGATGGATATCATCCACAATGTTGAGCATTGCAGTTTCTGTACTACAGCCCTTTCGGAAGCCTGACTGTAATGCGTCCAAAAGGTTGAATGAGTCAATGTGTTTGTCCAGTTGGAGCAAAATGCATTTTTCGAGGGCCTTGGAAAGAAGAGGCAGGTTAGAGATAGGACGCAAATTGTTAAGGTCGTTAGGGTCAGCAGTAGCATTTTGGAGGATGGGAGAGATTTGGCCAAGCTGGAGGGAAACAGGGACACAACCAGTGGCCAAGGAGGAGTTGATGATGGTAGTCCAATAAGGTGTAATGATATGCTTTAAATCTTGAACGAGGTTGGCGGGAAGCAGGTCAAAGGTATGAGAAGAGGGTTTAAGCTTAGTGATAATGTTGCGGACTTCACGCTCGGTAACAGGGCTAAAGTAAAGCCAAGAAGCGTTATTTTTGAGTTGTGGACTGGGGAGGAAGTGTTCCAGGGGGGCGACGGTGTGCGGGAGAAGAACAGGGTCTGGAGGGGGCAAAGGAGAAAAAGGCGACTTTGGTGGGAGGACATGGGGGGGTGAGGAGCTCTGTGGTGGGGGATTTAACGCAAAGGATAGATCAATCTTGGCAATTTTCTCAAAAAGAAATTTGCAATTTCTCCACCTCTTTTGGTAGTGGCAAGCAATTTGGGGGGGGGGGGGCAGAAGCGGTTTGATTTTTGATAATGTTGATTAGTACCCTAGGTCTATTCTTAGCTCGGTCGAGTTGAGCGCGAAAGAAGGAGGCCTTTTCATTGTGGATGTGTTTTTTTAAATTACCCCTAGCGGTTCTGAGGAGGGCAAGGTTTGGGGGAGAGGGATGTTGTCTCCATGTGCGTTCGGTCATCCTAAGCGCGCGTCTCTCATTGTTGAGATCAGCAATTAAACCAGGATTTTGCGGGGATGTTTCTTTGTGGTTTTAATTTGGCAGGAGCAATTTGGTCAAGGACCGCGATGATGGATTTGTTGTAGTATTCAGTGAGATCATTAGCATTTTGTGAGTGAGGTGGAAGTTGAAATTTCGCTTTGAGTTTAGACTCTAAATCGCCTGGAGGGATAAGGTGAAGGTTTCTGGTTAATTTCTTATGTTTGATGTTTTTGGGGGAGGTGTAACGCTGTTGATCGTGAAGAGGATAAGGTGATGGTCCGACCAATCAATAGGGACAATGCACGAAAGGGAAGCCAAATCTTTGCTAGAAATGATGGCATCAAGAGTTGCTCCTTTGTCATGTGTTGGGGAATGGCAAAGTGGAATCAAGTCTATAACGTCGAGGATACTAACCGAGGGATCATTCTTATTGTTCCAGTGAATATTGAAGTCTCCAAGGAAGATGTTTTTGGAGTTGGAAATCGAGGCTTGGGAAAGTAGGTGAGACAGTTCCTCTACAAAGGGTCACCAGGGGGATGGTAAATGTGTAGCCGAATAGCAGGGGCCCCCTGAACTTTAAGTTCGGCTACCATGTATTCGCAAGTGGTTTGATCGGAGTTCTTAACAAGGGAGAGTGGGAGTTCATCTTTTAATTATGGCTAAGCCCCCCCGGTTTTGTCAAGCCTATCTTTTCTGAGGATAGAGTTACCCGGGGGGAGAGCATGTCAAGAATAGATGAAGAGTGAGCCTTGAGCCAGGTTTCCGTAAGAAAGGCGATGTCGATGGCTTCACTGAGGATAGTCTCTGCGATTTCTGTAGCATGTCGTGCAGCCAATCGACAGTTGACCAGCATGCAGTTGAGGGGTTTGTGGTTGGTCTCAGGGGATTATCCAGAGTGGATAGTGGTGAGGTGTGGGGGAGGCCTGGGCGAGCCGGGGGAGGCAGGAGTGCAGCTTATTTCCAGGATCACTGGAATAGTGGAGTGAAGAGAAGGAGGATCCGTAGTTGCTGTGAGTTGCGGAGGAGGCCTGGGCGAGCCAGTGGAGTTAGGGCAGAGGCTTCTCCCCAGGGTCACCGGAATAGTGGAGTGAGGCATGCGAGAGTCAACAGTCAAGGTGCTGGGGGAGTAGGAACTATTTAGCTCCTCAGGGTCCGGGGAGGAGCGATGGGTCGGTGCTTGGGATGGGCTAAGGAGGTAATTATCAGGGAGTCCCTCGGATGGGATGCCATAAGGGGTGGTACATCTTTGTGGGGGGAAAGAAGTGTTGGTATGAGCGTCGCTGATTGAGATGGGATGATTGGCAGGTTTAGTTTGAGAGAGGGCATTAAAGTCTTTCCTGAGAGATGAAAGTTCCAACGTCAAGATGGAGAGGTGGAGTTCAATGTTAAGAAGCGATTGGGTTAAAAACGTGGACGGTAAGGAGGCAGGGGGGTCTGTGGAGAGAAGGGGATGTTCCACATTAGTCAGGGCGAGAGGAATGGGAGGTGGACGTGGAGGGAACCCAGGAGGCAGGAAGTGTGGGGTGTTCCAGATGCTGGGCTGAGGAAGGATTGTAGTGTGAGCACCCACATGCCCAGAGGCCAGAAGGTTGCTATGGGAAGAAGAAGGTGAAAGGGGCAAGTGAAAAGAGGTGCACTCATCTCTTTGAGGTTGGGGGTCATTAAATAGGACGGGATTGGTATCCCTCGTGGGGCGGTAGGGGTCACGGTCTGAGGGGACTTAGTGTTTAGGGGGGTCGAAGTAGGGGGATCAGACAGCGGGGGTGGGAGGACTGAGAGGTAAGAAGGGAGAGGGGGATGATGAAAGATCAGGAGAAGATGGCGAGTGAGGAAAGGGGAGAAAGGCTTTGGGTGGCCAAATAAGAAGAGGGAGAGTCAAGCGAGAGAGAGGATGCTACAGGGGTGGTGGGATCAGAGGTCTGGGATTGGGAGACTTCGAAGTTAGCAGTAGAGCCAGTTAGAGGTGGAGTTGGTGTCAGAAGAAGTGAAGTTGGGAGGACTTCCTGTGATTGTGAGGCTGTAGAAATATGAGCAGGGGAGGTTAGTAGATCATATAGGGTGCTGAAGTGGTGCTCAAAGATGGTGAGGTGGTTTTCAGAGGCTTGGATGAGGATATTTCCAGATTTAAAAATAGAGATGTCAATTTCGCCTGAGAAAGTGGGGGAAGGAGTGGTGGACAGCTTCCAGCCATACGGGATTTTGCAAGATTTCTTTATGGGGAGGTGGTGGAGGAAGATACTTTTCCATTTTGAGGGGCGTCTGGAGTAAAAGATGTAGTTCGTTTTGATAATGGATGTGAGGCTTAGGTAATTGTCAACAAATAAGGTTTCTTGGTGACGAATTAATAGTTTATGTTTCAGGTACCTCTTGGCATTTTTAGAGAGGTTGTGAGGGTAAAGGATGGTCCAAGAGTTGGAGCCAAACCTAGTGATTAGTGTGTCCGGTGTAGTGAGGGTGTGATTGGGGGGAGGCATGGTAATACCACTAGGATGATCGAATGTGCGGGTAGGAGATTTGCGGGATGCGAAATGGAGGGGGAGAGTGGGAGAGGTGGGTAGGAGAAAAGTCTGTGAATGTGAAAAATAGGTCCCAAAGCTGGGGCAAGGGCCTTGTATTGCAGTGGTTTGAGACAGAGAGGTGTTGTAATACGGAGGGAAATCCATAGGGAGCGACCTTAGTTTGAGTCAGCACGATAGAGAAGGCGAGGGTGACATAGTGATGGACCGGGAGGGGGACCACACAATAGAGATAAATGGGAAGAAGATGTGAAGAGTAAGAGAGAGAACAGAATAATGTTGAGGGGCAGAGTGCTGTGTGCAATTATGTGGATAATAAAATAGAGTCTAGATGAGGAAGATCAGTTTGGGCGTGTGAGGGACAATAAACCCAGGAAAGTCGGGTCACAATTCAAATAAAATACAGTTTAGACTAGCAACAGGCGAAATCACATTTGAGATAAATGGCATCAAGATGAGGTAGATGAGTTAGGGTGCAACTAGCGCAAAAGGATTATAAATACCAAGGGCAAAGTAGCAGGTAACAATACATTGGAGAGGTAAGCGCAACAAAAAGAGGAGGGTCCGTTGGGAAACACTGATCGCCAAAAGGTTAAAAAAAGACAATACAGGTGGGGAAATTATTACAGATTGTCAAGCAACAGGCAAGGAGACCCTATAAAACAAAACTGAAGCATCACATTGAGGTAGATAAAAATAAAAGGGGGGGGGGGGGACATTTCACATGATGTAGAAAACATCATGGAGCAATCTGAATAAAATAAAACAGGAGATTCTTTAGCAGCAAGAAGAGAAACATTTGTGATAAAAACAATTACCCTATGAGGTAGTTCAGTTTTAATGCAATAGGTTAGAGACGTCTGGTTGGAAATGTGCATAGGAATTTGTCGAGCCGTCGGGAGTGAAGCCCATAAATAAATTAGCATGAAAAACATTATGGGGGAAGAATTAGTCCAAGGGAAAGTGTATGGAACTCAAGACCCTCAGAGCTAAAATGCACAACGTGAGAGGAGGGAAGGCTGGAGCGGCGTTTGAAGTGAAGCATGTCCTGTCAATCCAAAGTGTAGGCTCATATAGTGGGGGTGGGAAATTTTGATGCATCAAAAGAAAAATAAAGATAGTATCTTGTAGCAGATCAGGCAGCGTGACTTACCTTAAAGTGGTAGTGAGCTCCGTTCCAAGATGGCCCCCATAGGAGTGAAAAGGGGCAAGTCCTTTTTCACTTTCACCTCTATGACCGGATTAGTGTTTCAAGGCGGTGGGCAGCGTCACATATCCTGATAGAAATTTACAAAATGGCGGTCCAACCTCCCAACAAAATGGGAGCCCCGCTGAGAGGCCCTCTGTCCAGTCATGGCCCTCTGTATAGGCCCAAATCCGCCACACAAAAAAGCATCCACTGTACCAACCTCGGGCTACCCAAGAGATGCACAGGCATCAACCCTACACCGCTGGTCTGATTCGTCTCGGCCGGTCCCGAAAGCAGCCTCAGCTCAGGGTGTACAGCTCCAGCCCATCTCGCCTCGAAGAGAAGCCAGCACAAACGGGACCTCCGGCCTCCTGCATCCTGCTGGTCGATCATGCCAGATGGCATATGCGGGCTCTGCAGTGGGACCTGAAGTTCCAGGGGGCGCAGCATCAGAGGAACCTGTCCGAGTCTGTCCAGATCTCGGAGGGCACTGAAAGACAGTTGCAGTGGTGGCTCACAAACCGGCATTGGGTCAATGGCAGATCCCTCTCCCTTCCCCAACCGGAGCACACAGTGGTGACGGATGCGTCCCTCCTGGGATGGGGCAGCCACATGGGAGAGGTGAAGATCAGAGGCCTCTGGTCTCCGGCGGAGTCCCGGCACCATATCAACCTTCTAGAGCTTTGGGCGATCCGACTTGCACTGAAAGCATTCCTTCCCTCTGTCAAGGGGAGAGTAGTGCAGGTGTTCACGGACAACACCACCGCCATGTGGTACTGCAACAAACAGGGAGGGGTGGGGTCTTGGACCCTATGTCAGGAGGCTCTGCGGCTCTGGACTTGGCTGAAACATCAGGGGATATCCCTGGTGGTTCAACACCTGGCAGGTTCACTGAACGCCAGGGCGGACGAACTCAGCCGCAGGTGCATGATGGATCACAAATGGCGTCTTCACTCGGACGTGGCACAAGGTCTCTTTCAGCAGTGGGGAGAGCCTTGGTTAGATCTATTCGCCACCAAAGAGAACGCGCAATGTCAGCAGTTCTGCGCATTGGAATTTCCAAGGCGGCACTCGCTCGGCGACGCTTTTCGTCGCGAGTGGAGTTGCAGTCTGTTGTACGCCTTTCCACCAATACCACTGCTGCCCAGAGTGCTGAAGAAGATCAGGCACGACCGGGCCCAAGTCATTCTTGTGGCTCCGGACTGGGCTCGAAGACTATGGTATCCCGAGCTACTCAGTATGACCATCGATCCCCTGATCCGACTGCCTCTTCGGGAGGATATTCTGTCGCAGCAGCAGGGGATGGTCCAGTCTCCACCCCCTTGCATGGAGATTGAGCGGCGGCAGCTGATTCCTTTTGACTTGCCTCCTGAAGTTTGTAATGTCATTCTGGCGGACAGGCGGCCCTCCACTAAGTTGGTAAATGCATGCAGGTGGAACAAGTTTGTGACATGGTGCACAGCAGAGGCTGTGGATCCCGTTTCTGCCCCTCTTTCGGACGTCCTTTTGTTCCTTCTTTCTTTGGCCCAGCAGGGCTCTGCTCTGGGCACTATAAAGGGCTACCTTTCTGCTATTTCAGCCTTTCTCAGGCTCCCTGATCAGCCCTCTCTTTTCAAGTCCCCTGTTGTAAATAGATTCCTCAAAGGCATTACTCACCTTTTCCCTCCTATTCCTTTTGTGATGCCACAGTGGGACTTAAACCTGGTTCTTACATACTTGATGTGCGCTCCCTTTGAGCCTCTTCACAACTGTCCTCTATGTCTGTTGACTCTAAAGACTGCTTTCCTGGTTGCCTTCACCTCCGCTAGGCGAGTGAGTGAACTCCAGACTCTTTCTTGTAAACCTCCTTTCCTGTCAGTCTATCCGGACAAGATTGTGCTCAGAACCCGTCCATCCTTTCTGCCAAAAGTTGTCTCTGCTTTTCACATCGGGCAGACTATCACTTTGCCCACCTTCTTTCCACCCCTGCATGCTTCTAGAGAGGAAGAGAGGCTCCACCATTTGGACCCAAAATGTACGCTCTCCTTTTACCTAAATTGCACACAACAGTTCCGGGTGGATGACCAACTCTTTGTTGGCTACGGTGGCGCCAAGAAAGGTCAAGCCGTACACAAGCGGACTATCTTCCGGTGGGTCATCTTGTGTATTAAAGCCTGTAACTCTTTGGCTAAAAAGGCCTCCTTTGGGGATGCGCGCCCTTTCCACCAGGGTGACTGCTGCCACTACGGCATTGGGACGTGGTGTTCCCTTACAAGACATCTGTCAGGCAGCTACGTTGGTATCGCTGCACACGTTTACAAGACACTACTGCCTGGACAGCCAAGTCTAGAGAGACGGCTTCTTTGGCCGTTCAGTTCTCTGAGACTTCCTGGTGTGATCTTGGTTCGCAGATCCTCAACCGAGGTTAGTATTGCTGGGGTATCTATTCTAAGGTAAGGAATCTATCACTATGTGTTTCTTTCAGATGAACAAGTTACTTACCTTCGGTACCGATATATCTGTAAGAAACAGTAGTGATAGATTCCTTACTGCCCCACCCATCCTCCCCGTTCTGCGAACTGATTTCTAGGGTTAAGGTCATCCCTTTCAGGGCCCTAGTTTCAAGGCACCAGTGGTCAGTATCTTGCATGGTTCTGCGTTCCTGGCACGTAAAGTCGTGTACAGAACTGATGTCCAACCGCGAGGGCGGCGTTTAAGTAGCTGCCGCGACGTCATCTCGGCAACCACGTCGCCAACGACGGACGCGGAGCTGCACAGTGCCACCTCCCGACACGCAGGGGTACTGCTGACAAAAACTTTCCGGATCCAGTCTGACGCCTGGGGGTAATTCTAAGGTAAGGAATCTATCACTACTAATGTTTCTTACAGATATATCGTTACCGAAGGTAAGTAACTTGTTCACCAGGGCCAGTAAATTAAATGCTACTGGTGGGCTTGCAGCGCTGCTTGTGCCACCCAACGAAGTAGCCTTTCAAACCTGTCTCAGGCCTCTGCCGGGCCTGCGTGAGCAGTTTACTGCCGCTGTGACGTGGCATATTAAGTGGTTGCCAGGTCTGCAACTCCCCTTTCACCGCATATCAGTCACTCCTAAGTTAGGCCCTAGCTAGCCCTATGGGCAGGGCCCGGTGTAGGTAAAAGGTAGGACATGTGCCTTAACTGTGTTGCATATTCTGGTAGTGACAAACAGCCTATTTGGTTTCTCACTGCTGTGAGGCTGTCCTCTCATAGGTCTGCATTGGGAATTCCCTGATATGTGCTTCAGTGGTAATTCCTAACATGAGAGGGGTAAAGTAACCATGTGTGGTATGTTTAGAATAGTAGTGATAAATCTGGCCGATTGGTGAAAGCAGATTTTAAAAAAAACATTTTATTGATTTCATACAATATCATGCCATATGATAGCATTGATACAAACATTACGCAGGCAAGTCATTAGGTAACATATTAGCATGATTATGCGTGCTTCTACAAGTTACTTTCTACCCATTATTACTGTTAAAGTAGGATAATAACTTCTTGTTATCAATTTGTGAATTTTGTGATATACTTGCTGAGCATCTTCCATTAACAATTGCTAACAAAACAATCCCAAACATCCCACCCCCCTCCTTCCTGCCTTGCTCAGCCTCGCTCACTTGATTCAATCTCTGGATTCAGTCTAAACTTGCTTTATACGATGTATTGGGGTCTAATATGTAGTGCGACAGCTCAACACACTAGGTTCTTATCAAAGGCAGAACAGGGGAGGAGAATCCAGCCTCTTTGGCTAATGAGGGGTGTATATTCTCTGTATTTTATGCTTTAGAGAGTTCAACTGACTTGAGTGCCTCTACCATTATATCCCATTCCATCGAGATCAGTGTCTTCCTCAGACCCCGGTATTCCTCCCTCCTAATTCCTGCACTTTCTGCTCTGCTCCAACGTATTGCCTCTTCATGCCATGTGTGGATGGTTGGGGGGGGAGATTGATTTCCATCTCATGGTAATGGAACGCTTTGCTACAAGCAGAACCAGGTCCGCAAATCAAAGCTGTAACTTTTGCGCCTTAGGGTGATGGCAAAGGCCCAGTATGCAGCATTCTATTGTGTCCCAGTTAGGTATTCCTGTAATATCTCTTATTATCTGTATGATCTCGGTCCAGTACCCTCTTAGATGTGCACATGTCCAGAGCTAGTGAAAGCAGATTTTTTATTACTATTTTAGAAATGCCACTTTTAGAAGTGGGCATTTTTGTGTGCTATGTGTCTTTGTGCCCTGCCTGATGTGTATTGACCATCTGGTTCTGACTGACAGGAGAGAGGGGATGTGCATTCACTCCAGCCAGTCCCTGGGGGGTTGAGGTGTGTCCTGCCCTGCCTGGGGACTCAGCGCTAGGCTGAATAGGCCTTGTCTGCATTTGGAGTGGTGGGAGGAGTTGCACCTGCACCTGAAAAGGGCTGTGCCTGCCTTACACAATGATGGCTCTGCCCCCTGTGGTGTGTCTGGAGCCAAGGCTTACACTGTGAATGGGGGGTGTTGTGCACTTGTAAAGATATTTTAAAGTGCCCTCAGAACTGGTTTGGACTGGGCTCAGAGCCCTGTTCCAGGGGAGAACAAAGACATTTGGACTATAAGTACTGGGGCTGTGACCCCATGTTTGGTGAACTGAAGAAGAACACACTGCGAGGGCTGTACCTGGCCAGAGGACTGCTAGGAGGAACCGCCGTGGGACTCAGCTACTGCCTGCTGAGTGGTTAAAGGGACTGCCCTCTGCTGGGAGGCCCTGCGTGCTGGCCTGCCTGTGCCCTGGTCTCTAGTCCTCTGCTAGAGGAACTGCAGTGCTGGGGAGCGCTTCACATGTCCTGCATTCGCTCATAGTGAGGTACAGGTGAGGTACCCTGTATGCTTGATTGCAGAGAGGAGCGCTTAACTTTTGCCAAAGAGCGCATGGTGAGCGCCGGATTTCCGTAAAGGGAGAAAAGGGAAGCAGCCCAGTTTTCCCTGAAAGCGCCCGGTGAGAGCTGTACTTGGCAGTGCTCCTCACCACAAGAGGCGTGTAGAGAGCTGGAATCACTGCGGCATCTCCCAAGGCGGCCCAGATTTGGAGCAGTTGCCTAGCAACCGGCTGTAGGAGAAGGTGGCCCCGCCCAGTGCTCCAGAGCACGAGGGCTCCACTGGAAGACGCAGGGACTGCTGGGCCTCCGGAGAGGCAGACACCTTGCCCGAACGGAGATGTGCCTTTGCTCCCGAGGCCCAAGCCAGGAGGGACAGCAGGAGAGCTTCCCCCTTTGGCATTTCTTGAACCGGCAGCTGCCCCGCACGCTCGCAGGCAGCTGCCCTTCGTTAAGCCTTGGATAGGCAGGAGACCAAGTGAGATCTTCCGCCCTTCCAGCATTGCGTGCGCTCCCCTCCCTCCCCCACAGTGGTGGCCTACCTGGGGTGGGCGGATACTGGCTGCATTTCATGCCACCTGGCCGGTCCCGAGTGGCCAAAAGTGGAACGGCTGCCAAGAACTACCATAATTTCACTAGATGGAGCACAGAGGCTTGTGCATCGTAAGTGGAAACCCTAAGGTACGGCATTACCTACAATAGGCCCGCACATACACTGTGGCCTGGAATGTCAAAGAAATAGGGTGATTCCTGTGTGTCGCTTCCTAATCTAATGGCTGCAGCTTATGTCCCGATGTTAGGATAAATTACATTTATGCCTTGTGGTGACAGGAAAATTAGTATTATTGCAAGATCTGCCTATTATACAAAGTGATGGTGTTTTGCATAAAGTCTGCCTATTTGTAATGGTGGTGACCCGATTGGCCAAGTGGTTTATGTAATCCCTGTAATGTCATGACGAGTGCCTAGAGGCACAGTATTATATGTGATTGGGAACTAATGTGTTTTTATGGATAATACAAAGGATATTTTTAATAACATTGTGTGGAGTTTCTTTTGTGGGGTGCCTAGGGTGTCATTGCTCTGTGTGTTGCGTAAACACTTTACACATTGCCTCTGGGATAAGCCTACCTGCTCTGCCAAGCTACCAAGGGGGTGAGCAGGGTTTACCTTCAGTGTATAACTCCCTTGCCCTGACTAAAGTGGCAGGTTCTGCCTAGCTTAGGTGCATACCCTAGCCAACCAGAAACCCCAATTCTAACAGGTATCAACAGCCTAACTTTGCTCTTTTGTTCCTCATGTCCAGGGTGATTTGATATTATTAGACACAGCTAAGTGACTTAAGGCTAAGATTGCTCTGCCAATGATTTATTGGAGTGGGCATTCCTATGGCTGGGGGATTCTTGATCTTCTACATGCTATCTGGACTGTTTTATTATGCTCCTCCTATGTTCCTGCTTAAGGTCTAAATATGACTGCATTTATGCTTTCTGTTGCTCATCAGTGACTTGCTGTAGACTTTAGTGCCACAAATAATAGTTTCAGATATGTTGCTCCCTCCCCTGGTGGTGACTGGTCTACTATGTCAGGGAGCAAGGCCTTCAGGCAATTATCTTTCTGCAAAGTGCTCTCTAGCAAGAAACAAACCTCACACTCCATCTCTACTGCCATGGCTATCGCTATGTTACAATTAGACAACTCAACTAAACAGCATCAAATCATCCTTTGCTACTGTACAAGATACTACTGTTAAAACTAATAAGGAACCTGAACCAATGCATGTTGAAACTGCACTGTTCAAAACAGAAATATATAGGATGGAGAGGCGCTTTGATATTATGAGGAGAAAGTGTTCAATTCTCCTAATAGGGGGACTAATTTGTGGAATCTTCAAACGAAAGTTACTGACTTGAAAGATGGGAGAAGAAGGGACAATGTGTGTGTGTTTAGAGTTCCGGAATCAGGAGATGGAGATAACCAGGCGATACTTCTTTATACATTCCTCCCGATACTCTTGGGATTGGAATTCTCCCCGCACTTAGAATTCCAGAGGGAACATAAGACGGAGAAAACAACATAATATTGAGTCTTTGCAATCACTGATCTACTAGGGCATAAGCATGTACAATGAGTCATCCAGAAATGTAAGAAATATGTTTCTTACCAATATAAGGGACATAAGATTTATTTTGTGGTTGATAAGATTGCATAAGCCATCAAATCAATGTCTAAAGGGAAAGTTCCAGGAGAATTTGTAGAAAATTACAGCTGCCATGCATGTCCTTCTACTAGAGAAGATCTTCTGTGAGGTGGCAAAAACTAGTGGCCTCCATGCTGAACTTCATGCTCAATGGAGCCTACCTATCTCTAATCCCCAAACTAGGTAGAGACCTGTTGCTTCACGTCAGTTACAGACCGATGTCCTTGCTTAGCTATGATAATAAAATACGAGTCAAACTACTGGCTATGAGGCTGTGAAATGCTATCCCATTGCTCACATAACATTATCAAATGGCTTTTGTGCCACAAAGATCATCCATAAATGGCATACAAATCCTTCATACCTCCTGTGTGAAATTAGACATGACGACGATGAAAGGATGGCACTCTACTGCGATGCAGAGGTGGCATTTGTTTAGGTAGAATGGCATTATCTGTTACATTCATCAGAAAGAGATGGTCTAGGACACAACCACATAAACAAGGACAAATGACTCTGCCAGGACCCCAAAGCACAAGTGAATTATTACTATTTTCGGTAAACGGAAGAGGCATGGGGTAGGGGTTTTACCTATCAACACTGCTTGTTCTTTTGCCATTGGAACCATTAGACACAGTGATCAGATGCTCAGCAGAGATGAAGTTAATCAACACTGTAGCTGGAGACTTTATATTGATATATGCTAGTGATATTTTGCTAATAATATCTAACCCCGAGACTTTCTTCCTGCATTAATGGGGACCATCTCAAAATACTCCCTCTTGTCTGGGTCCACAATGTACACTTCCACTACCTCAGGTGGGCCATGCCTTCCACATATTGAACCCTACAAAGAGGCTCAACAACAGTCCCAGATGATGTACCACTATATTACTGAACTGGAATTACAAGACTGGGTGCTCTTTGGAAGTTACCTTCAGAATGATACTTGCGGTCCACAAGTTTTGTATAGAAAAAAACCCTTGCGAGATTCTGATAACCCGATACATTAGGGAATGTCACTGATGTGGTCATCTGTATATAAATCATTAGTACTGAAAGAGCTCCTAATGGCTTCTTGCCTCTTAGTGCCCCCTGTGGAATAATTCAGAACTACTGGTAAGAACAGGGGCATTTTGTTGGCTGTTCAGGTCCTTGAAAGTAGTGATTGTAATCATTCTTTCTCTGAATATAGAGCTGCATTCCAAATTAACCGAAAATAACAGCGGCAATACTTACAATTGCAGAATTTTCTACTTAGAAAAATAGGGAAAATTTGTGGTTTGCCATGCAAGGCTGTCTTCAGCATGTAATTCCAGGCCTCTCCAAAACATTAGCCAATTGCACTCAAAACCCATAGGGAAACTACTTAAGGATAAGTGGCATACATGTCTTCAGAGGGACTACACTGCGGAAGAAAGTTTGAACCTGCTGAAAACACTTAAAGGGTCTATGAGAGGCCGCTCTAAAATTCAGTTTTTTCCAAATTGTGCAGGACTGGCAGTTGATTCCCCTATCAGCTTCACAGAACACACTTGGCCCCTACCACCTGCAGCTGAATGTGCGGCTAACAAGATGGAGACACGGTCCATATTGTTTGCTCATGTCCCTTTCTATGCTTCTTTGGCAATCTCTATGGCACACTGTGAAAGACAGAATTAATTTAAACTTTACTGTATCCCTCGTGTTGCCAAGACAAGTCATATGTTGCAAAGACACAAGTCATTAAACAGTGGATTGAGTCTGCCTTCGCAGCGGCAAAGATATGTATATTCTGTAGATGTAAGATACAAACTCTATCTATAAATGCTGAATGGATAAAAGAGACATCAGCTATGGCATCTTATGAATAGGTGATTTACAGGTTAAATAATCAGCTTTATTTGATTATATCTAGGGCTCATTTTTCTCAGATAAATGAGGACAAGACCCATATCTTGATAATGGTGTTCAACCTACAAATACTTAATGCCAGGGCCAAGGACAGAGCGTCATACATGCTCTAACTTTGTGTTCTGCCCTCTGTTACTTATTACTGAACTGAATTATCTTCGTATGAATTTGTATCTCATTCTCTGTTTATCATTGGCTTACACTTGTTGGTCATGCATATATTTACTGATCTATCTTACCATTGTAACTTGTTCCTTATGACAGGATACCTCTGTTTAACTCAAAACATTGCTTCAAATGTCTCTGATATATTTACTATCTATAATTAATTTTTGTTTTACACAAATATTGCTGAGAGGATTGTTATGTTTGAGTTGTCTTACTCTCCTTTCGTGTTCTATCTAGTCGTGGGATTCTGACTGCACTGAGATTCATTTTCTTTGTCTGCTACATAGATGATCTATATACACTTTAGTAGTATAAGTCCAATAAAATTATTCAACTATTCTGAGATCTGGGTGGGGCACATAAGCCAACCATTTTAAATCCTTGTTCTCTAATGCAGAATCTGTCTAACCACCATACACAAGGGTGTATGAAAATAAGACACAAGTTCAACATGGTTTAACTGGTAACAACTAGTAGTGAGCAAAATAATTCGTCAAAATGAGAAACTGACAAAATCTATCCATTTTCCTAGTTTACTTCTGTAGCAAAATGGTGCAATAAAAGCATCAAAACATTTTTTAACTTCTTTTTATTGTTTTTTATTGTTATAGGCACAGATATTTCCAGTAGCACTGATAGTGCAATATATTGTGAGCATTAGCATAGTTTGACGCAACACACTTCCACCTAACGATCCATCCACAGTGGGATTTACAGCTACTGTATCTCCGTCACCAGTGGTATTCTCTCAGTCCAGAAGGTTTAATGTCCTAATAGGTCTGATTTCTGCTCACGTCTTCGAGTTCAAAATGTTAATTCCATGATTCCCAAATCTTGTGGAACACCACTGCCCTCCATATAACATCTTTTCTTCCTCCATGCAATAAAGCATTCTGGTTTGCAGATGTGCCGGCCAATTTTTCCTCTGCAGGGGCAGAAGGTAGCAGGCAGCAGGAGAGCATAGTAGAAAAGCAGTTCTTCCAGAGCAACTGTCCAGCAGAGTGGCAGTCCGTGTAGCAGCACAGCAGTCTGTCGTACTTTAATCTCTGGCACCGCGTAGGGGACAGGGCCCTACCCCTGTCTATCCTGGTATTGGCGAACCACAAATGATTAATGCGGTATGTACGAGTGCTTTATATATCGTTCTAGCTATGAATGCACTGTGTACACGTTATTCTGCTTCACTACGCGGGTTCCATTTTGGAAGCGGTGGCCATCTTGTCATTGCCCTCACATAGGCTATAATGGAGCAAACACGGGCCTCACAGTATATGTGCTTTCCCGTGACTTCTCTGTGACCTGGGCAGCTGGCTCTGCTGCCCCAGGTCAAACTGGTCTCACGAGCTCCCCTTCCTCCGTCCACCTGTGATTAGCATCAGGGTTTGACCCATCATAAAACCCTTTCATTCTACACGAGCTTCCGGCTAATCTCTTTCACACCTGACTGTTCCTGCTTTATGACTTGTTTCCCAAAACAGGAGCTGCCCGTGTTTTATTGGGGCCTATTGATATCAAATGTGGGATCTGAACCTTACTGTGTAAATCATTGTGGGCTGGCCGAACTGGAATGTGGGATGGTCATCATGACTCTGCCTTTTCTTTGTAATGTACACTTGTATATTGCCGTATCATAAAACCTAGGAATGTATGCTTGAGGCATGGAAAAGTGTATTTAAGATGAAGTCCGTTTCTATGATTTTCAGCAGTCTCCTGAGAACATACACGCTGTTGTACTTCTAGGATACCTGTAATTGGTCTGCAGCCAATAAATGAATCTTTGACTTCACCTAGAAGACTCTGTGTTTCTGTAGGTCTGGAACAGGGTGAACCCAGAAGTCATAGGGTGTGTGCCCCTGCACCGCTGGGACTAAAATACCCAGTACTTCAGTTTGGCGCCCAACTCGGGACGATTTCAGCGGTACCGGTCCAAGCCAGAGGTTCGTGAGGAGCTTCGTGTGGAAATTCTGGAGGAAGGCCGCCACTTCATCGACCCCTGCATGTCGACGTGGTCCGAAAGTCTTTTCTGCGAGGTTCTCTGCGTCCCGACGGCTACGAAGGACTGCTGCCCTGATTAATCGACCTGTTTTGGACCCTTGACGAGTTTTGAGAGAGCGAAACAATCGAGAGAGTCTTCTGGTGACGCCATCGATCAGCAATATTCAGTTAAGTATAAGTGGAGCGTCTCCCATTTGTTTGGTATCCCTCGGGATCGTTTTGATTTGGAAATTTGGAGTTTGCAAACGCCAAAGCCAGAGGACTCGTGTATTCACGAGACTATCGTAATCGATAATCCTCTGACGTTTAGATCTAGACTAGTGAGCGAAGATGCCTGGTTCTAGAATATTTGGTAGAATATTTTGTTTGGGTTGTGGAAGAGATTTCCAGCTGGAGGAATCCTGTCCGGTTCCTCCGGTTGGAACTCCAACTTATGAGCTCTATGTAAAACATGGCGTAGGCCCTATTGCATATAACGAAGTGTGGATCCACTACACCAGAAAAGACGGTGTTTTAAAATGGCCCCAAAATGGTAGTTTCGATACCGATATTTTAGATAATTTGGAAATTAAATTGTTTAAAAAGAAAGCCCGGCCGGCGATGTTTGATTCTTTCCGCTTATGGCGAAAGGAAGCCAAACAGAAGGAAATTAAGCTAGCGAAAAAGAATAAAAGAGAGAAAGGTATGACAGTAATGCAAGCAGCTGTACAATTCAAAGACAATGAGGAGGAGCAGATGAATGAGCAATTGCACAGGCAGCGTAAGTTAGGGATCGACAAATGTTACCCAGCTTTACCGCACTCTAAACAGAATGAGTTAGAAGAAAAGGAGAAAGATCCCCTGATGTCGCATTTGTTGAGTTCGCCACCCCCGTATGCTCAAAATGCCACGGCGCCTCCCCAGCTTGTGAATATGCCACCTCCAGTCAATATACTGCAAGCCTTGCCGCTACCGCCAGCTGCTTTGCAGCCGGCTCCTATCCCTATAGCGCAGCCTTCTCAAGGGCCGCCAGTTGTGTTTCCAACTGCCCCCGCGCTTCCTGCGACTTTGCCTAGCATGTTGACTGCCTCCCCTGATACTCTTCCTTGCACCACTCCAGTACCTGTTTCTGCATCCTCTTTTCTCCCCTCTGTTTATCCCCCTGTTTTCGCCTCAGCTTCTCCTTCAGCGCGACAGCGCTTAGCTAATGTGGTTACTACATTAATGTCTCCTCTCTTTGAGTCATCTGGTGCGACTCCTGGTTTACAGCGTAAGCAATTGCGCAGTCAATTGCCTAACCCCGATGAGAAAAAGGTAATAGATCGCATGGCGCGTAGATGGATTGTTTTCCCTTCACTGTATGATGTGGAATCAGTTGTCAACGTTTTCCATCAATGGGATGCCCCAAAACAGAGATATGTGTTTGAGAAGATGTGCGAAATTCTCTGTGAAGAATTGGAGGATAGTGGTAAAGACCCGAGCCCGCAGGAGTTGTGTAGAGTGAAGTTCGATTTTGGAACTGGTACAATTGTGGACCGCGAGGTAGATAAAGCAGTTGCGGTTGTATTATCCTTCAGGAATGATGATTGTCAACAGTCATTGTTTGAACAAGATGTCCTTGTGGGGAAGAAGGTAAAAGCGCGACAATACCCCATGAGAGAAGTTCCCCCGGTATGGAAGGAAGCAGTTGCAGCTGACGCCGGTGCCGGTATCGCTGCTGTGCCAGCGCATTTCCAGCGTGTTTGGGTGCATGTTCCATGGAAGCGTTCTGAGGTGATAGCGCTTAAGCAGACATTGCCTGATCCCCGTAAAAACCCTGCAGGATATTATAAAGAGTTGTCACAGACGGCAGGGTCATGCGTTATGAATCTGGCCGACATAGACATGTTGTTTGGTAATGTTGTTCCACAGCCCCTATGGGGATCAATTCGTAATGCAGATCACGATGCAGAACTAGGTGCTACATGGGCTGATATTATTGCCGCTGACGCTAGACAAACTGGTGGCGCAAAACCTGAGCCTTTAATAGCAGAACTCCCTGGTAGAATCATCACGTATATGAAGACAATAATGCCCGCGATGCGCGTAAATTGGGACAAGCTATCTGCATGCAAGCAGAAGAAAGATGAGACAGTGTCAGACTTCTTTACCAGGTTTGAAGAAACGTTTATTGACCACAGTGGGCAAGATATGAGTACTGAGGGTGGCCAACGGTTATTTGTGGATAAATTTGTGCAGAATTTACTTCCTGACCTGTGTAAAAAGTTAAAAGATTCAGAAAGTTCTTGGGCTGTTTCTTCTTCAGCGCAAATACTGGCTACTGCACAGTATTATGAAAACAGAGATAAAGACGAGAAAGATAGAACAGAAAAGAAAACGAAAGAACTAAAAACAAAGGTCCTTTTACAGCAGGCCTATCCGCCACGTGGAGGTCAGAATAATTATAGGCAACCCCAAGGTGTCTATCACCAACCCCAACAATTTCAGAACAATCAGCAAATGAATGGGTATTATCAACCACGTGTCCCTGTAGGTCCCAACCAATGTTCATACTGCAAAGAGGAAGGTCATTTTAAATATAGTTGCCCTAAATTAATGCAGCGGAACGGTAATGCTTATGGCGCAAGAGGTAGGGGTGGTCAGCAAGCTCCTAGAGGCAGAGGGCGTGCAAATGCTCCCCAGAACGCGCGTCCTCTGCCGCCTCAAAATACCATCAATAGTTTTGACCAGCAAGCTAACGCGACTAGTAATACAGTGCAGTACTACAATAATGATTATTATGCAGAGGACGGCGATGCAGAAAATAACGGTTACTAGGACAGCCGTAGACGGAGAGAGGGAGTTGTTTCAGTGCCAGTGGATCAAAGCGGACCGTATGTTGAGGTGACTACAGCAAATGTAACGGAGCCCTTTCTGCTAGACACTGGTGCTGCAAAGAGTTCAATCATGCATTCAAAACTCCCTGGCGCACCTTTGTCTGGCGATATAAATGTTTCAGTAGGTTTTTCTGGCGCCCCAGTTAGGAACCCGATTTCTAGTCCCATGTCACTTTCTATTGGACCTTGCGAGCTGAAAGCACCCCTGATTCTGACAACAGGTTGTGGTGAGAATTTGCTGGGATTAGATTTGTTGAAAAGATTGCATGCTACACTGTATTGTTCACCGTCAGGGGTACAACTTACATTAGGCAGGAAAGTGATTTCCCCGATGTACTTGTCTAAAAATACAATGCCGCCTGAATTGTCATCCCTTCCGGATGCCCTTTGGGCTACTGGTCCCAATGATGTGGGCCTCTTGGAGATACCGCCATACGTGGTAACTCTAAAGGCTAATGTCAGACTGCCACGTATTCCACAGTACAAGATCTCTAATGAAGGCCAGAAAGCATTGTTAGACATTGTCAGCGACTTGATTAATAAGGGTGTGATTGAAGAGACAAGAGGCAACGTTTGCAATAGTCCGATTTTACCTGTTTTAAAACGAACGGACCCTTCACAGCCACCTGTTTACAGATTTGTGATTGATCTTAGAGAGGTTAATAAGATTGTTGTGCCACAGTTTCCAGTTGTCCCTGATATAACTGCCTTGTTAATGATGATTCCAGCCTCTGCTGCATGGTTTTCAGTGATCGATTTAAAGAATGCTTTCTTTAGCATCCCAATTGCAGAAGAGAGCAGAGACATTTTTGGCTTTAGTCTAGGAGGCCGAAGCTTCCGCTTCAAACGCGCTCCCCAGGGCTACTGTGAGAGTCCATCCATATACAGTCAAGCTTTGAAAGCGCAGCTTGATGCACTTGTTTTACCTAGTGGCGCTATCCTGATTCAATACGTGGACGATTTACTAATCGCCGCGGATACTGAAAAGATCTGCAAAGAAGCCACATTGTCATTGTTGCGCCATTTATCTGCTTTCCATCATAAAGTGTCTCTCTCCAAGCTGCAATATTGTCGACAAGAAGTGACCTACTTAGGTCATCTCTTATCGAAGGAGGGAAGGAAACTGACCCCAGAAAGAATTCAAGCCATTGCGCAGTTGAGTGTGCCAAGAACACAGAGAGAAGTGCGTGCTTTCTTGGGCATTACCTCATACTGTAGGCACTGGATCCCAAATTTTTCCTTATTGGCAAAACCTTTGCTAGCCTTAACATGCAAAGACACACCGAATCCTATCCCATGGTCTGAAGAGTGCCAGAAAAGTTTTGTGGAATTGCAATGCATTGTGCTCAGCTCCTGTGTTGGGTACTCCTGACTACAGCAAGCCTTTTACGTTGTATGTTCACGAGAAAGATGGATGTGCGTTGTCAGTGTTAACACAGCCCTTTGGCGACAGACCGCGCCCATGCGCATATTTTTCATCCACCTTGGACCCTGTAGCGAGGGCATTGCCAAGCTGTCTGAGAGCGACAGCTGCTGCAGCTATGTCTATCCGACAATCTGCTGGTCTGGTAATGGACAACACATTGATCGTTATGGTTCCACATGCTGTAGACACATTATTAAACAGAACCAAGACACAACACTTGAC
Source organism: Triturus cristatus (assembly GCF_964204655.1). NCBI lineage: Eukaryota > Metazoa > Chordata > Amphibia > Caudata > Salamandridae > Triturus > Triturus cristatus. Next base: position 730,831,915 of record NC_140585.1, on the reverse strand, counting down.
TAGTGCGCGATTATCAGGCTATGAGCTCACACTGTTAGCAAACCACATACACATAAAGAGATGCAATACGCTGAATCCAGCTACGTTATTGCCACATCCAGCAGACCTAGATGAGAATGAGCAACATGACTGTCTGTTCAGAACAGAAGAAGAGACGAAAGGGAGAGTAGATTTAAAAGATACTCCCCTGACTGAGTGTGATGGTACTTTATGGGTGGATGGTTCGTGTTTCAAGCTCCCTAATGGTGATACGACTGCTGCATATGCTATCACGACTTTACACACGGTTGTGGAAATTGCACGAGTGCCACATAATTCGGCCCAAGCAGCGAAATTAATCGCCCTCACGAGAGCGTGCGTGTTGTCTGAAGGAATGAGAGTGAATATTTACACAGATAGCCAGTACGCCTTTGGCGTGGCTCATAATTTTGGGCGACTGTGGAAAGAGCGTGGGTTTCTGACGTCGCATGGAGCTAAAATTCAGAATGGCAAGTTGGTGAATGATCTCCTTGAGTCACTGACCCTACCGTTGCAAGTTGCGATCATGAAATGCAGTGCGCACAGGAAAGTTACAGATGATGTTGGACATGGGAATGCGTTTGCTGATGAGACCGCGAAAGAAACAGCCCAGAATGTGAAGACTAGAATGTATGTTGCAGGCCCCGCAAGATGGGTTGATGATGTTGGAATGTGTGAGAACACAATAGAGAGTGTGAAGTCGCTTCAAGCTGAGGCCACAGAGAAAGAGTTAAGCAAGTGGAGAGAAAGTATGGGTAAGTTGGATGAGAATGGTTGCTGGATTGATCTGACAGAACATAGGCGATGGTTGTTACCTGACGCATATGTGCTCCCAGTGGTTACTATGGCACATGGAATGGCACATATCAGTACGAAAGGAATTTGTAAGTTGTTGGCTCCTGTATGGCAGAATGCTGGAATTCCCAAATGTGCAGAGAATGTGGTCAAGAATTGCATGGTATGCTTGAAGTACAACCCTGGTAGGGGAACCCCAACTCCAGCTGGTCACTTTGCACCCCCATCATGTCCATTCGAAGTCTTGCAGCTGGACTTTATTCACATGGAAAGATGCAACAACCTGAAATATGTACTGGTGGTTGTTTGTGCTTTCTCAAAATGGATAGAGGCCTATCCTCTGAAAGATAACACTGCCCTATCCACAGCCAAAGCCCTTGTGAAAGAATTTTTCCCCAGGTTTGGGATGCCAAGAATGGTGTGGTGTGATAATGGAAGTGAGTTCGTGGGTAAAGTGATGAAGAATGTATGTGAAGGTTTAGGCATAAAGCAAAAGTTCCACGCTGCAAATCACCCCCAATCAGCTGGACTAGTAGAGCGCTACAATGGAGCCTTAAAGCTCAGGCTGGCCAAAATTCAGGCGAGCACCGGTCTTAAATGGCCTGACGCTCTGCCTTTAGCACTCCTGTCCACCAGAATGACCATACACTCACGAGTGGGACTTAGTCCCTATGAGGTCGTCTTTGGCCGCCCGGCTAATGTATGGGGCGTGCCAAGACCGGCGAAATTTAGTGAGATTGAGCATCCAGTACTACTCGATTACCTGTATGATTTGACTGTTAAACTGCGTGTTTTGCACCAACAGGTACATGATACTCTTCCTCAAGCTTCTGAAACTCCTGGACACCCTATCGACCCTGGCACATGGGTGTTGATTAGAAACTTCCAGCGCAAGAGCAACGACGAGCCTCGCTGGATCGGCCCTCACCTTGTGCTTTTATCAACGAGATCAGCGGTGCGAGTAAAAGGGAAGAAACACTGGATCCATGGCACCCACTGCAAAGTAGTCCCCTTGCCTTTGCCATATGACCGGTGGGTCCAGGAGGGTATCGCCGACTCTGAGGCAGACATTGTACCTCGTTTTGTACCATTCAGTAACGCACGCATAAGAGACACAGTTTCAGACCAAGAGAGTGACAATATTCTGCAAGAAGCTGTGCCACCATCAAGTCGACTGGACACCACTGAGCCTGAACTTTTGTTCCAAGACCAAACAGCACCTGACCGCTATAATTTGAGACCAAGGCCCATGGACAAATAAAGATTTCTTTACTATTCCCTTTTTGACATCTTTGGCTCTCCCATCTGAAGGACTTTCTTGATTTTTGTTTTTCGAACCACCATCCGGGTTCAGCCGCAGGGTCGCGGTGCCAAGACTTTGGGGTACAGGCCGAAGACGTTAGGTCAACGGTTCTGGTTGGTCTAGGGCGTTTCCCTGGACTGACAGGCGTACTCCTTAGCAGAAGAAACTCATCCGCCGCGAGCGGCCCGATTAGAGGATGGAGTTTTTTAAGATGGAGAGACCCGTTGAGGAAATGAACTTTAAAGCAAGGATGTGTAGAATTGTAAAAAGTAAATGTTTTGTATTTTTGTGTCTATTTACACTGTGTAGTATAATAATGTTCATCGTAGGATTTGTGTTTTTCTCCTCTCAAAAGACCATTGCGCCCACTGTACAGCCTATACCTCTTTCTACTGCCTCCTCTCACTCTTTTCACCCTCTGCCTGAGCACGAACAGACCAGACGATCAGAGTTTGTAAATAACTCGTTTATCCAGCTCTTGCACCAGCACCAACTAGTAATGAATACGACCAATTGCTGGGTGTGTGGGTTAATGCCACATACCATTAACAAGGGTATTCCTTATTTGGTGCTGCCTTTTAGTTACAATGGATCGTCATGGGCATTCCAGACCATGTTCCTCTATGCTCTAGATGCTTACTCCCCGCGACAACCGCGTTCCATCAGACCTGGTACAAATAATAAAGCCTTAGTGAGAGGAATTGCCGATATGAGTAGAGATATTGATGCATACTCATCCATTCCCAAAGAAGAATTGTGACCTTATGTAGGATGGAACGCGACGGGGTATAGTATTAGTTTGGGTGAAAGACAGCGCAAAATCTCATCCCCAATCTGGGTCGTACCCCACATAGGTCGGTTCTGCTTACAGGGCAATGGTCAGAATCCTAGAGCTCAACTGGGGAGAAGTGACTGTACTGAAACGTACACTTTCCCGTCACAGTTCTCACCTGCGTTTTAGCTGTCAAGGGCACATATTTAATCTGCAATGACCGAGCATATACATGGTTGCCCCCTGATTTCTCGGGCACATGTTATATTGCGAACTTGCTACCGCCTACATTTACTGCTGCCTCTGATTATCACAAGACCAGAGTTGTGAGAGGTGTCATTAGTAAGGAGGATACTGCCGGTCAAGAAGCGGGAGACTTCTTTTTGGGTTTCCTGCCGTTTTGGGGACCTATGGTGAATAGTAGGAACCTGAGACAACTGACACGTGTGGTTGAATCCACTGTAAATGTAACGGCTGGTGCCCTTGGTAATCTGACCGCTGAGCTCCAAGCGGATCGCCTTGTGACTTTGCAGAACCGCATGGTTCTAGACGTTATTCTTGCAGACCGCGGTGGGGTATGTAAGGTTATCCAATCCAGTTGCTGCATTTTCATACCAGATAACACTCCAACAGTCTATCAAGCCATCTCCAAACTCCATAAAATATCTGAATCCATACACGTGGATAAGGGAGACTGGTCACTGGTGGGGTGGTTCTGGGAATTGATATCTGCCTGGGGTTGGAAAGTTCTGATGGTCATTGGAATGATCTTAGCCATTCTTTTCCTGTTCTGTCTGTGCATACAGTGTGCTCCTGCGATATGTGGCCTCTGTGCTACTTTATGTGTGAGGAAACCTGTATCGAGGGACGAGCTAAGTAATAGGATGATGCTACAGCAACATCTCCATGACTTTGTGAACATCGACCTGGACTCGGATTAAGATGAGTATAGTGATTGCCTATGTAAGGGCAAAAGGAGGGTCTGTCGTACTTTAATCTCTGGCACCGCGTAGGTGACAGGGCCCTACCCCTGTCTATCCTGGTATTGGCGAACCACAAATGATTAATGCGGTATGTACGAGTGCTTTATATATCGTTCTAGCTATGAATGCACTGTGTACACGTTATTCTGCTTCACTACGCGGGTTCCATTTTGGAAGCGGTGGCCATCTTGTCATTGCCCTCACATAGGCTATAATGGAGCAAACACGGGCCTCACAGTATATGTGCTTTCCCGTGACTTCTCTGTGACCTGGGCAGCTGGCTCTGCTGCCCCAGGTCAAACTGGTCTCACGAGCTCCCCTTCCTCCGTCCACCTGTGATTAGCATCAGGGTTTGACCCATCATAAAACCCTTTCATTCTACACGAGCTTCCGGCTAATCTCTTTCACACCTGACTGTTCCTGCTTTATGACTTGTTTCCCAAAACAGGAGCTGCCCGTGTTTTATTGGGGCCTATTGATATCAAATGTGGGATCTGAACCTTACTGTGTAAATCATTGTGGGCTGGCCGAACTGGAATGTGGGATGGTCATCATGACTCTGCCTTTTCTTTGTAATGTACACTTGTATATTGCCGTATCATAAAACCTAGGAATGTATGCTTGAGGCAGGGAAAAGTGTATTTAAGATGAAGTCCGTTTCTATGATTTTCAGCAGTCTCCTGAGAACATACACGCTGTTGTACTTCTAGGATACCTGTAATTGGTCGGCAGCCAATAAATGAATCTTTGACTTCACCTAGAAGACTCTGTGTTTCTGTAGGTCTGGAACAGGGTGAACCCAGAAGTCATAGGGTGTGTGCCCCTGCACCGCTGGGACTAAAATACCCAGTACTTCAAGTCCTCCTTCCTTGCAGAGTTTCTTTACAGGTCCAGAAGTGTCTGATTTGGTGGGATCAGAGACCCAGTACTGATACCCAGTTGTGCCTTTGAAGTGGAGGTGACTTCAAAAAGGACCTTTGAAGTGCACAGAGGTCCTTCTTTCCCAACCCTGGACCCAATCTCACTACAGGGGGGTAATCAACTCTTTATATGGGTACAAGACACTGTCCATTCAGGTGTGTCAGCTACTCCCTCACATCCTGCCCAGGATGAACCATCCAGATGCAGATGGGCACTCATTCATATCTACCCTTCCTTGTGTGACTGTCTACAGGAAATTCACAAAGCCAAGCTGTCACTCACACCAGACGTGTATTTTCAGACCACTTGCAGGCACACAGAGCAGAGAAATGCCATCTTTCTAAAAGTGGCATTGCTAAAATAGTAATGTTAAATCCAACTTTGCCAGCAAAGAGGATTTATAATTGTCATTCCACTGATATAAAACATGAAAGAATGTAATAAGGAATTCCCAGTGTTAACCTATGAGAGGGGGTGGCCTCACAGTAGTGAAACAATAATTTAGGTGCCTTTCGCTACCGGGACATGCAAAACCTAAAAGTACATGTTCTACCTTTTAGTCACACCGCACCCTGCCCTATGGACTACCCAAGGGCCTACTTTAGGGGTGACTTATATGTACTAAAAGAGGGGTTTAAGGCTTGGCAAGGGGTTTTAAATGACAAGCTGACATGGCTGTGTGAACTGCACACACACTGCAGTGGCAGGCCTGAGACATGTTTTAAAGGGCTACTTTTGTGGTTGGCATGATCAGTGGTGCAGGCCCACTAGTAGCAATTAATTTACAAGCCCTAGTCACAGGTAGTGCACTCAACTAGGGACTTACAGATAAATGAAATATAGCATTTCTGGATATATCAACGAAACCATGTTTAGGGGAGAAGCACATGTACTTTAGCACTAGTTAGCAGTGGTAAAGTTCTAAGAGTCCTAACGCCAATAAAAAGAATACAGCACAAAGGGGAGGTAAGCAGGCAAAGCGTTTGGGAGAAGACCACCCTAAGGCTGTCAGGTCTAACAAGTGTCTCCCCGCCCCCGCCCCCAGCTGAAAGTGAGGAAAGTTTCCCAACGTCTAGGAACTTCTCCTCACCAAGGCAGAAGAACCGAGAAAGACCATCAGCTTTTGTAAGGTCTTCCCCAGGTCTCTGTTCCTCCCTAAAGGCCAGGGAGATTGACCACCTCAACAATTTTGGATTCTCACTCCTTATTTGCATTAGCCACCTGATGGGCCTATGGTCTGTCTGCATAACAATAAGGAAACCCAAAGATCCACCGGACCTGGGTCAATTACAGTACAAAAATAGCTGGTCACAGTGGAAGGAAAACATTCATTCTAATCACATCACCCAAAATAAAAACGTTATTCAAATAGATCTGACATTCTAGCCTATTTATATCAGAATTTACATAATGAAAACAATCTGTACAATTGCAAGAAGGTGCTCCAAGGGGAAGTGAACGTATTCTGCTTGGAAATGTGTTTGTGTGAGGGCTTCAAAAAGTGAAGTTGGGAAATTCACAATATTTACATTCTATTTACAACAACCTGTCCAGTCATCTTATTGGCTGCAGCTGAATAAAGATACACAATAATGAAGAGATACAGTAAATCAATTACTGTTATCCATGTGTAAATGCAAGTACAGTACAGGTACACAATTAGGAAAAGTCGACGTTTCAACCCCAATGGTATGTGGAGGAACAATGAGTCCTTAAAATGGGGTCTTCATCAGGGCGGGAGGAGTGACCTATGGGTTATTTAAAGTAAAGATAACAAATTACTAAGGGTGACAGATAAGATTTGATGTATACGATACGTGGGTTGACAATAAATGTTCATCTTGTTTCCACAGCAGTTGGTCAGTGGAATTGATCACATAGATTGGCCCGTAGGCTCCTGGGTCAGAGAAACAAGTTTTCTCAAATGAGTTGGAGATTTACATAACATGCTGAAAATTAATGAAAAGCACGTCAGCATTGAGGACATGGACAAAGTTAATTCAGCCCAAGAAGGCATGTGGAAATTGAGTACTTACTAAGGATGTGGGTCAAACAATGAATGAATGAGCCCTGTGACATCGACAGGGAATTTGTTCAAGATTTGAAAGTAGCCGTATGCACAGGAATGGAGTAAATCAGGTAAAATTTAAGAACAGGACAAAAACAGCATCAGAGGCCATAGTGGGCTCGTAAGGGCTTAAACATAGAAATTAACAAGGGTCAGCGAATAAATCTATGGGTTTAGCCAGCCAGCGGAATGTAGGAATTACCTTCGTACTCTGCTGAAGAATCCAGCCATGTGTCACGTGTAGCTGATCAGACCACGTCAACAAATAGCCAGCAGGAAAGGTCAGTGTGCACGCGGCGGTGCTCACGTCGGGAGCACAGTGACTAAATGATAGCACTAGTGACCCAATGCGGTCATCAGTGTGTAACCGCGTGAATACCCGTAGGCAAATGGAATTTACATGACAGTGGGTCCTTCTTAACAGGGCATGTAAAACTTTAAGGATGCATCAAAAACCAAAAAGGGGATTTAATTCACCAAGCCATAGAGTCACTGTAATTGATAGCCACTTTCTGGCATCTTGTGGTGGTTATCTATGTAACAAATTATTGTGCCATATATAATCCAACATAGTGCATCACAGTGACTTGTCTGTACAATCACATTTGGGACAAAATATAATTGAACGCAGAATAATCTAAGGAATGAGTAAGGACCTCAAACATTCGGATAGAGTGAAGACAAATTGGAATAGGATTACGATATCTCCAGTTACAATAGTTACAAATATCCATACTATGTTTGAAGAAATTGTGATACCACTGATCAATATAACCAAATTATATGTAGTTCTGTGATATATATAACATTGTTGAATGACATATAATCATGAGGCATTATAATTATACAGAAATATCAATGATAAACATGATGGGATTCAATCATTGTTAAGGCAGGACATCTGCCTAGCGGTCTCATCTAGTTCATTCAGACTATTATGGATAGTATCCAACATGTACATCCACTTGCACTCACGCACACTGAGGATTACATTTATGGCTCCCCCCCACCCTGGGCCTATTGTGACCATTTCAGGGACTAACCATTTAGGACGCTCTGGCGGATGGTTGAGTGCTTAGAAGTGTTCAACTAATGGGGTGCCTGGGACGTTGCATCTCACCCTGCTACAATGTTCCAAAATACACACCTTATCTTTCTAGTGTGTTTGTCCAATGTACATTAGATTACATGGACAGATGATAGCGTTAATTACGTCAGTAGTATTGCAATTGGTATGAGTTTTTAGCTGTAGGGTATGTTGTTTGTAACTAAATTGTCTTGTCTCAATGGTAATGTTGCAAGCCTTATAACGGCTACACTTCAAGTGTCCTACGATCTCTTGTAAGCTCCATAATGATCAAATTGAGGGTTGTGTGGGGGGTTTCCAAAAGGGAACGAACTACATGATCTCTGACACTTCTGCCTTTTTTAAAAGAGTGCATAGGTGGTTCACTCCGTTCAAGATCATCTGAGATCAATTTCCAATGATTATTCACAATACATCTGATGTCATTGCTTCGAGTACAGTAGGTGGTGACACACATCATTTTGTTCATGGGGTCACTGGTACGTGGTTTGGGTGTTAATAAGGGTTCCCTTGGGATAAACGAAGCCCTCTTACGTGCTCATTTTAGAAGTTTTTTAGGGTATACCCTCTCTGATAGGCGAAGAAGCAATCCTTCAGATTCTTCTAAGTAGTCATTCTTGTGTGAGCAGTTCCTTTGTATCCTTAGAAATTGCCCGAACTGCAAATTATCTCTCAAACCTCTTGGGTGATGACTGCTGTATCTTAAGAGTGTGTTTTTTTCTATATTTTTTCTGAAGAGGGTTGTATAAAGGAGAATTGAGATTGTAAATAGAATGTAAATATTTTGAATGTCCCAACTTTACTTTTTGAAACCCTCGCACGAGCAAAATTCATTTCCAAGCACAATACTTTCACTTCCCCTTGGAGCACCTTCTTACAATTGTACAGATTGTTTTCAATATGCCTATATAAATATGCTAGAATTTCAGATCTATTTGAATAATGTGTTAAATTTGTGTGATGGGATTAGAATGAACTTTTTCCTTCCACTGTGACCAGCTATTTTTGTACTATGGTCTGTCTGCATCAGGAAATGAGTCCCATGCAGGTATGGTCTCAACTTCTTCAGTGCCCAGACCACAGCAAAGGCTTCCCTTTCATTAACACTCCACCTCTGTTGCCTGGGAAGTAACCTCCTGGAGATGAAGGCTATAGGTTGGTCTAGGCCCTCTTAAAATTTTGAAAGTACTGCTTCTGTGGCATCTGTCTGCTGAACAATACATTTCCTGGTAAAGTCAGGAACCTGGAGCACAGGGGCTCTGCACATGGCCTGCCTTAGGGAGTCACATACATTTTGGTAACACTCTTTCTTAGGGATACCCTTACCGAAGATTCTTCGCTGCCCTCCAATCCCCTGTACTTTGAAGTGGTCTAGTTTTAACATCTTTAAAGGTCCCAAATTAGAGATCTGCATACTGGTACCTCCAATTGTTTTGTGCTCAGTGTCTGGGAGTACGGGTAGAGTCAAGCAAGAAACGGATATCAGCTTGTAATGGTGGCGCCGATTCATCTTTTTCAGGGTCGGAACTAGGTTAATGTGGATCCCCACAACGCTGACGTTTATGTTGTCAAACAAATGCACATTTTTACAGAGAAAATTTAAAGCTGTACAACAGTCTGTGTCCACTTCATGGGTACACAGGTGGGTAGTCCGTGGGGTGAGGGAAAACAGAGAAAAGTACAGCCCCAGCAACTGGTGGAATTCCCTCTGCTGTTCAGACGTCAGAGTGGGGAAAAGGTTCACACTTTCTACTGACCTATCTTTCTTCTTGGAGGCTAAGAGGTCGAGGAGAGGTTCACTCTCCTTCCCCCCCCCCTCAATCGGTCACCAGCAGCATGGTGAGCTCAGACCTCTCAAAGTGTGGTTTGAGACGGTTGATGTCAAGTTCTCGGTCGGGTACCTGGGGGGTCTTGAGGTCCACAGATAGGTAACCTCCCCCTTCCTCTTAACTATCTCATAGGGCCCAGTCCAGCGGTCTTGGAGGGCCCTGGGCCCCATAGCAACACAGCAGTCCTTCTTCCTGGCAGAGATTCTTTATAGATCCAGAAGTGTCAGAGACCCAGTACTTTTACCCAGTTGTGCAGTGGAGATTACTTCAAAGAGGGGCTTTGAAGTGCACAGAGATCCTCCCTTCCCAGCCCTGGGTCCAGGTGCACTACAGGGGGGCTAAATCAACTCTTTGTATGGGGACAGGACACTGCCCATTCAGTTATACGTGTCAGCTCCTCCCTTCTATCCTGCCCAGCATTAGCCATCAGGACGCAGATAGGCACACCTACCCTTTATTTGTGTGTCACTGTCTAGAAGAAATGCTGTCACCCACCCCAGATGTGTATTGGAGACAGGCTGTAGGCACACAGAGCTTTAAGAGCAGAGAAATACCATCTTTCTAAAAATGGTATTTCTACAATAGTAATGTTAAATCCATCTTTGTCAGCAATGAGGATTTATCATTACCATTCAAATGATATAAAACATGACAGAGCTACTCCTTCTCAATCAGGAATTACAACTTAAAAGTGTAATTAGGAATTTCCAAGGTTAACCTATGAGAGAGATAAGCCTCACAGTTGTGAAAAACAAATGTAAATGCCTTTCACTACCTGAAAATGCAAAACTTAAAAGTACATGTCCTACCTTTTAGTTACACAGCACCCTGACCTATGGCAATCTAGGGCCTACCTTAGGGGTGACCTATATGTAATGAAAGGGAAGTGTAAGGATTGCCAAGGGTTTTTAAAATGCCAAGCCGACATGGCAGTGTAAACTGCACATACCCTGCAGTGGCAGGCATGAGACATGTTTGAAAGGGCAACTTGTGGGGGTGGCACAATCAGTGCTGCAGGACAAATAGTAGCAATTCATTTACCGGCCCTGGACACAGGTAGTGCCCTCTACTAGGGACTTGCAGATACATTAAATATACTAATTGCAGATAAGTCAGTGAAACCATATTTAAGGGAGATGCGTATGCACTTTAGCACTGGTTAACAGTGGTAAAGTGCTCTGAGTCCTAAGGCCAACAAAAATAATACAGCAAAAAATGGAGGTAAGCAGGCAAAAGGTGTGGTGGAAGATCACCCTAAGGCTGTCAGGTCTAACAGCCACCTTGTACTGGTGGGTCTCATTATGCTCCAATAATCTCTCATTAATTCCCATTTGAATACAGTACATCTTAGTGTAAAGAAGGTCAGTTTATGTCTTGGTCGAGCTATGTATTTCAACACCCCGAGTCTAACATATTGCAGTGTCATAGGAAACTGCCCCTCAATTCTTAACAACTCTTCTTCCACTGCCCTGAATCTCTTCATCTTTCTTCAGGACTAAATGGTGTATTGGAAAGTTCCTTCCTCCGTTTTGAATTTGAGCCACTCTCCACGTGAAATGAATCCCATCATATATATCTTACTTCTGTTTTATTGTGTCCTGTGCAAAATTGTGAGTTGTATCAACCTAAAAGTGGCAGAAAGAACTCAATTTCATTCTAGAGGCAAACCAGTAAAAGGGTCAGATTTTGGGCATTTTATGCAGTTCGTGTGGCTCTATCTGGCCATTAACCCCTTCGCTGCTGCGGACATTCCGCTGCAGCGCTGGGGGGGGGCAGGGGGGCAGCGCGGCGGGCCTGTGCTCATGACGGAGCCGCTCCGTCATGAGCCACAGTTGAGCTGTGCTCATGACGGAACGGTTCCGTCATGACTCCGCCCATTTGCGTTGTCGCCCCGCACAGGCGGGGAAACAGCGCCGCGCAGGCGGAGCGGCCGCCGACAGGATTGTCATGACGGAACCGTTCCGTCATGAGCACACGGCAACCGTGGCTCATGACGGAACGGTTCCGTCATGAGCAGGGAAGGGGTTAAAATTTAGATCAAGGGAAAGCAGACATGCTCTAATATCCTACCTGCAAACAGGATTGTTTGTAGGCAATTTGTGATTAATTTATGGCTGCTTTCTTAGTCCCCGTCTTTTTTTTCAACCTGTCCATGGCAGGCAGAAGCAGATCGTGAAATTTCAGGGATTTGCATTCCAATCAGATATGAGGAAATAATTTAGCCAGAGCTAGTATACTACTTACAATTGTCAACAATGTGACTGTTGGCATTGGACAGCTGTTCTATGTTTACTAAACAAAGACAGAGACATACAATTTTCAACATTACCTTTTGAGCTTGGGTTAATTCTTTCCCCAAGTTGATTGCATAACAAATCTGCAGAGGGAATATTAAGAAATACATTTAATGGGTACAGTAATAGCAACTAGCCTACCACCTCACTATATCGAGGAGAGTTGTGATGTTGTGCAATCCTCTTCTTACATAATTACAGTTTTAATATATTGCACAATTTTACTCTGGATATAATATTGTGTTTGTATACAAGTAGGAATAAGCACCCTTAACAATGTGACCAGAACCTTTGCAGAATCACCTTTTAGACAATAAAACACTAAGAATGCAGTAATCAGAACGACTGTACTTGGAAACACTATATATCATTGTTTTAACCTGGTTTATGGCAAGCAAAAACACAATTTGTTATCTTTAACAATCCTCATTTGCGCACATGCGGTAACAATCTTCATTCTGAATTTCCGATCCAAAAACGTCCAAAAGTTCCATATGTATTATAACTTAGCAGGTTATCGGGAAGAGTGTAGTTTTGTGATCTTAAATTTCACATCATAGATCAGAAAATACATTTATGAAGGTGGAAACAACAGTATATGATTGTTTCTGCACCATAGATTTATGGTTCGGGCTGGACAAGGGCCTTTCTAAGTGGGTGACTGTGGATAAGTTATCAGGTATTGACGTACCTCATACAGGTAGTTTTACCACTACAGAAATGCATGTAGATGTATAGCTGTGAAAGAGGGTATTATGTGGCTCTTAAGGACAACAAATGAAAGGGTATAAATCAGATATAATGGGGTACAGGGGTAGATGGATGAAAAAAAGTTTGTTGTAAGGTAGATTTTTCAGAGGACATTTAAATGCCGCTCCTTCTACTTCCTCAACTGTGATCTGAAATCTTTTGATAAGAAGTTGTGGGGTATGGATGTGAATAGAGCAGATGCCTAAGATCTGGGCAAACTTACTGTTCAGAGGTGTAAAAATGGCCAAATGAGTGATATACATCTTGGTGTCAAGCATAGTTAATCTGGCATAGGATTTTCTGCAGCAGTTTACTTTCTAAGTGCATAAATATGTATTTCAAGTTAATGCTGATAAACGGGGAAATAAATTTATTTAATTATTCGGATACCTTTTCTCCATCTGTGTTGCTTTCCAATACATAAGCGCTGAAAGAGTTCTCCTCTTCGTAAGAGTCAGGATCCCGAACCACAAATCCAATTAACCTTTTGTTATCTTGATGGGCAGTAAATTGAGTAATATTTTCGAGTTCATACTGAAAACATGAAAGATACATTTAACATTTTCTTAAAAAATCATCAAATTCTAAATTTTGGGATATTAATTGCAATCATAAAAATGAGATTACTCACGCATGCTCTTGTAACTTGAGTCTGAGGGTCTATCAACCTGTAATAATAATACAAACAATTAGGTAGTTTGAATTTTTATCAAATAATTTAGTTGCCTGTCTGCTCATCAAATTATCAGATGGATCACAAGCATCCCTAATGATTAGGATGCATTGAAAGAATTGTAGTTCGTAAATCGCATTAGCAGCACAGGAAAAGATCCTCTGAAGGTAAGCTGAGAGCCTAGAGTGTAGTGAGCTTGAATATCATGCTTAAATAATGGTCATAAGTACAGTAATGGGAACCAGCCTACCGCCTCACTGTATCGAGGAGAGTTGTCATGTTGTGCAATCCCCTTAAATAATGATCATTTTAATATATTGCACAATTTTTCTCTGGATATAATAATGTGTTTGTATGCAAAAAGGAATTAGCACTCTTAGAAATATGATCAAGCCTAGTCCGTAATTAACGCAGATTTCCCTTACAAGTATTGGAATGGAATGGGGTAATATTTTCACCCTTAAAGAAATGAAAGGCGCTGGCATGTGTGCAGCGTCCCTGTTAATCAACACAATATGGCAACAAGATTCCTCTTACTCCGGTTATTACACTAAATGCATGCCCATGATCCACTAAGTCATGTATGAAACAGTTCATATTTGCACACTATCGGTCTGATTCACAAAGGTAAGCTTACATTTTAGTGTAAGATTATGATGTTTTGGGGGCGTGGTCTGAGGCGTCAAGATGGCGGACGCACTCTAAGAGTGCTCTGGACCCTCCGTCATCCGACTGGCATCCGCCCGTCCTCAGCTGCAACCTACGTTCTACAGACGAGGAACTTGATCCTCTGCACTGTCCACTCCGCTCCGATCTACTCCCCAGATCTTCAAAATGGCGGCCCTGGCTGCTCACCGTGCTTAAAAGGACGTTCCCCTGCCTGGCGGCTGTGCCTGCTCAAGCCCGCCATCGGAACCCTCAGCAAAGACGCCTTCCTCCCGGGACCCCCGGGGACCCTCCGGTGTTGGGGCGGCATGAGGTGACCGCGGGAGTCTGCACTGCTGTCTGCAGTGGCCTGCGCTGGTGCCCGGCTGCGCTGAGCGGACTGCGACCAAGTGAAGCCCGTTGCGCCTCGACTGTTACCTCCGGACAGCGGCGCTCCTGTCTGTCCTGACCTGTTGCCGATACGCTGCCTGGTGAGTCGGCGGGGGTGGGGCTCGTCGGGACCGTTATTCGCGGCTTGGAACTGCCACAGTGACCAGGAGGGAGTCACGCATCACCCCCTGAGGCTGCTGTGTTCTCCCCCTGAGGAACCTCACTGGCGAAGTGGAGCGGCTGCTGTGGGACCGCCTAAACTTCAGCAACTGCCCTCGGGCCCTGTACAGACGGTGAGTGGGGGTATCAGCCACTAAGTTGGGTGGCGGCCGGGGTTACAGGGCAGTGCTTTGCCCCCCATTTCCTCGTCCCCTGAGGGTGCCTCCGGTGGTGTTGAGGTGGGGGCCCTTCTGGACGACTTCGCCTGGCTATCCCGCGCCGCCTTATTGGCCAAATCAGACTGGTTGGGGGCGGCTGCCCTCCCTGAGGCCCTAGATTCTGGGGGTGTCCTGCCCGAGGTGGTGGCCCTGGTGGCTGAGGTGCTGGGGGGTAGGGTTCGGCCACCGGGTTGGGTGGCGGGTGCAGGCAGAGTAAGGACATCGGCCCCCCCTCCCGTGGCACGCTTCTTTCTGGGGGCGCCGTCACGAATCCACAGGCCTCGGACTGAATCGCCTTGTACTGGCCCCCCCTACACCTAACTGAGTCCCCCATCTGCCGCTGTTGTACTGGAGGGCCGCGAAGGCCTCCTCTTTGATGCTGGGCCCGCCGGCCCCTGGGTTCGCTGGACCCCCGGGGCTGCAACGGGCGTTCCATACCGACCGCGGCCCGCCACTTGACTGCGGCTGCTCTCGTTGAGGAGGCCTGGGTCCGGCTGAGGTTGTTGTGAGGGGGGCACGGTGCCCTCTCCATCCTTGATCGTACTCTGCCCCATCTGCTCTGGACAGTTGGTGTGGGCCAGGGGCTCCGCTGCGGGCGTTGGCCCCTTCCGGGGCCCCTCACTGCTCTGGGCTGTTCCATCGGAGGTGAAGTCATCTGCTTCAGACTTTGGGGACGGGCTGGAGACGGGTGGTGGTGGTTGGTGTCTGGCCGGCCTGGCCACCCTTCGCTGAGGAGCTCTGCCTGACCTCGAGGGTGGTTCCGAGACAACTCACTTCTGCCCCCACCGGGGACCCGAGGGGTTGGGTTTGGACGCCTGGGCCCGAGCATTGACGGCCTAGGTGTCTGGGGGACCCCCCTCCCGCACTTGCTCCCCAACAGATCAGCCACCCACCCCGAGATGGGCAGAAACCGCCCCGTCCAGAACCCGGTCCCTCCAACCCAAACGAAAATGAATCAATTTACCACGTCGGACCGGGACACGGGAGGCAAACCGCCTGGCATGCCGGGTGCCGCCGGGGGATATCTGTCCACCATCCTTCAGGTGATAAGCACCTCTCAGGCCTCAATAGAAACTAAGATCGGCGAGGTGAGGGTGGATGTGGCTCTCATTCACCAGGAGCTGCGCAATGCCACAGCACGAGTCACGGAGGCGGAATCCCGTATCTCCACGGCGGAGGACGACATCAGCCAACTTAAGACCCAGGTGGCCCATCTCCAGACCCAGACCTCGAAGCTCCACAGTAGGGCAGAGGACGCCGAAAATAGATCAAGGAGGAATAACCTGCGTCTCCTGGGGTTTCCCGAGGGAGTGGAGCAAGGCCACGCCGACATGCTTGTGGAGACCTGGGTGCGCTCTTGGATGCCCAAAGATAACTTGTCACCATGGTTTGCTGTTGAACGGACTCACCGCTCCCGGGCGCCCAGGCCTCCACTTGGGGCCCCTGCCCGATCCATAATCTTGAGGGTCCTCAACTTTCAAGACAGAGATGCCATCCTTGGGGCAGCCAGGGCACAGGGGCCACTGCAGCAAGATCATGGTTTTCCCGAATTACACCAGGGAGGTGCAGGCCCAGCATCGGACCTATGATGAGGTCAAACAGAAGCTTCGCAACATGGGTCTCTGATACGGTCTCCTCTTCCTAGCCCGGCTCAAGGTCATCTTCCAAAATAAGACTCTTTTCTTTGATAACCCTCAGGCGGCGTGGATCTGGCTCACGGAGGAAAGGCCTCTTCTGCCCCGGCCGGCTTCCTCCCCCACCCAACGGGCTCCTCAACAGCCGCACTCGACCCTCCCCAAACCCCAGCGGTGCCGGACGAGGTCCCGCAGGAAGACCGACCGCCGTGGGGAGGCATCCCGCTCTCCGGGTGCGACGTCCCAGCACCCTCCATCCCGAGCCTCGGCCCGAGGTTCCAACACTCCCAGCCCGACCACCTCACTGATTGACTTCAGTGACTGCCCGGGTCCCTCGGACAATTTGCGCCACGCCATTTCCGACTGACCTGTCTAGGATCCCGATGATCCGAGGAACCGGAGAATCTGAGGTCACCTGAATGATAGCACACGGCGAGAGCGCTTTCTCATAACCCTATGAGGCGCCCAAAAGGCGTTGGTCTTCGAACTTCCCGCAAGGGGGGTGATCTACTCTCCTCGAAACCAACGGTTTCATGAACTACTCCCTCCTTCACTCCCTGGACTCAATTTGCATTCCTTGTGTTTATTTGCCCAATGCGTAGTTGCAGCTGTTCACGATTCTCTTATCTGATCACATGGAGGGGGGTCCATCTCTGCCACAGACATGTTCCGCTAATCGTTCTAGCTTAGCGACCAGACTTCTTGTTGTTTAATTTGTTTTCCTTTTCAGGGTGACAGATGCTTCACTTTAGGAAGTGTAGGGTGGGGGGAGTTGGGGGGCAAGGGGTCGGGGGAGACCGTTGTCTCTAGTTCGTTTGTTGTTTTTAGCCGCCCACGGGCCGCTGTTCTCTGTTCCTTCTGGTAGCCACACATGCATGCACGCCACTGGCGATGACACAAGTCTCATCTCGACGCACACCTCCTGCCCAGAAGGCCCGGCTAAGGGAACATGTTCCCACCGGGACCTGACACTGGCTGCGCTTGCACCTCCTCTTCCCTATACCACCCACCACGATGGCGTCCATCCTACCTAGGCCCCTCCACGTTCTTTCGTGGAATGTCAACGGCCTGCTGGATCACATAAAACGCACTGCTGTCCTTCGAAGCGCCCAACGGTATGCACCAGATATCCTGTTCCTGCAGGAAACACATCTCCTGGGCTCAGAATGTAATTTCCTCACCCGGTATGGGTTCGACAGGGTCTGGCACTCCGGAAAGGGCTGCCCTTCACCCTGACACAAGCCGACACAGACGCACAAGGCCGCTATGTGGCCCTGACGGGTAGGATTGAGGGACACCCCATTAATCTTCTATGCACATATATCCCTCCCGCGGTCATGGCCCCTGCCCTCAGCTGCCTCACACTGGTGCTTTCCTCCTTCCCACAAGGCCTGACGGTACTAGGAGTTAACTTCAATGCCATCTTACAGCCCTCAAGCGACACGACGGGTACCCCATCGGCGGCCGGCCTTGCTTCTGCAAAACGCCTATCTGACTGGTCCTCGGCCCTGGGTCTCTACGATGCCTGGAGGGTGTGGAATCCTCGCAAAGTCCAGTTTACCCACACATTGGCGGCTCACCATACCCACTCTCGTATCAATCTGTTTCTACTATCTGCCGAGAACTGCCAATTGATGTCCAGGTCCACAATCTTACCCAGGGGTGTCTCAGACCACTGCCCTGTATCCCTTCGCTTCGGACACCGCCCCGGCAGCGTCAGCGGGGTATGGCAAATTAATGCCTGGTTCCTGCAGGACGCAGACGTCACAGAGTCCCTCGGGCAGGAACTGCAGCAATATTTTTTGACGAATGCGGGCTCAGTCCCCTCACCGGGCACGCTGTGGGAGGCCAGCTAGGGGTCTGGTCCACGCAAAACGCCTGGAACAATCCACCCGACTCATGCAGCTGGAGGCCCAGGTGGCGCAGCTGGAGAAGGCCCAGGCTACCAGTGATAGCGATGACTCCGCCCGACAGCTTACACTGATCCGAGAAGAAATTTGCCAGATCTCGCTGGAGTCCGCTAAAATGCTTTGGCGCTCTTCGGTTGCGCGCGTGTACGGATGGGGTGATAAAAATGGCAAACTTCTCCACAACCTGGTGTCCTACCCCAGAGCCAATCACATTATTCCCGAGATTCGGATGGAACCGGAGCCCACCACACTACCACCCACGACATTGCCCAGATGTCGCAGACTACTACACAGCCCACCCTCCCCGGACCTCATTGGCGGCTTTGCTGTCTGAGACTGGGACTCAGCTGCCCTGCTTCTCCCAGACGGACTCCGAGTCCCTGGAATGGCCTTTCACCCGGCAGAGATACACGGGGCTATCTCACTGTTGCGCTCCGGCAAAACGCCTGGGCCCGACGGTTACCCCCAAGAATACTACGCGGCCTACTGAGACACTTTGGTCCCGCACGTACAAAGCCTGTTTAAGCACGTAGTCGAGGTGGGAGCCTTCCCACCAGAGACCAATGTGGCCACTATTGTAGTCCTCCCAAAGACGCAGCCGCCCTCCCTCGTGTGTACGGACTACCGTCCCATCTCCCTTATCAATACGGAAGTAAAACTCTTCGCCACCGTGGTGGCCCAACGGCTACGTCCCCACTTACAAGAACTGGTGCACCCCGATCAATGCGGCTTCATGCCTGCCCGGGGGACCCGGCACTGCATACGCCGTCTCCATCTTGCCCTTACGCATCACCATCTCCTCACCCCGTATCTTGCACTGCTTTTCATAAACTTTGAAAAAGCATTTGATACAGTGGACTGGGGCTACCTGGGGGACGTGTTGGAGAGGATGGGCTTCGGCTTCCCTTTCCGACGCCTCATCCGGGTCCTTTACTCTGCCCCCAAGGCGAGGGTCCTCATCAACGGCGTGGTTTCTGAGGCGTTCCCCATCTGGAGGGGCACCCGCCAGGGCTGCCCGCTCTCGCCGTTTCTATTTGCACTAGCAATGGAACCCCTAGCTTCCCTCATCCATCAGGACCCCCTCATCCGCGGCTGGGCCTGGGATCTGCACCAGATCGACAAAATTGCCCTGTACGCTGATGACGTCCTCCTTTTCCTGGCAGACCCGGAGAGCTCTGGCCCGCGATGCCTGGACGCCCTTTCGGCTTTTGAACGGGTCTCTGGCCTCAGTCTCAGCCCGGCGAAGTCCACCCTAGTTCCCTTGCACTCCTCCCGGGCGTGCTTCGACTGGCAGACGACCATCCCCCTGCGGAGGCAATCCTTCAAGTACCTGGGGGTGTGGGTGGCCCTCCTCCTGGAGCTCGAGTGGGCCTTGAACATCACGCCCCTGGTCACTAAAGCCAAGGCGGACCTCAGAAGATGGCAGACCCTTCCCCTTAATCCCCTCGGTAGGAGTGCCCTTTTCAAAATGATGCTCCTCCCCCACTTCCTATACATCTTACAAAATGTGACCACTCATCTCCCCGGTGGCTGGTTTTGGGAGTTGGCTGGCGTCCTCACCCGCTTTTTATGGGGAGGAGGCAGACCGCGTGTGTCCCTAGCGCATTGCCTTATGATGGAGGAATGGGGGTGACCAATCTCCACCTCTACTATCTGGCCATGAGGCTGATCGTGATCCACGACTGGTTCGCGGGCGGCTGGTCCAACCCGGCGTACCGAGTGGAGCTTCGGTCGACGGATTTTGCGCAACTCCAGGCCTACCTGTATGGGAGCCCTGTCCCACTGGCTCTCCCCCCTATCACTAGAACGGTGGTCATGGCATGGCGAACCGCCCTACGGTACGTTAAATGGAATCGGAAACTCACCAGACAGACCCCCTCTGTGGAGTGGGGCCTGGCTAGAGGAGGTCTCGTCCCTCCAGAACTCCCGCAAATGGGACCACATCGGGATCTCGCTGCTTGGGGACGTTTGGGTGGGGGACCATGTCAGATCGTTTGCAGACCTACAACACCGCCACTCCCTCCACTCCTCCCAATTCTACAAATATTTGCAATTGAGGCACGCCCTCCAGGCCCACATTCCGGCCCCCACCTCCTTCCCCGAATTTAGTCCCCTGGAGGCCCAAGTGATGATGGGGCACCTGGGCAGAGGGGGGTGTCACAGATTTACCGCTCCTTGGTGACCAACAGTCCCGCGTCCTTAGACTCGCTACGAGCCCGGTGGGAGGGGTGGCTGGGTCCCCTGGAAGTCTAGTCCAAGTCTATTACCTCCACTCGGCATACCTCACCCTGGCACGCATGTTCAGCGCCCGCCTGCGGTCCTCCCCAGCGTGTCCACGCTGCAGCCACGCCCCAGCCGATTTCTACCACATGGTGTGGCAATGCCCCGCTATTGCGCCGTTCTGGGCAGGGGTGGAACGTGAACTTACACAAGCCCTAGGGTGGGAGGTCCCTCACGACCCGCTACGCCTGATCCTGGGAGTGTTTGATGGCCTTGATGGATCACGGGCCCACAAGTGCTTTCTGAGCACGGCAGTTGCGGTGGCAAATCGTGATATCACTGCGCTTTGGTCCCAGGCCAGGCCGCCCACCATGAGGTGCTGGAGGAAGGGGGTGGACTGGTGTGGTACCTAAGAGGAGCCCCTCTTCGAGGCCCGTGGTTGCCCAGAACTCTTTGGCAAAATATGGGGCAAATGGTTTAATTTATCGCCAGTGTGAAGGGTCCAAATGGTCGTGTATGTGGTGAGCAACGGGCGGGGGCAGGGTTTCACCCACAAGTGTCGAATGAGTCTACATCATATCCCATTTAATATAATGTATCTGTATGACGTGTCTGATTGCTACCAATGTTTTTTTGATCTGCAAAAATTTAATAAACTTGATTATCAAAAAAGATTATGATGTTTTACTATTCACAAACCCATTTTACTAGTAGTATCTTTAGAACTGCAGAGTTTCCACAATGAGTGCTGCCCACAGTCTCGGAGGAGGCCCGAGCCACACTGACCCAGGCTATTGCCGATGGCAGAGACACAGCAAAGTTCACCCATCGCTACAGACTGGATCGACCGATTCACTAGGCAGAGCGATTGTGTAGTCAGTGGCACTCAGATGCCACACCTTGCTGAGATTAACTGGTTTTTCAGGGGATGACTAAACATCCCTATGGACATTCTGCAATAAGGAAGATTCCGTGATGGAGCACTATACAGAGAACCAGGCCACTACCCGGTTGCTAGGTTTCTCCATGGCCCCACGTCAACCCTATTCTGTCTTTCACCTCTTCAATGGCTATGGTAGAGCCTACCGGATGTGTGCATTCCCGTCCAGCCACCAAAGCAGACAGACAGGCTCCCCAGTCCTTTTGTGACCATGGATACATCTCCCACAAAGGGCAGGAGGATCCGACATCACCAGCCCCACTGGCAGGTCATAACATTTCCCAAGTGAGTATTTAAAATTGTACAGTGGAGTTACTCTATCCCTTTCTTGGAAACTCCACCACCAGTGCTACCGTCCTCAAACTGGCTATTAGAGGACCACCTCTCCCTGGTCCGTCAGGAAGTACAGGCTCTTTTGGTGAAAAGAGCTACTGAGAGAGTGCCCACATCAGATTTAAGTTGTGATTGCTATCTGCACTACGTCTAGTGCCCAAGAAGTAAAGAACCCTCCACCCTATTTTAGACCAGCATCCCCTCAGATTCTATTTTTTTAATTTTTATTTTTAAAACCATTTTTATTAGCCTTTTTCAAAAGAAACACAAAAAGGTAAGTAGATCATAACAGGAGCCATACATTCCATTGTGTTACAGTGGTTTAATTGGTGCATTCTTCGTCAAGGAGAGCTTGTCCTTATTATCAAGCTTTTACTCCAGAACATTCTACCAGGTCTAATTACAAACATCCTGCTAGTTGCTAAATGTATAAACTTGAACAGTTAACATGTTCCCCCTCAACCCCCAGGGTCATGTTAGTCTTGAAATGTCAGTCCCAGTGTCTCTATCTATGTAGTCTATATGTTCCTATCATTCTCACATGTCGGTGACCCTCTGCAGGCACCTGCCCCCAATAAGGTGTCAGCTCTGGGCAGTCCCAGATCATATGAAGAAAGTAAGCGTCTACATATCTCCATCTCGGGCAAGAGGAGGATCGATCCGGGAATATTTTAAGAAGCACTTGTGGGGTCAGATCAGTTTGGTGTACTATGTTTTATTGTGTACGTTTAAATCTAGCATTGGATCCAATCTGTTTAACCCCCTCGTGTACTCTGCTCCACATTAGGGGTTCCTCTGATGTAGGGTCCCATTTAGCCTGGACTGGGAGGGGACCGGCGGGGAGGTCTCCCCTGAGTGGGTTATAGATATGGGAAACCAGTCTGCGTCCTCCCGCGAGGGTGGTTATTGCTTGTAGGTTTGCCAGAAATGTCGGCCAATGCTCACGGTCCACTGCAGAAATTTTTGCGTACTGCAAGTGTTGCCCCTTGCCAAGCTCAAACATATTTTCCACCTCTTTCCAAGTCAGGAACTGTTGGGCTGCATATAAATCTCCCATCGTTTGACAACCTCCCTCCTTCCATTTGACAATGCACATATTTTGTCCTATTTTTTGAAGGGCTGCACTACCCACAGCGGGGCCTCGCAGGCATAAGGGGCCTTTTTTACTACCTTTTTTTTCTGCCTTCCATACCACAGCCACGTGTCGAATGATGTACCGGAAATGCTCCAGTACTCGGGCCCCCAGCATGAGAAGTTCAGGGAGCGCAATTTCATGATGTGCACCCGCTTGCAACTGTTTCTCCCAATTATCCCGGTCATCCAACCAATGCACCGCGTGTTGGAGTTGCGATGCCACATAGTAAAGCCCCAGCTGAGAGACCTCAAGTCCTCCCTGCTCCCATTGCCTCTGTAGTGTATCTAGTTTGACTTGTTTCCTCTTTGATCCCCACATCAGCAACACCAATAGACGTTCCAGCCGTTGGAAATATGTGCGCGGGATTCGATAAAGTGAATTCTGCATGACATACAAACAGTGTGGCAAGATCACCATCTTGGAAAGCGCCACCCTACCCATCAGTGATAGTGACAGAAAGCCACAGATCTCTGGATACCTCCCACACATATTCCCATGTTACTCTCCAAGAAGGCTGATTGCGAGTGTACTAACTTAATCCCTAGATATCTCACCTTGTTGCCCACCCAGTACATCCCCACCTGTGGCAGCTCATGCCCCCCCCTTTCCAGCCAGAATTTCCATAGGGAAGAGTTTCGATTTCCCTGGGTTGAGTTGCAGTCCCGACACCTCCCCAAACCTCGCTAGCGCCGGTACCGCTTCTTCAGGTTGTCAGAGATATACTAGTGTGTCATCTGCATAAATAGACACCATTTGGTTGGTATCTCCCAGCTGGATACCCCACTGCTCCATTCGTGTCCAGAGGGTGATTGCTAAGGGTTCCATCGCAATGGCGGATTTTAGCGGGGACAAGGGGCATCCCTGCCGGGTACCCTTTTGTAGCATAAAGCTATCCGACACCTGACCACGAAGACGTACCGTGGCCGTGGGTCTAGTATACAAAGTTTTTATCCACACAATATATGAATCGCCTAGTTCCATCTTTTGGAGCACCGCCCACATATAACTCCATTCCAGAGTCGAAGTGCTGTTTTATGTCCCATAGGCCCAGTGCCCAGTTTTCTGCTTCCACGTGCGGTGCATGCCAGACATGCGTAGCCTGCGTAAATTGTGAGTAGTGTTCTGTCCCGGATAAACCAGGCCTCATCCGGGTGGTTCAGCCGGGACATGTATGGTAGGAGACGAGCTGCCATTATGCCGCTTAAAAGTTTTGCATCAATATTCAGGAGAGAGATGGGCCTGTAGGCCCCCAAGGAGAGTGGGTCCCTGTCCGGCTTAGGGATCATAGACACCATTGCTTCCAGTATAGTCTTGGGGAGTTCCCCACGATCCAAGGCTTCATTATATACCTCAAGGAGGCGTGTAGCCAGTTGCGGGACAAATTGTTTACAAAACTATGCCGGAAGACCGTCGCTCCTGGGGCACCTCTACGACCTCACTTTTTTAATGGATTCGAGCACTTTCTCCCTCGAAATCAGTATCCCCAGAGCCTCTGCATCCTCCTCTCCTAAAGTGGGGAATGTCATGCCCTCAAGGAACCCCCATACGGAGTTCGCACAAACCAGAGAGTACGTAGCGCACGTGTTTAAGTGAGTCGCGAATTCCTTCAGGATTGCATCCTGGGTATGTACCGTATTTACATCACCGCCTCTCACTCGTACAATAGGTGCTTGCTCTGTTTCTGTCCATAGTAGTCACGCAAGGAGCACCCTCGACCTGTCCCCTTCCATGAGCAGTTTTTGCCTATCTGTGGTGTACACAATTTTTTCCAGTCTTGTCCAGGCCTCTTGTAACTCCACCCAAACTTGTGTCCAATTGGCCAACTGGACAGGTGTCTTATACATATTGTTATCTAATCTCTTGAGTTGCTTCTCCAGGGTTGTGATATCATCGCTCAACTGTCTCCCCACTCCATATGTGGTCCTCATACACCCCCCCCCCCATAGGACCACCTTCATGGCCTCCCATTCTGTGGATCTAGGAGTCGTTGACCCCCAATTATCTGTAAAGTAGTGTCGCAGTGCCTCTTCAATAGTGTGTGCAATGGGGGTGGGGGGGTCAGTGAGAGCCTCAGCTGCGAGTCACCAGAGTGGAATGGCCGGTCGACCAGGCCCGCTTTTAAGATTGAGCAGTAGCAGTGCGTGGTCCGAGAGGTAGCGAGGTAAGTACGATATTCCCTCCGCGTTGGCAGACAGACCAGCTGTTAGGCAGCAATGATCTATACAGGTAAATGTGCGGGCCGCCGGGGTATACCAGGAGAATTCTTTTTTTGCGGAATAATGGGCCCGACATGCGTCCATGAGCTGCATGCCCTGCATTATCGTGACTAATGACCTCAACTTGCGAGGCTTGGTGTTATCTATGGGAGGGGTTAAGAGACTGCCTGTCCAGCACAGCGTTGAAGATGCAGTTGAAGTCCCCGAAAAGGATAACTTCGGCTCCATGTATGCAGTCGCCGCTTTTAAAATCGCTGGGAAAAAAGTCATGACAGTCCGAGTTAGGGGCATAAACATTAACTATGCAGATTTCCTTGCCCTCTCATCTCTCATGCAAGATAACAAACCTCCCATCCGGGTCCAGGGCATGATGTAAGTTTTGGAAAGAGACCCCAGGTGCCACCCACACCGGAGCCCCCTTCTCTCAGCTTCTTCGAGACGGAGAAATAGAAGATGCTCAAGTTGGCTCAGGTTCTGTCTGCCCTTGATACTGGATGCTAGCGCTGGGCTTGCAGGACATTTGCTTCCACATTGCCCTATTACCTGCCCATCGGCATTACCTCCAGTTTACGGTGCGCCACGAGCATTTTCAGGTCGCTGTGCTGCCTTTTGGCTTCACCTGCGCCACTTGGGTGTTCACCAAAGTGATGCCGGTGGTTGCAGCACAACTTCTCCTATCTCGATGACTGGCTGTTGAAGGCGGGCTCATCCCAGGCAGTTGTGTCCCACCTCCAGACTACAGCAGACCTTCTGCATTTCCTGGGGTTCACTATCAACATGCATAAGTCACATCTAGCTCCCTCTCAGACACTCCCTTTCATCAAAGCCATTTTGGACACAGTGCAGCTTCAGGCCTATGCTGAGGAGCGGCAAATCCAGGATATTTGGCTATTATTTTGATGTTTCAGCCTCTATCCTGTATTTCGGTGGGACTGATTCTGAGGCTGCTGGACGTCATGGCCTCCTACATCCTGCTGGTACACATGCCCAGTTGAATATAAGGGCTCAACAGTGGGACCTTAAGTCCCAGTAGGTGCAGTAACAGGGCAACCTCTCCAACTGGTGCAGATTTCAGAAGGAACTGCAAAAGATCTGCATTGGTGGCTGATGAACTGCAATTGGGTCAGCTGCCGACCCCTCTCCCTTCCTGACTGTAGTGACAGATGCATTACTCCTGGGCTGAGCCAGCCATCTAGAACAGGTGGACATCAGAGGACTCTGCTCTCTGGTGGAGTCTCGGCTCCATATCAACCTGTTGGAGTTGAGAGTGATTCACCTGGCATTGGAAGCCTTTCTTCCTCAATCAAGGGAAGGTTGGTTCAAGTATTCACAGACAACACCACCGCTATGTGGGATTGCAACAAACAGTGTGGGGGGTTGTGGACCCTGTGTCAAGAGTCCCTGCTTCTCTGGACATGGCTGGAACATCAGGACATATTCCTGGTGGCTTAACATCTGGTGGATACTCAGAGTGGACACACTTAGCCGTTGATGCCTAGTGGATAATAAATTACGTCCCCATCTAGAGGTAGTGCAAGGTCTCTTCAGTAAATTGGCGCTAACCTTGGTTAGATCTATTGGCCAACGCCAAAAATGCACAATTTTACTACTTCTGTGCACTGGAGTTTCTAAGGTGACTCTTGCTTGGAGATGCTTTCCATTTTAAGTGGAGCTCAGGCCTCCTGTACTCCTTTCTGTCATTACCACTCCTGACGAGATTTCTCAAGACGATCAGAAACGACTGGGTCCAAGTCATTCTTCTAGCTACGGATTTGGCATGGAGAGTATGGTATCACAAACTCTTGAGCATAAGCATTGGTCCTCTGACCAGGCTGCCCATTTGGGGGGGAAGGGATCTACTGTCACAACAACAGGGCAGGGTCCTGCACCCAAACCTGCACATGCACTGCCTGCATGCATTGAGATTGAGTGGCAGCAGTTGACAGTTTCCGACCTATCTGCCAAAGTCTGCATTGTTATTCTGGCAGCCCGGTGCCCCTCAACCAAGATAGTATGCCCTTGCCATTGGGAAATATCTGTGGCTTAGTGTGCTACCAAAAATGCTGATGCCTTTTCTGCCCCTTTGTCAGAGGTTTTGTGATTTTTTCTCTTGTCGGCAATGCTTTTGGCACTGTTAAAGGGTATAATTTGGTCATATTGGTGTTCTTGCAGTTGCCAGATCAGCCCTTCTTGTTTAGGTCACCTGTTGTGACTCATTTTCTAGAAGGACTACAAGATGTGTTCCCTCCAAAACCCTTCATCATGCCCCAATGAACTTGAACCTAGTCTTGACCTTCCTGATGTGCTTGCCCTTTGAGCCTATGCACAATTGCCCTTTAAGATGTTTGACCATTAAAACCACTTTCCTTATGCCCATTACATTGGCCAGGTGAGTTACACAACTTTTTTCCCCGGACACACTGGTTTTGAGAACATGTGCCTCTTCCGTTCCAAAAGTGGCAACATATTTTCATGTAGGCCAGACCATCACACTGCTTGCTTTCTTTGCTTTGCATCAACCTTCCAAAGAGGAGAGTCTCCAACGCCTGGATCCAGAAAAAGCATTATCATTCTAGATCGATCATTCCAAAGAG
This sequence comes from Triturus cristatus, assembly GCF_964204655.1. Classification (NCBI taxonomy): domain Eukaryota; kingdom Metazoa; phylum Chordata; class Amphibia; order Caudata; family Salamandridae; genus Triturus; species Triturus cristatus. The sequence goes on along the minus strand of NC_140585.1, from coordinate 730,804,028 downwards.
TTCCAGATTGACAATCAACTCTTCATTGGGCTTGTCAGAGCAAAGAAAGGAAAGGCCATCCAGAAATGGACCATCTCAAGATGGATTGTGCTCTGCATTAAAATGTGCTACGCACTGGACAAGAAGCAACCCCCTGAATGTTTGCATGCTCATTCCACCAGAGCCAAGACTGAAGCCACTGTATTAGCTTGCTGAGTCCCTGACCTGGACATCTGTCAGGCTGCAAAATGGGCACCTCTGCACACATTTACCAAGCACTACTGCCTGGACTGTCAGGTCTGTTCATGACAGGCACTTTGCCTGTTTGGTCCACCAGGACTTTCTGGTCTCAATCTGTTTGCAGACTCAACTCCGAGGAGGTATTGCTGGGGTATCTATTCTAAGGTAAGTAATCTGTGGCTAGGATTCTCTGTCAGATGAACAAATTTCTTACCTTTGTTAATGCCTTATCCGGTGAAACTCTATCTAGCCAGAGATTTCTTACCAGCCCTCCCATCCTCCATGTTCTGCAAATGGATTTCTCTACATAAGGTAACCCTTGTACGTCTTTAGTGTCTGCACACTGGTCCATCAGCACTATGTCTTGGCTCCCTTCTTCTGAAGCGGAAATGTCCCCAAAAACAAAAGAGGCACCTATGTAAGCACCACGCACATCACTTTCAGCGTAGACAATGCCAACATGGAACATAATATCGCCACCTGTCGGGTGTGCAGAGGTACTGCTAAAACTTTTCCAGATCCAGTTTGATGCATGGGAAATATTCTAAGGTAAGGAATCTGCAGTTAGATAGAGTCTCTTGCAGATAAGGCGCTACGGAGGGTAAGAAGATTGTTCATCAGTGCTATCTTAGAGTAAGAATCTAAGGGTTGATAAGTAAGAAACTTATTTTACCACGCAAGCACAGCAGGTAGCAGATTGTGCCTAAAGAGGGGAATATTATCAGTGGGAACTGTGATCATAGAGTAACTGTTAGAACTGGGAGTCTCTAGTTGGCAGAGGTAGGTACCTTTGACCAAATAGGGACCCTTGCTTCTAGTCAGGGTAAGGGGGTACACTCCTGAAATAACCCCTGCTCACCCCCTTGGTAGCTTGGCAAGAGCAGACAGGCTCATCTCAGAGGCCGTGTGTAAAGCATTTGTGAACACATACAGTAACCCAGTGACAACACTTCAGATAGACACCACACAAGTTGTAGTATAAAAATAGGTATTTTTATATAGACTTAACACAAGACCACAAACGACAAAAATCCACAATACTGTACTTTAAAAATGGTAGAATTAGCTTAGTTCTCTTTAGATGTAAAATGCGACACTTTCAGTTCAATGTACCTTTGGATGTGTAACCCTATACAACGAAAGTGTTGCAGGGAAGGTGATGCATCGGTTCCTTACACGCAAGAACAGCGTAGGGGATGCGTCGGTTCTTCTCGGTGTGGGGAGGTGATGCGTCTGTTTCTTACTGCGCTTCCGTGGTGATGCGACAGGCAGCGCCGTGATGCGATGAAGATCCGGTGCAATGAACACAAATTGCGTCTTCTCCTTGATGCGACACGATTCTTCTGAACCGCGACAGGCCCTGCGACACGCTTCCCGGTAATGCGGCGGCATCTGATGCAACGCCGATCCCTTTCTCTGGCGATGCGAGGTGCTTCAGCAACGATGCGACAACTGCAGCGGCGACACACTTTCCCAGCAATGCGACAATAGCGGCTGCGGCAGTGACCCGCTTCTCCGATGATGCGGCGGCGTCTGGTGCAACATCGATCCTCTTCTCCGGCGATGCGAGGCGCTTTCGCGTTGTGAAGAGACAGCGGCAGTTCGGCGACACACTTCTTCGACAATCGCGCTTCCAGCTCCTTGCGACATGCAGTCCCTCAGAAAGCCCAACACAACTGCAGGCACTTCCAAAAAACTCTTGGGGAGCTGGTGGGTGAAGTCTGTTGTCCCTGAGACTTCAGCAGGAGGCAAGCTCCATCTCAAGCCCTTGGAGATACTTCACAAGTTGAATGAAAGTAGCACAAAGTCCCTTCTCCTCTCTTTGGCAGTCAGGCAACCACTGCAGGCCAACCCCTCACGCTTAGGGAGAGTCTCTCCTCAATCTCTCCTCAGCAAAGGTGGTTTCTTGTTTCCCAAAAGTGATCTAAAGTTCTGAGGTCTGGGTCCCCCTTTTTATACACAGTTTCTCTTTGTTCTCTAAAGGAAGAGAGGCCTTTGCCTAGTCCAAGCCAGTTCTGGTCAGACCTGGAGCACTTTGTTGACAAGACTCCTTCTTTCCTTTCACAGTGCAGGCCAGGAAGATCAGACGCACCACAGGAGGTGGGGCCAGCATTGTGGAGGGAAGGCACAGCCCTATTCAGGTCCCAGGTGCAACTCCTCCCTCCCATCTGCATGCAGATCTCTCTATGCTGCCCTGTGCTGACTCACCCTGTCTCCTGGAATCCCCCAGCGCCTGTAACTCAAACTCCAGACAAGGAATACACAACCTAGCAGAGGCAGGCTTGGATGGTTAGACAAGAAAATACCTACTTTCTAAAAGTGGTATTTTCAAACACAGAATGTTAAAACCAACTCCAATAAAAGACGCATTTTATCATTCTGAGTTCAGGCATACTAAACTCGAATTTCTCCCTAGTTCCCCGAGTCAGTTAGGATTATAAGATGTAATAATCAAACTGCCCATTCTGGCCTATGGGGAACAGGTAGCCTTGCAATAGTGAAAAACGAAAATGGCTGTAATTCACTATTAGGACATGCCACACACATCAGGGCTTGTCCCACCTTTTACCTACAATACACCCTGCCCATGGGCCTACCATATGGGTGACTAATATGCAGAAAAGGGAAGGTTTATGGACTGGCATGTGGGTGCACTTGCCCAGGCAACATGGCAGTACCAGACTGCACATAGGATCAGCAATGGCAGACCTAAGACACACTTTACAGGCTGCTTCTGTGGGTGGCACAACCAGTGCTGCAAGCCCACCAGCAGCATTTGGATTTACAAGCCCTGGGCACACTCAGTGCACTGTACTAGGGTCTGACAAGTAAACCAAACCAACCAATCATGGAATCACTAATCCATACATCAATTTACCATAGGGAGCACTTGCACTGTGGCACTGGACAGCAGTGGCACAATGCCCAAAGCATCTAACACCAGCAAAAACACATGAGGCAATAGCAAAAAATGGAAAGGAGACCCACGCCAAGGTGCGAGGTCTAACAGTAACTGACTGAACGAGGGTTAAACCCTTCATATCTGAAAGAGACAGTTAGTTATAGATTCCTTACCTTAGAATTTCCCCCAGGCGTCAGACTGGATCTGAAGATTTTTTGCTAGCAGTACCACTGCACGTCGGTAGGTGGTGTCGGTCGATTCCGCGTCCGTCGTCTGCATCGTGGTCGCTGGGATGACGTCAGGGTTCCTACTTAGATGCCGCCCCGGCACGCTGATGTCAGTTCTTTCTTATTACACGCCAGCCTAGCGCAGATCGGGAGAGCGCTACCCCCTTTAGTCACTTTTTGACAAAGCTTTTTTCGACTTCTTTTCGTGTCCTTGACTCCTGGTGCGCAAGGGATGTCCCATCGTCAGACCAACTTCAAACCCTGCGAGGCCTGTCACAAACTGATGTCTGTGACGGACCCACACCTCGTGTGCTTTTGGTGTCTGGAGCGTGACCACGACCTGAAGTCGTGCTCCGACTGCCAGGCCATCAATCCAAAGTCTTTGCGGGAGCGGTCCAGAAAGCTCTTGGAGGCCGGGCAGTCGGCTTCACGTCACACCTAGTCTCATTTGAGGGGAAGGTCTCAAGACCACTCGCAGAGCCATCACACCACGTCCAAGACTTTGCAATCTTCAGGTATGTTGAAGCACAAGATGAAGACGAAGATGCACCGGCGCTCTTCACCTTCTCCCCGGTCTGCTGACACGACGTGGGATCCGGAGCATCGTCGGTCAACAGCTATGTCTACGGAGCCTCCTTCAGGGACGACTCGGCACCTCCCTCCATTTCCGTGACCTGGGGCATCCCTTGCCCTGCTTTGTGCATTTTACAAAGCCCTTCAGGGTGGCTTTTGGCAGTCTGACTCCGCTGGTGCGCCTTCGGGCCCCGCGGACCCGGTCGGGGTCCTGGGTCTTCGAGACCAGCAACCCAGGCCCCGGGGCCAGAGGGGCCCCGAGGATCCAGGCCTGGATCCGGATCGATGTTGGTCGGCCTTACTTGACCTTCCCTGGTGACGTTGCCCCCCCCCCCGAGCTGGACCCAGAGCCAGACCAACGTCAGTCGATACCAGAGGGTACTTTTGTTCCCTTGCTTATCCCTGGTGTTCCCTATCACCCAGAGGGTGGTGATGAGGACTGGGAGGGGTCATCAGATCCTTTAGCATACCAGCTTGAAGACCCGGACTGGAGAGAGGAACTGGGTGACGCCAGCGGCCTGGACACTTCCCCAGACGTTGGCATGCTTTCTACCCCTACCATGGCTACGGAGGAGGGAGTGTCCTACGCTGTGGTGGTGCGTAGGGCAGCAGAGGCCTGCAGCCTAGAGCTCCCTTCAGTGGTGGTCAGGACTAATCTCCTGACAGAGGTGCTTCAGCCTACGGCAACCTCCTCTCAACCCCATCTCCCCTTCAATGAACCCTTCACTGATGTCCTTCTGGGCACCTGGTCCAAGCCCAGCACAGGGGCTCCTGTGGAAAGGACGATTGCCCGCCGCCACTGCCTGGCCCCAGGTGACCCAGTTTTTCTCACCCAACACACTTCACCGAGAGCTTGGTGATCCAAGCCTCTTCATCTCAGGGTGCATTCCCTTCTGCTCCCCTAGACAGGGAATCCAAGAAGCTGGACCATGTTTGGAAGCACATGTTCTTTTCCTGCAGCTTGGCACTGCGGTCCGTGAATATCGCGTGCCTCTTGAGCGGATACTCCCATACAGTCTGGGATACAGTTGTTTAAGTGCTGCCTCAGTGCCTGGAGGAGGCCCAGGCCGTTCTCTCTCAAGCGTTGGCAGATGGGAGAGACGCAGCAAAATTCACGATTCTATGTGGACTGGATACCACTGACTCACTGGACTGAACGGTTGCCACGTTGGTAGCCCTTCGGCGCTACACCTGGTTGAGAACATCTAGCATTTTGGGGGATGTCCAGGCAACCCTGCTGGACATGCCCTTCGATGACCGTCACCTTTTTGGTGACAAGGCAGACTTGGCGCTGGAGTGCTTCAAGGATTCTCGAGCTACGGCCAGATCCTTGGGCCTCGCTGCGTCCTCCCTTCCACCACAGTCTGCCTTTTGCCCCTTGCGTGGCTGTGGAAGGGACACACCACCACGTACGGCCCAGTCTAGCCACCAGTTCACGCAAGCTGCCCAGCCTCTGCTTAGCTGCGGACGTGGGACCCAGCCACCTCGTGGGTCTAGGAGCCAGTGGGCGGGCCAGTTCACCCTATTCCACCCTGCAGCAGCCTGCAAACCTTCTTATTCTGACCTTTCAGGGCCATCAACAGCCAGTGGGTGGCAGGATTCACCATCACCTCCCCCACTGGCAAACCATCACGTCAGACAGGTGGGTTTGGCAGATAGTTTAAAGAGACTAGTCCCACCATTTTGAGACTACCCCTCCCTCCATGCCACCGTCTGTTGATCGCATGTCAGAGGATCATTTGGCGCTTCTCTGCCAGGAAGTTTCAGCTCTCTAGTCCAAGGGAGTTATCGAAAGGGTCCCTGTGCCAGAAGTAGGCCGTGGCTGCTACTCCCGCTACTTTCTGGTGCCCAAGAAGGACAAAGGCCTGCTTCCTATCATAGGCCTCAGGGCCCTCAACCACTTCCTCCGGAAGGCGAAGTTCAAAATGTGTTGGCTCAGGTCCTGTCAGCCCTCGACCCTGTAGACTGGATGGTGGCATTAGACTTGCAGGATGCCTACTTCCATATCCCCGTCCTGCCAGCTCACAGATGCTACCTACAGTTCACGGTAGGCCAAGAGCATTTTCAGTTCACCGTGCCCCCCTTTGGCCTTACCAGTGCCCCCCGGTTGTTCACGAAGGTGATGGCAGTGGTTGCAGCTCATCTGCGCCCATCAGAGGTTCCAGTCTTCCCCTATCTCAACAGGCTGTTGAAGGTGGGCTCACCCAAGGCAGTTGTCTCCCACCTCCAGACTACGGCAGACCTCCTGCACTTGGTGGACTTCACTATAAATGTGCCAAAGTCACACCTGACTCCCTCTCAGTCGCTCCCTTTCATTGGAGCTGTTCGGACACAGTGTACTTTCGGGCTTATTCTACCAAGCAGCGAGTCTGGGATATTCGGGCTATGATACCGATGTTTCAGCCTCTGTCCCGGATTTTGGTGAGAATGACCATGAGGCTGCTGGGCCTCATGCATCCTGCTAAGTGGCATATGCGGGCTCTGCAGTGGGACCTGCAGTTCCAGTGGTCGCATTATCAGGGGAATATTTTGGACTACATCCAGATCTCGGAGGGAACTGTACAACAACTGCAGCGGTGGTTAACGGACCAGGATTGGGTGAGAGGCAGATCCCTCTTCCTTCCCCAACCAGATCTAACATTGGTGACTGATGAGTCACTCCTGGGATGGGGCGCCTATCTGGGAGAGGCAGAGATCAGAGGAGCCTGGTCTTCGGCGCTCCATATCAACCTGTTGGAGCTCCGGGCAATCCACCTGGCAATGAAGGCCGTCCTTCCCACCCTCAAGGGGGAGGCAGTGCAGGTGTTCACAACCACCACCATGTGGTACTGCAATAAACAGGGCGGGTGGGGTGGGGTCATAGACCCTATGTCAAGAGGCTCTTTGGCTTTGGACATTGCTGGAACATTAGGGTATGACCCTCGTGGTTCAACTCCTGGCAGGTTCTCTGAACGCCAGGGCAGACGAACTCAACCGTCGGTGCCTGGTAGATCACGAACGGAGTCTTTACTCAGAGGTGGTGCACGGTCTCTTTCAGCGGTTGGGAGAGCCTCAGTTCGCTCTGTTCGCCACCGAAGAGAACGCGCAATGTCAGCAGTTTTGCACGTTGGAGTTTCCATGGAGTCACTCGCTTGGCTACGCTTTTTGTCGCGAGTGGAATTGCGCCCTCCTGTATGCTTTTCCACTTGTACCACTTCTGCCCCGATTTCTGAAGAAGATCAAGCGCGACCAGGCCCAAGTGATCACAGAGCTCCTGAGCATGGCCATCGATCCTCCAATCAGACTGCCCCTTCAAGAGGATCTTCTGTCGTAGCAACAGGGGACGGTCCTCCTCCCGAACCTGTCCAGCCTCGACCCCCTTACGTGGAGCTTGAGTGGCAACAGTTGACAGCTTTTGACCTTCCGCCCGAAGTCTGTAACGTCATCTTGGCAGCCAGGTATCACTCCACTGATTGTACACGCCTGTCGATGGAACAAATTTGTGGCATGGTGTACAGCAAGGGCTGTGGATCCCCTCTCTGCCCCTCTTTCTGAGGTTCTCTTGTTCATTCTTTCTTTGGCCCAGCAGGGCTCTGCTGTGGGCAGCCATTTCTGCTTTCCTTCGGCTACCAGATCAGCCCTCTTTATTCAAGTCCCCTATTTTAAATAGATTCTTTATGGGCATTATTCACCTCTTTACTCCATCTCAATTCATAATGCCCCAGTGAGACTTGAACCTCGTCTTGAATTACCTTATGTGTGCTCCTTTTGAGCCTTCTAGGCTCCTGACTCTGAAGACTGCCTTTCTTGTAGCCATCACCTCTGCTCGCAGAGTGAGTGAGCTTCAGGCACTTTCTTCTCTGTGCATCCAGACAAAGTGGTGCTTAGGACGAGACCCTTGTTCCTTCCTCAAGTAGTTACACCTTTTCACTTAGGACAGACTATCACTCTGCCCACCTCTGCACCCTTCCAAGGAGGAGGAGAGACTTCACTGTCTGGACCCAAAACATGCGCTGTCCTTCTACCTTGACCGCATAAAAGATTTCTGGGTCGACAATCAACTCTTCGTTGGCTATGTGGGTGCAAAAAAAGGTCAGGCTGTCGAAAAGCGTACCATCTCAAGATGGGTTGTCCTTTGTATAACAATTTGTTACACTTTAACGAAAAAGGAACCTCCAGTGGGGCTGCATGCTCATTCCACTAGGGCTACGGCAGACACTTCTGCTTTGTCACGTGGCGTCCCACTTATTGACATCGGCCAGGTGGCAACGTGGGCATCTATGCACACGTTCACCCGACATTACTGCCTGGATAGTAAAGTCCGGAGGGACGGCTATTTTGCCTGTTCTGTCCGCCAGGACTTTCTGGTGTGAACTAGTTTGCAGACCCTCCTCTGGGGTTGGTATTGCTGGAGTATCTATTCTGAGGTAAGGAATCTATTAACTAACTGTCTCTTTCAGATGAACAGGTTACCTAACTTCGGTAACAATGCATCTGTGAGAGACCTAGATCTGAAAGAAACAAGTAGTGATAGATTCCTTACCTTAGAATTACCCCCAGATGTAATACTGGATCCGGAACGTTTTCGTCAGATGCCCGGCTTTAAGAACTGTGGGACTGTCACCGCATGATGTCGGTGACAGACCCACACTGCGTGTGTCTCTACTGCCTGGGCCACGGTGCCGAAGTCTTTGCGGGAGCGGTCCCGAAAGTTGCTGGAAGTCTGGCAGTCGGCTCTGCGCCGCTCAAGGTCCTGGTCCCGTCGGAGGTCGAGGGACCGGTCGCGGAGCAGTCACCATCGTTCATCTGGATCTAAGTCTTCGCACTCAGGGTCAGGTAAGTCGAAGCATTCCAAAAAGAAGTCAAAGAAGCATCGTCACGCCCCGACTTCCCCTCGCCCGTCGCGGGTGCGGGTGCTGCCACCCCCGCGGCTCTGGCGGAGCCTGCGATGTCACCACCGGCCTACTCGCCCTTTCCCGGTCCATCGGCGACGCCTGCTCAGGTGCAAGAGTTTCTTGCTGCCATGGCTCGACTCTTTGGGCCATCTAGCCCCGCCGGTGCGCCTACGGGCCCCGCGGGTCTGACTGTAGGTCCTGTCCTTCCATCACCGGTTGCACCAGCCCCGGCGTCGACCTTATAACACCTCCACCGACGTCGAACCCACCGGACGACGTCATCCCCAGTTTCAGCCCTGAACCGGACACGGTGCCGGATCGGCGTCGCTCGGCGCCGATTCCGACGCCAATGGGGCCCTTTTCCCCTATGTCCATCCTCCTTATTTTCAGCCTGTTTCACAGACTTCGGAGGAAGGGGAGGACCCTCTCACACAACAGTGTGAATTATGATCTGGACTGGGCAGAGGATTTGGAGGTTGCCAGTGGTCTTGACACCTCACCTGTCCTTGGCATGCTGTCTCCTCCTACCGTGGCTACGGAGGAGGGAGCCAGTTATGCATTGGTAGTACGTAGGGCAGCCGAGGTCCTCCACCTCGAACTCCCTACAGTGGCCGTCAGGACTAACCTCCTGACAGAAGTGCTTCAGCTGGCGGCGAGCTCTTCGGAGCCCTTGCTGCCGTTTAATGATGGACTTTCTGACGTCCTTTTGGGCACTTGGTCCAGGCCCAACACATGGGCTCCTGTGGACAGGAACGTGGCCCAATGCCATCGCCCGACTCCGGACGACCCCCTCTTTCTCTCCCAACACCCCACTCTCGAGAGCTTGGTTGTCCAAGCCTCTAATTCCCAAAGTGCGTTCCCTTCCGCACCTCCGGATAGGGAATCCAAGAAGCTGGAAAAAAGAGCTGTTTTTATCTGCCAGCTTAGGGCTGCAGTCGGTGAACCCCGCATGCCTCTTGGGCCGTTATCCCCACTCTCTCTGGAATACGGTTGCGCATGTGCTGCCCAACTGTCTGGAGGAGGCACGGACAGTACTCTCCAAAGCTGTTGCAGCTGGGAGAGACGCAGCGAAGTTCACTATTCATTGTGGGCTCGATACCGCCAACTCGTTGGGCAGGGCGATTTCCACGACGGTGGCGCTTCGGTGCCACGCCTAGCTGAGAACAACTGGCTTCTCAGGGGATGTCCAGAACACCTTGATGGACATGCCCTTTGATGGCATTCGCCTTTTTGGCAATAAAGCGGATAGTGCGTTGGAGCGCTTTAAGGACTCACGGGGTATGGCCAAGTCCTTGGGCCTGTCGGCAACTCGCCCTCCTCCGCCTTCCGCTCCTTTTGTGGCCACGGAAGGGGTGCCCCAACAGTTTGTTCCAGAGCCACAGGCCTGCGCAGCAACATCCTCAGGGCGGCCGCAGACGTGGGAACCGTCTAGGCGGTTCTGGGGGCCAGCAGGCAGGTCAGTCCACCTCCACCCCCGCAGCATGCACTGCAAAGCCTTCCTAGTCCGACCTTTCAGGCCCATCAAAAGCGGCAGGATTCGCCATCATGTCCCCCACTGGAGCAACATCACATTGGACAAGTGGGTGCTGCAAATTGTCCGAAGGGGCTACTCCCTCCCCTTCGAGACTTCCCCTCCAGCCATGTCACCTCAGTACCACCACATGTCGGGGGACCATCTTGTGCTTCTTCAACAGGAAGTCACGGTCTTCTTGGCCAAGGGGGCCATCGAGCACGTTCCTGGGCCAGAAGTAGGTGGTGGTTGTTATTTCCACTATTTTCTGGTCCCCAAGAAGGACAAAGGCCAGTGGCCTATCTTAGACCTTCGGAACGTTAATCACTTCCTCTGGAAGGAGGAGTTCAAGATGCTCACACTTGCTCAAGTCTTGTCTGCCCTAGACCCTCAAGACTGGATGGTAGCGTTGGACTTGCAGGACGCTTACTTTCATATCCCCGTCCTGCCGGCCCACCGGCATTACCTGCGGTTCACGGTAGGCCACGAGCACTTTCAGTTCACTGTGCTCCCCTTTGGCCTTACCAGCAGCCCTCGGGTGTTCATGAAAGTGATGGCGGTGGTCGCAGCTCATCTGCGCAGATCAGGGGTTCCGGTCTTCCCCTATCTCGACGACTGGTTGTTGAAGGCGGGCTCGCCCCAGGCAGTCTTCTCCCACCTCCAGACTACGGCCGACCTCCTGCATTTGCTGGAGTTCTCCTTCAATGTGCGGAAGTCGCACCCGATTCCCTCTCAGAAGCTCCTCTTCATCGGAGAGGGTCTGGATTCTGCGCAGTTTCGGGTTTATCCTCCCGAGCAGTGAGTCCGGGATTTTCACGGCTATGATTCCGATCTTTCAGCCTCTATCCCGGGTTTCGGTCAGGATGACCCTCCGGCTACTGGGCCTGATGGCCTCCTGCATCCTGTTGGTGGATCATGCCAGATGGCATATGCGGGCTCTACAGGGGGACCGGAAGTTCCAGTGGGCACAGCATCAGGGCAACCTGTCCGATCACGTCCAGATCTCGTAGGGCACTGCACAACAATTGCAGTGGTAGCTTATAAATGTGATTGGGTCAATGGCAGATCCCTCTCCCTTCCCCAACCGGAACACACAGTGGTGACGAACGCGTCCCTTCTGGGATGGGGCGGCCACATGGGAGAGGTGGAGATCAAAGGACTCTGGTCTCTGGCAGAGTCCCGGCTCCATATCAACCTTCTGGAGCTTCGGGCGATCTGACTTCCACTGAAGGCATTCCTTCCCTCTGTCAAGGGGAGAGTAGTGCAGGAGTTCACAGACAACACCACCGCCATGTGGTACTGTAACAAACAGGGCGGGATGAGGTCGTGCACCCTATGTCAGGAGGTTCTGCGTCTCTGGATATGGCTGGAACATCAGGGCATTTCCCTGGTGGTACAACACCTGGCAGGTTCTCTGAACGCCAGGGCGAACAAACTCAGCCGCCAGTGCATGATGGATCACGAATGGCGCCTGCACTCAGACGTGGTTCAAGGTCTCTTTCAGCAGTGGGGAGAGCCTTGGTTAGATCTATTCGCCACCGAAGAGAACGTGCAATGTCATCAGTTCTGCGCATTGGAATTTCCAAGGCGGCACTCGCTATGCAACGCTTTTCATTGCGAGTGGAGTTGCGGTCTACTATACGCCTTTCCGCCTATACCACTTCTACCCAGAGTGCTGAAGAAGATCAAGCGCGCCCGGGCCCAAGTCATTCTTGTGGCTCCAGACTGGGCTCGAAGAGTATGGTATCCCGAGCTACTCAGCATGGCTATCGATCCCCCGATCCAACTGCCTCTTTGGGAGGATCTTCTGTCGCAGCAACAGGGTACGGTCTTCCACCCGAACCTGTCCAGCCTCAACCTCCTTGCGTGGAGATTTAGCGGCGGCAGTTGACGTCTTTTGACCTGCCTCCCGAAGTTTGTTATGTAATCTTGGCAGCCAGGCGTCCCTCCACTAAGACGGTATACGCCTGCAGCTGGAATAAGTTTGTGGCATGGTGCACAGCAAAGGCTGTGGATCCCCTTTCTGCCCCCTTTCAGAGGTCCTTCTATTCCTCCTTTCTCTGGCCTAGCAGGGCTCTGCTCTGGGCACTATCAAGGGCTATCTCTCGGCCATTTCAGCCTTTTTACGGCTTCCAGATCAGCCTTCCCTTTTCAAGTCCCCTGTTGTAAATAGATTCTTGAAAGGCATTACTCATCTTTTCCCTCCTGTTCCATTCATAATGCCTCAGTGGGACTGGAACCTGGTTCTGACATATCTAGTGTGTGCTCCCTTCGAGCCACTTCACAACTGTCCTCTTCGTCTTCTCACTTTAAGGACTGCTTTCCTGGTTGCCATCACCTCTGCCAGAATAGTAAGTGAGCTTCAGGCTCTTTCTTCTTAACCTCCTTTCTAGGTCTCGCCTGTTCCAGTGCATGCGCTGGTCTGGCGAGACTTTTTAAGAGGGATCCAAAAAGTGCTACCAGGCTCGCCTAAAGCTACAGTGCATGTGCACGGGCGCGCGCGCCCGATTACTTTCGCTTTGATGTTTGATCGCGATCACTTTCGCGGCCGCACGGCCGCTTTGCATAGCCAATAGGTCTCGCTTTTGGGACTTTATAAGTATTTAGTTATGCAACTGTTGCATGGCTAAACACTTATAAGGTCTCAAAGGCGAGACCTATTGGCTATGCCAATGCTTGTTTCTGTGTTCGTCAGGACAGAGTTGTTCTAAGCACTTGTCCATCTTTTCTGCCAAAGGTTGTCACTGCCTTTCACATCGGGCAAACCATCACTTTGCCCACCTTTTTTCCACCTCCGCATCCCTCGAAAGAGGAAGAGAGGCTCCACCGTCTGGACCCGAAACGTGCGCTCTCATTCTACCTGAACCGCACTCAACAGTTCCGGGTGGATGACCAGCTCTTTATTAGCTCGGTGGGTCGTTCTGTGCATAAAGGCTTGTTATTCTTTAGCTAAAAAGGAGCCTCCGGTGGGGCTGCGCGCTCATTCTACCAGGGCGACAGCAGCCACTACTGCTTTGGGATGGGGAGTTTCCTTGCATGACATCTGTCAGGCGACTACGTGGGCCTCGCTGAACACATTTACCAAGCATTATTGGCTGGACAGCCAAGTCCGGAGAGACGACTTTTTTGGCTGTTCTGTTCTCCAGGATTTTCTGGTGTGATCTTGGTTCGCAGACCCACCACCGGAGTTGGTATTGCTGAGGTATCTATTCTAAGTTAAGGAATCTATCACTACATGTTTCTTTCTGATGCACAAGTTACTTCCCTTCGGTAACGATATATCTGTAGGAAACATTAGAAGGGATAGATTCCTTACCACCCCACCCATCCTCCCCGTTCTGCGAACTGATTTCTAAGGTTAAGGTCATCCCATTCACGGCCCTAGTTTCATGGCACCAGTGGTGAGTTTCTTGCATGGCTCTGCATTCCTGGCGCGGAATGTCGTGTACAGAACTGACGTCAGCGCGCGTGGGCGCGTCTAAGTAGCTCCAGCAACGTCATCTTGGCGCTACCGACGCCAACAATGCACGCGGAGCCGCACGACGACGCCTACAGACGCGCAGGGGTACTGCTGACGAAAACTTTCCAGATCCAGTCTGATGCCTGGGGGTAATTCTAAGGTAAGAAATCTATCACTACTAATGTTTCTTACAAATATATCGTTACCGAAGGTAAGTAGCTTGTGCGTTAGTTATAGATTCCTTACCGCCCCACCCATCCTTCCCGCTCTATGAACTGACATCTAGGGATAGGGACTCCCTCACAGGGCCCTTGTTGTGGCACACCAGTGGTCAGTGTCTTTCATGGCTCTGCGCTTCTGCTGTAGAAAGTCATGTTAGAACTGACATCAGTGTGCAGGGACGGCGTCTAAGAGGCACCGCAACTTCATTCCGGCGACCACGGCGCCGGACATGGAGTCGACCGACGCCGCCTACTGATGCGCAGGGGTACTGCTAAAAAAAATCTCCAGATGCAGCCTGACGCCTGGGTGAAATTCTATGGTAAGGAATCTATAACTAACCTATGTCTCTTACAGATACATCATTACGGAAGGTAAGTAACTTGTTCTTCAGCACCACTCAGGACTCTCTCCTAGTGAGGGAAGGACATACTGCAAGAAGAAGGGTTAAATTACAGCCATTTCGATCATCTCATGTTCTTGTTTGTTGTGTCAAGTTTTCACTGCTGTAATATTTTTTCTTTTTTTGAAAATTGGTGAAATCCTTCCCACTGCAGCACTTCATTCTCCATTCACAATAGAATTTTAATTTAGTTCCAAGTTTACTGATAGGGCCTATTAATTTATGAACTTTAAATGTACAGACTGGTAAGACTTCATTCCGATTCAGAATACTTCCAGTAGACCAGTGTGGCAAGTGTTTTGTGTGCAGCCTTCTTCGCTGTCTTTATACCTAATGCGGTGTTGGATTCGTCCTTAAACTTTAGGATTGAACAGCCATTCTGTTTTCCTTTTCCAAATCGGCATAGACAGCATCACCTCAGGCCAAAAAATTGTATTTCATCTCGGGCGGAGAAGCAGTTTGTAGGCTGATCTATGGTCAGCATGTGTTGTAAGCTATCCCAACAGACGATCATGTGCTGGATTGTGCTATGTATCAGGTTGTGCTGCAAATTGGCATTAAAGAATGACCTGTGACAGCAATGGCAACATCTGACATTTCTTACACACACAATGATTCAGGGCAGATGCAAACCTGGACCACGTTTCAGAAGATGTTACTGGTTGTGGAATCACAGACATGAGATACATTGCTTTTTGGCGTTGCTGTTGTAAAATGTTTGGTTTAGTGGTGGTCTCATATTTTTGACTTATTACAGTGTAGAATTCCTAGACGGATGATCTATTGGAAAATTCCATTTAAAGAACTTA
Source organism: Triturus cristatus (assembly GCF_964204655.1). Classification (NCBI taxonomy): domain Eukaryota; kingdom Metazoa; phylum Chordata; class Amphibia; order Caudata; family Salamandridae; genus Triturus; species Triturus cristatus. The sequence goes on along the minus strand of NC_140585.1, from coordinate 730,788,832 downwards.
TTATAGTTTGTTAGCGCTTCTTCTGTTTTTGTAGAAATATTTATACAGATTAGTCGTCACTGCTCAGCCTGCCCTGATTTTCTGGGATTTTAATTGGGATAAGTTTTAATATATTTTGGAAATGTTGTTTCATATGCTACCTTTATCCTTTACCTCTGTAGCATGAGTAATTGTGGAATGTTTGTCGTGGCTACTTTATGCACCAATAGTGTCACTTCTATTGACAAAACCCACACCTCTCTGCAGTTGATCCTATGCCACCCGGCCTGATAGTTCGCAACAGGCATCTGTACCTGCTTTTTGAGCCCTCGGGCGCTTTGGTCCTACAGAAGTGGCTGCAGAGACTTGGGAAGGCTTTTCTGTATTACACATTATGCCCTCATTTGCATTACAGATCATGCCTTCATTTGCATGGAGGCGTGGCCCCTGGCAAATGAGGAAACACTTTGCTTCTGTACCCGTGTGGAATTACAAACATGGTCACAGAGGCAAATAAGCTGTCAATGGGTGCACTCACTTCGAATTTGTATTCTTGTGTGTTCTAAGTGCTCCCCTTACCTCATTCTCTGCTGGTCCTGCCCCGATACTGTGAGGGTGTGTCAGTATCGTTAGGACTTCCGGACACCTAGAGGCGCCATTTTGGAAGTGCGCGCTCTAGTTGTTCGGGCTGCAGACGCATAAATATGCGCACTGCACGGGCGTGCCAAAGGGGCGCCTAAGGCAAGCCCGTCTGCATTCCGGTAGCGGCCAGCGCCAGGCATGCTGCCTGTTTCATTTCTCCACATGAGGCCCCGGTATGGTACAGCCGTAACGAGCTGCTGTTGCTTAGGCCTTCCCGTGCAAACCAGATACTAGATGGGAGGTGTGCTTTCATCAGCCGAGAGTTTGTCAAGGGTGCAAGTTCCACCTTGGCTCACACCTGGGGGGGTTGGGCAATCGATTGGCAATCCCTCTGCTGCTAAATTGGGGCCTACCATTAGAGCTGGCTTGATAAACAGCCACTCGTTGGTGAAACATCATCAGGACATATTTGACCTCATCTTGGATAATCAGTTTGACCTTTTGTTCATTACCGAGACCTGGTTGAATGCCTCCTGCAATTCAATAGTACATATGGCCATCCCAGAGGGATATAAAATCTCCCGCACTGACTGTCATAATGGCAGAGGGGGTGGTATTGCCAATGTGTACAGAGATACCTGGGAGTTCATTCTGGGGAAGAACATAATACTGGGCGAGGGTGAATTTCTGGATTTTACTATTGTTTTTTCGGCTCAATCCACGCTGGGAGGGACCCTAGTCTACAGGCCCCCTGGTTCTGCTGGGTCCTTTATTAGTGGATTAGAAGAAGTGATCGTCCCTCATGCTTTGCACTTTTCGCAATATCTCTTTCTGTGGGATCTTAACATCCATCTGTACCAGATGGTTTTAGGGAACACCAGTGACCTCATGGACTCTTTGAATTTGGCACAGCTCACCCAGTGGGTTAGCTTACCCCACCCATAGTGGCGGCCACATCCTAGACCCCATTTGCTCCAATTTTCCTGTCACTATCGAGGACCCGCTTCCGGTCCCCTGGTCGGACCATTGTTTATCCTGTTTTACGTGGGCTGTGGAAGGAAGCTCCACGGATCACCATTCTAGACCTAGCCCTGCCACCGCAAAAATCGATTCAGTTGCCTTTGGCCTCGTCTTGAAATACTCAAGACCCGTTTCCCAAGCCCCCCCCCCCCCCCCCCCCGATTTGAGATCGGCTCTGGCCTGCTTCATTGATTGCATCATGCGGGCAGTGGACAGTCTCTCACCACCCTCGCGTCGCATCCGACGCAGGGATTCCCCCTCTAAACCCTGGTTCTCAGCTGACTTGAAAATACTTAAGCAACACTGTGAAAAACTGGAACACTGCTGGCGTAAGGACTACTGTCCAGAGGCCAAGAAGACACTTAGAGAAGCCCAGAAAAGATACTATACAGCCATTAGAGAGGCCAAAGGCTTATATTATGCTGAGCGGATTGAGTCAGCCAGTAACAATTCAAGGGAAATCTTTTCCATCGTGCAGAGCTTTATGGCCCGAAGGCAGAGACCTCTAAACTCCCTACATCAGTTGCTTGGTGCGAAAAGCTTTCTAACTTTTTCATCAATAAGGTTCGGGCCATCCAGGCAACATTCACAAGCTAGAGCTCGCTTAGGCTGGACGCGGCACCCTCTGCTGAGGTATTAGCTTCTGCCTCTATGTTGAAAGTCTTCTCCCCCATCGACTTGTCAGAATCCCTGAAAATCCTGAAGTCCATGAAATCCGGGTCACCATCGGACACAGGCGAAGATCCTCCCACTGCTAAAAAAAACATCGCCGAACCCTGGGGATCTAGGGAATTATCGCCCTATTTTCCTGCTCTCCTGTGTGGTGAAAATCTGCGAGAAGGCAGTTAACAAACAGCTCCCTGATTTTGTGGAAGGTGCTAGCCTACTCTATCTGGCGCAATCTGGTTTTAGAACTGTCTACAGCACTGAGTACGCCTTAGTAGAAGTCTCTGAAGCTATTCGAGACTGTTTGGACTCTGGTGGAAGTGCGGCCCTCATAATGCTGGACCTGTCGGTGGCATTTGATACTATTCCCCATTCGCTGCTTCTGGCCCGGCTGGTGGACATAGGTATCTCTGGGCTGGCTTGGAGGTGGCTGAAATCCTTCCTAGAGGGACAGGTCTGGCTCCCGCCTTTCTCGTCCCCGCCTCAATCTGTGACCACTGGAGTGCCGCTGGGGTCCTCTCTGAGCCCCCTGCTCTTTAATATCTACGTCACCCCTCTGGTCCAGTTGGTGGAAGAGCAGGGTGCCAAGATCGTTGCTTATGCCGATGATACTCAACTTTTGTTCACCTGGGGTAAATCGGAGTTCTCTACTGTGAAGGCGAACGAGTGTCTGATAGCTGTTTTTCAATGGCTTTGTGCTGCTCAGCTCAAATGTAATGAGGATAAGTCAAAAATCCTTCTGTACGGAAAATCACCCCCCCCCCCCTCTCCCCCGCCCTCCGGTTCAGAGAATCTATCTGGCCGCCTGACTAACCTATGCCATCATCCTCCAGCCTTCCAGTAAAAAATCTGGGTGTTTGGTTCGACGAGCAGTTGTCCTTCTCGACCCAAATGAAAAAATTGGCCGGGAACTGCTTTGGGGTATTAAAGTCCTTTAAGAAATTCCTTCCACCGCTTCCGAGGACAGAAAAGGAAACAGTGACCCGGGCACTGATCCTTTCTCGCGTCGACTATGCCAATGGTTTGTATATGAGCCTTCCTGATTATACTCTCAGAAAACTGTAGGTGGTCCACAATGAGGCAACTAGGCTTCTGTTCAACATTCCCATTAGAAAGAGCGTCAAGCAACATCTGCGAATGCTGCACTGGCTACCTGTCGCAAATCATGTTAAGTTCAAGGCCCTGGTCATAGCGCATCGTGCTCTGCATGCTGGTGGGCCTGAATACCTCAGGGAGTGCTTTGCTTTTTACACACCTGCCAATCACTTGAGGTCGGCATCTCAGCTGCTTGCACAGATACCCCGTGTGCGCCTACAAAAATGGGGGGCAGGTCCCTGGCCGTTGTGGCAGCCACGGCCTGGAATTCTCTGCCCTTTTCTCTGCGTAGCATTCAGGATCTGGGGCAGTTTAAGAAACAGCTCAAAACTTTTCTGTTTTAATTGCTTCTGCCACCTGCACCTCACAGGCTCGCGCCGGGACACTCCCAGGAGTAGTTGCGCGCGTTATAAAACTCAGTAACATAACATAACTTACTGTGCGCTAGAAAAAAGGGGGTGAGCAGTCAGTGCACCCCTGAGAATGTAGGGAAGGTGGTCCCATTAACCCCAACTATCCCCCAGCATCCCTCTGCACACAAATGCAGTCACTCACAGTAGCTGCCTGCCAGATGCCAAATGCATAGTGAGCTGCTGACTGCACAGTGAAAGGTGGACCAGTGGCTTCAAAGAGTCAATCCATCTTTCACTAATGCGTTGCCCCCTTCGCAGGTGCGAGTTTGAAGCTGCCCTGGGGACAGTGCATCCATTGTGGCAGGGTGCACTGACTCAGTTAATAGTGTGCTGCGGTGTAGGGCAGAGTAGGGCAGTATTTCCTACCTTTAATAATGGCCCTGTTGTTACTATATAGCTAGCAAATGTTTACAGGATTCAGTCTGGCACCTTAGGGTATTTAAGATAAATTAATTGTGACGTTATAGATTCACTACCTAAAAAATGCATTATTGAAGGTAAATAATTTGCCCTTTCAAAGCATTCAGACGTGATTGCAGCCCTTCCCCCAAGATGCTACAGATACCCTTTGCTAGGATAGGTTTTGTTATCTCTCTTAAAGCAAGCCGGTAACCCATGATCCCATGCATAAGAACTCCGACCTTAATAGACAATAACACTAACAAACATTTTACGCTCCCCTTCCTTGAAACTAGAAGATATGTAGCCTTCTTGTTGCCCAATTTTAGACTATTAGAGTCCAGCAATGGTGATCCTGAGTCGGTGAAAGAGGAACAGAAACAGCTTTTGGCAGATCAGAATATTAAGGAACTCAGCTATTTATAGTAACCAAAAAAAGAACAGATCAGAGAATATTTCTAGTTAGGCTTAAAAAGATAATGAGCATTGCGGTATACAAAATAGGAATGTGGAGCTGGGCCACGGTGCATGGAAGGAAAACACTTCGACTTTTTACTTCACTACATTTAGCTTGGCCCATTTTGTGTCACTTTACTTAAGAGTGTTATTCAAAAATATTGGGAATGGAAGAGCTAGACTGAAGATCAAAAGCGTAACTGATGATCAGACACAGAAACTTGAATAATTTGAATGAATGCATGCAAATTTCCATATTTTCAAAACAATAACTTGATTTTAAGAGATCAGGCTATAAATTCAGATTAATATGAGGTCTTCTAGAATGCATCAGCACAGGATATTGCCATGAAACAAAAGAAATCAACACTCAGAATGTAAGTTGGTAATAGTACATAGTTATTTTTGTTACCTCAGTGTTTTGCTGGTGACCATTAGATGGGATTCTGTTGTGCGAAAGATATTATGGATGGCTCTTGCTGCCAAAACCTGTCTCATAGCTTCATAAATGACCTTTACAGATGCATCTGATTTAACAGCCATAGACCCCAAAAAGTTTACTAGAAACATCTGTTGCAAGAGCAACCCTGAAAAACAAGGAGAATTGTTCAGAAGGCACACATCAGATTTTTATTGGTAAACAAGAACCTACAAAATGTGGATTTTAATGTACGATATGTAGCCATTAATTAGAGGAACATGTTTCTTCTTGGTTCCTTTAAAATCTTGAATTGCTTCCTCCCACTGGCTATCACTCCCTCACATATCTCCTCCCTAATCTAAGATTATCACTACACCACAGAACTAATAAATTCCATTATTTCACTGAACAACAAAAGCTGCTTAGTAATAAAAAGGTATGACACCATGGCACAACTTTTCCTTCATCAGAGGACATCTCTGCACTACATAGCACTCTCCTTATCTGAAAGCTATCATGCTACAAAATAACTCCTACCTAATCCGGTGTCATCATACTACAAAATAAACCCTATTTCATCCAGTGACACAAGATACCAATGCAGTACTCTCCTTACTCTAAGGCTTTCAGACCACAATATAGCACCCATTTAATTCCCAGGATATCATTGCACATTTTCAAACCTTCCTTAATGAAAGCATTCCCCTGCACCACATACCGCCTCAATTCATTGGAGGATATCTCATCACCACATCACCTACACCTTTATCCAGGATGTAGCTGAACCACAAACTCCCAAATTTTTGTACTAAACTATTCCACCATAGCATGTCCTTCTTTCTAATCCCTGGGTATTACTACACAGCATAACATCCTCCCGAATCAGTGGAGTAAAAAAATAAAATAGGGACTTTGCTTCAGTGAATAGAGATGAGGCAATCTCATTTACCAGCATTTCAATCAACCAAACACAGAAGGAGAGCTGGTGAGGTGCTGATGACAGAGGCAGTAGTTATGCATTTGAGGGGTCAGTTTAGCATGCCTTGAAGATCTGCCATACCATTTGTCCACTTTTGAATTTCCCCAGGCGTCAGACTGGAGCTGGAAGATTTTTCGTGGGCAGTATGGTAGGTGGCATCAATCGGCCGGAAGTGACTTCGCTGTACTTATATAGGCACCATACAGTTGCGCTGAAGTCAGTTTTTTTCTTTCTGCGCCTGCCAGCGCTGATCCAGAGAAGTCCACGATCCGCGGCGTAGCGGAATTCGTGAGCATGGTCGAGGCTAAGCAGGAAGTAGCACTTACTGATTAGCCAGTAGAAAGTACTCCAGTTGAGTAGAGGTATTGCACAAAACGGTGGCATCTTCTTGGATAAATATGCTGGGCAGGATTCATTCTGGCACAATGCTCCTGTCATAAAAATTAAACCTCAACAGGAAGCACTTACAGATATAAATAATGCAGGTGCCCGAGTTAAAGCTCAAATTCGGTAACGCATTAATCAGCCCAAAATAATCGTGAGTTCGGTCGAGGTTGGGCAGGTGTGCTTTGTCTCCATATCTACCATCAAAAATTAGCCATGATGCTTGTTGGAGGTCTTTACATCCATGACTTTCTCGAGCGCAATCCCCGTGTAGTTCCTGTTACCAGGAGGTTCTTTCTCCTTATCTGCTGCTCAGATTGTGCTCTGACCCTTTATAAACAAGAGGCATGTGAACTCGCATAGAAGCCCTGCCCGTTTGGCCCAGCCCCATATACACTAGCGGTATGCAGCGTCTTCCCACCCTTTCCCCACTATGATGGATGACAGCTTACTCAAAGGACCCCTGCGCTGTTCCGGCCGTTGGCAAAGTTACAGTTGTAGTGTAACGGGTGGAACAAGCAATTCCGCGAGCTCGCGGAATTCCCCGTGCCTGTGAAGATTTGTTGCCGTTTCGCAGAACTTTGTGTAGCGCGACTACGCAAATTCCGCCCACCCCATCTCTCATCAACCAATGTTGGTGACGGACCTACCCCTCGTGTGTCTTTGGTATCTTAAGTGCGACCATGACACCAAGTTGAGTTCCGATTGCTGGGCCATGGCACAGAAGGCTTTGAGTGAGAAGTTCCTGAAGCTTCCAACAGCTGGCCTGGCATGCAACTCCATGGAAGTTGAGATTCAGGTTGAGGGGAATGTCCCGGGATCATTCGCAGAGCTCAAAGTCATCCTTGTCCCATTCAAAGTCCTCGGGACACTCAGGTAGGTGACAAAAAAATAAGTGCAAAAAGGTGAAGCGCTCTGACTCGTCCATCGGCTGATGAGATGAGGGAGGCTCGACATTCTAGGCCTTGTCCCCCGGAACCTGGGCCAACTCCATGCCTCCCCTAAATTCCTCAAATACCTCCCTCCAACCATCTACCCCCTGTGCCTTTGTCTCAGAATCGTAGATTCATTTCACAATTGCCGGATTGAAATCATATGCAAGCTCTAAGCCCGATTTGCAACTCGCAGCTTTCCTAGCTCTGTCTTCATAGGTACCTAAATTGCTTCAAAACATTGAGCACAGGCGGCCTTATGGGGGAATTCAATTGTATTAAATCCTGGGATGGCACAGTTTCCACTGCCCCTCATATTTCTTGAAAACGTGGTGCTTTATTTTACGGATCACAGGACAGGATTTTGACTCTCTATATCCACGTCAGAAGAGCGAATAAAAGGGAAACCCAGGAGGTTCAAAATAGTTTGTTTAACCATTATTAGAATGTGGGATCTTTTCTTGCATGAAGTGAAGCTGGTATGGTAATTTTGATGGGGGGCCAGCAGAATCTCCTCGACGTACGGCACCAATGCTGCTTCTGTTACTGATTGTATGTTGTCGAAAATATTGTTCCAAAACTCAGACAGGACATGTGTTATAGTTAACTTCCCACTGAAACTTCTCCAGCTTGTGTTGTATGGGGGCCAGTCACGTATATGTAGGCATGCCATCTGTATGTGATCTTAAGAAGTGTTTCCCTGATCTGCTCGTGTATTTGGCAACGGTGTTTCAGCTACACTGTATCTCAACTCATTTTCCTTGTCATAATATGGTCCTTTGGTATCCAAGAATTTTTCATAGGGGCCTACTGGACAGTGAGTGGCCAATAAAAAGACATTGTTTATTGGTCTCAGCAGGGACCGTTCCAAGAGTTGGTGAAGATGAGCGGCCTAGTAGTATCACAGCAGAGAAGTCACCCATAACCCCCTACACTTGGGCTATCTGAACACTGACACCAAGCTACTTAGACTCTCTTTACCCTCCTTTATATATCTTAAGCAGAAACCCTACTGTTTCACAATATCCATCTTGTAGCACTTTTGGGAGAACTGACATCTTCTCTGCAGCCAAACGTTTGACCCCAGAGACCATGCAGGTTCTGCCAACTTTTTCAAAATGCGTTAACTGCTCCGAACAGAACCGTAACATTCTATGCTATGAAGTCCTCGACAATCGATGACACGTTAATGCCCAAATATTGTGTGCAGTTGGAACACCTAACGGTGGGTCAATGGCTAAAGGTATGGGAGAAAATTGGTGGGAGCAGTGGAAATCCTGATGACTTTCTCACCCGATCACCACCCTATATAACTGTCTGGTAATAATCCTGATGTTCACAACCAGATATCTGCAGCAGTAAGTGCACAAAGCATTCTATGGCCCAGTCCGCCATATTAAATGTATTTTTCTTCTTTGTGATTTCGCAAGTGTATCTTACAAACTTCGTGGTCTCGAGGTATCAATACCAAAATCAGTTTGTATAGCCTGGTCACCAGACTTCTAGTACCTGTATTTGCAACCAACATAAATGCAGAAGTTGCTCTTTACGTTGTCAATAAGGTGCAAAGCTCGCTACTCTTGCGCATTAAGAACAATCTCGCAGCTATCATGGAGGCATTTTTTTGTTTTAAACTAAAACATTTTGTATATTTTAATATAAAAAAAATCAACAACAAAAAAATCAAACATGTAACTGAACATGGCACTCGTTAAAAATGAATCTTTACTGTAGTAGCCTTAACTATTATTATGGCACATAATATAGCTAATAAAATAATCACCGTCTTCTTCAGGTATCTTCTGATCTTCAGATTCCCCAAATGGATTAGTACGTCTATTTGAACATTAAAGAAATAACAATTTAGCTTGATTTAGCCAAATATTTATTGAGTGCAGAAAAATTTCAAATGATAGCATTTTTGTCATTTATGCAAATTTTATGTTATAGCAGAGTTTCCACATTTTTTGTGAACATATATTCCCCTCTTACCTGCTACCTCTGTTGTGATCCAGGAATTCAGATGGAGGAAGGACAATATCAAACTGAATGGGTGTCCCCGGCGCTATTAACTGCCCAGAATCCAGCTCATCCAAGGGCTCCCGTCCTGCTTTCTCATCCTTTTCCAATTCCATGCGTCTTTCACTGCAGGTACTTGCACTAGAATAAAGCAAAAGGTGTCTCATACTGAAAAAAGGATAGGTAGAACTTGATTATGTTCCCAATTCAATGGGCTTCTTTGGATACATTTGATAGAAATGAAATATGTGATGACATTAATAATGTCACTCATAGAAAGTGGTGTATAAGGCCAGAGGATGTCTCCCCCGCCCCCAAAGGACAAACACATGTGGGGTCCGTGGACAGGTGCATCGCACTTATATATGACGTTTACTATTTCTGTTATTTCTGGCTGCCTTTTTGGGAAAGCGGTAGAACACCTTTGATAAACTTTGGGGAGAGATACGTGACATAGTATGATCTATGGGGCCTTATGACTGTACTATGATATACCTGTACATTTACTCTAACACTGCAAGTGGTTACCTCCCTGACTTTTACTCACCACTCGATTTATGTCTAATTGTCACTCATGAATGCCAGGTTTGATTTTGTTTATGCAGAAAAACTATAAAAACACCTGGAAAAAAGATAATGCCATTCATTATTTCACCTATGAAGTCACTGATGACATAAAAATTGCATAGTTCCCTTTCTCTTATTAGGCTGGCTGAGTAACAAACTAGGCAGAAATATTTGTAGGTTGACTACAATGCAACGCAAATGCGGTGAACAACCTTTAACAAAGTCATTGTTAAAATGAGAAAAACATGACATTTGCAAACTCATCAACAGTGATGTAGTTATGGTAAACAAATAGGAAAGGTACATTTGTATGCTGTTTTTAAACTTGCATTGGTGCGCTTGCTGATAATATGGCATCATCAATTGATAGGTTTTACTTTATAAATCTAAAATAAAGCTGCGACAGCAATAGTACACAACTTCCAATGAAGGCTGTTCAGAGCATTTTAATGCTTGAACTAAATTAACCAAAAATATACCAACAAGCACTGGCAATGCCGGTAGGTCTGGCTTATAACTGAAAGTGACTCCAATTATGGATGAGTTTACACACTCAATACCTCATCATACATGCATTGTGTCACTCATCCTCGCCCTCATGCATCCATTTACCCACCATTTGACCCATTCTCGCATTTACGTGCTTACCAATCTACAATACAAAATACACACAAAAACTCCTAAGCATATGTACGATCAATTTAAAGAAGATAAAAATGATTTTGCTATGTAAATGAGGTAGGCATGCGCTTGCCATAGTTTTTTTTTAATTAACGATAATAGTAAGTAGCCATCTTGGAATGGGATTGTGCTCAGTGCATTATTGTTTTAACGATGAAAAACGTCCCCACATTTAAAATCAATGTGCCAGCCATCTTGTAATAGTACAACAATGATACACTATACAATTCCAAGATGGCCACCCAGTAAATATCGCACTGAGTGGTCCTTTTTGAATGGTATTGTGCAGTGTGTTATTGTACTACTAGTCCAAGATGGCGGGCATGTTGCTTCCAAATATGGAGGCAATCTGGAATGAGAAAAAAATGATAAACTATGGACAATTCCATGCCAAGACAGCTAGCCAGTTTAGAAGGAATGACTGCAGCACACTCCACAAGATATGTGAAGCAAGAAAATGGCTGCATAGGTACAGTCTCAGGCGGTTCAGGGGATCTAAAATAAATTAATAAAGTAGAAGCAAACAAATGAAAAGAAAAAGAAAAACTATGGAAAACTAAATCAGCGCCCCCTCAGTCTAGGCACTGAAGCCCACTTTTTCAGGTGCATGTGCACATCTGATCATATTAAATGCTGCCACTCTCCAGAGTTATGGAGCCACTGGCTGATGTATGCTGACTAATTGTCCCATGCTATATGGTGTCATGAGCATAAACAGAATATAAAAGACCCTCTTTGTATATGTATGCCATTTTTTAAATTAATTTTGGGTCCATGAATCAAGCAGACAGCCAAGGTGGCCAGGATAGATCTAAAAAGTAGCTGAAAACACATTCAGCCAAATACCATGGATTAAATTACAAGTGTGCACATATATGCAGTTCCCAAAACAATATCCAACACTCCTAAAAGGCTAAAAGGGGCATCTGAAAGAAACACGTTAGTTAGATTCCTCACCTTAGAATATTCCCAGGCGTCAGACTGGATCCGGAAGATTTTTCGTCAGCAATACCCCTTGCGCGTCGCTAGGCGTCGTCTGCGGCTCCGCGTCCGTCGTCGGCGTCGTGCGCCGGAATGACGTCAGAGTACTTAGACGCCGCCCTCGCGCGCTGACGTCAGTTCTTCTTTTTTCCGCGCCAGTAAGCGCAGATCCGGGAGAGCTACCCCTTTAGTCAATTTTTGACTAACTTTTTGATCCTTTTTGATCCTGTCAATCGACACCGGTGCCGGTAGGATGCCTGGGTTTAAAGCCTGTACGGACTGTAGCCGATTGATGTCGGTTACGGACCATCACCGCCGGTGCCTGTACTGCTTGGGCCTCGACCACGACGCGGAGTCGTGCTCGGACTGTAAGGCCCTGACCTCGAAGGCTAGATGGGAGCGGTCCCGTAAGCGTCTCGCGATTCGCCACTCGGCTCCGCGTGCCTCTCGATCCCGGTCCAGGAGGAGGTCCAAGGATCGGTCGCGGAGCCGCAGCCGACGTCACCATCGGTCGTCGGGATCAAAGTCTTCGGGTAAGTCGAAGCATTCCAAGAAGTCCAAGAGGCGACATCGCTCTTCGGACTCCCCTCGCCGGTCACGCGACTCGGTCGAGGGTCAGGGTGGTTCCACCCCCGCGGCTCCGGCGGAGCCGCAGGCGCCGCGTCCGTCCCCATACCCTCCGGTCCCTGGGACTAACGCGACGCCGGCGGAAGTCAGTGCCTTCCTCTCGGCCATGAGGAACCTGGCTCCGCCGTCGGCGCCCGCTGGTGCGCCTTCGGGCCCCGCGGACCCGACTGGGCTGCCTTGCCAGCCGGCGGCTCCGGCCCCGGCGCCGTTGACGGCTCCGGCCTCGACGCCGCAAGCGCCCGAGGGACCCGTTCTCGAGTCCCCGTCGACGCCGGTCAACCTGGTCACGCCTCCTCCACCGGCGTCGACTCCAGTTCCACCCCCGACGCCGACGTCGACCCCGCTCGACGTCGTGCCCCAGTTCAGTCCCGCTCCGGGCCCGGCGTCGATGGACGCCGAGATCGACGCCGCTAGAGACACATTTTGTCTACCGCCCGGCTCCGTTACTTTCTCCTCTACACCAGGAGTCGGATGATGGGGACTACTGGGAGGGATCCGAGGATCCTATGGCCGATCAGGCCCAACTGTCCCAGGACTGGGCAGATGAACTGGGGGAGGCCAGTGGTCTGGATACCTCACCAGACACTGGATTCATCTCTCCTCCGACTGTGGCTTCGGAGGAGGGTGCTGCTTTCTCCGTGGTGCTGCGCAAGGCGGCCGCAGCCCTTGGGCTCGAGCTACCTGCCGTGGCTGTGAGGACGAACGTCCTCACTGAGGTGCTTCAGTCTGCAGCAAGCTCCACTGAGCCTCTGCTGCCATTCAATGAGGCCCTCACTGACGTTCTACAGGGCACCTGGTCCAAGCCCTCCACAGTTCCTCCTGTGGACAGGAACGTTGCCAGGCGCCACCGCCCTGCTCCGGGCGACCCCAGTTTTCTGTCCCAACACCCTACCCCTGAGAGCCTGGTTATCCAGGCCTCCACCTCCCAATCCTCCTTCCCGACCGCCCCGCGATTCCAAGAGACTGGAGCAGTTTGGCAAGAAACTGTTCTCTTCCCTTAGTTTGGGCCTGCGGTCTTTGAACACCGCTTGTCTCTTGGACCGTTATTCCCACTCTCTGTGGGATGCGGTGGAGGACGCGCTGCCCCTGTGTCCGGAGGAGGTCCAGACACGACTTACCCAGGCTCTGGCCGATGGGAGGGATGCCGCGCGACATGCTATACGTTGTGGGCTTGACACCACGGACTCGCTGGGTAGGGCCATTTCCACCACTGTGGCGCTTCGATGTCACGCCTGGCTGCGGTCCACGTCGTTTTCCGGCGATGTCCAGAGCACTCTCATGGACATGCCGTTTGATGGCACTCGCCTGTTTGGCGAGAAGGCGGACAGTGCGCTGAACCGCTTTAAGGACTCCCGGGCTACGGCCAAGTCCTTGGGCCTCTCGGCCCCGCGGTCGCAATCTTCCGCTTTTCGCCCCTTTCGTGGCCAAGGAAGGGGTGCCTCCTCACGTGTGCCTAGCCACCAGCCGCAGAACCAACCTGCGCGCGGTCGCGGACATGGTTTCCGCCGAGGCGGATCTGGAGGACGACGAGGTCAGCCCACATCCACCCCAGCAGCATCCGCCTCAAAGCCTTCCTAGTCCGAGCTTTCAGGCCCATTCCACGCCAGTGGGCGGCAGAGTTCGCCATCACCTGCTCCACTGGCGGTCCATCACATCGGACAGGTGGGTGCTGCAAATCGTCCGAAGGGGCTACTCCCTCCCCTTCGAGACGACCCCTCCAGCCATGCCACCGCAGCACCACCGTATCTCGGGGGATCATTTGCATCTTCTCCACGAGGAAGTTTCCGCCCTCTTGGCCAAGGGGGCCGTAGAGCGCGTTCCGAGCCCAGAAGTAGGTCGTGGTTGTTATTCCCACTACTTTCTGGTTCCCAAGAAGGGCAAAGGGGGCCTACGCCCTATCTTGGACCTTCGGAACGTCAATGCCTTCCTCCGGAAGGAACGGTTCAAGATGTTGACTTTGGCTCAGGTTCTAGCTGCCCTAGACCCCGGAGACTGGATGGTAGCGTTGGACTTGCAGGACGCTTATTTCCACATCCCCGTCCTGCCGGCCCACCGGCATTACCTGCGGTTCACGGTGGGCCAAGAGCACTTTCAGTTTACCGTGCTCCCCTTCGGCCTCACCAGTGCCCCTCGGGTGTTCACGAAAGTGATGGCGGTGGTCGCAGCTCATCTGCGCAGATCAGGGGTTCCAGTCTTCCCCTATCTCGACGACTGGTTGTTGAAGGCGGGCTCGCCCCAGACAGTCGTCTCCCACCTCCAGACTACGGCGGATCTCCTGCATTTGCTGGGGTTTTCCATCAACGTGCCGAAGTCACACCTGAGTCCCTCTCAGAAGCTCCTCTTCATCGGAGCGGTTCTCGATTCGGCGCAGTTCCAGGTCTATCCACCGGAACAGCGGGTCCGGGATATACAGGCCCCGATTCCCATCTTTCGGCCTCTATCCTGGGTTTCGGTCAGGCTAGTGTTGCGGCTTCTGGGGCTGATGGCCTCCTGCATCCTACTAGTGCATCACGCCAGGCGGCGCAAGCGGGCTCTGCAGTGGGACCTGAAGTTTTAGTGGGCCCAGCATCACGACAACCTGTCCGACCATGTCTTGATCTCGGAGGGCACTGCACAGCAGTTGCAGTGGTGGCTCACGGACCGCGATTGGGTCATGGGCAGGAGCCTCTCCCTTCCCCAACCGGAGCATGTCGTAGTGACGGATGCGTCCCTCCTGGGATGGGGTGGCCATATGGGAGAGGCGGAGATCAGAGGCCTCTGGTCTCCGGCGGAGTCTCGTCTCCACATCAACCTGTTGGAGTTGAGAGCGATCCGACTTGCACTGAAAGCCTTCCTTCCCTCTGTCAGGGGCAGTGTCGTGCAGGTGTTCACAGACAACACCACCGCCATGTGGTATTGCAACAAACAGGGCGGGGTGGGGTCGTGGACCCTTTGTCAGGAGGCTCTGCGCCTCTGGACGTAGCTGGAACACCAGGGCGTCACCCTAGTGGTTCAACATCTGGCGGGCTCTCTGAACGCCAGAGTGGACGAACTCAGCCGCCGGTGCATGATGGATCACGAATGGCGTCTGAACTCCGAAGTGGCGCAAGGTCTATTTCAGCAGTGGGGAGAGCCTTGGTTAGATCTATTCGCCACCGAAGAGAACGCGCAATGTCAGCAGTTCTGCGCGTTGGAATTTCCAAGGCGGCACTCGCTCGGCGACGCTTTTCGTCACGAGTGGAGTTGCGGTCTGTTGTACGCCTTTCCGCCTATACCACTTCTGCCCAGAGTGCTGAAGAAGATCAGGCACGACCGGGCCCAAGTCATCTTGGTGGCTCCGGATTGGGCACGAAGATACTGGTATCCCGAGCTACTCAGTATGTTGACCGATCCTCCGATACGTCTGCCCCTTCGGGAGGATCTTCTGTCGCAGCAGCAGGGGACGGTCCTCCACCCGAACCTGTCCAGCCTCCACCTCCATTCGTGGAGATTGAGCGGCGGCAGTTGATGCCATTTGACTTGCCTCCTGAAGTCTGTGATATCATTCTGGCAGCCAGGCGTCCCTCCACAAAGTCGGTATACGCCTGCCGGTGGAACAAATTTGTGGCATGGTGCACAGCAAAGGCTGTGGATCCCCTTTCCGCCCCTCTTTCTGAGGTTCTCCTCTTTCTTCTTTCTTTGGCCCGGCAGGGCTCTGCCCTGGGCACCCTGAAAGGTTATCTTGCTGCTATCTCTGCCTTCTTGCGGCTTCCTGATCAGCCTTCTCTTTTCAAGTCCCCTGTGGTTACACGCTTTCTCAAAGGCATTACTCACACGTTCCCTCCTGTCCCTTTTGTAATGCCTCAGTGGGACTTGAATCTGGTCTTGACATTCCTGATGTGCGCTCCCTTCGAGCCTCTTCACAATTGTCCTCTTCGTCTTCTGACTCTTAAGACTGCTTTTCTGGTAGCCATCACCTCGGCTAGACGGGTGAGTGAGCTCCAGGCTTTATCTTCAAAGCCTCCTTTTCTGTCTGTTCATCCGGACAAGGTTGTCCTTCGGCCTCGTCCCTCCTTTCTTCCGAAAGTAGTGACTCCATTTCATCTTGGGCAGTCTGTCACCTTGCCCACCTTCTTTCCGCCTCCGCATCCTTCCAAAGAGGAAGAGAGGCTCCACCGTCTGGACCCAAAACGTGCGCTCTCCTTTTATTTGGACCGCACAAAGCAGTTCCGGGTGGACGACCAACTTTTCGTTGGATACGTGGGTGCTAAGAAGGGGAAAGCTGTGCACAAACGGACCATCTCTCGGTGGGTCGTTTTGTGCATCAAAATTTGTTACTCTTTGGCAAAAAAGGACCCTCCTGTTGGGCTGCGCGCCCATTCTACTCGGGCCACAGCGGCTACTACTGCCTTGGGACGGGGAGTCCCTTTGCAGGACATCTGTCAGGCGGCGACGTGGGCTTCGCTACACACGTTTGCCAGGCATTATTGCCTTGACAGCCAAGTCCGGAGGGATGGCTTCTTTGGCCGTTCTGTCCTCCAGGACTTTCTGGTGTGATCTTGGTTCGCAGACCCACCACCGGGGATGGTATTGCTTGGGTATCTATTCTAAGGTGAGGAATCTAACTAACGTGTTTCTTTCAGATGAACAAGTTACTTACCTTCGGTAACGATGTATCTGTAAGAAACATTAGTTAGTTAGATTCCTCACCGACCCACCCATCCTCCCCGTTCTGCGAACTGACATCTAGGGTTAAGGTTATCCTTTTCAGGCCCCTAGATTTTATTTTTGGCACCAGTGTCGGTCTTTGCATGGCTCTGCGTTCCTGGCGCGGAAGGCTATGTACAAGAACTGACGTCAGCGCGCGAGGGCGGCGTCTAAGTACTCCGACGACGTCATTCCGGCGCACGACGCCGACGACGGACGCGGAGCCGCAGACGACGCCTAGCGACGCGCAAGGGGTATTGCTGACGAAAAATCTTCCGGATCCAGTCTGACGCCTGGGGATATTCTAAGGTGAGGAATCTAACTAACTAATGTTTCTTACAGATACATCGTTACCGAAGGTAAGTAACTTGTTCTACAAGACAAATCACAGTGCAAATATTCTAACCCATAGTTTGCGAGAAGGGGTAACCTACTTCAAAATCCTTGCCAACTGAGCTGATCTGTAAGACTCCAAGTAACAAAATACCCATCTACTGGCTTTAACACAGCATAATAACAATGCACACATAAATACCCACTGACCTATTTAACTGTATGTAAGTCAGGCCTAGTGCCTTTCTCTTAACTTTTCAAAATAAACAGATCAACCCTATGGTATCGGACATTATTACCACACTGAATATAGCCTTTATCATTGGCGTGTCACCATAATCAACTTAGACCTACTTTACTGACCATAAGCCTTTACATAAGACAACCATCATACATACAGTAATGAAAATAAAATGATGTATAAAATTAAAGCTTGTAATGCATTATAGAATCTTCTAAAAGTTCTCACACTGTGAAACGTCTACCCCCAGGGTTTGTTCAAGGGAGTAATTAACATCCAAATCTTCATTCTTAATATTAACTTATTTAGAAGGAAATCCTAGACAAGGACACACTCAATACCTTCAGGGATATAGAGCCCCTTCCCATCTCTTACAGTTGAAACATATAGAAATGGATTGGAGGCTTCAAGTGTATTCCATAGTCAAAAAGGTGCTTTTATTATGTCAATTCATAGGAATGTTGGAATGAGATGAATCACACTACACAAGCAACTAACCTAAGTTTTACACATGTACAATAACTGTCATTTCATCAGGGCTTATACCAATCCAATTGTAATGGTAGCATCTGGTAACCAATTTCATATGCCGATCGTTACAGTTGGATCAATGTTTTTGGTAGGCATGATATGACCCCGAGCAGCTTGTCAAGAGATGTGTTATTGAGTAACTACCAATTAGATAATATTGATTCAATGCTGCCATTATAATTGGATATAAAAACATACAGTCATTGTTATGAACTATCAAGTGAAAAAATGTAATTGATAATTCCTGAATTTTGAAATTACATCATCAAATGGTGGACACTTCAAAAATCTCTAATTTGTACTATGCCCTGTTAAAGCAGCACCATTGGCTACTTGCTTTTCTATTGTGATGTTATATTATATAAATGTATACACCGCATAGCTACTCCCAAGAGTGTCCCAGCGCTAAACAAACATAACTCAGTCCCAAAGTTTTTATGAATTGATATAATAAAAAACATTATTTTGACTATGAAATACTTTTGAAGTCTCTAATTCACGTCCGCTGCAGGTAAGAGCGGCGGGGCCGCCAGGGGGGTGGGGGAGGATTCCGAGAGACGACCACAAGGGAAAATTAAATAAATAATTTTCCCTCGTGGTCATCTTCGAGATACCACCCCAGCCAGCCCCACCACCCTTACCTGCAGCAGCTGCTAATTCATCTCTATCACACCAAAACACTGTGAGATTCCATTTAATTAAATACATGGTTACATGCTTCAGTACAGTGTAATAGTAATCCTCTTTCAAAGGCCTATTGGCTTTAACAGATGATTTGTATAACAAATAAGTCAGGCCTGCTGCCTTTGTCATTAGTTTTCATAATATACAGATCAGTCCTATGGCATCTGATGTAATGTTTGCCAATAAATGAATCATGTTCCATAGCCATTGCTTGTAACCGTAACCAACTTGGGCCTACTGCATTAGGCATAAGATTTTTCACAACGCATCCTTCAAGCATAGTCATAAACTTAAGAAAATGTACAAAAAGTCAGTGCACAAACCAATAAACAATCCCCCCTAAGTGTGTCTACAAGGATTATCGCAGTTCAAATATTCTACCCCCAGCGTTTGTCAGCAGGAGATAACCAACACCAAAATCCTTGCCTATTAAGGTGGTCTGAGATAACAAAATGCCTGTGCACAGGCCTTACCACAGTGCAAAAACAACCCACCCTGGAAGGTCTATTGCTTTTAACAAATACTTTTTACAACACGTAAGTCAGGCCTCCTGACGTAAGGGGTCAGACCTATGGTATCTGACATAACATTTCCTAAACTAATCCCGCATATAGCCATTACCACGGACTCGTCATCAGTAACAACGTAGGCCTACTGTATTTAGCATATGTTTTCCACAAGGCAGTCATGAATCGTACAGTCATAAAATTGAAACTGTAAAAAAGAATACAGTTGGCATAACAATACACAGCTCCCTCAATGAAGGGATGACAAGCATGGTCCACCCGAGAGCCTCGCCTACTACAGAAATCTGAGAGATTCCATGTCACCAAATTCCCGACTACAGTCTTTAACCCGGTTTACAACAAACCACCTTAAACAACTATTGACTATAACATATGCTCAGCAAAATAATTATGTCAGCCACCGGTCTTTGTCGTAACATTCAAACTAAAAAATACCAAAGCGAGGGCATCTGACAAAGCATTATTGGTTCATCACGATAAACACCCAAAGAGTACTGAACTGAGCTTCAGCTCTCCAAAGGCATCCACTGCAATAAAAACACCCCCATTGCTACTTGTCCTAGATAACATTAACACGGTCACTTTAGGAATATTGTAGAAATGTCCAAGGCTTCCAGGTTAGCCTATAACACTGACGGGTCCATTGCACAAAACGCGGTTTTAAAAGCTATCAATGTACAATATAGTGCTGGCATACTTTTGCTGAAGGCAAGGCTGTACCAGATTGTAAATTCAACAAGTTCGGAAGATTGAATGCTGGGAAAATAACAGCTTTTTCATAGTCCTGTCTTAAAGATGGTGATACCAGACCCTGACTAGAACCTTCTTCCCAAGGCTTAACATAGCGAGAAGCTCATTAAGTAACAGAATGCGCACAGGAATGGAATGTGTGTTGCCTTTCAAAACTCATTGGCACGAATATACTTTATCACAAAATGATGCGAGAACGCGCGAGAATAACTAACTTTAACAGGTATTTTTTCTCCTGAATGCAATAGTTTGCTTGCCTGCAGAGCGTGTGTATTGTGCACAATAGCTAACAAAGGGCAGTGGGTTCATGGCTCCAAGGACTGCAGAGGAGGTGAAGGAGAAACCTATGGATGGAAATGTTATCATCGACATTTTGAAGGGCGTTAGAAGAAGTCACGGTAATAAATTCTTCCTCTTGCAGTAGAGTATGCATTGCACACTGGGTGTACAAACATATAATATTTTCACACACTTAGTTGCTTCATTGCAAGTGTTCAAATGTGAGGGTGTAAATACATTCCCAAACAAAAGAACACTTGTATTATTCTGCTCCATGTCTCAGTCAGGTCTACAAAAATGTAGGCTTTACAAAAGGGACAGAGAATAACTTAGTTTCAAACCGTGAAAGTTTATTAAAGGTCAGTGGTTTACAGAAGGCACAAACCAGGTCAGGTTCAATTAAAAATCAAAAAGAGTATGCCTTTACTGATATGCGATTCAAATTAAATCTAAATCTTATCAATTAAAAATCAAAAAGAGTATGCCTTTACTGATATGCGATTCAAATTAAATCTAAATCTTATCAATTAAAAATCAAAAAGAGTATGCCTTTACTGATATGCGATTCAAATTAAATCTAAATCTTATAAACCAGATGACCACCCAGCACAGCGGCACCTCAAAGAGACGTCAGTCTTTTCTCCGAGAGAGCACTTCAGGATCTCCTACTCTGCTCTGTTCTCATCTTCTCAACTAAAACGCATACTCTTTAACACTCCAACATGCAGTCCTCATAAGACTGTCCAATGAGGTTCAAGCAAAATGATAGATTTACATACATAGGGTCTGAAAGTTTCTCACAATACAAGCTCCCATCTGCATCCATCAAACTTAAACTATCTGTGACAGATTAACATACATCGGTTAGTCTGTGCGCTTCAGCTGTCTTCTGAAATGCACTGCTCATTAAATGATTCACTGATTATCAAAAGAAAGGAAAATATTTCTTCACTTGGGAACGAAATGGAAAGTACATTGTGTTCGATAATTGGAGCTCCAGGTTACCTAGAAATGAAGTGTTCGCTAAATGTCTCCCTCTGGTGCTTCTGGGGATCACTGGGAAGGTAAGTGGCAATAGGTAAGTAGAGATTTACTATTCCTAACTCCACATCTACGTACCTTGTAGGTATATATCGTCAAGGTACATATATGTGGAGTTATATATAGTAAAAGTTAACTTGCCTATAATAACTTACCTTTACAGTATTTTTGTCCTCGATATTCTTGACAGAATATTCTGCCCCACAACATTGTTTGTTCCAATATTCTGTGAGTGATCCCCAGAAGCACCAGAGAGAGAAATTTGGTGAGTAAAAATAAAATAAACGCGTATCTTCTCGCCGCGTCTCTCCTCCGTAGTCCTACCTTGCTCTGCCTTACCGGAAGCACGCCCAGGCAACCAGTCAGCCAATCACAATGCTGCCTCAGCAGCGTTGTGTTTGGTCCGAGCGCCGTGTTTCGGCGCTCAGACGCGGACTAGGGGCCTGGGCATGTTCTCCATGTCGGCTGTAATGCAGCCTGCATGGAGGACATGCGAAGTGCAAAAGACTTTTGGCCAGCCTGAGATTGTTTGTGTGATAGGCCTCACATAATGACTTCATGGACTTCGACCCTGCTTGTGGATTTAAAGACTTAAACATAAACACATCATTTTACGGCATATCAATATTCGAAAAAATAAATTCAAAGAATGATTTTGAAAATAAAACAGTATCGTGATTGTACTGCAAGAAAAAGTATTAGTGAGAGTCAAGTGGTAATAGGTGACACCTGGGGCTGTAGAAGCAAGAAGATTCAGGCAAATATGACACCCATGACTATGGAATACTCCTTTAGCCATCTAAAATAAACATTGCGCCATCTTTGTGTAATATTTTAATTTTAAATCAGTGTTGGTCATCTAAATAGGTATGGAAGATCTAATCTCCGTTGAAACATGCTTTATAGGGCAAGGGTGGCTTCTCTGTTATTGTGGAGGAGCGTCACTCCACTGAAAAATAAAATGATGATAAAACTATTTTATCATATTATTTTTCTTACTGCGAACCAAGGTAAGGGCAGGACCATCCTGACGAGCGTCGCGTCAGAGTAGGGAGGAGTGTTTGGCAGTGGTAAGTGCACACGTCAGTTTGGCCAGCCGTCTTAGGCCAGTCAAACAGACATACGCACTTAAGTTTCTCCAGCCCAGCTGGGTTGCACGGCCAGTTTGGAAAAAAGCCACAGGCTCCATGTACCTGAGTGGGCGTCAAAGTCAGCCAATCACAGAGCTGCTCTCATGCTGGTATATGGTATTACCAGCATGAGAGCAGCACCGTGATTCTGTGCAGCATGACCAGCATCGGGAGAGGAGCACCGAAGCAGCCACAGGGGAAGGTAAGTGTTTTTATTTATTTCCGCTCACACCCCGCGTTCGTGTTGCCCCACCACCCCAAAATTAGAGAAGCCACCACTAATATAGGAGAGTTAAGATTCACTAATAGGCCCACTATTAATTAAATATGGCAATGCCGAAACTACTAATATAATTTTTCCAACCTTTCTGTGTGGTTGACCCCATGTTCTTTCTCGAGTCATATGAAAAAGAAAGAAAAAAATTGAATCTACTAGTTGACACTACTGTGCAAATCAGCAAAACTTTTAGTTCCCTTCAATGTAAGTCAATTACTTCATGTTAGACTTTAGGATAAAGTAACCTACAACTTTGATCTTAAAGGAAATCTACTCTTCAGCTGAAAACAAATGGGTACCTTATAACTTCGTCTAGTTACCTAAAATGCAAAACATGAATCTTCATACATATGGATGGATGTCACTTGACTTAATTGTGTTCAATTCTTTAGCTGTGGTAATATCGGTCATGGGGGGTTTTCAAAAACATTTAGCTGTTTTTCTGCTTCATAAGCTTTTAAATCAGTATAATTTTTAATGCAGTAGATCCACTCTGCATCTTCAGTTTGGCACTCTCTGTCTCTTTGCTCTTCTGACTTCTCGTTGTTCACGGTCACTGGCACTCTGGTTTGCTCTAGTTCTTTCCTGATCATATCTCGAATGCGTTCTTCTGTTACTACATTTTCCAGTCCCACTACTTTTCAGTCATGACTTTTTCTTCCACACTCAACCATCCGAAGTGCTTGGTCCCTCTTCCAATTCGTGGTGCACATTCTCGTTCCTACCTGCTTGATTTATCATGGTTTTTCTCAGCTCATTGACCACAGACTGTATGCTAGCCCCAACTTGACTTTGGGACCTTTGCATACAGTCTCCTCCTCCCTCTGAACATCCATTCTGGACTTGAGTTTGACTCTGTGAATCAGTGGTTGTTATCAGCACTTCTTCACCAGCTTGTCTAACTCTCTTTGTAAGGGAGGCATGAATCCACACTTACAGTGTTTGTCACAAGTGTCACTGAGAAAGGTCTCTTCCAAAGTGGTTCAAGGCATGTTTTCCTCATACATTTCTTCACCAACACCCAATCGTCTGGAGTGAGGTTATGGCATATACACAAACTGACAGAATTCTCATGGCTCTCCCCAATGACACTTCATGGTGGAAAAATTCGGTCTTTCATTTGGAAGTGCTTTGAAAGCTCCTCAGAACAAGGGAAAGAGCACTGGGCCATTTCAAAAAGGTAGATGTGCACACTTTTGCAATCTTGGATTTCAGAGTGCCATTAATTTGTTTCACTATGTCTGATGCTTCTCATCTGTAATTGCAGTGGAACCTGAGGCTGATTTCCAAAGCACACAGCTATTTCATAATTTAATTCTTAAAATACGTGTACCTGACTCCCGAGAAACTGGTAGTCCAAAACGAGGAATTAATTCCCTCAATAATAGCTTGGCAACAGTGAAGCCGTCACACCTCCTGGTCGGGTATGCTTCAGCATAATGGTAGAAGGGACAAACTATCAATCAAATGTTGTAAAGACTATTGCATATCGTCATCTCAAAGTCCAATTGCATTCAATTAAATGGACAATCGGACTTCCCTAGGTCACTCATAGTTACAACTTTTCTTTTGCCCCCCAATTAACTTCAAGCAAGTGATGCACCTTTCACACAAACTATCAGCAGTAACAAAGAAATGAGGATTTTACCTATAATTTGAAAGGTGTAGACCATGATGTCACTTTCGGTGTGTATGTGTCAATAGAGGTGTTTGGCCATCCCTCCAAACCCAAATAGCACTCTTATTCTTTACACATCCAGACCTCATCCACTTTCCCTTCTTTGCTTTAGATACTTCATTCTGTATTTCTCTTAATCCTTCATAAGAATGTACAGTTTTTAGCAACATGTTTTAAACAGTCATTGTCAAGATCACATTGTTCATCTTGATTACATGTACAGGACTCAAGAGCCCAATACCTGGCTATTTTATTTGCATAGCAATTTCAGGAGTTAACAAAATTACATCCACTTTTGTGTGCTGAACAGTTTGACTGAGTTCTCTCTAGGCAGCTGCCTAACAAATCCAGGACAAATCTTCTGTTCTTGTTAGGAAACCCCTCTGTGACCACAACTGTCTGATGTTATGGACTACACCAAGCCATATTGACTGCCAGTGTAAATGGTGACACTCAAATTATTAGAAATACATCATGCTCTAGTCAGAGCAATCAGTTCAGCCACTCGAGAGGACGTTACATTGCACAATTGGAGGCTACACAACACCAATTATGGTGCCAACATCATATGCTGCTTTCAGAATTCCTTTTCTATCGTTGTAAACAAGGCCCAACCAAAACAAGGTAACATCAAGACCTTCCAACTGGGCAGCACGAATGTCAAGTCTTGGCTTGGATCACAACTCACAACTCAGTAACATCAGGGCATTTATGGTCAACTTCATTATTGTCTGGGTACGCCCCTCTCGCTCAAGGCAAAAAGAACAACACTCTTATCATAATCAGCCATTCCTAGTGCTGGCGCTACTGAGTTTCTCTGAGTTCTAGGAAGGCGCTTATGCATTCATTGTTCGAGGGGAGCGAATCATTTACATCATTTGTGTGTAAGACTGTGTGGAGGCTTAGCCATTAGGGTAAAGTCAAGAATCTGCCAGTAGCCCACCAATCCTAAGAGCATCCTGACGTCTCTCTGTGTCGTGGGAGGATTGGTCTGCAGAACTGTCAAGATAAGTTCTTTGGACATTCCCATAGCTCCTTTCACAATGTGGTTTGTAGGAAGCTGGCTCTGTATATACTACACCAAAGTAAGGTATAGTGTGCACAGAGTCCAGTGGATCCCCGGAGGTATAGCCGAGGCTAAAGTAGATAATACCTTACTCTCTTTTGTGGTAGTGTGGTTGAGCAGTCAGGCTTTTCAGGAGGGTAGTTTTAAGCATTTGTTGAACACACTCAAGCAAGAAATTATGTCACACACTCAAAGACTGAATCCAGACCAATTGTTTTTATAAAAAGTTATTTTGTTGTTTTACTTCTAGAAACAAGATTTGCTTAGTAGCAGGTAAGTTAAACTATTCATACAATGTTACTTTCAAAAGACAGTGAATGCTGTTTTCGTAGGAACATTTAGATTACTTTTGCAGTTAGAAGAACAATTTGTAAACTGTTCAAAAACACTTTAAATTACTGTTCGATTACTTTTGGAATACTTCTCTAGTTTAGCCTGAAACATACTCCAAACACAGTCTAAGCAACACAGGACATTAGTAAGCAGGTTAACTCATTTACAGGGGCTACGTTAATTTTGTTGCAGTACAAGATACAAGATTTTTCAGAGAAAGCCCACCAGATAGTCCTATGGAGAAAAACTAAGTGTTAAGTTTGCAGGTAGGTAAACGGTTTTGAAAAGGGAGTTTTGGGGGGTAGAACCATGGTTCAGGTTGGCACTCAAAGTGCACCACCAGCGGCACAAGGGCAGCCGGATGCAGGGTGCCAATGTTAGCCAATGGGGCCAGGGAGCACCTCGATGGGGGCTGCTCACTGGAAGGCCACTCGGCCTTGGGAGCCAAGTTCCTAGGGTTAAAGTCAGGGCATAGGGGGTCCCAGTTAAGCACCAAGTCCACACCACCAGTAACGCAGGGGCGGCCTGGTGCAGGGTGCTTAGGAGGTGTCGCGAGCCCAATGAAATCCTATGGAGGTAGCCGGTTTTGGATTTTGGCTGCAGACTCGGTCCAGGAAGTCTTCCCGGAGGAACCAACAGCTGGGCAGGTAAGTTGAAGGGCTCGGAGAAGTATGTGCACCTCAGGTCCTCTTCTCCAGAGTGCAGGGCGCCCGGATGCAGGGGTGCCTTTTGAGGTTGGTTTTCACCTTACCGTACTACTCGCAGTTTGGGGGGGGGGACGTCTACATGCAGAGGCTGCAGGTGACGACAGACAGTCCTGGAGTGGTCAACCCACTGTGGACTCAGACTCTGGAGCGCTGGAAGACCTCGCTGGAACCGGTGGGCCACTTCGACTCGGGCCATAGGCGATGGGTGCAGTGGTGGTTCCATGCATCGAGTTTCTTCATGGACAGCAGGCTCAGAGTCTTTCTTTGGAGTTTCTTTTGAACAGAGCTACTGTTCACAGTTCGGGTCTTTGTTGAAGGCAGTCAGTCTTCCCAGGAGTTCTGGAGGTCACAGTCTGCAGGACAAGTCCACTTTTGGTGCAAGATCTCTGGAAACTGCAGACGGGCCAGTAGGGCCAAGTCAGTTCTTCTCTACAGTCTCCTCTGCTGTGCGACTTCTTTCATCCTTCTTCTTCGTAGGTTGCAAGAATCTAGAGTCATGGGTTCAGCGCTGCCCCGTAAATACTGTATTTAGGGGGCGTTTTAGGTATCTCGAGGGAGTAGCCAATGGACTACTTACCTCAGGGTGACTACACCCTTGATGAGCTCACCCCACGTGAGGGAGCGAGCACATTTCCTAACCCTGATTGGGGAATGCCCTCCATCAGCAAGATGGTAGGTACTGAGGAGAGGGCTTCACCTAGCTTCTCCCTCCTGAGGGTTGGCAGAAGTGAGCACACCTCCCAGGCCTGCTAACTTTTACCACCTGTCTTACAGCCAAAATCTGGGGAGAAGACAGGAGGGGAGCCTCTTCCTGCTGGCAGGAGGGGCGGGGTCGCAGTGCAAAGGTGGCAGGATCTTTGAAGCTGCTCAGCCCCTTCTGACCTGGGGTACGAGTTAGGACCTCCGCCCAGGAACAGATTTGTTTCTTGACCCAGAAAGCGAGGGCTCCCACCTCAGGGGTCCAGAAATCTGTCTTGTGGTGGCAGGCTGGTGCTTACCAGTCAGGGAACCCATCAGAGGCTGGTTTGGTTTAGGGGTCTTCGCTGTAAGGGAGCCCTGAGTGCAAGGGTTAATAAATCTGACACTGGAGTCAGTGCAGGATTATTATTCTGAGATGTTTGATACCAAACATCCCAGTAAAGCTATTATGGTGCTGTCAAACTCATAATGACAAGTTTGAATGAATGAATGAAAGGAGACTTGTAAACGCGCGACTTAGCCCGAAGGCATCAAGGCGCCTAACCAAAACAGTTCAAAAGTAAGGCAGATCATGTCTAAGCGTAGGCATTGGCGAATAACCATGTCTTAAGGGCCTTCCTAAAAGCCTGCGCAGAAGGAAGAGATTTAATCTCCAAGGGCAGAGTGTTCCACAGCTTAGGAGCAAGAGTTGAAAAGGCTCTGCCTCCCCACTTAGCTTTACGTATCCTGGGAACTAAAAGCAAGAACTTGTTGGACGACCGGAGGGTTCTAGAAGGTGTATAAGGGACCAACAGATCCTTCAGGCCTCCAGACCGATTAGTGGCCAGGGCTCTGTAAATCAGAGAAGGCAGCATAGGTCGCCTACAAGTCATACAAAACTCCGCTGCCAGACTGGTGCTAAGAAGACCCAGGAGAGCCAACTCAAAAAAAGCACTGGATGCGCTTCATTGGTTACCTGTAAAGAAACGGGTGCGCTACAAGTGTCTCCTCTTCTGTCACCGCATCGTCTGGGACAGATCACCGACATATCTCAGAGACTTAATCAGCAGATATGAACCTACCAGGTCCCTTCGATCAGAGGGCGCCGGACTGCTGAAAGTGCCTAGAACTAAGAAGGCTAGAATGGGCGGACGCTCATTTGCACTCCAAGCAGCCCAACAGTGGAATAAACTCCCCTGTGCAATGAGACTGGAGAGCAACGAAACGCGGTTTAGGTCCCTGCTCAAAACTCATCTTTACTCATCTTAATCCGGTCGGTCTGTATGCTGAGTTCTTGGTTAGTGTTAGCGCGGGGACACGCCGTGATGGCGTTACTGTGCGCTCTACAAACTCGATATTATTATTATTATTATTAGAGTCAGGGACTTAAAGGATATCCTGGCCTCAATTGGGAGCCAGTGTAGGGTCCTTCTTGCCGTGTGAGCAGAGGCCCGTTTGGGCAGGTCCAAAACCAGTCTAGCGGCAGCATTCTGCACCATTTGGAGACGGGTTACCAGGCTATTGTTAATGCCTAAATAAAGAGCATTACAGTAGTCGAGTCTGGAACCTATCAGTGCCAGGACAATTTGTTTCCTGGCCTGGAAAGACAAATAGTGCCTAATCTTCCGTAGGATGTTTATGAGGCCCCAGCAGGTGGAGATGGTCCTCTTTACCTGTTGATCCATCCTCAGGAGGGGGTCGATCAAGACACCTAAGTTTTTGGCCAGAGTCGTCGGTGAGGGGCACACCCCCATAGTGGAAGGCCACCAATCAGCCGACCAAAAATCCTCCTTTCCCCCAAACACCAGAATCTCTGTCTTTTCTCCATTAAGCTTCAATGAATTACAGACCATCCATTGAGCGACTGCCTTCATACAGTTTTTAAAATTAGAGGCAGCCAGGATAGCAGGTTGGGTAAAAGACAGCAGAATCTGTGTATCGTCGGCATAAGAGATTACCTCCATCCCAAAGGATCTAATAAGCCTGGCAAGTGGGGTGACATAGATGTTAAAAAGGGTCGGACTTAATGCCGACCCCTGAGGGACCCCACAATGCACAGGAAGGGATGGAGACAAAAACTCCCCCAGCTTTACTCTCTGTTCCCTCTGATTCAGGAAGGATGCCAGCAAACTAAGTGCCGTTCCTTCCACCCCTATCTCTCTCAGCCTTGATGTTAGAACTGCGGGAGACAGGGTATCGAACGCAGCCGAGAGATCCAACAGGATAAGGAGAGTGGTCAGTCCCTTGTCAACCCTGGTGCGGATGGTGTCAAGCACGATGGTAAGGGCAGATTCGGTGCTGTGTTCTCTCCTGAAACCGTGCTGCGAATGGTCTAACCTATCATGGGTTTCCAGAAAGTCGACAAGATGCTTATTTAGATGAATTTCCAGCATCTTGGCGGGAGCTGGGAGCAACGAAATGGGGCGAAAGTTTTTAAGCACACCCGGATCAAGTGTGGATTTTTTTAACAGAGGTTTGACCACCGCTTTCTTCCACTGAGGGGGGAAGGTCCCTTCCTTCATTGCCCCATTCATCACACCCAATAAGGGCGGGAGAAGACAATCCTTGCACTGTTTAAGAAGTTTAAGAGGGCAGGGGTCTAAAGGGGACCCCGACCTAACCTTGGCCAGGAGAACTTCAAGATCCAGTAGGGAGAGGGGTGGAAAACTGGACAGACTTCCAAGGGACACCTCCTCAGGTAGAGGTAACAAGGTAATAAGAGAACCTGTGGAAGTGGATAGAGTCGCCTTTTGTAGCTCTAACGCTGAGTGAATATCCACAATCTTGGTGTTGAAAAATTGTGCAATATCATTACATAGCTGTTGTGAGCTAACCACCGGGTCTGGCATCTTTAATGAGATGAGCGTGTCAACGATTTTGAAGAGGTCTTTGGGTGAAGAAAGAGAGGAGGTAAGAGAAGTGAAATATTCTTGTTTGGTTTTTATTACCTCCTTCTTGTATGTCTTCAAAAGAATTTTATGTCTGTCCCTCTCACGCCAGTCCCAACTAGACCGCCAAAGACGTTCCTGTCTCCGTAATCCCTGCCTAAGCAGTCTTAATGATTCAGAGAACCAGGGGGCCGAGGGAGTTCTTCTGGCAGAATAGCACAGAGTGGCCGGTGCAAGTTCATCAAGGGCTGTTGTAAAGCCGTTCTCCAGCCTCTCCACTGCCGAAGTTACGTCCTCCCCAGGGGTAATCAGTAGCCCTGTGAGTTTAGGAGCGAGTAGGTTGTTAGTTAGATTTTTTAAATTACGTCTCCGTTCAAATTTACTAGACTTATTTCCCCTATTGCTGGACGAGGAGGTCGTTAAGACCAAGGGAATCGCATAGTGGTCGGACCATGAGAGGGGAAAAGGCATTTCAGTGACCAACCGAGTGTCGTTGGAGAATACCCCATTGAGCGTATGGCCGGCCGTGTGGGTGGGTCCTTTGACTAACTGTATCAGCCCACACCCAGAGAAGGTATCCAGAAGAGATTGAGTTTCAGGTGAATCCACATTCTCCAAATGAAAGTTTACATCCCCCAAGACAGTGAAATGGTCACAACCAAAATGTGACTCTAAGATCTTAAGCATTTGACTGCAAAAATCAGTTTTGGTCCCTGGGGGTCTGTAGATGAGAAGGCCCTTAAACGGCACTCCGTATGCACCATTAATAGAGAATTGGAGAGCCTGAAAAGACTCCTGGAGGTCATCTAAAGGAATAATATGGCAGGACAAATGGTCCCTGTGAAGAATGCCAATCCCTCCCCCCATCCGACCCATTCTATCCATTCTCACTAAATTGTAGCCATCCGGGACTGCCTCCACAAGATCGGGACCTGAGGAATCCTTTACCCAGGTTTCAGTTATAAAGACCCAGTCCGGGACTCTAGTCAATACGAAATCCTTAAAGGCGAGGTTATTTTTAATTAAGGACCTCGCATTTAAGAGGAAACCCGTGTTGCTCCTCACCTTAGGATCGAGTTTAGGCCTCGGAACAGCAGCTGCAAGGGTCGATCCCTGGACAGGGGAGCCGAAGCAGTGACAGTTGGGAGAAGTCAGAAATCCCTCTGGGACATACCCGTGATGGCAAGGGAGTTTGGGCGGTTTTAAAACAGTAAAA
Organism: Triturus cristatus; assembly: GCF_964204655.1. NCBI lineage: Eukaryota > Metazoa > Chordata > Amphibia > Caudata > Salamandridae > Triturus > Triturus cristatus. The sequence continues at coordinate 730,757,607 of NC_140585.1, read as the reverse complement.
TCCTGCCTCGTATATACTATCCTCGGGTTCTCCCGAACGATGTGATCTATCCTAGCGCCATCCAGCCCGTCCTTAGCGCGGACGGGCGCAGACGGGCTGGACTCTGGCGTGACTCCGGCGGGAGTACGGCGAACCCGCTGCGCGAGCCCGCTGCGCGTCAGCATGGCGGAGATATATAGGGCTCTAATCAGGAACCACCTGCGAGCTGGAGCGCTACGTCGCGAGAGTTACTGCCAGCCTCCCCTATCCAAGATGGCGCCTAAAATACAGTAACGGGCGCCTAACGCGCTGGGGATGACCCTCTTAAGCAGCGGTGAGGGCCCGATTTAACGTGCAGGTAAGAGTGACAAATTAAAATCAGGGAAGAATGAGCGAACAGAACGTAACACAAATGGAAAACGGGTAATTTTAAAATTATAGTCCGCAACTACGCTTAAAAATTAGCAGCCTTAGAAGTTTCCAGACCATATACTCTTTTATGGCTTTACTGCACTTCTAATATTTAAGAATGGACTTAGATATTATAGGGGCCTATCTGCTAAAGCTGATAGGTCCTCACATGAGGTATAGTGCACCTTGCCTTAAGGGTGACCTACCTATGCCACATGCAGTGCTGGGTAGGCATGGCACATAGAGATGTGTGCCATGTCGACTCTTCACTTTTAGCTGCACCAAAACACGCAGGCTGCAATGGCAGTGGTGTATGTTTGTGGTGAGAGGTCTCGAGGGGGTCATAATAAAAGCTGCAGCCCTTAAAGGCCTGTCTCTAGCTACCATGCCCTTGGTACCATAGGTACCCCTTACAAGGGACTTACAGGGAGGCCAGAAAGGTACCAATATTGGTAACAATGGTACAGTTTAAGCAAAAGAACACAGGCCCTAGGAACATGATTGGCAGGGACCCTGGACACACTCAGTCAAAGTGCATCAGAAATCTGGCAAAAAGTGGAGGGGGGTTACTGCAACAGAAAGCCGCTTTCCTTAAGTGTCTCAAATAGAGAACCTCCCTCTGGCAGTATTATAGTTTTGGAGGGGACACAGTGTGCCTGTTCTCTGCCAGGGGATTCAACAAGGCAACTGTGCCTTGCTTACCGGCCTCTTGGGTTACTGACGCCACCAATAGGTTGCCATTGTACTGCACCAGAATCAAATAGCAAGGCAACGTTAGGGTCTCCAGGTTTTTCTTCAGTATCTGATTAAAGATTGAAGGACTCTCTATGTGCCCTTATGGGACCCACACCAATCAAGGATTTTACCTAAATATTGGAAATTGAAAAGAAATTGGTTATCCCTATGTAAGTGAATCGAAAAGATTTTTTGACACAGATCAATGACCAAGAACCACTTGGCATTACATGGAAGATGGAAGAGAATCATGACAAGATTCAGTACCACGGAACAACATGGGACTACAATTTGATTTCACATTTCTGAGATCCTGTTCTATCCTCCATTTCTTATTTGGTTTCTGCAAACCCATCACTGAATGGCAAGAACTCCTTAGCATTTGTTTCATGATACCCTATTCTAGCATATCTTTGATAGAAAAGTCCCAGGTTTCATCATTCATAATACATCTTAAGTTGGGAGGTAAGCCTGCCTTCGTTAGGACTGGAACAACCCAACTGTTGCTTCTCATGATTTCAACTTAAAGCCAGAGCTTGAAAAATCATAAAAATGTTACTAGACCTTATTCTAGTAACTTGAATAATCTATTCGACCTAACTGTACTGTGCTTGACCCGTGAAATGGTCTAAAATTGTGTGATCCTAGGCAAATATTTTGTCTTATGGAGCTGCCTTTTTCTTCATTATCACCTAAGAGAGCACCTTCAAATATGCAAGTTCACCATTTCTATTGTACACATATTTACTCTTTATTTACTATACTAAACGTTTGCTCCATTCATAATAAGAAACAAGCCCACATTTATGGTACACATGATCCCTGGCTGGCCTCTTAGTTCACTAATTGCACTGTCATCTGGGCAGTATCAGGAATATTTCCCTGCTGATGTTTAAAAAGTTACTTTTCATAAATATATTACTAAAGCATGATGTGGTAGTGCACTGTCATTTACAGGTAGCACATTTTCCATTTAAATGGCCACAAATATTTACTGATAAAACTATACAGCGCATAAACAATGTTTGGAAATTGGGTTTCAGCAAAAATATTTAAAACTGCCACATCACCAAGTAAAGTGTTCTGATTTGTTTTGATCCTATAAAAATCCTTTTTTTCACCACAGAAATACAAAAATGTGTCTTCATAATTAGTGAGTGAAATATTTAAACAATTCACTTATTAGCTATTTCAGTATTGATTTCCACAAAAAGCCTGAAATCTTACAGCCTTTCATTTCACATGCTTTGTACAACGCAATTCTCACACAGTTTACTTTACAGAATCCTCTAGCTTCAGTTACAGAAAGAAATGTAAATGTAGGAAGACAAAATTAATTTTGACCTCTGTCTCTGAAAGCTGAGCACATGTGACAAGATAACAAGTTTTAAAGTCATCTTTAGTGCTCATTCACTTTGTGAGCAAGCAGAGCACCTGTTGTCAGCTTGCAATAACAGGCGAGTAGACCCTAAAAATAGCTCGTCCTGATTAAATCTAGCTCACCATAGTGAGTGGGCAAGTGGATTTTTCAAGCTCTGTAAAGTCTACATCTTAATTGTGTGTCGCAAGTTCTACAACATCTGGTATGCAATATAACACACTAATCAATTTGTGCAATAGAACACACAAATCAATTTGAAGATTAAATCCTGCTCAACAGATTGACAGGACTTGAGACACATTTACAAACTGGTTATCAGTTTCAAGGGAACCTATTTTTACAGGGACCTTAGCCAAAACTGGGTTCCGTACTTTGTCTGCATTTGACTTGTTTTATCAAGAGCAGCCAGTTAGGGACCTCTACTGTTTTTACAGTAGAGCAGGTATCTCCAGTATCAATTAGAAGTTATATTGGCTGGATACACACATCTCCATCTACATATGGCCCACTCTGGTGTACCTCTAGAACTGTGCCAAGCACACAATCCTCCTCCCCGCTCAGGCATCGTCATTGTGATTGATCAGTGAGACTGTCAAAAACGTGTCCGCAGTTACGAAAGGATTCTGCTGAATCTTGGATTCAACCTGTACATTATGTTTCACATGTTTCTTTGTATCATTGAGGCTTCTGGCACACTAACAGTATATGACTTTTGAATTTACATATTCTGCATTGGCATTGCATTCATGTTTGGCATTTGAATATCATTTTGCACTCGATTTGGATTCAGCCTGCATTCTCTCTTCCAGTGGCCCAATATGACAAGCAGTGGTTTTCTTCAACATGTTTATGCCTATCCCTATATTCAAGTCAGATCCCTTAGCCTCTACCTTGCAAACCAAAATTCAGTTTGTGCCAGCTGGCCACCATCTCGAAGCCCAACTGTCTGCATTGTTGCATCAACAATGGGAACAGAAGGCTACCTTGAATCTGCCATATATGAAACATTCTGACATCCTTTTTGAGCCAACTTAGTCTATGCCAACATGAGTTTCTCCTTAATCTTCCTCTGCTTTGTTTGCAAATTGTCACTGCAATATGTCGTATATCTAATGATCTCATTCATTGACTTTGACTGCCAACAAGTCAGATTCTGCTCAATATGGGAATTTATTTCTGGCTGCAAACAGTGTACGAACTGAGAAAAGAACCCACTAAGATTCTCCCTCTCTTGATTTCAAAGCTTCTATTCTGTCTGAAAACTTGCATCCACCTCTCATAAGAAACATGTTCTTACTCATTGAACTCGAGTGATTCTTTTTATTTTGAGACAATTCAACTCTTTCTCTGGCACCCCAATTTTCAAATGAGCAGTTACCTAGTTATGCTTGTTCATGAAAGTAGGATAAGGTGCATTCACCTGAGCCTCTCTCTGTGGCTCATCATCCGGCCAACTCACACCCATTTTGCACTGTGCTCACAAATGCTAGGGGACCACAATTTCCTGAAATCTATTCAAGTGAACCCAAAACACGTTTGAGATTCTCACAATCCTTTCCTCCTCAGTGTACCATTTGTCAGAATTCTACCTCAACTTCAGAAACAGATCTGTGCGTGAAAAAAAGATCAGTCACTATAGGGCACGTGAATGTATGCAGCTCTGTGCACCTCTATCAATAGAAACTTGCAAGCATCTGAGTCACTAACACCAGTTCTGTCTTCTCACCCTACTCTGCCCCCTCTTTTTTTGATCTTCCTCTTCCCTTCATGCTTTGACCATTGGTTCTTATATTTTTGTACTGTCTCCCACTTTCTAATACATTCCACCAACTCATTAACATACATAATCCCAATCCTTAGCTTCACGCTGAATAAAATAAACAATCAATCAGTAATGATAACACAGAGATCTTCTTCTTTGTCTTAAATTCCCTGTGCCCAGCCAACACGTGTTTCAAAATTGGGGGGATTACCCTGATACTTCTTCAGGGCTGTCTGGCTGACCTACGCTGGTGTGACAAGAAGTGGACCCGGCTGTGTAAGCAAGTATCCTCTGCCACGTGCAGTTTCATACAATTTATATGGTCTCCCGTGATCAGGGTGACCATCTTTAAAATATTGTACATGTTATTCGGTAAATTCCCTGGTGTTCCCTGGTGTTGGGTGTATTCATATGCTCCTCCTTTACTTGTGTACAGGACTAACCATGACTAGTGTGATCAGCTTCTGTGCATAAAGGATCCACTGAACAATAATCCCAGTTAATTAAATCTCATAATAGAAGTTTAATAAGCATCATCTTTTGTGTGGCCTTTGCACCTCAGTCCGGCACCTCAATCTTTAACAGACAAATCGGATGCTAGTTGAATATATCTATCCTGGGCTCTCGGATTTCAACAAATTCAATAACCTAACTCAACTTTGAACAATAAACACATGATTTACAATAAAAAGACACTGATAAACATGGAATAACTTTAAAATCTTCAAAGCAAACACGAGGAGATGATAGACGGAGCGCTGAAACTTTTCAGATACTCACTCCCAATCACAGATCTGGGTTGAATCCATCATCATTCTTTAGCTCACTTCGCCACCCCAGTTCAGACCCAGCTATATGCAAATCAGTCTTGACCCTGTGCCTCATGCGAACAGTCCAGTCCGAACTGCCAAGCCAGGTCTTCCCTGGACCGGAAACAAGCATCCTGGGACTGGTTTTGGGATAACACCCCTCATCAGCCATGCTAGCTTGAAGCCAGTGAGCAAGGGACCCACGTCTGGGCATACCCTGCCAACTTAGGGCGAACAACGCAAACACAAGGAAATGATGGAAAGAGCACTGAAACGTTTCAGGCACTCACCACCAGTCACAGATCTGGGTTGAATTCATCATCTTTCTTTAGCTCACTTGGCCACACCAGTTTAGACCCACCTTCAAACCAAGGTCATTTTAGACACAACTGGATACTGCAACTCAGAATTATCACAAATCCTCAAAATCGCAAACACCACAACACTCAACAACTCACAATCAAAACTGCATAACCAAAATGGAATATCCTATTCATACTCCCACTCCTAGAATACTGGAACACCGTTAATAATGCAAATGGAACTACGGATAATCAAGAACGCAAAATGAATTGGGACAAAACCTTATGTGTGGGAATGACCTTTAAATCATCCAGGCCCCGTCGGTAACCATACTCTGCTACCAGATTTGTTAGCACTTTTCTGTGTGTTTAATTGAAACCTATAAATAGCTATTGGATGGATCAGGAACAGTGTTAATCCCTCAAGACGTTTCGCATTCCACGGTTGAGCCTGATCAACAAAACAATATATTCAATATTATGTGAAGCACATTAGGTTACAAAAAAAGGATGGATAATAATTTTGTTTAATACCATTAAGGTTTATTAAATGTTAGTGGATTACAGTAGGGAAAAATCAAGCTAGCATCAATGAATGGTCAAAATGTGTATGCTTTGATTAATATGCACTTCAAATTAAATCAAAATTTTATGAGCCAGAGACAAAACATGGGGTTCCCCCCAAAAAAAGGACAAGGAAAAGTCAGTCCTCTCTCTGAGAGTACTTTAAAATCTCCTAATCTACTGTGCTATATTCTCTTAATCGCAACTGAAACGCATATGCTTTAACATTGTACACACCCACATGCAGTCCTCATTAAACTGTCCAATCAGGTTAAAGCGAAATTATACAATTACATGCTTGATAAGGTCTCATGTTTTCCCATAATATAAGCCTGTCTCTGCATCTTTCAAATGTGCAATATCTGTAACAGGATAATATACACAGACTAGTCTGTACACTGATGGTGTCTTCTTGAAAACATTCCACGATTATCACAAAGAAAACATTCCTTCACATGGGAAAGAAGGAAAAGACAAACAGCTTACTTAGAAATGAAATGCTCATGTGTCACGAAACAAGATGACAAACAATATAAGCCATTTTAACATTTTGGACTACCTTAGCTATTGTCAATCTAAACATGAATAACATGCAAATGTGGTAAATGATATTCAGATTTCAATGCCATTATCTTGAAGAACCTGGACATGTGACTGATGGAGTGGGAATACTTAAGTGTGCTTTTGGTTGAGGGCTGACCATAAAATCTCTACTGTGACTGCTATAGCACGGTCTAAGTGTAGCTTGCATAGTAGAAATAACAATCAAAAATACTATGCATGTGGAAAGTGTTCCCAAATCCATTTTTATTTCTGCCCTCTAAAAACAGTTTCTCCTGGCTACCAGCACTGTTAACACAAGAATAAAAAAAAAAAAAGAATGATTAGCAAGGACGACAAGCAATGCAAATATCAACGGTTGTAATGGGGAACGTGTGGGTCTGTGGATTGTATTACTGGGGCAGCAAAGGCCTTCTCTATTTCACATAGAATTTTTGACTTTATAATGTTATCTTTGGCACCCAGCAGTAAAGATCATTGTGGTTTAATTTTGTAATATACGTCTTTAAAACAGGCTGCACTCAATGTATTTTTCATTCATTAAAAGTGTTTGAAAGAATGTATTGACTTCTTAAACATGAGCTTAGAATTTTTATGCTGCGTTGGCTTTTTAATTTTTCTGATTAGTCTACCCTTTTGTTACTCACATTCAACATTCTTTGTGAGACCCACCTTCCCTTTACATTTCTGAAACTGCATTGTGTTGAGCTACACATTCAAAACGATTAGTATATTTTTATTTTTTATCTCATTAAAGGGAGAGGTTTAATTTTGTTAACTAGAGATACCCCATTAAAATGACTTATTTTCTTTTCCTCTTTTTAAGGTTGAAGCCTGGTTTGCTATTGACATCTTGGGGACCTTCAGATACTTTCCCTGGGAATGCATTCCACCCATAGCTTACCATTAGCTTTGTGGTTTGCAACTCACACTTGCTCGCTTTCTATTTGCTGGCTCTATTTATTTTACGCTGTCCAGCTTGAGTTCGTTCTTTCCATTGCCCAAACCCTATTTACTGTATTCTGCCACCAGTACTGGATTTCCGTAAACAGGCCTTTAAATCTTATTTTTATCTTTTCACATTTGCTGTGCATTTGAAGGCCGAGATCTGATGTCAGGCTCTGTCTTCCAGAGAGCTTGGTGCTTACTTTTCTTTCTCGGACTTCAGACTTCAAAGTGAGAGAATTTATGTGACAATCACGCTGGCTGCTGGGGGGTGTGTGCTTGAGGAAGACTGTACTATGTGTTTTTTTGTCCAGAAAACAACACAAATAAAATGTCTATAAATGAAGTGTGCAGATTTTGCAGAATATATCAGAATTAGAAAAGCAAAAATGAAGCACATTTTTGTGTCATTCTGAAAAGCGGTGGAAAAAAATATTTCGATACAAACAAAACTAATCATTACACTAGGTGGTGACATTTCCACACATTATCGTTTGTGCGCTGTATACTTTTATCAGTATGTGTGTGCAAATGTAATGGTCAATTCAATTGAAGATTTGTTGTCTGTAATGGCAGTGCACTACCACACCATACATACTCTTATTAATAAACAACTGACAGGCTATATTGAGGAAAATAATATCCTGGACTCCTCTCACTTTGGTTTTAGGTTGGAACACAGCACAGAAATGGCCTTGGTTGCCGTGACAGATTAGAGGTTCTCTGGATGCTAACATCCCCACTCTGCTGGTGTTATTAGTCATCAGCAGCTTTTGATACTGTTTCTCATGATAAGCTGTTGTTCAAGTAAAATGAGATAGGGATATATGGAACGGCTTTAAAATGGTTTCAGGATTTCCTGTCTAATAGATATCAGGTGATTTCATTGGGTACTTTAAGTCACGTACAATGGTGGTTTATAAAGGTGCACCCTAGGGTTCTTGCCTGAGCCCTACCTTGTTAAACATATATGTAGCCCTGTTAGCCAACATCAGATCTTTCGAGTTTGAAATCCTGTTCTACGCTGATGACATGCAACTGGTTATTTCTTTTGACAACATTGTGGACAAAGTGAAAGAATGCTTTTCAAATGGGTTGAAGGTGGTGGCATAGTGGATGTCCGAGAACTATTTCCAGCTAAACGCTGAAAAGAAAGAGGTCATGCCCTTTGGGAAAGCCCAAAAACTTTGGACTCCCAATTGGTGGCCTCCTGGTTTAGGTAGTGCCCCGACTCCCAGTCAAGTTGTAAAAAATCTAGGCATTAAATTAGATCAAGCCTTGACAATAAAAGAGCAGATCCTATCTACAGCGGGCACCTGCTTTTGCATGTTGCGGCTTTTAAAGAAAGCCTTGCCTTTTCTTCCGCTGGCAGCTAGAAAGACCCTGGTACAGGCTCTCGTTGTCAGCCTGCCTGACTATGGTAATGCTTTTGGCTGCTGCCAATGAGACATTACTCTCTAAACTACAGGTTGTGCAGAATAGTGTTGTAAGGCTCATCTGTAATCTTCCTCCAAGATCTGCACTTCTTCTTCTCTCTTAAAAGCACTAGACTGGTTACCAGTCAGAAAGAGAATTATATTCAAGATCTGCTGCCTCACCCACAGAGCACTAAAGAGGAAAGGACCAAGATACTTACACCATAAGGTTAAACGTCATCTTCCTATTAAAAATAAGCAATCCAAGGACAAAGAGATGCTCTCTATTCCCTGCAGCCAGTGTTGAAGGTGTTGAGGCACATCCTCATCCTACTTGGCCCCTACTTATTAGAATTGTTTGCTCATGCACATTCTAATCTGTTCTGATTATATCAAATTTAAGGAACGTTTTAAAACGTTCTTATTTTAATTTCTGCATTTCTGTTCCTGCTACAGTGTTCTCTTGCAGCGCCAACACTCCACTTCACTCTACTCTACACTACTCCACACTACATAAGTGCACTCTACTCTGCTTCAATCTACGCCACTTCACTCAATGCCTCTCCACTCCGCGCCATTGCACTTTATCCCACACTGCCCTACTATGCACCACTGCACTATTTGCCACTGCAGTCTACACCACTCCACTTTATGACACTCTACTCTGCAACACTGCACTCAATGCCATTAACTCTACGCCAATGTACTCTACTCTGTAACATTCCATTCTACGTCACTCTAATCTTCTCTTCTCTCTACTCCGCTCTACTGTACACAATCTTCACTACGCCACTCCACTCTCCACCACTCCACTCAGCGCACTTCACTCTACGCCAATGCACTCTACACCACTTTACTCCAAACCAATGCACTTTATGCCACTGCATTCTACGCTGACCTACTCTGCACCAATGCACTCTACGCCTTTGTACTCAATGTCACTGCACTATACGCCTCTTTATTCTACTATGCACCACTGCACTCTATGCACTGCTCTCTATGCCATTCTACTCTAAACCACGCTACACCACTGCACTCTACCATATACCACTGCACTTTATGACAGTGTACTCTGCAACACTGCACTCTGTGCCACTGCAATATACTCTGGACCACTCTACGCTACTCTACTCTACCTCACTTCACTCTACACCACTTTACTCAAAACCAATGCACTCTATGCCACTGCATGCTATACCAATCTACTCTGCACTACTGCACTCTAAGCCATTGTATTCAATGTCACTGCACTCTGCCCCTCTTTATTCTACACTGCACCACTTTACTCTATGCCATTGCTCTCTACGCCACTATACTTTAAAGGACGCTACACCACTGCACTCTACCCCACTCAGCCATATACAACTGCACTCTACGACAGTTTACTCTGCAACACTGCACTCTGCTACTGCCATCTACTCTGCGCCACTCTACTCTACACCATTTTACTCAATGCCAACATATTCTATGCCACTGCACTCTACACCAATCTATTCTGCATCACTGCACTGTATGCTACTATACTGTACTCTATGCCACTCTACAACATTTCACTCTGTCACTTTACTCTGCACCCCTCTACAACACTGCACTCTACATCCTACACCAATGTACTTCTTGCCATTCTACACAACTGCACTCTATGACACTCTACACTGCACTCTATGCCACTGCACCACTCAACTCTGCAAAACCCTACTGCATTCTACGCCAATGCACTCTATGCCACTACAATCCACTGTGCACAACTACACTCTTTAACACGGCATCCTAAACCTCTTCACTTTACACCCCCCTTCTCTGCACCACTCTACTATGCCACTATACTCTGCAACACTGCACTCTATGCCACTCCACTCTGCACCACTCTGCTCCATGCCACTACTCTATGCAACTGCACTCTACCCTGCATCACTCCACGTCACTTCACTGTACTCTTAAAAAATCTATTCTACAGCGGTGCACTCTATGCCACTGAACTCTAAGACACTCCACTATATGATGCATCACTCTATGCCACTCTACACCACTGCACCAATGCACTCAACACCAATTTACTCAAAACCAATACACCATACACCACTGCACTCTATGTCAACTACTGAGCAGTCTACGCCAATACACTCTACTCAGCAATACTCTATTCCACTGCACTTTACGCCACTACAAGCTATGCCACTTTACACCATTGCACCATTAGTCAATGCACTCTCAGCCACTTTATACTACTCTCCACCACTGTAATCCATGCCATTGCTTTCTGTACCACTCTACTCTGCGCAACTGCCCTCTACTCTGCACCAAGCCACTCTACCGCACACCACTCCACTCTGAAACAATCTAATCTACACCACTCCACTCTAAACCAATGCCCTCTATACCACTGCACTCTACGCCAACTATTTTGCACCACTGCACTCTACCCCACTATACTCTACAACACTCAATGCCACTGCATGCTACAACACTCTACTCTGTGCAACCCTGCTCTGTGCAACTCTATGCCATGCACTCTCTGACACTCTACTCTGCAAGACGGCACTCTCTGCCACTGAACTCAATGGCACTCTACTCTGTGCCACTGCACTCTATGCCATTGCACAATACGTTACTGAACACTAAAAAAACTCTACACCAGTACACTTCACTCCACACCAATCTATTCTACTCTGCACCACTGTACTCTACTCCACTGCTCTCTACAACACTACTCAGCAAGATTGCACTGTCTGCCACTGAGCTCAATGTCACTCTTCTCTGCACCACTTTCTAAACCACTGAATGCTATACCACTCTACACCATTGTGCTCTATGTCACTGCACTCTACGTCACTCTATTCTACTGTGCAATACTGTAAGAGTACTGTAGAGTGGTGCAGAGAGCAGTTGCGTAGAGAACTGCTCTCTGCACCACTCTAATCTGCACCACCCAACTCTATGCCACTACACTCTGCATCACTCCACACCACTCTATTCTATTCTGCACCACTGCACTCTACTTTACACCTCTGTACTCTACCTTGAACCACTCCACTCTACTTCACTCTACTCATACAATCTACTCTACACCACTGCAATCTGCACTGCACCACTCTGCTCTACGCCACTCTGCTCTACCCTCACGGATCTGTATGCCAATGCACTCTACACCCCTTTACTGAAAACCAATGCACTCTATGCCCATCTACTCTGCACCAAAGTACTTCATGCCACTTCACTCTATTTTATGAAATTCCACTCTGACTTTCTACTCCACTCTACAACATTACACCACTCAACAACCCTCTACGCAACTCCCTCTATGCCACTTTACTCCACTCTAATCTATGACACTCTACGCCACTCCAGTCTATGCCACTTCACTCCATTCTACACTACTCGACTCTACATCACACTATGCTATTCTACTCTCCGACACTACTCCACGCCACTCTACGAAAATCTTCTCCACTCTATGTTAGTCTACTTTACAACACTCTATGCAACACCCTCTATGCCACTCATCTCTACGACACTCTATGCCACTCCAGTCTACATCTCTCTACTCCTCTTTGACCTTCTACTCCACTCTAAGCCACTCAAAACTACTCCCCTCTACGCCCTTCCACTCTATGACACTCTACTCCCTCCACGACACAACTCTACACCTCTTTATGAATCTGATACTCCACTCTCCTTTGCCACACTAACTTTTAGCCATATTGAAGAGCAGCCACGCTGGTGTACAACATGGTTAAAACATATTGTCAAAGCCAATACCTCTTACATAGGCGAGACCTATTGGCTTTGCCAATACTTGTTTTTTTTTTACATTTTCCAGTCAAAGGATTTTACTGGATACAGTGAAATGTGGTGCTGTTTTTCACTGAGAGATCTGATTGCCAATAACAAAACATTTACGTGATCCTATACCAGTTAGTGCAAACGAGCTCGTTAGTGATGTTTGTTTTTCAAATACATTTTGGCAAGGAGATCTAAAGAAAAAATAAATGCATATGCCCCATTAAATCAGATTTTTATCCGTAGCACAGAAATGGTTGCTACAGAACTCCGCAAACACTACTGATCAACAAGATACCTTTATGTACAACATATATGAAAAACAAAATATTTACATAAGCGAGTTTTCTTTAGGCCCCAAAAGGGGTGTGGAAAGAGCTGTATAAATACCAAAACAATACAAGACGGAGAGAGAGAGGACGTCTACCTCGTTCACGTTATTTCTGTCTGCAACATTTTTAAAACAGTAACTTGAATTTACCAACAAACATAAACAATACTAGTAAGGCCTAAAAGTCGATGATGCACCCCTGCGCTCCGTCCAGCCAACGTATCTAAGGGGTTAACACAGGTCCTTTCACTACCTCTGTCGCAGGGGGGCCAAACATTCAGATACCACTTATTCAGCCAATAACTCTCTGTGAGATGTGGAGACTCAGTGGTCCCTCCATCACATTCTGCAGAGAGGCAAGTGATCACAAATTGGGAATCATTGATGCTTCAATGACAGTAATTTGTAATAGACTAACCTGCAGGGAATACACATCAGCGTGGTACAAAACTCCTGCACAAAAACGTGCCTTACCTGGTTGTCACAGTCTCGTGGCGCTTCTCAAAGCTTGTGACCGGTGTCACCGCCTCCTGGGCCGTCTGATTTAACTTGATGGCAACTGCCTAAGACAAGAAAACCCACATAGGTCACTCTTTCAAGTGATGGAATCTGTTTGTAGAGCAACCAGCATTACAGGAAAAGTGCAGAAGTAGTTACCTCGGGATTGTCTGTCAAGTAGATCTGCCTTGAAATGTTATTGATTGTGCATATCCACTGCAGAGAAAAATAAATGGATTACAACTCACACCAATACAATAAAACGTTTCAAAATAAAAAAAACACCAATGCACTAAAGCACAGTAAAGATGCCTCCACATTTCGAAAATAGAAACGAAATAAATATAAAGGCATTTAATTGTGTAGGATAAATAGCTTACAGATGCTTTGGTGGTTTTGTGGGCTACTGAGCTTTTTTTGTGGCCGCTATAAGGGCTGGCCTTTGCTCGGATAGCCCATGGGCAAAATCAAATTTCGAGCCCTCTTACCTTTCACCAAAAGCACAGACATTTGTTGGGACATCAGGACTGGACCTCAGTGTGCCACAGGTGAGGGACTAGTTTGCCCATGTCAAAGGGTGGCTCTGGCAGCTATAAAATGCCCTATAAAAATGTGAAGCTTATGTCGAGGGCATTAAGCGATTTAGGTTCGCCCAGGAAGTCAAAGCAAGTGATATGCATCAATTGTTGCAGGATACGTGCCACTATCTTTCAAAGCCCTGGGATCTAGTTCCAGGGATCATGTCCCACCCTCAATGAAGGAATTGACAACAAACCTAGGACCATGCAACACTTTGAAACAAAGGTTTGCATTCATCAACACTCTTAGCCATGGGTTTGACTTCCAGTGTTGAAGACCATAAGATAGATCAAGCTAAGAATATAGCACACAACAATGGAGGTCATGAAAGATTCTTGGCGAAGCATATGGAATTCAAATCTGGGGGCTCAGTGATACTGCCAGCCAAGAATCTAGGACTAAATTTAAAGAACCATCTGACGCCCTCTGCAGTGGTGACAAAGCAACGTTTTCAGCCAGAACACTATAATCCAGGGCTTTGGGTCATATGGCACACTCCTGAGCATCCGGCATCTAAAGCTGGAATTAAGTGATACCCTGCGAAAGATCTGAAGTCCAAGCATCACCTTTGTCCGAGTAACTGCTACCGAATGCTAGGGGGATGGGACTGTTTCAGCTATTGAGCTGGCATAGAACACTGAAGCTTATGCTACATTCTCATGCAAGGGAAAGCAACTTCTACTAATATGCTATCTATGAAACGTATGGTCAAAACTTTTTTATGAATCATATAGTGATTACCTCTTCATATTCTTTTTTTCCTTCTGCTTGAAGAATTGTGTTCCTTTAATTTAGAAAAATAAATATATAGTGATGTTATTCAAATCAAAGTTAACACATTGACATGCAAATACTGGTGACAGATTATAACAATAAATTGGTTCGAACATTTCAATGACCTCAGCGAGAGTCTGCTGTAGGACCTTTGTGAGTATTGGATACACAATCCGTTACCTTTGCGACTTCTGTTGCGTGTGTGTGTTTTGACCTGTGTGTTTGCTTTTTGACCTTTAACATGTGTGGCTGCTGTGTGATCTTTGACCTGCCCGATGCATGTATGAACTTTAGCTTGTGATGTACAAGTAACTGTAGGCATACTAAGGGACAGATGTGATAAAAGACAGATCACAAGAAGTGGTCGCAAATTGCGCTGATATTTTGCGACCTATCTATGTCTTTGTTATGTCACCCATGTACTAATACGTCCCATTGCAAAATCTACAGTCTCACAGGGTCACCGAATGACTAATATTAATAATGCAGGTCACTATTTACAACCCTCTCTAATGGCCTACACAACACCAGCAATAGTGGCTTGTAACAGCAGTCAACTATCCCTGTGTTTGCATTTCCAAACATTTTTTTTTTCATTAAGAAAGAAGCAATCCTTGTTCCTTAAAGGAACTAGTGATGATTTAAAGAAAAAAATCCCATTTGGGAAACCTTTGATGGACCACTGCCTAGAGTCTTTTCTGGCTCGCAAAATGGGATTGACACATATCTAAAAGCCATTTTGCAAACTGCATGGTTTGCTATCGCAAAATGGCTTTGTACATCTAGCCCTTAGTTCTCAGTTTGGCATTTTGTCTGCAAAGTAATGCGGCCAATCTCATGACGTGGAAGAAAAATATATTAAAAAATGACTTGTCTTTTTGGTACATCTGTTGTCACAGAAGAACATGGAACCGTTTGCTTGGTCCCAGCAGACACACGTTGTGCAAGGAGGGCAGATTCTCAATTCTCAAATGAAAAAATAGCTATTCTGGAACATAAAAGTGCAAGAGTTCCAATTCTTAATGAAATTGATGGGTTTTGTTAAAGGAGCCAGACGCAAATTTCTGCTTTGGAAGGAAATCTTGTCTTGCAGACCGCAGAATACCAAGAAGCAAAAGATCTTCACTGAAACTCCCAAACCTGTTTTTTGTACGGGAGATTTATGCAGCTTTATAAAGCTAGAGGTAGGATTGTGTATCCTTACTTAAAATCCCTTTTGGTCAAGGCATTGAGTTAGTTGTTGAACTGTGTCTCTCTTTGACACTAGGTAGCACTTAGGAGGCACTTGGTTTAGGCTGTACATGTGAGGTAGATACTTGGCAGAAAGAACAGTGAGGACGGCCTGACTGTATGCCATTACTTCTCTTAGTATGGGTACTTTATCCCATATATGCCCATAGAGTATATGCTTCACCTGGAGGCCAAAGGACTGTCTGCGTAAGGAAAGGTGACCACCGACGTCAAAAACATCTCACAAACGAAAAGAAAGGAAAATAAATACTTGATTCAGCTGGAGGTTTCATTTCGAGTTTGGGCAAAACACAGTGCTCAAAACCGGTGTATATTGTGGCAGTCCACAGGCTCCTTTTTGAAGTGAGGTTCATGGATTGAGATAGGGAAGGGAGCTCTTTCAGTGTTCTGTGTCCTGAGGAGAACCCTCAAAGAAAAGGGCCAGGGTTCGAAACGCGCCAACAGCTTCTTTTACGGCCAAATAAGTGCTTAATACATGTGTTACCACTGTTTGCTCTCTATTAAGAATGGTTGAAAAGCTCTGAAAAGAATATTGTATGTGAGCTCAGTTGGGTCACTATTTGGCGATCGCTCCTGCCGCTACATTTGCATTTTTCGTAGTCAGGGGCACTATGGTATTCTTGCAGTTTCAAATGTACAGAACCCGAGCTTATAAAATTATATTTTTTTTGTTATGTGGTGAATATGTATAATTTATGTGTGATGTAATTTACATGTTTGTAGATATATGTTTGCATTTTGAAATTGTGTGATTCCTGTGTATGGTGAAAAAGCAATGAAATTCTAAAAAAGTAGTCAGGTTCTTAAAAAAAAACGTTTTAAAAAAAACATACTTTGTACTTTATAATAAAAAACTGATTTTTTTCAATTTATCATATTAATTGAGTTGTGTGGTCATAAAATGAATGGGTGATTGAATGAGAATCAGTATTGGCATTTTTTCTGTTGTGCTGTAGTTTTGGCCCAGCCTTACTGATTATAGGCCAAACCCTTTCTTGGTATGAGATATATAGTATGCTGTGGCATATACATTTTAGAGAGTTTTTTGGTGGCATGGGGATTTGGTGGGGGTGGGGTTGTGGGGGAGGGAGAGAGAGAGAAGAGTGAGAGAGAGAGAGAGAGTGTGAGAGAGTGTGAGAGAGAGAGAGTGAGGTCAAACTTAGTATGGTGTAGATCTGAAGCCTGACAGAAAAGCTCTGTGAGGCGGTGTCCACTGAATTTGAGAATGATGAGCTTAGAAAATAAGATGAAAGATAAGCAGCAAACGGGGACTGAGAATGAAGTCTGGAAGTAGCAGAGCAGAAGACAGTTTCTACCCACAAGAATCTTTATGGGAATAGTTCCGGGGTGGAATTTTATTTGAGTGAATCTACTTGGAGGATCTCCCTCATGCTAGTCTGGAGTTTTGGTCCAGAAATAGACTACCAACCATTACATTAAGAAACAAATCAAGAGTTTGGGCGTATGGTTTGACCATAATCTTACTTTCACAGTGCAAGCACGCAAAGTTGCTGCTAGCTGCTATGGCCTTCTCAGAATGATAAGGAAGATTCTTCCTCTTCTTCCGTTTGAAGCCAGGCGGATGCTGGTCCAAGCTCTTATTCTATCTCGGCTGGATTATGCGAATGCAGTTTACCTGGGGGCGCCACAAGGAACTACAAAGATCTTACAGACTGTCCAGAACTGTGCGGCTCGTCTTTTAATGCATGTCCCGAAATGTTGTTCTGCTAAAACAGCTCTCTCCCGGTTGCATTGGCTTCCGGTTCAGGAAAGAATCAGGTTTAAGGCAATGTGTATTATTCACAGGTCTATTGCTGGGATTGGCCCTCCTATTATCCAGCCTATGGTACAATTATACCGCACCAATAGAACCCTGAGATCCAATAATAAACAACTTCTCGTAGTTCCTAGGATTAAACGGGCACGGACGGGAGGCCGGCGGTTCCCATACAATGCAGCTAAGGTCTGGAACCAGCTTCCAGACCCTGTCCGTCTTGAACCTGACTTTCTCAGGTTCAGGAAGCAGTTGAAGACCTTTCTCTTTCCATGATCAGTGGTGAATGATTAGATGCCACAGAAAGCGCTGGGATGCCCTCGGGTAGCCATGCGCTATATAATTGTGTTTTCATTCATTCATACAGCAATGTGATGCTGCAAGGTAAGAGGTAACTCCTTTAAAATAATGTAAGGGTGGATCAACGGGAACCTTTGTTTAAGCAACATTTTTAGAAGGTATAACCACCACAGTGGCTTACTGTCATGCCAGCTGGTCAGAATGAACGACACAATGCAGAACGGGACCCAGTTAAGTCAACTTGGTATTTCCCAAGTACCTGAAACTAGGTATTTGGCAGGATGTGAGTGATGTCGTACTTTTACAAAACAGATAAAGGTGAGTGAATTTTCCTCTACAGAGAGAAGGCCATTCTCAGAAAACTCCATTAAAGTTCAAATGAAGCACTGGTAACTTACTGCAGCATTTCAATGAACTCCACCATTGCCCTGAAGAGGTTAGAATTACGGTCTACATTTGGGTTGAAGATCCACACCTTGATCCAGTCAACCACATGCTCGAAGTCTTGACTGGCTTTGGCCAATCCCAAATAGTCATTGGTCACACGCACAGGGCAAACCAGTCTAGATCTTATATCTTCTTCACCTGTGAGATAATATTTTATATAAACCTCAATCTGATACCACAGAATCTTGGTCTTTAGGGCCGGATTTAGAGTTTAGAGTACAGGCCATGATTTCTCCATCATGGAGGAACTGATCGGTCCTTCAAGCTGATGGAATATCGTCCACCATGTGTAACGTTTGTGTGCAAGGACCGCTGTCCATCATGATGGAGTAGGTCCTGATAGTCAATACGGTAATCAGTTTCCCTGTCAACCATTGACTGATAAAACTCCATCAACGCTGGTATGGTGTTCATCTGTCTGCCATATTTAGAGTTGTTCATTTTCAGAGTGGGACAAGGAAACATCAGAACGGAGTACAGCAATGTCTGACATGATTTCAGACAGCAGACATGTTTGTCATGTTGACAGATCTATCAACACAAACACTAATGCTGTATATTAACTTACCAATTACACCTGCACCTCGCACTACGAAAGGTACTACTTTAACCACACAAACAATTTACCACTCTCAACTCACACCAGCAGCACACACACACATTTCAGTAGTTTTTCTTTTTTTCTCACCAAAATGTCTGTTAGCAGAGTTGTTTGGAACCCTAGTCCATACAACAACCATGAGGCAGAGAGGGAAACCGGGGAACAAAATAATGGATAAGATCATGCTGTCTCCAATAAGAGGCTTTCGCAGGAAGACATATACAGGTGCTGGAATGATCTGCAGGGAAGAGTATGTTTTTTTCCTTTCAGGGCACACCAAGATGCCCTGGCAACTGGTGATGTTTCATTGAGTCCCCTCGACCTCATGCTCTGGGAAGAAAAGTTGTTGACCACAATGAAGGCATTGTGGAAATTCCTGGAGGAGTGGAGACTGGTATGTTCGAAAACTTAACACTAACCAATTCACCCTGTCTGCACTATGGCACTCAGATTCTCTAACGCAAATCTTTACTAATGGCAATCTATTAACACAACTTTTAAGCATGATGTCTGTCACTACTACAAAATACATTAACTATTCACTAACTACCATCTTGCATTGGATGAATGACTCATTGAGAGTAAATGGTTTGAAAATCGAAGTTCTACTGCCATAATTCTCCTTGTACTTCGGCCTTCTAGTCCTCCTTGCCAGAAGATACTCCTACTCCCGCTGAAAAAATACATAGTTGACGGCAAATCTCAAATCAAGGCTGTTACTGCCACCTGCTCTACCAACTGAAGAATCTTGAAAGGCTCCTTCCTTAAACCACTTACGGTCAATGTCTCCATGAACTCGAGAAGAGACTATGCAAATGCCTACTATCTCGGTGTTTGGGTAACATGCAGACTGCAATGGTGCAAAACATGGCAGTCAGGCTGGTTCAGATCTTAAAAAGGCAAAACAGGACCTTGGAGGCTTGTTGACCCCTGACTCACGGTCACCAAACTCGTTCAGTTTAAGACTCTGTGCCTCTGCTGATGAGACTTTTACACAGCAAGCCCCACATTCCTTAACAACCAGCTTCCATTAACATTTTTCCTGACCCTTCCTCCGGTCCAATCAGCTTTTTATTTGACTGGTCCATGTCACGTTAGGGCTAAGTTGGGAGGCCAAGCCTTTTCTGTCACGTTCCCCTTTTCGTGGAATTATATTCCCATTCATTTAAGTCAGGTAGAGAATTATCTTTAATTTGGGATATCATCAAAAAAATATTTCATCTGAGCCTCTGGCTGTTTTCTATCAATTTCTTTCAATGGTGGGGTGCACAGAGAATTGTTTGGGTCTGAATTCTGGATCTGAATATAGGACAATCTCCTCCGAAAGCCACCTTGCTAGCCGGTGAGCAGAAAAAACAAAGCTGGAACATACCCTCCCCAAGAGGGGAAAAAAGCCAGTGGCAGAAAAACCTCCAGAAACTTGCCTAACATCAACAGCGTTAGGTGCCAGCAAGATGATGGGAATTTAGTGAAAAGTGAACTAAAAAAAAACAGACTAAGGTTCAGGAGATTTGCGATGCACTATGATTTTTAGCATGCTTAAGTAAGGAAATAAGACCTGGAAGGAAAGTTAGGGCCCAAGAAGGCCATTCTCCCATGCCAGTTTAGAAAGTAACTATAATTTCCTATGGAACTGTGGCTATAATGGACTGGTTTGTGACTAGGAAGTCCTGCCCTCTCACAGCACCACCATTTCCTGTGACAATTCCTCCCCACTGCTCAGAGGAGTATGCAGGCCCTCAGAATACTCCTGCGCCACCTCCCTGGACTAGAATCTCCTTAAAACCGCACCACAAACATGAGGAGAAGAGAGACCTAACTGTAAATTAATCAGATGGTGCGTCCAACATTACAGAAATATTACTCACCAATGAAGAAAGTTGTTTTCAGATTGCTAAGTTTTAAAGACTTTCATACATCAACTGTAAACTGATAACGTATCTAAACCTACTTAAACATATTATTTTCCTTATTAGAGCTTCCATTCTAATAGTAATATGTTTTGCTTTCTTGCTTCCCTAATACTATGTACTCTATCATTTTTGTAATTCCTCTACTGTTTAAAAGTATGCTGATTTCATTACATGAGAAGTGCTTTTATTTTTGCCCTATTTTCCCTGTTCTATCTTATTATTATTCAAATGTTTTCAGCACATTGCTATTATATTATATTGTGAACCTGCTGTACTTATTAAACTTTTCTTTTAAAAATTATTAAAAGGAAGAAGGTGGTGTGGTTCTAGAGGTAGCTTATAAAATTACATTGTTGGATAGAACATGGTATGCTCATCCTTTGTTATCTGCTTATTACTCTACAGCAAGCAGGCCTCTTGAAATGCTAATAATAGGAATTCTCGCAGGCATTTGCAGATGAATAGACACTGATGCCTAGTTATATTAGGTTTCAGATAGCAAAACAATGTAAGAACATGTACATACCAATTTGTACAAATAGGGGTACCCCTAATAATGTTTCCTATATCAGGATCTACATAACATGTGAAAAGCCATATAGGAAACATAGTAAGTAGTGGACTGTATAGTTACCATAAACAATTATATAGCCACCAAAAGATTATTTGATGTCAAAAACACATTTTTTTATTTTTTATTTTATTCATTCATCAGTTTTTGATATAAAAATTTGTGTTTCTTTTATATTTTCCTCATATTTTATAAAAAGACAATTTGCAATGATATATGCATTACATTAAAACAACTATTGTTCTGTGCATTTCCGACCAGTTATCACAGTTGCACTGGTTTCTCTAATAATGCTAATCTCCTAGATTTGGTAACTCTTCTATCTGAATTAGTGCACATATATAATCAATCAGATGAGATCACATGACAGTTGAATCAATCGTTTTGGTACACTATATACATTGTTCAGTGCAAACCATGTCGCTTTTATTCTTTTCAAAATTAATTATTCTTTTACGTTAAGTTAAAAAAATACATAGATACAAATAAAGAGAATCATATGTCATGGCTAAGGGTGTTATACTACGCGTGTTTCGGCCTTGTGGCTACCATCAGGTAGCCATGTGTAATATGAAACCTTAGATAAGGTTTATGGGTTCACTGATGTTGAAACTATTCGTTATTATAGTTTACTTTGGTCTAGCAACTCCAATTCTGAATCTTCAGGAGTTACCGGTAAACAGAAAACCATCGGAATATAGATTGATATTTTCTCTTTATAGTTTAAAATGAAGTTCCCATAAAAAAGGGGAATGGCGAGTAAATAGCTATGCGTCTCTCACGCGGTCCCTTTAGGTATCGACCATCTCTCATATTCTCCAAGTCGTGGGAGCGCGTTGCATTCATGCTTCGTCAATCCGGCGGTTCACCCAAACTGAAGTAAGCGGCAAAACATTGCCGTAACGTTAGTGACCGAAAACGGTGGGAGCTTTGATTGATTATATATGTGCACTAATTCAGATTGAAGAGTCACCATATCTAAGAGATTAGCATTATTAGACAAACCAGTGCAACTGTGATAACTGGTCGGAAATGCAGAGAACAATAGTAGTTTTAATGTAATGCATATATCATTGCCAATTGTCTTTTTATAAAATATAAGGAAAATATAAAAGAAAAAAAGAAACATTTTTATATAAAAAAAATAATGAATGAATAAAATAAAAAAATAAATAAAAAATGTGTTTTTGACATCAAATAATCTTTGGGTGGGCTGTAAGGGCAGGAGTTCTGACTCACCCAGCTCCAAAATGGAAGGCCACAGGGGGGAGCGCCGTTTGTTACAGTGAAACATGGGCACCTCCTGCATGCTACATCAAAATGTCAGATTTATCAACTTTGCTATTAATTTTCATTGACCTCAGAAGAATAAAAGACCGAGGGCCTGATTTAGGCTATGGAGTACCTGTTTTTAGATTTGCCTGCCAGCCCAGCAGACCGCTCTAATTATGACAGGAACCACGAGAAGGCAATTCCTGTCAATGAGTTAAACGTTTGACAGTCTGCTTCTCAAAGATGATGCCTGCCTGTCGAACTTTTAAAAGTTTTTGTTTCTTCAAAAACAAAATCCCAAAGCGGGATTTTGTTATTAAAATAACCCCAAAATTATAGACCCCCTCATCATGGAAGCTTGCTTCCATTATCAGGGGTACATTTAAATGTTTTTTTACTGTCCCTTACTGCCATGTTTTTCACAGCAGTAAGGGAGAGTAAAACTCACCATTCAATGGCCCACTCGAAATTGGGCAGGAGGTCGAATGGCTAAACCTCTGGCAGCCCTACTCCATCCGGCCAGTGGAGGAGTATATCAGTGACGGAGACGGAGCAATCTCCATTGCTGAAATACGTAAGGTCCGCCCGATCAGGCGAGCGACCTTCAGTTTGGCGTAGAGGATACTCAATCACCATTGCGACAGAGTGCTCCCTCTGTCAAATTCTAAACTGGCCCCTTAGTTCCTTCAGGATGCAATCCTCTAAGATTCAGGACATAGGCATTTTCTGCTAACAAATATTGAACTCTTTTACCAGATTAATCATATCAAACTGAGGAACTTCTTTACCTTCCTGCGCAATGATGTCTAAATGGCATTTTTAGATCATGCCTACTAGACAACGCATGCGCTGTTTGTTGCAAGGTATATTGTGGCTTACCAAGAAGATGGAAGGGCTTGAAGCCCCTCCCTTTGCTGACCATTGATTGTCTTTCATTGTCATTTGCCTGATCCTTTTTCGTGTCTCAGTTAGTCAATCTTGTGTTGGTCCCTCCCATGAAACATTGCCTCTTTACAATCTATTTGATTCGATGATCCACTGGCATTGCTGCTTACACTGCTTGCTTTTCAATCACTACTTTTTTCTTTTGTGTGAAGTACTTCATTACAGTGCCAGTCTCCAAGCCATCTCACTTGTGTATGCTTCTCCCTCTGCATTTCGTGTTGCTCTCTGTTGCCCGACTGCTTCTCCCTGCACCCTCCCTTTTTCATTTGCCTGTGTGCTGCTTTTTCATTCATTCCCCCAACCACGCCATCCATGTTGCTTTCCTTTACTCAGCAGTTAGTTTGTCATCTCTTCCAGTGCTTTCCACCATTGCTTTGCACCTCCAGCCATTTCTCGTGATATTTCACTGTTTGACCTCTAAAGACCAGCGGGTGCTGTTTTCATGTGCAGAATCATAAACGGTAGGGGGCTTAATCCTTTGAATGTTTGAGAGACATATGTCGCTGGAGGCTGACATCCAGGTGTCACCTTTTGCTGCATCAATCAACTGTGGTGCCACCCTTGCAGGGGCAGACAGGCCCAGGGCAAAAAACAGAACCGAGGAGTAGGCACTTCAAAGAGCCTGACACCACCAACACAAATTTTCAAAGGGCCAGGCACTAAAAGCCCACTTATTGTTCAGAGCAATGACAAGATCACCACGACTTGAGCTACTGGAACCAGGACGAGAAATCGAGGTCTGCTGGTCGCCCAGCTGGGCAGAGAGGCACTGCCAAGACCAGTATGCCTTGTGAGGAGGAGAGCCTAAAGGGAGCGAGGAACTTCAAGGATCCGATATGAGGTCAAAGGTCCATCAGTGTCTACTACGGTGTGAGACTACTGCAGGTCACCTAGGGACATTTGCCTGTACATTGTGGGCGGTCACCTAGAGACATATTCTTTTGTGTTTTTGGGGAGCATTATATAGTGCCCACTCAGTCCGAAGGTATCAGAATGCTTTACATGAGCACCAGTTGCATTAGAGACGGACACAATCATTTTGTTAGGCACGTTGAGATTAGGTGATTTGCCCAGAATCATAGGATGTTAAGTGTCACTGCAGACCCTAGAACCCAGTTCCCCAGCTTCAAGGTCAACCGCTCTAGCCGTTAAGCAACATCCCCTCCACAACTGTTGTGTAGATTATTTCACTATGATAGATTTGAACTGTTGTATGTAATCAATACTTGTTTTTCCATAAAACTCCATATTGGGCTGGGCCAAATTAATTGGGGTTGCTCAAGGGTGCATTGAGTTGTGTGTTCACACCAATACTGACACTTTACGTCCCACTCAAAAGCTTTGTACTGCTTGAACCTATCCAAGACTGAGAGTCAAGTGCTTATGGGGTAGTAAGTAGCCCAGTTGCACAGAGCTCATATTGGGCTAAGCCACAGGACAGCAGGAGTAAAAAACACCCCAAACACCACAGGGAGGCCCAGTGTCCCCTGCCTGCCTTGTGTTCCTCTGAAAGGCATTCTGATAATGTGCTTTCAGAAATCTGAATAAGTGTACAGTTCCAAAGTCAGCTCTCAAAATATTTGCAAATATTTTTATGATTGTCTACCTGTCTTGGCATATTTGATTCAACCCCTTCGAGCACAAGTAGCATTTTTTCTTGTCATCTCATAATTTATGGATTTTATGGTTTCCTTCAAGAATTTACACTTGATGATTTCAGTATATTGAAATTGTGTTGCTGCTGATCCCTAAACATTTTCCATTTAAACCATATAATACCTTCCTATTACCTAAATTATATACCACATAAGAAATGCAAAAGGACAAGCTTCAACAAAATATTTGAGATGTAACACTGACACAGCCAATATAGGTCCTGTGTTGGCACTGTGACTCACCCTGAACCTCTGTTGGGAAGGGGTGGGGGAGTTATAAAAATAAAATCTGTTAAACCAAATCTATCACCAGGCTCACTAAATTTTAGGAATTCTCAAGGGCATTACAATACAACCATTTGGAGCATTCATTTGCTCTTGCATCTCCACACTTATGCTTATGGCAATCCCTGGGAGATTAGAGTACCAACCTCCCCCAGTCAATAAGTGATTTAGTGAGTATGTAGGGTTTTTTACGATAGAAACTGCATTGTGAGAAATTGGGTTGATGATTGAGGGGGGTGGAACCCTACTCAACCAACAGCCACAATCCCTGTCAGGGTGAACCACAAAAAGTCACTAAATTAACCTGTGCATCACCCTCTGGTAGCTTGAAACAAAAGCAGTCAGGCTTAACTTAGAGGCAAGTATCTATGCAGCAATTAAACAGTAATAAAGTGGAAACAACACAAGAAAATTCCAACACTAGTTTAGAAAACTAGAGTACATTTTAATAAACTATTTGACACCAAAATGACAAGAATACAATAATTAGAACCAGAGGTATGAATTTAAAATTTTTTAAGTGTTAAGCAGTGCATAACGTCAACAGTAGGCATCTTGTGCGAGACCAGGGCAAGGTCGAACATTATGGCCGACTGTGATGGAGTGCAGGTCAGATACACAAAGAGAATTGGGTCCAGTCTCTGCTTACCTTCAGACTTAGAAAACTCTTAGAAGAAAACAATGTCTGATAAGGTAAAGTTCAGTGGGGCGAGGCAGCTGACAGTGTCTGAAGATTAGGAGGTGGTGTCATCAGGGAGCCGCTGAATGAAGTTACAGTGAGGATTTATACATTCAGACTGAGGGCCTAATTTACGGGTTACGCCGATCAGCGGTGAAAGATATCCCGTCCACCGAAATATAAATATCATTATATCCTATGGATTTAATGGCAGATGGGATATCTGTCACCATTGTGAAAGAGTAACCCGTCCGACAAGATCTAAATCAGGCCCTTAGACTCTTATGGAAATCAAAACTCTCTTGTGTGACAAAGATGCTGGCTGTAACTGACGAAGGCTCTGTGAGGCAGGATACCGTTTCTGCAAGGAGGCGCTGAAAAGGATTTGCTGCTGCAGAGAAGAACATTGCGGGTGCTGCAGTCAAGTCAGACTGACTGTCGATGCGCCTTGGGTGTATCAGCGAACATGTAGGTCCCGGTCTCCTCTCAGTTCTCGGAGCAACTTTGGCAGAACATATTAGCTAAATTTTGGATTTGGGTATCTGGGCACCTTTTGCACCACTTCCAAAGGTCCAGGACTGGAGGAGCACCAATTGGAGGGACAGGACTCACTCACTCAGGCTGGGTCCAAGTGCGGGTTCAAGATGGGTAGAGCCTTTTTTGTCTCTGAGGTTTAAGTCAGGAAGCCGGCCACTTAGCCCTTAGAGTCACTCAAGAAATGTTCAGTTCAAGATGGAAAGCAAGTCTCAAGTAGCAGGGCAGTTCTCTGATGGCATAGGGCAGGCTTCAGGTAGCAGGGCAGTCCTCTGAAATACAGAGAGTCCTTCTGCAGGTCAGGAAGTGAATTGAAGAGTGGGTCCTAGATCCCTATTTCCTGGGGCCCACTTTGAAATGGAAGAAAGTTCTCGAGTCCCCTCCTCCCCCTCCCAGAATTCTCTGGAATTTCCTGCCTCCGTGCCCTGGTCCCAGTTTGCCTGCAGTCACAAAACGTTAGTGTGAAGGTCTTTGTGTGTGAGCTGAGGCATTGTTTTGAAGTGCAAATAGGGTTGCAAACAGCTCTTGTCTTGAATTGCCCAACCTGCCAAAACTGAGTCCTATATTGTGTGGCTGTCTAGAAGGAGTACACAAAGGCCAACAGCCAAATACACCTAGCCATGTGACCCAAGAAACAGACTGCAGGCACCAAATGGCTAGGATAAGGAAATGCAAACTTTCTAAAAGTGGCATTTTCAGATTAGTGACTTAAAATCTGATTTTACCTTTAAAGACTATTTTGAATTACAATCCCTTAGACACCAAACGCAACATTTATACCTACTCCTGTACAAACGTTATCACTTATTAAATGTAAGCACACCTATACATGCTTCTCTTTTCCGGCAGCTGGTCTACTTGAAGCAGAAGCATTAGGATTCTGCCTGGCACTGAATGCCAAGTAGTCTGTTGGAAGCATTTTGATGTATAGACTACCAGGACCAGCGGACCCCTTTTTGAACTATCTCAATGAGGCAGTTTCTCATGCACTACTGCACTTTTCGAAGTGTATCAATCATTTTTAACAAACATTGGGACTCCCCCGTTGATAAAGAATGATCAGCCTAAAGGATACTATATCCCCTCTAGGTCTCCTCCAATGCATTTATAAACCCACTCACATCAGTGGCCATGTTATAGATTTAATTTTCTCTAATAAAAGTTTAAGCATGTCCAACTCACTCCCAGTACTGTGTACAGACCACTACCTGATTCAATTTAGCCAGCATTCATCCCTTTTTGGAAGCCGAGACCATCTTCCCTGCTCTAGACCTTTCTCCAGGATCACTCAGAATAGCCTGCTGAGTACCCTTAAAACGACGGGCAAAATTCCTGGGGTCAGTAGAGTCAATTGCACAGGTGATCAACTATACGTACTGCAGTGGAAAAATTGCACCACTCCCAGAATGAATACCAGGCAGAACAACGATCTCCTGCCCCTGGTTATATGACACCCTGAAACAGCAGAATAAAATATGAAAAACAATTGAAAGAAGCTGCCGGAAAAATTAACATACTGAGGATTGAGTCGCATATAAAATGGCGCTTAAGAATTATTCACCCTTATTCATTCCAAAAAATGGATTTTTATGAAGGGAGAACTGAAAGGGCAGAAAATAAACAACAAGAAATGTTTAAACTAGCAAAAGGTTTCTCAGATCTGGCTGCCTGCCACTTAAGTAAGGTTCCTTTGGCCAAGTGGTGTTTACGACTGCTCAGCTTCTTCCAAAATAAAATAGAGGACATTCAGAAAAGTCTATCTAAAACAGGAATTTCAGATGCCGGATCTCGGTCTCCAACTTTTATTTCGATTTCCATGGACTACTCCAAGGTGGCCACTTTAAAGCTGATGTCAGGCTCCCTTTCTAATCCCTGACCCCCGTATATCCTAGTATCCTAGCCCTACTTGTGGACGCCATCAATCCAGTTTTGAATTCCATGCTAAATAGGTCACTAGCATCTGGCATTGTCCTCACATGTTGGAAACAGGCCAAAGTCCTGCCCCTTCTAAAAAAAAACACAACAACAAAAACAACACTGATCCCAATGTTCCGGGCAATGAATGAGAGCCTCAGCCCAATGATATTTAACATCTATATGACCCCATTGCCTGCACAGGTCAAATCTTTTGAAGCCAAGATAATATCATATGAAGATGACACTCAGCTGATGTTCTCCTTTCGGAAAGGAGAGATGCCACTAAACACGGTCTATTGGCTTTCTTTCTTTGAATGGAAACTAATCAAAGCAAATCCAATACCAATGAGATAGAGGTTCCTAGCCTTGGCTATAATTTCAACTTCAACCTGCAAGCATACTGGCTAAATGAGGCTTCTCTGCCCATCCTGCCAGTGTAGCCAGTAAAAACCCTATGAGTTAAGTTAATCAAACAGATGTCTATGCACAACCAAATCAACACGGTAGTTGGCACGTGTTCTGATCTGTTGCGCTCTGCAAAATAGTTTTTGCATCTCCTTTCTGTACCAGTGAGAACAACAGTGGTGCTGGCACTGATTCTGTCCAGGCTGGACTATGCCAACGTCCTTTCTGCAGGTCTCCTCCAAAATTTGTAGAGGAAACTGCAAACAGTTCAAAATGCAACCACTCACCTGAATTTCCTAAGCCGAGCAAGTCTTGCCCCATTTGAGTAACCTGCATTGGCTCCTTGTGAATAAGAGGATCCTATTTAAAACCATTTTCCTAATGCACAGACGAAGGAATCATTCTGGTCCGGCTTATTTGTCATCCAGGATACCAGTGCTGGACTGGCCACACCGAGCATCTGGCGTTTCCGCTGGAGGAATGGGGGGCAGTTTTGCAGCGGTGGAGGTGGTATTGTTAGTAGAGGCAGGTTTTGCAGTGGTGCTGCAATATCGGCCACCAGTAACAAAAGCAGAAGTGCATCACACTTGTGCCCCCCTCTCCCACCTCCTGGGGCAGGTTCAACAAAATTGACAGGGCTGCTTTGAGCTCCCAGACCGTCCCTGCAAGATACGCCACTACTCACTCAAGAGAACCCTGTGCTCATCCTGCAGCCCTTTGGCCAGAACTACTAGGGTCCAGCTAACAAAATCAGGAGGCAGGTCCTTCTCCCTCCTTGGATCACTGGCCTGGAATAGGCTCCGAGTAGAACTGTGACAAATTGAAGGCAAGAGGCCTTTCATAAAGAAACTTAGGAGTTAGCTTTCACTTTAGTCTCTCAATAATCCTTTCTTTTTCCCGCTCTCTGTATAACACCGGGACTTTCTTCGGAGCAGCCGTGCGCTTAACAAATCCCTGAATTCATTCATTCATACGGTTACCCTATGTTATCATATGAGTCATAGGCTTGACAGTAGTGAAAAACAAATTTGTGGATTTCTCACTACCAGGACATATAAAACTTAAAAGTGCATTTTCAACTTTTTAATTGCAACGCACCCTGCCATATGGACCATTTAGGGCCTACCTTAGGGGTGACCTATAAGGATTAAAAAGGGAGTTTTAGGCCTGGGAATGAGTTTATGTCCGGTCAAATTAGCAGTTTAAAACTGCATTCAGGCTGCAATGTAGCCCTGGGGCATGTTTTAGGGGGCTACTTAAGTGGGTGTCATAAATAAGTGCTGCAGGCATACTAGTAGCATTTAACTTGCCAGCCCTGGGTATATGGGATACCACTTTACCAGGACTTATAAGTAAAATAAATATGCTAATCATGTATAAGCCAATTTTACAATCTTTTAAGGAGTAAGCACAAGCACTTCAGCACTGGTTAACAGTAGTAAAGTGCACAGAGTCCTAAGCTCAACAAAAACCAATTCAGCTAAACAGGAGGGGAGAAGGCAAAGCGTTTGGGAGAAGGCAAAGCGTTTGGGGGAATACAACACTACGGCTAACAGGTCTAACAGCAACCGAAGATCACTACAAACTGTAAAGCCACTGGCTTGTACTTTAACAATGAGGTTTGAAGCCTTACCAGCCTTTGTGTTAAAATTGTACCCTGAGAACAAGGCATAAAATGTCAAAGTCGCAAAACCACATCTTCCCACAGTTATGGAAAGTAAGCATCACCCAACACTCGTGGAAACCAAAAGAGAATCCCCCAACATATGATGCAATGAGGAACCCTTGTACAGATTACAACAAGCACAAAGAAATCCATCCCAGAGTAAGTGTGAAAAAGAAAGGAAAATTCCAACATCGTCATCTAAGCAAGAATTAAACCATTGGTGAATAAATAGTGCACTAACAAAATAAAACTACACGAGAACAACTCTGCCTAATCATGACAGTCAATCTATAATAAAGCAAAACAAAATCGTGAAGGAGTCAATTATATATGCAGGAATAACACGCCAAACAATCTTTCCATCAAAATAGACCAAGTGAGTCCAGGAATAAGGAAATACCTTTATAGCTGGATCCAAGATCAGTAACATCTAAGGCAAAGAAGAAGAAAAGGATGGAGGGGGAAGTGTTAAAGTATAAGAGACGGCTCCGAGGAACCAAAACAAATTAAAAAAAGGAAACAATTAGAAAAAGGAGATGCAAATAAGGCAATAGCCTATAGTCTTACCCCAAAGCCGGTGATAATTCCAACCCAGTAGGGTATTATAAATCAATTAATAAGTACTGGAAGGAAGAAACAAATGCTAAGTTGAAGGCAGCAGCCACGAAAGATCAATAAATTCTGTCTCCAAATACAATGAATAGCACAATAATTAAAGAAAAAGTGGTAGGTATCTCACCGATAAGGTGAAGAGTTAAAAAATCAGTCTTGTCAGTAAAAAATCTTGAGCTGCGGTATTACCCTACAATCTAAAACAGAGAGAGTACCAGTATGAATAATAATCAAACAGTGCTCCAGCACAAAAATAAAACCTAAGTAAAAGAATAAACGAAAAAATCATCAAAAAATATATATAATATGTGTACACCTCACCTATTCAAAATGTTGATCACGGTCTAGACGCCAGTACGAACCCATAAAGGGAAAATCCTCCCAAATATCACAATAACCTGATAGGTGTAACAAGAAAAGTAAAACGAATACAATTAGGTTAGTGCACCTGTGTGGCGTGTGACCAATAGTTCATGAGTTACACGGAAAGGGTAGAGACTTACGTATTTTAAAGGTAATGCTCCATATTAATCCTGTGGAAACACGTGTGTGTGCTTCCCGAAAGTCTGTAAAGTTAAACAGATGGCAAAAAACAAAATAAAGTATCACCACAGAGACCGACAGTATTATACGGTGTCCTAGCAAGTCAAATGCCGGGGTATCAAGCCCGAAAAAGATAAATTAAAACTTACTAGACTCAAAGGCAATCTCGGCGTCCTGGCGTCTACGATTCAAACCGGGAGTGAG
The DNA here is from genome assembly GCF_964204655.1 of Triturus cristatus. Classification (NCBI taxonomy): domain Eukaryota; kingdom Metazoa; phylum Chordata; class Amphibia; order Caudata; family Salamandridae; genus Triturus; species Triturus cristatus. The sequence continues at coordinate 730,725,207 of NC_140585.1, read as the reverse complement.
AAAGCCACCACCCGGAAGTATATAAAAGGAAATACGTCATTCAAACCACTAGACCGCGACAATTACAAAGTCTGTTTGCGTATGGCCCAAAGTGAGGAAATTGTTAGTAAAACGTAACCATGGTGTTACGCACAACAAACATCAAACACCCTCACAAACTACTGTCAGGATTGCCTGAAATAAAAATAAAAAATATATAATATTAAGTAAGCCACTTGAAGCTGATAATTCAAAGTACTCACAATTGGTACACGTGAAACAAGGCAAACCGGAGCAACTGAAAAAACACAAATGCGCGCCTTTGCACAATGCATTGGTGTGCAGTGCTGCCAACTATCCAAGTAATCAATTCAATAGAACCCAAATTAAAGGTTAAACAACCAGTCTGAGAGTACGGAGACGTGTGTAATCTCACAATACCACAATGACAAGTAGAAAGAAAAGGGAGAAGAAAGAAAAAAGAAAAAGTCAGGTGTAGACAGTGATTCAAAATGTAGATATACTTAAAAAATATTAATTAGTGAAAAGTCAGCTCATAAGTAATAATATCATGCACATCTAAATACAGTATAAATCTAAATACACTATATCACAAAAAACAAACACAAGGACATGAGTATCTATTCAGATAAAGGAGCAACATGGATAATCAGACAAAAAAAGGGGGAGGTGTGGTGCGACACAAGTAGAAAATATGGCACAACATGTCCACCACACACTTGTACAAAGACACTCTTGTTAAAAGTTAAAAAACATTGAAGTGACATAATCAGAAGACATAACTATACAGTTACAAGTACAAAATACTTATTTGTTCTGACACGAGTCAGAGGCATCACAGTACGCAATCAAGTTCATTAAATTCTCACATCAATTGACAGGATTCAAAGCAAACCACAATATACGGATTTAAAGCATATGTTCAAAAATATGGTGGCAGGAAGCAGGAAGTCTAAAACCCATAATCTGAAATGTTAATGCAAATGTGGCCCTACTGAGAAATTGTCTGAATATGTGGACCTGTTTCCGGGTCCTTTGGTACGTAATTTAGCAAGTTACATCCAAGATTCTAAACAAATTTTGAGTCTGCTTGCAGACTTAGATTGGCAGCCGGGAATGATCCTAGCTACGCTCTACGTGGTATCACTTTATACCAGTATCCAACCCGAACTGGGACTTCAAGCTGTGACACGACTGCTCAATAATAGGCCTGCTGCCCAATGGCTTCACAATGAAATGCTAACAACTATGATGCATCTCATTTTGCACAATAACTTCTTTCGGTTTGACAACAAGTGGTATAAACAGATCAGGGGTGTTGCAATGGGATCAAAATTCTCCCCTTCTTTTGCATGTCTCTTTATGGGCGGTCTTGAGAATGAGTGGATTTGGGGCAACAAGGGAGCAGCATGAGTAGATCACATCATTTTCTGGGGTAGGTATATTGACGATTGCCTTTTATGTTGGTCAGGTACTCAAACAGAATTGGAACAGTTCAGTCATTACCTCAATACCAATGATTTTGGCATGCAATGCACTATGGAGTTCAGCAATATTAGTATCAATTTTCTCGATATTGAACTGTACATCAAGGATGACCAACTTAACAGTCGTCTTTTTCGGAAAAGCACTTCTTGCAACTTTATCTTGCATGCAGAAAGCCACCATCCTATACATCAAATGAGATCTATACCTTCTGGTGAATACATTAGAGCCAGACGTAACTGCAGTGAAGAGATTGAATTTCGAAATTGTATCAAGGACATGAAAACAAGATGTCAGAGGAGGGGGTATGTTGCGGCCCATCTCAACAGAGCAGAGAACAGAGTCTCTTGAATGAGAAGGGAAGACACCTTATTAAATAGGGACAAACACAGAGCCAGTGACCAGATGATTCGCATGGTCACAGATTTTAACGAGCTAAGTCATACCCTATGTAAAAGTTTGAAGAAAACACCGGGGCTTACTTTTGGCTGACAGCTCCTTGGCAGGCTGCATTACCAATCACCCACATATCACTTTCAGAAGGGGCAGGACACTACGCACTAGACTCAGCCCGACGGGTCCTAAGACTGGTAGAACAGAGACTTGGTTCACCGCCCACACCACTGGCTTCCACAAATGTGGATCCTGTGGTGTTTGCAGGTGGGCCAAACATAAGGTCAGAACCTTTAATGGTTATAACAACAAAACCTATGAGATCAAATCCAATATCAATTGTACGACTAGGTTTGTGATTTATGTAATTGAATGCAAATGTGGCAAGCAACATGTGGGTAGCACCATAAGACCTTTAAAAGAGAGAATTGGTGAGCATGTCAGGGCACTTCATCAGCAAGATGTGAGGTATCCAGTAGCCAGCCATGCAGCTGTTTGCACGGCGCACGGCCCACGTAAGGAATTCAGTTTCTTTGGAATCGAACGTATAGACCCTAGTCTGCGGGGTGGCAACAGGGAATTGCATCTAAGAAGAACAGAAGCAATGAGGATCATGCGCTTACACGCAGTTGAACATGGTCTTAACTGTGATTCAGAGATGCAATATGTTTTGGGGGATTAGGTACCCTGAGCATTGGGCGCTTATGTGGTTGCTCTATGATTTTACTCTAGTATATTTCTTGGCATTACTATATGTTTGAACATTGGGAGCCATATGGATCGATTTAGTGTCACTTAAGAATATTGGTCAGACACTCCTTATTTCCAGCCCGTCTAATGTGGGATATATGCTGTGAATATTTATACTGACCATCACTTGTAATTATACCATCTGTTTTTTGACATTTTCAATGTACTGGAATAGAATATATTACAATGCTGCCGTTTGATCCTTTTACATATGACCACATTTGCATTAACATTTCAGATTATGGGTCTTAGACTTCCTGCTTCCTGCCACCATATTTTTGAACATATGCTTTGAATCCGTATATTGTGGTCTGCTTTGAATCATGTCAATTGATGTGGGAATTTTATGAACGTGATTGCGTACTGTGATGCCTCTGACTCATGTCAGAACAAATAAGTATTTTGTACTTGTAACTGTATAGTTATGTCTTTTGATTATGTCACTTCAATGTTTTTTAACTTTTAACAAGAGTGTCTTTGTACAAGTGTGTGGTGGACATGTTGTGCCATATTTTTAACTTGTGTCGCACCTCACCTCCACCTTTTTTGTCTGATTATCCATGTTGCTCATACTCATGTCCTTGTGTTTGTTTTTTGTGATATAGTGTAATTTTTTTAGATTTATACTGTATTTAGATTTGCTTGATATTATTACTTATGAGCTGACTTTTTACTAATTAATATTTTTTAAGTATATCTACATTTTGATTCACTGTCTACACCTGACTTTCTTTTTTCTCCCTTTTCTCTCTGCTTGTCATTGTGGTATTGTGAGATTACACACGTCTCCGTACTCTCAGACTGGTTGTTTAACCTTTAATTTGGGTTCTACTGAATTGATTTCTTGAATAGTTGGCAGCACGCACACCTGAGCATTGTGCATAGGCACGCATTTGCGTTTTTTCAGGTGCTCCGGTTTGCCTTGTTTTACGTGTACCAATTGTCCGTACTTTGAATAATCAGCTTCAAGTGGCCTACTTAATATTATATTATTATTTATTTTTTTATTTCAGGCAATCCTGACAGTAGTTTGTGAGGGTGTTTGATTTTTGCTGTGCGTAACACCATGGTTACGTTTTACTAGCAATTTCCTCACTTTGGGCCATACGCAAACAGACTTTGTAATTGTCGCTGTCTAGTGGTTTGAATGACGCATTTCTTTTTCAAATTTTTATTTTCTTGTGAAAAACAAACTCAAAGAACACATACAACAATCCGATTGAACTGGCATCAAAGTGACAAATCATGGAATCAATGACAGTCAATAGCAAGACCCCCCATCCCCTCCCTTGGCCTCCTGCTCCCCCTACCCGTACCCCCCTTCCTAGAATAAGCCCCCTAACCATTTCCCCCACACCCTGCGGAACTTTTTGGGACATCCCCGTGCAGCATACGTCTGTTCTTGTGTGGCACACCAGTCCACGCCCCTTCTCCATTTAGCACATTTGGGTGGATCAGTCTGTTTCCAGGCGGATGCGATATCCCTTTTAGCCACTACCAGAGCAGTAGTTAGGAAATATTTTTCATTGCGGGAGCCATCCAAACCATCCGTTATCCCCAGCAAAGCCATTTTGGGGTCATGGGGGACCTCCCACCCCAGGACTTCTGTTAATTCAAGTTTACTCTCACCCCAGTAGCTCCCCAAGCGCGGACAATTCCAGACCATATGGAAGAAGTCCGCCGGGTCTACCCCACAGCAGGCGCATGAAGCATCCGGGGAAAGGCCTGCATGATAGAGGCGCGCCAGGGTCAGGTAGGCAGCGTGCAGGTAATAAAGCTGTATGAGCCGCAGTCTAGCCGATGTGGTAATCGTCCTGGGGGCCATAAGGGCGTCCCTCCAGTCAGCTTCATCCAATGGACCCACCCACGTCTCCCAGCGCTGCCTCAGTCCATCCCAGTTCAACGGGGTACGATAAATACAGGAAATTCCTCCCTTCCCAAGATGCCCCAGCATCACCTGAGCCGACGTATTTCCTTTTATATACTTCCGGGTGGTGGCTTTCTCACTCCCGGTTTGAATCGTAGACGCCAGGACGCCGAGATTGCCTTTGTGTATAGTAAGTTTTAATTTACCTTTTTCGGGCTTGATACCCCGGCATTTGACTTGCTAGGACGCCGTATAATACTGTCGGTCTCTGTGGTGATACTTTATTTTGTTTTTTGCCATCTGTTTAACTTTACAGATTTTCGGGAAGCACGCACATGTGTGTCCACAGGATTAATATGGAGCATTACCTTTAAGATACACAAGTCTCTACCCTTTCCGTGTAACACATGGACTATTGGTCACACGCCACACAGGTGCACTAACCTAATTGTATTCGTTTTACTTTTCTTGTTACACCTATCAGGTTATTGTGACATTTGGGAGGATTTTCCCTTTATGGGTCCGTACTGGCGTCTAGACCGTGATCAACATTTTGAATAGGTGAGGTGTACACATATTATATATATTTTTTGATGAATTTGTCATTTATTCTGGTACTTTGGCTTTATTTTTGTGCTGGAGCACTGTTTGATTATTATTCATACTGGTACTCGCTCTGTTTTAGATTGTTGGATAATACCGCAGCTCAAGGTTTTTTTACTGACAAGACTGATTGTTGAACTATTCACCTTATCGGTGAGATACCTACCACTTTTTCTTTAATTATTGTGCTATTCATTGTATTTGGAGACAGAATTTATTTATCTTTCGTGGCTGCTGCCTTCAACTTATCATTTGTTTCTTCCTTCCAGTACTTATTAATTGATTTATCATACCCTACCGGGTTGGAATTATCACTGGCTCTGGGGTAAGACTATAGGCTATTGCCTTATTTGCATCTCCTTTTTCTAATTTTTTACTTTTTAAAAATTTGTTTTGGTTCCTCTGAGCCGTCTCTTATACTTTAACACTTCCCCCTCCATCCTTTTCTTCTTCTCTGCCTTAGACGTTACTGATCTTGGATCCAGCTATAAAGGTATTTCCTTATTCCTGGACTCACTTGGTCTATTTTGATAGAAAGCTTGTTTGGCGTGTTATTCCTGCATATGTAATTGACTCCTTCACGATTTTGTTTTGTTTTATTTTAGATTGACTGTCATGATTAGGCAGAGTTGTTTTCGTGTAGTTTTATTTTGTTAGTGCACTATTTATTCACCAGTGGTTTAATTCTTGCTTAGATGAGGATGTTGGAATGTTCCTTTCTTTTTCACACTTACTCTGGGATGGATTTCTTTATGTTTGTTGTAATCTGCTCAAGGGTTCCTCATTGCACCATATGTTGGGGGATTCTCTTTTGGTTTCCACGAGTGCTTACTTTCCATAACTGTGGGACGATGTGGTTTTGCGACTTTGACATTTTATGCCTTGTTCTCAGGTTATTTTTTGTATCGTTCCCAGCCCTGAAGAGTCAGAGATTACTGTTTCTCTGATGAAACACGTGTCGGCTGGCTGTGTGCTTTTCATATGATGACCAATTAAAGAAATTAAAGACTTCTATGTTGGATTGTTTCCATTTCGCATTCAAGACACACTTACATTTTGTATTTTAATACTGTATAAGTGCACTGGATTATTGTTAGATGTACATGTGTTAGGATTCTCCTTCACAGATTAAGGGGTTTTAGGGTCTCCCCTTCCCTGTTGCACCATACCAAATTGCTTCTGTTCAAATATCAATACGTGAATATAGGCTGAGTGCCATTACTTCCTGTCCACGAAAACCCTCTCCTTTGTATGTGTTAAAATTGTACTTAGCTGGTAAAGACTTCACTCCAGTCAGTAAAGGGAATTTCAGTGATTCCCTTCCTCTCTAAAACTGTGCCAATAGCAAGGTTTGCTATGTTTGTCAACGTGAAAATGCCTGTCAAGGATTTTTAAGATTAGGATTTATCTTTTCCAGCATTTATTTCACCAAGTCATAGTTTGTGCTCTTACTTAATGTTAGTGCTTCTTTCGAGATTTATTTTGCTTAAAAATTAAAGAGAGCTTCGGCAATGGATTGTGGGAAGACTTACTCTTTTACTAAGGCTGTGTTGAAGGAGTGGGGCCAGGAATAGTGGAAGGATTTCAATGCAACAGCACTGGCCATTTTTGTGTGCAATACATGCTGATTTAGATGGATAGCCTCTACTATGATCACTTTGAAAACAATGTGGGGACTAAATTAATTCCAAAGTAGATCATCTTGTAGTGTTAATGGGCATCCATGGCAGTCCCTTAGGAACTATCTCTGTGGGATTCATAAAGTGATGTCAAATTCAGCAGCCTACAGGTTGAATGCATACAGCAAATAACCCACCTTTAGTGCAGTAAAATGTGCCCCAAATTGTCCTCTTGAAGCATTCGATGGTGAGGAAGAGTTTGAATCAGGTTTATACTAGTTCTGAGACCAGCCTTTGATTTCTTTCCAGTCAAAATATCTTCCCGTAAAATCAAAGGTTCCTTTCTCTCCATGGGGCATGAATCGACTCACAGCATCAGTAGTTTCATCTCTTGCCCCAGAATCTTTTGCCAGACTAAATAAGTGCAATGGAGGAGGTAAGTCAGAGTGTGTCAGCTTCATGTGGTTTCCTGTGTATTTATGTAGCATATCCTCCAGTAGTACATGTTTATAACTTACAGTGAGACTCATAGTGGAAGTGTCATTGGTCATCGGCTCCAGTAGTCTTATTTGGATATTGTTGGACATGACCCTATTTGCAGGGTTATCCCCAAACGTTTTGCTTCTTCCTCCTATTTTTTCCTGACTTTTTTTTGGTGACTATAGGACTCTGGGCATTTTGCCACTGCTAATCAGTGCTAAAGTACATATGCTCTCTGTGTAACTTATGAACATAATTGGTTCTCCATGATTGGCATATTTGACTTACTGTTAAGTCCCTAGTAAAGTGCAATGAGTGTGCCGGGGTCTGTAAATCAAATGCTATTAGTCGGCCTTCAGCGCTGATTGTGCTGGCGACATGAGTAGCCCTGAAAAGGTACCTCAGACCTGCCACTCTAGTGTCTGCGCACAGGTTTAAACTGCATAAACAACAATTGATGGACCGAATGCAGAACAATGTCATACATTCACCCCAGTACATAGATCAGGGCCTAAATCCATCATTTTTTTGCTCACCATGCCATTCCAGTTTGAACCCAGCCATATGCAAATCAGTCTTAACCCTGTGCCCAATGGGAACAGTTTAGCCCGAACTGCCAGGTCAGGTCCTCCCTGGACTGGAAACAAGCATCCGAGGACCGGTTTCGGGGTTTCACCCCTCATCAGCCACGATAAGCTTGACTCCAGTGGCATGGAGAGCACAGGACCCATGTCTGGGCATACCCGTCCCACTCGGTGTGACAAATGCAAAAACAACAATTGATGGACCGAATGCAGAACAATGTCATACATTGACCCCAGGACATAGATCTGGGCCTAAATCCATCGTTTTTTTGCTCACCATGTCATTCCAGTTTGAACCTAGCAATATGCAAATCAGTCTTGACCCTGTGCCCAATAGGAACAGTCCAGCCCGAACTGCCAGGTCAGGTCCTCCCTGGACTGGAAACAAGCATCCTATGATCGGTTTCAGGGTTTCACCCCTCTTCAGCCAGGATAGCTTGACTCCAGTGCCATGTCGACCTGGCAAGTCCACCCACTACATTACAACATTAAATGACATTCATTAAACACAAAACCAAACAGAATATTTTTTTGACTTTACATTAATTTGAAACACATATTACAGATATCATATTAGCTCTGGTTCTGTAATTTCTAGAGCCATTCTCTCTTTTAATCTAAAACAAAACACTGCCCTTTAAGCGGAAGTTACAACTTAATGTGAGGTCCAAAAACAAAAAAATGTTTGGTTTTGTGTTTAATGAATGTCATTTAATGTTGGTAGGTTGTGTCACTATGTGGTGTTATGTTTTGTTAAATTGATGTTACACTTGATGAGTAATATATTTTGAAAATTTTTCGACCAACTCATATAAAATAACAATAAGAAGTAAATGATAAAATAAAAAATTTATGGTCATATTAAGAGAACAGTGTGATCACGATGTGAGTTGTTTAATTGGTATCAGTACTGGCATGCATGATGTTGTGTGACTTTTAGAAAGTAGCCATTTTCTTGTTTAACCATTCTGTGTGCCTCTGCCTGTTTGTGGACTGACTGTCTAGTTTTGGAGTGACAGGGACTGGATATGTGCATTCACTGTAGACACCCACGGGACAGGGGGGGTTGAGGTGTGCCTGGCCCTTCCTGGATGACTCAGAGCTGAATTGAACAGGGCTTGGCTGCATTTAGGGTAGTGGGAGGCGTTTTCATTACACCTGAATAGGGTGTGTTTCTAATGCACAATGCTGTCTCCACCCCCTGAGGTCATACAGCACCAGTGAGGACAAAACTTGTTTGGACTGGGCTCAGAGACCCTTGCACAAAGAGAACAAAGACATTTTGAGGTATAAGTATTACACCTAAAACCCCATAACTTTAGATCACTTCTGGACTCAAGAGGAACCTTTGCCAAGGAGAAGAGCTGCAGAGCTGTGAGGAGGAGTACTGCACTTGGCTGTGTGGGGTTGTCTTGCAGTTGTTGTATCTGCCAAGGAAGGGACAAAGACTGGAACTTTGCTGTGAATCTGCTTGAAGATCTCCATGGGCCTGTGTGTGCTGGCCTCCTGTTCTGAAGTCTCAGGGGCACAAGACTTTGTCCCCAGCCCCTTTTGAACTATTTCAAATGTGGTGCCTCTGGTGGTTGTTCCTGCAGTTGGGAGCTTGAAGAACCTTGAAGAAATCAATGCATTGCTCTTCTTTCCTGACGCAACACTGCCGTGCGAGAATAATCTTCACAAATTGGTGCGCCGCTGACGCATCACCTGTCGCAGCTGCAAGAACTGACGCATTGTCGGATCGCGGCTGAAGAATACCACACCGCCACCGCTTGTCACTGCCGCAGCGATCGCCGACGTGTCCCAGATTTACACACATCGCAACTGTGTGGCAAGTTTTCCCGATGCATCACCCACGGACCAGAACCGTCTTGGAGTTGACGCATCACTTTCCCCTACAGACTGGATTCGATGCATCACTTTTTCTGGGTGCAGTAGAACTGTTGCATCGCCTCCCCAAGGTCTCAGGAAGATACGCATCTCTTTGTTTCTCAACATTTAACATCTCTGCGGCTGTTTGGCCTTGTGAATTGTTGATGCATCTACAGGTACTTTGTGTAGAATCATGCATCCATAGTTTTCTATAGTCCCAGCTACTTGAAACCTTTGAAAAGTCATATTCTTATTACATGTATGTTGGATTTTAGTTGTTTAGGTCTTGTTTGGTTTAGATAAAGATACCTTATTTTTCTAAACTGACGTGGGCCCATTTGTGTTGTTATCACTGTATTACTGTGTGTTTTGAGTACAAGTACTTTACAAATGTTCTTTGAGATAAGCCTGTCTGCTCATGTCAAGCTACCCAGGGGGTGAGCAGAGGTTATCTAAAGTGTGTATCCCACTTACTCTGTCTAGAAGCAAGGGTCCCTATTAGGACAAATGTACCTGCCTCTGCCAACTAGAGACCCCCATTTCTAACAGATATGGATTTGAATTTGCTTTTTTCCCCCTTTGTTTTACCTTTGTGCTATCAGGTTTTAGGGGATATTATGGGTCACTATAGGCTGGGGACATTAGAGGTAGACGCTGTGAGTGAGGAAAATGTGAGGAAAGCCTGAAAAAAGCTTGAGTTCAAGTGCAAAATCTACTGCTTCTAAGTTTAACTCACATCAGCAAGCTTCTGTTAACTCTGCTCCCCGGAGGTATCTCAATTCTTTGATGGCGATGATAAAGTCTCTGCCAAGTTTATAGATACATTTATGGACAGATTTGTTGGTGCTGTGAAGACACTCTTGTCACCAATTCATGAACGCTTTGGAGCTATAGAACAGAAATTGCTGTTGTATAAGGTATTCATGCATCCTGCCCCTGAAACACATTTAAGCAGCTGTTCATCTGTTGGCTGTTGACTGGGGAAGTGTCAGGTGATGCCATGGCCTCTAATTCTGGGGATAGGGTAAAATCGGGTGTGGGGGCTTTGAAGAGTGTCCCACAGGTTTCCATTAAGTTATTCCCATTAGTCTATTTCTACAGGCATCTCCGGATTGTCTGTCAATTCCCAAGCACACATTATCCCTTTGCCCCAATCCCAACTAAAAATCACCATGCATATTATCTAGCCTTTCTGATAAAGACCGGCAATCCTTGGATCAGCTTGCTTGTTCACGACACTCCACCCATACGGAAAAGTATGGAGGATTTGATCTGCATAATTAATCCCGCCACCAATCTCCAGAGTAGTATTCCTGTGGCAAAGTTGACATGGGTCTCTTACCCAACCTACAATTGCCCAGTATCATCTGGCTCCAACAATGAAGACTCAAAATGTGCCTATGGATTCTGCTGCTAATTTTACAAAACAAAATCTGACCGATTATTTAAGGGACTTCCCAGATTATCCTGTTCCTCTTCTATTAAGTTCCATTAATCAACACATTACATCACCAGCAATTTTGTTAGCCAACATTTTAATGGAATAAATAATATTTCTATTCATGAATACGATAACTTGTCCCATACTGCTAGCTATATACAAATTATTTCATGTAATGTGGCTGGACTCAGGAGTTAATTTTCATCCACAGATGGGCATAGTTTAGTTACATCTGCTCCGATAATGTACATACATGAATTTTGGGCTGTGGATGACATTCATATTGAGGGATTCTTGTCAGTGGTTACTGCAGAGACTCCTTCCAGTTCTGAAATGGCTAGAGTGCGGCTTAGAATTTTTTTTTCCTACAGTGCTGTTAGTGGATAACAATAAGACATTTATGGGTTCCCTACATTACCAATTTGTTCTCCTATCTTTCAAGAATTGTATAACTTCATTATTGTTAGTTTCTGTAGCATTATCTTCGATTTCCTAGTGTGCCAATCGCCAAACTGGAGGATGATCTGATTTCATTTATTTTTCCAAAGATGACTTGATACACACTCCTCTGGATTGGAGATTTTAATATTCCTAAATGCTTTGAATAGTATATTATTCAAATATAATCTAACACTTTTGGAAGACAAAAGTAATGCCAAGTTTACATCATATGTTTATTGGCAGGAAGCAAAACCTACTATTGATCACATTATACTATCAACAAATGGCATTTCTGACCTGGTAAATCTTGTATTGAAACCTAACTCTGTTCGTGATCGTAACCCACTGATTGGCACTCTATGGCTCAAAACTAGCTCGCATATTGATTATAACATCATAAGTAGCATTGACGTAACAAGATCAAATGGGTCACAACTTAAATGGACTGGTATTGAACCTAGTCACTTCACCAAAAGAATAATTTATACTAATAAGCAGAACCTTGAGTCTTGTTTATCTGAGACAGCTAATCATAGGGACATTCAAATAGCTTCTGGGAACATTACAAACTCCATTAATGCCCTACTTTCACATGGTGTCAGACATAGTAAGATGGCCCAGTTGGACTGGTTTGACTATTCTTGCTCATGGACATTAAAAAAGCTTCCCTAGCCCTAAACGGATCCCCAGGAGACCATACCCTGGTCACAATCCTTAGGATATGATGCAAGGAGGCCTGGCTGCCAGGAAAAAAGTGCTACAAGATAAGGTCTGGTCTAAGTTTGAAGACGCTGCAGCAACAAATAATTGTGTTTTATTCTGGCAGACGATTAACCCTTTTTTGAAATACAACACAGCTCCTGATTTAGACTCAGTCAGTCAAATTCACTTTATTCGGGTATTTAAAACCATAAAAACATGCTACAAAAAACACATTAAATATTACAATTGCACAAACACCATCAGGATACAAGGAAAATATATTGTGATCATATAAAAGACAAGTCATATTATAAAAGTTAAAATTTATCATGGTTAAAAATGATCTAATTCATAGTAATCCCTCTTTTTTTCTTTATTCTGACTGCTGCTGTCAGAAAACTAGCAATATTAAAAACTTCCCAAACATTAGTCAGCATCTGTAGATACATAAAAGCAGATCTAGCTTGTAGAAATCCGTTGCCCCTTAACATAGGTAAAACGAACCGATTTCGGATATGGATAAAGTGCTCGCAGAATAAAACAAAGTGCAATGAGTCCAGAGTCGAAAAATTATCACACGTACAACAGCTCCTTAATCTTTTTCCATCCCTTTGGTTCTGCAAGAAGTAGATGTAATTGATTCAAACAAAATCTTACTAAAAGGAAATGATGGTGCTGATTTGTAACTATATTTAAATAGAGTTCCATGGTAGTTGAGGTGGATAACAGTTGGTGTGTCCGCACCAATGGTTTTTTTAATTCCCTTGCCTCCCTATCTATCTGTGAAACCTGCAAAAACATATTTTTAGCCCAAGTCAAATCTGCCTTTATAATTTTTTTCTGGGGAGTTAAACAGCTCTGGTCTTCCTAGATAAGCAGAAAGCTTTTTTGGGTAACTCAGCCAGGGGATACTGCTTGCATGATCAAGCGCTAAACAATCGCGAATAATAATACAATTCATCTCTAACTCTCTCTAACTCCAGGTTTGTCCAAATGCCTATCCACTTCAATAAAGGTGCCATGCTGATTAGATCAGCCACAAACCTAACCCAGTTTCTTGGTGGATTATAAAAGAAGATGTTGACTGTGGGACAGATACGTTTCTAAGGAATTTATTTTCAACTATTTGGATGTGCCTAGCTTCTCTGTATCCCCATAGGTCAGATCCATAACATGCTATGGTGATACATTTGGCCCTATATATGTTTAACATTGCTTGCATTGGCGTTGCCCCCAATCTACGGGCAAAGTCAAGGACAGCTAAGGTGGATCTAGCCATTACATTTCTTTTAGCTTTCATTTGTGGTATACACGTACCCCTTTCATCAAATAAAACCCCTAATATGTGAACTAATTCACCCGTGATATTACATTGTTTTCACAGAAAAGAGTCTTTGGTTTCCTAGGCTTAAGCCCTAAAATCATAGTGTGAGACTTCGAAAAATTAACATCAAGATCTAATGACTTCATAAAATCGGCAAAGGTAATTAAAAGATGCTGTAGGCCGATTGTAGTTCTAGCTATCAAGGCGGCATCATCCGCGTATAGGAGAGCTGGAATTAGCCGCTCTCACCCCCATTAAAACTGAATTCAGATTATTAATATATAGAGTGAATAGAAGTGGTGCTAAAATGCATCCCTGTCTTACACCTTTAACAATACGGATGCCTCTTGTAAGGTTGCCTTTTTGGTTAAATCTCACTGTGGCTGTAAGATCCTTGTGTAAATCTGCTAGAAAATCTACGATATCCCTATCCAGACCAAGTTCTAATAACAGGTGCCATAGTTTTGATCTGTTTACTCGATCAAAGGCAGAAGAGAGGTCCATAAAAGCCAGATGGAGTGAACCTTTCTTCGCAATCGTACATTTCCCGGCCAGTAGAAATAAATTTAAACACTGGTCCATAGTTTCTCTCCCTTTCCTAAACCCATACTCTAAGTTTGAGAGGATGTTAGAGTTGTTTAACCAATCAGTGAGTTTACCCTTGAGAACTCTTCCTAGAACTTTCACTGCAGAATCAATCAGTGAGATAGGCCTAAAACATCGAGGGTCTCCTCTATTTCCCTTTTTGAAGACCGGAACAATAACTGACTGGGACTGGCAGGGTAAACGTACAGGCCAAAGAAAAGACATTTGCAAATAAATTAGACCATAATGATACATTAGTTTTAAAAAGATCCGCAGGGGACACCATCCGGACCAAGTGCTTTATTACTTGACATCTGGTCAATGGCTGCCGCTACTTCCTTAGCAGTAAACACTAAAGTATAATTCTCCACAACATATGGTGTGTTTTGGGGTCCATTATCCCCTTGATCTCCATATATATGTTTGAAATGGTTAAGTCACTCCTCTTCGGGAATATTACAGTTCAATAGAACGGTTTATTAACAACGTTCCAAAACTTGGCACTATTCTTAATTACTACATCAACGGAAAGTAACTCGTTCCAGGGCCCCTCTTTGATTTCTAATTTATGAGTATGTACCGCTAATTTATAATTTTTCCGGAGAGTGGCAATAAGGGGTTTATCTTGTGGTTTATGTTTCAAAGCAACCATCAACTTCTGGTGAGCTTTGGTGCACTTATGGTCAAACCATCTCTCACCTTACAAGTAAATGTTAGAGCTCCAACCACTTGTTCGCATATTTCAGCGTAAGCCGTGAGGGTCTTGTTATCCCTTGTCCTAGAATCAAGGCAGAGCTCTATCTCCAATCCCACTTTAGCAACTAGCTCATTACAGAACTCCTCAGGAATGACCTTACACCCTTTAAGTCTACGACCCTGATCTTTTAATGTAATAGTTAGATTAGAGGCACGTCTATTTGACTCAAGATTGCGCCCTATTCCTCCAGCCAAAATCAGATGTATGGGATTGTGATCACTAAACTGTGACCACACAGCCGTATAATCTTTAACTTAGGCTTCCAGGGCAGAGTTAATAAAGATATAATTAACAGTTGTGTTCGATCCCCTACCTTTAAAAGAAGGTACAGCAACCTTCCCAATCAATTTGATTTAGACTCAAATGTACCAATTCAAGTGTAAGTGGACCAATTTTTTTAGCATCTTTAGTCCATCACATAATTTAGACCACTCAGATAGGGACTCAATCCAAATATGTCCAGTTGTTAGTGGGAATCAGTCATTAATGATCGCTCTAGACAAAGTTGTAGGGGGGGTTGTTTAAAGTGCTAGTGGCAAAGCAGCAGGACCGGATGGAGTACAGGGTGATATGTATAAACACCTGCTGGATTGTTGGTTTCCTATTCTGACTCAAGTACTGAATGCAGCTGTACGTGGATATAGTCTGATAACCTGGGTAGAGTCACTTGTTATTCTGATTTTTAAAAGAGAAGCTAAAAGTGATCCTAAATGGTTCTGCCACAGTTCCGTTGTGGACTCTTCCACCAAGATCCTGGGTAGAGTGATCTTGGAAAGATTAAAACACTGGGCTGAGGTCAATAGGGTCCTCACAGAGTCACAAAAAAGGTTCAGCAGGGGTCTGGGATGGTAGAGCAGTGTGTTAACTTGTATCTTCTTATAGGGGAAACATACGAGGGCTACGACCGGCTATATATATTTATGTTTTGATGACATGACCCGTCCAGCACTTTTGATTTGGTGAGTCATTCAATGTTGTGGCAAACCATGTCTTCTATGGGTGCACCGTTAGAAACAGTGCCAATATTATTGCAGTTATATAGGAATTTATCAACTAGGGTGCGCAATGGGCCAAATAGGAAGTGCTCTACATTGTTCAAAATACGACGAGGAGTTAGGCAGGGCTGCGTGCTAGCGCTATTTTTGTTTTCTTTATTTATAAATGGCGTGGATAGTTTGCTTCAAGATGTGGCCACTGACTCCACACAAGTGGAAGAATGGGCAGTCCCTTTCCTCTTTATGCTGAGATCGCTGTTGTCAAGAACTGCAAATGGCCTGCAAATAATAATATGGGTTTGAGATTTTACAGAATCAATCTTTCTTCTGCTATTACTTGGCCTACCACAATCTACAGTAGCCTATATAGCACACAGGGAATTGGGTAGGCAACATTTGCAAGACCTATTAGTGATACAACTCGTCTAGTTGTGGCACTCTATCTGAGGGTAAAGAGGAGACCAAGTTCACAAAAGCAATTATAAGCGTTTGTTTAGGATTAGACAACACACTGAGAATCCTGTGGCTCCTGTATACCTCCAGAGAGATGGCCAAGTTTAATCATCCTCCATTGTTAGATAAACCAGAATGTATAACATATTTTAGCAAGAGAGAAATAAATATTTTACTTCAAGAAAAATGTTGATCCTGGATGTGCCAAAGACATTAGACCATCAGTTTGAAGTTAGCTTTCTGTGGCACAAAATGAGGGCTTGCAGAGGTGTCTTATAATTATATCGAACATCATTTTGCCTGACACATTTACTACTGGGTACAGCTCATGTAGTGGCATCCTTTCCGAAAATGAAACAATAAGTAGCTGCAGCTGTAAAATGTCCATGTGAAGCAAGATTGATTCGAGGCACAATGCACTTAATTTTATTTTGTAGTTTCTACACTGAAATTAGGAAATTTTACCTAAAACCTATGTTTTTAGCCAACAATATCAGGCACTACAATGAAGCCTATTTAGATTTACGTTAGCTGGAGGATCCAAGCACACATTTCAGAGTTGCTTCCTTTATATAAAAAGCCATTCCTATGAAGACACATCTTGATTATATGTATTAAACCTCTCCCTATGGGATCATATATGGTTCCGCAACAGCCTAAATTTATTAAAACCTTGGAATTAGCACCCCACTGTGGGGCAGTGGCCAGGTAGTGTAGCCATAATGTTCCATGACTGTATGTGGTAGTAGTGGACCCTAATGGGCAAATTACCTCACCTCACAAGCTGACTTTTTATGAATCACTTAGTGAGAAACATTCCCAGACTAATTGAAATATAGAGGTGCTTTCGCAGTTCTGACACCCTACAACCATAGGAGACTATTGTCCATTAGATACCTAATGTGAAACCAATGCGCATTCAAATAGTAACCCACAACATCGATATTGCATTCATCACAGAAACTTGGTTGAATGAATCCTCCTTACCAATCATTACCATGCTTGTGCCCCCGTGTTTTCAATCATAAACAAAGACAGAAAGAACCATCGTGGCTGGGGTTTTGCAATCATCCACAAGAGCAACATCTCCATAACCGAAATTGACTCCATCTCCTACAATACAGTTGAATATCTATCCTTCACCATTAAGACAAAGGACAACAAAACGGTATACTACCATCTCCTCTACCTTCAGCCAGGCAACGGGGAACAACCTTTACAACGCAACTTTTACAACGCACTACCATTACAACGAAACTATTACAACGCAAAATCTCAGGAGCACCAACACTCTTCTCATTCCCCTGAAAACTCACAAACAAAAAACCTTATCTCGCTCCTTCTCTGGAAATGCGCCTAAAATTTGGAACTCCATCCCAGTCCATATCAGGACTAATCCCTCCTTCTTAAACTTCAAAAGTCAGCTCAATGACCTCTTCCTCAACCCATCTCATCTGAATGGAGAGCTGCCTCACAAAGTGACAGAGCTCCTCTACCAAAGGAATCCTGCCCAGCGTAGAACATAGACACTTCAATAAGAAGGCTTTTCATCGCCTGCCTTTTGACTCGCTCCTAGTACCGCATTCAGGCCTGAACAAGATTCGACACTAGAGAATGCTGTTTATTGTAATACTGTATAACCAATTGCATCACGATAAATGTAAAGTGCTCTGATACCTTCGGGTCTGGCTAGCGCTATATAAAACTCTTAAATAAATAAACTGCATTCAGCAACTTCATAAACAATTACTACAGCCATGAAAAATCATGGATATTTATAAGCATGAGTACAATATTATTATTAGGAAGCATATAAAGCGCAATGGTTGCTCCAACCGGAGTGGCCCTGCGCTAGGACATAGATGAACCCCAGCGACCCTCCCAAGCTAACCACCATCCAGCGCGGACATCCACACAGAGATGGCACCCTGCTACTTTAGCCCTCCCGGGGGGTAACGGAAAAGCCAGGTTTTCAGTTTCTTGCGGAACAGAGACTCTGACTCAGATGTCCTCAGATCCACAGGGAGCTCATTCCATGCCTTGGCTGCCAGGAAACCAAAGGATCTCCCACCAGCCCGCGCCTTCCGCACCCTGGGCACAATCAATCTAGCACTGCCCAACAATCTCAGATTACGAGCAGGCTGGTAGGCCGTCAGGAGGGGGAGAAGAAAACGCGGCCCCCTTTTCCTAAGAATCCTATGACTAAAGCAAAGGGCCTTAAAGGTGATCCTGGCCCGGAGAGGGAGCCAATGCAGTTCCTTCAAAGCTTCTCCCACCAAATCCCTCCTAGGTATATTCAGGATAAGCCAGGCCGCGGCATTTTAGACTTTCTGCAAGATGTTAAGATTTTTTGCAGTCACCCCTAGATACAGGACATTGCAATAGCCAAGGCGAGATGTGACCAGAGCCTGTACAATAGTTCTTTTAGCATCCAGGGGGAGGAGGTCCAGAATCTTACATAGCATCTTTAAAATGCCAGAACAAGTACCGGCCACAACAGATATTTCCACAGAGAAGGAAAGATTTTCGTTGAACCACACTCCCAAATTTTTCAGCTTGGCTTTCGGTACTGGACTAGGTCCTAGTGCTTCTGGCCACCAATGCTGCGACCAGAGAGAGGGCTGTTTCCAACCACCATCACCTCTATCTTCCCTGCATTTAACTGGAGGCAACTCAGTCTCATCCAGTCCATAAGCTCCCCCAGGCAAGTTTTGAAATCGGAAGCCCTTCCAGATTCCTTCTGTTCAAGGGTCACAACTAGCTGAGTGTCATATTCAATAATCCTTGTAGAAAGACATGTACATAAATTTCCCTAGTGAACAATAACAACACAAAATCCAATTGTTATACTCCAAGCTTTTCACTGTTGGTTTATTCTGTATATTGACACTTCCAACACAGGTCAGCCTCCACGTGTTTCGTCTTAAAATAATTTTTTAAGGCTAGAATATAAGTACAATAGATGTATTCTTTGTATTATTTGGTGTCGATACACAAATGGTGGCTAAAGTATAGATATTCTTAGTATTTACAAATAAAGTTTGGTCACAGGAAGGTAAAAATAAATATAGATTAAAGAGAAAAAGCATATGTAGACCTGTAGCCCAAGATTTGACACCAAGTGACATGGATTTCTAAAAAGATTTCAGTAATCACAGAAATACGCTTTCACCAAAGAAGTGGCCGAGATATCAAGGTGCATCCGCCCCATTGTTGCAGTATAAATAGTATAATTATATACCCAGCAATTCTAGATCTCGGATCCTAATGGTTTTGAGTGTTGCAGAAAAACACCATGAACGTCCGGGTATAACAGCTGAAGGAATATGCTAGTCCAAGTTTCTGAGACTATGAGAATGAAAGGAAATCCGCTATAAATATAAATAAAGGTAAGACCATTGAGGCCCAAAGAGAGCACCTGTAAATGCTGCAATGTAATGGTTCACTCACTTCAAAGTCAATAACGAGTATTAATCATGAATCCAACTGTACATATGCAGTATCCTTGGCCTATTTATTTAAATTCAAGTTTCTGGAATAGTAAGGAAAATTCACTGTAAAGCCGAAGGTGCAACCATAAGAACGCGGGAAACGCTACTGTCAGCAATTGACTTACTTCAGAATAAAAAGACAAATAGATCATAGTTCCCAGTTCCAGTTCATGTTCCAATCCACATAGAATTATATACAACCACAATCTGATATCTACAAGAAAGTAAAAACAATATCTTGTATCAAGGAGCCATCACAGCATTTACACGCGAAACAAATGTTGGCTGACCTGTACTGGAAGTGTCAATATAAAGAATACAGAACAAACCAACAGTGAAAAGCTTGGAGTATAACAATTGGATTTTGTGTTATTATTGTTCACTAGGGAAATTTATGTACATGTCTTTCTACAAGGATTATTGAATACTGTACTCATGCTTTTAAATATCCATGACTTTTCATGGCAGTACTAATTGTCTATGAGGATGCTGAATGCAGTTCTATTTGAAAGTGTAGCCATAATGTTTCAATTACATAAAGGTATTAATATAATGACGAAAGACTTGTGGATTTTAAAGCCACATTATTTATCTCTGAAAGTCACGTATTAGTAGGTTTACCACTTTGTTTGATATTAACATAGTGGACCCTAGTTAGAGGTTTTTGTTTTATAGAGTCTAGTAGTAAACCTGTCTGGTTTTTATAACTCCAAGTCTATATGAAAGTTATGGGGTCAACTTAGTATGGAATCACATTTGTAGACACTAAGTTTCAATCAGACGCATTTAAACAAATTCATTTGCATCAGTACTTAAAGACCCTTTGGGAATGGTTTAAATGTACTAAATTGCATTAGCACTTTACAGTGAGTTGGCTGGTCTTACATCCTGGTACTGTAGTTTTATATTGCTAGCTTTCTGCATTTTATTGACAATGAATTTTGAAATGTCTTATGAACCATGTGATATTCATCATTTACTGGCAGTTATTTTAGTTTTTAAATTTTTGTATACTTTTATATTTTGATATTTTGTACACTTTATTTCTGATGAGCTTTGAAATGTTTTAACGAATCATGCTATATTCTGCATTTATTGTTAGTGTTATATGCAAGACGTAATGTTATTATGATGAGGTATTTTTGTACACTACAGATTTGTTATGTGGGCGTTTATGGTTGTACTTCAAAACCGTTTAAAGATTGGATGGATTGAGTCTGAAGGAAATAAAATGCAAATGAGAAGGTACTGCAGGTCTAAAACTGGGATTCACAACTTGAAGGTCCATAAGCCCAGTGTTTATGGTCTTTTAGGCCAAAAGACACAGAGACAGATTATAGACAAAAGTAGAGTGATCTATATTTCTTAAGGAAGGGAGATCCATTCTGCTTTTTTTTAACAGTAGATGTGGATGATTTTCTAGAATCATTTTGGATTTTTTTTGTTCCTTTTTTTCCAAGTTTCAGTTATCATGGAAATCGTGACAGGCTTGCAACTAGGTGGCCTGGACCCGTAAATTTAGGATGACACAGCTGTCCTTGGAATGGCTGGGCATCTGGCTTGATGTTGACAACAACTAACGATTGATCCACATAAGGAGAGTTAAATAATAAAAAATAGGTATATGTTGTGAAAGGGGTTTATTTACATTGAGTGACTCAGCTCTATAACTCTTCCTCTTATGCATCTAACTTTTTCCTCAAGTGCACATTGTCACCACTACTTTGAAAGTGGTGCCAGTTTCAATATTTCTGAATGGTGCTCTACAATGTAAAGGCATACACTCAACAACGATGAAGGTGGCGCTTGATGCTAAACTATGCATCACCGACCTTTGCGTTTGTCCATTAATAAAATCCATTCTGCTGACTATTTTCCAGTTGGGGGTTAGAATGTGTTTATTTCTCTTGTAATTTGTTAACTGCAGGATTAGAGTTCTACTCGTTAAACTAAACCTGGCCAGGAGAAATATATTTCTCCTAAACAGTTTGAAGGACTAAAAAACGCTTCTTGATTGCAAGGGGACAAGCAGTGAAATACCACAAGATGAAATATGAAGGAGAGCCTAGAATGATGATTAAATAGAGAAATATAGATCAAATAGGTATATGCTATAATTTCAGCAACCTTATGTATAAAAACTATCAATTAAGAACATGTAAATTATG
The DNA here is from genome assembly GCF_964204655.1 of Triturus cristatus. Classification (NCBI taxonomy): domain Eukaryota; kingdom Metazoa; phylum Chordata; class Amphibia; order Caudata; family Salamandridae; genus Triturus; species Triturus cristatus. The sequence goes on along the minus strand of NC_140585.1, from coordinate 730,703,200 downwards.
TGTTTAAAATCAGAAACAAAGCCCACCCACTTAAGTAGAGTGTAACACTCATAGTTTTTCTTTGCATCTGTGTTTTGGCTGTAAAGTGCTAGCATCACTGATGATCTAGGCTGACAAAATGGTAGGTTTGCTTCAACTAAAGCTCAGATATTTAGAATAGCAACTGGCAGCAACTATGAGACCTGTAACAGAACATTTCTAAATGAATACATCTTTCAAATAAAAAAATGATAGAAGCCATACGATTTGCCTGTTGGAGAGGTGATTTGAAAACAGTAGCGCCGGTCCTCACAGTCCACTGCCATAACTGAACAGTTGTCCAGATCCAGAATCAAACCACCTGCCACCGCACCACGTGGCTGACACATCAAATTGCCCCCTTGTGTGAAGAAATACAATCGCTCCCAGGATGTGGTCACCAGGCCTGTTTTACTGAAAAATACAAACCAATAAATTCTGTAGTACCACATAGGATAGAAATCAATCTATGACGGGCATGCTTCCAGAAGAATTAAGTATCAGCCTATTAAAACAATCATTATTTAATTGTTCCTGGATGCAAGCACAGTGAGTGGCACTTTTTCATTGGTCAGTTGTTCGGCCACCCAACAGTACTATTGTTTGTTTTCTCAGTTAATTGTGAAATGTGTATTCCAGTAGAATGGTAGCACGAGGTAAAGCTGAGAGCCCTCTTATACCATAGTCAATACCTACTTGGCAGTGCCCTCCCTCTTGGATACTTATGTCGAATTCGAGATGAAGAACTGTGAATAATGGGGATGTTTTTCACAGAAGGGTTCGGAGTGACATCAGATAGAAAACGAGAGCAAAGCATCCCTATAATTCACAGTTTATCCATTAATTATATATGTTATATATGGCTCCTAACTCATTTGCCAATGATTGCAAAACATATGCGGGCAAGTGGGGTAATAGTGGAACCTCAATTCTTTTCTTTAAACCTAAAAAACTGGCATCCTTCAACCCTTCTCACCACCCTCAACATAAATCCCCCCCTTAAAAAATAAATACCTGGCCTCCTGCCATCCACACCATACCCTCTGGAAATAATCCTCACATGCCCAGAACCCAATCTAAAACAAAATACCCAGCCACGTGCCTCCTACCCCAACTACCCTCTGTGCCCTCCCACCGACTCACTTCCGAAAGCTGCAGTCTGTGCTCTCACATTGAGGGGGGAGAGCTAGCACCATGCTGACAGTGGCTCTCTGAGAGCATCTTGTCAGTGCTGGTTGTTTTATTCTGTCAGTGTGCATATTCAGAGACTTGACAAGGGAGAAGCGAGAAGGCTGATGGTGCAGACACTGCACCACCAGAATTCTCTGGCACCTTGAGGTCTGTGGAGGCCCAATATAGGCTGAACAAGGGGGGGTGAGGCTGCCAACTGCCTTTCTGCCACCACACTCAGGTCTCTGCAGCCCCAGGGAAGGAGATAGAACAATGAGAAAGCGAGCGCTACCTCTTGTAGAATCACAACAATGGGTGAACACTTTTGAAACCCATTGTTGTTATATCATGTATCAATCTTATGGCTTGCCTCAGGTACTAGGACTGAATCCCCTGGGTAGATGTCAACCTACCACTCAGAATGCAGCATTTTGGTAGTGTGCAGGTTTCAGAAATATAATTTCAGTTACCAAAAAAGACTAACAAAACCTGGGGTGTTTGGATCTTCAAGTGGAGTAATGGAAGGATATGAGATTTTGCAGACACCACTTTGGATGGTCAATGAAACATCCAAGGGTGTTACAAGTTCCTAAGAGTTTGTGGAGGCTGTTGAAGGACTATGGTAGAGGCGTTACTCTGATCAGTCTGTTGTCCTCATTATAGTAAATGGCTACCCCCTATCTCCTTATGGCAAAGATGTGTTAACACTGAGGACAGAAAGTTTACACTTGATAAACTGCATCAGGAAAGGAAATATGTTTAGATGGTATTGTACTGGCAATGTAAGCCACCACATGACCAAATATATGAATTCTAGTTTGTCTTTCAAATGTGGGCTGCAGAAAAATGTACTCTGTTCCACTTCCACAGAGGAATGCCATTCTTCCCCTTGCATGTTCTGGCAAAAAATGACCATGATTAATTGTATGTAGTCAAACTAGTCTATCTAGGAGAGTGTGTAAACAGTATGTCTTCTTTCCAAACTCTGGCCTCTTTTGGGTTCTGGTTTATGGTGTGCTCGTACGGGGCATTTTGTATAAACAAATGCGTTTTCTGGATGTCTATTGAAAGTCTTGGGTTATGCTAGATAGAGTTGTGTGATATGGAAGAGTGCAGCCATATGGAAAATGGAAAAAATACAGACATCCTGTATTTCAGAATTTACGGAAGAGAGAATGAATAGGGGCTATATTCCGCATTAGAATGAAGTTCCTATTTAGTGCTGCTCTTGAGGGTAGAGGTGACATCTGCCATAAGTTAGCTTAACCTTAATGACTCTTGACTATTATATGCTTAGGATCTTGGTGGGTACATAAGAAACTTCTTGCAAAACCAGTAGATTTTGAAGTTTCTGACATTTTGCCATGGACTGTAGAAAAAGATTTGATTTGAACTGAGAGGATACTGTTTTGAGACACTGACAGAGATGTCATTCACTAAACCTCAATTTGTCTTGGTTGGAATATAAGCCCTACATACAGAACCACGATGCTTCAAAGAAAGCACACGTGTACTTAACTTGTAAAATACATATCACACATAATTTAGCAAGCTACTTTTAGGGATCCCAGCCATCATAAAATTGAACAGAGATTCTCTTTGATCTTCTTCTGGAAGATCACAAGTAAATATGCAATACAGTTCCATATCTGCAACCTGTAGATAAGGATTGTAAGCAAGTCAGCTCATTTAACAGGTATGCTGGAATATTGGTATGGGTATGGTAAAACAATACAGTACTTTACATACTGAAAGAAGGGTCATGGAGCTCTGCCCTTGGCCGTCTGATTTATGTGGCAGACACAACACATAACTGATTTTCAGCCCAGACAGCAGTCATGCGAAGTTCATCTTGAGATGCTTTTAACATGCTTTCAATGTATTTTGAATAATTGGGTGTTTTCCACAGTCTTAAAATTAGTGTCACAGAAACCTAATTAAGATTTGAAATAGTGTTATGGTTTTTTGTCAATCTTATTGCTGATTGTCTGTTCAAAGCAAACTCAACTCTTGCTAATGGAAATAAATAATATATGCATAAGTAATCTCTATCATTGTCTTCTAAACAAGACAGAAATACATCTGAAACACGTGGCGCTCACGCATGCCTTCTTAGACTAGATTGCGGCCAAGTACTCATCTGAGCTACAGTGTCCTTCTCGTGACCTAGGATGATAGGATATGTGCTACTCCTGAGAAAGACTTTGATCCTTTGAGAATAAGTTTGACACATGAACATCACCCTTGGAAAAAGTAACCATTGTATAATCATACCCTTATTTTGGTTGTTTCCTTACATGTTCATTTGAAAGGATCTGTTCTTCGCAGCATCAAAATGTTCAGGTACTACACACATTTCTTTCATCCAGATAATGATGATACGAATAGCCTTCTTACCTTCTAATATTAAGGTAGCCAGCTTTTTGAATGAGGTTCCTGTTAATAACAGCAGAGGCAGCATCGAAATCGGGCGTGTAGACTGATTCACTGCCTGAAAGCAAGTCTTGCTGGGACACTCGCATGGCTTCAGCTTCAGCATCAAGTTCTAGCTGTATGCTGAAAACACATCAAAGAAAAATGTGCACTAGATATAGAAAGAGGCATGCAATATCCAAATACTATCAAAGTAAATACAAAGTAAATACAAAGTAAATACAAAGTAAATACATGAATAAATTAAGTATGTAGAGAAGATACTCCGGAGACATAAAGATGAAGCGTGGCTAGAAGGACAGCACATGTGTGTGTGATCCCTTTCTTAAAGCAAGGGAATGATTTTCTAGACTACTTCATAGTATGGACCAGGCTTGCGTAGGCAGATCTTTACTGATGACAACTGGAAATAATCCAGATACACCACTGAATTCACGGGAGTTATGGGAGAGACAAAGGAAGCACACAGACCTTCATTGTCAAGAGAGGAGCAGGATGCATCCCTTTGCTCTAAAGCACAGGTTACTGGTTTCCAGTAGCGGTGGACCTGGCTCCAGGCCAGTCACACTGAATATCCAGCTCCACGCTTTGCAGACGCTAAGGTTCTGTTGGACCATATGGGTTGGTCTTCAGCTATATGTCATCCATACACGATTTGGCCAAAAACAAACTATCTGAAGTACAGAAAATGAAAGCTGTATTATTCCAAGAGAAAAAGCGTAATTTGAGGTGGGATCTTTCTGGCAGCATGATTGTAATAATAAAACAATTCTGTAATTTGTCAAAACCACTGTAAAGAGAGGGAAGAAAAGCCAATGACTGGAGGAATTTTAAATGATAAGAAGACATACACTGAAAGCAGTGGTTCAAAGTAGATATGGGAATTATGTTATTCATGGGGCTTTATTTTTTAAAAACCACAAGGCAACAAATGTGTGTGTGGGAGGAACTGAGATGAAACGCCTGTTCTACTAAACTCTGCAGAATTCATGTAAGGAGCAAACATCTCAGACTAAGAAACAAATATCCAAATTCCTTATAATCTATGCAGAGGTACAGATGATTTGGTGCCCTGTTCAGCCTTGAAATGGAAGCATCAACCTCTGCTCCTAATTTAAACCAGTGAGAAAAGGCTAAATGATCTAACAGACCTATGAGTGGAGTTTAGGATCATGAACCATGCATTTACAATTGTTGGGTGCACCATCAACTCTTATAAGAAATGAATTTAAGCCTTGGAAATTTTTAAATGACGATGAACTTTATGCATCTACAGGATGGCATTGTCAGATGTTCAGCAAAGGCGTTCATAGGGAGGAAAGCCAGCATTTGAAATTCAGAGGTGGATTTGGGGGGACTCTGCAGATGCCCTCTTGCTAAGGACCCACTATAACCACGTCACTGGCCCATGAGTTGAGCCACTGTTCGTGCTAAAAAAAATCGGTTCTTTCCTTTTCTTACTGATACATTTTATTAATAACATTCTCGGGCATTAAAAAGCTCTTTACTTACACACATTTTTGTTGGGAGAGGGACGAGGACAGATCGTTACTACATCTTGGTATAAATAGTCAGCCTATGCTTGCCCTACCTATGAGTGCAAATACGCATTCATGGCATGAACCTGAGATAAGGGTAGAATATAGCACCAAGGATAATGTAGCCAGTCTGTGTAGCTCTGCACAACTGATTGCACTGAAATGCACACTATTGCAAAAAACACTTGACATCATACAAATGCCAACGTGTTGAAAATTCTTGCCATGTAAAGTATAAAACTAAAGTATTGGTGCCCTCTAAAATCTCTGCAGCCTCTACATAGGCAGCACCCTAAAGCGAGGTTCCATATTTTAACTGGATGCAGCAACATCATCTAACATGCCCTATTCGTTACTTTCCCTGGGGTTGGGTATTCAGTTGTAGTTTGTTCGCTTTGAGGTCAAGGTCTTCAGAGTTTCACATTACTAAGCACTTTCTGTATTTGGTCGGTAGATATCTGTGAAGTACCTATAATCGAATACCAAAAAGGCAGTGAGATGAGGCCCCGCTACTTCCACATCAGCAGGGTGTTCTTGGGGCATACCTTTCTGTGACAGTGAAGTACCACCTGGGCCATGCTTAATTTTTCTTTGTTAAGCTGTTTCAACTTGAACCCTATTACTTTTTTATTTAAATAAGAAGTTTTACAGTATGTTATGCCTTTCTTTTTTTCATGGCTATTTTGTCTTTCTAAAATTAGACCTGTCTCCCACCCCTTGCCTCCATCCATCCTTTGCAATAGGCCTACACAAACCAATTTTGAACTAATTGAAATCACTCAACAATTTGTTTTAACAATCAACATCGTCTGCAGATTTGTAGTTTGGTTTTGGGCATGGTTTGATGTCTGATTAGGGGGCCTACTGCTCTTCAAAGGGATTTAGCTGTTTTTTTTAAAAAAGATGGAAGGTTTGGAAGAGGGGGGCTTCTAAATGTAAGAGCAAATCCAGTAATTTGTGTATTGCAAACTGAGGCTTCTGACTCAGACACACAAAGCATTCGATCATTCTCCTCTAGAACTCACGAGGAGAAAACTGGAGAATTAAGTTTGAAAAATTCTTGACCCTCACTGATTGAAAGTAACATAAGCATTTCAATCCACCCATTTTGTACTGAATAAGTGAGTTCAAGTGTAGCACAAATGGAGAATGCCATGACAAGGCAGACAGGCACATGTTCAAATCTGCACTAAGACGCTACCACCAAATGATCTATACCACTAAAAGTGTCACTCTGCCGGACCGTATCCATGCCAGCACCAATAGAAGTAAAGACATTTTCGCCATTGTCAAATATTTCACCTCACCTCACCACACCTTCAACTCCAACAGGACCTCTGCAACAAACTAATTTCTTCAGAAACAAAATCATTGTTGTTTACAGCAACTTCAACCCGCAACAAGACCCGACAGACTTCGCCAAACACTGCCCAATTTCATCAAAAGAACCAATGCCAAATAATTGACCCATCGTCACCCCAGAGGTAACTGCCGCCACCATGAACTCCATCCATTCAAAGGCCCTATCGGACCCCTGTCCCCACTATATCTATTCTAGAGGACTGCAACTCATTAGCGCCATGCTCACACCCATTCTGAATACCTCCACCTCTTCCTCCGCAACATTGCCACACTCTTAGAAACATGCAACTGTCCTACATTGCTGAAGAAACCCTCTGGGGACCCTTCAAATCTCGCCAACTACAGACCGGTATCCCTGCTACCATTTCTTAGAGAAAATCAGTCAGTCAATAACTTTATTCGATATATAAAATAACATAAAAGTATAAAACATTATAAAAACAATGTTTAAAATAAGAATCCCCTGCAGCGGCAGGGTTCCCATATATACAAGGAGAAATTTTAACAATGTCTAAAACAACATAATTCATAAGCCCCAGAAAAAGGAATATTCTACAATGAGTGCAATATAGAAAGAGGACAAATACAGCAACAGTAGACGACTTTAAGTAGGGCTGAGGACTGGGGCAGGGGCAAGGAACGCTGGAACTCGGCTCAATAACTAGCACTTCTTGAGTAACCTCTGTCTAATCCTCCAGGCCCCCCCCCCCAAGAACTTAGCAGTCCCACAGATTACTTAGAGAAAATCATTAACAGACACCTCGCTGAATTCAGCAACCATCAACTCCTCAAAACCCTTCAGTCTGCTTTCAGACCCACCCACAGCATGGAAACTACCCTAATCACTGACGGATAATATCTGCATAACCCTGGACAGAGGAGATATGGCGGTCCTCATCCTCCTGTACCTCTCCACAGCATCTGACACAGTCTCCAACCCCATCCTCATCCTATGCCTACACATCATTGACATCCAAGGATACACACTCCAATGTATCTGCTCCTTCCTAACTGGAAGGACCCAGTCAGTCAGCCTGGCACCCTCAACCTCCTCTGCGGAGTTCCACAACAATCCTCCCTGAGCCCAATCGCATTCAATGCATACATTATGCCTCTAGCCAGCATCATCCACTCTCACTACATCAACGTCCTCTCCTACACCAGAAACATGCTACCTTTTCTCTCCCTCAAGGAATAAAACACACAGTACCCGGATCAAGTTCAATGTCTGCATGACTAAAATTCCCCACTGGATGAAGACCAGCTGAACACCCACAAGACCATAATCAGGAACTTCTGGGACTTCACCTAGTGGCCAACAGAGCTAGGACCTACACCCATCCCCACAACCACCACCTATGCCAAGAACCTCTGGATCTATGGGGAAGATGGAATGCTTTGGGGGGGGGGGGGCTCTGCAAACCCCCAAGGATGGAGCATGACCAGGACCTCATGCAGTGTGAGTGAATATGAATATAGTTCAGTGGGTCTCTGTACAAATATGTATGAGCAATGGATAGAGGTTGAATGTAACGGTGCAGGCATACTCCTTAATGATTATAATTGTGCAATAATTGTATGTGTAAAGTTGTCATCAATAAAACGTTTTTTTTTAAAAAAAGAACCTCTGGATCATTATCGCTCTACAAATCTACATAACTGAGTTATGCAGGGACAAAGATTGCAGTGGTTGCTTGTGTTCCAATTCCATGGTCTAGAAGTTTAGGCTGTGCCAACTGGAACCACATATAGGATAATTTTCATGATGTTGGTCTCCTTCCATAATGGCACAGATGGGATAAAAACAATGGACTATGCCTTGATTAATTATGGATACGGGCCCTTTCTTATCTGATGGAATGGTTGATGTAAAAGATCATGAGAAACCACCTGTGCCTTCCACAACTGTATCCATGCAAACCGAATCCCCAAAAGAGGGGACGGAGAGAAGGCGCTTTCATGACCATCTCTTGGCACTCAATTTTGGCGACACGTTCTTGGGTTACATATGTCATGTTTTTAAATTCATTAGGAACATCCCAAGACAGATATAAACTCTCATTGCATTTATTGCTATCATAGTTACAGGCCAAGATGTATTCATGGTGAAAGGTTGTTCCGACAGGACACTGGTCATAAGACTGGTTTGATCAGTCTACATGTAGCAAAACTACTATTCAATAGGTCACACAAGTGAAGGTCGGTTTCATTAGTAGGTGCAATTAGAAACAATGCCAAATGCATGCAATGTTAAAAGTTATATAGTTTTTTTAAGGGTATGCGTCTCTGACAAAATAAATGTAGATATAGCTGTGAGAACAACTGGCAGTCTGAAGTTAAGACAATCCCCCAAAATCCTCTTTCTGTACTAACACTGCCTCAAATCCCCTTCACTAGTGTTTGTGACTTTCACTGGACAGCAGTCATGAAGGTTGGGGCAGGTAGAAGGGATCTAATTTGATTCACCAAGGTGTTGGAATGCAGTCATGCACGGGTGTGCACTGAACCAAAAGAATCCATACAGGCTATAAAGCATAACTGTCATCATGTTCCTGAGATTCCATGTGAGAAATTCTAATCATGCCTCTCTGACATATCAAAAACCTAAACTTGTGGCTTTCACAATTCGTTTGAGCAACCATGACACAAGATGTAGTAAAAGCTTTAACTTCAGATCAAATGCTTGTAGATTTTGTTTGTTGGGGAGTTATTCAGTGAAACAGAAACTGTGGTCAATTATTTCTCTATGATTGGAGATTAAGGCAATGCACAGTTTTTGAGCCACTATAAGAGACTAGCCATACTGGGGTGAAAAACAACATGCTCCTCTTAGCAACTAAAATGATGTGAGATCGTTTAATTGTACTCAAGAGACTTTTCATATGGACAAATTCAAAGCGTGAGTGATTTATGCATGCTTCTTGGGATTTGAGTAAAGGATTGCAGAACACAGTGTAGCTCACTTCCCAACTATACTCAAGTGTAGAATTCTATGAATACTATTTCATCCTAGTCATATGCACTTACATAAGTATCCTTTAGCTCAGAGGTTCGTAACCTGTGGTCCGGGGACCCCTGGTGGTCTGCGAAGCCTAATCAGGGGGTCCATGATTGCTTAGAAAATTAAATAATATTAAGAGATAAATAAAATGTACATGAAAGAAGAAGCAAAATATACAATTTAATATTTTAAAACGTTATGTAAACGTGAAGAAAACTGAAATTGGAAGCTAAAAATTAAGTTAGTATCCCCAGGTTAATTTGTGGGAGCAGTGCAAGTGTTTCAAAGAGAATATAGCATGGACGATGCATGGCCTCAACTGTATTTAGAAAAGCTCCAACCCTCCTATTAAAATTAAAATATTGCTTTTTTAAATTTGTTTGTGGATTACATAAAATGCATAAAAAGTTGTGTATTTGTTTGATAAATTCTTTTTTCTGTATATTTTATATATTGTTTTGGCATTCAAATCATCAAAAATGCTTAGGACGGGGTCTCAGGCTTCTGGTAATTACTCACTAGGGGTCCATGGATTCAATAAAGATTTAGTGGGGGTCCCTGGGTTCCAGTAATGATTAGGTGGGAGTCCACACAAGTCAAAAGGTTACGAACTTCTGCTCTAGTTCAACTATCCACAGTATGTGATTCCATAACCAATTGCTAACAAAGCAGCTCAACAGTAAGCTATTCCATGATTCATCACCTCCCACATACATAAAGCTTGTGGCCTCTTAGAAGCTGACTAATTGACAAAATTATGTTGTATCTTTTTTTTTTTAAGTTCCAAAACCTTTATTATCACCTGACACAGTCATACATCTCACGCCTACAACCTCACGGGCCGGCTCCAGATAACATTTCCCCACACATTTCACCATCCTATACACAGCCATGTGGCCGACAACCCGGAGGTCCGGCGGCAAATACCTGTTGATCAAACATAACAGTAAAACTGTAAAATGCACCATGAACCCCGGGCAACGAGCTGAGCACCATGTCCATTAGGCGCAGCTGCTGTGTGCGCTACCTGCAATTCGGAGGTGCAAGTGTCCAGGAGCAGCACCCCCTGCAGCAGTCCACTAGCATCGCACTCCTGAGGGGCAGACAATCAGACCCCCCCTAGTTGACCTTTACAGCCCCTGAGTCAGCAACCACCTGTAACTGGGTCTCCCCCGCCGCGGAGGCGGTATATGCCGCCAAGTACTCTTTAAACGGGTCCCAAATGTCCCTAGCTCTGCTAGTTAATGGTTGCGTCTCAGCGTAGATAGCACTCTGCTCCTGGCAGTACAAAAGATCCCCTATCCATTCCTTAAATTTCGGTGCGCGCCCTCTGCCCCACCGGCATGCAACTCTCCGCTTCGCCAACAGTAGTGCAATGTTCCCCAATTTGCGAGTCAGCTTAGGTATCGATACCGTGTAGCCCAACAGCATCATAAGCGGATCTGACTCCACCGTATCCCCCAACATAGCCGTCAATGCTGTATGCACCTGCACCCAGTAATCTGCCACTCTCGGACACAACCACGCCAAGTGCAAGAAATCTGCTCCTTCCGCCTGGCACCTCTCACACCTGTCATTGTCCGAAAGTCGAAATCTAAGCTTTTTAACTGGCGTGTAATACATTCTCTGTAAGAACTTGTAATGGATAATACGCAGTCGGCTACTGGAGGAAATCTGGGAGGTGAGCTCACAACAATACGTCCATTGCTCCTCCGTTATGTCCCTGCCTAGCTCGATTCTCCACTGCTGGAGTGCCCTACAGTCCAAACTTCCGCTGTGCGCCCGAATACTGCTGTATAGTTGAGAGACTAAATGCCTACCATCCGTAGACGTAAGCAGGACTTGTAGAGGCCTCACTAGGACGGGTTCCTCCGGGAAGCGCGGTAATATCTTCCGCAGCCCCTGCCGCAGCCGGACATAGTAAAAGACATCCAGCGGAGTAGGCTGATATCCCCCAAACAACTGCTCTTTCGTCTTGAACCGACCACTAGCGAAGAGGTCGCCCCAATGCCGAATTTTTATTCTAGCGCACAGCCCCTGGAACCCTCCTTCCTGCAACAGCGACAAGTCCGGGTGATAAACTAGCGGCAACGTCGGAGCATACATAAAGCTAAGCGCCAGACGACGTAGTATACGCTGCCACGCATCTACCGTGCATGGCACCGTAGTGAATGGCGTGTCAAGTGCGCTGATTGGGCCCTGAAGAATACCCGTCAATGGTAGGGGTCGGGATAGCCAGTCCTCCACCGCCAGCTGCGGCAGGAATGGCGCAGGTGCAAACCAATGATAAGCAAAGTGGGCCTGCGCACTCAAATAATACTCCAGAAAATCAGGTACATCAAACCCGACAGAATCGTACGGCCGAGTTATAATCGACCATGCCAGTCGAGGCTGCTTACCAGCCCAGAACAGCCGCAATAATTCGGAACGCAATGTTCTAAAGAAATACGCACCCGGATAGTACGGGATGTTCTGGAAAAAATATAAAAAGCGAGGTAATACCACCATCTTGATCAGCGAGGCCCTGCCCGCCATGGTAAGCGGCAGAGACACCCAGCGAGTAACATCCTCTGCCAGCTTAGTTATGGCGGTACTATAATTCAGCCGCAACGTCTCCTCCCGGACCTTTGAGATCTGGACCCCCAAATATCTGAGATCCGACTCACACCAGTCCAGCGGGTAGTCCAGAGGAAAGCGGCCCACTGCAGGCGTCAGGGGAAAAAATTGCGACTTCTTCCAGTTTATTTGGATGCCCGACAGGCGCCCAAACACCAAAAATTCTCGGAGCAACGGATTAAGGTTAACCTGCGGATCCACCACATACAACGTTAAGTCATCAGCATAGAGAGACACATCAATCTGCCGTTGGTAACATTTAAAGGCACTCTGCTTATGCAATTGTCGGATACGGCACGCCAGAGGTTCGATCGCAATAGCGAATAGCAATGGGGAGAGCGGGCACCCCTGCCTGGTACCCCTAGTCAGCAGAAACGAGTCGGACACCTCACCATTAATTAGCACTCTCGCTTTCGGGTCGGTATAGAGCAATTTGATCCATGCAACAAATATTTTGGGGAAGCCCATCCTGTACAAGATGGCAAACAGGTAGTTCCACTCAACCGAGTCAAATGCCTTGGTGGCATCAAGAAATACAGCCGCTACTGGCAGTTCCGGCGCTATTGTATTGATCAAGGAAAAAAGCGTACGCAAATTGCTAGCAGTCGAGCGACCCGGGACAAACCCCGACTGATCTGGAAGGGCAATTTTCGTCATAAGCAGGGAGAGCCTAGTGGCCAGCACCTTCGCCAGAATCTTTGCGTCACAATTGATTAGAGAGAGCGGCCTATATGAATCACACTCCGCTGGGTCTTTTCCTGGCTTCAACAGTGAGGTGATCAGTACCTCCCTCATTGTCCCTGGCAGCACTCCCACCTCCAGTGCTTCCTCATACACCTCCCGAAGCACCGGAGCCATGACATCAATATAGCATTTATAGAATTTAGCTTGGAGGCCATCAAGCCCTGCCACCTTACCATTACTCAGAGACATAATCGCCTCCCGTATCTCATCCAGTTCAAATGGAGCTCCGAGAAATTCCCGATGGTCGTCGCTTAACCAACATAACGCCACATCATCCAGAAAGTCCCCATACACCGCCTCCCCACCACTGCAGGCTTCATATAACTCCTCATAATGCGCAGTAAATTGACCCAATATTCCCTTCGTATCTTGATGTAGGGTCCCTCCCTGCTCTCTGATCTCTAATATATGTGTGGGTCCCCGTGCATGCCTAGTAATCTCCGCTAAGGCGCGACCTGGTCTCTCTCCTTCGCAATATCGGCGGGCTTGCCAATATCGGCCCCTGAATTTGGACTACCTATCTGCTTCCTGCTCATACAGCGTGAGTCGTTCTCGGAATTCCTTATGGATCGGCCCCATCGGTTCCTGGGCCATCCTAGTTTCCAGCTCCGCTAGTTCCGACTCTAATTTGATGAGCGAGCCTTGTATTGCTTTTAGGACACCAAAGCTCTTAGATATGTAATACCCCCTGACCGTCACCTTAAACGACTCCCATATGGTCTCAACACTGTCCACCGACCCCTTGTTGCGGGGAAAAAACTCAGCTATCTCGTCCCCCAATTCCGCCTGAAACACCGGATCCAATAGTGCCGTGGGTTGCATACGCCACCTGGGTGCTGCCCTACCGTATCCCGGGAGCGCCACCTGTACCAATACCGGACAGTGATCCGAATATGACCTCGGTAAGTGCGCCACTCGACCTAAATCCACCGCCAAGCCAGTAGACAGAAAGCAGTAATCCAGCCTGGCCCAAGAGTTGGCATATGTTGTGAAGTGCGTCCCCTCCCGGACCCCAGGATGCACCAACCGCCAACTATCTACGAGTCCCCCTTCTGCCACTATTCCCGCCATGGCATCCCTCGCTCCCTTATTGTATTGCGGGCTACCATCCGACCTATCGAGCCCCGAGGTCATTGTGAGATTAAAATCCCCCCCCCACATATGATATGCATGGAACCCATGTTCAGTATCTTGCCCCATAGCATGGTGAAGAAGGCAGGCGAATCCACATTTGGCCCATAGCAGTTTACGATTGTGACCGTATCAGTACCAAGTCTGCCCCACAACAAGACAAATCTCCCCTCCTTATCCGTAAGGTCACCTAGCATCACAAACGGCACCGCTTTCTTGATCAGTATCGCCGTGCCCCTTGCATACCCTGAATACGAGGAGAAGCTCCGCACTGCCGCCCATTTGCTGGCAAAAGTGTAAGTGGCCCGGGGACTAAGATGCGTCTCCTGTAACAATGCGATTTGCACCTTATGCTGTTCCAGATAAGCCACCACCCTCCTACATTTCCTTGCGTCATTTAACCCCCGGACATTCCAGGTTGCGACAGTGACGTTTGACTTACGCGCTTTGTCATCCATGTGTCGTTAACCTCCCAAGATCCAAAGCAGTCACCCATATCTGCATGCCATGCCCGCCCCGGGTGCCTACCGCCCAACAATAGTCCCCCTCTACCCCATCAGATCGAATATTCAGAAGTGGCCCTGTCGGTAGCGTATCACACTCCAGCCCACACCCTCCTCCATAGACAAAAAACCCACCCCCGGTACTATGCTCTCTCGCCCGTTCTGGAACTACAAACATACAAATCATAGCAACAACCCGTGTTCCCACCCTCCTCCCACTGAAGCAAACCCCAACCTGCCAGTCCTGTATCCCCCCCTTCCCGCCCACAATTGCCCCAAACATCAGGGCAAGTACATTCCCCAAACCCCAAACATATACTAGGGTATTTCCCATCAGGAAGCGAACCTAGGTGGCACCACCAGTTCCCTCCCCAGAAACGCCAGCCCGGTCACACATTGTGCAGTCCAGCTCGGCGAAACGAGGAGGCGTCCGGCGCTAGAACTGGATCCACCTGGGTCCCACAATAAGCAAATCACTGCCTCCCTTATCAGCAACCAACACTGTACCACATCCCTTGCAAACTTAAAAGGATTCTCCTGCTGTGCAGCGCCCCACAACACACCGCCACCCCACCATGCTCGCAGCCATGTAGCCCCCAGGCCTAACCAGCCCCCAGCGCAATGTCTCACAGCTGGCAACCCCAGTCCCAGTTCTCGGGCAACCCCCTCATCTGCACATGTGGTCTAATATGCCAGCTATGGTCACCCCACTCACAATTCACCGTCCACCAGCTCCTCACGCCGGGGGTCCTCGTCGTTCCCAGCTCCAGCCTCTGATCTGCGGGAGCGCTTGTACTGTTTGATGAAGTCCTCCACCAACTGAGGATTCGTGAAGAACTTCTGCCTCCCCTGGTATGTGACCCGCAGGCGCGCCGGGTAAAGCAGTGCGTAATCCAGTTGCAGGTCTCGTAGTTTCGCCTTAACTGCTATAAATTTCCGACGTTCCTCCTGCACCATCGGTGTGAAATCTGGATACAGCGTGAAGGAGTTGCCATCATAGGATAACGTGCGTGTACTCCGTGCGGCCCTCAAGGCGGCGTCCCGGTCGCGATAATTGAGCATCCGGGCGATGATCGGCCGGGGCGTCGCTCCCGGCTTTGGTCTGGGGCCCAGGGCTCGGTGCGCCCTCTCCACAATAAATTGGGGAGAAAAAACATCCGATCCAATCGCCGCTGCCAACATCTTCTCCACGTAGTCCTCCATTTTGCCCACATTCGTCGACTCCGGAATACCTACGATGCGTACATTATTCCGCCTACTTCGCGCTTCCAAATCCTCATTCTTAGCAGCGATGAGGCGCAGCAGATTGTCCATTCTGGATAACTGTGAGGTGTGCTGTGTCACCGTATCCTCAGTGTCCGATATCCGCTGTTCCGCCCCCGTTATCCGTTCCTCTTGGACGTCCAACTTCTGCACCACCGCATCCATACGGGACGACATTCTGTCCACTTTATCAGCAATCGTCGCAAACCCCGGACGCATCTCTCGCAAGACATCTTGTAAATTGGGCGCCGTATCTGCCGAACCTCCTGCCGGCACCGGCGGTTCTGCCAGACCACGAGTCTCTTCCACAACCTTGAGCGGCTTCTTACTAGCCTCAAACGTGAGTTTGGGCTGTCTCGCATCCGTCCTGCCCATTCTGACCTCCGGTCAGTTCGCTCCGCCAACAGCAGTAGACGACCCCCCTGGACCAGAAGCAGCGCCGATGCTCACTCCGCACTTCCCTGGAGTTGCTGTCCCTCTTCACACCGCAAGTCCAAGCTGTCAGTATACCCAAGCGCAGTGTAGTAGTCCAGTCACCACCAGCTTCATCCTCCACGCACTCTCACCGTTCTCCACAGTCGGCCGGCAGCCGCGCCAGCATATCAGGGAAGCAAGCCACGCGCAGTCCGTGCCGCCGTCCTGTACAGCACCCCCGACCTCCACTGCGATCACCAGCGAGGCAACACGCGACGCAGCACTCACCCCAACTCAGTCCAGATGTCGCTCGACTCCCCCACAGCAGGCCGCCACCGAGCACCCCCGGGAAACGGCGAAAATAGCGCTCTACCAAAGCGGAGGGGGGGGGGGGGTAGGACTCCCCGTCAAAGAGCACCTCCAGCTCCTTCAGCAAAACCCCGATCTGTCCCGCTCCGCCGCCATCGCCAAGGCGCCGTGTCCCTCGGAGGTGTCGTTCCCGGTCCTAGCGTCGACGGCCTGTAGCCGTTATCGCAACCCCGGCCTCTCCTACCAGCTTGATCCGGCAAGGCAGCCCCGCTCGTCTATGCCACTCGCGCGCCGCCACCAGCGAGGTGTCGTTCTCCGGCACCGGCCGTCCGTCAACCGCGGCCAGTACCCTCTGGTCCCCTCACCAAGCCTCCTCTCTCAATTTCGGTACCCAGGTGTCCCAAATAAGGATAATTTAGCGGATTATAACCGCCGGACAGCGGGAGCCCTACACGAAGGCTTCCATTCACCAGTGCGCCACCTAGCGCCCTCAATTATGTTGTATCTTTCAAACACATAATGAGAAACCTGTACATTGCAAAATAGTGTATTGCAAGGGTTTTCATAAATACATGATTGTCACATAAAATGTTTGAAACTCTGAGACTGCAGCTCTTTTGCAATTATCAGATCAATCAAATATAGGATACAGTTAATTTATTTTTTTGAAACGCAAACAATTTTTGAGAGGCTTTCTACATAATCATCTGAGGTGGAATGAAACTAAATACATTAGTAGATGTAGCAAAATAATACTGATGTAATTGTGGATACAATCGGCTTTGTCCAAGCAGAATACATTTAATGGCCAAGCCACTTGATTGCAAAATGGACTTCCTGCCACTTAAAAGATTACATGGCTTTTTTGGATTTTTCTAATTTCTCGAATCCTTCTTCCCTACTCTGCTCTCATGGGCAATCCTTTTTTCTAAGATTTCCAATACACTTCTTTAGATTCAGAGGCCCAAAAGCTGAGCTCATTCTAATCATTCCTCTCTGGAACATTTTACCATTGTTTTAGGCTAGTCTTGACACTTGTGTAGATTTTACTGTTTAGCTTTCTCCCTTTCTACATCTTGCTCAAGATTCAGTGGGCATTCCTTGATACTCTCTAAAAATGATCTTTGCGGTTTGGAAGGTATCCAATCTTGGCTTGAAAGCCATCCAATCTTGGCGGTCAATCTCAGAACATCTCGGAGAAGTCAAAAGTCCCAAGAAATATCTATAAATTATCGAACAGCATGACTGCAGTAGGCCTACTGGTGTATAGAATGAAGTTCTGACCTCTTCAGTTTAGTGGTGAAATAATCAGCACACTGCCTATTGTTCCCCAAGCCCTATGGTAGGTCTTATAAGACTATCAACGTAATCAGATCTGACACATCTTTGAATTTCCCCAAAGGAACAATAGCAGACCACTCTTTATGAAATATTTCATGAAGGGCATTTGTTTAATTAATTCCTCTCCTTCTACAATACACCAATGTTTTAGTCTCAATTTCAGTTCTATTTTTTTCTCGTCTTGACCAGCAAATAACCTTTTTGCCTTTTAAAGCACTGCCGGCTCACCTCACCACATTATTTGTCTAAGAGTCATTTCACAAGGTTTTGCACATGTCAAAACATTGGATCTCTGTAACATACAACCATGAATGGGTATTTGTTTTGTATTTTTCTATGTATTTGTCTATCTACTAAAACTCAAATTACTATATACATGTTTTCTCTAAAAAAAAATTATGCTGCAAAAATGGCTTAATGAATAATAATAGGTTAATTTACCTTTAAAGAATTATTGCACATCTCAACTTCTTATTTCCATCAGAAAACCTCATGCCCTAAATAAGCTAGATGGGTCTTGGCAATAACAAATGAAAACAACTGATTTTTCAGCACCCACTTTTCCAGAAAGGGAATTACTTATAAAGATTCTTCCTGTAGAGCTAGATTTTAATGTAGCCTCACAGCAACTGATTGGTTTTCACATTGTGCTTTTCAATCATTGTATTGAGCATGCGGCCAGTAACTATCTTTAAACAGTGAAACTAACATAACCGGAGTATACTATCTGCACACAAGGTGATGATTTATTTTTTTGAATTGCAGTGATGTAAATCACAATTTTATCAAATACACATATACGAATAAAACACATCTGAAACATGTTCAACCAAGCTTAAACATGCTTCTATTTTCAGCTGCATGTAATCTAAGAATGACCTAGTAAGAATGATTCATGTTAGCAAGAATCTCTAGTAGAAATAGTGTTAAATATCTGCTATTTATGTTTCATTAAGTTAGAGGGCTTGATTTTATTACCTATTGCACATCTGACACTTAATGAGTTACCACTGTCCACTGATCAGACATTTCTCCCTACATTCCAAGGTAGTTGAGCATTTGTATATCTGGTTAAGTAGATTAAAACATTGAGACAGTATATTATTTTCTGGAGTTTCATTAATATAATTATCACTGTAGTTAGAATAGCCATCAGTTTTGTAAACTGGTTATTTATCCAGATGAACGCACTATAGAACACGCATTTACTAAATGCTTAATGCAAGACCTATTGCATTGTAAATGTTTATGGTTAAAACTGAGCGCGGTGCCACTTCAAGAACACAGCTAGTGTGGATGCTTTCGCATTTAGGGGAGAACAGGCTATTTATTGTTCGAAAGCAGAAGCAGATTAAGGACTTGATTGCAGCTCCTCATAGGGGCACATTTGGGTGATAAACATCACTGGCATGAAGACTAACTAGCCTGCTAAGTTTAAAAACAGATTCGAGATAGGGGAGGAATTAAGCCATCGGTGAATCTAATGTTTTTACCAAACACTTCAGCCTCATCTTAGATTGCACTGATGCACAAGGCGGCCATTAGATCTAGCGGACCCAGTACCAATCTTTTGTCACCTTTCTTGCCCCTTATCAAGCCCTTCAGGAAACAAAACCTTGGAAAGCATTCAATTAATAACGAGATCAGTCTATATTATCTGAACGAGAAACGGGACTTGCAGGCTCTGTTTGGAGAAGGCTGTTTCTCTGTATGCTGCAGCATGGGCATCTTATCAGTAACAGTGGCGGTGCGTCCATTAGGGTGCTTGGGCATTCTCCCACATGGCCGCCACGGCCACGCCATCATCGGAGGCGCATCGGGCTTACACTTAACTTAATCGAATTCCGCGCTGGCCGGTCACCGGGCCACGCCCAAGGCAGTCAGGACGCTCAGGGGGCGTGGGGCAGCAGGGTTTGACTGACAAGTTAGTTCTAGCGCAGCAGGCAACAGCAAGGCAAGAGTGCGCAGGTTCTGTTTTGGGCTGGTAATTCTTTCAACATGCCCGAACATGCACACACGCCTGCACATTAGGAGAGCGAGGGTTGCTTCATGCCGCAGCCCCCGGTCTCCTAATGAGTGGGGAGTATCCCTGCTCAAGTCTATTCTGGCGCTGCTGGAGCAATATCTGGATTGGCTGAGAGGCACGCGTTTGCGAGGCTTCTCCGGCGTAGTCCTGAGGCATTGGGTGCCGCGCGTGGATGGCACACTGGTGGTATGATGACCAATCACTGTGGCTCATGTGAAAGCCATGCAGACCGTGGTTGGCCAATTTCTAAGTTACTGATGACGACCGTGACGTTGTAGCAGACCGCCAGGCCACACACACCTTGTGTTCAGTGCCTACTGCTCGCTCGTGCTCGGGTCACCTCAGCTCAGCCTTGATTTGATGATTGATTTATTTGATCAATCGCTCATCAGTCACGACGTTGACGAACTAGCTGCGATATGCGAAGATAATCAGTAAGTTTGTTCATGTTGAAATTGTAAATAAATAACTTATAAGTTCAGGTTGACGTTTGGTCGGCGACGCGTCGCGTTTATTGGCAGTGGCACCTGGAGGCTGGAAGCTGCTGAAGTGTACTGTAACATTATAACTTCAATGTCTGAGTTTATTGAAAATATTTAGAGGCAGTTCGGATTATGTTCAGTGCTTTATTTTTAAAGTGCGACGTTGCATGCAGTAAGAAAGCCTACGCACAGTTGAGACAGGATGTACAAAATAGAAACATTTAGGATGCCACAGATGCAGAAATTACTAGATTCCCCAAACAGTGAATGTTACTGACATCCTACAATAATCGCAAACGGGAAAATTCTGTTTTATTTCTGCATGTCAAAGACTCTCTGCCTTCGGGGAGGGACACTTACAGCCAGCCCTTCACCTACTTTTATAGCGAACTGATGCAAATTCACATAACTTTCTGGGGAAAATAACTGCAGTTTTCAGCTAAATAAAGTAAAACCATCTATTTTAGGTGTGGTTTATCTTTCATTTGCTGCCTTCTTCTGGATGCACAACCAGCACTCCCGCTTGGAAGTTCTGCACCCACAGAGTGCCACTAGTGTGTTGTGACAAAAGTATAATATGAAAATGGATTTCCATCCATGTAAAATTAGTGAATTGGCAAAGCCGTACACAGACTACTGTAAATATTGTCCCAAGAATGTAGTTGTCATTTCAGATGTGGCCAGAGGGCTAGACCCCTCAGGCCAGGCATGGAGCTTAAGAACCACCCACACTAATACATGCCAGGACACATATCCCCGCACTGGATGGAGGGATCAGGCAGAGAAGTCAAAATAAGGAAGGAAGGATCATGGTTAGCCGGGGAATCGCAGGCATGTGTTTCCTGCTGCAATGCTGTGGAGGCATCCATAAGTGTGCGGCTGTGAGCAGTACAGAGATATGAACGAGAAGTGCCAAATGTCTGCCCCTCCCAATGCCCCTCCCAATTTCCACTACAGCAGCTTAGAAATCTGTAGGGTTCTACTGCGCTATGAGGTGCACCAGATTGGTCATCACCAGTTGACACAACAGCTGGCTGTATCTGGTATTCATGAAAAAGTGAGCCACGTAGTAGGAGTGGGAGCACCAGGGAACCCAAAGCACCCAAGTGAGGAAGCCAAGCCTTGGACTTGAGGTGAAGGAGCAGGCCTAAAGGAAGCTTTGAGCATCAAACACATGTGGGTACAGGGTGCCTACCATATCAGAAACCGTGGCTACAGCAGGCCTGCTGACCACCATCATCAGTGACACTGTGGTCATATGTACATGGTTGTATGTGCCTCCATCCCTTTACTAGCCCCTCAGAATTTTGGACTAGATTTTGCTGGGTGGCACAGTATCTGAAAGTGAATGCAAGGGTGAAATATTGCTCTGTAACCCAGATAACTTTCTTCTCCCAGGATCACTAGCATGACAACTGATGGCTTCCTTTCACCCGATGTGAGTCAGAGTTGCATTTTAGGATGTAGTCTTTTTTCCTTTAATTAATTTTCAGTAAAACAAGTCTCTGCACCTTTTAATGTTTTGTTTATTATATACAGGTGCCTCTGACAAATAGGAAAACGTGATAGTTACCTTTCAATAGTCTGTCAACTATTACAACTTAATACATGCAAGGGCATCAACAATAAATTGCAGAGGGAAGCAATTTGTCATCATTCAAAAATTCTTGAGCCCTTCAAATGTTTTTCATTAGACCCACCCTTAGTCCCGCCTCTAGCCCCGCCTCCTTGCCACGCCCCCAGCTCGATCTGATGAGTACCTTCACTTTTTTTCCCCCATTTAAAGCTCTGCTCTGAAGGGCAGAAACACAGCTCGTCAATGCGTGTGGCCCTGACCAGCCCTTAAGGCCTTCAAAACAAACACAGGAGTGGGCCCGTTCTGCCCGTTTGCTGTCGGTTCGAATGTATCTGAACACTGATGCAGTACCTTGTGCTGCCAGCAGGGGTGTAGCTATTGTTAGTGCAGCAGCAGCGCGACCTTTGAGGGTGAGGGCCTATTTGTGTCACTTTTATCACCCAAGAGAACGCTAGAGGGCTATGTTCCTTACTTATACTGAGGACCATGGCACCCTTGCTACGCCACTGTCTGCCTGTACAGAGCTGGTTGCTGGTTCGGAGGGTTGCGGGGATGGGGGGGGGGGGCATATTGGTTTCCTCTCAGGCCTAGCTAGACCTTCACAAAGTAACATGCTGCACCCACTGAATTACTGTCCATTGATTGCAAAATGTTTCCCCTGTGGAAAACCTCTTGTCTGTTCCTTTCAGACTGAACTCATATTTCAAGGGGAAAATCATCAGTGCCAGCTCTAAATATTTAAACGTGCCCCAATGAAAGATGCCCAGGGCAAAGACCTTGATGGCCTGCTTTTTTACATTACAATTCCAAAGGAAATCACAAAAGAGGTCGGCCTTTCAGTAGGTAATGAAATCCGCCACCTACAGCACACTAATCTGGCATAAAACCAAAAGAATGCTGAGGAGGATATGAGCCCTCACACCGGGGAGAAGAAAGGTGCGCCACTAAAATCAGTTGCGGGCACCGGGCGGGATGTCGCCCTTAATGGATTTTGCAAAAGACTATCTTTTAAAATGCATGTCTGAGACAAAATACCTCTTCGAGGGCACAGGGGCTAAGAACAGAATTAAAGAAGTGGCGCCAACCTTATCAACTGCACCAATCACCCGATATTAGCAGAAGTTTAACATCACTTTAAAAAGAAAGCAATTGACCTTCCGGGAAAGTACATGAGTAAATGTGTAGCAATACACTGATTTATACTGTCTACCCTCAGGCAAATAACTTTCTCTTAAGCACGTGCACTGGAACATTTTCTTTATTTACCTAGTGAGATAAGTGGGGAAAAAAACCTTCAGTACCTGGAGAATTAAAATGTTCAGGCTTGTCATATCAGTGTCTGTTTTCAATTTCATGCAGGGCGAATAATTATAACCGTGTTTAAATTGAGCGCAGAAGAAAGATGGGCTCAAGTGCAAATTAATTTCAGATTATCACAACAAAGACAATCAAACCTCAAAAAGCCTGCCAGGGAGAGGCTTCGCAATGGTCCCTATAGTCCCTTCCCGCCCCCAACTTACAACAAAAGCATTTCAGCTCAAATTAAGCTAATGATCCAAACGCTGCACTTGTGTCTACCATTTTCCTATGCCTCGTGAAAGTACTATTTACAAACGGAAAAAAAAAGCGAAAGCAAGGCACGTTCTGTGGAAATGGTAACCTGACCCATGGTGACCTGACCCACGAGGATTGCAGCTGCCACCCTGCACACCGCTTCTTGCTCCCAAGAGCAAAACGCAGTGGGAGTGAACATTGGAAAGGAGATGGGACATGCACCCACCTTTGGCCATTTGCGTGCTTTCATTATTGAAAGACACACGCAAAGGCCAATCCAATGTGTGGGAGGAGTCAGACCCACACGGAGAAGCCGGAGAAGCCTCAAGAAGCCTCGCAGAGCAGCGCATGCGCGCTGGCTCAGGCTTGACCTAAAAAGGGTTGTGATCCTTACACCTAGCTAAAGGGAACATACTAATGGCCTTAGGCCTCTACCATTACATATTATATACTCTCCTTGTTTAATTTTTTGGGATATTTTATGATTTCATCTTTAGATGTCAATAGGGCTCAAAGGTCTGATTTTATCGTGTTAGTCCACCCCCGAAGTGAAAACACCACAGCATTATACATTCCCAAAGACATTCAAACCCAGTCATGTGCAATGTTATAGTAGATGTCAGCCTAAAATCCTTCTATTTCCAATATAACTGACGTAAACACCTAATACACTCAACACTTTCTTTGCTCACTTCTTATTATGAAATATGAACAACTCATGGAGGCAATCACAGGATTGTTTATAAGCATATCAATCTATTTTAAATGCTTGGCAGAGAATAACTTTAATTAGCCTTTCCATCTGGGTGTGACCATGAGGTACACTACCAATATTGTGTGGTCTGATTTACTAAATCGACAAAATACAGGTTGACCGATGAAAAATGTTTGTAACTAAAACATACTGTTGCAATTATGCTTCAAACAACTGTTCAGTTTGTTCCTTGTTGATGATCTTGCTATTTTGATCTGAGCGTTTGAGTTCACTAGTAGTTGATATATTTGTCAAAAAGGACAGTCATTGAAACTCAACCCCATACCAGTATGTGTTTTTAAAGAAACACATGTTAAAATGTAAACATTTTTCAGAAATGTATGACTTGTAAATTGCTACAATATATTTTAATACTGCTGTTGAACTCACAGATCTCCAGCTGGTTTTCAGTATTTTTAATCAAATTCTCAAAAATAAATGGACGATATTGTGGAGAAGGACAAATACTCTATTTGTATTCTTGATGTGTAAGTTTACACATTTGAATAATCTGCTTACAGCATTTCCCATCTAGCCAACAGCATGCACTTCCTCTCATATCCTAAATAGTCCATATACACCATCACCTCTAAAAACTGCCAATAAAGCCATTCCTTACTATACCAGCCCAAACAGCTCTTCATCTCTACAATAGCCAACAGATACCCATCTTAACAGCCCATATAGCCATTAATTCTCGAATCTCCCCAATATCCCACACATCATATCAAGCCTTAAAAAGGCATACACATGTTCTCAGCACTCCAGCTGCCACATTTTATACAATAGCAGGTGCCTACTCATATCACATTTATCCCACACAGACACTCTTCTCTCTCCAAAAGTCTCAAGATGTTCATCTTGTCAACTGTCCACACATTACCTTGTCAAACAGCCAACAAAGTTGAAAATCCTACATACTCACCTCTCCCACGTACTCCTCTCTTTCCAGTAACCCACAAATCCACCCATCTCTTTAACAGCCAACACATCCACTAATTACTCTAATGGCATGCATATCTTTTTACCCCTCCAATAGACTGCACACACCTCTCTAATAGCCATATACCCAACAGCACCATCAACAACACCAAGCCTACCTCTCCGCCTACACCACCCTGCTCATAGAATCCTACTATGGTCATCCGTCAAAGCCCTCTCTCACTGACCAACCTCCACTGGCTCCCATTGCAGAATGGCACAATCTTCAAAACCAGCTGCATCATTTACAAAGCCATCATGATCACCATCCCTGGCTATCCTTCAGACTAGCTCACCATCTCTGTTAGCTCTAAGCAGACCCACAGTCAGTTCACCACCAGCCTGGAAAATAAGAAGGGTGAAAAACAAAAAACACGAGGAAGAAGGAAGGGCTTTTCAATCTGTGCACCATGGATCTGGAACAACATCCTCTTAGCCACCAGACCCAAGTAAGTTGAAGTTGTATCATTTTAACAAACACTATATCACAATGAGTTAACCACAGACTTGTGCTCCCATCCCATCTACCTCTCGTCTCACACTTTGACTGCATTCTTGACTTTGATATTGTACAGAATTCTTCAGCTTGTTTGCTAGGTTCACGCTATAAAAATATCACAAATCTACATTCACCTTTCACATAGCCAACACATCCTACGAAATCTCCAATAGTCCCCATAATCACTAAACCTTAACTAGCCGACAACTCCTCAGCCCTCCAATATTCCACAATCCAATCATTCCTGTAAGAAGCCAGATGTCTTTGTAGAATTATTTCCTCTTACAAACCTTCTCACAGCATTATACTTGGAACCATTCCTCACTAAAATTGCCATTTTGGTTTGAACATAAAATTAAACAAAATATCTTTATTGAATCCCTAGATCCATATAAAACAGTCTATTTATGAGCAGGCTATGGCATTTGACAAAATGCTGGGAATTGTACAAAATTATTATACAAGATTAGAAAGGTTAACTTTATTAAACTACTCTAAAGCAAAAAGCATGGGTACAAATTAATAGACAGGCGAGAGGTGCGGACCAGAGAGCAATGGAGTTGGACACGTAGATCTAAGCTCCAGTGCTGAATGCTCGCCAATGGCATAATCCTGGAGGCCCATTACACCCCAACAGTCGTATAGTGGCCAGAGACAATGGTGATGCGGTGAGAGACAGCAGAGTATAAGCGAAGTGGAGACCACATGGCCTTGCGGATGCACTAGTGGTGGCGATTCCGCCCGCCACCACCAAGTGGGGAAGCCATTAGATAGCCATGAGGATGCTCGATACACACTGTAATACCGACAGGGTGCCTCAGTGGTGACCCAGAAAGGTGAGTGTGGGGAACACACCATGTGCCCCTGTGATGAGCTGGACCCCCCCTTTCTTTCACATCAGATACATGAATGGGGCAGCAGTGGAGGGTCAGGGGGGTGGGCGCAACCTAATGTGAGCCTCTGGGAGCATCTCCACTTGAGAAGTCGAAGTCATGAGGGTGAGCGCCTGAGACCCCAGTGGTCACCTAAGCCGAGTGCAACACACATCTACTGGGGGGTGAGAGGACCAATCTAGATCCCCAGTTGAGTGGCTGCGGGGGGCCCTGTGGCAATGGCCCTGGTGCCTAGTCTGGCTACAATGGTATGACCCAAGCACAGCAGGAAGGGCACAACAAAGGAGAGGCCATGGTAGAGGGCCAGACCAAGATAAACCTGGAAGATCACACTGCCAAAATCCTGGTGGCAATCAATGACACAAAGACACATTGGAAGAGAAGATGGATGCAGTGATGCTGGATGTGATACTATTATGCCCTGACCACAAGAAACTGTCCAATAGGCTGCCCACAATGGAGTCAACAGTGATGCAGCTATGGCCCACATCACAGACCATGAGACCAAACTTCACTAACTGCAAAAAGAGGTGGAATTTCTCACAGCTAAGCTAGATAACACCAATGGGTGACCTCGGTGCAACAACGTGCAACTAGTGGGTGTTCCAGATAAGGTTATGGGGACCTGCACTCATTCTTTGTGGAGCAATGGTTGTCACCGACGGTGCTGTGGGAAAGGTCTCGACCCTCTTCATGGTTGAATGTGACCACATGGTCCTGGGGAGACTGCCAGTACCAGGTTTGCCACTAAGGCTAATTGTGGCATGCTTGGTCAACATCAAAGACAACATCCTACAAGTGGCAGGGTTCCTTGGGCCCTGGCAATTTGAGAGGAGCCCAGTGAGCATCTACCCAGACTATACCAATGCATTGCAGCACCAAAGCAAAAAAGTTTGGCATTCCAAAAACATTTGAGACACCTCAACTTGAGATATGCACTGTTTTTTCTGACCCGCTTTGAGGCACGATCAGGATGGAGGCGTATTACTTCGAGGCAGCCACGGTGGTGTGGGAATGGCTGGAGATGCATGGTCACCAGATGCCGGTGGCATGGGACGAGGAGATCGCCTCTGGCTGGCAGGAACAGATGTTGAGACATCACTGGCACAGACCATCCACGGTGACCCCCACAAAGGACGAAGTAGAGGTGGAGAGGGCGATAGTAGTGGAGGAGCTGAAGTGGGGCCGCCTCTAGCATTCGCAAAATCATTGGGTAGCCCTAGACAGGGACTCAGGGAAATTGGACGAGGGCACTGCAGCCCCAGGAAAAGAGGGCAAGACCTCTGACCTACCGGTGGCCACCCCTTTGACAGAGGACGAGCTCCTGTGAAAGCTGGGACTGGTGGGGGAGGGAGTGTTAGGGCCCGATACAGCGAGGAGTAGCAACAACCAACTTGCCATTGTCGGGAGACCAGAAACAATGCCGGCGAGGCCTGGCCCCAGCCCAACTACATTTGTGACACTTGATTACGTTTGGTAATGTACGTTTGATGTTGGGATAGGTGGCAGCTCGAGCATTGGGTGGGTACTTCTACACTCACAGCACAAGGTGGCGGAGAGGTAGGTTAGGAAAGGGGTGGTGGAGTTGGTTGGTAACTCTCCAAGAGGGTATGGGCGTTGGACAGGGCAATACCGGATGGTCTCTGAGAATGGCGCATACTACATCACATTTGGTAGGAAAAGACCTTTCCCTTACTATTTTATCATGTACTGTAAACAGGCTAAGCAATAAATTGAAGAGAGGGGTGCTGATCAAGTACCTGACGTGCCACTCCCCAGAATTGAATTTACTGCAAGAGATTTACCTGTTTGGCAACAGCAGTGGGTTTCTAGACAGAGTCAGATACAAGACCTTAGTGTATGCAAGCTCCTCCACGGTCGAGGGGACCCAGGATTCTTGCTTGGGAATCCCTACAGTTTAAGTGATGAAGGCGTGGTTAGACCTCATGGGGTGCTGGATGGCAGTAGGGGGCACGTGGAATGGGGAAGAGTCTGATGGTGGCTTCATGGTACCTGCTGCCGGGACTCCAGTGGGTCAGTCTGGGGAAGATGAGACTGGATTACTGAGGTCCTTTGAAGACCAGAGGGAGCCATACCTCATGTCAGACCGAAGGTCTAAGAATCCCGAAGGATCTTGTGATATTCCGATGCTAACAGCTGACCTGCGCAGGGTGGCGGGACACAGACAATAGGATATCAGGGAATCTCAAAATCAGACGACCTCCTGAGTGAGGCAGGGTGGCTATCCTTCGAGGAACTACAGAAGCAGTATAACTTGACTGGAGGCCAATTCCTATGCTACCTGCAGGTCTTGTCTATCCTGGCCCACCTGATTGACCAAGCGCCCTTGCAGACATGCCACATCTCAGATTTACTCTACACTTCTTAATAACGGTCAACCTCCCCTGCACGCATTGAGGGAGAAGTGTGAGGGCAACATGGGCAGACTCGAAAACAATGAATGGGTGACAGTGTGTAGATAGCCCAGGAAAATCCCTAGTCTAGCTGGGTTTAGGCTGGTCCGGTTGAAATTAGTACATAGAGCATACTTTACACAGACAGGCTATATGCGATGGGATAGAAATGATCAGTGCCAGGGAGGGTGCCGCTAGCAGGCTATGTTGATACACACGATCTGGGACTACACAAGCTTGAGGGAATTCTGGTTGGGCATACAACACAGGATTTCAAGGGTCACTGGGGTCTCCATGGCATCAGCTCCCCCGGCTAATTTCGCTCAGTATTTTGGGGGCGACATGACCCTGAAGAGGTGTGCACACCTTTTGTGAAACATGGCCCCAGCAAAGGCCAAAAGAGATCCTTCTGAATTAGGGAAGAGCACAGGTCTCGACTGCAAAGGAATAGGCAGCCAACATGGAGTGGTCTAAACAAGCCAAAGAACCCATCTACCAGGAAAGGGGAAGCACTCAGAAGTTTGTGAAAATGTAGGATCAATGGCAGGGTCAGGATAAAGAGTTAGTTGGAGGTGTCCATATACCAGGAGCCGGTCTGTATGCCCAAACCCGGCGTCTCCATGGCACAGAGGGGCAAATGGGAGGCCTACACCAGAGAGCATCGAAGGAGAGGAGAGGTGTGGCTCACTGGTTAGAGGCGGCAGATCCGCAAGCAGAGAATCGGCCAGGGACCAGGGTTCAATTCCCGACGCGGCAGGGTCGTGGACCAGGGTCAAAACGGACTCGATAATTCTCGCCTCGGTACCTACTCTAACCAGGAACACACTCGGCAACTCTGGGCATTAGCTTGCCTCATCTCCACAACGGCCCCCCACATTCGCCGGGGATGCCTGGTTTCACCTTGGAGAAACCCAGGAGGGACCATCTCACAGGGATAGCCAGGACGGGTTCCCCAGCGGTCTACAGCGCCACGACGCCTCAGGGCAGCAGTGCGCTTTACAAGACACATACATTTACAGGTGACAGAGGGTGGGGGATTGGCATCCGGAATCTAGAAGCCAGGTCACTCTGTTATTGTAGACTTTTCAATTATATCTGTAATGTTCATTTAACGCAGCTCCCCGGGTTATTGTTGCTTTATAATATATGCTCAATAAAAATATATTTAAAGATCAGTCTTGACACTTGAACCATCGATGTTAGGCAATGTTCAAGGGTCCTCATTCAACTCAAACCAATACCACTGAAGTATAAACCGATATAGACATCACAAACGCTAGACAACGCCCCTGCAGTGCTTTGACCTATTCAGCTAATTCAGACCTGAAACCCGTCACATTAGACAGTAGTTAACAACATGAACTACTTCGAAAGGTTGACTTCTACTTTTATTTTACCTTTGAATCATGTTTGATACAGATGGTAAAACACTATCCATCCTTTTAGAAAAGATTTCCGCTCCCTTCTTGAAAAACTGGATCTGCAAAAAAGTAAACACATTGTTAAAGGGGTTGATGAATCTTTATTTCACAAATTGGCTGATGGGCAACGTTGATTAATCTGAAGCCACATGCTCACACCGGCAGTTTATTACCAATTGCTATGAGCTGAAGCATATCAGTTAAGAAAGTAAACTACGCAGATGCGAATGGCAAATTAACAGAATCGTGTGTTCTCGGATAGTGAAATAATTTCTTGGAATTCAAGGGTATATGATGTTACAAGTGTATTGGGAGTGCAGTATGCATGATGGCTTGAAATATTATTTCAAGTTATTAAATATGCTGGGCAAACAAACTGCTGCTTAGGCCTTATAAGAAAACGTGTTGTAACTTGACAATTATAATACGATCAATTAGAAAAAATAGATACATAAAAGGATACAAAGAACAACAAACGAGGCAGAAGGCAACTATGCACAATCTGTACTAAACGTGCCCTGGGATCACTTGTCCTGGCAATAACATCACCATTCTGGCTTATCAAACGATATAATTTAACAATGTCCGCCTAGATACTGGAATGAGTGGGCGGGTCCATGGACAGAATTATGGTGAAAACACGTAACTAATTAGGTTGCTTACCCTCCTCCACAACTTGGTTTTCGTCACAGAATCATAACATCAGATACATCAAATTGCAAGTATTAACCAACGATACCAGTGAAGCCTAGGCACGCTGGAAAGACATGGCGGTGCTGTTACCCAATATATCCCACTTGGGTTTCACCCCAAATAGTAGGTCTAGACAACAATGCTTAAACAATGTGAAGAGATTAGATCAGGTATCAACTCTCCTGATAGCCAGGGCAGTGGAATATTCGAAAGAGGCCACCACTGTAATCTTCTCTTGCAACATATATACCACAATAGTTGCAGGAATAGCCTTCTTTACCCGCTCTATAGTTCCCCTGAGTTGAGTTCCTACTACCATCAATGGGCTACTTTCACCAACCTGACGTGCTATAAGTTGGATATTCATACTCCTGTTTATGCTCAAGCTGGCCAAGCATTTTCTATCGGTATTTTTCAGGTGCAACAAAAAAAAAGCTTGTTTCGTCCGAGCGAATTGGAAGAAGAAAGGATATTTGAAGAGGGCATTTTTAGACTCATTTTAAGCATTTTGGTTAATAAATATATCCGAAGGCTATCACCGTCACTATATAAAATTACAGAAAGATCCCATGGAGGCTGTCTTGGTCAAATCCAATCCTACTTGTGGTAGTAGGTTTGGAACTTCTAGTACTGGGAAGTTCTGTGGAGAATCAATGGTCCATCACCATCCTAATGGTGCCTGCTCCTTCAGTGTGCTCCTGCTACAACTGAGCCAGCTAATCCAGATCAAACGTTGCTTATTCTTTGTTGTGTCCACACAGGATACTTAAAAGTAAATTGTAAAAATGTGAATGGGTGTTTTTCTGTTTTAGACTGTTACTCTCCATATGCACAACGGGAGGACACATGGTAGGTGGTGCCATTGCTCTCCCATATACCACAAATCTCAGAACAAAGCTGCGTTCAAACAAGTTTGTTATGAGTAAATCAGTACAAGTTCTCCCCCATTGAAAATAATGTGGACTCTTGCAGACCATGACACTCTTTCTGCTATATGAGTGGAAGACAACTGCTCTGGTAACGGTTAGTTGAAAAGTGCTCTCGTATTGTGGATCCTATTTAAAGGGCAAGTAGTTATCCAGAGAACTAAAGGTAAACACAAGCAAACAGATAAATGCACCTGTAGATCATATGCCACAACAAGACCCTCGTATGACGCACCATGTTTGAAATCAGAGATCTGCATCATTAAATGCTGAGAAGAATCGCACGGAGCATCCAACTCAAACAATGTATAAAATGCTTTAAAATAGGGTTTCACAACTCCTAAAACTTGAATGAAGATTAGTTGTAGTCAAGGTTAGGTAAGTAAAATACCTTCATGAGTGAAAACTCATGATGCATCACCAGGCAGACTCACTTGGCTTTAATCTATGTTGTCCTTAAGGTACGAGAGACTGCAGAACCTGCTGCAACATGACAGACTTCAATAGTGACTTGTACACCGGGGTGTGGTCTTGTACACAACGCGCTGGACTGGTTACGTATGTGAATGGGTAATAGTAGGGCATTATGTAGGCTTTGAGCAACATCAATGTTTAGCATGTGGACCCTTTTAGAGGGAGAATGCACATCTGGATTAGAGCTAGTGTGTCTCTCTGTTTAGTATGGAAGAGTTATGGTTGAAATTCTTTGAGTTGGATCTCTAATGCCTAAATTAGGGAGTTACGACTTAGGCCAACTCCAGGCTCTGTTCAATTTGTGCTGGACTCCTATGCGACAAATTGTAGGCCCTAGTCTCAAAGATAAATTCAATCTTAAACATACATTTGTGACCCATCTACCTGCTTTAAACCTGCTAGAAATTTGGAATGGGATTCCCGTTAGATGTAAACCGTTTGCGGGTACAGAGATCTCCGCAGGTAGAGTTGGGTACTGGGTTTGAGAAGCTAGTATTTACATACGGATAAGGTGGGATTGGTGCATGCCTCTGTTTCACTAGTTAACATCGGAAATAGGTTGGGGCATGTAGAGAAGCCTAATAGCATACTTCAGTCCTATACTTCTAAGTGAGGAATAGATTTGTGAAATGGTCTCTCATTTTATGATTAGCAAGAAGGAAGGTTAAATGAGAGGGGCTTTGAATGTAGTGGCAGAAATAATCCAGTGTGTTAATTTTGGTGCCTTTCATGTGTGAACATCAGTTTGTGATTGTGGTGCACTTTCAACCATTGAAGGCAGAAGTGAAAATGTTGTGGGACCTTGTAGTTGAAGGCAGCAGGCTACGCCACTGATTGGGTGGATGGTTTGTGTACAGAAACGGATCTTGCATGGACATTGGACCTCATTATACTACTGCAGGCACAGATGCCAGATACGCCCACACAGTGACAGATGTAGTCTCACAGTGAATGAGCCAACTGGGCATAAGAGTCAGGAAAAATACTTCTAAAAATTAGTACAAACAGTTAGAGGAGTCTGTGCAGGCCGATAAGGTGACTTACAAGCTGTAAAAAAGTAATGGGTCCTCATAAATTCATGCAAAGAGATCACTTTGGGCCTAGTGGTGTGCCTCCTTCAGTTAAGTCTTTGGGTGCCTCTCATGGAGTGAAGTCTTGAGTGATCACCCAAAAGCTGCCATAAGGAGCATTAATCGATTATTTATGTGGAAGAGGTGTGGGGCAGCGGCCAGGGCAACTGACTCTGGAACCCAGGGGCTCACGGTTCGATCCCCGGTGCCGGCGGCAGATCAGCCCAGCACCATGTGGCTCTGGGCAATAGCTCACTTAATCTTCCCGACTGCCCCCGGCGCCTTGACACATTCGGTTAATTGTTTGCGCTTTACAAATACTGGACATTTATATGTGCAGGAAAAGGTTGGGAAAAGTAAGGGTGATTATTCACAAACACTGGTGTTAGAAAGCAGAGAGTATATGTAAACATTACTCTTAATCTTCAAATATATTTCTTCGTAGCTAGAAATGAGTACATTTTAATCAGAAACATTGAACACTGTAAAATGCATGCAGAAACTGGGGTATAAGTTTAAGATATGTCTGGGCGATGTTGCACTGCTCTGTCTGTCAGCAAGGGGTGCACATACCTGCCCTTGGGTGTAACCCAGCATCGGTTCCATCATTGCTATTCTCTTCCTGTACTGCAGAGCGTTGAGCGCACAATAGTGTTGTAGGGAAGAAAGATGCTGTTTTCTTCTTGCATTCGCCACCTCCTTTGCAATCTCTGCCT
The DNA here is from genome assembly GCF_964204655.1 of Triturus cristatus. NCBI lineage: Eukaryota > Metazoa > Chordata > Amphibia > Caudata > Salamandridae > Triturus > Triturus cristatus. Next base: position 730,668,878 of record NC_140585.1, on the reverse strand, counting down.
TCAGCTGTATGAAAAGTAGTGGAAGATGTTAAGTTATACAAAGTGTTTTACAGCAACACAATCCAAGGAAGATGATGTATCGAGTGCGCTGTTTTCAACAGGTCGAATCACGAAATCACAGAATTTTTTAACAATTCATATTTTATGCCCTAGGCTGACAAAAGGATGGGCTGCTGAAGGGACATTTCAAACAAACAGTAAGTTGAAAAGGGCGAGAAGTCCAAGCTGTTTGTGCTTCCATATAATGTCTGAAAAGCCTGTTTCACTAGACTTCCGACAACACAGAAACTTTGGCATATTGCTAGGTCCAAACGTGGCATTCCGAGTGCACTGCCAGTCAGGATCTCCCACTTAGACAAACTGACAGACGGAATTATACTGTCAAAAGAGTAAAGGTAGACCTGCAGACCTATTAGCCAGCGTGTTATAGCCCGTTAGGACTGGGCAAACTAAATAGATGGGGTGATTTTCTTCTGGCTTCAATCTAAATTAAATTTGATAATGCAAAGTCATGTGTATTTAAGGATCCAAGGCTTTACATCTAAATGTATACCAACGAGGTTGTGCAGAGGAGTCTGACAGTGTAGTGCTTTGTGTGCTTAGCTAGGGTTCAATTATTTTCTTTTCATAATTATTATCGAAGTCTGCGCATCTCGAGAATCATATACCCTTCAAATTTAACTGGAGCCGCCCCTGAAAATCCCCCCATTCAGGAGTCTACAACATTACTTCTCAGGCTTCCTCCCAAAGGTATAGCTTTGGAATTCTCTCCAAACAAGGCTGGTGCCTCCAATAGTATCCCTCTGAAAAATCATTTTCTTAAAAAAAAATATTTGAGAGTCTAAAAGACCAAGTATTGCATTCCTTGCCACTGTTGAGTACACACAAATAGTTGAAGTGAAATGCAACTGAGGATGTTTGCTAGGTATATTTTACCACCCTCCACTTCTCCACCAGAGCCATATGCCTTTAGGAGGGACGCGACTTCCTTTGCCTACCCCGTCTTCCAGCAGCGTATGTCTCACTGACTCTCCATCACGATCAGTCCTTGACTCACTGGACAACCACAGACAGGATCATGATAATCTATCCTCTCTCCATCCCATCCCTTCAACTACTATTGATATCACCCTGCAGAGGTTGAGGCATCCTTCATTTTGTCCTACTCCAGCTCTGCACACTACCTTCTGATGGATACATCTGTCTGTGCATTCCTCATCTTTTGAATACCCCCACGCCAGCATTTCCACGGAAATTCTTTCCTAGCTCTCCCACGTCGACGAGGATGTCATAATAGCATGGCTCAGCTCGCAACTCCGTATGACCATCAGAGCCATAAGAAGACCTCGTTGGCGTCCTGACGTCAGTTCCCTTTTTTCTGCGCCGTCGACGCATAAAGGTTTTTCTAGGAACTCTCCATTTTCTTGGTGATTACTTTGTTTCCTCAAAGTTTTCAGTTATGGCTACTTCTAAGAAGTCCAGATTTAAGCCCTGCAGGGAGTGTGGCGGTCACATGTCGATAACTGATCCCCACGATGATTACCTTTGGTGTTTGTCTTCCGACCATGACGTCGAAGGGTGTCGAAGCTGCAGGAAGATGAATCCGAAAGCTCTTAAAGAACGTGAAGCTAAATTCTTCATGGCTAAAGCAAAAAAGGAGAAGAGGGGGCGAAAACGTGCAAAGTTGTCGTCTTCTCACACTTCAAAGTCAAGAAAACACAAGAAGTTGAAGAAGAGGCATGGTTCTCAGCGCCGTTCATCGAAGAACAAGGCATCAAGGTCGCCTTCTCCGGCTCAGCGGCTACGGAGGAAAGACTTTGTGTCTCCATCTCCTTCTCCACGGGCGACACTGATTCATTCTCCGGCTCCGAGGTCGCCGGCGTCGTGGGGCTCTTCAACGCCTAAAGGATGTCCGTCGCCCAGGAATTCTCCGTCTAATCCTGTTCATGTGGCTTCACCTGTGCGGGCACCGGCTCCGCAAATTCCAGTTAAGCCTCAGGTGATACCTGTTCAGGAAGGTACGGATCCATAGCGGTACAAAAGGGGGTGGTGATGGACGGAGCATCAGAATCAATCCAACACTCACACCCAGTCAACAGATCTGGGTTTGATCCATCACCGTTCTTTAGCCCACTCTGCCACCCCAGTTCAGACATGGCCATATGCAAATCAGTCTGACCCTGTGCCTCATGGGAACAGTCCAGCCCGAACTGCCAAGCCTTGCCTTCCCTGGACCCAGGAACGGATCCATATCCTGGTCCTGGAACGGATCCTACGCATTTTTTAAATGCGATGTTTGGCATGTTTGCCAGGGCCTCCAATCCAACTGGTGCGCCTTCGGGCCCCGTGGGACCATTGACCTTTAATTTGGATGTACCTCATCAGTATGCCCAGACGCCCTTTGTGCCATTCATGCCGATGACTCCGGCTTGGCATTTTCCGGTGCCAAGGTCTTCCACTCCGGTTCCTCAGACTTCTTCGGCTGTCTAGTTGGCGCTGTTTCGGATTTGATCGACGCCGAGGATTGATTCTGAAGGTCCTCCATCGACGCCGATGCCGACGTCAGCGGCACCGTGTCTGGCACCGCCGATGCCGATCCTGAAGCAGCGCTCTAGGAGGGATGCGCAGAGGCTGCTTGAAGAGGAGGAATATAGACAGGAACAGGAGGAGGGAGAAATTGTCGACTGTTGACCAATTTGAAGGTCTACAGGAGGCCAGTGGGTTGTATACTTTCCCTGAGTATGAACTCATCTCCAAAGGCTGGGATATCACAGGATGTTGCTCCTTATCATGTTGTTGTGAGGAAAGCAGCTGAGTTACTTAACCTACAGTTACCTTCAGCTGAGATAAATTTAACTTTCTAACTGAGGTTCTTAATACATCTTATTCAGTTTCTGAGCCTCTTCTGCCCTTCAATGAGTCCTTGACAGAACCTATTGTGGAAGTCTAGCAAAGACTCTTGACTGCATCAGCCGTTTCCCGGTCTATTGTGAGAAGGTACAAGCCAGCTCCTGGGGATCCGGCGTTTCTTTCATCTCATCCATCACCTGAAAGCTTGGTGGTCCAAGCTTCTTGTTCAAAACAATCATCTGGTTCCTTAGCTAGCATCCCGGGGGATAGGAATTCTAAAAAAATGGAGCAGACTAAGAAAGTATTTTTATCTGCAAGTATGGTATTAAAATCCACTAATGCTACCTGTTTACTTGGGAGATATACCCATGCTCTTATGGACTCTGTCACACAGCTAGCCCCAAAGCTGCCTGAGGATGATCGGGTTAATTTCCTGGAGGCACTTTCTGACTCTCAGGCCGCGTCTCGTCAAGTTATACACTCAGGTTTGGACACGGCTGACTCGGTGGCACGTGTAATGGGGTCTTCTGTGGCAAAAAGAAGACAAGATTGGCTTAGGTCATCTGGATTTTCTCCTGATGTTCAGACAACCCTGTTGGATTTGCCCTTTGATGGTACGAGACTGTTTGGCACTAAGGCAGATTCTGCCTTGCAACGCTTTAAGGATAGTAGAGTGACTGTAAGATCTCTGGGCCTTCAAACGCAGTCTATAGGATACGGCTACAAGCAGTAGGGCAGCTTCCTTTCGTGGCCGCCAACAACCTCAGCAGAGCCAGCAGCAGATCCCTTTGTACAAATCGTACAGGGGTAAAAATAGGGGCCGTCTTAGTGGAGCCGCTCGGCAGCAGTCCTCCTCCTCCTCCTCCTCTTCTCCCCCCCCCCACCGTTGGTGCCTCAGGAAAGCAACAATAGATCTCCCATCTTAGAGCATGTTGGTCCTGATGGGGGTTGGGTGTCCCACTTTCTACAAGATTGGAAATCGATTACTTTAGACCGTTGGGTTTTAAATCTTGTGGAGAATGGGTACACTCTCCCTTTTTAGGTCGAGCCTATAGCAGCGCGCATGCGCTGCTTTAGGAAAACGACCTCTTGGAGCTCACCAGCACTTCGCGCACGAGAGAGCAAGCTCGTGCTCGAAGTCCTGACATTCCATTGGCCTTTGCGTGTGTCTTCCTTAAAAGACAGCATGCAAGTGGGTAAGGCGGGCACATGTCCCGCCTTTCCCAGCCAATGTAACCGCCCACGGCCTAAGGCTTGCGGTCATGTGCACGTGCCACATCTGTTTTCAATTATCCTGCCCAGACGCGGGCGCGATGATTGAAAACAAATGGGCTGCTTACTCTCCAGCGCACGCGCACCACTCATTTTTAGGGGAGGTAGGGCGCGCTCTCGTAAAGCACAATCCACTGTTTAGTGTTTATAGAGGAGTGTCAAACTTCTGCGGCATGAATACGGGTACTTTGGACAAGCCGCCTTTACCATGATCTGGGTTGTCTGGAATACAATATTCTCACACACCCCTCCCCACCCTCCACCTTGCCTCGAGCTCATAGCGGCAGACAGATCAAATACAGAATGCTGCATGTCAGAGTTTTAGAAAAAGTTCCTGTGGAAGAGAGGTCCTGAAAGACTGACTTGACGGCAGATAACGGACAGGCCCACCTATGCCGATCCGCTCCCGGCCGCCCCTGACTGCGCTTTCATGACCAGTCCATCCCTCCTTCATTGTCAGGAGCAGTTTTCTCGGACGGGGCTCAAGGCGTGCAGAGGGTTCTCAACGCCCACCAGGACATCACTCCTGCCAGGGTGTCTGCCATGCCTTCCAATGAGGGACCACTTGGGTTGTTTTTTCATAATAATAATAATAAAATATTTACATGGCGTTTGTAAGTGCGGTCTTGCAGCGTTGTGAACAAGCATTAAAAAATGTGTTCTCTCATACACTCCCGAAGTTCGGACAGGAAACAGACTGAACAATGCCAAAAAAAAAAAAACCGGGTCTGTAGAAAGTACTGTATAATGTAATTGATCAAAGGCAAAAGCATTTACTTTAAAAGAAGAAATATTTATTCCTATTCGAAAACTATTCCATGTTTACCTGCTTCATTGTTACCGAGTCAATGGAGGACGCAGCTCTATGTTGGGTCGGGTGGATTCATGCAAAGAATGATGAAAGGGTTAACAGAGTGCCTTGTTCCGTGCTATCCAACTTAGTCTACTTACAGTATTAGTAGTAACCTAGTTTCCTTCTAAACAGTGGGGTGACTTCATAGGTCTACGCTGTAAATAGATGTCAGCTATACGCATCTTCATCTGTTTTCCCAACCCAAACGTCCCTCGTTCGGACTGGGGTTCTCCGGGACTGGCCACTGTGGTGCCCTCTATAGGTTAAGTCTCAGCAGCGGCTTCTACTTGCCCATATGGGGTGTATGGTTCAAGTGAATTGTGGCAGTGATGCATGCTCGCCTGGGTGCCACTGATTGCTACAACAGGGCAGTGCCCAGATGGGTGTGTGGGCCACTAGTGACCTCAAAAGGTAATAATGGATGGCTCTGTGGGGGCCATCGCCATGATCTCTATGACAAAACCTAAAGAATCTGACTTTGTTGCCTTTTATACTGGTTGCAGCACGAGTACTTTTTTTTGGGTGTGCTTTAGCAAGAATAACTTAATTGCTATTCACTGTTGTTCACCAAACTTTGCCAGGTCTCCAAACATTTTAACCTTATCTCTTCTGTTTCTGTGCTACTTGATTTTCAGCATTCAAGTTTTAAAATGTTAATGCCTATTACACGTTTGCAAAGAAATAAAAATTAATCATTGCAGGCTTGCCACTGACTTTGCCGATGCTATTTTAAAATGCTTTTTATTATCAGGTTTTAATTTTCGATACTTGGAATATGCATCATTATGCACTCGCGTCCTAGCAGCCGAGGAGGAAGCTGAACTTGAGCAAAGGGGGGCCCTTTAAATTCCTCTGGTCAAGAAGCAAGAGCTGCGGCTAGACAATGGCTCTATTTACTGGAGAGTGCCGCGCCCCACCTGGGGATCTGAAGTAACCGAAGTTCGGCATACATTAGTGAATGGCCATTTTCGCAAGCCCATCTCTTATCGGGGCCCCGCCATTACTAAACTGCCTGACAGTTCACTCTTGGTTTACAGGCATGTTCGCCAGGCTACGTGTGGGGGGGGGGGGGGGTGGGGGGGAGTTGCCAATTCCAGAAAGCTGATGTTTTCAAAGATGCACCAAAGCAGTTAGTCAGTCACAAGATAAAGTGATGACTTCTGGGCTGATGGATTCTTACCTTTATAAGTTAGTAAAATCCAATCGCTTTCAAAAACCTTTAACTCCGGTGCCCAGTAATCTAGGACTTGTAATGCAGTGCACATTCTGTTTATCCAAAAAATAAAAACTTTTAGCAGGTCAGTAGCATACCTGCCAACGTGCACAAAAATCTCAAGTGTGTGGAGGGGGGGGGCCTCGTGCCGATTAGTACCTAAGTGGCACTTTTGCCCCCACCCTGCCCACAACCCCCTCCTCCAAAAACAAACAAGCATTGGCGTAGCCAATAGGTCTCACCTTTGGGACCTTATAAGTGTTTAGTTATCCAGCACAATATCCTTGGTGCAACAACATCAAGTGCTGCATGGCTAAACATTTATAAGGTCCCAAAGGTGAGACCTATTGGCTATGCCAATGCTTGTTTAGAGTTTCCTCCTCCTTACCCTCCTCGCCAGGGTTGGTGTTCAGAGGGCCATTTGCTGCTTTTGCAGCAGGAGGTTCTTGCCTTGCTACAGAAAGGTGCAATAGAGGTGGTTCCAGAGCAGGAAAGGGGTCAGGGGTGCTACTCCCGGTATTTCCTGATCCCCATAAATGATGGTCGGTTGAGACCGATCCTGGATCTCAGGATTTTGAATCTTTACCTCAGACAGGAAAAGTTCAAAATGTTGACCTTGGCTCAGGTTTTTATGGCGCTGCAACAAGAAGACTGGATGGTGCCCATCGATCTGCAAGATGCGTATTTTCATCTTCCCATCCTGAAGTCGCATCGGAAGTACCTCCAGTTCATGGTAGTATCGCAGCACTACCAGTTTGCGGTCCTTTTGTTCGGTCTGACTTCCGCACCTCGAGTCTTTACGAAGGTGATGGCGATGGTGGCAGCACATCTCAGAAGGTGAGGGGCTCTTGTTTTCCCCTACCTGGACGACTGACTGTTGAAAGCAGAGTCTTCGGAGTTGGTTTTGCGCCATTTGCATGCAACAACGCAACTGTTGTTCAACTTGGGTTTCTCAATAAATGTACCCAAATCTCACCTGGTGACTTCTCAGCTCAGCCTGTTCATAGGGGCAATTCTGGACACTACTGTGTGTTGAGCATTCCCGCCTCCGCAGAAGATTCTCGACATTCAGGAGATGATCCCTCTGTTTCACAATGGAGCAGTTGTTCCAGTCCTGAAGGTTGTACGCCTGCTCGGTCTGTTCGCTTCCTGCATACTGTTGGTCGGTCATGCATGCTGGCACATGAGGGCACTCCAGTGGTGCCTCCGCAGGCAGTGGTATCAACACAATGGCGATCTCGGGGCGAAGGTCAGAATCTCCAGAGACGCTGCAGCGGAGCTGACTTGGAGGGGTGTGCAGGGAAATCTGTCTCAGGGAAAGCCCTTTCAACCTCCTCTGCCGGTGGCCACAGTGATCACTGATGCCTCCACTTTAGGGTGGGGGGCTCATCTGGGGGATCTGGAGGTCAAAGGTCTTAGGTCTCCAGAGTAAAGGTTGCTTCACATCAACCTTCTGGAATTGCGAGTGATACGTTTGGCACTAAAGGCTTTCCTTCCTTCCCTTTGCGGTCAGTCAGTTCAGGTCCTGACGGACAACACTACCGCAATGTGGTACATCAACAAGCAGGGGGGTGTAGGGCCGTATCGCCTCTGTCGAGAGGCTCTGCGACTCTGGTCCAGGGCTCAGGGACATAAGATTTGTGTGTTTGCAAATCATCTAGCTGAATGTTGGTGCAGACAGGCTCAGTCGGCATTACTCGGCCGATCACAAGTGTCGGCTTCATCAGGAGGTGGTCCATCACATCTTCGAGATGTGGGGATTCCCTCGGTTGGACCTGTTTGCCACTCACGAGAATGCGCACTGTCCGTTGTTCTGCAGTCTCCAATATCCAATGCAGGGAGCGCTGGGGGACGCGTTTCAACTGGATTGGAGCTTGCAACTCCTTTACGTGTTTTCTCCCATACCAATGATTCCTCGGGTTCTGAGGAAGATTTGCCAAGATCGGGTCCAAGTCATATTGATCTGTCTGGATTGGCCAAGAAGGGTGTGGTACACAGATCTTCTTCACCTCTCATCGCACCCACCGCTCCGTCTCACTTTCAGGGCAGACCTCCTCTCACAATCGCAGGGGCAGGTTCTACACCCCCACCTCCAGAGCCTGCACCTTCATGCCTGGAGATTGAACGGGGCAACCCAAGTTCCTTATCTCGCCCGCCGGATGTGGTGGATGTCACTTTATCATCCAGGAGGCACTCCACCCACTCTGTGTATTCCTCCAGGTGGTCCAAATTTGTAAAGTGGTGTGGAGAGAGGACCACTGATCCTTTAAAGGCTCATTTGTCTGACGTACTGAGTTTCTCTCTTTCCTTGGCCCAGCAGGGGTGTGCTGTGGCTACAGTTAAAGGTTATTTGTCGGCTTTTATTTGTGTGCCAGATCAGCCATCTTTATTCAAATCTCCGCTTGTTATGAGGTTCATTAAGGGCCTTACAAATAAGTTTTCTCCCACTCCTTTCATTATGCCTCAGTGGGATTTGAATCTTGTTCTTACTTTTCTAATGGATTCTCCATTTGAGCCTCTTCCTTTGAGGCTTCTCTCTTTTAAGATGGCTTTCTTTTTTTTTTTTTTTTTTTTTGTTGAAAAACCTTTATTGACATTTCAATCATTAACAAGTATGGGCCTACAACCCCCCGGGGCCGGCCGCTAAGCAATCAGAACAATAAGATCAAATGTAAACACAGGCGGCACCTCGGAGAGCAGAATCTTCATGCTAATATAGTCCGGCCAGTGAGCCGCGCAGGTAGGACACCAGGAGAAAAAGGGTTTTTCATTTTATAATGGAACAAGACAGTAGGATCAGGTGCCAAACAATTTCCCAACAGCGACAAGGGGCAGGCAGAATAATAGACGTAAGCAATAAACAGCAATCTATTGGATCAATGGCGCAGACACAGGGAATTCCGGATGGGGAAGAATATCAAAAACAGTTGCGCCTGCAGGCCCCCGTACCTAACGCCCAGAGAACACCCCGGAAACTGTGGCACACATGAAGAGGCGACGATTCACAACAAAGGAGGTGTACCGCGCTGATCCCAGAAAAGAAAAAACAAGAAGAAGCGGAGAAGAAAAAGGAGGCCATGGAAAAAGAGATAAAGACTAAAGAGTCCCCTCCCCCAACCCCCCACCCTGCACCTCTGCAAATGAGTATGGCCCCCCCCCCCAGCAGTGTGCCTGTCGCCCTGGAACTAGACCCGAAATATAGAAGAAACAGGGAAAAAGGAGTAAGAAAGAACCCCACCAGACGGGGGGGTGGAGAAAGTATAATAAACTGGAGGAGGGCCCACAAAACATACCCCCGGCTTCTCCCTCCCGCACGGTGAGGTTTCCCCACAGCAAACAATAAGCAGCACCAAATCGACCATATCAAAAAAAGGGGCTGGGGAGCATTATGCACCAAATATGCTAATAGCTATGTCCTGAGAGTACGCAACCACGAGTCCGCCCGTCTACTAGATGACCACCCCCGAAGGATCAGCCTCATCCTTGACCACTCTTTGCAATTCTGCCCATGTCTACCCCTCGACCCAGCACCATGTCCGATGTTCCAAGGTAAAGGAGTGTCCAAAAACAACCGGGAAGCGACGCACACAGGTGGGGTGGAAGTCTCTGAGTACCAACACAGTCCGCATCATGGAGGGACGTCTTTCCCAGTGCTGCCCCAGGATCTGCACTGCACACAAGGTCCAGGAAGGCTGAATCAGCCAAAGTAGACAAATGTTGCTGGAATTGTCCCTGGGTCGCCGGAGGCCGTGCACGGGACGAGGCCACCACCTTCCACTCAGGTCCAATACCTCCGGAACAGATCAAACCCTCAGTTAGCCGATCACACGATAGCATACTGTCCGGAGTGTCCGGCTGTGCACTAATCGCAGGGGTGGCCGCGACATTATCCTCCCGTGTGCAGTGTGGGAAGTCCCTGTGTACCTGCGGACCAGCATGCCGCCACTGTCCCAACGCTGATGCCACACCATCGAGCTTACTCCCCAAGACCCCGACGCCACGAGCCAAGGAGAAATGAAGGGCACCAAGGGCCTCTAGGAGGTCGCCGTACCCCAGCACAGCTCTCTGCGATCGCTCCGCCACACTCCCAAAAGTCACACACTCCCAATCCTGCTGCGACCCAGTGGACAGGATGGTAGGCTGCATCGCAACAAGATGGCCGCCGGGAAGGCCCGACTCGTATTGGGGCCGGGACCCAGGGGCAAGCGCCTCGAGGTCCACGTCGCTGGAGACAGGGGTCCGGGGGCAGGCACAAATTCAGCCGTTGCGTGGACACGGGCAACAGTCGTCCCCACCACGGACCAGCTCCCGCGAAAATCCGGGAGCAGCCCGCAAGGATCAGGGCGAGCCAGGGGCGGCGTCCGGGCAGCTCACCGTCAAAGGCAGGGGCAAGCACCGAAGAATCTGAGAATTGCACCCCCGGGCATGCCCTCGGTCCGCTACGCTCAGCAGTGGGAGCGACCACGGCGAAATGCAGGCCGAGGGTAGCACCGCTCCGGTGGACCGACTCCACCCAGTCACCACAGGCCGCTGTTGTTGAACTGCCACCCGGCCAAGGCGTCCACTCGAGGTCCCGGCTCCGGGGCTGCACGGGCCGCAAAGTTCAACTGCAGATTTCTCCGGCGGTACAGCAGCCAGAAACCTCGGAGTCACACGATCGGTTGCCACTCTCATTCACAAACACGATCTCATAGCGCAGACTGAGGATCTCGTGCAGGATATCCGTGCGGGATGCGGAGGTTCACGGAGCCGGGAATCTACGCTGCCGTCCCGGTCGCCATCTTGGCTCCTCCCCCCTAAGATGGCTTTCTTGATTGCCATTACCTCGGCCAGGAGGGTAAGTGAGCTTCAGGCGCTTAGTTCTAAACCTCTGTTCTTGACCATTCATGCAGATAAGTTGGTTCTTAGGAAATGGGCTGCTTTCCTTCCTAAGGTGGTTACTCCTTTTCATTTGGGACAGTCCATTACCTTATCTACCTTGTATCCTCCCCCTTCCAAGGAGGAGGAGAGACTTTATTGTTTGGATCCTTAAAGAGCTGTCAGCTTTTATTTGGAGAGAACAAAGGATCTGAGACTGGATGATCAGCTCTTTGTGGGCTACGTTGGGCGAATGAAAGGCATGGTTGTGCACATGCGGACTCTCTCGAGGTGGATCATTTTGTGCATCAAGATCTGCTTGGCCAAGAAGGGCCCGACTGAAGGTATCAGAGCTCATTCTACCAGAGCTAAGTCTTCTTCTTCTGCTTTGGCTAGAGGTGCTCCTGTTATTGATATTTGTAAAGCAGCAACTTGGGCCTCCCTCCATACTTTTGCAAAGCATTACTACTTGGATTTGGAGGTTAGGAGGGACTGCCATTTTGCACGCTCTGTGCTGCAAGATTTTTTGGTCTAGTCAGGTGGACACCCTCCTCCGGGAGAGGTACAGCTTTGGGATTCTATTCAAAACGTGAGATATCCACAGGCAGATGTATCCATCAGAAGAACATGTTACTTACCTTCGGTAACGCTTTTTCTGGTGGATACAGTATCTGCCTGTGGATTCCTCACTGTTCCACCCGGCTCCCTGTTGTCCACCTGTGTCTACCAAAAAATGCTTTGACTGTTTGACATGAATGTTTTTAATATGTCTTTTTAATGCTTATACTTTAATAGTGGACAGTGCTTGGTCTGTTGCCCTATTCTTCCATGTTTTTATTGGTTTTGCATTTGTATATATATTTGGTATACTGTGTATACGTGTGAAAATGGGTCGGTCTGCCCGTTTGCCTTGAAGGCACGGAAAAAATGGGCGGAACTGACGTCAGCACGCCGATGAGGTCTTCTAATGGCTCCAATGACGTTATGCGGAGTCGCTAGCGGAGCCGTGCTATTATGACGTCCTCGGCGACGTGGGAGAGCTAGGAAAGAATTTCCGAAGAATGCTGGCGCAGGGGGTATTCAAAAGGTGAGGAATCCACAGGCAGATACTGTATCCACCAGAAAAAGCGTTACCGAAGGTAAGTAACTTGTTCATCTCTGCAAATGCACACTTACACTACTCGGTAAAGCTAGCATGTGAGGCAGAGGCACAAGCTCATCCTGCTTTATGTTATTATGACGATGGAATTGCCGAGAATAACGAGCAACATACAATGAAATTATTTCCCTTATTTAATCAGAGCCAGGGTGCAATAGCAGATTCAACCTGCATTCAAAGCGTTTCCGCTGATTGGGAGAGGTCAACGGGATTTGAACATACATGTAAGTTTGTAGAAAATAATGAAGACAACGTTTATCACCTTTCTGGGGAGCACAACATTTAGAGTAAAACCATCAAAAATATGTTATTCTAGGTGTTTCCCTTTGTCAGGTAATACTGATGCTAGCTGTTCGCTCAAAAAGGTCCAAGGTTCAGATGAAAGTGTTCCTGTTCAAAGGCTGTAATCAATAGGGTTTTAAAAAGCAAACCAGTTGTACGTGACCAGTCCACACAAACTCAAGCTTTTCTAACAAACTATATGACATTCTGATTTTATCAATGATATGTGTAATGCATCCTTATATTATTGGGACACATAACTGATTAAAATCCAGGGTGTAAGTGTGGGCAGAGTAGATTTTGATTTTATCCTACTTGATAAGTAAGTGGGCAAGAAACATGTTATAATCCGTTATCAGAAATGAGTATGGCATCTGAGACATCAGCTACGGACTCTTGGACTCCTGGCTTTGTAAATGATCATCTTCTAGCACTAGGACTCTTCTTTAGATAACTCCTTAGACACAAAGATGGGTTGCTCAAAGATTATAATTTATCATGCAAATGAATGAAAGAACCTTTATTAGTTTAAAAAATATGGCGGTTCCAAAGGAAATGTAAAATAATTAATCATAAAACCAGAGTATATTTCCAGTGATACTGAAGACATACTAAATTGATTTAACATCCTGCACTTGTTGCCAATTATATCTGAATTAATCTCTTTAAAATCTGAGTATATTGTCTTGATCTAGTTCAGACCAATTGGAGGCAAGTTTGGTTTACATGTTTTTATTGTCTGAATGTCACATTTTAATTATTTTGCTCTATATGGCTATCATCGGGTTATCACATTGTCAGTGTCATTCCCATGATCTTAACCATTATCAATTTCGAAAACTTTCTATTTTCTATATTGTTTTCAGATTTATTGTATGCTTCTTTACATGATCGTCGCTTTTATCTCAAGAAACATTAATCTTCAAACGGAACCTTATATATATTAGGGTAGACCGCTTTCCCCCATTTCAATGTTTTACGGCTTGGCGAGCTGAGCTGGGCTATCCATCATTCCTCTTCAAATAAGCAACTATTTGTCCCCTGGAGAGCCATCAGCTTCACTTTCACTAGTGTGAGCAACATCAAGGGGGAACGTCAAGTTGTGTAGGGAATTAGACAGATGTTCCTATTACTGAGGTGTACCATTAAATATTGGGGTCTGCTGACAGTGCAGTGCTTTTATTCATGGCACTGTGGAACATGATAACGCTTTGTCCCAGGACTCAATATAGCAACCTTAACAGTTCCTCTCTGCCTCTCCATACTGTTGCTTCCATTTTTCAATACAGGGTGTGGGGTGGTAATTTTCCAACTCATGGAAATACTTTGTCTTGTGAGTGTAAGCACAAGGTCTATGAATTTGTTACCCATAGTGATCTTTCTGGGTCTTGGCATTAGACTAACAAGACACACTTCCGGTTTCAGCAGGTCCTCTCTTACGGTAACTTCAGCTACTATCTCAGTTATTTTCCAATATCAAACCAATCCCACATTATGTGGTAAAACCCTGCCTCCTACTGAAACGCAGAGTTTGGGTTTGTAATATTTTCACTATTTTCTGGGATGCAAAATATATGTCCTGTGGAGGTAATTAAATTAAATTAGCTTTAGGCATGCATTTCTGGATACTTTGAACGTGAATTTAAATTTTAAATCCAAGTCATTATCTGTGAATTCTTTTCCTAAATCTGTCTCCCATTTTCACCTCAATTGTGACTATGGTTGTTTTAAACTGTCTAGTAGCGCTTTATAAAGAAGTGTTACTGCCTTCTTTCTGGCTCCCATTCTGAGCATTTTGGACAATGTTTGGGGTGCAAGGAAACAGCAAATCCCCTGTCAATTCAGTGGCCTATATTTCTAGTTTATATACAATTGGATATTCTACTCATTTAAATGTACAGTGCAGACAGTGCGAGGATACATATATATCAACACATGATAGCGAAATTGCTAACCTTATAGATTTTAATAGACAAAGAGTGCCAGCATCACTCAGTAGATGTAGCACATTGAGTACGCCATGTCCTCATGCACACCCTTGTTCTGTTTTTAAGGGAGCTCAGAAATACTGGGGATCCTGATCCACACCACTATTTAACATACCATTCCTGAATGCACAAATGCCAAATTCTTAGAGAGAATATATTTTAAATCCACTGCACAGGAAAGGAGACAGGTCTGATCCTAATAAATATCAACCAGTCACCCTTCTAGATGTAGATGCTAAATTATATTCCCAAATCCTAATACAAACTTTAGAGGACTGAGATGGCACTTTGGGATTAAAGGCATTTTCTCAAACAGGTTTTCACCCCAACATACTACAATGTGGTTGCACTGGTCTATCAATCAAAGTACATACTGAATGATAATGTTTATGTTAGACTGATTACAGTTTAGCATTTGCAGATCACAGTTTGCTTTGGTTCAATTTCAAAGAAGACAAACTATTAATTTGATAATAATATCAAAACAAAAACCCTGATATATGGAAAGCAAATTTTCAGTCACGGCGTTTGTGAGGCTTGTTATGAGATAGGACACCAATATATAATTATCTTTGGTTTGGATGCTGGATACTAGTCCCTCTTTCTATTACATAGCTTTAATTAAAAAAAGGCTCCTCACTAAAATTTGCTTTTTCTTAGTTGTTTCACAGGATGCTTTAAGTAGATGCATAACCTATAGTGAAGATCCTAAAGGTACTTGCTTATGACCATGAGGCATTTCCGTACAAGATGGGAACTGATATTCATATTTTACAATGTAATATGTAAAGAAAAGTTATTTACTTACCGCAATATCCCATGCAATCCAATTAGAATTTGAATTTGATTTGACTAGACACGAACTGGGCTACAAGGCAGATATTTAAAATATTTTTACCAAATCCCTGGCTTCTTCAAATCTGTTTTGTGACACAATATTTATCTGGAAAAGTACAATCGTAAAAATCCATGATTTGATTGGTTTAACACCGCCACTGAGAACCTGGAATAGAATTATGCATGGATCAGAACACTACATATTAGGCTTTTAAGTCTCTCGTCAAGGTCCAAAATGAATATAGCATCTTCTATTAAGGACCTCGAAGACTGAGAAATTTAGATATGCTTGTTAACTGGTACCCTCATACAATGTGTTAACACAACAAAGATATTTCAAAGAGCCACGGAATTTCTTTCATGAACATAATATGTGACTAAGTTTTCTACTTTTTAGATTTAAACAATCGGGCACTGCTGGCGGTAGTTTATGTAAATATAAGAACATTTCATTGGAAAACATTGTATGTCTTGTTGACAGAATGCCAATACTTACTTCATAGGCATTTTATAGAGAATAACACTGATGCTTATAAAGCAGCAATGGAGTTCTTTCTTAACACATAATGTTCAAGCACTGAGTAGATCCTCATAAAATGTCAGTTTGGCTTCTAAAAAAATGATTTGCACGCTTTGATTTTTAAAACTGTTCCACTCTTTTACACATGATTACGGGCGGACTTCGTCACATTTGACTGTTAAATATGTAACCACTGATCATATGGATTGCAGAATATTTTACTTTTGTGTACTTGTTTTATAATGTTATCAAGGTGTTTAAGGTGCAGCTGTTTAAAGCTGTACTGTTGATCGTTTAAGTATGCGACAAATTTAACACCATGATTTTATACATGCAATCATGTGAAGTTTTTATACCTGTTAATATGGTTTTAAGTAACCATCAATAAAGATGTATATATTTAATTTATTCATTTCTGGAGACCTTTCATGCAGTAGTAGTTTAATGTGACTTTTCAATCTTTGTTCCCTTTAGTTATCAGTCATGGATCATCCAGGCAGCCCTAGAACACAATAAAAAGGCTTTCTATCTATTTCTACTGTTCCAATTATGCACAGACAAGTGCTGAAAATAGGCTTTGGGGACTGCTTATTTTTGTACCGTCTGGGATATCAATATAATGAGCTGGCACCCTAATTGCAAGACTGGAAGTTTGATGCAGAATGAGCACAATATTTATTTCCTCCACCCTCAATCCTTGGACCCTGAATAATGACATGAAACAATAGTTTAACTTGTATCTGAAACCCTATCCCAGCCCTCAATAACATTGTGAGTAACTTCAACTGTGTCTGGAAATGCACCCTGCATTCAGATAACTCACTCCTCATTCTCGCCTTCACTTTCACACTCATCCTGCACTCACAGGGATCCCAATGTACTCACAATGATCACCATGCACTCACACCACCCACTGAACCTGCACTCACAGTGACCACACTGCCCTTATGCCACTCGCCATGAACTCACACCGTTCTCCCTCCACTTACCCTGCGGTCACATGAGCACACCGCTCACTCTGCACTCATAGTGATCACTCTGCACTCACAAAGCTCTTGCGCTGTTCACCCTGCGCCTCACCCTGCAGTCACAGGAGCACACTACTCTCCCTGCTCATGTGACACTTCACTTACCTGTCCCCCTCTATTCTCACTCTGCAATCTTACTCAAACAAGCCCATCACAAACCATACATTCATTTGTCCCACTCTGCACTTACATCTGCACCCAAATTCAAATGGTCACCTCACTCAGTCCTCTCACCCTACTCTCACACTGTTGCATCGCTCACCGTGCACTCACATGGGCACTCCAGTCACCCACACAGCGCAGAGGGCTAAAGTGCCTGCTACAAAGAACGTGTACCATGTAGAGAACAAGAAATGAGTATTCGTAAACTACGGGTAACCCTATAGAAAAGTGAAATGTTAGTCAGAAAGGGGCTATAGAGAGATGAGGTGCATTGTTGGCGAATGGTAGTGAGGGAATTCATGGAGGAGGAGGAAATGGGAGAGGGGGTGCACAAAAAGACTGTTGCACCGTGCCCGACCAGTGTTAGGGCCAGCCCTGGCTGGGAGTCTTAGCCCCCAGAAGTACAGGAGATCAGGAGAGATGCCAGGGAGTGCATTGGATATATAAAGCTACAAAATACTGCAATTTGCTGATGAAACAGCCCTTTTTCACTGTTGCCTTTTGCCTCGTGGTTGCTGAATTTAACATCTGGTTGCTGATGTTCGCCTCGCTCTTCAATCCTTCCCCCTCAAGGTTATCCTGGTTTGTACCCTCGCAGCTACTGCATTTCACTGCAAGGAATTTACAATGGTTGTTTCCGTCCTGAAGATTCCATTCTCTGGCAGGTAAGAGTGAAGAGCTTTTTGTATTATTTTTGTAAAGCCTCTCTCCTCTCCCCTTCGTCCCACTATTAGTGGGAACGTTGGATTTGGCATTAATGCCATAGATGCTCACTTTGGTTCTGGGGACCCGGGTTCGAGTCCTGGCATCAGCTCAACATCATGTGATCCTGGGCAAAATCACTTAATTTACCAGTGACTTACGAAAAATGAATTTTACCTTGATTAAAGTGTCTGGTGCTTGTTTAACATGTTCCAATCCCTAGAGCTGAGTCCACAAGCCTAGTATAACAAGTATTATGAAGTATGCCTACCATCTGTCCTCACTTCTTTCGTAGACCATATTTAAATGCTTTCTTGTGCGGCTATATCTGAAGCTTTGGAAGGAGATATTCTTCATAAGCCAACTATGCTAACAATTTGACTCTTGATGCTGCTACAGAATAAAGATGTACAGATCCTCTTGAATCACTTATATCAATTGTGTATGATGGAATGTCCCCTAGGCCTTCTTGAAAAACTGTGGCTGGCCTCCTACTGGCATGGCAACACCTGGCCATACTCCACATAATCATGGATTTTTCAATTATGTCAGAAAGTATGTTTGGTGGAACCCCTTTTTCTGATAGCTTGTTTAGGGTCAAGGATGTGGCACAGCAGCCAGAGCTGCTGACTGTGAAGCTGGGGAACCAGGTTCAATTCTTGGTGTCTGCTCAACATCCTGTGATTCTGGGCAAATCACTTAATCTCCCTGTGCTTACAAAAAATGAATGTGTGCTTGTGTGATGTAAAAGATGCTCCTGTAAAGTGCTCCAATACTTTTGGGTCATTACTCGCTATAAAAAACTACAAAAAATATATTACAAATTTTGTGAGCACTCCCGTTTTCAGGTACTGCTCAAGACTGGAAGTGGAGCACAACCAAAGGATGGCAGAAGCAAGAATCCTTCCGCACACTGACTGTCTCTGTGGCGACCAACAGGCACACCCCTCACCTGTGTTTGGGAGTGTTTTTACTAATCTATCCTAAATTTGTGTTTTATGTGGAAAATAAAGCACCAATGTAATTTTTTGTGCTAATTAATTCTTGGAGACTTTTCATTTGAACTTTATAATAACCACAAGCACTACAAAAACGTCAGTTTACTAAACACTCTTACTTTATTTAATATGATTTGCCCTAAATGACCTGGGCACTGCAGGAGGGAATGGCCATTAATGATGCAGAGTACCAGCTTCCAGAACTATTTTGTCAGGTGGTGGTGGGGCTCGACGCGTAAAAAGGTTTAGATGGGGGGCTCAGCCGACAAAAGTTTGAAGACCTCTGCCTTAGACCTACCCACCTCATGTTGTCGTAACTGTCTTGTCTGTCACCTACTGATCTAAAATCCACCCACAGGATGTAGATTTAAATCAAATACATTACACTGGATACAGCCTTATAATCCTCTCACCCCCATTTTACAGGACCATATTTAATTTTGCTTTCTTGATTTACACTTCATAAAGGAGAGTACAACTCTTTTGCTCCAACTTTGATAGACTACTTCAATTTAGCTCTTGCTCGCGAAAATGCATTATTTTTGCCTTTTCCACCTCACTAGATGGAACGGTTACAAACAACTAACTGGAAGAGAAGGTTATTCAATGTAAGGGGAAAAAATCATTTGGTTTATGTGATCTCATCAGTAAATCGAATGCTAGCTCATCTGACTTCTTGTACCCCTCTACAACAAACAGATATCTTTGTAGGCCTGGTTCATGGTTTAGAACACTTCAAAGATAAATAAGTACTGTGAACCAATGTACTCTTCCTAATACTGGACTACTGTGTATTTTCTCTCCCCACTGGCGCTAAGAAACTAGCACATTTTGGGCGACTTCCAGTTTAAAACCTAACCTGTAGGTAAGGACAACATACTGAATGCTTTAGCAGTACAATTTCATGAATGGCACTTCTTACTACTGTTTCCAGGTTGGAATTTTCAGAACAAAGAAATCTAAATTAATTGTGTTGAGATCAAAATATGTATGTGCATGCTAGATTGATGAGGATCAGCTCTGAAAACAGGCTTGCTTCCGTAGTTTGAGACCTAGGGAGGGTTTGACAACTAATTTTGCACCCTATGTACAATTCCTGTGCGAAAAGAAACACAAATTGCAGACATTTATACCAGCAGCTGAGATTTACTGTCAAAGAAAATACACACGCACAGCAGGTTTTCTGCAGTAGAAATTCATGGTTAAAGGTAGGAACATGGGTGTTCCCAGAGGATTGCTATTGACTATGGGAAGATAGTCAACAAGCACAAAGTTATTTTGTGTTTTCACAAATCTTCCCAATAAAATATGGAATAATAATCCTAATGAGATGGAATGCTTCATTGGGGTGTAGGATAAAGCATTTCTTCATCAAAAACATTTTTATGGTGTAGAAATTAATGAATAACACAGTTTAATATGGTACTCCACATTTCTATCGCACTTAATCCTATTTGATTTTAAACAATTTGCGGGGTTTAAGTATTTGGCAACATAACTATTTGGGGAAATCTATAAATTGCATAGATTTTAATATCTTTTACTGGTGATTTTCCTGCACACGTAAAAATATTTGCATGTACTTCAAGTAGGGGAGGAATCCTACAGTGAACTCTCCAATTCTTGAACACCGAGCAGCAGTGTTCAATTAATGTTGAGTTAAAACTACACAGATTGTGCAATAGCACAGCCATAGAGACATACAATATACCATTGGTATAGCTAGCATGCAGTCGTGCTGATACCTCTTGTTTGGGTCTTGACAAAACCACGTATGTATAAATGGTACAACTCAACAAAATTGTTTTTAAATGATAAACTAATACTTATCGAAAAATAACGAAATGGTTACTCACCTGTAGGAGTAGTTTTGCAGCTTCATGAATTTTCTGGATTTACATGCTGTGCATTATTCCACCATCTCCATCTAGTGGTTTGCTCCAAAACTCTCCCCGTGTATAGTAGTCCTTTCTTGTTTTCCTCTTTTTTTCGGTTGTTGTTTGACGTTAATGGTCCCCACCATTTGGTGCTTGTTCCAACCTCCTCTGACGTCAGACACCCTACCTGGAAGTCCCCACTCTAGGTCACGATTCTTTTTTTTTTTTTTGGATGTTTGTATATTTAAATTTGTTTTGCAACCGGAATCTTTTCGGGATTCACATGCTGTGCATTGATTTTGTAGCGTTTTTTCATAGTGGTGGTTGAGTTGGAGATGAGATTGAGCATGTAAACAGCTGTTTCAGTGCTCTCTGTCCCACTTGTGCTTCTCCGTTTTCCTTTACATCAAGGTAATAATGCTTTGTGAATATGTGCAATGATGACCATGTGGCTGCCATACATATGTTGTTAATTGGAGCATTAGCTAGGAAGGCTACTGTCACCCCCTTCTTTGTCGAATGTGCCCTTGGTTTTGTTTCTTGCAGCTTGCCAGCTCTATTGTGACACATTTGAATTGTCTGAGTTATCCATCTTGTGAAGGTGTTCTTTGTAACTGGCTCTCCTTTGTTATAGTCTGTGAATTATACAAATAGGTGCTTTCCTTTCCTGATTGATTTTGAGTTTTTCTTTGTAAGACATTATCGCCCTGCGGGAGTCCACTGTGTGTAATGCTCCTTTTGCTTGAGTGTTTGGCTCTTGGAAAAAACTTGGTATCTGAATAGCTTGATTTTTGTGAAAGTGGGATATGACCTTTGGAAGGAAGCATGGATGAGTCTTCATGACTACCCCGTCTTTGTGTATTTGCATGTACGGTTCCTGTATGGTGGGTGTTTGTAGCTCGCTTAGCGTTATCATGGCAGTTAGGAACATGGTTTTCAGTGTGATTACTTTCAAGATGGCCTTCTCTCATCCACTGTGTCAGTACCACGCTAAGGTTTCACATGGGTTTAGACGCACCTATTGGTGGTGCTATACTTTTTGCTCCCTCCAGAAAGCTTTTGATTACTGGATTGGTGAAAAAGCTACCTAAACATCCCCTTGTGTAGGCTACTATCGCTGCCAGATGTACTTTTAACAACGCATGAGTTAGGCCTTCTCTTAACAGGTGTGTAAGGTATCTGATAACTGTAGTTTACACGTGGCCTCTCTTGAAGCAGACCAGATCCCTGGCACCATTGTTTGAATCTTTTCTCATTTGGCTGTGTAACATTTCCTAGTTGTTGGTCTTCCCTGAGGATTTCCATAGCTTTTTCTAGCAGTGCCAGCTGACCAATTTCTGTGTCTTCAGGAGCCATGCTGTTAGACTCACGTGTGTTTGGTTCTGGGAGAAGAACTTTGCCTCTTTGCATGGAGAGAAGGTCTTATGACACTGGCAGTTTCTGTATGTTGTGTACCAGATCCGACTACCAAATTTGTCTTACCCGCTGGAGGGCTACGAGTACGAGTGTCATCCGTGACCACTTGCATTTGTTGATCACCACTGAGAGCAGTGGGATCAGATAAAAGTGTAAGCAAATTTCCCTGACCAGTCTATCGAAGGCACATTCCCTTGTTAGAGAGGGTATGGAAACCTGGATGCAAAGTATTGGCATTTTGCATTTTCTGGTGTTGCAAGCAGGTCTTTTTCTGGAGTTCCCCACCTTTTGAACACTTTCTCTATCACCATCTGATTCAGCTCCCACTCATGTGAGTTGGGTGCTGGTCTGCTCAATTTATCTTGTTATCGGTCTCTGAATGGCCCATCTCCATATCTGTTGTGCTAGTCTTGAGAGGGGAAAGGATTATGTTCCCCCTCGTTTGCTGAGGTAGAACATTGTTGTATTGTCCATTTAAATTAGTATTGATTTGTTCCACAATTGTTTCTGAAAGGTTTTTAAGGCTAGGAAAACTGTAGATGTATGTGTTGTACTGATTCTTGTGGATTCCATACCCCACTGATTTTGAACTTCTCCATATGAGCTCCCCATCCCCATTTGTGAGGCGTCCGTAGTGATGGTAATTGCTGGAGCTGGCATCATGAAGGATCTACCTGCCATTACATTTGCTCTGTTCCACCATCTCCTTTCTTCCTGTACTATCTGCGTGATAACCACTAGATCTTCCCAGCTACCCATCGTCTGTGACTATTGATTTTGAATCCAATCCTGCATCGGTCTCATGTTTAGCCTCAGATGTGGAATCTGTGGGATGCAGGAAGCCATCATTTCTAATTATCTCAACCACAATGCTCACTGGCATAAATTAACCATTATGGTAGCAAAGATATTCTTGTGTTCTGGGCAGGACTCTTTTTCCGCATGGAAATAACCTTCCTAGTACTGTGTTTATTCTTGCTCCCAAAAAGAGTTTCTCCTGTTCTGCAGTATTGTGAATCCCAATCTGTGCAATGTTGTCATCACTGTTTTTATGCTGTCTCTGCACTTGTGTTCGGAACTTGCTCTCACCAGCAAGTCATCTAAGTAGAGGTATACATGTACTTATTTCCTTTCATCTCAAGTAAGCGGCTACGGCCACCAGGCACTTCGTGAATACTCTGGGAGCTGACGTTACGCCAAAGAGCAGCACTCTGAATCAGTAACCTGTTTTGTTTATTATGAAGGTCGGAACTTCTTGTGGCTTTGATTCACTGGAATGTGCAGATAGCCACCCTTTAAGTTTTTTCACCAACCTAGCCATATAATTCCCTTGTCGGAGTTGAGGTACAATTTCCTGTAGAGTTGTCATTTTGAACCTCTCTGTTCTTATAAACTTGTTTAGGCAGCAGAAGTCTAGTATGGGGTGAAGTGATTTGTCTGGTTTCAGTATGTTGAGTAGACTCCTTGATTGATCTCTTTTTGGGGTTACTTTTCTATTGCCTGTTTTTGTAGCAGCTCTTTTGCTTCTTTTTTAAGATATGTCATCTCTTTCTTAGTGTGGGTGATGTGCATTGGTTCCAGCGTTGGTGGGTGTTTTTCAAATACTATGCAATAGCCGTGGTGAATTATGTTGAGAATCTATGGGTCCGATGTGACATCCCTCACTCCACTCCTGGAGGAACTCTCCTATTCATCCCCTCCACAGGTGTTGTGTGCAGGTGGAAGCTCAATTTTAACAAATCACTTGTTTGTTTATGCCGCTCCTCTTGACGGCTGGCCTCTGCCCCTTGCATGCCCATGAAAGGTCTGTCTCTGCGGAGAGTGGAATTACCACTGCAGTATTGCTGTTTGTGCCTAGCCCATCTGGTTTGGTGTAATGACATGGTTTGAAACTGTCCACTTGCTGTTGGTCTTCTGATGGGGGAGGTTTCCCTTCTCTCATGGCTCCCCAAACTATATGGCCCCCATCGATTTGGCCGTCTTGTTTTGATTTATTGCAGTGTGTCATCTACTGCATTTCCGAAAGGGTGTGCTCCATTAAAAGGGGTATTGATGTTTGCCTGCACCTCATTTTTTAACCCCAAAATTCTTAGCCACGCATGGCACCTTAGGGACGTTCCTATTACAAGTTGTCTCCCTGCTGTGTCTGCAGCATTCAATGCGGACTTTAAGCACGTGTTGGGTATGTTCCTTCCCTATTTTGCAAGGACACTTGCCCTCTTCTGGTACTTTTCTGGCAGGTGTCTCATTAACTCGGTCATCTCCTCCCAATTCTGATGGGTATATCTGTTAAGCAGGGCACTGGAGTTTGCCATGCGCCATTTTGTTGCTGCTCCCCTTTCGAATTTTCTTCCCATCAAATCTATCCTTTTTTTTACTATCTGGAGGTGGACCGGGTGTAGCTGTAATATTTGCTCTATTTCTGGAAGTGGCTGAAAAAAAGAATCTGAAGAAGGTGACCAAGAGTGGGATTTCCGGGAAGGGCTCCTGATGTCAGAGGAGACTGGAACAAGCACCAGATGGTGGGGGATGTTGACGCCCAACAACAAAAAAAAAAAAAGGAAAACAAGAAAGGACTACTATACAAGGAGACCGTTCCGGACACAACCACTAGATGGCGGAATAATGCAAAGCATGTGACTCCAGAAAAGATTCATGCTGGAAAACATCTTATATAGTATGTGTGGTCAATTGTAGCCTCCACGCCCAAAAAATGTAAAATTTCAGAAGATCAATGAAGAGCGTGCCATCTGAATACAACATGGCTAACTTTTTCTGAATAGTCATTGGCCTATGTACATACATGCCACTATCAGGACAATGATACAATAAATGTGATCAAAAGTTTAATCTTCAACTATTTCACAAGTGTTTAAAAAATATAAAGTAAAAAGAAATCTTAATAATAGGAATATTTAAGTTCAGGTTTACCTTTTCATTCTCTCTTCTTTTTGGCAGCCGGCTGTACTTTGCCATTGATATGTCATGCTCTAAAAACAAGAATCATTGATAGTTACATTTTACATGCACGTTGACATTGTATATAGCATAAATACTAAACTATTCTTCGTAAGGTAGCAATCACATTTTTCAGCTACACAGTTTCTTTTTGTTAATTTTCTCCATCCGAGCCAGTGTAGTCGGAGGAAAAATAAATTTTGTGCGAGCACTAAGTCAAACAACGAGTTTGAACATGCACAAAATATATTGTCTGAACATACAAAGTGATACAGACTGCCATGCACACCTATCTGCTCCGAATAGAAAGATACAAGTTCACCATCGCAGATGCCAATAACTGCGATACTTGCTCTTTAAACCCTGTATTTGTCAAGGCTGCACTCAAGAGTGATGTGGGTGAAAGTACAGGGCCTGATCATATTAACAGGCCCAGTCACTCCTCTAAATGCTCACACCTCACCTATGTACAGATAACATCTCCAACAATCACTGCCTTATCCTCCCTCTGGCTGCAGGTCTTGTTTCTGAAATTTTAACCACGCATAAAGACTTGTGGCCAACCATTTGATGGTGTAAGTGCAGTCATATTTATAGGCCCTGCCCTTCATGTCTGGGCAATGGATACAAGATAAAAATGAGGGTTTTATACAACCGGACGAAAGCAAAAACCACTGCTAGTGGTATAAGTACATTCAAATTATTTTGTATTTTTAGATAGGATATATCCGAAGCTTATGGAGAAGAAGAGAATTGTTAGTACTTGTACTGCAATCTATTCAGGTTGAGAAATCCACCTGGTGTACAAGTCAGTATCACTATAATAACAAATACCATACCATGGCTCTGAGAAGGCTAAATCTGAAGGTAAGTGCTGTAAATCAGGACTAGAATCAAAAGGCCACCATATGTGTCCGATAACATATCAGATATCAAAGAGGTTTAATAATATGATATGGACACAAATGGAGTCAGTGAATTGTATGGGGACAGAAAGGTGAAGTCACTGATCAGTGGGCGTATGAAAGACAGGTGCTAAGGATGTAAAAAACATCTTAGAAGGTCAAGTAGTGCCTGCCTAATAAGGATGCCATTTATTTCAACCAAATCATTATGCAGTCACTACTGTCATTAAAGCAGCTGGTTTATTAAATCAGTACAAATGCAATGCTTTTTATTACTCTCAATGGTAACTATATACTCCTTTCACCCATGAACAACTTTCAAATAAAAGGATGCACCCTATGTTTCTAAATTGAACATGTAATAAATAACCTGGTTATCCAGACTAGATCTCATGCTGCACATGCGTTGGCTGGTGGTCAAACATTTTGTAGAACAGTCTTGATGGAGCATGATGTTTGTAAATAAAATCTGCTTGGGAAAATCCACTCGTGTGTGTTTTAATAAATTACTAATGTGTGTGAAAAACCAAAAGTTACTAAAAACATGAGGACCTAAATGTACGACCAAAAAATGTGCAGAGCTGCACGAGTCCTGTTGGAGTCAGATTAACACGTAGTATAAATATTCCTATTTAGGGTTATGAATAAGTTCTTATGTTGCTTGAACTGCGGAATATTCAAGCACAAACACAAAAATGGTCTTTTATTCTTCATGAAAGTAGAGTAGGCGTAAAAATGTAGAAATAATTTTCTTATCTATGTCTTTCTTTGCCAAAACATGCAGGCTTCAGCAAATGTATTAGTTAGGGGATGTGCTTCTGTGCTCCTTTATTTTACCGCACGTTATTTCCTGATGTCCTTGTGAAGAATAACATTTACATCCTTAGAGAGAGGAGAATAGTAGGACTCTTTCCTGTCTAGGTGAAGATTTAGAATGAAACTGTTGCAAATGTAGTTACAAAATATGTAATTGTAGTTTTACGCTTCCTCTCTAGGAAGTTATACAAGTTGGACAAAGACTGTATAGTGAAATTTGTAAAGTCATCATCAGGAGATGTTTTCCTTCCCTAGTTCTGACCAATTAGAGTGGCTTGTAGGATTTAGGAGAGTTTCTAACCTAGTGCAACAAAGTTGCAAAGTCAGTATAAAGATGCTGGTGAGAAAATTATCATCAGCTCGTTCACATTCTGGTGACCTGTCCTGCGTCTGTGGTATGCTGTATGCTGTGCTGATTCCTGATCTGGCTGGCAAACCCGACTGTGGAAACTCTTTCTCTAGAGTCTTTGCACATCATCGTCTGGTGATGCTGCCTACGCTATTCTCCTATGGCTGTGGAGATAGTTTTCTTAACTAATTGCACGTTGTGCATTAGTTTTCTCTAATTTACTGAGAGGTAATTGAACTGTGATTTACCCTGATGTTTCCTTGTTCTCTCTCTCCCTCCCTTGTTTCTCACCTGATATTTTGGTGATCTCCGAGTTACTCTACCTGTGATAACTGTGATGATATGTTTACCCGTGACACAATAAGCAAAGTGTTTTTCTTATGATTTGTATTTGTGTATGACCATTCATATTTCTTGAACTAATACTAAAAAGGTTTCTTCGAAAGAATAGTGTCTGTCATTATTTCCTGAGTCATGATTCATTGGTTATATTATTGATGTATTTGTGGTGTAATTTATGGTATAGCGGTTTCTTCATTACAGGTCCTCATGAAGGAATAGTTCTCTGATTTCTCTACTTAGTCCCTTTTAGCTCTACCAAAGATCCATTGGAGGACCTTTGATATTGCGAATGGTAATAAAATGATTTTTTTTAACATAATTTTATTGATTTTCAAAGCTTACATGTACCATACAGTGGTGCAGTATTGCATAAAATCTCAACATTCATCTGGCATCATTACATACAACATGCTACAACAGTTCCTGCTCGCTGTTCTACATTATCATATTTGATTTACTTTTATGTTATCCATTTTTCAGTTCCTCTACGACTTGACCATTGATAATCCAGATCAACACTGAAGTGGTATCATGTTAACTTTCGGCCTCTGTACTACGCTCCTGTAACTGGTTAACGCACCGTCTTATCGCAACAAATGGTGTACAAACCCACAACTGTACTTTCCCTGCTCCCACCCTCTAGTCCTGCATACATACAAAACCTCCAGGTTCGGTCATCAGCACTAACATGATTGTATCCTATATCCTGTACATTGCACTCTGCTTATGTCTAGGTCCGTGTCGGTCCGAGTCTTCGTTTCAGTCACCTCCTTGTGTGTTGATAGCAGTGATATCAAAGGCTATATCCAAGGATCTACACGCTTCCAGCATGACATCCCAGTCCATCGCAATCGGAGTCTTCCGTAACCCTCTCGCCTCCTCCCGCCTCAACTCAGCACTCTCTGCACCCCCCCGCCCCCCCAGTGCACCAATTCCTTGTGCCATGCATGTGTAGTGGGCAATGTCTCTGACTTCCACCGCATGGTGATCGCCCGTTCTGCCAGCAGGAGCGCCAGGTTCTCAAACCTCTATTGCACTTTATAATTGGAAGTACCTTTCCTTAGCCCCAGGATACAGCCCTCAACTGTAGCAGGTATCTCCCTGTGTGTGATCTCAACGGTAATAAAATGATAATGACTCATGGGCCCATCATTATAGTATTTATGCTTCCTTAGGAATGGTAAAGATTGGTGTGGGATATTTTATGTATGTGAATTTTCCCACTGCTTCCGCTGCATCAGTCTATATAATCCAAATTGATTATTAATAATATCAAATATAATATTTCTTAGGATTCAAAAGAAATGTGTCTTATTCTGGAAAGTAAACAATTATTGGTGTATTTTGGGCTCTTGCTTGAGTCATTTCACACTGTGTGACTCATAAAGATCATAACTTTCATCAACCTACAAAACAAACCCAGATCAATTTTTCATTTAAACTTGACATAAAAGGTGATCTAAATCAATTCCTTTTATAGGCTCATTCCATTAGCTCAAATTCTGGAGGATATATATAAACAACTTATACACCCACCACAGAGAAACAGAAGAAATGTTAACTACAGACGTTTAAATGTGACACCATAGATTACAAAGTAGAGATCCTGTATAATTAGTAAGAATACTATAAAACCGTAGGAGGAGCTCACACAAGGGTTGCACATCCTTCTCTGAGGTGAAAAGTGCGAATAGTAAGCAGTGGTTATATAAGAAGAAAAATCGGAGAGGCAAACCAAGATTGAATTAATGAAAAGGAGAAAAAGAAATAACATAAAGGTGCTCACAAGACAAAGATAATGATGGGAGAATCAACGATAGCTTGGTACAATAAACAAAATGTTAAGTACTACTGTCTGATGAACAATGAAGCACTTCCAGGGGCCCTTTTTAAGATCCTCGCATGAAAGTAAAGGGACCACCGGCAGAGAAAGAAAATTGAGACACAGGACAAGAAAACCATAATAACCAATTCTTAAGAGGTAACCAAATTTGAAGAAATGTTTTTCAAAAGGAACCTCAAATGTACCTGCAACTTCAACAACATGTTTTAAAGCAACAATTTAAGTTTAGATTCATGCCTCGCCTCTTAAAATCAAAACATTTGTTTCTCAACCATAGGAAACTAAAACATGGACCCTGATTCAGATTCCAGCATTCATAATAAATTCTGAAAGAAGTTGAGTTTCGAAGCACTAACCAGTCAAAGCATAAGAGGCTACAATCGATCCATCACTATACGAGTAACAAAGAAGAGAGGTGTAGCTGTTATAATGGACATTTAAGCAAAGTCAATGAACACAATCACAATGATTCCACTTACTTACCACTACAGATTGATCGAACAAGTGAACATTAAAATATCTACAAATGCATTCCAAATGAGGCACAGTTAACAGTCCTCATAAAAATCCCCAAAAATGTATCAGACCCTTCAGGCAGGCTGATCATTTCAAGAACTACTAGATAAATATGTATGAGGATCTTTTGTTAGTGCAGGTCTGTCCGACATACACTCAAGATACAGCCAACTTTTGTTTTTTTTAAATTTACAAGCAATACAAAGTGATGCCGGTCAAGAAATCTATCTCTGCACTCTGGATGTTTCACTCCTATATACTCTACTCGGCACAATGAAGTAGTGGAACCATTTGGATTTCCTTCTCCTTGCAAGAGAAACACCAGATGGGAACAAGACATTTCTGTTAAAAACATTTGTATCACATTTTGTGCTACATTTATTTCAAACCACAACATGGTTTCTACCTACAGGCATAAGTAACATTGATAGGTTCAACAACTACACCGGAGTATGAAAATATCTTCAAGCACAGATCTGAAAAGTAATATACTTTGAACAACATTGACTGGAGCAAAGGATTGAGGGCATTTTTGAGATTTATAGTTGATACATTTTTCTAATTTTGCAAAGTAACAAACAAGGCTACCTAGAGAAAAATCATACATGAAAGGATAATATTTAAGGTGATTGATAAAACATTACAGTTCTTAAATGTACTAATCAGGATAAGGAAAGGAAGGAACCTGGCAAACTACTTTACATACCAACTGAAAAACTCCTTCATGCAATGAGCTCCATCCAATGAATCTTAAAGTCATCCCCCCTACTCTCGACTTCTGAGAATCAAAACAATAGTATCACACCAATTAAACCAGGACTAAATGATACATAAATTGAAAAGACAGTCTATTGAAACTTTAGTCTGTGCACAAGTGAGAGTAAGAACACAAGCCTGAAGGACATTTTTTAAAAAGACACCTTATGCCACTAAGGGGAAAACCACTCCTGCCCCACAAAAGTAGAAGTAGTTCATTCTCAAATATTAGGCTACGTGTGGTTCACAACAATGTATATACTTAATAAACAGCAGAATGCATATACCTAATAAAATGACCCTGTGGTAAAGGTTGCATGGGGGAAACTGTTCCAAAAGTAAAAACTTGGATTAGCGAGCATAAAGGCAATAAAACAAATATTGAATATGAAGGCACTACTTGCTGCACCTTGGACCAAGTCAAGTAAGGTTCCAGATTCATAAAGCAAAGAATGAAGAGGCAATAAATCCAGTCATATGCCTCTAACAAACGACATTTCTAGGTTATCAAACTAAGCTCAATGTACCCGTCAGGCCTCAATGATAAACTGGAACCTGAAATACCTTTCATGAGCTTGTCATGTTTGAATTCTGTAGATGTACAAGACAATTATTAACAGAATCATTAGCTCCTTGTGATAACAGTTGTGTTCCCTGTAGGTTTTCTTTATTACTGTGGGTTAGTTGAAAGACATTCTAAAAATAACTTCTAGCAACAAAGTGCACATTATAACAAAGTGTATTTATACAAGAGTACCTCACAACACATTGTTTTCCAATTCACCTTCCATTATAGGAACACATTTGCTTTCATGATCCAAGTAGATTTTATGATTGCTGGCAATTCTCTAATAAAGGGCAGATGTTGTCTTTTTTCTATTCGTTTTCAACTGCCCACTGGGGTCCTTCACAATATTTTTGGGAACTGATTTTGAGGTTGCCGAACTGAAAGATTGAATGCTTTCACACATATAGCGAATGCTTTATGCTTATAGTTATGTTTTTATATTGCAAATACTGCAACAAAGCTGATAGTGGGTGATTACCTTTTTCATTTGACCTGGACTAGAGAACTTTTTTTCACCTTCTTCCCATTTTAAATAGTCTTTACTTCTGTTATTTCATAAACTACAATGTGCTAGCTGTATCAACGTGAGGTGGAGAGCTGTGATGACGATTAACTTGAGTGGACACAGCCTACACTGTCTTTGAGCTAAGAGTAACTTCCTAAACAATCATAAGGGAATAGTAATACCCAAAAACAAATATACACCATTAATTATATGTTGTCAACAAAACTGATGAGCTGAATCTGGCAGACTTTAGTCAAATTTAGGAGATCATACTTTCCAAGAAAATTATTTAAAAACCATTGGTTGAAGTAAGTAAAGGAAGTTCCAAGGATGATATTTTTCCTGAGTGCAGTGCAAAGATATGAGAGCAATAAGATTTGTAGATGGCATTTGTAGTTAGTGGTACAGGAGATGCAAGAGGCATTACTTAGGCTGACGGAGATTCCTGCAGTAATAAGATTGAACACAGCAATTAATTCATTGGTATACCTTATGTGGTATATAATCCATAGATGATTCTTCCAGTAAAACTGCTTCACAATATATTATGAAAGAGATATAGGGAGCCGGTGCCGATTTGCTAAGGATATCAAATAAAGCAGGGATATCACCAACATACATTATAGCAATTATAAATGTAAAAAATGCCTGGGGAATTATAAGTTGAGTTGAAAATATGTTGAACTCACTTTGGCTATAGAAGTGAGTCTTGCATAAGCAAAACTGAGTTGTCTATGAGACTGAACTAACGAAATGCGGCTATATTCAAACACTTATTGCTTTAAATCACTTTGTATGTCAAGTTTAAATAACAGGTTGATCTTTGTTTCCTTAATAGGTTGACTGAATGTTGAGCTCTTTTTTATTTTTTTTGTTCTTTTCATTAGTTTTCAGGTTACATAGAAAAAAACCACCAACAATAGGAATACCTGTGCTGCAGCAAACCCAAACACCACAATACCCAGAAGAAGTAGCAAAAGTATTTTGCATAAGACGTAAATCTCAGATGATAGAGACTCTGCGTATGTTAACCATTCACCCCATACCTTATGGTGCTTTTCTGGGCACCTCCTGGATTTATACACAAATCTCTCTGCTGCAGTATCATAGACCATCCCACGGCCTATTCAATAAATGGCGGGGCTAGTCTTGAGAGCCAGTGTCAGGCCATGTCACTTTTTGCAATGATGAGGCCCAGCCCAGCCAGGCATCTGGTATGACGACTCATCCCTCCCCTTTAGCGTCCAGCAGGCCCAAGAGGACTAACTTCGGGTCTGGAGGGACTGTTCTGCTTACTTTCTGGGCTTTCTGGGAAAAAGTGCAAATTTGTTTCCAGTATGCTTGGATAACCAATTGTTCACAGACCATGTGGAAGAAGGTTCCCGCTGGGAGTTGGCACTGCCAGCATAGCAGTGGTAGGTTTCCCTCATCCTGGGTAACCATAAGGGACTGTAGTATATCCCATGGAGGTATTTCAACTGGATGAGGTGAAATGTTGTCAAAATGGCAAATGTCCTACGGGCCGTTTCGGCTTCCACCCATTCATCTTCATTCAAGGGGCCCAAATCTCGCTCCCACCTCTCCATCAGTGTGGTCATGGGGTCTGGAGTGTAATAAACTAATACGTGATAGAAGCAAGAGATGCCCTTTCTGACTAGTCATGATCTCAGCAGGTGTGCCTCATGAGGGTTATATTGGAGAAATGGTTCTGAAGGCTTCAAGGCCATGTCGCAGCTGTAAACAGTGATAAAACTGTGTCGTGTGCACAGTGTGTCCACAAGGTGTTGAAACGTGCACATACATGTGCCCGTCCAGACGTACCCCACAGACGAGATGCCTATAGAGTCCCATACCCGGAAGCCCTCTAAGGTGGCTGTTTGGCTAAGCCAAGACCCGACCCAAAGCGGAGCCATTGCCATCGGCACCCCATGCCACCAGAAACACTGCAGCGTCTGATGTCAATCAAGCAGAGTCGACTGGGTGGTGGGCAGCAGAGTTGCAGGGAGGTTATGTCTATAGAGAAGGCTGAGTGTGTCGTGTTGCTCCAACTCGCTGAGTTCCACCACTATGGAGGGGTTGTCTCGGCCTGCAAAAAAACAGTCAGTGGTTGGGAGGATGTGGCTGGCCCAGTAATATTGCTGGGGGTCTGAGAATCTCATTCAACCATCGCATGGATTTGACACTCATTTAAGGAAGAACATTTGTGACTGGCCCCCAGCCCCTAAAAAGCACGCCACATCTGATTGTAGTGTGCGGAAGAAGGTGGTGGGATGGGGGTAAGGGTAGTTCTGCAAGGTGTAGAGAGGCCCCTTACCAGCCACGTTGAGCGGGAGTGTTGCTCAGTGGGCCATAACCCTCCTGCCCCTGGCAGCTAGAGGAGTCACATTGAGGTCTCCGTGTTGGGAGAAAGCAACATGCATCCCTAAATATTAAAAGTGGCCTGAGGAGCATTGGAGCAGGGTTGTGGCCCTGATGCCCTTGTGAGAGCCTCAGAGGGATAGGTGGATCCCTCCATTGAGTAGGTGGATTTGGGCCAGAGGCCTCGCCGTAAATCTGTAGCATGTGTAAGAGAAGTGGAATAGAGGTCTCGGGATCGCTTTTATAGACCAGTATGTCATTCACGCAGAGCAAGACTTGAGCTTTGCATCCATCGGGACAGCAAAATCCACTGAGTTGCGCTTCTCGCCGGATATATTTCGCCAGAGGTTCAAGGGCAAATAAAAGGGCCTGAAAGGGGCAGCCTTGTCTTGAATCTCGTGCCACAGGAATAATCTGTGAGGTTATTCCATTCACACATACTATTTCCCACGGCCTGGAGTACAGCGTCCAGACCCAGCAACAGAAGAGGGGACACAGTTCATGTGCTCCAAAAGGCAGAACAGGAATCGCCATCGAACCAATCCGAAGGCATTCTCAAAGTCGAGATGAGGGCTCGACGGTCTGCGCTGTCCTTGGTGCAATCGCTTTATATACCCGTCAGAGACAATGGTGCGTGCTGTGTCCTGGCAAGAACCCGTTCTCATCAGGGCGAATTAGGGAGGTGATGACTTTCACCAGCCAGCTTGCCAACACTTTGGCTATGATTTTAGTGTCCCCGTTTAAGATGGAAATACGTCTAGAAGACCCGCAGTCTCCAGGGGATTTCTACATTTTGAGAATATCAGAGATATTGGCCCCCAAGAGATCGTATGGGAGCTTACCCACCTTCAACAACTCCTCATATATTGCAAGCAAGGGAGCGGTTAAGAGGGAAGCATATTTTTTTACAGACTTCCAGCAGAAAGCCGTTGGGTCCAGGTGACTTCCCGGTGGGGAGTGCCCCAAAGGCATCCTCAATTTCCACTGTTGTGATGTTCTCCTACAGTCTTTGTCGAACATGGAAGGAGCAAGTTCTCCATGATGGAATTGAGGTGT
Organism: Triturus cristatus; assembly: GCF_964204655.1. Lineage (NCBI taxonomy): Eukaryota > Metazoa > Chordata > Amphibia > Caudata > Salamandridae > Triturus > Triturus cristatus. The sequence goes on along the minus strand of NC_140585.1, from coordinate 730,633,892 downwards.
TCAGCTTCGGACACCCGGTGGCTGACATAGAGGCATATCTTGAAAATTCATCGACAATCAGTTGAGGGTCCGACACCTCCCAGCCCACCTCTGTCATCAGAACAGGAACCAGGCAGAAGGCTAAGTCCCTGCTTGCCAGCCAGTGTATGAGTTTTCTGGCCTTGTGCCCCATCTCGTAATTCCTGCCCTGTGAGGCAAGGTGTGCGAAGGTTGCCATGTCCAGTTTCTTCTGGCAAAGTGCCAACCTACTCGGGTCCTTCGTGTGTCTCAGCTGGGCAGTAGGATTTGCAGCATGTGCCTCCTCCGCCAAGCTCGGTTTGTGTTCGAGGGACACAATCTGCAGGTCTAGGCAGCTGTCTGATAAGATGTTATCTTGCCACAGAGGTTTGCCTTCAGCGCCTCCCATAGTGTGGCAGGGGAATTGACCAAGTGTGTATTGGTGTCAAAGTAGTTGGAGATATGTATCTGGAGGAATTCTGTTAAGTCAGCATCTGTCAGGGGTGTAAACGGAGGTAATTACTTAAGTGGAAGCCTTCCATATCACCTTCCACAAGGCAAAGCAGCCCAGGGCATCGCAATGGGATCTCGTGAGCAGCAGGGGAAGCAGTTTGTGCAGTAGGATGGTTGTGCCCTGGGAGGTGTTAGTATAGCCGGCATGGTAAACCCGGGTGTAACCCCCTCGCTGTAGAACTGGCCAGTGATTGCTTAGCATGTGGTTCTCCTGCAGTAGCATCTCAACAGGTAAGTGGCATTTAAGGTACTGGACCACAGCCCCTCGTTTGATTTATTAGTGAGGTCATTGACATTCTAGGAGAGGGCGGTGACCAAATCAACAGAGTCCGTCATGGGAGATAAGCTCTAAAGAAGCAGGCAAGGGGGATTGGGTGGGAATTGCAGAGAGCAACTGAAAGAAAAAGCAGAACAGAAAACAAAACCGCTGTAACATTAGAACACCTCCATTTAACTCCCACCCCACACTTCCACCCGGAAGTAACGGTCACCAAGCTACACAACAACCAGTAACTAGGTGGAAAATCAGTCAAAAGAAACCCCCTGATGAAAGGATATAGCAGTGCTGGTGGTAACAAATGAGGAAAGGAGACAGTGAAGGTCGCCAGGTATGGCCTGACAACAGCTGGAGGGCCCGGGCATCCAGGAAGCCACAAGCTGAGGGGGGCAACATGGACCGAAGGGAGGGGAAGGGTGCCCCACTCCTGCTTGGGGCCTGAAGAGCAGCCCCTTCTGGAGTTCTGGTGGCCCTGTCAGGTTGATCTCATGCACTTCCTGATGGGAGCCAATATTTCTCCCCCCCACATCAGTTGAGTCCCATAGGGGTGGAGCGGTGCACTTAAGTGGAAGTTGTTCCATAGCCCAGGTAAGGGCCTTCTCGAAGAACCAGGATATGGAGTCATTGAGCACTTCGAGTCACGTCGGGAAAAGGAGCCAGTAGCGAATCCTACTGGACCTAAGCTGTTGTTTGACTCAGCCATAGGTTCTGACAATTGCTGCATCACATGGGTGTAGTCTGGGAAGACCATTACATGGCTTCCCTGAAAGTGAAGCTCCTTTGCTCTCTGGGATTCTCATAGTATAGTGTCCCAGCCACTGTAGTTCAGGAATTTGGCTATCATAGGGCAGGGCAGGCTGCTGCGTGAGGGAGCAGTGTGCTCTATCTACTACAAAGCAAGCTGACAAGAAAGAGGTGGGCATCCAGGTCAGCCAAGTTTCCAGGAATTGCTCTAGAGATTGCCCCTCTGCTGCCACAGAATACTCCACAAAGCAAAGGTTGCAGCACCCGGCACAGCCTGTAGCATACTCAGCACAGGATTCCAGTACTGCTGACATCATCGAAAGGAGCTGAACTGTCAACTTGAGTTCCTTGACCGTGTCCTTCGATTTAGAAATCCAGCCTTCCGTCTCCATGACCCTTTCCGCTACTCCCCTAAGGTCCTGGCGCAAGAAGGAGACTTCCACTCCCATCTCGACAATCTTTGGAGGCAAGGCAGGCTGGTCCAGCAGGCCCGAGGCTCCATGAGGAGCCAAGGTGGGCGCTGTGTAGCAGTCGATCTTGGTCTGCGACTGGGAGGTCGAGGGTTTGTCTTGGCCCATGATGGCCATGGGAAATAGAGGACGTGAATTCAGCCAGCAAGTAAGCCTCAGGTGCACCTACAGTTAAGTGGGAGAGGGGAGAAGGTAATCCCGAAGGGGCCCCCCCGCAGGAGGGGGGGAGAAGAGGAAAAGGAATGTGCTCCCCTGAAGTCAGATGGTAGGCCACCAGAAGACTAAGGTTTCTCTTCACTGGTGACCCAATCACCAGGGTCCTGTGTAGTGCAGAGTAGAGGAAAAGATGGGCAACAAGGCGGCACATGCCACGTGCAGGCCTTGAAGGATTGCGCTCACCCCATGCTCACCCCATCCCAGCCCACTTAAACCTCCCCTCCAAATCCAGGGGTGAGGCAGCGCAAGCAGCCAGGCTACAGTTCCTTTGGTGTGGGAGTAAAAAGATTGGAGGGAAGAGTAAGAATGGCGTGGCAGCGTCTCCCAGGGGTTCCAGAGGCACAGGGCTCCCCATGGGCCGGTTCGAATAAGACCAGTTCAAGAGAGAGTTGACGACAAGGTCTGTGGCTGGCTTGTTTTGATGGAGCCCCAGGGGGTGGGCGTAGGACCAGTTTTGGCCCTCAGGCCACTTCAAGGGAGGGAGAGGGAGCCAGGCCTATGAAAAGTCCACCGGGGCTGCGGGCGCACCCTGCTCCCCCAACCAAAAACTGATGTGTTCCCCCATATGTCCTGCGGCCTAATGTCTTGAGTGAGCCTCCCCCAGGGCCGGGCCTCAGTACTCAAAGAGTCGGGAGTGGTGGTCGCTGCAACCGAGGCCCACGTCATTATGGAGCGCGGAGTCCTGGGCTGCCGCACAGCATTGGCTTTGCAGCCCCCGCCAATCAAGCGGACGGCAATGATCTGACTTGTCTGGCCTGGCAGGCTGCATCTGCCTCCTCACAGTACCTGCTGGTGCCCGGCGCAATTGACTCTTCTTGCGGCCCCTGGCAGTAAGGGTATGCCCGGAAACCAATTTCAGTGCCCCCGCAGTGCGGCCTCACCTCAACTCCCCTGGGGACCCCCCTCCAGTAGCATTCTCCAGTCTCAGGCGGTCGAACAAGGGGGCTTTGAGGCCTGCCCTCCCCGTATCTTCTGCATGGCCTCATACACCCGGCCTGATGGAGGCCTCCGGTGCGGATCACTGCTGCGTACTCGGTTGCACCGGAAATCGGGCATAGGATGCTCTCCCGGACGTGGGAGGAGTAGCAGGAAGAAGCCTGAAAACCCTGCAAGCACCAAGGATTCCGCCCGATTCTGCTGCATGATTGTCGGGAGCTCAGCAAAGGGCGTCCACCATTTTGGACCAATCGCCCCCAAATGCTGAGGTCTTGAAATGAAATATATAGCAAAATGCACTGAATATAGGTCCAAAAAAACAACAATACATGTTTGCATTTTAAATGATAAGATAGATTTTGTTGATCACTCAGATATTATATTCAGAATTTTCAGTAACCATGGTTGGATTTTATATATCAGTCTGCGTGCAAGGTGAGATCTGGTCAGGATAACCAGGTTATTTACTGTATGGGTCTTCTGCTTCTTCAGCTAGGCCTAGAGATATCCTAGACTGGCTAGGATAGCAGGTACTGGAGCTACCCTGAAAAAGCTGCAGCAGTGTCCACTCCCAGTGAAGCAATTAAGAAACTTAATTCTCACTGTCAGTTAAGGTATAACACACATTAATTTAGGGAGACACCTAAAGTCTAATGGCTATCCAAAATGTAAGTAAATTCAAAAACATTATCAAGTTACGTACATTCTAAGCACTAGTCTTCTGCAAAGAGAACCTTGCAAAGATGTGGTTTTAGAAAGAGGTGGGGAGAAGGGTGTGTGTGAAAACGGTTTTAAAATAAATAGTACCATCACTGAGACTGCAAACGGTTACGCTAGTTGAGTGAATAACATCACAGAAAAACGCCATAATAATACTAAAGACAGGGAATGTAAGTGTCATGATTAAACAAGCATTGGCATAGCCAATAGGTCTCGCCTTTGGGACCTTATAATTGTTTAGCCATGCAACAGTTGCATTACTAAATACTTATAAGGTCCCAAAAGCGAGACCTATTGGCTATGCAAAGCGGCCGTGAAAGTGAAAGTGATCGCGATCAAACATCAAAGCGGCCGCAAAGTGAAAAGTAATCGCGGTAAAGCGCGGCGCGCGTGTCCGCGCACATGCACTGTAGCTCTAGGCTGGCCTGGTAGCACTTTTTGGAGCCCTCTCAATAAGTCTCGCCAGACCAGGGCATGCGCGGGGTCAGGCGAGACCTAAAAAAGGGTGAATTCTTGATACTGCTAAGAATCGAACAACGAAATTGATACAGAAGTATATTTTGATTGTTAGGAACGGCAGGAAAGAGGTGAGATGAGCAAAGTAACACTGAAACAAATATAACATCTATGTTACGCAAGTAGCCAAATTATTTAAATGGAAGGACGATTTGCAGTTGTGAGATTGTGAGGATGAAAGGAAAACAGGCAAAAAGTAAAAGAAGAAAATCCGGGATCTGTTTAGTTGTCACTATACACAATATTGATAATACCAAAGATATGCTGCACGTCTCTTGAGAGTGTAAATGGGAAGAGAACGAAATCTCTCGTCTAATCTGAGATAATTAACAAAAGCACTAGGAGTTTCTTTACTCCTCCTCATTAAATGTAACTATCATCATGCTCTGGTGTGAAGAAGATTTTTCTTTACCTTTAACACCGACTATTTTTCAAAGCTTCCATCAGAATACACAGTGGTGTTTAAAAGCATGTAATATAGAAGGGGGGTCAGAGTAGTGAATGTGTGTGGCAAAGCGATGCTGTATACACGGTGAACAGGTGCACAGTTAATTCAAGCATATACTTCAATACAATAATATATTTTCTGTCCTAAACCCGAATAGGACTCCATTTCCTGACGCAACATCTTTAAAACATGACCTTCCAAAAAACTTTTATGTGGAGTCTTCAAATATGAACCTATATCTCTGAGAACAAATGAAGAACACAACATGTTCGGTGAGCTGGGATTCAACTAAATAGTTGAAGGTCCCATTCGCACAGTCAGTCACCTAATAGATTTGATCCAAACACAATACATAACTCTGGTGCAAACCCCGCTGCCCCCCGCTATTGACATATCAAACACAGCCCCGGTTTCCATAGTGATCCTAGCGCTTATCCTAACCTGTTTAGAGTGATGAACAAAGTAACCAGGGCTGATGCTCAAGGCCCTAGAGCAAAGGTTGAGTAATAACGTGAGGTGAAAAAACCTATAGATTATGTTGATGGTGCTCCACCTCAACAGAGTCAAAACACTATTAATATCACTGTGGCGTATGCACACTGGAACATGCTATCAACAGTTTGGTACAAGAGGACTGAAACCCCACTCTTCCACAATAGCTACCTTACATCACACCTTAGCATGTCTGCACTCCTCAGCAGCTCGACTGCAAGATTAGAGTCTTCACCCAGTTTTAGATCTAATCCCAGAACCTCACACTGAGGGACTCCTCCCTGTGCTCACTCCTCACATCACTGAGATCCTGGTTGTGTCTCTTGTTACGGGAGTAACTCCTACGAAAAACAGGGTCACCACATTGACCCTCATTAAAAGTGGCCCAGTGACATCAATACAGGCCATTGTGAGTTGGACACAGGTCACCTTGGAATGAGAAATTAATGGCCGAATGAGTAACTCCAGGTTGAATTCGCCCGCAAATTCCTCACTTGTCACTGGATTTTCACACAGAGACTCTGGTTGCTAAAAGCAGATGAAATAACAGATCTGCAGGAACGCTGTGAAACTCATAATTCTAATGGGGCCAGTAACTTGTTACTGGCCTCATCAGACTGAAGACTCGTAATGAGCACCAATTAAGGTTTCAACTTCAGAAGTGGGGGTCTACTGTGTTTAGACGTATAGGTGAGGCCGACAAGTGAAAAAAGTGTGTGAATAGGGCTCTCATTCCGCAATTTCCCCATTCAACAAAATTGATACATTTATTTTCACACAACATCGTTAATTTCTTAAGGGGTCCATTTGTAGAACTTTGAAAATATTCGGCCATGTGTCTACTAATCGATATCCATTTACTACTGATCTTTAACTTTGAGATTAGTTGCTTTCTTAGGATGTATGCAAAATGCCATCGTTCAAAAGTAAATAAACTGTGCCATTTCATTCAATTATAAAACAAACCAGTATTAATATTATTATTACTATTATGATTATTAATAATAACAATGGATATTGATATAGCTTATAAAGTGCATGAATGCCTGAGGGCATCTTGGCGCTAGTGTACGCAAGATTCGCGGCAAGGAAATACAAATAGGGGAATGCAAAGATTTAAGTGGTTTCCTGAAACAGGTCAAATTGGACTGATTTTTTAGATGCAAAGGCAGTTTGTTCCAGGGTTTACGTGTAGAGTACAGAAAGATTGTGCCACCCCAAGAAACTATGATGCATAAGGGAATTATCACAGTTTTCGATGTAGCAGATCGAAGAGCTCTACTGGATGTTTACCATAGGAATTTCTTCCTCAGGTAGTAAGGACCTGTATTAGAAAGATTTGTATGCCATACAAAGTGCCTTAAAGGCTACTCTCTTCTTGACCAAAGACCAGTGGAGCTCTACTAATGTTTCAGAAACAGATTTGAATTTAGCTATTCTCCTAAGGAGAGGGCAGCTGCATTCTGTAATATTTGAAGTTTGTTCATAGACCGTTGTTGAATACCCAGATAAAGGGTGTTACAGTAATCTAACCTGGAAAGTATCAGCACAGTGAATAATGTTTTCTGAAGGTGAAAAGAGATAAATGGAAGGATTTTTCTCAAAGTTCTTAATAAGACGGAACAAGAGGATGAGAGCTAATTGATTTGATCTGCAAATGTAAGATTTGCATCAGAGATCACTCCTAAATTCCTAGCTATTAGGACGGGAGAGGAAAGGGGCCCAGATGTTTCGGCCACCAAGATGGGGTTCTAAAAAGAAATATCTTTACCAAAAAGGAGATCCTCGGTTTTCCCGAATTAAATTTGAGGCAGTTGACTCTCATCCAACAGATGTTGAAGCACTGCGAAAAATCCCCAGCATCGCTGGAAATCGACACCACAAGTTGGGGGTCATCAGCATAGGAAATTGTTGAAAAGCTGAAGTAGCGGATGAGCCTAACTAGGGGAACAACATACATATGGAAGAGCATAGGGCTCAGCGATGACCCCTGAGGGACACCAAAGGGCAATGAGAACGAATTGGACGTGAATTCTCCAAAGGAGAGAGACTGCTCTCTGTTGGTGAGAAAAGAGCTAAGCAGATCTAACTCCGCTCCACCAATTCCTATCTTACCTAGATGATCTATAAGAATGGAGTGTTAATAGTATCAATATTATCACCATTGCTGCTTTTGACACTGTGTCCCATTCAATTCTATTACAGCGTTTGGAAGAGGTCGGTGTACATGGTCTAGCCAGCAAGTGGTTGAAATCCTTTCTGTCTGACAAATCGCAAGCTGTTCACCTTTCTCCATAAACATCTAATAACAAATGTTTGTGACATGGTGTCCCACAGGGGTTGGCCATTAGAGCCACCCATTTCGATATATGTATTTCCCCACTAGAGAACATATTGGGGCATTCATTCATTGTGTCTTAAGCTGACGACACTCAGTTGATGCTCTCTTTCCACTAGGTGGATGAAGTGTTGGTTGGGAGATTTCAAGGTTGTCAGAGTGCAGTGGCAATTTGAATGAAGAGAAGCTGCTTAATTCAGTCCTACACTAGAGATACACAGACATGACCGAAGGACCATGAGGAACCCCCTGCCCCATCCACCACTGTGAGGAACCGGAGGATACAATTTGACCAAGAGCTTTCCTTTAAACCCCAGATCCAAGCCATCACGGCTTCTCGTTTTACCCTACTAAAATCCTTAAAGAAGACTTTAATTTTGCTTCGAACCCATACTCACAAGACAATAGTACACACCCTAGAAACCTCTAGATTACACTAAGCAAATGCTCTTTATCTAGAGGTTCCAGCTGGCCTCATCAACAAGAGACAGATGGCTCAGAATGCTGCCGCAAGTCCGAGTCTCAATCTGCTTAGACAGTACTCCATCTCTCCATATATGGGGAAACTTTATTAGCTGCCTGTGGACAAATGATTACACTTAAGGCCTTGCTCATTCCTTATGGAGCTGTCCTAAATAATGTACTCATAGGGGGGAGTCACTGGTCACTTTCAGCCCAGGAAAGGGTGACCATTTGGTGAGCCTGAAGATGTCTAAAGATTATAGGAAACCTGGAATTTTGATGTTTAATGGATCACCCACATGCAAGTTAAAATCTCCTGTTTATATGATAATATTGAATTCCAAGCATTTTGACTACACTTGTAATAATATCTGGAACAGAACCAGAGGTCATAAAAACACAGCAAATGTGATAGAATGCACCATTGAGAAATGTATTGTAGAGAGTTACAAATCACAATATGAAGTGTATTCACATGGGATATCTCTCAGAAGCCATTTCTTTTTTCAGATTCAGACCCCACCGTTTACCCTATTGACATGGGATATATAGCGATATAGCTATTACTATTTAACAAACACTTTGTCTAAATATACTTAAATTTAAAATGGACAATGTGGTATGCTTATGTGCCAGAGACAGACAAACATGAGGCTTATTGTTTGTGTACATCATTATATTTAGTTAGGCTGGAAATTGGACTTTCTACAGAGAAATCATGTTTGAGGGTTATATTTAGTAGCAGGCGTGCAAGAGAACTGCATCATCTTTTTCCACAGGATAATTCAAATGTGCTGGTGATGAGAACAATAATACGAACCTGTTACTATCATGGACTATAATAACATGACCATATTTATGTATTACCAACTCCGCTTACGCATGAATTTTAAAAAGCTCTCTCACACCGGATACATGCCGCTGTGGAAGAGGACTGACTGGTCCATCTACAGTGGGGAAAAAACTTCTCCCCGTTCCCAATTCCTACTGAAAAGATTCTATATTTGCAGGCATAAATGGATGAAGTATATATGCTAAAATGTTAGCATATTTATGAAAGAGACTGGATGAATGCACTTCAAGTTATTGGAGCCGGGTGCATGTGGAAAGCTTCAGTTAAAATAAAGTCATTTAACTTCATTTTTTACTCTGAGTGCGAGTGGCAGGGACCAAATGCCGTGTAGTAAGCTCCGGATAACAAATTGATTTCTAACTGTTGATGTATTGAACCTTTGGAAACGTTTTTTTCGATTTTAAAGGGAAAACACGGATAACAAACAAAGATTCTGGAAATAAAAGGAATAAAAAAGGGACGAGGATTAGGGAAGGGATTAGGAGGTACCCAGGATACATTATTGGCAGTTTAGTCTTGTTTGGAGTACAGTTAGGTGCATTTGTTGTTACATTTTGCATAGTAGGCACAATATAGAAGTTTGATCATAGCTAATCTGGAAGGTTTTACTGCATGCATTAGGGTTACCGGGTTTTAACACGAGGTTTTTGATTATTTTATTTTAAATGAGGCTTAATTCTCTTCCATATGCACACACATGTATAGCACACTGAACTATTCAAAAACAGAAGCATTAAACTGGTGATAATGACACATATCCAAAGCTTGTGAGATAGATTCATTTTGTTTCCAGAGTTCAGCAATCCTTCTGCCTTTTACAAATGTAGGGCTTCTACTAAACTATATTGCAGTTGCATGCCCTGCAATTAGCAAAATCACAGCGTTTACACCTGCAAAATGACATTTTTAGCATTTGCTAAACACGTTTTGCCATTTGGGAAAGGAATACTGAAAGGCAAAAAAATATTTTCTCACTAATTCGGAATCTCAGTTAGGATGGGGCATGAATGGGGCACCCCCTCCTAACAAAGATTCCGTATGAAACGAGTTATTGGTTGCAAACCACTGGAATGGAATGCTACAGGAGGTGGTAGCAGATTCAGAAAGGAGAATCTGCCCAGCTTCCCAGCTGGGTGGTCTCAGGGGGAACAGGCAATGGATCTCGGGACCACTGCCTGTTCCACCGGTCTCTTCGGATAGGGGAAATGTTTATGTTTTTTAAGGCAGCACTCATTCTGTTAAGGAGCATTGGTTGCCTTAAAAATAAAAAAGGCTCCTGTTTGGAAACGCAAATGCCTGACACAAGCATCGTGGTCTGCTCTTCATTGCAGGCCAGCAGCATCCAAGTGCTTTAAGTGAAGTCAAAAGTAGCAACCTGCATAATTAATATTCGCATTGTGCGATTTGTTTTGACTGGAGATTTTTTGATTACACCTTTTAATACATAGGCACTTTTCAAAATTAAAGACTGGTTGCAAAAAGCCACTGCACAACATGCAACCACGTTTGGCGACCATCCTTTTGTTCATCGGGCCCTTCGAGTTGCAACAAGATGTTGTGCAATGTCAGATGTGAAGTGTTAGCCCAGTTCAGCGTGTAGTACAGAATTAAACAGAAGCAGATGTTACAGAGAAGAGCGACTTCCCCTATAAACCAGGATGAATTGATTGATAAATAGCAAGTGTACAACTCCGAATCGATTGCACTTCACCAATAAAATGGGTCATTGAGCAAAAACACTCACTGTTGTCATCTGTCTGTTGATTTTATCAGGTCATGAATATAAATACCAGCAATGTCAGCCCAGCCTTCCATCCTTCTGAGGTCAGTTAATTTAGCATCATTAAATGAGGAAATAGAGAGGTTTCCTATTTACAGTGCTTAGAAACAGGAGAAATGTGACATGAAGCTCGATACATAGAAACATATGTTATTATGATTGTAAGACAAGCCTGGATTCTAATAGCCTATACAACTTTGGGGCCACACCCCCCTAACTTTGCTGCTACACACTACATACACACATACGTCTAGGTTACACAGCCTTAAGTTATAGCCATAATGAAAAGTGACTTAGCACCTTTTCAACAAAGTATTATTGAGTATAAGAGGATGGAAGTTTGGAACCCAAGCGGGACTCTAGCAGGGGTGAAGGCTCTTGAAATCGGAGCTTTGAGTGGGCCACAGATGGAATCAATCCAGTTCACAAATACTACAGCCATGGACAGGAAAGACTCGGCGGGGTTACAGTGCCACTGCCTACCCACTGGGTCACTTTAGAGCTGACATAATTGCATCCAAGCCCGGAACAGGCCCTCCAGCCTGTTGCGGAGATATCAACAGAGCAGCAGGTGTAGTGGCACTGTGGACCCAGTGGTGGCTCCTTCACTAGGGCGGAGGAGCGTCACCCCACTGTGTTCTCGTAGTGCGAGAAAGCCAAAACATAAAATGGTAATAACTTTTAGTTATTACCCTTTTATCTTTCTTTGCGCATTGTGGGAGGGCAGGTGGGCGGGGCTACTCTGCTCTCCGAGCAGGGCAGGGCAGGGCAGGGTAGGGCAGGAGTGGTCTGCCCACTCCTGAGTGCGCATAGACTGTTTGGTCCGCACTCTTGGGCCGCCCAAACCAGTCATGCGCACTCTGCCCATCTCCATGCAGGCTGCATTGCAGACTGCATGGAGAACATGCCATCCCCTACAGCCCCTGGCTGGGCGGCGGCCCGACCAATCACAATGCTCCACTTGAGCGTTGTGATTGACTTAGGCGAGGGAGCCTGGCTGCCTGCTTCCTGTCAGAGGCAGGAGAGCAGGAGCAGTGAAGACGCGGGACCTGGGCCCGGGGAAAGGTAGGTTTAAATTAATATTATTTTTTCTTATTGATCCCCCCGCACGACCCCGCCTCCCAACACGACCCTCCCCCTCCCAGCACGACCCCCACCTTCCAGTGCGACCCCGTGCCTGCCTCCCCACCCGCGATCCCTGCCGGCCGCTACTGTGTGCATCCACAGATGCCCACTGAAACCTAACTATTGATGTATTTTGTTACTGAAAAAGCAGCCATAGAGGCCGGTTTCCTTGCTTGTTCTAGTGCCGATGGCACCGTTGCTACGCCATTGGCGGCCACTCAGGGATTCTTGGAGAAGGGAGTAATACTTTCAGATGTGTTGTAACATGTTTCGATGCAGGGTTCTCACACTCTTTTTCTTTGTCTCTCTCCCTTCATTAGAATCCCTTACAGTAGCAGTATGGGGGACAAACCCAGAAGCAGCGCAGAGTCCATTAAAACTCAAACATTCACATCAGAACTTGACAAGGCAATCCCTGGAATGACGAGGCTTGCCGAAAACAAATGACCATGAGCAAAGGGAAATGATGTCAGTGGACCAAGGCTTACTGCACAAGGAAGGCAGAGACTGGACTTACCGTTACTAGCCAGTACGAACACGTCCTTCAAAGTGCTAACTTCTGAGGGAGAAACAAAAATAGTTTTAGTGATCTTGGATAATAAAGACTGAACTTGTGTTTTTTTAGCCGCATAGATCAGATACTCTTGTTCATACCGTTCATTACACAGGGAGCTCTCCTGCAATACAACTCCGCATCGGCTCTCGAGAAAGCTTTAGTGAAAAAGCAAATTCGATCCTCGAAACACGGACTGTCATTTATTTACAAGGAGCTTAACCCATTTTGCATCTGTAGGAAAACGTATTAAAAATGCTATATGCTTTTCAAGGCCGGCTGGTAACTTATTGCCCTACCATGCGAACATGAATATTGATTTGCAGGATTTGCTTCACCTTACCATTAGAGTAATACATTTTTGGACATCCTTTATTAATAGGAGGATTAAAACTACAAGTGTTACTACAGAGAGGGACCAATGAAAACCTTTAGATTCATTCTATTCATTTCAACTTAACAAGTATTTTGTTCTAGAAATTCTAATTATGAAACTTCCAAATTGTATGCACTTTTCTTTTACTTCCCGATCCCACTTGAGTTCTTCAAATTGAACATAATAAATATTCTTATAAATAGGTATGTATCTTTAAGAATGTCATGTTTGTATTAATTGAAAATCAATACAAGAAAAACATATTTAATGCCTATAATCCAATGATGTATTTTTCAAGAGTTATCCTTCCCAAGAATTCACGACGCTACAACAAATCTCCTGAAGGGAAGGGACAAGATAGCTGTGCAAGTTATCCCAAGCACATGTCTTAAAAAATTCACGGAAACCTTAAATTGTCTTTTCCTTTTAGAAACACAGACAATTTAAACCAGATGCTAATGGTTCTCTTTTCAGGGAGGATACTCCAATGCTAAAGTACAAGAAGGTGGAACAAGGAGCTGGGCTTTAATGCTAGAACAGGTGTGAAACAAGGACTACTGAAAATGCGCAGCTCAAATGATACTTTCCAGCTGTAATGCAAAGGCTTTGTGCTTACGCATTGATCTTTCTCTCACCAGAACTATATATGGGTTTCTGAACTGAAACCTTTCTTTTTTTAATCCAAATTCTATCTAGAATAGGGAGTTTCTTTATGGGACATGCTTATTGTATTATTACTAATTTGACTATGATCTCAACACACATTCTATTCTTTCTTAAAATTAATAACTAATAACTAAATAGATGAAAACTTAAAAGATGTAAAACATTTTTTTTTTTAACTCAAACTAAATCTCTTTTTTGACTCAATAATAAATCTTTAACAATGTATTGTCTATGTAGCTTTTTGCTCCTCATTTTCCTTCGTAAACCATCAAAGGTCCATACGACCAGCGGTGAGGGTTATTTAATGATTTCACCCGAATATTGAGATACAGGAGCCCCCAATCCCTCAGAGTCTTTAATGCATACTTTGGAGGGACTTATAAGTATTAAAAAGGAAGGCTTACGCCTGGCAAAAGGTTTATTTTGCCTGGTGGAAATAGCAGTTTATAACTGAAATACAGACTGTAGCGGCAGGCCTGAGACATATTTTGCAGTGCTACTTTAGTGGGTGGCGCAATGGGCGCTTCTGCCCACCACTAGTATTTAGTCTGCAGGCCCTGGTTACACGTGGTACCATTTAATAGAGACTTGTTATATGTGCCAATTGGGTCTAGGCCAATTTTACCATGTTTGAGGGAGAGAGCGCTATCACTTGTTAGTAGAGGTAAGTGCACAGAGTCCTAATGCCAACAAAAACGAATTCAGCAGAAACAGGGGATGAAGGAAAAACGTTTGTTGGAACTTTGCCTTGACATATTAAAGAATACATTTCTCAGGTTTCCCATATCCGATTTTAGTCACCTGTAAATCTTTTTGGCTTGAATTGTTCTTGATTATTCGAATTTGGTTTGGGTATTTTATTGTGCGATGTTCTCGACTTCAAATCTGTTTAATACTTCCTGAACTTAGTAAGCATTTATCTATGAAATTCCCTGCTGCTTGTTCTATTACTTCCACGGTTTGAGCAGAGATTATCTTAGACCGCGTTGTGGCTAACGAGGGTGTGTTTATTAGTTGGTAGGGATACCTCCTCTACTCTTAAATTAACAAAACAATTTCTAATAAGGGCAAGTTGAGAAAAAAACATATGTGAAGCTCTACCAACTGTGCAGATTTTAAAAGCACTAAGCACAATTTTGGATGCCCTTTCACTCAACTCATTGCTTTAAAAAACTGATTACATAAAGCAGCTGCAAAAATAAGTATGATATTGTTTTTATTCTATGAAACAAGCACCGAAATTACATGACTGTGATCAAAGAATGTAAAATATTTTTACCTGTAAGATCTTTTTCTCGAAACTGTATTATTGGGAGGACCATTGTATCTGCTAGCTGTTTTGCAAGCTCGGTGTGAAGAATGTTAAGCTGTAATAAAAAACAATTTCAAATAAAAAATGAGCGCGTAGTAGAAGATCTTCACATTATATATATAATGGCTCTCTTCATTCTTCACAAATACCACATGCCAATCCACATTGGACCAGAGTCTACTAACATTACAACGAGTGGAAATAAAATGGTCAAATAGCCTGACTGTTGGATGGGAACCTGGGGGATTTTAGGAAGTAATCATTACTAGTCCAAACTCTTGGTGACATGAGGAATGTGGTGGGGATCCAAAGTTGATAAATGGTGGTTTCAGCCTAAAACCAGTTCATGCATTCACATTTCACATCGTTATTAGGCTTATATAGCTAGTTGACTGATGAATGTAGGCCAGGGATGGGGGAGCAATATTTTATTTAGCAAGAGCAACCATCACTTTTTAGCTTCAAAAATTCTAAAGAAAATGTCAGAATAACATACTATGTTATAGACAATGTGACTTGACATATATCTCTTAAGTATGGCAACAAACAGGTTTAATTGCCAGGCAAGATCTGTCGACACAACATACGGTAAAAAACATATATGATACAGAAAAAGGCTTTGAGTCAGCCCTCTTCTGCCATTGGCTTGTATGGATGACCTTCCTTTAGTTATTAGTTGCTGGGTTGTCTGTCAGGTTTTGGCATCAGACCAGGACATTTCACAGATGTGTACATTGTTTCTGGTAGTTGAACCTTAAATTGGCAATAAGTTAAAAGTAGTGTTTTTATCTTTATTTGCATTCAAGACTAAGTATTCCAATCAAGTTGCCAGTCGAATTCATCCGGTGCCCAGGTATTCCTCATATGCTAGTCATGGCATCATATCCCCAAATATCACTTATTAAAAGACAATATATCCCATAATGTGCCCATGTATTCACCAAATTAATAATGTTTTGCAATCTATGCCTTGGTGTGCCATTTATCTCTAGCCCATTTGCCTTTGATATATGATTTTGATGGTGGAATGCTGAACACATTATTGTACTCTATAGTGTAAGGGGTTGGGGATACATCTTCCATCTCTGCAAAATGTTATGTTATGTTACATCTATTTGTACAGCAAACAACTCGCCAGGAACAGTATCCTCGTGCTGAAGCAGGAGCTGTATGGTGCAAGCCAGGTTCAGAGCTAAGTGAAGAGCATAGGTCTTTAATTTCTTGTGGACGTCAAGAACTGAGGAGGTTCTGTTGTGCAGCCAGTGAAGCTCTGTGTGGTGGGGGGTGATGTGAGTGTGGGGTGGGGTGGGAGGTGAGCTGGAGCCTGACTGCAGAGTTTTGGATGGTCTGGAGGCTTATGTTCAGTTGAGCATTGATTCCAGTATACAGCGTGTTGCAGTAGTTCAGCTTGCTGGTAATGAGGGTTTGGATGACTGTTCTGAGACTGTTTGTGGGGAGCCATTCGAAGATATTCTTGAGCACTTTAAGTGTGTGAACGCAGGAGACAGAGACTGCATTCACTTGGCCAGTCATGGTGAGTTGGCATCCTATAGCTAATCCGAGGATGAGTCCCAGAGTGAGGTGTCTTTACTGAAGGTTACTACTTCCGACTAGTCTGAGTTGTTGAGGAAGTGGTTGTGAGTGAGGTGAGTGGCTAGGCATTTGCTTATCATATTTTCAATGACTTTTGCCATCTTTTCCACGCTTGTGTGCCATGTTGGAGCAGGTCTTTGAACTTCATGCACCTCAAACGACATCTCACACATACAACAAACCACACCCTTCCAACCACACCTCCAAAAGGGCACCTGGGATCAGATGAGAATGTTAACACCATACAGCCTCATCTGGGGTATGAAGCACTATACAAATGCTCCAATACAATACAATCTAAGCATTGACCATAGACAATAGACCAAAAAAATGTAGCACCTTCATAACCTGAGTCAATCACATTGTTTTCTTTGGGCCAAATAAACTTCTACAGAAGATTCCCTGTGTCTTCTGTTTCTCAGATTTGTGACTACAATGAGAAAAGATTACTCTGAACTCAAATGTATACAATGAATTCCCAAACAGCGAAACAATCATCCAGTACAGCATAAACACTTAGTATGTTGCCTCCCTTAAGTAAAATTATACCCAAATTAAAAAGGAAGAAGAAAGGAGATTGGCTCTTATTTTTTTATGTAGGAAATACAATAAGAAAATAATTAAACAGAACACAAAACTAGAATAAATTGTAAAGAAATAATCACCATCCCTGAAAGCAATAATGTTTAGAAGTCTGCTTCATGATCAATTGACCATCAACCTTTCATGTTTAACCCAAATCCTGCACAACTATTGTCAAGGTGATCTGTGGATTAAGTTCTGAGTTGAGGCTGTGAAAATCAGCCTAGTGTTGTGGATGGAGATGCTATAGAGGTGTTGAGAAATAGGTAAATTAGATGTTTTATAGTTTTATAAGTGAGTTCAAATACGGTTTAAGATCAGTGTATATTGAGAGGAAAAGTGTACTTAACTCTGTGACACACAGAGAAAAATGTAATTCCCTGTCACTTGAATGCCACACCGAGTCCAAAGCATGCCATGCCATATTTTCAAACTGGTCACTGATTATACACATGAGTTTAAATTGGATTAATTGTTTTTGCAGACATATAATGTGGATATTCTGCATTCCAGGCAGGTTCGTATCACTTTTGGACCTACTTTGGAACCATCAAATGGATCAAAGGCTTGTATCCTAATCATAACAGTGGTAAACTCAGAGTTTCTCCCTTTTATCTAGACACCATGTTAGAAATGGGATTCATGGTTGACTGAGGTATTCACCCAGACCAGCCAGCAACCACCACTCTAGTCAGGATACACACTAAAAGATAACTTGTGCTCACCTTCTGGTAGCTTGGCACAGGGCAGTAAGGCTTATCTAAAGAGGCAATGTGCAAAGTATTTGTGCAACACACACACAGTAACACAGTGGATACGCCACAAAAAGACTCCACACAGATTTATGAAAAGAAGACCAAGACGACAAAAAATCCAATGTATAGAAGTTAAGATATTGAATTTTAAAAGAATAAGTGCAATAAAGCGCTTAGAAGCAAGTAGTGCCTAAAAGGTTACTTTAGGTCGTGCTGGACTAGGGCAAAGGCAAAGGTCGGGCTGACCTTGAGGAAGTGCATGCAGGCCACAGGACCCACGCAGGCCCCGGTGAACAAGGTGCCTTTTCTGATCGCAAACAACGAGATGCGTGGTTCTTCACCCTTCGCATTGAAGGCACTGCGTCAGTTCCGAAAGACAGGTGCCAGAGTCAACAGATGAGCAAGGTGCTGGATTCTTCCATGCAGTCAAGGGGGTGCGTTGATCTCACCAAGATGCAGTGATGGCTCAATCTCTGAAGGCAAAGAGGTGGTTACAACGCGATGAGCGGATGTTGCAAACTGGTGGATACACCGGTTCTGTTACACACAGACAGGAGATGCGTTGAAATTCATTTTGCAAATATCTGGACAACTTCCACTGAGCCAGGCAGAGGAGGAGGGGAAGATACTTTGATATCCATGAGTCTCAAGCAACAGGAGGCCAAGCCAACAAGCCCTTGGAGATCACTTGGAGGGAATGCAGAGTCCAGCTCTCCTTCAGCAGAGTCAGAGAGAAGCAGGGCAACACAAGTGAAAAGCAGGCCTTCCAGGTCTGCAGGACAAAGAGGAGTCCTTTAAACAGCACAGCAGTCCTTCTGACAGAGGTTCAGTTTAAGATCAATAAGAGTCTGATTTTAGGGGGGTCAGAGACCCAATACTTATGCCCAAGAGTGCCTTTGATGTGGGGGTGACTTCAAAGCAGCTCTCTGAAGTCCACAGTCATCCCTTTCAACCCAGTCTTGTCTGCCAGGCTAACTGTGGAGGGTAATCAGTCCTGTGTGTGAGGACAGGGCACTGCCAATTCAAGTGAGGTAATAGCCCCTCACTTCCATTCTGCCCAGGCAAGGCCATCAGAATGCAGATGTATGTAGATGGCTACTTAGACACACCTATCCTGCCTGTGTTGCATTTGTCTAGAGAGAATGCACAAAGGTGATCGGTCACCCATTCCCGACGTGTACTGAAGACAGGCTGTCAGGCACACAGTGCAGTAACTGCAGAGAAATGTCCACTTTCTAAAAGTGGCATTTCTAAAACAGTAATATTAAAATCCAACTTCACCAGTGAGTAGGATTTATCATTCCCATTTCTAACATATGAATCAGGAAAAAGCTATTCCTCTCTGATCCGGAATTACAGCTTAAAAGTGTATTAAGGAATTCCCAATGCTAGCATGTGAGAGGAGTAGGCCTCACAATAGTGAAAAATGAAATTGTCACTCCCAGGAACATGTAAAACATAAAAGGTACATGTCCTACCTTTTACTTACATAGCACCCTCCCCTTAGGGTTACTTAGGGCCTACCTTAGGGCTGACGTATGGGTTATAAAAAGGGAGTTTGAGGCTTGGCAAGCAGTTTTAAATGCCAAGTCGAAGTGGAAGTAAACTGCACACACAGGCACTGCAGTGGCAGACTTGAGAAAGGCCACTTATGTGGGTGACACAATTAATGCTTCAGGCCCACTAGTAGCATTTGAAGTACAGGCCCTGGGTATATAGTATACCACTTTACAAGGTACTACCAGTAGACCAAATATGCCAATCAGGTATACACCAGTCATGTTTAGGGGACAAGCACATGCACTTTACCACTGGTTAGCAGTGGTAAAGTGCTCAGAGTCCTATGGCTAACAAAAAGAATCAGCAACAACAAGAGGTAAAAGGCAACAAGCCTGGCAAAAGACCACCCTAAGGATGCCAGGTCCAACACCGAATTTGGGCCCTTCCACTATTTTCTCTCTGTTCGTCAGAAATGTGGGTATTTATTTTGACTCGGTCCTCACTTTTAGTCCACAAACTAGCACACACAAAGATTCAACTCGTTAATGAAGAAACATGCATTTCCTCCAAAGTGACCATTGATTTTAGCTTGTATGTACCCTTGTCATGGCCTGATTGGACCATTGTAATGTGATCTACATCAGCCTCCTAAGAGAAATGATTGCCAGACAGCAAATATTGTAAAATCAAGCAGCCGGACTGCGCCTCCAACTATGGAAATATGACCATGTCAAGTCAACCCTGAAAGCCACCAATGGCTCTCCATTGATTCCAAGATCAAGTTCAAAAGAATTTGCATTGTTACGTTATATTATTTCCACTTGATATAGCACACGAATCATACCCAAAGGTATATCTCAGCACTACGCCACCACAGAAACACATCAGCCTAAAACAGCCAGGTCTTCAGAAGTCTTTTTTTTTTTTTAATTTGGCAAAGTCAGAGCTGCAACAGAAATGGTACGGAAGTTGATTCCAGGTAGATGGGACGGTAAAGGAAAAAGCTCTCCCACCAAATCTGGAAGTACGAATGTGGGGAATGATCAGGAGTGCCTTATTGTTTGATCAAACCATTCGTGCAGGACAGTAACACCACAGTTTGCCCTTCAGGTAGGCAGGGGCTCCACCAATCAGAGGTTTGTGGGTGAGGCAGATCTTGAAAACGATGCACTTACTGACCAGAAGCCAGTGTTAGGCTCTCAGTAACGGCACCAATGGGAAGAATGCTGGGAGATTACAGACCAGGCATGCAGCCGTGTTTTGCACAACCTGGAGTTTGGCCAATAAGGTATCAATCATTCATGGTCAAGAGCAAAGCATTGCCGTAGTTTATGACTAAGGCCTGAACCAGAGTCTACCTTGCAGAGGATGGTAACCAAGGTAAGACTTTCCTCAGTAGCTGCAAGGTTGCCAAGCATGCCCCGCAGGTAGCTGAGATGTGATCCTTCATGGATAAGCCTGATATAATTTAACACCTAGATTTTCATGACAAGCCTGGGGGAGGGGCCTCCCCCAACTCTGAATGCCACCAGTCTGGGGCCCAGAAGTCCTAAGCTTTGCCAAACAGTACCACCTTTGTTTTCCACTGTTGAGTTGAAGATAATTCACAGTCATCCAGGCAGTGATCCAACTCATACAGTCCATGAATTGGGGCTTTACCCCGTCAGAATCCTGACCAGATGAGATGCTCAGCTGTGTGTCATCCACATATGACATTACATTGAAGCCGCATGATTTAACAATCTGGGCGGGGGGGGGGGGGGGGCTATGTAGATGTTAAACAACGTCGGGCTCAACAAAGAGCCCTGAGGGACCCCTTTGGCTATCGAGATGGAGCGGGCCTTAAAAGGCCCTGCATGGTCATTTGAGTGTGGCTAACTAAGAAGTCCGCAATCCATAGTAAGGCATTGCCCTCAACACCGATCTCACGCAGTCTGCACAGCAGTATGTCATGAGAAACAGTGTCAAAGGCTTCTGACAGGTCCAGCAGCACTAGCATGGCAGGAGAACCCGCATCTAAAGACAGGAGGATGGTGTCAGAAAACTGCCACCAGTCCGGTCTCAATGCTGTGGCCGGATCTGCATTATGCACAAGTATATGTTAATGCCCATTATGCGCAAAGTATATGGTAAGATGTTCTGGTTATCTAGAAAAACTTATGTCACTATGATCCTGCCAGAAACATGAGCTCTTTCCCAGCTTACCTTAGCAAACATTTAGGAAACTCTGGTATAGCGGAAAATCATTGGAGGCCCTGAATCCAGAGGCATAGAACAGACTCAGCCATCATCTCTGGTCGAAAGCTGATTATCTTTGGTCCAGGAAACTCCTGAAATGTGACCTTTTTGAAACCCGAGTAAAAAGTTTAGTTTTAAGGAATTTCTTGAACCAAAGATAACCCTACATCTTAATAGGAGTAGTCTCAGTATGGTGCCTTAAATTCACCCTACACATTATGGTGGACTCTAAATCTCTTGCACAATAAATCATGTAGCTTCCTGTTTTTCTCAGCTCTCTGAAGCGGCTTTAGTGACGCGTAGGGCTTTATAAAACTCCTAAATCAATAAATAAATGAGTGTCAACCTAGACGGTCCATATTTGATGATAGAGAAGGTACTCTCTGCCATAAAAAATAACTTTTCTGTAGTAAATGAATAAAGCAAAATGTCAAAAGATTAACACTGTCATTTGAAGCTTTATAAAAAAATATTTCTGCAATCTATTAAATGTTTGAACTCCACTTGTGAGCTATTCAGGGTGGTGAAGTCTCTTTCCTCATTAAGCATTGTTTCAGCATCCACTATTCCAACAGAGGAAGGGTGCAACATGCTGGTGTACTTTTTTTCGCATAAGTTTGCCAACATTTACAATTTGTTTTTGGCTGAAGCTAGAGACGCCCCTAGGTGACTATAGGGTTCGAACGGTCAGAGGACTGTACTAGGTTGTATAGTTTCAGACCAATTGATGCAGAAGAATTAACTGCAGTATATGAGTCAGTAAAATCAGGCCACTGGATCCAGCTTATCTTGGATTGATCGTATGGTTTTGCTGCTTCCACTTTTCACTAAAATCATGGTAAAAGCCGTCAATGAACAGATCCCGGCTTTTATAGAGAGCAATGACATGCTTCATAGAACTCAATCTGGGTTCCGACCCACATATAGTACTGAGTCGGCCCTATTGTTAGCGACAGACTAAGTGTGCCAAATTCTGGGCGCTGGCTACTCAGCAGTGCTATTGATGTTGGATCTTAGTGCTGCATTTGATTCAGTGTGTCACAACATTCTGTAGGGAGACTCAGCAGTTGTGGGATAGCACGCATAGCCTTGTGATCGATTGAGTCCTTTCTGCAAGGACGCAACTTTCATGTGGTACAGAAGCCTCATCAGTCAAGGATGCTCCCATTGAAACAAGGGATGTCACAGGGTTCCTCATTGAGCCCAACCTTGTTTAACGTGAATGTTCACCAGTTGGCAGAGGTAATTGAGGGCTTTAGGTTCTCGTTTGTGACACATGCTGATGACACTCAGCCTACTATAAGTCTGTCAAAAAATACTACCTAGACAGCTGTGTCTCTAAGCCTCTGCCTGGCAGAAGTCGTGAAGTGGATGGACCTAAACTGTTTGAAACTTAATGCAGGAAAAACAGAGGTCATTTGGTGGCCCAAGGAGCTGGGCCCTGTTCCAGAAGCGAAACCCAAGATCAATATATCGGGATTTTGGGTGGATGATAAATTGTCCTTGGACAACCAAACCTTGGCGATGGCGGGAAAGTGCTTTGGACTTCTGAAAATGTTGAGAAAAGTTATGTGCGTCCAGAATCCAGGAAAACAGTGGTTCAGGCTATGATAGTGGCACAGCAGGGAAGCTGCTGGCTATAGTGCCCAGAGAGAAGAAAGCATGGATGGGCGGAATTTCTTTAGGCTTCTTAGCACCTAAACTGTGGAATTCTCTGCCCTTAATACTTCGGCAGGCCCAGTAAGAGGAAATGTGCAGAAAAAAACCGTAAAACATGGTTCTTCAGTTCAGGATTTAGAGGGGATTGAGGACTGTTCATTGGCGGGTGGGCTTCGGTACCGAGCACTGGAACACCTCAAATGAGGTAGCTATGCAATGCAGCAATGTAATTATTTTTATTATTATTATTAATATATTCAACTGGTGACAGTAAATGTGTGCCTACAAGGAATTTCTTCAAATGAGGGGCCATGCTCAATTATTTCTGGCAGGGACGTCAGACAAATTTTCATTGCAGGTAAAATAGAAACCCAACAGATCTTCAGGATTTAACAAACCAAAGGAGTTAACTAACAATATATGCATTTGTAAACTGAATCCGGAGACAGAAAACTTCTTGCTACAAAAGTATTCATACTACCCACCTCACAATTTTCACGGAATGTCTCCATATCCTGTTGCACAGGTTGCAGACAAAACAAGAACGGCTACATGTGGAGGAAGACTGACCAACCTTGGGTTCGTTCACTTGGAAGCAGACTACAGTCTCTGCCGCCTCTTCTCAAAGTTTCCGAGCTTCGGGATTTCGGAATACCAGGATCCCTAACATTCAAACATATGTTGTGATGCAGAAAGCCAGCAAAGCCCAGACAGATGCCCTGCTCCATTATTTATATGGGATGGCCCTGCTTCCATCTATTACCCTGGCTAACATTTTAGTCGATAAAAGAAGGACCACTTCCTTTAAAAAATGTCCCTCTCAGCAACAAAGCAGACATTCACGCCAAAACAGGGCTCAACAAGGATTTATGGCCATTTGAAAAAAACAAACCCTGCTTTGCCAGGAAGAATTTTATTTGAAATCCTGAGTTGCAAACTCAAGCCAAATGTCACATTTTGGATTTATCATGACCGGATGGCTTACAGCTACTCATCTGCTCATCCATCTCTACAGGTGTGCGATGACCTACCATTGGTTACTCTAAAAGGACTACACTAACAAGCATGATCTCATACCCAAGAGAATAGAACAGCTAAAACCTTTTCCAGCCCTCATAGTATCCCTGATCTGCCCTCATTCTACAATGAATAAAACTGGTCATCAGCTCTGTCTCATTCAGTCAGATCCCACAAGATGTAATTTATGTCAATGTCTCACTACAAAAAAAATAAACCTAATGCAGAGTTGGAGAATCTGTCTGACTGGTCACAGAAATCTCATATTTGAGAAACAAATCCTCCAAATTAGGGTGTCAGCACATTTGGAACATAATTTCATCTTTACTGATAACCGCTTGTTTACCATCTCCAAAATGGGGCTGAAGCACCCCTACTGACAATCCAAACATCTCACCTTCAGGGATCACGGCAACAAGTAATCTCGCCACACCTTTATGTACTGTGGATCATAACGCTCGTACCTCTGTGGAATTAGTCTAACAGACCTAATCCTTTCGTCTACATCTAGCACATCACATGATCAAACAAAGGAGTCCGGTTTGACCTGCAGTGGTCTCTTGCACTGTGCCCCCAAGAACTGGATAGTTCTTTTTTTGTTTCTCAAATGTTATTCTAATATTTTCATACGAAATTACAGAATCACAAAGGGAAGCACTACCATAACGTAAATCGTTGTCATACCTCTGTCAGAAAGTATCCTCAAACCAGATTATTTACTTTAACTTTCACCCTCACGCTAGAAAACAATGAACTATCTCCATAGCTCCATCCACAAATCTTAACATTTTAGTAGGAAAGGGGAAAACAGAAGAACGGGAAATTAAAACTCTGCCCTAAATATTATGGATGGGTGAAATATTTGAAGGCCAAATTTCGAAACGTGAAATTCGCTAATTTTTTAGGTCAAGTCGGGGAAGCGCTAGCACTGCTCTGTGAGGCATGCTGTAATCTAGACTGTGGCTTGAGACACCTACCATCTTATCCATTCGTTCCTGTTCATGCCCTTCATAAATGCATGCATTTGGTTGGTCATCATGCTTAATTGGTCCCGCCTTTTTGTGTTTCAAATCTCCCCAGGAGACTGCCACTTTTACTCGTGGTCTTACCCTTTTTTTTTATATAGGTTCCGTTATTTGCACTATTTTTTTTCTTGTTTGCCACAGCTTGTGTGTGTATCAGCACAGCGCCCGCTTCACGGACACTGTGCTTCATGTTTCGGTCAGCATTTGAATCGTCGGTGTAATTATTGTTTTACTTAGGAGGTCGTGCGCTTTTTAACGACTTGCCAGCTTTCATTTTCGCCATTGCATCTTGTATCTTGCTCGTGGCAGCCTGCTCGCTCTGTGCCGTCTCTCCCTGCACCCCGTCGAGATCGCTGCTTGTATTCTAAGTGATTTGTCCAAAATCACAGGATATTGAGCTGATGCCGGGACTCAAACTCCCGAGTTGGCAGCCCTGACCACAAGCCCTTCACAGCATGTTTGATGTAGTTTCATTGCTATTTTTTAAAAGTTGCCACATGGAGACATTTATAAGCTCAAATGCTGTTCCAGTCACATTGCGTGCCGTCTATCCCCACCCCATCACTGCTTTCATTTTCACCATTGTGTCTCGTTTCCTGCTCGCTCTGTGCCGTCTCTCCCTACCCCTTCACCTCGCACCCACCACCCTCCGAGATTGCTGCTTGTATTTTAAGTGATTTGCCCAAAAACACAGGACAATGCTTTCATTTTCTCCATTGCATCTTGTTTCCTGCTTGTGGCGGCCTGCTCGCCCTGTGCTGTCTCTTTCTACCCCTTCAGCCCGCCCCCACCACAACTCCGAGATCGCTGCTTGTATTTTATTTTTTGATAAACAAGTTTTTATTGTTTTGAACAGTACAACAACAGAAACAGTCTGGTATTCCGAAGCAGTACCACACAGCAATACATTAGAAAGCACACCCCGTTCCCCCCCGCCCCCAGAAGCCCCCCCCCCACCCTCCCAACCGCCCCACTAAAGTATGTTGCCTAGCCATTTCCCCCAAACTTTACGGTATTTCTTGGGGCAACCTCGTGCCCGATAGAGAGTCCGCTCCTGCGCCACGCACCAGTCCACCCCAGCACCCCACTTAGCCACACTTGGCGGCAGCGGTTGTTTCCATGCCGCTGCAATGTCGCGCTTGGCCACCATCAAGGCCGTCATGAGAAACAGCTGCTCTGAACGCGTGCCATCCAAGCCATCTGTGATGCCCAGCAGGGAGTGTCGGGGGTCGTGCGGCACCTCCCACCCCAGGACCTCCGTAAGGTCGGTCTCAATGCCTCTCCAGAACCCCTCCAGGTCAGGGCAGGACCACACCATATGCAGGAAGTCTGCCGGCTCGGAACCACATCGGGGGCAGGCCGCGTCCCCGGAGAGGCCCGCACGGTGAAGGCGAGCCGGCGTGAGGTAAGCCGCGTGGAGATAATACATTTGGATGAGTCGCAGCTTAGCGGAGGCCGTCACCAAGCGGGGGGCCATAAGGGCGTCCCGCCAATCGGCCTCATCCAGGGGGCCCACCCACCCCTCCCAGCGCTCCTTAAGGCCCGCAAGGGATGTAGGGGTGCAGTTGACGAGGGAGCGGTAAATCCTGGAAATGCCCCCCCTCCCCAGGTTGCCCAGCAGGACCTGAGCCTCCGGCGGGCTGTGATCTGGCAGCCGGACGTCCAGCGGGGTGTAGGTGCGTATGGCGTGGCGCAGCTGGAGGTACCTATAGAATTGAGAGGAGTGGAGGGAAAAACGCGCCTGCAGCTCTGAAAAGGAACACATCCGCCCTCCCCGCCAGATGTCCCCCAGCTGGGAAATGCCAATGAGGTCCCATGATTTGAAGCCTTCCAGCTTTGTGACCTCCCGCAACCACGTCCCGTGCCACAGGGGAGTGACCCGGGTCAACCGTCCCGTCCATCGGGTGAGGCGGAGCGCCGCTCGCCAGGACAGGAATACAGCCCTGGTGATGTCCGGGCAAGAAGCAGGGATGGGGGCGCCGTACAGGCGATCTTGGATATCGGAGAAACCCAAGCCGTTAAGTTCCACCCTGTAGGCCGGGTCGGACCAACCCCCCCCAAACCAGTCGTGAATGACCAGAAGGCGGGTGGCCATATAGTAGAGGTAGAGATCAGACATGCCCAGGCCCCCGTCAAAGGTGGGTATGCGGCACGTCGACAGAGCCAGCCGCCGCCTCCCCTCGCCCCAGAGAAATCTCGTCGCCATCCCGTCCAGTTCGCGGAACCACGGTCGCGGAAAGGAGAGGGGGGTGTTTTGCAACACATATAAAAACCTGGGAAGGATCATCATTTTGTAGAGGGCGACCCTCCCTAGCGGGTTGAGGGGCAGCTGTTGCCATCGCGCCAAGTCTACCTTGGCTCTCTTGACCAGGGGGGCGACGTTGAGCGCCCAGCTCAGCTCCGGGAGGAGGGAGACTCAGATGCCCAGATATTGAAATGATAAGCGGCACAGAGGGATGGTCTCCTGCCAGTCAAAGCATTCCCTGGATGGGTGCAATGGAACCAGGACCGACTTCCGCGGGTTGAGGGAGAGACCCGACGCCCGGCCGAAACGGCTCAGAATGGATAGTGCACGTGGCCCGGAGCGCGCTGGGTCCCCAAGGTACAGTAGTACATCATCCGCATAGAGGGCGATTTTGTCGGCTTCCAGGCCAGGCCATTCCCAACCCCGAAGGAGGGGGTCAGATCTAATCAGGGCGGCCAGAGGTTCCATCGCCAGAGCGAAGAGAAGGGGCGACAGTGGGCAACCCTGCCTCGTCCCCCGGCCGATCCGAAAGGGCCTTGACAACGCACCGTTAACCAAAACTCTGGCACGGGGCTGGGCATAGAGGACTCGCACCATCCCCACGAACCGAGGGCCAAAGCCCATGCGGGTCAGGACGTCGAAGAGGTAGATCCACCCCACCGAATCGAAAGCCTTTTCGAAGTCGACGAGGAGTAGAGCGAGGTACGGGGTCAGACGATGGCGGTGGGCCAAGGCCACGTGGAGACGGCGCAGACAGTGGCGCGTGCCCCGAGCGGGCATGAAGCCACATTGATCCGGGTGGACCAAGGTCGACAACATGGGCCTCAGCCGTTGGGCCAGGACCGCCGCATAGAGCTTCACATCGGTGTTGATGAGCGAAATTGGGCGGTAGGCAGCTCTATCGGTGGACGGCGGCGTGGATTTGGGCAAAACCACAATCGTGGCCAGGTCAGTCTCCGGGGGGAAGGAACCCCTCTCAAGCGCCTCCGCGTAGTGAGCTCTCAGCCGCGGGACCAGGGTGTCCCTATAGGCCGCAAAGAATTCCTGGGGAAAGCCGTCCGGTCCTGGTGTCTTCCCCGCTGACGTGCGCCCGATTGCCTCCCCGATTTCTTCGACGGAGATGGGGGCTTCCAGGCTCTCCATTTCGTCCGGCCGAAGCCGGGCCAGGCAGGCGTTCCCGGACGCGAGCAGGGCGTCCAGAGAAAGGTCTGTTGCACGCGGTCGGTAGAGCTGAGAATAGAACTGGGCAAATGCCGCCGCCATCGCCACGGAGGAGGACTGGAGCACCCCCGAAGAGTCGGTAATCGCCGGAATGATGCGCGACGCCCTGGGGTAAGTGGCCAGTCGGTGCAACAGTGCGCCGTTCTTGTCACCCCAGCCATACACCCTCGCTACCGAGGACTGCCAAAGAAGCTTGGCCGCCTCGAGGGACCGCTGACAAATCTCCTGACGAAGGAGCCGCAGCTGTCGGTCCACCGCCGGGTCTTCATGCTCGGAGAGTGACTGCTCCAGCTGCAACGCCCGGGCTTCGCAAGCAGTAAGCTGCCGCAGCTGTGTCTGGCGGTGCCGCACCACATGTGCCTTGGCCGTCCCCCTGATGGTTGCCTTGCAAGCCTCCCAGAGGGTGCCCGCCGACGAAACCGAGCCCTCGTTGGCACCATAATACTGAGTAAGCTCAGTGCTAACCGCCTCACGCAAGGTCTTGTCCTGGAGGAACCAGGCGCTGAACCTCCACACCGGCCTAGCCGCGTGAGGCGGGGGGCCCAGACCCAGGAGGACTGGCGAGTGGTCCGAAATGCCCCTGGGAAGGATGCGGACATCCTGGACGCTTCCGCACTCGGTGGGAGGGACAAAAATCACATCAATACGGGCGTGAGAGTGGTGAGCGGCTGAAGTGTGGGTGTATTGACGATCGTGAGGATGCCAAAGCCTCCAGGCGTCACAGAGGCCCTGGGCCTCAGCCCATCCCGCCAGTTGTCTCGCTCGTGCAGCGCGGGAGTCCGAAATCGGTCCCGACGAATCCAGCTGTGGGGCCAAGACCGCGTTAAAGTCTCCCCCAAGCACAATAGCGCCCACGGGGAGAGATTCCAACAACGAGGCGGCGTGGGATAAAGCCTGCGACAATCCCGAGGGAGGCACATAGAGCGAAAGGAAGCTGACCGGGCGACCCTCCAGCGTACCACAAATAACAATCCCGATTCCATGGGGCGCACGGGCCACCCTCTGAAGGACAAAGGGGAAGGAACGACGCAGCAGGACCGCCACCCCGCGGGAACCACGGGAAAACCCCGAGTGCCACACCCGGTCGTACCCATAACGCGCCAAGAATGGGCATTTTTCCCCAAGGAGATGGGTCTCCTGAAGGAGGAGGACGTCGGCCCCAACGCGTTGAGCATACTTAAGGACCGCCGTGCGCTTAAGCCTATCCAGCAGGCCGTTCACATTCCAGGACAGGATCCGCAGCTGCGCCCTGGGAGCTACGTCAGCCATGGATACAACGGGCGCATTGGGACGCCGCAGGATCGGAGCCACCCCGGGGGTGCCAGGAGGACATCATGCCGCGTTGGTGCGCAGGGGGGAAAGGAGGAGCGCCCAGGTCCCATGGGGAGGGCAGGAGACAGGCAAACGGGGGGGACGAGGGGCGCCAGGCTGGGAGCGGGTGGCAGCAGACCGTGTGTGTGAGCCAGCGTGGAGCGCTGCAGTAACGACCGCGGGAGGCAGCTAAGGGGTGCCAAGACGGGAGCGGGCGGCAGCAGATCGTGTGTGTGAGCCAGCGCGGAGCTGTGCAGTAACGCTCGCAAGAAGCTGCGGTGCAGCGCACCCAGGAAGAACCAGATCCAAACTAAAAGAACCACCCTCCCTAGGAGGAACATCCAACAAAACCCACCCCTCAACCCCCAACCCCCCACCCTACACTTCGAGAACTGAAGCATCTGTCGCCCTAACTTCAACAACTATTACAAAAGCCCCAAGCGAAGCGCTCGGGTGTCAAGAGCGTGGTGGACCCCTCCAGAGGTACGGATGCAAGTGTTCCGGCCTAGACTACTACACATGAGCGGAGATCCGCTGAGTTCAGGTCCGTGGTGGAGGCCCCAGCCGCGGGACCGGGCCGCCAGAGCTGCTGCCAATACAGATGACCACCCAAAGTCAAATGGCCGGGCTGCGGGAAAGATCAGAAAGGTCCACAGGCGCGATGAGGGGGGTCAGGGAAGGGTCCGGCGGGCGCGGCGACCGGCTGCGGAGGCCCCCAGCCGCCTGAGAGGATGTCCCGGATGAGGCAGACGAGTCCCTCGGCCTCCTGCCCGACATGCTCGTGGAGCGAGGCCCAGCTGCCAACCCCCCCCGGGGCCGCCGGGACTGTGTGCGCCTCCTGCGGCGTGGGCGAGGGGGCCTGGCTGTATCCAGATCCGAAGGCCTCCGAGCTGGGGACGCCCGCCCAGATTGGCGCAGGGGTCGTTCCTCAGTGAGCCAAGTCCAGGCCGCCCGGGGAGTGTCGAAAAACAGGGTCTTATCCTGAAAGACCACGCGGAGGCGGGCCGGGAATTGAAGTTGGTAGCGAAGACCCAAGGAACGCATCTTGTGTTTCACCTCCAGGTATGAGCGGCGTTGCTCCTGAACTTCCCGGGTGTAGTCGGGGAAAACCATGATGGTGTGGTTATTGAAGGACAAAGGAGACTGCACCCGCGCCTCCTTCAGAATAGCGTCTCTGTCTCTGAAGTTGAGGATCCGCAGGATGAAGGGGCGCGGCGGGGCCCCCACCGGAGGCTTGGCGGCCAACGACCGGTGCGCTCTTTCCACTACGAACCAGGTGGACAAGCTGGCCGCTGGCATCCAGGACTTAAACCACTTCTCCAGAAAGTCGTCGGTGCGGCCAGATTCGACCCCCTCCGGAAAGCCCACCAGGCGGAGGTTGTTGCGGCGGGCCCGGTTTTCAGCATCCTCCGCCCGCCGGTGCAGCTCCTTGGAATGGGTCGTGAGCTCCCGGACCTGATCTTGGAGCTGTCGGATGTCGTCCTCCGCAGTCGAAATTCGGGACTCCGTCTCGGTGATGCGGGCCGTGGCGTTGCGGAGATCCTGTCGTAGGAGCGCCACGTCCACCTTCACTTCCCCGACCATCCCCTCCAAGGATGTGCGGGAGGCGGTGATGGCCTGCAGAATGGTGGCAAGGTCCGCGCCGGGAGTCGGCGCCGCCTCCCCCCCAACACCCGGGGGATCGGAGGTCGTGAAACGATCAATCTTGGTCTGGTGGGGCGCGGCTGCCGACTTGGCACCCCTGTCCTTGCCCATGACTGCCCTCGGGGCGCGCGCGTCGGTACCCAGGCGCTGTGTGGCTCGCCGTCCCAATGTCCCAACAGCCAGCCGGTGCGGATTCGAGGGGCAGGAGTGATGCCCTCCCCCCGCTGCGAGGGGCCAAGAGACCACCAGGGGTGCCGCAGCCCCGTGTAAGGGTGATCCAGCGTGGTCCAGTCCCACCGTCGTCTCAAGCGCAGGGCCCGTGTCCAATCAAGCCCCCACAGCGGGCTCCCGGGCACACTCCGGCGGCGCTCCCCGTCACGAGTGTCAACCAAACCCCCCCCAAGGAGGGGGAAGGAAATAGGGGGCCCTCTCTGCCCCGCAGAGGCCGACTCTCACAGGCGGTGACGGGGGAGGGGAGCGCAGGGACCCTCGAGTGGCGATGGGCCCCCACCGCCAACCGCCTATGCCAGTACCTGTTGTGGGCCCTCCACAAGGTCTCCGCCTGGGCGCTGTCTGAGCCAGTGCTCGGCCGCCCCGAGGAAGGAATCCAGGCCTGGCCCCACAGGGCCGCTCACGCAGGTGCGCGCCTCTCTCCGCAGATCGGCAGTGTCTCGGGGTCCCCGCAGGTCTCAGGCGTCCCGTGGGCACAGCATGCACCCCTCCGAACCGGGATCAGGATTCGGCAGCTCCGGGCAGGACCGGGACCCTCCTCTGCAGGTCCCGCACTGTAGGACCGGCCGCCGCCAGCCACACGGCCCGTGCCTCCCTTGGGCGCCGCGGCCTCGCGTAGCCCCCAGCGCCGGCCTCAGACACAGCCAGCCGCGTCCCCTGCGGCCGCTCAACGACAGTCGGCAGAACTCGGGCCAGGGAGCAGGTAAACGGCCCAGAGTGTCACCGATTGTAGTGCCCCGGTCCCGCAGCAGATAGGGACCTCCGGGGCGCTGCTAGGTCAGCGGAACACGGATAAGTCCGGATGCGAGGGGTCGAGCATCGGGAGCCTCACATCAGTGCGGCCATCTTGCAGTGCGCCACCTGGGAAGCCAAGCTGCTTGTATTTTAAGTGATTTGCTCAAATCACAGGACACCGCTTGCTCATCATCAACTCGGCACCCTGAAAGCTCCAGGGCTGCACAGTATGCTGCATTACTAAATCCTTCTAAGGTCCCAGAGGCAAGACCTATTGCATTTTAAATGCTTGTTTCACCTGTGGAGAATAATCAGAGTTGCTCAACATGTGGAAAACGCAGTTGCTTTTAGGAACTGCACAATGTATTTACCTTCATCGTAATTAAATGAAGGAAAATATTTTGCCCAGGCCACTGCCAGCGTTCTTGTAAGCAACTTCCCCAGAAGGGGAATCTGCTCCTGTCTGCAGGTTCCTCTTGGTACTCTATGAGGAAAGCACCACACACAGGATCCCCTGGCAGGTAACTTACTTTGATGGACTGTCAAGAACCAGACAGTATAATTAACCTATGCAATTACCATTAAGGTAATTACATTGTGGCGATCCTGGCTCTTAGGCTAGCACAAGACCTCTTCATACCATGCATTCCTCAGTGAATGCACCTTTAAAACTGAAGCTGCACATTATAAACATGAAAAACCATGCCCAAACTTCTAAAAACAGAACACACCTAATCCAAAAGCTACTCCCCAATCTCTAATGTGCTTCCATCTGGCACTAAGTACCACATCAGCCCTCTTCTGGTTTTGTTCTTTTAATTTTAGGCAAAAATGTCTGTCCAGTTTCTCCTTCTGGAAATACAAATGCGTTTCTACTGTGTGTCACTTGTAGATGTGTTGAATGTATGATAGACACCTAGCTGCTTGGACTGAGGGGATCCTGCCCTGATGTCAAGCATTTCCTTCGGCTTATGCCGGCCCTCTGTGCCAGGGTCGGAGATGAGCAGTATCCTCTGGCTGATGTAGGTTCAGAGGAGCAGAAGGCCTTTGTTCAGAACATCCTGCCTGCTGATTCTCGGGGGGCTAGCCATGACAGCCTGGAGCCCGGCTCTGGCTGGGATCTTGGCCCCAATGAAAGTAGAGCCAGTGAAGAGCCAGGCCACTGGCTTCCCTCGCTCTTCGTCATGCAGGGAAATAAACAAGCAGCATCCTGCAAATTGAAGGGCCAGTCGCAGCACAGTATGAGCAGGACTATAGTGAAAACACTACACATTTCTACTACCCCAGAACTTGTATGTATCCCATGTCATCACTGTGCGATTGACGAGGTGTGTCTTTAAATGGTTTGGCTCCTTTATTTGTCTCTATGCCAGATCCCTGGTTCTGCTCGCTGTATGAATTTTGTGGCTTGGCAACATCACCGCTGAACTGGTGCTGGGAGATTCAGGAGCCAGGACCTTGGCTTCACATGATTTTAAGTTGCCTGGGAGGGGTCCACAGCGGTAGAGCCATGGTTCCGGCTACCCTGACCCAAAATGAGGGCTTTTTTAACACAATGCCTAAAATGGAAGCCATTCTGTGCAAGATCTTTAGTGACACTGATCATCTCCTATGCAGACATGGTATGTTGCCACTCGCACAGGGTCGTCAGCCACAATTAAGGCTACTTTACAGACAGAGGTGGCACACTGCCTGCCACTAAGCAGGATCTCCGAGGGTCAGGAGAAAGGTCATCGGGGCACAGGCTGCTCCTGACCTGTTCTGCAATTCATGGCGTCTAATCAGCTCAGTCAAGTTGTCTCAAACAGCACCGATTTGCCACCGGAGTCCACAATACCCACCGTGAGGCTCTTCAATTGCGCATAGAGCACGCGCGTCCCTCTCTCAATCACACCAGGCGCTATATTACAGAAACTTTAAACTGTTCTTAAACCAGCTGGACGATCCATTTTAAATCACTTTTTCTGATTGTATAATATGTAATTACACAATCCAGTAACACTTTTCTGTTACGTTATCTAATAAGAGGCGCAAAATAAAGTGCAAAACAGTTTGCTTTAATTTTCTATTACAAAAGTTTGTTCATCTAGTACTCACTTAAAACGATTTATAAGCAATTCTCTGATATAGGGATTAACAATCCCAATTTTTTTTTTTACATTTTCCACCAGTATAAAAACGATATATGGACTAGATCAGTTTGCACCGCTCACTATTGCCGAAGCAGCAAATGGCGAGTATGAGTTTGCACTGCTTTTGTGCACCAGCGCACATTTTCTATAACGAGGCAACTGATTTAGAGTCTGGGGGTCAGTTTCGACAATAAGATGTCTTAACACCCAGTGAACAATGCAGGCAAAGCAGCATTCTTTAGCCACTGCCCCCCACCCCTTGAGATCTTCATTATGCTTTGCATCCTCCCTATAATATTGCTGCCTTTCCAGATTGCCTGGTTCTGGTGGTTCAGTGAAGTAAATGCATCTACTATAAGGCTCACTCTTTGACTCTGTGCTCATAGTTCGCAATAAAGCTGGGGCCACTCAGTTTTCAGATCGCTAGAATGAGTATCATAGCGTTGGATAACAATAACCATATTAATCAGTGGCGGCTGGTGATATTTTAAAGTTGCGGGCGTAAAAGTTTGGGATGAATCGCAAAGCAGGCAAGCACGATAAACAAGGAGGACTCGTAGGGTTGGGCCCTCCAGGATACTATCAGACTGAAGACTAAGAAGTGTAGAAAAAAAAAAACAAGACAGCAGGCCTTTTCCATCTCTGCACCTATTATCTGGAACATCATCCTCATATCCATTAACCACACCCCAACAATGCTGCAATGTAGGAAAGATTTGAAGACACACCTTTAAAGAATATTAGAACATTGGAATGTGGAGCACTCCATTGTAGACAATGGAGTGTTCCGTGCTTCTACGGGCCGGTAAAGGCCCGCAGAGCAACATTCCAATGTTTTAAAAAAGCCTCTCGAAGCTCGAGGGGATTTAAATCTCCTCCAGCTTCGAGAAGCCTTTGTTTAATTTGTTAAAACATTCTGCCCTCTAGTGGCAGAATGTTCTAATAGCCTTATAGCCCTTCGTAGCAGGGCTATACCGCTATTAAAGTCCCGCTGCTTTTGTTAAAGTCCCTCGCCTTCGGCTCGGGCCTTTAACGCTGCAGCGGGCCTTTAATAGCCGCTATGAGGCTATAGTGAATCACAATGCAAGAAAATAAATCACTAACCAGCTACCACTCCTAGCACTCGTTGACAGCATGCTTGCCTTTACCTTGTTCAAAACTCCTCCGCCTTTTTTGGCCAGACTCTTGCTTTGCAAATAGTACAGATACACATGACCTGCAGTCTGCATGTAGCTCCTTGATGCCAGTAAATAGAACACTGTGCTACATTAGAAGGATTGCAATTTATGAACTGGAACAACATCATTGCAGTGTCAAAAGCAGTAGTCCACTTACCTTCCTAAATAAAATACAAATCTTTGTTCTGCATGATAGACAATGTGCTTTGCACCAGACACATTAGCCCTCCGTGCTACCTTATGCGCCAAAACCGTTGCTGGACAGAACACAGACCTCTCCCAGAACTGAATTAACGACCAGAGTTGTCTTACCACTCTTAATTCCTGCATACTTTCTTGTCACACAAAGACCTCTAGAGCACGTGCCTTAACCATCATAACTAACAATGTATTTCCTCTTTACCTCCCAATTCGTATTACAGACGTTCATGCTAGGTTTTAGGACAGTAAGCTGGAATTCAGAGATTTTCTCGCTTTAGTTTCGTTATGGGTATGAGACGCTGTACAAATAGTGCATACCAAACAATACTATACAATGTAATTGGCATGAGTTGGCAGTCGAATACATCACAAGCAAACCTTATAGCCATTCGACTTACTGATCCTCCTGATCATGGACTTTACAGCCCAAGCCTTCGTGGCTGCACATGCATCTCGCCACATCCTATACACAGCTATGCAGCACCTCCCACATGAAAATAAAACTGCCAAAGGGACCTTGCAGTGTGTGACTTGTATGTGAAGTAGCATTGGCAGTGGTTCCATAACTGGTGCACTTCAGTCACTTCACTGGCTCCCAGCAGACCGGAGGGTTAGGTTCACATTCCCATGGGCTATTTACATGGAGCATGGACCTCTGGCTATGAATAACCTCCAGGGTTGGCGTCCACTTCAAGCTTGGCCAGAACATTAGATCCACCACAACACAGTCCCCCTGAGAGAGTGGGATCAAGAAAAACATCTTATAGGGGAGGTTGACAGGTTGCCTGTGTCACTCTTTCTCCTAAACTATTCAGTCTGCAGTAAAATCATACTAACAAAGGCGAGAATGCTGATGCTAGGCACTATTGCACAATAAATACATTTTGAGAGGTCAAATATCCTCCTGACAATTACCAAAAAAAGAAGAACTCTCAGTCCACAACAAAGGACACTCTTTAGCAATCTCTTGTGTTTTCTACAGCTGTGAACATGATTTATAAACCAACATACGTTGAAGTTTATACAGTAACTACTAAGGCTAGTCTTCCATTGCATAAACCTCTATTTCCAGTATCCACTTTCCCAGCAGACACTTGTGTCTGGTAGCCAAACAATCTGTCAGCAGTAGTGTGAACTTATGTCCAATGCGGCTGCTGACTCCTGGGAAGTGGGCTGAGCAAGAAAACATGCCTGACTCAGGATGTGTGGCTGGTGCTCCGGATGGTCCATAATTCCTTAGACAAACACAACATGCCAGGAGTTTCTTTTACTCCACTGAAGCGAATTATATGTGCGGCTATGTAGATAATGCTGATGTGATGTCCTGCCTCTTTGCCTAGCAATGTGTTATGATTCACTCGCAGTGTTTCTGCTCAGCAATTGTCACAAACTCATTTATCGACTGCTGAGGGGTCACCAGTCTAGGTCCAGAAAGACAGAGGTTACTGACACAGGAAGCACAAGTGTAGTATATCTAGTTTGTGGCGGGTATGAGAAAATAAGTGGATTGGTTTTGTTTCCCATTTGTCGTGTATATGTAAATAAAGGTATCTGGGCATGGCTTCCAGTCTGCGCTGCCCTTGTGAATGTAGGTGCATCACAAGTAGTGTGTCCTCTTTCTCGTGTGAAAGAAAATCAAGGGGTGCGAATAGTGTTTACTGTTCGTGCTCAGCATGCCAATCCGAGGGCAGTGGAGCGTTCTGGTTTGTGTATTACTCAAAGTGCTTTGGTAGTCTGTTGTTTCTTTAATAATCAAGTTGTTCCATCTGTACCACACTGCACAAACATGAACCAAATGCCACTGTAATGATGACAATTATTTTCAAGTAGCTGGTTGGCAAGTGTAGGACTAACATTGTGTCACTAACAAACTCTTATGAAAACGACGAAATGTAAAGCAAATAAACTAAGTCAGCACACAGGACGCCTCTTGGCAAGAAACCCGCATCAACCCCCAGAATATTGGCAAATTCAGGGGTCAAATGGTGAAACATTGACGTGAAGCTGAAGGGTCACTTTGTTATTCTTAACATCACTATGTTCTGTAGTCAGCAGTAAATTACTATTACATCAAGAACACAACACACACAAATCATTGACATTCAAGACCCCACACACATTAGTGAAAACACTGCCCGGGGTCTGTCAGAACAGTGGGGCTGCTGAAAGGACAGTCGGTCTGGTCTTCATGCTCTCACACACAGCCTTTTCTCCCACCCTCCTACCCGGTGCCCATGCAGCCACCTCTCAGTCTCATTTGATGGCTAACAGCTTGTGGAGAAGGTATGTGGCAGCCACCAGCAGCACAGCTCCGGTCAGCACAGCCCTGACATGGTGCTTCTGGAATTCTGCTCTGGGAAGGTGACGCAACTGACGATGTCCCAATGGAAGAAAGAGGTGGCGTACTGCTGCTCTGCCGCACCTCCACTCCGTGCCAGCTCAGCGACAGTGGGCTCTGGTTCCCGGCTCTAGTTCAGATCCAGCAGGCACGAGAAGGGCAAGGAGTAGAAGCCCTCCCCCAGTGCATGCTGCTGCTGGCACCCACCAGCATCAGACATACCAGGCTGTAGCCAATCAGGACGCTGCTTCTGCTGTTACAGCAGCGCCTGGATTGGCTGGGGCAGGGAAAGGCAATGCTCATTACTGAGCCCGAAGGCTGCAGCTATGAGTTATCCCGTGCTTCAGTATACGCAGGGGGAAGACTCTGAGCCGGCCTCTAGTGTGCATGTCAGGCTGGCCGGAGAGAGGCCGCCGTCCAACCTGACATGCGCACTTGGGCGTATTTGACAGTGTCCCCTGTGTCCTGTCTGTCAATAATATGCCCCCGACCCTCCCCCTCAGGCTGGCACTGGATGATTCTCACAGAACCTGCCCGCCTTACGCCCTATAATAAAACTGGCCCAGAGCAGAAATGCCTAAAACGTCCTAAAATGTTTAGGACTTTAGTTGCATTTCATCGGGGAGATAGGAGGACAAAAATATCAGGGGGACAACTCCCCAACGCCTTAAGGGATGCACCACCCCTGATATTGTCAATAGCGCCAAGAAATCCCCTGTGAATGCGCGCTCTATAGCTACATCACCAGTAGTGTAGCTGCCATCCAGCAAAGCCTTCCAGTCAAAATATTGGCCAGCCACCACACGAGGCAGAACTATGCTGCCTGCACGTTTTTATGTTTAAGACATACTGAACACATCATCCATTTTGAACTGCTACTCATCCAGTCCAATTACAAGGTAAGCAGACAGCGGAGTACAAAATGGCTTGTAAAGTACACAAAGCTGTGAACAGCTTTGTACCTGTCCATCAAAGCACAGGCGTGCTTCGTGTTTCAGTAGGAGCCCTAGACATGTGATGAATGTTCAAGCAGGGTAATGTGCAGTGGCATGACTTTTATATAGCAAACCATGTGAACAAGTTAAATGGACAAACCTGGGGTCCAGGGTGAGTCCCTCTCCCAAGAAAGAAAGGAAAAAAAGATTGGCAAATGATGCATTTTAAAGCAAATGAATGTAGCGCTAAGGCAAGCCTTTTAAAGAAGTGAGAACTTATAGTCTTGAAACATTAAACACATCAAGAACTGCCCCATATCTTCCTGCATTAATATGTTCAACAGTTAGTGCAATGAGTAAATTGTACAGCATGACATCTTTAGCGCTTTAAAATGTATGCTTGCCCAGTGTCTTGCACTGCATGCAGCATTAACTTTGGAAAAATATGAGCTAACCAGACTTCGAGAGCCACCCACAGCTACTGGTTGCAACCAGTCATATAGAAATATGTGCAGACAGGTCTTTAAATGGGATGAAAAAAGTGTGGACTCTCTATAAGGGAACATGACAAATACATTTCTGTGATTTCCACAGTGTGCCACCTGACCGGTATTTTGGTTTCTCTCTGAGGTGTAACTGTCTCCCGCTGAATGACACAACAATTGACATACACCTAAAGCCTGTCAGTACGATTGGCTTTGTCAATGGGTGTTAGCTGTTTAAGCTAAATGAGTAACAACAATGATTTGTCATACATAATTAACATTGGAAATGTTTCAATTCTGAAACTGTGAGTCTGTGAATTAAATAGCATTGAGGCCTGTGGAAGGAGTTTTGGCCTACAGTTATGTGTGCTTTGTGTTAGATATGTACCCTCTTTTTCTCTGCATATCTTGTCCATCTGCACATCTTCAACCACCTCTCTTCTTCAGCATTCTCTTTTCACTCTTCCCCGAATGCACTTCCTTGCACCTGTCACTTCTCTGCCCCAAACACGTACTGCACTCCCTCAAATTTAAGCACTGTAATTTCTCTTTATTTTGCCTGTCAAATATTTTGACATCTGTGTACCCCCTTCACACACATATCCACAGAATTTCAGTTACAAATGGAATACATAAACATTGTTCTGTGTACTCTGTAGAGAGGCCAGCCCACTGACCAGCACTTTGGCTTCAGCCTTAGCGCCTGCGCACTCAATCATCAAAGCCCCTCATAAACACCTTACATGGCTCAAGCCTCAAAGTATGCACAGAAAAAAATACAGATAAACAACAACATTATAAAACAGCTAACTCTTGGTGAATGCAGGATTAAGTAAATCATGTGAAATAAGAGAGGAACTAAATCGCTGAAATACATTCCCTTAATGTTTTTATCATTGTTTGCAAGTCAATCCATGTTTTTGGCATCAGTGTTAACTTATGGGCATGAAGACACATCCAGTTATAATGTCATACATTAGCGAACTGTCCACTGTAAGCACAAATTAATCGCCTTGCTTGACTCGAATATTTGGATCAATTTCGCATGGGAACAAGAACCCTTCTGGTTATTTGGATCCATTTCACGGGGAACAAATGCAGCAGCTCGACTTCTACTGGAGCTAGCAATCTGCAGCGAGGGTCTGGGGTGTTACAGTTGGGGAGGTTAGCGAGATAAGGGGCTCAGCACAATATACATAACACAACATTAGCATGCAAACACTTACCATTACAGAGAACACGGCACCCGATCAGATAGA
Source organism: Triturus cristatus (assembly GCF_964204655.1). Taxonomy (NCBI): domain Eukaryota; kingdom Metazoa; phylum Chordata; class Amphibia; order Caudata; family Salamandridae; genus Triturus; species Triturus cristatus. The sequence goes on along the minus strand of NC_140585.1, from coordinate 730,592,814 downwards.
CGTACTTGCATCCACTCTCACATATGACGAAAGGGGGGGGGGATCTATGCCTTTGAATGACTGACGTCTAAAATGAAATCACGCAGGGATGAAGTCTCCGACGTCCGAAACCAGGACGCTGATTGCATCACTAGCCTACAGAGAGCATACAATCATAGACCACAATGGCAATGATGGGCTTTAAAACAGACACCTGCGTCGTGCATAACAGTTCAGAAAGTTGATTTAGTGCCAGGCTTCAGTCTCCTGCTTCAGAGCAGGCAGCCTGAAACAAACAGCCCATACTTAAATACATCGATTTATTTAGAGAGATGATCGATTGTATCTCTAAATAAATCAATCTATTTAATATGTTTTTATGTAAATGTGTAGGAATTTTAGAGGGGCGCAGCCCCTGAGCCCTAATGGAGAAACTGCCCCTGGCTAATGTGTGAGAAGATCAGAGGCAAATGCACCTCATGAAAAATATGGCATTAAAAAGGTACTGTTGGCTAAAGGAAGACTTAATTTTAAGAAGTATCATCATTGTACAAAACGCATAAAGTTCCTGCTCTGAAAGGAACTGCAAGTATTCAAAAAATGACTAAATCATTTCTGCTTGAAAAAAACATAAAAGCAGTGATTCAGAGAACCAGATTCAACCACCAATGCTTGTCAAGTCAAAAGGAACTTATGCCAACAGTGTGTCAACAACATTTAAACTCAAAAGTGGGTGGGGCTCCTTCACAAGGAACAGGTGCAGAAAACCGCATTCTTTCTCTGAATGCTTCACTGTGCAAACAGGTCTCCTCTGAAGTCTTTCTTTACAACCCAGGGGCAGTTAAATGAATGCAGGTGTGAGTGAGACAAGGTAAGAACAGCCCCTCACTGATGGGTATCCCAGGCAATCAGTTTCCTCTTTATATCATTCTGACACAAATCGTCGCAGCGTGTGTGCTATTATGGCCAGGGCTGATCACCGTGGAAATGGGGAACAAGCCTCGACATAGGCTCAACATCTCGTAATTCAGTGCAAATCACTTAATCTCTCCATGCCTACCTAAATTCATTGTAATTGCATCTATATAGCGCTTACTACCCCTGACAAGGCACCAAAGCACTTTTCAGCGAGTAGCACACTACTCCGGAACCCAAAAAGGATTAGTGGTGAATTAGTATAGGGAACTATGAGTTAATTTGAGCGGAGGACATGTGACTCTGTTAGTTGGATTGAAAAGGATAATGGAGGGATAAAAGAGGGCAGAATCTAGAAAATGTTTATTGGGAGATTATAGTAGGAGGAGGAGGTGTGGGATGAGTAAAGGAGAGATGGTAGAGGGAAGAAACTAGAAATGGATTAGGGAGATCATAGTAGTAAAATTAGATTTGGGGTGAATCAAGGAGGGAAGACCCTAGAAAGGGCTATTTTGGAGATCATAGTAGTAGAATGAGGTTTGGGATGAGTTAGAGAGTGGAGGTAGAAGATATATAGAGAGAGGTACAGGGTGAAACATATGGTAGTGCATTGGAGAGACTCAAAACATTTTTTATTTTTTTATTTGACAGTAGAAGAACATAAAAAATGTATTACAGTAGGTGTAAAGTGATAAATATATAGATACACAAGTACTGCAAAAATAAATAAAATAAAGCTTCTTTTCTCGCAACCGAACAGGGTATGTCCTGATCGCTTTTATAACCGTGATGTTTGTTGTATAACCTGTTCATGTAACTTTACCATCATTGCTTAGACACTAACAGCTGTAGAGATTGGTTCAAATTCCCCACCCCCTTCGAGACAGTTACTTCTCCTGAGGTAGATTAGACTGTTACAAGCGAAGGACTCCGCTCGGCTCGACCACCAAATGAGCCCACAAAAAGGCAGCAAAAACGTGACGTGGCAAGTTACACCCTGTTTGACCTTTCCCCGCATTTCAATATTCATGTTTTATCCGTTTTGTACTCAATATCCTCTTAGAAAAGACACTACGAATGTAATAATTCTTCAAATACTTAACGACGTTTGACAATGACATTTTCTAGCTCTGGGGTCCGTTTAAGCGGGATTCCGCGATTATTGAAGAGATTGCTGCAGTGAATCTTCCAGGGCACGTGACCTGTCCATGCTCTTCCACGCGCCAGCCGCGTGCCACCTCTACAGACTACATCGTAAACAGTGCACCGTACACGTTTACTGGTCTGTTTTAAGCTCTCCGGTTAAGAGGCACAGACTACATTAGCATCCAAATTGCCTCGTTTTATAAGATGTTTTTACCGTCTCTTCAACTCTCTGCAGCATCAGCCGGAGAGCCCTGCCCGATCACTGGCCTCACGGTTCAGGAGTGTTCAATGCGTTGGGAAATACAGGGCCTAGTGCAATGGAAATACAGGGCCTAGTGGAATGGAAATACAGGGCCTAGTGCAATGGAAATACAAGGCCCAGTGCAATGGAAATACAGGGCCCAGTGCAATGGAAATACAAGGCCCAGTGCAATGGAAATACAGGGCCGAGTGCAATGGAAATACAGGGCCGAGTGCAATGGAAATACAGGGCCGAGTGCAATGGAAATACAGGGCCGAGTGCAATGGAAATACAGGGCCGAGTGCAATGGAAATACAGGGCCGAGTGCAATGGAAATACAGGGCCGAGTGCAATGGAAATACAGGGCCGAGTGGAATGGAAATACAGGGCCTAGTGGAATGGAAATACAGGGCCTAGTGCAATGGAAATACAGGGCCTAGTGCAATGGAAATACAGGGCCGAGTGCAATGGAAATACAGTGCCTAGTGCAATGGAAATACAGGGCCAAGTGCAATGGAAATACAGGGCCTAGTGAAATGGAAATACAGGGCCTAGTGCAATGGAAATACAGTGCCTAGTGTCATGGAAATACAGGGCCTAGTGTCATGGAAATACAGGGCCTAATGTCATAGAAATACAGGGCCTAGTGTCATGGAGCCCTCACCCACACTAGTAACAGAGTGCCTGTCTGATATCCTGCTAAGAGAGATGAAGGGCTTTATCCTGATAATATGCTTTGTTTATGGTTAAATATATACCAATAATATTGAATGGGGTTGGCTCTGCAAGCCATAACTACAGCTCGGTTCTAGAATAAGCAATGCATTAAAAAAAACTTTATTTATTGATTTTCAAAGGAAACAGTACAGAAAAAAGGCAAAAGGCGGCACGATACAATATATAGTAACTTAATGGCACCTGGGTTACATCATTTCTTCACCATATAACCTAAGGTAATAAAGCATGGATGGAAATGGGCACATTTCCGGTACAATGAGCCAGGCGGACATGTGAACGTATTACTCAGGGAATGGGGGGGGGGGGGGGGCAACAGTAGTGCGATCAGTAGGGGCCAGTGAGTTGCTGCTTGGGAAGTCAGGTGAGGGGCTGACCTCGGCGGTTGTGCGATGTAAGTAGATAATGAGGGGAGCCCAGATGTCAGGGGGACGACTAGCAGCAGGCATCAGAATAAGCAATGCTTCACTAAACCACTTAAGGTGGACGCCAGGTGAGCGCGGAAACCGATGATCTAAAGAAGCCAGCATGCTTGGTCCATTTCTATATCACCTACCAGTAGAGATCAACAGTTTCAGCCAAAACACTCAGCCACCACCTCCCTCGAGTAGGACCACTGCAGGGAAAAGGGCCTGTCGGATGGTAAAGAGAAAGCAGCCAGGAATGGATGAACAAGAAAAGAGGTAAGACGCCAAGGTTTAGGGCGGTGTGGTTTGCAGGACGGAGACGGTTGTTTCCCCTGTTAAATTAAACTTTGAGGAACAGGCCACGAGGAAAACGACACCTGCTATCCGAAATAGATTAAAACACACAAAATCATTACATGTATCCCGTTTAAATGTATTAATGTGTTTTTCTCTGTTCTTAAACTGTTGCCCGATTCCTGTCTGGAAAGAAGTGCATTAGTCTAGAACTGTATGTTCAATTTTTGGCCATAGTTGTCTTCATTTCCTTACTTTTTAAGTTTGGCTTGCCAGTGCAAGACCTTATTTGATGGATAGAATATAGCTTTAAGAAGCACTACTAAAAGAGGGGCTTGGCCTCACCCACCTAATGATTCCCCTAACCATAGCACAGTGAGCATGATACCCACGTCGGGTACACCCATCGTTATAGGTCATTAATTCAAGCGTTCCATCCATCTTCTTGTTGCCCGTTTACACTCGAAGAACTACGGGTATGCCCAGATGTTGATCTCATGCTCACTGTGCCATAGGACTTAGGCTATACCTCACTGATGAGACTTAAGTAGGTCAAACATGGCCAGGGGTTGCTTGTAGTCCCACCTGGAAGGAGCCCTGCCAGGCAGTTTGGGACGGACTGTTCCCATGAGCAGTGTAGGTACTGATATGCATAAGGGGGGGCCTTTGTCTAGAGTGGCATGATTGTAAAAAAACAATGGTGGCTGAGATTAATGGAAGCATTCCATCCATCAGATTGTTGGGAAGCTGATGCTCAACTCAACAGGCCCGAGTTGTTTATGGTGAGAAGCCAATGACGCTATAGGTCAGATATGTTTATTATGAAAATAAGGCCTGACTTTATTGTGATATCCATACGTTATAAACGGTGGGCAAAGGGTGGATCGCTGTTATATGGTGTTAAATCCTGTAGATAGATATTTTGTTTCATGGAATCTTGCAGATAACCATAATAGGCAAGGGTTTTGATAATGCCGCTGGAGAACTCGGAGGACTAAAAAATTTGCACGGAGATCACAATGCTTATTTGGCCTTCTCAGATGGAGTTGTATATTGTTTTGCCTACCGTACTTTTGCACAAAGCACTTATGCTTAATACAGTAGGCCCTTGTTGGTTATGGTTGCAAGCCAATGATATAGGCTTTAGGCCTGATGGGTTAATTTTGACAATGTATGTCAGATGCCATAGCCTGATCATATTATGTAAATTATGACAAAACCACTAGACCTCTCTTATTTATTGTGCAAATCATAAATTGAAGCCAGTAGGTCTTCAAAAATAGATTATGATCCTTTAGTAAAAGCTGTATACACACATTTCATTAAATATAATCTCACAGATTACTGTGCTAGGCAAGGATTTTGGGGTTATTTACCTCTACTGACAAAACCTGGCAGTAGAAGATTTGCTGTGTGAGAATCCATGTAAGGCCTTTTTAGGAAGGGTGGGATACTGTTTTTTCAACTGTAATTTGGTAAGTATCTATATTTTATGACTGTATACATAATGATTATGATTTTGGAAGAATGATTGGTTCATTTAGGAATGTATCTCACATACTACAGGTTTTATGAGAAAATACCGAAAGGAAGGAGGCATAATTGATTTATAGTGAAACACATATATTAAGGGCTTTAATGTTGGATTACTAGTGTACTATATTAAAGACTATAGACGGGTATTTTGTTACATGGAATCTCAGAGATTATCATAGCAGGCAAGCGTTTTAGAATTGCTAACCCCTCTGACAAAACCAGGGGCTAGAACACTTTCACCGTGATTATCCTGGCATGGCCTTTGAGAATGCTTGGTTATTGATTTCCCAACTGTAATTTTGATCATATTTGTAATTTATGTGTAGTATTCAAATACTTTTATATCTGGCATGGCAGCTTTTGCTGTCTGTCAGAATTATGGAATACAAATTAATAAAAGAAAATACACACACATATGACATTCAAACAATTTTTCTGCCCATGACTACAAACAGCATGTGGCAATATGTCAGAGCAATTCAGTCATTGGCTCTCTGGATCATATGTACACATGGACCTAAATTTGAGTGTGCCTCAGTACCAGGACTGGCGAGCCAGTCCTTAGGTTTCCAATAATCTCCTTTAATAGGTCCCCTTTTGTTTGTTTCCTTATATGTTTTTTTACACCTAGCAGCTCCTTAAGCAATGCTGCAGGGCCACTTACTTGCTTTCCATTACATTTGCAGTGCCAAAGATGCCTACATTATGCCAAGGATGCCCACCATTATGTCAAGGCCAAAACTGTGCCTACTTTAATGCTACAAACCACCCCATCATGCCAGTCAGACAATATTACTCAAAGAATGTCCATGATTATGTGATATATGAACATGATTAGGACAAGAAACGCACAATATGGAAAGTTTTGCCGCCCTTATGCCATGGTCAGTGCATGAATGCCCAGCAAATGTCAGGAGTTACCACTATTATGCCAGTGCCAATCTTTTGTCAGGAATACACATATTTTGAAAGAAATGGACCCCTGTTATAGGAGAAGCCATATACATTTTGTATTGTAGGACACTAGGAATGGGTTTGACAGTGAGACAAGGACACAACATCAGCCACATACATAACACATACACAGAAGTGCAAATATGCGCAAAGAAGCTTTTAAACACATACTACATGCATGCATACACCACTCCTACTTTCTGAAACAATGTCTTTTTTAGTCTCCACTCATTGTCCACCTTCTGATCTCATTGGCTACAGACCTGTTAATTCACTGTTATCACATACTTCCACTCTGTGTCCAGCAGTCCCACACTTTAGCGACTCCACTCTGGCTATTTCATGCCCTTCTTTTCAGTCCAAGTTTTCAGAGGTGCTGTACGATCAATAGAGTGGGGTTTCTAAATTCACCATTCTCCATGTGACTTTGCTAAAGTGAGAGTGGAGAACAGTGGTCTTGTTGCACATACTGTAGGCTGTTACAGTGTAAGCCTCTAGTCATATAATTGGTTTGGCTAGCTCAAAGGATATGGGGATGTGTAGAGCTGCTATCTTCAAAACGGCTATACCATCTGAGTTACATACTATGCTGGCTGCACCTCAGGGAGCTACTCCCAGGGTGCTGGCGAGGTACCAGCAGCTCTTGAGCTCCCCTTTGGAGACCTAGAATATCACTGTTTTCCCATTCCAAGATTGGTAACATATTACTTCTAATAATAGCTTTCTTATTCATATATTCATTCATTCATTTAAATGTTTGAAGGGCATAATAGCTTTAGGCTTTAAAATGACTATGAAGTAAATTCTCAAGTTATTTCTCCCACCGGACATCATTAGTTACTAGGTTTGTTTTTCTCAAACTAAATGGTTTAAATAGTTTAAAATAGCTGTTAATTTCCCTAGCAGGGAACAAAAAACAGGTTTGATGCTCCCAGTATGAAACCAGAGAGACTTGTAAAAAAGGACAGCCTGTGGACAATACTGAACCCTCATAAAATGGCACACATTTGGTTCAAAAGATTAGGCATGTAGAAATCCTTTAAAATGCCCTATATGATATATTTTCATATTTACATTATTTTGCATTTACTACAATACTATTGGCCTGTGCAATTATCTTGTTATATTTATTCCAAACTAAAATTGGCCTTCAATAAAGCCTTAACAATAACATTGTGGATTTCTTGCATTGGTGCATTTCAGGGAGAAACACTGCTATCGTTCACAAAAATAAACCAAAATGCCTGTCAGTCTTTGACAGGTTTGGTATGTGCCCAATATACATTTTCTCCATGTAGGTATGAGAGAAAGCATGGGACAAAAATTGCACTTTACTTCCACTTAAGCTGGTAAATTGGGTCATGCCTGAGCTTGCCTTAGTGCCACGAAGGATCTACTGAGACCTGTTCACTGATCACTGTGAAAACGTCATAGCATGCAAGTGCTGAGGTTTCCGTCTGTTGTCTCTTATTTCATCTTTAGGTTCTCCACATCATCACTTTCAGTGGCTTATGGACAGTCTTAATCGTCTGAGCCCTCTCCTGCTTCTCTGCCACGAGGAGTCAGTTGGTGAGGACGTGTCCCGTACATTGGGACTGTTTCACAAAGGCTTTTCAGTACAATAAGTGGTACTAGAGGAGAACTCTTCTACACACTCTTGCATGCCTTTTAAATCCGCCCCGAAACTCCCAACTTCCCATTAGTAAAAGTGTAAAGAGGACCCACTCATTTTTTAAAAATACTTTTTCTAAATGAATATTCCCTGAATATTTTAGGGCCAGTTCATGAAGGCATGTCTGAGTAGTAGGACTACCACTTTACGTGCTTCCAAATGGCTTTGTAAATGAGCAACACTTTGTGGCTCTGATCTCTGCCACCCCTGGAGCTTAACAGTGGTGACTTTAGTTATGTAATGTCCCATAATGTGATTTACTGACAACCTTAAAAGACACAGATATAGCCTAGCAATCTGGTTGTCTGTTTCCATTCATCTGGTGCATGATGGAGTGTACTGGGTCTGCCTTCCATCATGTAGACTATAGCAAAAGAGGTACCATAGTAGAATGTATAGTTGAGGATTGAGTCCAAAAGCGTATTCTAGTAAGCAGCCATTCATTGATTGATTGCACCATGACTCTTTCCGATAGGTCGCAACAGCATGCAATCCATGGAGATCAGCACCACCGTCCCTTTCATAGGTATGGGAAATCAAAGCAAAGCCAGAATGGTGACTTTCAAGATCATGGTTTTAATGTTGTACCTTGCACCCAAAGGTTCTGGTAACTGATGTCTGATTACCAAAACCCGTGAATTCAATATCTTTGCAAACATTTATTAGAGATGCAAGAGAATAACATTGGAAAGACTGGAGAGAAGTTGAGATCCTTCCACTGATAAACTGCTGGAACAGTATCTCTCAAATTTTCCTGCAAGTGAAACTAATGGAATACAGAACCCATGCATTAGAGATGGTTTGTTGTCTCAGGACCAGCCTGTCCCATGCAGGTAAGAGCGGTGGGGTTGGGTGGGGTGGGGGGATTTCGACAGATGACAACGAGGGAAATATAATGATTTTAATTTTCCCTTGTGGTCGTCTGTTGAATCCCCCCCCCCCCCAAAAAAAACCTGGCCCCACCGCTCTTACCTGCACGGGCCGCGGCTGCTCAGGACGTTGTGCAATGTAACTTCTGGAGCCCCAACTCTTTCCAGGAAAGGAACAATATAGCCAATCTGACATTCAGAATGGTGCTAATGAACTACAGGCATACAGTTTTTAAAGGGACAGCTTTGATTGCTTGAAAGAAAAGTCAGGCCAGTCTAGGGTTTCAAACACAAGCCACAAGGAGTGAAGACATGGGCTGAAGAACAGACTAATGATTTTTCGACCAGAGACTGAGCGATAAGGTGTCTTAGTAATGTTTAATGGAAGAGCATCCATGACTCAGGTGCACCTTGACCCATCTACAGAAAGACAGAGGCCCACTACTGAGGAACACATTTTCCCTACTCTCAGAAGGCTGCATTGGTTCTCACGTTGACGTTTAAGAGTTTTCCAGTTTATCTTAAATCCAGGATGAAGATATACACCCCTAGTAGACCTCTCTGTTACAGAAGAAATAAATGCCCTGGTCTTTTATAAGATGCACAACAAGGGTCGGAAGGATGTCATACGTTGCACCTGTGAAACTCACTTCATTAACATATATGCACAACAGCAGATCTTCTTTCCATTTGGAGATTAGTGAAACGGTGTCTGTTCTGGATCCTGCTAGCTTCTCCAGGTGCCTGTGGGTTTGTTGCGCTATAATGTTTGTGTGACGACACCTTAAAAATAAGAACTAGTGGCATGAGTGTTGCCAGCCCCATGTCATTCTGTTAAGACTACCAAATATAAAAAAAATCCACATATTACAGTTAGGGCCCCAGACCTAAATAGAACGTTTTCCAGATCATATAGAACCGGCCTTTGAAGTCACTGTTTCCATGCGGCGTTCTAAAAAGGATAACAGCTGGGACACGTGACCCGCCCCAGCCTGCAGGCAAGCAGTTGTTTTAATGCACTCTCGTTTGCCAAATACAGATGTCAAACGTGTTCATGTTAGATCCTTAGCCAAGGTGCAAATAAACATTACGTGTACTGTGTAAACATTTATTTCTATCCTCGGCCACTTGCCATCGCACGACACCCCCGTGAGTACACACAACATACTAGAGAAGGGAGCGGCCCATGAGAAGTTAATAATTGTCAACTACCTGTTGGAGATCTTGGCAGTATGCATCTACTTTATGGATTTACACTGGGTCTGCTCCCCAAATGAGATTCCCATCTCGTCATAGACCCCACGAGTGACATGCTTAGGACATCTGAGTCCTTAACAAATCCACAATTAGGGGCCAGATGTAGGTAAATATGAAAAACCGTTTCTTAATAGCAAATTTTACCGATTCGCTATTAAGAAATCGGTATTTCCTATGTAGGTAAAGATTCAGTAAAAAATACCGAATCCTTAATACTCCTTATTACCAAATCGGTAATTGAGATTCGGTAATAAGGAATACCTACCCATTCATTTCTATGGGCTTGGAGGCCCATAGGAATGAATGTGAAGACATTCACTATTAGCGATTCGGTATTACCGAATCGCTAATAACGGGAGCACTTTCGAGGGTGCCAGGGTGTCAAAAGGACACCCTGTTGCACCCCTGAAATATGCATGTGTGTACATGTGGCACATATACATGCCCTAAGGGCATGAATGTGTGCCACATGGCACTTAACAAAAAGGAAATCGGTAATTACCATCAACTTGAAGTTGGTGGTAATTACCGAATTCTTAAGGCTCAAAAGCACTCTTTAATGTGCTTCCTACATTGCATTTAAGGATTCGGTATTACCGATTCCTTGCATGCAAGAGCAATAAGGAATTGGTATTTACCGATTCCTTATTTACCGACTCCTTACCTACATTAGGAATGGCTAAATACCGGTCAGTAACGCTGAAATTTACCGAATTTCGGCGTTGCCGACCGGTATTTTGCCACCTACATCTGGCCCAAAATCTTTTGTAAAATCAAACTGGTGCACCAGTATAGCATCACCTTGAAATGACTTCTGATGTTGAAAGATTATGAAATAGCCATTAAAAGAACAATTAGGTTTGAGAATAGTTATCCATAGGAACTCTTTGGTTGAAAAATATGTCAACATCTCCAGTATGGTCCCTCTCACAGTAGGGGCATACTTAAGTAATCCAGTCGCAGTTGCATTTTAGGATAATAGTGCACTGAGTTGTTCTGCAAATGTGTTTAAGGAGAAACGAGAACATTTACGACAAGCCATCTAATTATAGGGGGATAAAAACTAAAATATTAAAGAACTGAGAAGACACAATATATATGCCTAGCAAAAAAATAACCCTATCCACATTTTTGAAGAGTAAATTTTGGTAAATTAAAGGGCTAGCTTTTTAAAAAAAGAACAATGAATGCTTTAACCCCTGTCATAAATCCCTCGTGTGGGGCGAGGGAATATCTTGGTTGACAGCAATGGCGAGTGGAGTCTGAACCGCACATTTTTCTTCTTATCTTCTTCGATATTTTGTTCGTTTTATTCAATAATGTCATGCTCACGAAAGGTTTTTGCTTATCAAAAAACATTTCAAAATTAATCATCTGTTTTAAGTACATACTTCTTCCTCCAGAGTTTAAATAGGAAATATGCCATGCCCGCGCCCTCAACAAATTTATATAGGAAAGAAGCCATCAGGATAGACTGGGACAAAAAATAGGCCGGGCAGCAAAATTCAAGTGGCCCTCGTTTAGTGAATTAGATCTATAAAAGTCGCCCATGTTTTCAAATTGGTAGTGGCGTAGCTAGTCTTACTGCCACCCGGGGTGGCCCCTAAGTTTGCCGCCCGGTGCAGGTAAGTGGCAGGGGTGGTGGCCAACTTGTCCGCTGGGGGTGGTGGCATCCAACAGATGACTTGTTCTCGGGGGCAGGGGATGGTGGTAGTCGACAGACACAGCTTTCTCAGCGCTGCTGCCCCCAAAAAGAGTGGAGCCCGGGGCGGACCACCAGCCCAGCTACACCATTGCAAATTGGGGCAGTTTGAACTTCTAAAGACACGCTGTATAAGCTTGCTGCATGCACTGTTTGCTTTAAGATCATGGAAATCAACAGTAATAAAGGGCTCGGTAGACCATAAAACAGGCCCACAAACAGCCCAAAAACTGCCCACACGCTCACCTGTCAGACCAGCCCACTGGGCACTGCCAGATTGCCCTGTAGGCCAGTCCGACCTAGGATGCCTTGGATACGAGAAAACACAGTGCATGTATTTACTTCAGCAGGAGATAAAGTCCTGGGGTTGATACTCATGGTTCTGGGACGAGACAGTCACGTATTTGGTGTGCAGGTTACCTAAACTGAGCAGGTACGTGACTCATGTGATCAGCTACTCCCTGAACCCCTCCTCCGCCCCTTAATGTTTTTATTTATTCTTGAACCAATTATGCTTTTCAAATCTTTCCTAAAGCAGGTTTTTCCTTCATTGCAATTGTACTTATGATACTAAGATGAACACTGCAACAAGCAACAAAATGATCCTTTCACTTACATGTTAATGACGAAGTATGAATACAGTGGTATTAGAGATGGCCTCCTAAAAGACCATAAATTGGTCCCGACACTGTAAATAAACAAGCAACTGATAAGTCAATGGGTTCGACTTGTAATTGGAAGTGCTTCTTCACTAAATTGTGAGTTAGTGTCTGGATGGATGAGTGGGTGAATCGGAGAATGATTCATGGTTAGAGAACACATGGATGAGTGATGTGAGGTCCAGAGCGTACTCTGTGACCTTGAGAGGTGCACTCAGTGTGCTCTCATAGTTGGCATAGGCCTACTGTCTATTCTCTGGGTGAATTATATAAAGTGGTGGTTGTCTGCAGCACACTCATTTCTATGGTCAATAATGTGGAATGTTGGAAATGGCAATCTTTTGTGTGGTATTTGTTTTTGCTGAAACCCATTTTGTTGGCTTTAGGATGCTGCACACTTTTACTCCTGCTAAACAGTGGTAATGTGCTTGTGCTGTTCCTTCCAAATGTGTAACATTGACATACTCTTAATTAGCACATTTAATTTATTAATAATTCCATGTATATGGAACTAAGGGTGTCTAGGGCCTGTAAATTAAATGCTACAAGTGAGCTGCAGCACTCATTTTGGCACCTATTTTGCCATACTGTGCATAACATTTCTACAGGCCTGCCCTTGCAGCGTGTGTTCAGTTTTAACCTACCATTTCCACTGGACAAAATTAACCTTTTACCAAGTCTAAACATTACTTTTTAATATTTATAAGTCACCACTAAGGTAGGCCCTAACAGCTCATAGGGCATGGTGCATGGTATTTAAAAGGTAGGACATGTATATTTCCTGTTTTACATGTCCTGGCAGGGAACCCCCCCCCCCCGACGTTGTTTGTAACTGCAGCAAGGCTAACTGTCCGATAGACTGACACTGGTTTATCTTTTTACATTTCATAAGTGCTAAATTCTGTTTAGGAATAAGTAGAGTGATGCTTCTTCTACACATTTTAATTGTAACTGAAAATCCTCTTTAGTGGTAAAGTCAGATCTTAAATTACTATTTTAGAAATGCCACTTTTAGAAAGTTGTCAGTTTTCTGCCTAAGCCAAATGTGTCTTTCCGACTGTGTCACTTGACTGTTAATAGCACCTCCTGTGATGTGTATTCCTCCCAGAACGTGAACAGGGTCTGGGTGTGGAGATGAGGGTCCTCCTGACATGGTAGCTGGGAAAGAAGGGTAGCCTGGGGCTGTACCCAGTCCCCCCTGACTTCGGAAGAAGCCTACCCTGTCACTGGTAGTTGCAGCTCACACCTGGGCCAACCAGCCCTTTGTTTCACTAGACAAACTGGAGCTAAACACAGGGGACGTGATGAACTGACCAGAACCAGTTTAAGGGTTGGGCAAAGGTGTGCCCCCCACCCCCTACCCATAGGGTGGTACTGGGTATGAAAGTTGCATTCCCAGAACCGGAACACAGTACACTCCAGAACCTGAGAAGATTCAGAAAGAATGCCCTGCTGTCTGATGGAGGAAGACTGTACCTGCTTGCTTTGAACCCAGATTCCCAGAAGTGACTCCATGGTTCAGCTGTCTGAGTTCCAGGTTGAGATAAAGGGACCCAACAAGCTTCCAGAATCCCTTCCTTCTTTCCAATTGACCGGACCTAACTGGAACTGAGCTGGTCCCCTTTTCTAACCACTGTAGGAGTGAGTCCTGACCCCCAAATGCAGTCTTCAAGGTCCAGGACCATTGTCAGGAGTCAGAGTGTACTTCTCCCTGTCTAAATGAAGAATTCACCGGATATAACACAAAGAAACACAAAGCGACAAAGCCCCACACAGCCACAAGCTTCTGATTGAAGGCTTCACCGGATCAGACACGGAACGAGGCAGAACCCTGCGGAGTCACGCCACACAGATCCTGATTCCTGACTGAACGCTTCACCGGATTTGACACAAAACAACACAGAGCTCTATAGGGATGCACCACTCCTCACTGAAGACACCACTGAATCCAACACTGAGTGACGCAGGGCCCCATAGAGCCTCACTGCACAGCTGAAAGCCTCACCGGATCTGATGCAGAGCAATGCAAAGTTCTGCAAACCAATGTTGCGCAGACCTTGCAGCAAAGCCAGAAGGTAAAACCTCCAATGGGACCAACCTGGTTCTTTAACCAGCACACGCTCCATCGTAGTAGGGCTGACCTTGTGACTATGTCCCAGTACGGCACAGCCAGATATCCACAGTTGGCACTTCGCACCTTTCTGTGCTATTTGTACCCAAAAACGCTAAAAACTCATAACTCCTTTTTTCCTGATTGGATCTTTATCGTTTTGGCATTATTTTATTTATTAAAATTTACTCCATCTTTCTAAGTTGGTTTGGGATTGTTCTTATGTTGTGTTTTCACTTTATTGCTATTTAAGCAGTGTATAAATACCTTACACATTGCCTATAGGTTAAGCCTCACTGCTTTGTGTCAAGCGATCAGAGGGTTAAGCACAGATTTATTTAGTGACTTATGTGGTTCACCATGACAAGGATTGTGTTTATTCTTAGAAGTGGGTTCTCATCCCCTTCAACAAATAATCCAATACTTTGCAGACAATTGTTTTCTCTGTCGTGGAAAGGATGGTCTACTGACCACTCTTGTGTAAAGTTCTGCTGTTATATGAAACCCAGATCCTTATGGTGACATTCTGTGCGCATGTCGATTGCATGTATGTGCCATCACTGGATATCACATGTACAGTAGTAGGACTCTGGGTCGGTAAGAATCCGAATACTGTCATCAGTGGGATCCATTTTGAATTAATCTTTGCGTAACATAGCTCAAGATACAAGCTGGATAGTTACCTTACACAGTGGTATATTCACTGTCTTCCTGTGTATGGAGGACGAAGACCCGGGCACTGATGTGATGGAGGCAGTGCTCCCATTAGAAATCCCCATTGTTAGCAAAGGACTGCTGATTAGTTCTTCCTGAGCACTGCTATTTGATGGATAGAAGGGGAGGGGTGGGATTTTCGGTTGTTTAAGGTGATGAAGTTCAGAAGCAGGTTCTGTCCTATGGTTTGTCCTGTATTACTGCTTCAGAAAGTCTGAAGACAACCAGGTGCAAGGATGTCACACTCCCTTTGTTTTAAATACTCCTGCATGGAGCCAGCATCATTGGTACCTGCTGTGAGAACCATAACCTACCACAAAGAACAGCCATAAAATTACAATTGAAAGAGAAATATTGTAATTCCATTCTTCAAACCTCCCCTCTCTGAAAAATCTGAACAACAGTGGAACTCAAACCACCCCACTTTTTTTTCCAGTTTCATGTTCTTTATGACCAAGGAAGGGAGTGATCTCTTCAGTACTTGAAAGTCTGTTGTGTGACCGTGGCAAGTGTCTGAATGCCAAACAATTTCCAAGAAGAGAAGGGGACTTCATCTGAGAACTGCACATTTTGCTGTAGGAGCTATGGGTATGCTTTGAAACTAGAAGCCTGTCTGCTGGCGGAGGGTGGGGGGGGGGGGGGGGGGGTTGAGGACGAAGAAGCATGCCTGCTTCTGCAGGCAGAAAGACTGGCAAGTTGGAGAAGCCTAGCATGTTCCCGGCATGGGGAAAAGCCATATTAAGCAAGTGACTAAAGGGAACGAAGGCAATGGTGACTCGAGTGTGGAAGGGCCCCCGTCCCATTCTCCCTGAAAAGTTGTTCTCATGAAATCCATCAAGATTTCTACAAATTCCAAGTATTGTGTGAGTTCAGGAGTCTGCCAAAACTGAATGACTAGCATTGCTGATGCTGAAGCTGGAACACATCGTTGCCCTGATTGGCCCGGAGCATGCAGATTCTGAAAAAATCCACACGGTCAAGATCAGCCCAGTAGCAGCACATGCCATCACAGTGTCTGCACACAGCCAGGGAGGCCATTACAGTTAAAGACGAGAGCTGCTGTGAGAGCCACGTCACAGAAATCTTTCAGCTATCACGTTCAAAGTGACGCAACAACCATGGCTCCCACAGTTCAAGAGCAGCCAGCGGAGAAGTACGACACCTGCATGTATCTATCCCACACCACCCTAACCTGCTACAACAGAATGCAGGTAACTGTGGTACTTAAATATGTGAATGGAATGAAGGTCTGAGTAGCAGACTGCGCTCTGAAGAATACATTTACGACTTTTACCAGGTAACTGCAAGGAGCTGAGAGCAAACTAAACGTTTGGGTACTTCAGTGCTTGGGTGACTTGAGTGAACTTCGCCTGTAACTAATCAGTCCCTTATCCCCAGTTACAAGCCAGAGACTATGGACCTTGGGGAACTTTATTAGGGCACAGAAGGGCATAGTACCTCAAGGAGGATTGCAAACAGGATTACAGCCATGTGTCTGATTCCCGTAATTGTGTTGCAATTATCCAGTGTGATTAAAGTACTTTCTTTTAATTCAAAAAGCACCACTAGGCTGGATAATCGGTTATTGTGTCTGTTGGTTGACCAATGGGTCCTGAGCTCTTGGCCCCACCACTACTGCTCTGAGAAGACTTTGATTGCTTGCCCTCACTGCTCTGAAAGTCAGGTATGAAAAGGGTGTACTAGGCTCAGTTTGAAGAGCCACAGTAGGACGCACCACAGTACACCAGCGGCAAACCATCATGGTTGGGGCTCATGGCCCCAGTCAGACATGTTATCATACAAACAGGGTCTGATAGAGAGAGATTGTTGAAGCTCTTCTCTACAAGAAGCGGCTAAAACTGGGCAGTGGTTGAGATGAGAATGTTTAGATTCGATTTTGTTTCTCATGAACAGAATGTTGATTTAACTGTGCATAATAGTAAAGGTGTGTACAGTGATTTGAACATGAGACACAGCGGTTTGGCCCTGGCATTTGGGTCACATTGTAGCCAATGATGGGAGTCGCAGGGAGAGCCTCATAGCTGCCGCAGCCTCTGCTGGCTCTCCAACCAGCACCCTTTGTCATGCCGGAGGACGTTGGCCATGTTTTGTTACAGTGGATGCCCTAGTGCCCACACGGAACTGACTGTCTTCCTTTGCTGCAGCCATTTGTAATATGGAAAAGTGCATGGGAAAACATGTTTTGGGACCCCCCCCTCCTTTTTCTCAACCCGTGCTTGACCGATCACCCCCAAAACATTCCATGACGGAGCTGAAGTGGATGCTAAGTGTTTTTGGAAATGTAGGAGAGTAGGGTCTGCAATCCTATGATCACCCAGATTTTTTGCTTTTGCTTCATTGGTTTACGACTTTCTCCGGCTGTGGGCCTGCCAATCAGACCCACAGCCTAGCTGTTCTCTCTCGAAATTAACACACATGTACATTAGGTGCATCCACTAATTGGAACTGGGCCGCCTTGTCAGTCCCTGTCTCAGCATACCACAGGTATCCAGGGCATCGGTGTACCCAGGGCCTACCAGGGGCTGAAGCATGTATTATGCCACCCCCGGAATGGCCGCCCAAATCTGACACAACTGGCTGCACGACAGCTGGGGCCACGTGGTGTAATCACCCGTTGCTGTAGGTGTAGTATTCCTACACCTAAACCCTAAAATGGACACATGGATTCCTATCAGTCACTCCTATAGCAGGCCTTAACAATCCTGAAGGCAGAGTGCAGGGAATCATGTGGGACGGTGCTCTGGCGCGAGCTGAGCCCGTCGACGGCTTGCGGAACCAAGTCCTAATAGCCGTTCCATGGTGACGCGGGCCAACTACTTTTAATGCATTATAATCCTTGCGGTTATTTGCTAACTTTGGCATCGCATCACCTATACATGTCGAGTAAGGTGTCATACGAAGGGGAATACGAACCCCTCGCCAGTCCTGGTGACGGGGTTAGCATTCCCCCCTTTTAGAGGGACGCGACATGGAAGTAACCTTGAACCCCGGTTAAAGTTGACTCAAGCCTCAGCATCACAAAATGGATGCTGCCACCAGACACAAGTCTGACCTCCTGCTGCTGGGTGACCTTCCAGCGAAGGGAGCTTGGACAAAGGGTTTCCTGTCGAGGGCGGTGTTAGCACCATCCCAGACAGGGTTTGTGTATCCCAGGTAGGCAGGGCTGAAAGGAAGGTGATTGCCAGTGGCACCCCGGTGCTCACTGTGCATAGCCCGGCTCCAACCAGTTTCGGGGGCACACCAGCCCCTGAGCTGGCGCGAAGCCGGACAAAGGATAGGGGTGTAACCACCCCCCTCCTGGCTCCACCCATAGGTAGAACCTAGTCACGGGCCAGCCCCTTTTTCTTAGAATAAAGGTAGGAGCGAGTCCCCTTCCCAAATTGGATAATCAGATAATCGGATAACTCCGAATCACGAACCACTTTCCACGAAAGGAACTCTTGACTATTTCTGAAGACTCTCCCTTGTGGCTAAGGAGTAGCCACCCTGCACCAGCAGGCACCACCTAAGCGCTTGCGGTTTGCTGTAAGTCTCTCCTACGGATCAAGACTGCCCAGCTCGACGAGACCCGAGTTCCCTGCCATCTCTGACCTTTTACCTGCCTCATCAGCCCAGCTGAGAGCCGTAGGTGTGACGAGACTGCGGGACCGGCCATCTTCAGAACCTGCACGACGCTTATCTAGCACGCCCACCGAGGGACCCTCGAGTGAGTGCACCTAGGGTTTGAGAAGCCCTAACCCTGAGCAGCTCCAGCATCGAAGTCTGCCTCCCCAGCATCTCCGAGATCTGCGTGGGGGCCCTTCCGCTCCTTGCTGTTCACTGCGTTGTCCGACCACTTGCCGACCGGCTTGTGGCCCTCTACACGACGCGCCAAGATTGTTTTCATCACCGGTCTGGTTGCTCCAGACTGGCTCTTGCTTCCCTCCAACAGAGGAGTACCACGGACCCTCCTGGTCCACTCCCGACGCCATCGTGACTTCCCCGCTTGGGTTGCCACTGCCAAGATCCGCTGCCCCTTCCTGGGCTCAGCATCATCGACAGCAGACACCTTCGTGGGACAGCTCGCCCTCCATCCTGGTCGCCGCCGCGCCTCCTGGTCCGAGGAACAGCCGAGTCCGACGTCACCCACTCACCTGGTCGAGGTGACTTCAGCCGGTACCCTCCTGGTACCCACACGATCGCTGGCTAGCGGTTAAGAACTGAGTCCCCTCTGCTTTCAGGTTTCCTTCATCACCGATCCAGGCTTGGATCTCGCTGAATATCGACACTGGTCGCCTGCCAGCAACTTCTTCTTTCAGGCTCCTGAGACTACACGAGGACTCCCGACATCTTGCCGAACTTCACGCAGCCGCAGCCGCTGGGCTAGGTAACTTGAGCATTTCAGTGCTCCATCGCAGGTTCGCTCTACAAGTGTCTAGTTCCTTTTTTTCGTTTAGTCCCACTGATCGGAACACTCCGGAATCAGTACCTCCAGACTCTATCCATTCGCATTTCCCTGTAAGTGTAGATGGTTTCCCGTGCCCCTCGGGCATTTGTGTAAATTGTGCAACCAGTAGTATTTTCCTAAGAGTTTTGTATTGTGCTTAGCTCCCTGACTCATAAAGAGCCAGGGTAGTCTTGTTATAAATAAATATCCTTTTATTTTCATAACAACTTGTGTGGTGTCCTTTCACTTGGTGTTCAAGGGGTATATGTGATGGTAAACAGCTGGCTTAACACGCCCTCTAGAGTTTAGCCTAAAGACTGCTCGTATCCACGCTACTAGGATAGCTGGTCAAAAAGGTTGACTTACAACCAATCATCAATAAGGGTCGTTTGGAATGATACACAGTGATCACTAGAATAGTGAGCACTACATATCAGGCCAACTTCTCACATTGGTGAGCAGCGGTTGGGATTTGAGCTTGCTGTTGTTTTACCACACACGTATCCTAAGAATATCGCAGTGAAAGATCACATAAGTACCCAGGTACATATAACTTAACTTAGAATACTCCGAGTTCTACTGAACCGGCTGTTGTAGTGTAACAGGGCTTAGCACACCCTGACTACAACTCTTAGCAAGGGATCAGTAGGTAAACCCATAGTGTAGGTAGGTGCAACACTTACACCTCACTAGAAAAGCATGTCGGTCCACGGAGAGTCTGCAGGGACTCCCTTAGTGGTCAGTGACCCTCCACAGGTCGTGTCACGATATGCAACTCTTAGCTTCAAGGAGATGCGACAACTGTGTGCCTCCAGGAAGCTAAACCAGGGTTCTAACCCTACCATCGCAATACTGATAGGTCTCTTAGAGGCGTACGATGCTAGGAGGTCCTCTAACACAGGTCCCCCCAGTGCAGATGGGAACATGCCTCCCTTAGAGGGAACCCTCGGTGACCCAGACCTCGACCTCCACACAGAGGAGGAGGACGAGGACGAGTTATCGGGAGACGAGGCAGACAAAGGTCCAGTGGTAGTCGGCAGGCTTACAAGGACCAACTTAAGCAGGCATGAGAATGGAACTGGGGGAGCCCCGGGCCCACGCTCAAGCAGGCTTAACCTTGGGAACGGACGAGCTAGGTCTCTCTCCAGAGGCTCTGGCAGATCGGTTCATACACATGTCTCTCAGGCACCTTCTCAGAGAGGAATGACTTCCCCTCAGAGGAGGGAGCACGAAGCGAAGATGCGGGAGGTCAATCTGAGGATCGAGCGGGAAGAACTTGCCCTCGCCAAAGAAAGACTTGCCTTAGCCCGAGAGCAGAAATTAAGTGGGTTAGATCCCACTGGTGGCAGCATTCTCAATAGAGAGAAAGACAGGGGTATAGACACTAGACACCTGAGTAAAATAGTGCCCCCCTTTAAACAAGGGGACGACATCCACAAGTGGATAACTGCCTTGGAGAGGGCCTGCACTGTCCAGTGCGTCCCCCCAAGCCAGTGGGCAGCTATACTGTGGCTTTCCTTTGAAGGTAAAGGAAGGGACAAGCTCCTCACTACAAGAGCTGAGGATGCTAACAACTACCAAGTCCTGAAGAACACACTGATTGATGGGTTCGGCTTAACCACGGAACAGTACCGGGTGCTGTTCCGGGACACCCAGAAAATTCAGTCTCAGGATTGGGCTGACTTTGTCGATTGTGCCACTAAGGCTTTGGAAGGCTGGTTGCTGGGTAGCAAGGTTACTGATTACACAGGATTGTACAATCTTATCATGCGAGAACAGATTTTAAACAACTGTCAGAACCAATTGTTGCATCAGCACCTTGTCGACTCGGATCTGACCTCTCCCCAAGAATTGGGAAAGAAGGCAGACAGATGGGTCAGAACAAGGGTCAAGCAGAACCAGAATCAGAACCAGGGTGGTCAGAAGAAAGCAGACCAAAAGGGTAACAAGAACGAACAAAATGACCAGAAGTCTTCGACAGGTCCCCAACAAACCAAAGAGGGTGGGGGTCAGGCTTCACAGAAGAAGAAGACTCAAGAAGGCCAGTCAAAAAGGTGGTGCCAATACTGTAAAAGTAAGACTCACTGGTTTAGTGAGTGCACCAAGAAAGGAGGGCAAACTCCTACCACTGCAGCCCCTAAGGCACCTGCGCCCCCTAGTACAGTCAGCAGTGGTAGTGCGCCTCCCAAGGCATTAGTTGGGTTAACCTTGGGAACCGAGGGGAGTGACGACTTAGTCGGCACGCTCACTCAGGCCGTCCTTGTCTGTACAGGGGATATGGATATGTCCCCTGATGCCAGTCCCAATACTTTGGGCAAATACAGGCAGACACCTTTGATAAATGGAAAAGTGGCTCAGGCCTACAGGGACACGTGTGCCAGTGTCACCATGGTGACGCCTAACTTCGTGGACCCTGGACAGATCATGCTAGGTACCAGTTACCTAGTGACCAATGCCAGCAACGTCACTACCAATCACAGTATGGCAGTTGTTGATTTCTCCTGGGGAGGGGTAAGTGGCCCGAAAAAGGTTGTGGTTAGTTCAGACCTCCCCGTAGAATGTCTGTTGGGCAATGATTTGGAAACGTCACAATGGTCAGAAGTGGAGCAGAGGACTCACATGGAAATGTTAGGTTTGCCAGCACATGTCCTTGCTGTGACCAGGTCACAGGCCAAGAGATGCCCCACTGAACAGGTGCTGGATCCTGGAAGAACGGACCAGACACTTTCCAAGAAAAGGAGCAGTAAGGGTAAGGCTTCGCCTTCCCCCTTGCCCCAGGTCGTGGATCAAGTCTCCGAGGAGGCTGACCTTAAAGAACTGAGGGAAACTGAGCCGCAAGAGCTTGAACCTGGTCAGGTTGAGTTTCTGGGCTCAGGGGGACCCTCCAGGGAAGACCTGGGGAAGGCACAGTTAGACTGCCCCTCACTTGAACCCCTCAGACAGCAGGCCGCTGCTGAGGCTGCAGGGAACGCCACAGGTACCCACAAAGTGTACTGGGACGATGGACTCCTGTACTCTGAGGCAAGAGACCCCAAACCTGGTGCGACCAGGAGGCTGGTCATCCCCTTGTCTCTGAGAGGTTTCCTTCTCACCTTGGCCCACGAGATTCCCCTTGCAGGTCACTTAGGCCAGAATAAGACTTGGGACAGAATTGTTCCACACTTTCACTGGCCCCACATGTCCGAAGATACGAAGGAGTTTTGCCGCTCCTGTGTCACTTGCCAAGCCAGTGGTAAGTCAGGTGGCACAACAAAGGCCCCCCTCATACCACTACCCGTGGTGGGGGTACCCTTTGAACGAGTGGGGATCGACATTGTCGGACCAATGGAACCCCAGACAGCATCAGGGCACAAGTTTATACTGGTGGTGGTGGACCACGCCACCAGGTATCCTGAAGCTATTCCCCTTAGGACCACTACAGCACCTGTGGTGGCACGGGCCCTACTTGGAGTGTTCTCCAGAGTGGGCTTCCCTAAGGAGGTCGTCTCAGACAGAGGTGCAAACTTCATGTCGGGATATCTGACTGCTATGTGGAAGGAATGTGGTGTCAACTACAAGTTCACCACACCCTATCACCCACAATGCAATGGGCTGGTTGAGAGATTCAACCGGACCCTAAAAGGGATGATTCACGGACTACCTGAAAAGCTTCGGCGGAGATGGGATGTCCTGATACCCTGCCTCTTGTTCGCCTACAGAGAGGTCCCGCAGAAGGGGGTTGGCTACAGCCCTTTTGAGCTTCTGTTCGGACATCCTGTAAGGGGACCCCTTTGTTTGGTAAAGGAAGGATGGGAGAGACCTCTCAGAAAGCCGGCATCAAACATTGTGGACTATGTGCTCGGTCTCCGCTCGCGGATGGCGGAGTACATGGAGAAGGCGTCTAAAAACCTTGAGGCGAGCCAAGAATTACAGAAAGCTTGGCACGACCAAAAGGCTGTCCTAACTGTGTATCAGCCTGGACAGAAGGTGTGGGTGCTGGAGCCGGTGGCCCCAGCAGCACTCAAAGACAAATGGTCTGGGCCCCACACGATCATTGAGCAAAAGGGAGAGGTCACCTACTTGGTAGACCTGGGAACTCCCCGGAGCCCCCACAGGGTGCTCCATGTAAACAGGCTCAAGGCATATGTCGACAGGGAGGGCATGGGCTTGCTCATGGCCACAGATGAGGGACAGGAGGAGGAGAGTGACCCTCTCCCAGACCTGCTCTCTCAGAACCCTGACGATGGATCAGTAGATGGTGTTGTCTTTTGTGGCAGCCTCTCTGGACATCAACAAGAGGATTGTAAACAGGTTCTTCAATCCTTTCGACATATGTTCTCTCTGACACCCAGTCAGACCAAGTGGTGTACCCATGAGGTCGACACTGGGGACAGTCTGCCCGTAAAGAGTAAAATCTACCGGCAACCTGATCATGTCAGAGACTGCATCAAGACAGAGGTGCGGAAAATGTTGGAGCTGGGAGTCATTGAACCCTCGGACAGCCCCTGGGCTAGTCCCGTAGTGCTCGTGCCGAAACCTCACACCCAGGGCGGTAAGAAAGAGATGAGGTTTTGCGTGGACTACAGAGGTCTCAATGCGGTCACTAAGACCGACGCCCACCCGATACCAAGAGCAGACGAACTTATCGACCGGTTGGCCTCGGCCAACTACTTAAGTACGTTTGACCTGACAGCTGGGTATTGGCAAATCAGGTTAGCTGAGGAGGCCAAGCCCAAAACAGCATTTTCTACCCCGGGTGGGCATTATCAGTTCGTGGTAATGCCCTTTGGTTTGAAAAATGCACCTGCCACCTTCCAAAGGCTGGTGAATCGAGTTCTCACTGGGTTGGACGACTTCTGTGCGGCGTATCTGGACGATATCGCTGTCTTTAGCTCCACCTGGGAGGATCACCTGGTCCACCTGAGGAAAGTGTTAGAGGCCCTGCAGAAGGCAGGCCTCACTATCAAGGCCACCAAGTGCCAGATAGGGCAGACACAGGTTGTATACCTGGGCCACCTTGTAGGTGGAGGCCAGGTTCAACCATTGGAGAGCAAAATACAGGCCATCCAGGACTGGGCTCCTCCAACCACCCAGACTCAGGTTCGAGCTTTCTTGGGCCTGACTGGTTATTACCGGAAATTTGTCAGAAATTATGGATCCATTGTGACCCCGCTAAACGACCTGACAAGTAAAAAGATGCCAAAAAAAGTTCAGTGGACAGCAAGCTGTCAGAAGGCATTCGATGACCTCAAGCAGGCCATGTGCACAGCACCTATCCTAAAGAGTCCAGACTACTCCAAACCATTCATTGTCCAAACAGACGCTTCGGAGCTGGGTGTGGGAGCTGTTCTATCGCAACTGAATTTTGATGGTCATGACCAGCCCATAGCTTTTATTAGCAGGAGGCTGACCCCCAGAGAGAAGAATTGGTCAGCTATTGAGAGGGAGGCCTTTGCTGTGGTTTGGGCCCTGAAGAAGTTGAGGCCATACTTGTTTGGCACTCACTTCAAGATTCAGACCGACCATAAGCCCCTCTTGTGGCTAAATCAAATGAAGGGTGAAAACCCCAAACTACTTAGGTGGTCCATTTCCCTACAGGGGATGGACTTCACAGTGGAGCATAGACCTGGCACTGATCATGGCAATGCAGATGGGCTCTCCAGGTATTTCCACTTAGAGCAAGAAGACTCACCTGGTCAAGGTTAGCTTATTGTCCCAAAGTTTGGGGGGGGGTCATGTAGGAGAGTAGGGTCTGCAATCCTATGATCACCCAGATTTTTTGCTTTTGCTTCATTGGTTTACGACTTTCTCCGGCTGTGGGCCTGCCAATCAGACCCACAGCCTAGCTGTTCTCTCTCGAAATTAACACACATGTACATTAGGTGCATCCACTAATTGGAACTGGGCCGCCTTGTCAGTCCCTGTCTCAGCATACCACAGGTATCCAGGGCATCGGTGTACCCAGGGCCTACCAGGGGCTGAAGCATGTATTATGCCACCCCCGGAATGGCCGCCCAAATCTGACACAACTGGCTGCACGACAGCTGGGGCCACGTGGTGTAATCACCCGTTGCTGTAGGTGTAGTATTCCTACACCTAAACCCTAAAATGGACACATGGATTCCTATCAGTCACTCCTATAGCAGGCCTTAACAATCCTGAAGGCAGAGTGCAGGGAATCATGTGGGACGGTGCTCTGGCGCGAGCTGAGCCCGTCGACGGCTTGCGGAACCAAGTCCTAATAGCCGTTCCATGGTGACGCGGGCCAACTACTTTTAATGCATTATAATCCTTGCGGTTATTTGCTAACTTTGGCATCGCATCACCTATACATGTCGAGTAAGGTGTCATACGAAGGGGAATACGAACCCCTCGCCAGTCCTGGTGACGGGGTTAGCATTCCCCCCTTTTAGAGGGACGCGACATGGAAGTAACCTTGAACCCCGGTTAAAGTTGACTCAAGCCTCAGCATCACAAAATGGATGCTGCCACCAGACACAAGTCTGACCTCCTGCTGCTGGGTGACCTTCCAGCGAAGGGAGCTTGGACAAAGGGTTTCCTGTCGAGGGCGGTGTTAGCACCATCCCAGACAGGGTTTGTGTATCCCAGGTAGGCAGGGCTGAAAGGAAGGTGATTGCCAGTGGCACCCCGGTGCTCACTGTGCATAGCCCGGCTCCAACCAGTTTCGGGGGCACACCAGCCCCTGAGCTGGCGCGAAGCCGGACAAAGGATAGGGGTGTAACCACCCCCCTCCTGGCTCCACCCATAGGTAGAACCTAGTCACGGGCCAGCCCCTTTTTCTTAGAATAAAGGTAGGAGCGAGTCCCCTTCCCAAATTGGATAATCAGATAATCGGATAACTCCGAATCACGAACCACTTTCCACGAAAGGAACTCTTGACTATTTCTGAAGACTCTCCCTTGTGGCTAAGGAGTAGCCACCCTGCACCAGCAGGCACCACCTAAGCGCTTGCGGTTTGCTGTAAGTCTCTCCTACGGATCAAGACTGCCCAGCTCGACGAGACCCGAGTTCCCTGCCATCTCTGACCTTTTACCTGCCTCATCAGCCCAGCTGAGAGCCGTAGGTGTGACGAGACTGCGGGACCGGCCATCTTCAGAACCTGCACGACGCTTATCTAGCACGCCCACCGAGGGACCCTCGAGTGAGTGCACCTAGGGTTTGAGAAGCCCTAACCCTGAGCAGCTCCAGCATCGAAGTCTGCCTCCCCAGCATCTCCGAGATCTGCGTGGGGGCCCTTCCGCTCCTTGCTGTTCACTGCGTTGTCCGACCACTTGCCGACCGGCTTGTGGCCCTCTACACGACGCGCCAAGATTGTTTTCATCACCGGTCTGGTTGCTCCAGACTGGCTCTTGCTTCCCTCCAACAGAGGAGTACCACGGACCCTCCTGGTCCACTCCCGACGCCATCGTGACTTCCCCGCTTGGGTTGCCACTGCCAAGATCCGCTGCCCCTTCCTGGGCTCAGCATCATCGACAGCAGACACCTTCGTGGGACAGCTCGCCCTCCATCCTGGTCGCCGCCGCGCCTCCTGGTCCGAGGAACAGCCGAGTCCGACGTCACCCACTCACCTGGTCGAGGTGACTTCAGCCGGTACCCTCCTGGTACCCACACGATCGCTGGCTAGCGGTTAAGAACTGAGTCTCCTCTGCTTTCAGGTTTCCTTCATCACCGATCCAGGCTTGGATCTCGCTGAATATCGACACTGGTCGCCTGCCAGCAACTTCTTCTTTCAGGCTCCTGAGACTACACGAGGACTCCCGACATCTTGCCGAACTTCACGCAGCCGCAGCCGCTGGGCTAGGTAACTTGAGCATTTCAGTGCTCCATCGCAGGTTCGCTCTACAAGTGTCTAGTTCCTTTTTTTCGTTTAGTCCCACTGATCGGAACACTCCGGAATCAGTACCTCCAGACTCTATCCATTCGCATTTCCCTGTAAGTGTAGATGGTTTCCCGTGCCCCTCGGGCATTTGTGTAAATTGTGCAACCAGTAGTATTTTCCTAAGAGTTTTGTATTGTGCTTAGCTCCCTGACTCATAAAGAGCCAGGGTAGTCTTGTTATAAATAAATATCCTTTTATTTTCATAACAACTTGTGTGGTGTCCTTTCACTTGGTGTTCAAGGGGTATATGTGATGGTAAACAGCTGGCTTAACACGCCCTCTAGAGTTTAGCCTAAAGACTGCTCGTATCCACGCTACTAGGATAGCTGGTCAAAAAGGTTGACTTACAACCAATCATCAATAAGGGTCGTTTGGAATGATACACAGTGATCACTAGAATAGTGAGCACTACATATCAGGCCAACTTCTCACAGGAAAGTTTTGTTAAGATTCATTAAACGGCACCAAAGTTATAAGTGAACCAAAAAATTTCAATTTCCTACGGAAATGTAGTCCTAATTAGGCCTGGGTGGAGTTCGCGGGGTTCTGCTACTCGCAAAGTGCCAGAAAAAATTCACTGCCCTCTGCTGAGTTCTGCAAGCGGCGGAGTGAGGTAAGT
Source organism: Triturus cristatus (assembly GCF_964204655.1). Lineage (NCBI taxonomy): Eukaryota > Metazoa > Chordata > Amphibia > Caudata > Salamandridae > Triturus > Triturus cristatus. Next base: position 730,564,679 of record NC_140585.1, on the reverse strand, counting down.
CGTGCTACTCGCACTGGTTTTTAGCGGCGGAAGTTTGTCCCATGCTGTAAAATGAGCATGAACATCACCACACGCAAGAGGTTGCAGCTTCTTTCTGTCACTCAAGTAGATGCGGCAGCTTCCTCAAAGCGAGCAGCAGGTTTGTCAACGAAAGCAGTAGCGACCTGCCACGACCGCCCACGTTGAGAAATCTTGCCGTAGTCAGTCTAGCGCCCAATTTTCTTTGATCGTGCTCGCCAACTTAACATTGGCGAACCCCGAGGGAGGAAAAACTCTGAACCCAGCCACTAAGCAGAGTTTTTTGGGAACTCCAAACATGTGGAGCGGAATTTTGTGCCCAGACATAGTCCTAAATATAGCCACTAGTCTAGTATGGTGAGATATAAATATATATATCTTGCGCCCCCGCCATGCACATTGTTATCAATTAGGTCATTTCAGTTATCAGTAATGTAATCAATGATGTCACAAAACATGTCATGAGTCTTGTAATATGTGAACTCATATGTAACTCCATGGCGAGGGTGCAAGTTATAGATACTTTAGAGAACGAGTTATAGTTAATTGAGAGAACTAATTTCAGTGGTTTTGTTGATTTAAAATGGAATGTGTTAACTGACATTTTCACGTAAATATAGCGTCTCTTTAACCTTTATTTTTTTCAGAGAATTTCTATTTTTTTTTACAGAAAAGTAAGATATCACCATACCCAACTATAGTGTCACTTTAACCTTTGTGTTTTTACAGTGAATTTCTAGGATTTTTTTTTAGAATGTAAAATTATTGTCTGTTACCATGCGTAATGCCAAGCCCACGCGGGCAGCCAACCCCCCGTGACACCAAAGTCCTTTGGCCATTCAGTGCATGGGGTTGGCTGCAGACAGCCAGCCCCATGCCACACACTGCTAACGACCATGCACGGCGTGGGGTTGTCCGCAGGGTCTTGCCTGGGGCCATGCCCTGCGCCCATTGCCTGTGTGCAATGGTAAATTGGGTACAAGGGCTCGTGACCACATCCAGTGCAGGTCAAGCCCTGCGCCCAAACCCCGTGTGCAGTCGTGAGTGGGCAAAGGCTGTGCACAGCTGATTATGTGATTTTTCCATATAAATGTAGCCATTTTAAGAAATGCAGACCTACTGACTTTGTCAAAGTGTCAGATGATCAAAATATAAAGAGAGTATTTGCTTTATGAAGTGGGTCAGCATATTAACATATGTAAAACAGACCTATTGTCTTTGTCAAAAGATCACAAATAATTACAATAAAATATATATTTCATTAATTCACAAAGTGCAATGTTTAATATAAGTGATTGACATAAAAAAGTATTGCAGTTGTATTAAAAAGTCTTTCTTTTAACATTTTCAGCCCACAAAATGCAACCATAAAAACAACCAAAAGAGGGCCCTGCTGAAGAGTACAGAGCTGCAGTTCAGAGTGCTTTATAAAAATATGGCAAGCTGTCATGGGATCATTGTTTTATTACCCTAGGAGGCTCTTTGTTTTTTTTGTGTTGCTGGGGGTGCAGCTGCAGTTCCTGCAGCCACCAAGCATATATATGTGCTTGGTGGTGCCCTACCCCTTATAAGGGCACCACCATACTCAGAAAAAGGTGGCCATTATGGGGCGCTCCTTTCTCAGAGCAGTGAATAATAAATGAGTGGCTCCTACTGTTTATTTATTATTGATTATTCATTTTTCTGTTTTAAAAGAAAATTGTTTCTGGGTGTCCTGGTGCCCACCTGGGACACCCACAAGTTTACTTTCTGTTGGCAGCCCTGGAAGGTGGGAGTACCAATGCGGGGCCCACCTCCTCCCTGCAAGCAGACGCATGGGCCCTCCCGGGGAGGCACCACCACAGAATAATTTTTTGGGATCTGTGTGTGGAGCCCCAGGGTCCCCACTGCCTCCCTGCAAGTGGCCTCACTGGTTGTGCAGGAGCCGGTAACATGCTTTCCTTTATAATATAAAAAAGTTGTTAAAAAAGTAGGTTGCCCTAATGGGAGCAGGTTTTTTTGCTCCAGCCAGGTGGGAGAAATTCTAAATTTCCCTGCCCGCGAGCGTGTGGGCAGGGAGAAACTTTTAAACTCCCACCCAGGAGGAAGCAGCTTTCTGCTCCTGCCGGGTAGGAACATATTAGATTTTCCTTCCTGCACTCTTGCAGGCAGGGAAAGGACACTGTCCCGAGGAGTTGGGGTTACTGGAGCACCACCACAGAGCAAACCTAAGAGGATTGGGTCATCAGAGCCAAAGTATGGCTCAGGGAGGATTCTCCAAATCCCCTCCCCTAAATTAACAACTCAGCCCTGGGGGCTGTGTTTCCGGAACCTCTTAGAAGCTTGGGGGGAGGAGGCTGCATGCCTCCCCTTATTTTAATGCACAGCCTCAGAGATGGGTGCTCCAAGAAAGGGCCACAAACCACTTCCCTTCATTTTAAACTTGGCCCCAGTGGACGGCGTCCTCAGGGCTGCACGCTCCCCTCCCCGTAATAAATAAATTGTCCGGAGTTGGGGTCCCTGAGGCCTAGAAATGGCCCAGGGAGGGAGGCCGCACAGCCCTGTTCCCTTATTGAATATTCTGCATCCCTCCACTCCACTCCAACCCATCCCACCCCCCCGCCCGGAGCCCGGGCTTAACCCAGGGGGGTTTTGTTTGAAAATCGCTTGTTTTTTCGTTTTTTATTTCAACGAAGATTTGTGGATCCACCACAACTCAGGGGTAACATTCTTTTTATTAAATTGCATTTTTGTACCAAGTCGTGTCCCTCCGGGGCACCCCCACAACTGGCCTGGGGGGCAAGGGATCCCTACCCTGCCCTCTTGCATGCTTATACGTTTTTTAAGGACAGAGGACAGAGTCTTGAGTTCTAAAATGGATTCCTTAACATCTTTGTTGATGTGGAGTGATCCAATTGGATCTTATCTCTAGATCTGCCAGCTCTGCTGATCCTCGGCGGCGTGAAAGATTTCTACATTTTTTTTAACCTTAAATTTTAAAAAACTGCTGATCTGAATTACAGCAAATCACAAAAGGACCAAGATCTAGATTTCTGCTAAATTTGGTGTAATTTCGTTCAGTCATTTTAGTGTGACTATGTCTAATTTTCCTATTGAAAAATTAAAGGGGAAAACATGTTTACAAACTCCCTTTTTCTCGGCCCCCGCTTGACAAATCACCCACGAAACTTTCCAGGAAGGAGCTACAGTGTCAGAACATTTTGGGGGGGAAAGTTTTCTGAAGATTCACCTAACGGCGCCAAAGCTATAAGCAAGCCCCAAAATGATTTTTCTACTGAAATGTGGTCCTAACTAGAACTACCCAGTGGCAACCACCACGAGGTAAATATATATATTTTCATGTTTGGTACTTTTATTGCACAAAATGCCATATTTCACAGGGAACTGGAAAATATTTCAGTTTCCTATGAAATATGGATTTCATCCTGATAATGACATCCCCCAAGCCACTCTGCAGGGTTTTAAAAATTGTCAGGGTGTAAAAACATTGGGTTACTGGTGGACTGGGGTGTGAGCCCTGGCCAAGCAGCAACCACAATCCTAGTCAGGGTAAGGCACAATCAAACCCCAAATTTATGTGAGCTCAACAACCTGGTAGGTTGTCACAGAGAAGTCAGGCTTAAGACAGAGGCAATGTGTAAAGTGTTTGTGCAACACTTCAAACAGTAATAAAGTGAAAACACCACACTAACAGGCACCCACACCAGGTTAGAAAAATAGACTGTTTTTAAATAGATAAAACAAGGTCAAAATGACAAACATTCCATTAGTAGAACCAGAAAGTTTAACATTTTGGTAACGATATCACCAAAAGGCACAAGCGCCAACTGTGGATACCTGGTCATGCTAGACCCGGACAAAGTCACAAGTTCAGGCTGACCGTAAGGAAGTGCAGGCTGACTACAGGAACCCAGTTGACTACAGGGACCCGATGAACAAAGTGCCTTTGTACAGCAGAGGAAATGTGTCGGTTCTGCTGGATCCACAGAGGTTGGTAAGCACCTTGAGCCCAATTCCAAGGGTCCAGGACTGGGGTGATACCAACTGGGAGGGTAGACTCACAGATGGCGAAGTCCAGGTGCAGATGCAAGGTTGTTGGAAGCTTATCATGTCCCTGAGGCTTCAGATCAACATAACAGCCTGCTAGTCCCTGGAGTCACTGTGGGTTCTGGGTTGAAGAGATGCGTATCCTGTCCTCCTTACCCAGGCAAGAGGGCAGAAGTCCATCAGTTATCCACAGGTCTAGAAGTGTATTGAAGTGGTGGTGTCAGATGCTCCGTTTTATATATCGAGTTGTACTTTAAAGTGGTGAGAAGCTTCTAGGGGCTTTCCTTTGAAGTGCACTGGTGCACAGCCTTCCTGGCTCTGGCTCCAGACTAACTCCAGGGGAATGCAGCCCTTTGTGTGGAGACAGGACACAACCTATTCAAGTGTAAGTGGGGATGGCCCAGGTTCTCTATCCCAAACTTGCCAATAATGGCACATCTGGTCACACCTAAGCTCTCCATTGTCGGTGGCTATCTAGGAGGAATACACAAAGCCAACTGTCACCACACTCAGTCATGTGACCTACAGACAGGCTGCAGGCATCAAATGGCAGAGTCAAGAAAAATTGCATCTTTTTAAAAGAGGCATTTTCAGAATTGCAAATTAAACTCCGACTTCACCATAAAGTTAGGATTTTAAATTGTGATTCCAGAGATGCCAAGCATGAAGGGGTTACCCATTTCCATCTGGAAACTCCACTTCTAAAATGTAATTATCTTTTGGAAGAGGTAAGCCTTGCTGTAGTGAAAAGCCAGGACATGTAAAACTTAAAAGTATGTGTCCAACTTTTTTTAATACACTGCACTCCGCCCCTGGGGCTGTCCAGGGTCTACGTTAGGGATGGCTTATGTGTTAAAAAGGAATGCTTGGGATTGGCGAAAGGTTTATTTTGCCAGGATGAAATAGCAATTGAAAACTGCACGCACAGGCTTGCAACGGTAGGTCTTAGACATGTTTAGAGTGCTTCTTAAGTGGGAGGCACAATGACTGCTGCAGGCTCACTAGCTGCATTTAATCTACAGACCATGGCCACAGGTAGTGCCACTGTACTAGGGACTTACAAGTAGATTAAAGATGCCAGTTGGGTGTAGGCCAATGTTACCATGTTTTAGGGAAGGAGCACCATATTTTTAACACTGGTTAGCAGTAGTACAGTGTGCAGTGTCCTAAGGCCAGCAAAAACAAAGTCAGAAAAAACAGGAGGTCTGAAGGCAAAATGTTAGGGTGAAACCACGCCAAGGATGCCAGGTCTAACACAGGGCAACTAGAATTAAGAGGTACAAATGACCACATTATGGAGCAAAAATGTTAAGCACGCAGCATATTCTCTGGCAGTTCTATTTTCCATTTGAGCTAGAAACACAGTTTTTGGTGAACTCTGCAAATGTGGCAAATTATGAGGCAAGTGAGATCAATCCATAATGATGCGGCAAATTCTGCATCCAGAGTCACATAAACCACGGTCTTCAACATTGGCTATTTGTTTTTTACCAAATATTTGTTCAAAGAACGTAAACACCAGTTAAACATTCTAATTCCAATCAATGGCCATAGTTAGATGCGCTTTGAAGAAAACAACTTTGTCAATGTGAATATCCCAAAATAAATATGCAATATAAAAATACATATTGGTTACCATCTGTAACATGATTCTATGTTGCCATCTTAGAGTGCAGGTGACATTTACAGACTAATAGGCCGAAGTCACCAAAACTCCTTGATAGCAATATTGGACCATATTACGCAGATACCCATTATGTATCCTATGTAATATATATCTCAAATCAATACCCTTTCAGGCATAGAGTGACGCATACATTATGCAAAAAAGGATGCAGAGAAATCTGGGTAGTTCTCACATTTAGGTGGAAAGCAGCTCTTGTATATAGCACTCTCGACACCTGCTCCCCTCAAACGTTTGCTTTTCTATAAAAGTCTTTGGGCATATGATTAGCACAGTGCCATCCACGCAGACATAGAAGGGGACAAAGTCTTTTGCCATTTCTACAGCAAAGTCTTTAAGCATAGGACTAGCACAGTGCTGTCCATGCTGAGCTGTAAAATGACAAAAGCCAATTACCACTCCAGGCACAGTATTACAATGTTGTCCCTTTCTATCACGGCGTGGATGGCACTGTACTAATCCTATGCTTAAAGACTGATAGAAAAGCAGACATTTGAGGTGAGCAGAGTTCTCTGCTTTTTTTGTTTGCATAATTTATACAGCACTCTATGCCTGAAAGGGTATTGTTTTGATGCATACTGGGTACTCCCTTGAGTCTGGACAAAGCTATACCTCTCTGTAGATCTATAAGTAGAGCGAAACACTGTGTCATTGGTTGCTTTTACTCATTTCAGGTTGGCTTGGTTGATATTTCACCAATTCAAAGCTGTAATACTGTGCCTGGAGTGGTAATTTGCTTTTGTGATTTTACAGCTCGGCATGGTTCGGCCCTTAGTCGTGTTGACAGGTTCTATGGGAATTAACATTGCAAACACACCCTTTTTTCAACCCCATTTTTGTCAGCCCCCGCTTAACGAATCTCCCCTAAACTTTCAGTGTGCAACAAGAATCATTAGAGCACATTTTTGATAAATTTCGTGAAGATTCGTCAAATGGCGTCAAAGTTAAAATTAAGTCAAAAAACGCTTTTCCTATGGAAACATGGGCCTAACTATAACCACCTGTGCATTAGAGAGAGGTACTGAGACTTGAGAGGATTGTGGCAGCTTTCTCAGCAACCCCAGATGAATTTCGATTTTTATCTCTACTGATAAAGGATAATATCAAGAAACACATGTGTCTAGAGATTCACACTCAATTAAGTGTTTAAAGCGAACTGCATATACTATAATGCTAAGGGGTGAACTGTGCTGGGAGGTGAAGCAGTGTGCTTCTGCTCCCATCCCCCTTCTGTTTGAAAAGGCTCCTTTGAGCTGATGAACTTTTGGAGATGCACCTGTGCGCCAGAGAGAGGTACTGAGACCTGAGAGGATTGTGGCAGTTTTCTCAGCAACCCCAGATGAAATTTGTTTTTCATCTCTACTGATGAAGGATAATATCCAGAAACACATGTGTTTAGAGATTCACAGCACTAACCTGCACCAACTTTGGTGAAACACCAGCAAAAACTCAAGTAAGTGTTTAAAATGAACTGCATTTACCATAATGCTAAGGGGTGAACTGTGCTTGGAGGTGGAGCAGTGTGCTCTCATCCCCTTCTCTATAACTACCTACTAGAGACCACCAGTAGGAGATTATATATGTGTATATATATATATATATATATATATATATATATATATATATATCCTACTGGCGGTCGCCAGTAGGTAGTTATAGTTCGGACCTATTTTCCATAGGAAATCCGCAACATTCTATTCCCAATAACTTTGGCGCCGGTTGACGAATCTTCGCGAAATTTTCCAAACTTTTGGCCAGCTCCGATCCGCTCCTATCCTGAAAGTCTCGGGGTGATTCGTCAAGCGGGGGCCGAGAAAAAAGGGGGGTCCCAAAATGTGTTTTCCACATGCAATTTTCCATAGGAACATTTAGTCGCACCCACAGCCCGAACTGCTGAACGGAATTACACTAAATTTGGCAAAAAGGTAGCCCTTGGTTCAGAGTCATGCCTTTTGGTTAAATGGTGTAAATCGGTTCAGTAATTCCTGAGAAAATCAAAAGTAAAATCACATATCTATGGGCGCAGTGGATCCGCGCACCCAGCAGAGCACAAGCTGTATGCTAATTGGCTGTCAACACTCCAAACCAGGAAGTGTTGGCAGCCATCTTGTGCCTCAGTAGAACCGTGGCACAAGAAAACAGAAGAAAAAACGCGCAGAACGCAAAAAGGGGGCAGGATAGAAACACCCTGACCCCCTAGGCCTGCTCAGGGGGTCCCACAAGGGCAATTTTTTAATAAAAATGCAAAAAACATTTGGCAAATTCCGCGCTGGGATCCTGCCGATAGAAGAAAAAAAACAAAGTGCGGGCTCCCGCGCTTCGTTGCTAATTAGCCCCTGGGGGGCCAAGTCCCAGGGGCATGCACAAAAAAAGTGTGGGGGGCCAATCCCCCATACACTGCCCCGGGGACTGCCACCATCCGGGGCAAACTATGAATAATTGCGGGGGGCTCTAAGGCCCCCAGAGCCCCGGGCACCACCACCCCGGGGCTTTTTTGGGGGGGATAAAATACCCTGTGTGGGGGGCTCAAGCCCCCCCCACACGCCCCGGGGACCGCCACCTCCTCGGGGCTCTAAATATTTAAATTGGGGGGTCTGTGACGGACCCCCCAGGGACCACCACCCCCGGGGCTTTGAAAATGTTGGGAGGGGGGCTGCACGGCCCCCCTCCTGGAGCCCTTGATGGCCCTGGGGACCACCACCCCCCAGGGCCGGCTCCTGCAGTGTCCCAGGGTGCCCACCCCCGGGACACTGCTGTTTGCTATGGCAGGGCGGGAGCCTCACGGCTTCCGCCCTGTCATAGCAAACTGGAAGGGAGAAACTTGCTCTCTCTTCCAAATACCAAAGCAAATTGCTTTTCCACAGTGGGAGCTGCATCTTAGCAGCTCCCCATGTGGAAAAGCAATGCCGGCTCCCGCAGGACGCGGCGATCTGGCTGGGACCGTGGGGACATTGGGGTTCCCCACACAGTCCCCAACGAGGAGGCCAGGCCCTGGGGGATGGGGTCCCCGGGGCCAGAAGTGGCCAAGGAGGGGGGCCACGCAGCCCCCCTCCCCCATATTATTATTATTATTTTTTTAACGGAAAGGAAGGGCCCCAGGGGATGGGGTCCCAGGGGCAATAAATGGCCTTAGGAGGGGGCCATGCAGCCCCCCTCCAAAATAATATTATTTAAAAAAGCCCATGCCCTGGGGTATGGGGTCCCCGGGGCCCGGAATTGGGCACGGGAGGGGGGCCCACGCGGCCCCCTTCCCGGTAGTAATTTTTTGGGGGAGACATTGGGGGTCAGGCCCTGGAGGGATGGGGTCCCCAGGGCCACAAAAAAGAAGGGGAGCTACACAGTCCCCCTACCAAAAAAATTAATTTAAAAAAAAGGACGCAATCCTGCCTAGGCCCCGCCCCCTCATGGAACCACTCTGCAAACGCGCCCTGTGGCGCGTTTTAGATTGGGGAATTAAATCCCGTCCAATACTGGGGGTCCCTGGGGGCCAACTAGCCTACCAGGAACCTCCAGGTGGGGCCACGGAGCTTCGTTGCAAAGAGGGTTTCTGAGGCCACGCCCCTCTTTACCCCACTCTGCAACGCAGCTCCGTGGCGCTTACTGGAGGTACCTGGTGAGCTAGTTGGACCCCAGGAACCCTCAGGATTCAAGGGGAGTTAATCCCCCAACTTAAAACGCGCCACTTGGCGCGTTTGCACAGTGGTGAAGGGAGTGGGCAGGGCCTGAGTTGACATGTGTGCAAACACACCCTGTCAACTCAGGACACGCCCCCTTCCTTCACCATTGTGCAAACGCGCCTGTGACGAGTTGTAAGTTGGAGAATTAATTCTCTTTCAATACTGAGGGTCCCTGAGGGCCAACTATCCAAAGAGGTATCTCCAGTATGCGCCAGGGAGCTGCGGTGCAGACAGGTGTTGAGGCCATGCCCCTTTTTACACCTCTCTGCAACGCAATTCTGTGTCGCTTACTGGAGGTACCTAGTGGGCTAGTTTGACCCTAGGGACCCTTTCGATTCAAGGGGACTTAATCTCTCAACTTAGAACAGCCACAGGGCGCGTTTACACAGTGGTGAAGGGAGGGGACGGGGCCTGAGGTGACGTCTGCAAACACGCCCTGTGGCGCGTTTTAAGTTGGGGAAATAATTCCCCTTCAATCCTGAGGGACCCTGGTGGCCAACTAGCCCACCAGTTGCTGCCAGTTAGCGCCACTGTGCTGCGTTGCAGACAGGTGGTGCAGGCTGTGCCCCTTTTTACACCTCTCTGCAATGGCGCTTACTGAACGTAGCTAGTGGGCTAATTTCCCACTAGGGACACTCGGGATTCAAGGGGACTTATTCTCCCAACTTAAACCGGCCACAAGGCGTGTTTACACAGTGGCGAAGGAAGGGGACGGGGCCTGAGGTGACATGTGCAAACGCCCAATGGCGCATTTTCAGTTGGGGAAATAATTCCCCTTCAATCCCGAGGGACCCTGGGGGCTAACTAGCCCACCAGGTGCTTGCAGTAAGTGCCACTGCGCTGCGTTGCAGAGAGGTGGTCCAGGTCGTTGCACTTTTTACACCTCTCTGCAACGCAGCACTGTGGCACTTACTGGAGGTACCTAGTCTGCTAGTTGGACCCTAGGGACCCTCAGGATTCAAATGAACTTAATCTCCCAAGTTAAAATGGCCACAAGACGTGTTTACACAGTGGTGAAGGGAGGGAACGGGCCTGAGGTGATGTGTGCAAACACGCCCTGTGGCGTGTTTTAAGTTGGGGAAATAATTCCCCTTCAATCGTGAGGGCTCCGGGGGTCCAACTAGCCCACCAGGTGCTTCCAGTAAGCACCACGGAGCTGCGTTGCAGAGAGGTGGACTAGGCCGTATCCCTTTTTACACCTCTCAGCAACACAGCTATGTGGCGCTTACTGGAGGTGCCTAGTGGGCTAGTTGGACCCTCAGGATTCTAGCGGACTTTATCCCCCAAATTAAAACAGCAGTGGGCGTGTTTGCACATGTCAGCTCAGCCCCCTCCTTCACTTCACCAGTGTGCAAACACGCCATGTGGTGCATTTTAAGAGGTAGTTTAAATCCCCCTGCCCTATTATATACTAGGGGCTTACAGAGGAGGTCTTGCTAATCACAGGGGGACCCCAACACATAGTGTTCCCTAGTGTATGTAGGTATTTTCACTGTATTCTAAGTGTCTTAACATAGCGCTGGCTCTAGGGCTGGTTAGTCAGACTCCGTTACCACCAGTATCCGTCTGAAAAAAGTTGAGGGTACAGGATGATTTTGCAACAAGGCTTCTTTCTGCTCCTCTGTTTGTTCTTTCTGCACGTTTTCCTTCTTCCTGTACTTTTCATCGTCTTTGAGTGTGTTTTCTCTTCTTTCTTCACATGTCCCATCTCTGTAGGCATATTTAGAAGTTATCATTTAAAAAACCTTTGAAAGTCTCTGAAAAAACCATGGGTTTCAGGCACGTTATAGTTAGGAAATGGCATTTAAAAACCTTAGAAATTCACTGAAAAACCATAGGTTTCAGGGGCGTTATAGTTCGCTGGACATTGCACTCGTACAAAACCCGTGAAATTCCCCGTTATAGTTAGTTCAGCTAACTATAACTAGCGCCCGCAATGTACTGCTGATGACGTCACATATTACATCACTCATGACATGGACAGTGACATCACTGATGACATCATCCTTGTGATAGAGTGGCGGACCTCCTCTCACCCTAATATAACCTTTGATACACACATTCAAAAATAGAAACTAACATTTTCTAAACAATGGTCATACCAATACCAGTTACAACAACATATTCAGTAATTCTAAGATCTACATACACATACACACATTCACCAACAGTTCTATATAGTCACTCATAAATGTACTCACTCATCATATGTACTCATACACCTATACATCCTGTTACACACCGCCACTCATCCATAGAGTTACTCACACACATAGTCACTCATGCTAATAAAGAATCAAACATCCATTTACTTGCATATACAGTTATACACACACCAGCACACTCACTTCTACAGAAAGTTACACATACTTACTCTTTTAAACAATCCCTTATAGAAACACATACTTATTCATACAGGAACTCTTCAAATCTCTCACTCTCACATATACTCACTTATATACAGCAATACTCACATATACTAGTTTAAAACATATGTAGTTACTTATAAAGACACTATGGAGACAGTCATTCACTCACTCACACACCCATACAGTCCTGCACACATACTGTCTTCAACACATACAGTGACGCACTCATTCATGCATCTATGCACTAAGTAATATCCTCCACTGAACCATACAGACACTCAGACACTCATACTGATACTCGAAAAACCAAGTAATACCCATATAGACACTCATGTAGCTTCTCACCAACCCATGCAGCCACTTATACACAAAGTGAGAGACTGATATAGATATTTACATATTTAAACATTACTCAGTAACCCATGTATTCACTAAGATACACTTAATCAGTTTGTTATACAATCAATTTTACAAATAAAAAAACCATCCATTTATACACTTATATATCCATTTATTCTTCCATCGACCTTGAGATATACATATATAAAACATATTTAATTTTCAGAAAAACACACATTCACTGGATGACGTCATCAGTGACGTCATCAGTGATGTCATTTGAGATATCATGAGTGATGTCATGAGTGGTGTCATGAGCGATGTCACTGACCATGTCATGAGTGATGTAATATGTGACGTCATCAGCAGTGCATTGCGGGAGCGCGAGTTATAGTTAGCTGAACGAACTATAACAGGGGAATTTCACGGGTTTTGTACGAGTGCAATGTCCAGCTAACTATAACGCCCCTGAAACCTATGGTTTTTTCAGTGAATATATATATCTGATGGACCATCACGATAGATCTAGGCTGCATGTGTCAGTGAGAACAATATGTGGTCTTGGAGGTACCTATACTTCCATTCCAGCATTAGGTCCCCTTTACCAGTACTGTGACAGGTTCTCCTAATATTGTGTTGACGTGCTGGAGCGGCGCTTGCAGCTTTCCTAAAGCTGTGCAACTGTGCACCGACTTGTTCACAAGCGGACAAACATTAAAGCCATAACTCGAGTGTGACAAAATGGAGACTACCACACCTCATGCCTTCTGTGATAATCACCACGTCTTCCCTGAGCTTAGACTTAGGAGCAGATATGGATGATTTAGCAACACAGGCATCATGTGCTGTAATCCTCCCTGTTCTTCTGCGGATAATTCTCCTGTTTTAGGGTTCCTCCAATTTATGTCCTGCACACAACACTTCAATAAGCAATGATGTTCATTAACCTGAGATAGGTTATCTTTGAGCACTGAACATTTCTGCATATACCTCGAAGTGGCTCCATGTTAAAACAGAATAAAGGATGCCTCTCGCTGCCTTCCAGTACGCGGATCATGCTGCTGTTGTTGTCTAGAGCATCCTTGCTTATGCTGCTCATATCTCCATGAAGTGCCAATGTGTGGACACAGATGAATTGCGCTTCTTGTGCAAGGTAGTGCTATCTCAAGGATTGATTCCTTTTACGTATTAAGGAGTCTTAGTTAATCAGGCAGGATCCTGAATGCCCCTTATCATAGAGTAAAGTACTGTTCAAGTCAACCACCGAGGTATTTCATCTTGCCTCTATTCTAGGAAACACGCCCATTAAACAAAAAAAAAAACATGTTGCAAAGCTACAGAGAAAAGCCTATGTCTGCCACAATTTATCAGAGCGATTTCTGGAGAAATAGGGTCTTAACACTCTTCAATTCATAGAAAATCAATTAACGAACGGTTACTTTGCTTACTAGGTTCTACTCCTGCTTTCTTAACCCGTCAAGAGGTCGGTTAATCCGATCTTCCGGATGTTATCGCACTCTTCACACTGAAAAAAATATATTTCTGCATGGACCAATCTGGCCCAGTCTTTGAGTTTTGAGAGTTCTACCAATTCCTTGGCTTAAATACATAAAGACAGCTTTTTGTGCTTCAGGCCGTACTAAAATGTTTAATTAGCCAATATCCTTAACTAAGAAAGACACTGACTAGACCAATCAAGCCTTTTTACCCATAAAATCGCATTAAAGGGAAGGCTTATAACTATCTAAATATAGCGTCTGTAATTATATTATTTAAAGATAGTACCTCACTCTAGGCCTTACCTCAATTGTTTTACTAATAGTGAGCATGGTTACTTTTTAACAAGGTTCTGGCTAAAGTTATTATATAATTTCTTGGTGGTGCTAAAAGAGAGGAACCCAGATAGTTACAGCTCCCCTGTGGTTGCGAGGCTCTGTCTCCACAGAGCACTTTGCACTTTATTATGATTTTTAAAGTGAGAGACGTAGAAATGTTATTAAACCGCTGTTGAAAGGTTTGGGTTTTAATCAGGTACGACCTACTCGGGTGTTTCTGCACCTGCTGCTCGATGAACACTCATTTTTATTGTGCATTTTTATAAAAGAGGCTGCCAGTTTTAGACAAAGGTTGGAGGTGTTAAAATGAAAAATACAAGAGTATGATTTAGATGTCATAACCTCTCGGGTATGGTTATATTGGGTAACCTGTGGGTGATATTTATGTTTTTTGACTGTGATGAACTCGTTAGGTATTTTTTTGTTCAATCTGACTTTAGTTTTTTTTAATGTTATTTTTAGATTCATTTTTATTAATGATGGTTTGCTGTGTATTTTTACTATTGTACTCTTGTGGACTGTTGCAATTTGAAATAAAGATATGGCGATGATGTTGAATCACACTATAAACAACACAATGGCTGAATGGGGCTGATCCATTCTCCCACTCAACAGATATTGTCCTTTGGGATGATCTATTCTAAAATGTTAATGACATTTCCCTAAAACAACAGCAGAAGAAAGATGACCCAATGGTCCCTCTATATGTAGCATTTATTTTATTAATTAGCTAAGCTTTTCTAGTTTTTTTTTTAATCAGACTTAAAATGGCATACCAGGGAGACGTGTACACAATTTCTGTTAATAATGTAATCCTTCGAGATAAAATACATTAGCTGCCAATAGCTCATTCTGTTTGTTCGTACCATGTGCACTGAAACAAATTCTGAAAAAACATACAATAGGGCTATAATACATGAGATTCTGCAATCCCTGTATAAACGCCCAGTGACCTGTGACGCACCCCATCGCCAATACAACAAAATACATACATACACCAATTTCTGAAAATACATCAGAAATCAACTGCAATTAATTATTACAGTCGAGTTCTGACGTCACAATGCCTGATGCCAGAGCCAGCAGCCAAGGTGAAAGACAGGTCAGGTCACGGGTGATTCAGTGGAGGAAAATTGTAGTCTATTGTCTTTTGTGAATGTTTATTAAAATTACATTTGAACCTGAGCACAGTCATGTGACCAAGATGCAGCAGTGTTGAAAAGTGTCAGGTCTCTTGGTTGGCACAAATAAGATTAAAATTAATTCATCTATAAATCTGGAGTAGCTCATGTCTATTGTTACCAAATTGTGGCTTTCTTTTTAACATTTACAGAAGACATTTGGGAATGGTGCACACTTTTTCCTCTTCCTGATGCCATAGTGAGAGATAAAATTTGATATATATCAGAAGAAATTACAGAGGACAATTCATAGTTGCACCACCACGTTTATTTTCATCTTATAGTGGCTGCATGTTAAAATCCCTTCTTTACTGACGCGTTTCGGCGATGGTGCCTTAATCATAGATGAACAGTGATCACACCCAGGTGTTTTAAATACTTTCTGTCACGTGACCACAGGACACAAAAATACAAGTCCCAAGATGCCTCAGTATTGTCTTTCATATATCGTTCTACTTTGGTGCAATTTCAATACTGCTTAATAGCGTTACTTCAGCACATGTAAAACACATTTCTTATTTAGTGCATCCAAGTTCTTAAAGTACATTGGCCAAGTGCAATTTATAAGATGCAGTCCGGGCATACCTCTGTCGACATACATGCTGCCTCAATTGAAATGTCTGTAACGCGGGGAGACTGGAATTGCCAGGGAAAGGAAACCTCTCCCTTCTCCCTTTCTCACCTCCAGAGTGAAAAGTGTCCGGTTAATCCTTTGTTTTTTCATGGAAGCAAGCGGGTCATGCCCCCTAATTAAACACTGCAAACTGTTCTCCATTGTCGTGGGCCCCCAAGCCGGCAGGGCAGCCTCTGTTAACGGTGATGGAACATCCTGGTAAGTATACACCAAAAGAAATTACAGAGGCCAATTCACAGTTGCGCCACCAAGTTTATTTTCATTTTATAGTGGCTGCATGTTAAAATCCCTCCTTTGCTGACGTGTTTCGGCGATGGTGCCTTAATCATAGGTATAGAGATGAACAGTGATCACACCCAGGTGTTTTAAATACTTTCTGCCACGTTACCACAGGACACAGAAATACAAGTCCCAGGATGTCTCAGTATTGTCTTTCATATATCGTTCTACTTTGGTGCAATTTCAATACTGCTTAATAGCATTACTTCAGCACATGTAAAACAAATTTCTTATTTAGTGCATCCAAGTTCTATATATAGCCCAACACAGCTGCAACGATCTTCACAACTCATTCGAAATGAATATACAACATAGCCGATACTCTATTTAAAAAAAGCGTATGTTTTATTCCACACACAGCAACCAAAAATAGAAACCCAGTGCGTTTCGAAGTTCACGCACTCCTTGGTCACGGGTTAGGCAAATGCTGACTTCCTGCTACATTTAAAGTGACAGACTGTGTTATAATAAACATAAAGAAAATACTTTGTAATGTTCTGTCAGTCAGTCAGTCAAAATCCTTTATTCGATATTTAAAAAATATCATAAAAGTGCAATATACAGTTAAAAACATTTCAATACATTACATTTTGCATAAACATTTAGGGAAGCAATTGCATCAAGGCAATCAAAATGACCCTCTAGTGTGTCTCAATCTTATTGCCACTCTAATGAAATTCATAATGCAAGCTAACGTCAGTGGATTCTCGACCTTTTGCAAGTATAAAAGAGCAATTTTGGCATGTCTAAACTTCATTTGTTTTAAAAACTTTACTAAAAAGCGGCGTCTGGGTACTGAATAAAAAGGGCAAAGTAATACAAAATGAAGGGTATCCTGCGGAGACCTATTGTCGCAGCCACAGGTACCCTTCTGCTCAACCGTGGCCGTAAAGCCGGGCGGGTCAGCCAAGAGGTGATGTAAAAGGTTGAGCCTAAAACGAGTAATTAAAAATCTATCTTGTGCATTATATAGTAAGGCAAGGTATAGTTCTAGACCTTCAGCTGACTTAACTGAACTATAAATACGGACTGTGGACTTACTTTCTTCTGAGGCGGCTCTGCGTGCAATCTCCTTTGCCAGAAAGATTCTTTTGATGTTAGTTTTATCCTCGGGGGTGATTGTTGTGGGTTCAGTAAAGAGATGCTCACAGTCTAATCCAGTCAAAGCGCCCTTTACATAACTCAACCATGGGATATCCATCCCCTTGTCTCTACCCATGCAATCTCTAATTATTTGCCTACTCAGGCCAGCCTCACTATTAGTCCAAATTCTTAACCAGGCCATGAGTGGTCTAACATTAATCAGGTCCTCCATATATACCCTGCCCAATTCTGCATGTGTAATGTAAGCTGAAGTGCTTTGTGGGATTTGTAATGTTCTGTCAAAATTACGAAAGGATAGCAGCAATTTATACATTACATCATGGTGGCATATTGTCAAGTAACATCTTTTGTCAACTTAATAAATCAAGTGTCTGTTACAAAATATCAACTCAATCAACCACACATGACATTCATATGGTCGCGTCTAGTATCTCAGTATATTTTTACAATGTTGCGAGAAAGCACACATCGATATATAAATCATGTTTAACCAAATGCGTAACTTAATATTCAAGCGTGACTCATAAAATAGTCAGACAAGGGAGGAAACAAGGTGGTGTGGCCTGTTACAATGTACCTTGAGGAAGGCATGACACAACTTAACGATGTAGAACGATATGAGAAATCATCCACAGAATGTTACGACAAAAACAATAGAGAGAATGAAAGGAAGATTAGTGAGTCGAGAAAACAGGGTATTTTAGAACTTGAGGAATTTCAATTTCTAAAATGCAAATTTCCCAAAATACTGGTACGCTATTTGTTGCCCAAATTACCTAAAGATTCCAGGAATCCACCAGGGAGACCAATAGTCTCCTCTAAGGGGAGTATGTTGGAAAACACGTCTAAGTACATGGATCATTTGCTTCGACGCCTTGTACATGCTCTCCCTTCCTACATAAGGGATATTACCGATTTTCAAAGATGCATTAAAGATTTGGCATGGGAAAAGGAGTACCTTCTCTAAAGTCTAGATGTTAATAGCCTCTATACTTGCATACCCCATCATTTGGGAATTGATGTGTGCAGGCATTTTTTGAAGGGGAGATCCATATCCTACATGCTTCACACTGAAATGATCATAGAAATGAACATTATTTGTCTCACGAGTAACTTCTTTTTGTTTAATGGTACCATCTTCAGGCAAATCCAAGGAACGGCGATGGGCACCTGCTTCGCCCCCAGTTTTGCAGAGTTGTCACCCTCACTCGTTGATTAAAAGCATTCCGTATGGCGAACTTATGTGCGCCAGGCGTAATTGCAGCACCAGTGAAGGATTTAACAATGAAATCCAACTTATGTCAAAGATATTCAGCGAACGAGGCTATAACAAAAAAATCATTCATAGGGCCATTGATAAGGTAATAAACCTTAACAGAAACGACTTATGTCCCAAAGTAAAAGAAATTTCTGAACACAAAATCAGGTTCATCAGAAGATACAGTAATCAAGCTCTGAACCTTAAAAAAAAAAGTCTAAAAAAAACATAGGAACGTGCTAAAACTTGATCCTGATTTAGCTTTAGCAATCAGCGAGAATCCAGGGGTCACATTTAGAAATGCTCGTTCATTACAAGACCGCTTATGTCACTCTTTGTTGCAGACTGATAAACCTAGGAATACCATAAAAGGTTTTTACACATGTGGTCAATGCAAGGCGTGTAAGTTCAGTAGCAACTTTAAGTCAACCAAACTGTCTACTGACCAACAACCTTTTTTAATTGAAAAACATTTGACATGTAATTCAGAATATGTCATTTATGCCCTGATATGCCTGTGCAAATTGGCCTATATAGGCAGTACCATCCATAGAAGAAAAAAACGCATTTTGGAGCACATGCGGGCCATTCGAAATTGACAAACAGGACCCAGTGGCACGCCATTTTAAGGCTCATCATTCACAGAATTGCAATCTACTTAAGTTTGTTGTACTTAATACTGTACCAAAACGCGAGCGAGGGGGTGATCGAGTCATTGAATTGAGGAGACTTGAGTCCAAAATGATAATTAAATTTAATACTATGCTTCCTAATGGATTGAATATGGATGAGGAGATGGCGATACATTTGGGGTGAAATGATGTCTTTTACTGCATAACTTCCTTTTCTTCAGTATAGGCTAGTGCCTTTTTAATGTTGTGTGTTGTACAGTATTGTTTAATTAATGCTCTGTTTCTTTGTTTGTTACAGACGAAAATGGATGGAGAAGCAGAAGAGCTGATATATCTTTAATTTGTGGCTATGTTATGAAGATACATTGTCCGTATATATTATGATACTTTCCTGGGGCTGTATTTTCGATTTTGAAACAGATTGTTCTTTTATTTTTTTTTGTAACTGCGAGGGTGGTGACTGAAACCCTAATCGGACTATGCCTTGACGCTGTGGCACGATAGCCCACATGGGCGGAATTGGAGTTAACATTGCATTGGCTTGATCAGTATTTTTTGCTATAAAGTTTGCGTCAGTTTCAAGTTAAGCCATGCCCACTGGGGCTTTAATATGGATCAGCTTCATGCGCTATACCCGTGTTGCTGTGAGAATGCGCGTAAGCGATACTAAACCTGAAAACTTTATTGAAAAATGCCGAAATGACATTATTAGCGTACAGCACTAGTGCTACTATGCGTTTGATTCTAGAGTGAGTCACGCTTGAATATTAAGTTACGCATTTGGTTAAACATGATTTATATATCGATGTATGCTTTCTAACAACATTGGGAAAATATACTGAGATACTAGACATGACCACATGAAAGTCGTGTGAAGTTGATTTAATGGATATTTTGTAACGGACAATTGATTTATTAATTTGACAAAAGATGTTACTTGACAATATGCCACAATGATGTAATGTATAAATTGCTGCTATCCTTTCATAATTTTGACAAAACATTACAAAGTATTTTCTTCATGTTTACTATAACCACCTGCCTTTCACTTTAAATGTGGCAGCAGTCAACATTTGCCTAACCCGTGACCAAGGAGTGCGTGAACTCCGAAACGCGTTGCGTTTCTATTTTTGGTTGCCATGTGTGGATTAAAACATACGCTTTTTTTAAATAGAGTATCGGCTCTGTTGTATCTTCATTGCGAATGAGTTGTATAGATTGTTGCAGATGTGTTAGGATAATTGAGGTTCACTACCTTGCCGGATACTCCTCATTATCAGAGGCTCGAGCTAATACGACTTTCCTGCTGGATATATATATATATATATATATATATATATATATATATTCACTGAAAAAACCATAGGTTTCAGGCCTGATATAGTTAGGAATTAGCATTTAAAAAACCTTAGAAATTCACTGAAAAAACAATAGGTTTTAGGGGTGTTATAGTTAGCTGGACATTTCACTCGAACAAAACCATTGAAATTCCTCGGCTATAGTTAGCTGTACTAACTACATCTCACGCACCCGCAATCCACTGCTGATGATGTCACATATTAAATCATTCATGACTTGGTCAGTGACATCACTGAGGACATCACTGATGAGATCATCCAGTGAATGTGGTTTGGTTCGTTATTTAAATATGTATTATATATATATAGCAATTTGCATTGAAGAATGAGTGGATATATAAATATAAATTTCGGATGGAGGATTTAGTAGCAGTGTGATTGACTGTTTACTTGACTAATTTATAGTGTCTCACTAAATATATTGGATAGTGACTAAACTTTGTGAATATCTGTATCACTTTGTCAGGTGTTGTGTAAACTGATGCACCAGTTGGTTACTAGCTACGTGAAAGTCTATATTAGTTATTGATTAGTTAACTGAGTATTTGTATGGGAGAGTGAATGTGTGTGTGGTTCGGTGGGGGGTGTGTGACTGCCCAAAGATGTGTGAATAGTTGATTCAGAAGGTATATGAAGTTAAGACTGCATGTTATAACAGTTGTTTGGATGAGTGAATATCTTTATGGGTGTGGCGATGAGCAAATATATCTCTCAATGGTACATGTCCAACAAACTAGAAAAATAAAAGCCAGTGTATGTGTCAGTTGTTGTATATAAATAAGTATACACAAGACTCAGTGATTGTATGAGTGACTGTATGGATAACTGTATAGTTGTAATTGTGATTTTATAACACACTAAGTATGAGTTATTATCTATATGAATAGATGAAGTGGTATTTTTATAAGTGTATAGCTGAGTAAAAGTACGTATGATCCATTGTTTGCATAAGTGAGTAGGATGACTTCGTAAGTGATTAGGATGTGTGCTGGTGTGTAATGTCGATATAGGTGTATAAGTATATTTGATAGTGTTCTATTGATCATTGACAGCATGTATGAGTGAATCTATAGGTAAGTGATTAGATGTGTGTGTAGATCTAGGAATCACTGAGTGGGTGTTAAAAAACTTGTATTGGTGTGTCAATGGTTTTAAATCTGGCACTGTATTTTACAGTGAGTGATGAAAGGTTATACTAGTGTATGATGAGGTGTATCTGATTGTCACGTGGATGATGTCATCAGTGATGTAATCAGTGATGTCATTTGAGATGTCATCAGTGATGTCACTGACCATGTCATGAATGATGTAATATGTGACATCATCAGCAGTGGATTGCGGGCGCGCGAGATGTAGTTAGTACAGCTAACTATATCGGAGGAATTTCAATGATTTCGTTCGAGTGAAATGTCCAGCTAACTATAACACCCCTAAAACCTATTGTTTTTTTAGTGGATTTCTAAGGTTTTTTAAATGCTAATTCCTAACTATATCAGGCCTGAAACCTATTGTTTTTTCAGTGAATTTCAAAGGTTTTGTAAATGACAATTTTTAATATATTAATTGTTATACTGATTTTTTTGATACCGATTTACTACATTTTTTAAACTATTTATTGTTAGATATTTTATTTTTTAATTACATTATAATTCCATTATACATTACAATACAAAATATACTTTCTCAGAATGAATTACTTTAGTTTAAATACTTTGCAAATAGGCAATAGAATTTTAAGTACAGTAGTTACAGTTGTTGCAATGGGCAACACAATTTCAAACACACTGCAACATTGAGCTCAATGGGAATTTCTAGTCAAATGCAATTAGTTACTTTATGGATTACTTTTCTAACCACAGGACTGGATCCTAGATTCAGTCCTTGGACATCTCCTGTAAACAGTTGAGTAAAAGCGTGTTGGTTACAGTAGTGATTTTTAAGGAATATTATTGTATTTTAAAAGTAGACACTTAGAAACTATTCTGCTGAAAACCACACAATCGATTCCTATGGAAGGAAATTCAAGTTACTGGTAAGTACGCTTAGAATTACTTTTCAGGGTCAGTGCTGGGCTAAAAGATGCAGCCCTGGGTTCTCTCCTGATAACAGGTGAGTAAATCGGAATTTGTAGTTCGTCTGATTTTAGAGGAATATTTGTACGTTTCAAAAATGGACACTTAGAAACTTTTTTGGTGAAAACCACACAATGGATTCCTATGGAAGGAAATACAAGTTACTGGTAAGTACGCTTAGAATTACTTTCCAGGGTCAGTGCTGGGCTAAAAGATGCAGCCCTGGGTTCTCTCCTGATAACAGGTGAGTAAATCGGAATTCGTAGTTCGTCTGATTTTAGAGGAATATTTGTACGTTTCAAAAATGGACACTTAGAAACTTTTCTGGTGAAAACCACAGAATGGATTCCTATGGAAGGAAATACAAGTTACTGGTAAATACGCTTAGAATTACTTTTCAGGGTTAGTGCTGGGCTAAAAGATGCAGCCCTGGGTTCTCTCCTGATAACAGGTGAGTAAATCGGAATTCGTAGTTCGTCTGATTTTAGAGGAATATTTGTACGTTTCAAAATTGGACACTTAGAAACTTTTCTGGTGAAAACCACACAATGGATTCCTATGGAAGGAAATACAAGTTACTGGTAAGTACGCTTAGAATTACTTTTCAGGGTCAGTGCTGGGCTAAAAGATGCAGCACTGGGTTCTCTCCTGATAACAGGTGAGTAAATCGGAATTCGTAGTTCGGCTGATTTTAGAGGAATATTTGTACAATGGTGAAGGAAGGGTGCGGGGCCTGAGGTGACATGTGCAAACACGCCCTGTGGCACTTTTTAAGTTGGGGAATTAATTCCTCTTCAATCCTGCGGTCCCCTGGGGCCAACTAGCCCACCAGGTACCTCCAGTATGCGCCAGGGAGCTGTGTTGCTGAGAGGTGTTCAGAGGCCACGCCCCTTTTTACACCTCTCCGCAACGCAGCTCCGTGGCGCTTACTGGAGGTACCTGATGGGCTAGTTGGCCCTTAGGGGACCTCTGGATTGAAGAGGAATTAATTCCCCAACTTAAAACGCGCCACAGGGCGTGTTTGCACACATATCACCTCAGGCCCGCCCCCTACCTTCACCACTGTGCAAACGCGCCCTTTGGAGCGTTTTAAGGTGGGAGATTAAGTCCCCTTGAATCCTGAGGTCCCCTGGCGGCCAACTAGCCCACCAGGTACCTCCAGTAAGCACCACGGAGCTACGTTGCAGAGGTGTAAAAAGGGGCGTGGCCTCTGAACACCTCTCTGCAACACAGCTCCCTGGCACATACTGGAAGTACCTGGTGGGCTAGTTGGCCCCCAGGGACCCCCAGTATTCAAGGGGAATTAGATCCCCCTCTGCAAATGCACCAGGGGGCGCGTTTGCAGAGTGGTGTAAGGAGGGGGCGTGGCCTCCGGCCCGAACCCGTCTTTTTTTTTTTTAGAAAGGGGGCTATGTAGCCCCCCTTCTTTTTCTAATTTATTGGACCTGGGGACCCCATCCCCCAGGGCCTGCCCCCAATGGTTTTTTAATAAAAGAAAAACAAAAATCGGGAAGGGGGCAGCGTGGCCCCCCTCCCGAGGCCATAATTGTGGAGAAGTGTGGCTCACTGGTTAGAGTAGGCAGACCTGGAAGCAGAGGTCAGCCTGGGACCAGGGTTCAATTCCCGGCTTGGCTGGGTCTTGAGTCCATAAATTGTCCATGGACTTGATAATTCTCGCTCCAGTGCATACTCGATTCATGGGTTCACACTCTGCGACTCTGGGCAATAGCTTGCTTAATCTCCACAATGGCCCCTCGCGGCGGGATGCCTGGCTTTCACCTTGTAGATGCCCTGCTGGGTTATCTCACAGGGGAATACCAGGACGGGTTCCCTAAGCAAGCGCTTAGAGACCGGTTGGTGATTTGCGCTATATAAAATATCTGTACATTTACATTTACATAATTTTCCCCGGGGACCCCATTCCCCGGGGCATGGCCCTTTTTTATTTTGGAGGGGGCTGCCTTGCCCCCCTCCTGTGGCCCCTTTTGGGCCCCGGGGACCCCATCCCCTGGGGCCGTTTTTTTAATTTTTAGGAGGGGGGCGCGTGGCCCCCCTCCCGGACCACTACTGGCCACGGGGACCCCATCCCCCGGGGCCTGGCCACCTTGTTGGGGACCATGGTGGGGTCCCCAATCCCCCCACGGTCCCAGCTGGCTCCCCGCCTCCTGCGGGAGCCGACATTGCTTTTCCACATGGGGAGCAGATAACATGCTGCTCTCCATGTGGAAAAGCAATCTGCTTTGCTTCATTGAAGCGAGAGCAGGTTTTCCTGCTTTTGCTTCAATGAAGCAAAGCAGTTTGCAATGGCAGGGTGGGAGCCGCGAGGCTCCCGCCCTGTCATTGCAAACTACAGTGTCCCGGGGGTGGGCACCCCGGGACACTGCAGGAGCCGGCCCTGGGGTGTGGCGGTCCCCAGGGCCATCATTGGCTCCAGGGGGGGGCCGCGCGGCCCCCCTCCCACTTAATTCAAAGCCCCGGGGAGGTGGCAGTCCCCAGGGCGTGTGGGGGGGGGGGCTCGAAAATAAAAAACATTTTGGGGCCTTGGGGGTCCTTGTGGGACCCCCTGAGCAGGCCTAGGGGGTCAGGGTGTTTCTACCCTGCCCCCTTGTCACATTTTGCACCTTTTTTGGGGGGTTTTCTTGTGCCTCGGTTCTACCGAGGCACAAGATGGCTGCCAACACTTCCTGATTCAGAGTGGTGGCAGCCAATTAGCATTCAGCTCATGCTCGGGAGGGTGCGGGGAGGGTGCGCAGATCCTCCAAGGTCATAGATTTATCTATCTTTTTAACTCTTATTTTCTCAGGAACTGCTGAACAGATTTACACCATTTAAGCAAAAGGCACGAGTCTGAACTGAGGACTACCTCTTTGCCAAATTTGGTGTAATTCCGTTCAGCAGTTCGGGCTGCAGCTGCATCAACAGGTCCTATGGGAAAATGCATGGGAAAAACGCGTTTTGGGACCCCCCTTTTTTCTCGGCCCCCGCTTGACGAATCACAGTGAACTGTTCAGGATAGGAGTGGACCGGAGCTAGCCAAAAGTTTGGAAAATTTTGCGAAGATTCGTCAATCGGTGGCAACGTTATTCCAAATAGAATATTGCGGATTTCCTATGGAAAATAGGTCCTAACTATATCTATCTACTGGTGACCGCCAGTAGGTAATATATATATATATATATATATATATATACAATCTACTGGTGGTCGCCAGTAGATAGATCTAGTTAGGACCTATTTTCCATAGGAAATCCGCAACATTCTATTTGGAATAACGTTGTCACCGATTGACGAATCTTCGCGAAATAGGCATAACTGATGACTTCCCGTGTTCTATGGGGGTGAGGCAAGGATGTATCCTGGCGCCCTTTCTATTCACGTTATATATTAATGGCTTAGATAGGGCGCTTGGAGACTTGGGGGTAGACTGCCCACGCACTGGGAGGAGAAGTGTACCTGTCCTCTTATATGCGGACGACGCGGTCCTCCTGTCACGCACAGGAAGGGGTCTGCAGTCTCTCATTGATGGATTCGTTAGTTTCATGGCGGATTTAGATTTAACACCTAATCTTACCAAATCATATGTCATGGAAACAGGGAAAAGTCTGTCTAAGAAATTCATTTTCACAATAGGGGCCCATAAACTAGAAAAAGTAAAGGTTTTTAATTATTTAGGAATTTTATTTGACAAGCACCTTAATTTTAAAACACTGATTTTGGACAAATGTAGCCAACAAACTAGTACGATGGGTTCAATTATGAACTGTGCCACAAGATTAGGTCGCTGGTCACCAAATGAAATCCTGCACCTGTACAGTTCGGTCTGTTGTGCCAAGACCATGTATGGGAGTGAGGTAAGGGGCTTTAGAGATTCATCCCCAATTCAAACAGAAGAAAACAAGTTCCTCAGAAGGCTCCTGCAAGTACCCCAAAGCACGCCTGCCCACATAGTTCATGAGGAGCTTGGCATCACATATATTAACGAGAAGTTAAGTTTCAAACCTGTCACTTGCTGGATAAAAATATGGACGAATCCCGAGGCAAGTCTAAGTAGACAAATACTCGCGGACTGCACTGCTGGGGATAAAGGTCATCGGATACCCTGGCTTAAACATGTTAGGGACACCGTGAGTTGGTTGGGTTACGTAAACTTTTTTGAAGAGCCTTCCACACTCTCCGTCAGAGACAAGGGCGTTATAAAATCTGAATTTTTACGGCGCTTAGCTTGTGATAGGGAGGAAAGAGAATTGATGAAAGTTTCAGTAAGAGCCCACCTGTTAACAAGATCATCGCCGGGATTGGAATTTTATCTCTCCAACATATATAATAGATGTGATAGATTTTTAATGACTAGATTTAGACTGAATCTTCTGCATCATATTTTATCAATCCCGGCCGGGTTCACAGCAGACATTGACACAAAAGGACCCTGCGGCTGCGATCAGAGATCTCCGCAAGATACTCTTCATTTCGTCTTACTGTGTCCCTTTTATGCGCTCCCTAGGTCATTGTTTTTTTTTTTTTTGAAAAATTTTATTGTGCAGAAAGAAGGGTACAAGCACGGGCCTACAACCGCCTGGGCCGGCCGCTAGTAGGTAAAAAGTTCAAACAGTGCAAACACAATGACTGGCCCACCGGGGCTCCGCACCCTACAGAAGCTCAGACTGCACATAAAGGAAAATCAGGATACACCCTTTTAACATAAATCACAACTTAAAACAAAAAGCGAGGCAAGAAGACATGAGATGGGCGTCGGACCACAGCAGGGGCACTTCCAGACCCGACCACCAAATGGCAGTCAAGAATAAGGGGAACTAAGAGGTAGGGGGGGGGAGAAACGGGAATACCAAATCTATACTCAGATGTGCCAGATAAGTAAGGAACCATCCAGGATCAGGGGGACAAGGCTACCTCAGACGTTTCCACCAGGGGGGGAGCACAAATACTTCCACGATACACATTCCACTGCCCCCAAATTCTACTCCAAGCCCCGGGTTTACCACGAGCCACATACACAGTCTTTTCCCTGAACATGCACCAGTCCATGTTCTCCTTCCAGACAGACACGGTGGGGGGCCGCTGCGAACCCCAAAGCTGCGCTATGTCCCTCTTTGCTATCATGTTCCCCAGGGCCGCCCACCGAGTCTGGGCCGCGTTATAGTCATTGGGCTCCCACACATTCAGGACACAGCGACGCACCTCCGGCAACAGCGTGACCCCGGTGACTCGCCTCATAACCTCATGCACCTGACGCCAGTATTCCACCACCTCGCGGCACTCCCACAGGATGTGGAGAAAGGTGGCACTAAGCCCACAGCCACGCTTACAGAGCCCGTCCTCAGAAAACCCCATCGAGACCAATCGGGGACCCGTCACGTAAACGCGATGGAGAATCTTAAGCTGGACCAAACGGAGACGGGCCGGGATGGCAACCTCCTTAGGAGATGACAGCGCGGACTGCCAGTCCTCGTCGTCCAACTCAACCCCATCCCCCGTCCATGCCTCCCGTAGACGCACCAAGAGGTCAGCCCGATTATTTATCAATTTTTTATAGATCAAAGAGATAGTACTATCGGGAACGTGACCGTCGAGTATGCGGTCCTCAAGGGGCGAAGAAACAGGGACCGTGGTCCCTTCCCCAAAAACCGAGAGCAGGGCATGCCGAACCTGAGCGTAGCGGAAAAACTCCCTCTCACTAAGCTCATATTCGCTCCGGAGCGCCGCGAAGGTCTTGACCGCGCCTTTAACCCACAGATCCCCCACTCTGCTAATGCCGATCGTGTCCCAGTGCTCAAAGCCTTTCGTCGTCCAGAGGCTCCCCAGACGGTCTGAGGCGAACAAGGGAGTAGCACACGTTAAACGCTCACTCCAGCCCATCGCTACATTCGCCGCCTTCCACACCCGTACCGCAATCCTAGTAGGGCCCGTGAGGGTCCTACCAGCCGATCGGGAGTAAAGCGCTCTGTTATAATTACCGCCGGGAAGCAGGAATTTATCCATCTCATACGCCGGATTCAGACCAGGAGCATACGTGGCATGGTTAATTGCCGTCAGTTGGGAGGCCCAATAGTACCGTCTAATGTCAGGAAGCGCGATGCCCCCGTCATACCAGGGGAGAGTAAGCTTTGCCAGAGCGATACGCGCCCGCCCGTCCCAAACCAGTCTCCTCTGCAGACTCTCCACCTCCCGAAAGTATGCCACCGGAATGACATCAAAGAAGTTCTGAAGTACGTAAAGAAATCTGGGAAGGGACATCATTTTAAACAGGGCCGCGCGACCAAGCGGAGACAGGGGCAACTTACACCACCGAGCCGTATCCACCCTCAAACGTCGGAGTGGAGACAGGAGGTTCTGCTCATAGCGGACCGCCGGGTCCAACGAAACATATACCCCCAGGTACTTAAAGCCGGATGAAGACGTTTGGATAGGAAGTAGAGGCGGCAAAAGGGGAGGGCCACCAGAGATAGGGTACACGCAAGATTTGGACCAGTTAATTATCAAACCCGAGTTTCTCCCAAAGGAAGTAAGGACATCAAAGAGAACATTAAGCGACTGTCGCGGCGAGGTGAGGTACAAAAGAATATCATCCGCGTACAGCGAGACCCGATCCTCGAAGCCCGGGGCCCACCGGATCCCTCTGATCGAGGGCTCCCAGCGGAGCCAGGCGGCGAGCGGTTCCAAGGCAAGAGCAAAAAGCAGAGGGGACAACGGGCACCCCTGCCTAGTGCCCCTCCCGAGAGCAAAAGGCTGAGAAGCCCGCCCATTGACAACCACCTGAGCCATTGGTCCAGCGTAAAGAAGCTTCACCCAGCTAATAAATCCCTCCCCAAAGCCAAACTTTTCCAAGACAGCCCAGAGGAATGGCCACTCAATGGTATCAAAGGCCATCGTGGCGTCTAAGGAAACCAATACGGCTGGCTCAGAAAAGTACTCCGCCCTAGCTAGGACGCCATGCAGACGCCGCAGATTAAGGGCGGTATTACGGTGGGGGATGAAGCCGCATTGATCCGGATGAATCAGATCACAGATAACGCTCAGCAAGCGGTTGGCAAGGACTTTAGCAAGGATTTTGGGTTCTGCGTTTAAGAGGGAGATAGGCCTATACGAAGCACAGCGGTCACGTGGTTTACCCTCCTTGGGAATCACGACTATAGTCGCCAGACGCTGGTCGGCGGGAAGGGAACCCCTCTCGATCGACTCCTGAAACATACGACGAAGGAAAGGCGCGATTTTATCCGGGCGTAGTTTATATAGTTCGATCGGCAGGCCATTGGGGCCCATGGCTTTGCCCGAGCGAAGGGAGCTAATCGCAGTAGCAATCTCATCAACGGACAAGGGGGCATCCAACTGCTCACGGTCCTCGACGGATATGCCGGGCAGGGCAATGTCCCGTAGTAGAAGACGAGAGTCGTCTTCATCTCTATCAGACACCGGGGAATACACCGCCCGGAGGTGGTCAGCAAAACATTCCACAATCTCGCCAGGCTCAGTCACACACACTCCATCCGCAACCCGGAGCTCTGGGACCACACGATTCACTCTCTACTTCCTATCCAGCCAAGCAATCAATTTACCAGCCTTGTCCCCGGCATCATACAACCTGCCCTGCTGCTCCCTATACATGGTCTTGGCAGCGTCAGTGACAAGGGACTTGTACTCGAACTGCTTCAGGCTGAGGGCATGTAGCCCATCCGGGGTGACACCCGTCTCCAAGGCCGCCTCCAACCCCAAGATGTCGGTCTCCAGCTTCACCACCGCCTCCATCTTAACCTTCTTAGCCGCCACTATCTGAGATAGGGCCTGCCCATGGAGTACTGCCTTAAAAGCTTCCCACAGGGACACTGCGGACAACACCGACCCATCATTCTCATGGAAGTATTGGTCAATCGACTTGACCAGGCTATCGCGGATCGTGGGGTTCCGCAGGTACCAAGGGTTAATAGGAGCGATCCGCCCAGCAGACCGCGTCCCAGTGTCAAAAAGCAACCACAGTGGGGAATGATCAGAGATACCCCGGGCCAGGTGCTTAACCTCTCGAATCCGGGCAGTCTGGGCCGCGGGCATAAGAAAGTAATCCAATCTGGAGAGACTCCCATGTGCCCCAGAGTGAAAGGTGTACTGACACTGTGTAGGATGCATTAACCTCCAGCAATCTACCAGACCGAAGGTCTCCAAGAAGCCGCCAAGCCACGCCTGGGCAGCAGGGAGGGCCCTGGGCGGGTGGCGATCCCGGTCGCCCGAGACTACCGAATTGAAATCCCCACCCATAATCAGAAGACTATCAGGAAGCTCAAGCAGCATTCGACCCAAGTCTGAAAAGGTGGAGTTCTGGAGGCCCGGGGGAACATAGACAGAGACCAAGGAAAGGGACTGCCCCTCCCACCGCCCAGTCAAAGCCACATAGCGCCCTCTATCGTCCGGGACTATCCTGGTGATCTCCAGCGGAAATGAAGAACGCAGGAGAATGCCTACCCCTCTAGAGCCAGTGGTGAAACCAGAATGGGCAACGAGTCGGTAAGCTCCCCTGTTCATGGCATGACAAACGTTACCCACCAGATGCGTCTCCTGTAAAAACACCACATCAGGAGACATACGTCGCAAATACTGCAGCACAACACCCCGTTTGATACGATCCCCCAATCCATTGACGTTCCATGACATCAACCTCAACCCGTCCCCCCCCATCCCCTCCAATAGATCAAGGGTCTCTCAGCAGATAGCGCAACGCCCAAAACTGGAACAGAACAAAGACCTCGTATTAAAAACAAAACACACAAATCAAAACCCCCCAACCCCCCCCCACTTCCAACTCCCCCCACCCTGCACCCCTGCGACCCAAAAAACCACCCCAACTTGCAGTGTGCCTGTCGCCCCATAAACCCCATTCTACGGAAAGACCCCGGAGGAGGAGAGGGACCCGTCCCCGACCGCCCCCCACATAGATCATAATGAAACAAAATGCAAAAAAGAAGTTGAACCCAGCCGAACAGTACAAAATGGCAAAGTCAAGGACCAAAGTCACTCCGAGGGAGACCCGCCACCCTCGGTACCAGCAAAGGGCCCAGGCCGGTCCCCGCGGCCCGGCAGCGAGTCAAGCCAGTCACTCACAGTCGCGGGAGAGTCAAAAAAGGTAGTCCGATCGTCGTGTTCCACTCGGAGCCTAGCAGGAAAAAGCATGGGGTACTTGAGACCCAGGTCGCGGAGGCGACGCTTCACCCCCTGGAAGCCCATCCTCTGTTTCTGGACAAGTTGGGTGAAGTCCGGGAAAAAGTTAATAGACGCATTCTCATGGCGGACCGGGCCATGGGCCCGCGAGGCCTGCAAAATCACATCTCGGTCTCTATAGAAGAAAAGTTTGGCAACAATAGGCCTCGGGGGGGCCCCCGGCCGCGGCCGACCGCCCGGAACTCGATGGGCCCGCTCCACGGCAAAGAACTTACTCAGGCCAGCGGGGGCAAGCTGCTTGAGGATGAGCTCCTCCACCATGAGATCCACCGGGTGGTTGTCGGAGGTCTCCGGGACGCCTATGACGCGAATGTTATTGCGGCGGGCCCGTCCCTCAAAGTCCTCCAGCCGCCGGGCCATCAGATCGTTGGCCGACTTGAGGTCGCCGAGAGTGGCCCGCTGGTCCGACACATCCGCAGCCAGGGTGGACGTCCGCACGTCAAGCGATTGAACCCTCTCGTTGGTCTTAGAGAGATCCGCCCGAATCAGTGCGACATCAATAGCCACCGTGTCGATTTTACGGGCCAAGGCCTCATATTGCGTAGCAATGGTCTCCTTGATGCCGTTAATGGCGCCCATAATGTCCTGCAGGGACAGATCCGAAGAGACGGACGGGCCACCACCAGCGTCGTCCGGGGGGGCACCGGCCGCTCCAGGGGACCCTCTTCCTTGAGTATAGCGGTCCATGTTGTTCGTCTGGACCGGTCCCCCGCGGAGGGATGTCTTAGTCTTACGCCCCTCGGGGCCCCCCCTGCCACCCATGAGAACCACGCTCACCAACGGGGACCACCGGCCAAGCGTCAAGGGGGGCACCGGCAACTCAGTCAGGAGCCGCACCAGAGACCGTGATGAGGCCGGGCGAGAAAACCAAAGTCAACGGGCACACTGGAGCCGGCGGAGACAAGGGCATCCAGCAGAGATAAACACCCAGCCGCTCCAAGCAGTTACGATTTCCAGCCCCTCAGGGATCCAAAAGTGAAACCGAAAGTAATGGAGCGGCCACTGGCACAGATCCACTGCCGCTGTTGTTCAATTACGCCCCGGCTCCACAGTTCACCCTCGCACCGGGCACAGCCATCGATGGGGCCTCGAAAGTTCAAACCACCGTAGATCAGGATTCCCAGGTCCGATTCGATTTCTGAAAGAAGATCAACGTTCAGCCAGAATTCGCCTTCCAGATTCCATCAGCCAAGTCAGGATAAAGTCAGGATAAATTCCGAGGAGCAGCGAGGGTCCGGGGAGCCCTGTGCTCACGCGACCATCTTGGATGCGCGCTAGGCTCCTCCTCTCTAGGTCATTGTTTTTAAAAACTATTTTAAGACGCTCCAAAATAAACTAGGCTAAGGTGGCACTCTTATTTTTGAAACTATCCTCTGATCCATTCACGTTGTTCAGCACTGTAAATTTCTTAAGATTGGCTGTAAAACTAAGGAATACTAGAAGTGAGGATTAGTCTCCTCGGGCCCATGGGGCGTATAGGTGTTCGATGCGATTACATTGCCTTGGTTTACAGCCTCTACTAGATATGTATATGATGAATGCTTTTCTCTCTAGCAAATCCCTGTTGCAGATTTATGCATCCGCTTAATATTGTTGCAAGGCGGGCCCACTGATATTAGGGAATCTCATGCTGTTTAGATGAGTCTGGGTCAGCATATTTTATTCGTTTTAAAGCAAAAAGCCTTTAAGTCTAAGATAGCTTAGTGATGTAATATGCGTATCTACAGCAGTCGTGAATATTTTATTGTTCTTAATAATGTGTATAGTGAATATAAAATGTAAGATGTTATTGGTTTTTATGTCATGCTCTTTTATGGATATTTTTATACCCGAATAAAGACTTATTGAATTGACTTGAGTCAGGGACTGACACTAAAGAGCAGTCGTGAAATATGTAGATTGTGTGCAGTTCCCTTATCACTTCCAGTGTAGTGAATGAGTTTTGGTAAACTCCTAGGGATACTGGTGCTTGTCTAGAATTACACTGTGCGTCTTTGTGCATTTGGGAACCACTGTGAAAGAAGCGTTTGGTAACATTGTGTATTTGCTGACAGAAAATTGTTTTAAAACCTGCCATGTTGTCAAGTTATAGTAGCATTAGAAGCCAGTCTTTGCTTATGCGTTGATTAAATTAGTCAGGCATTGACACTAAAGTGCAGTCGTGAAATATGTAGATTGTGTGCAGTTCCCTTACCACTTGCACTGTAGTGAATGAGTTTTGGTAAACTCATAGGGATAGTGGTGCTTGTCTAGAATCACATTGTGAGTTAGTGTGTATTTGGGATCACTGTGAGAGAAGCATTTGGTAACATCATGTATTTGCTGACAGATAACTGGTTTAAAACCTGTCATGTTGTGAAGTTTTAGTAGGATTAGAATCCAGTCTTTGCTTATGCGTTGATTAAATGAGTCATGCTTTGACACTGATGTGGTGTACTTAAATATGTAGATTGTGTGCAGTACCATTAACTCTTCCAGAGTAGTCAATGAATTTTGGTAAACTCCTAGGATAGTGTTGCTTGTCTAAAATCACACTGTGAGTCTGTGTGCATTTGGGTAAGGATTGTGAGAGAAGCATTTGGTAACATCGTGTATTTGCGGACATATACCTGTTTTAAAACCGGTCATGTTGTGAAGTTTTAGTAGCATTAGAAGCCAGTATTTGCTTATGCTTTTATTATAGGAGTCAGGCTTTGACATAAAAGTGCAGTCCTGAAATATGAAGATTGTGTGCAGTTTGCTTACCACTTCCACACCTTCAATTCCCTAGTCAGTATCCATACACTTCCAGGAAACATCCTGTCACTTCCTTTGCAGTCCTCTAGAGACCCATTCAACAGCATGTACTAATCCATTGACTGTGCCAAAACTCAAACACTTATAAATTCACCTAGACACTCTCTTTCCAGTACTCTAATGATTCAGTCACTGCCTAAGTATTCATGCACTGAGCCAGGTCTTAGCACATGGACTACGTCAAACCCATATCCACTATGCATGCAGTCCTCTAACCCACACACTTGTCTTTCACACCTTCAATTCCCCAGTCAGTATCCGTTCACTTCCAGCAAACACCCTGTCACTGCTGTTGCACTCCTCTAGTGACCCATTCAGCATCATGTACTAATCCATTCACAGCGCCAAACCCTAATAAATTCACCCAGGCACTCTCCTTGCAGTACTCTAATCATTCAGTCAGTACCCAAGTACTCAACCAGTGACCCAGGCCTTAGTATATGGACTGTTTCAAACCCTTATCCACTATGCATGCAGTCCTCTAACCACCTACACAATTGTCTTTCTCACATTCAATTCCCTAATCAGTATCCATACACTTCCAGGAAATACCCTGTCACTCCCTTTGCAGTCCTCTAGTGACCCATTCAGCACCATGTACTAATCCATTCACTGTGCTAAAACCCAAACACTTATAAATTCACCGAGATGCTATCTTTGCAGTACTCTAATCATTCAGTCAGTGCCTAAGTATTCATACACTGAGCCAGGCCTTAGCACATGGACTGCTTCAAACCCCTATGCACTATGCATGCAGTCTTCTAACCACCTAGACACTTGTCTTTCACACTTTCAATTTCCTAGTCAGTATCCATACAGTCCAGCACTTGACACTGCCTTTGCACTCCTCTAGCGACCCATTCAGTACCAAGTACTAATCCATTCCCTGTGTGAAAAGCCTAGGCACTCTCCTTGCTGTACACTAATCATTCAGTCAGTACCCAAGTAGTCATGCAGTGAGCCAGGCCTTCGCACATGGACTGCTTTAAATGCCTATGCAGTATGGATGCAGTCCTCTAATCACCTACACAGTTGTGTTTCACACCTTCAATTCCCTAGTTAGTATTCATACTCTTCTAGCAAACACCCTGTCACTCACCCAGTGTGTCTCCTTATAGTACTGTAATCATTTAGTCAGTTAGCATGTAGTCTTTTGGTGAGGTAGGCTTTAGGGCATGAACTGCTTCAAAGTAGTATGCACTATGCATGTAGTGTTTTAACGATCGTCACACTTGTGGTTCAGGGCTATAGTTTCTTAGTCAGTTTTAATATAAAATGTGTTTGTACAGTAATGGAATAGTATAAATTTGAAAGTTATTAATATACATTTATTTGTGATTCTTTTTTACAGATACAGAACAGGAGTGTTTCTCATCTGTTTGCACTCTTGTCGTGCAAGATTGTTTGGTTGAAGGGTCCTTAGGTGTTTCATCATACTTGCTGTGCCGCACAAGTATTTTTTGTTAGGATCCCCTCGTAACAGAACTCTTTGGCAAATCTTGCGAGTGAAGAAGGTGGCATTGGTCTTTGTTTGCTCCTTGGAAAAAGTAAAAAATTTCCTCACCACTGAAGAAAAACGTTGTTGGTGTGGTGCCTTCTGCAAAACATTTTCTTCAGATTCAGTAAATATTTTAAAGCGGCAACATTTACAGTTTTTGTAAGTTAAACTTATACAATTTTGTTAGCTGTATGCATTTTATATATCTGTGATTTGTTTCTTGTGGTATTTTGTTGAGAATACCATGTTGTTGTTTTTTTAACAATCTTTCTTATTTTCCAGGTCTGTCGTCGACAACCATTTCCCCCACAGTAGTGTTCCGCCTTGTTGTTTTTTGTTATTGTTGTTACATTTTGTTTATTGTTCATATATATGTTAATTAAAAAATAAAGTTTGAAAAAAAATGTATAACGTTTTTGGTTGTTCTCTTAACTGCTGTGTGACTCTTTCTTGTTCTTATTAGTGTTATTTGATGGAATCAACCATGGTGTTAAATTTTGGGGCACTTATCGCTGGAATACTGGTGATATCTGCAGTTTGCACCAACTTCTGAATAGTGTGTTAGATTTATCTCAACTTTACTTCCGTTAAAGTGCTGATAATGAAATGGAGAGTAGCCGTTCCCGTGCAAAAAGACACGAGGTGCACCTTTGCGATTTATTCTAAATACTAAAATCCTGTATTGAATTGCACTGAGGTATTGGCTGCACTTACAGTGTACACACAAAATCTATTAAGAAATCTCATTGTATTTATATTGATTGGGAATAGTGCGTCAGGTGCTGGATCTTGACGAGATACACTGCTCAGTTCGTATATTGTTGTGCACACGAAAAAAATCAAATCACAACTTTCACACCAATTGCAATGCGAAACAAATTCCGGCGATAAGACACGTTAGCACCAGGGATTTTACACCTGCTTTCTTCTGGTGTTAAGCAGGACAACTACCTGCACCATGAAAGGGAACACAGCCAAGAGCCACACCAGAACACCCACAGGTGCCATAGGGTCAATGAGCATGATACAGGGATACCCATGAGGGCCAGAAGACTCATCTCAACAACTCCAGGACCGCCAATGCCCCCCAAACCCACATCTTAGTAAGTGTGTCCCTGTGGGCATTGTCTTAGCAGGATAGGCACGAGCCCTGTGACATCACAGTGTGCTGTCACCTCAGCGTTGGCAGTGAGCCTGGATGTGTAGCTACGTACGCATCCTCCTGCATGCACAACTGGCGTGTGCTGGTCTGTTGTTCACAGGTCAATGCAGGGGTGTGCCTATCTGGCAAGGGGAACAGGGTGTCTCGGACATGTCCGTGTACAGGAAGTGCGGTAAGTGTGTCTCTGTGTTCTGGTGTGGCCTGTTACAAGAGCCGCAGCAGACGATGTTGTAAAGTGGCATGCACCACCTCCAAACGGCACTGTGATGTTGTAGTTGGAATGTAGCAGGACATGCGCAAATAGGCATTACAATGGCATGCCGTACGAGTGCACGAGATACAACAGCTCACCGTACAAAAGTGTGGGGGCTCGTGGGAGGGAGGAGCAGCCGGTTGGCAAGATAACACACAGTGAACTCGACCATGTGCCACATGCTGGGCATCTCATCCATGATGACCATGGTGGCAGACATCCCACAACACCAACGACTGGCCTTTGTACACATCCTGTATGAATGCAGCGTGGTTTTCACTTCTATGCTCGTTCAGTGGTGTGATGTTGGCAGGTTGTGTGACTTGTGCTCCTTGTTGGTGTGTTTCATTTTGGCCATTGTTAGTCTATATGTGTGTTGTACTTAATTGTGCATGTGTGCCATTCTGTCCATCTCCCTCCCTCCCCCCACTCCCTGCTTCTTCCTCTTCCTAGTGCTGTTGTGTCTATCATTTTGTTGCTGCACACATAAATACATGTAAAGAATAAATTAGAATAGTTCCTTGATTCTTTTAGGTTTCAAAACTTCTCTATTGGTTTCTTTTTAATTTCCCATATGAACCGTTTTTTTTAATATTCAACAACACATAGAAGTCAGAAGTGCAACGTATTCTATCAACACACTTTCTAGAACATTCTACAATACGTGCAGGTTAAAAGTTCATCAATTTTTTAAAACTTTACGATATTTTATTGTAACATTTTCTTGAACATTTAACGACACGTGCAGGTTAAAAGTTGACGATTGTTTTAAGTTCGAACAGTGCCTTCCAAATGCAAGTAGCAGGTGTGGTTGAGCTGAGCAAATTTTATCCTATGATATATACTCCACGTTGAAACTGCTTTTTCTTAACCAATCACAAAGATGCTTTTCCACAAAACTAATGTGCACCCTACTTTTAAAAAAGAATGCTTTTCATGATATCTTCAGAGATAAGTTTTAGATAGGAATTAGCATTTAAAAAACCTTTGAAATTCACTGAAAAAACCATATGTTTCATGCACGTTATAGTTAGGAATTGGCATTTAAAAAACCTTTGAAATTCACTGAAAAAACCAAAGGTTTCAGGGGCGTTATAGTTAGGACTTGGCATTTAAAAAACCTTAGAAATTCACTGAAAAAACCATAGGTTTCAGGGGTGGTATAGTTAGCTGGACATTTCCCTCGTACAAAACCCTAGAAATTCCCCTGTTATAGTTAGTTCAGCTAACTATAACTCGCGCCCCCGCAATGTACTGCTGATGGCGTCACATATTACATCACTCATGACATGGTCAGTGACATCTCAAATGTCACCTATGATTTTTTCAGTGAATTTCTAAGGTTTTTTAAATGCCAATTCCTAACTTTAACGTCTGTAAAACCTATGGTTTTTTCAGTGAATTTCCAAGGTTTATTAAATGTTAATTTCATATTTTAATATTTATAAAACCTATATTTTTCCTATTTCTTTTGTAATATTTTGGAAATCTATTATCCTTTTTTTTTAATTTGAAAAATATGTAATGTTTTATATCTTCAAAGAAAAGTATGTATATTTTTTTTGTGTGTGTTTTTTTTAGAAAACTGAAGTCCCATACCAGTGGTGTACCAAGCTCCATCAGCACACGAATCCTATCCGCCATATTGCTAAACTAGTAAAGGATGCGCATTTCGTATCCGACGGGTTCATGGCACCGCGTCCCGCGTAACATCATATACGTATGTGGTCTCGCCAGCTGCTACTTTGATATCCAACGGGTACGCAGTACCAAGCCGCGCCTTACGTCATGTACGTATGGGGTCACGCCCGCTGAACGTTGCGTATGCGACGAGTGCACGCTGCCAGGCCCTGTGTTACATCATAGACGTATGGTGTTGCGCCGGGAATGCCTTTCCCTCATTTTTTTTCCGTCTTAAAACTATATCTAAATAAGTTTAAAGTGTATATGAGAACAAGCGATAATCTAAAATATTTTAAACATTTATATATTTCTAACTGTAATAAACTTATATTATGGACAGAGCGCACTGGAGCAATGTCTTTTGCCTACAGGATTGCGTGATCTACAATAGCGACTCGATCTGAATTGTGAACACTGCTGTCTGCAGTGTAAATTGAAGGCAGTAGTGAGCACAGTCTTCCATGAATACTTTTTCTCACTTCCTCTTCACAAAATACAACATAAATTACACAAAACTCTGCAATAAATAGATGAAAACAATTCAAAATTGCGATCTCTGCTGTCCACTGTGTACACTGTTATTCAGTGTTCTTTACCACTACCAAGAAGAATTTTGTCATTGGACTAAACCTATAAGTCATCTTAAAAAACTTCTTTAAGCAAGTATACTAAAAGGCTATTGTGTATATTTCAATAGACGGTGTAGTTAGTTGCTTACTGGATTCTGTAATTAAACAATCACCACTCGATCTGAATCGTGAGCCCTGCTGACCGCAGTGTAGGCCAGAGGCAGTGGTCATTAACGCCTCACAGCCATGTGCCGTTGGATTCGGAAGCACGCAGTTGGTTGCACCTGATCGGAGGGGGTACACACAAATCATCACAGACTAACTTCTGACATCCTCAATCACAGAATCAAGACCCCGTTTCACTGTTCCTACCTATTGTACCATAGTGTACTCCACCGACTGCAGTCAGCAAAGCCCAATAATTATGTGCAGCAGTTAGCTACGGAAGCACAGAGTCTGATGCACCTCAACGGAGGGAGTTCTGTCAAAACCAAGCAGCAAGTAATATCCGACATCGTTCATTCTGGGATCAAGACACCGTTCCACTGTTGGGACCTAGAGTTGCTTGCACCTGGTCGAAGGGAGTACCTTCATATCCACTCTCAGATGTAGTTTTAACATCGTCCATTGTGGGATCAAGACACCGTTCCACTGTTGGTACCTGTTGGACTACTATGTTAGTAGTATACAGAGCACTCTACGGGGCTGGGCCTCAGCCTGGGCACTGTCTGCCTGTGTCGCGGTAGCCAGCGTTGATCTCAGGAGCCTTCCCAGCTCGCAGACCTCAGCCCAGGAGCTTCCGCCGGCACGTGATGGGCCCTCTTTCACATACGACGGTGTCGAAAGGTGAACCGTGGGGAATATGTGCGTCGCAGCGGCCATGACGGTTTCTGGGTAGCAGCAGGCTGAGAGCATTATTCCCGCAGTCACCTTCGCTCACAGCGACAGCCTTGTGGCGGTGTAAGCTGCACAGACCTGACAGACATGTTCGCCATTCCGGAAGAGAACCACACCCAGAGAAACATGCCTTTTATTCTTACCCCTACGCTAGCCTTGCGTATGCCGAGCCAGCCCACTACGCTAAAGATTTGGGGGGGGGGGCACGTACATGCTATGTTTTCGTAAACTTCCCTACTGACTGCACTATCATGGTTGCGTCCACTGTCGACTTCACTCACTAGACCATCAGTGTATGTTGACATGTACATGTCTGTGCTCTGCATACGCGCATCCCCTCAACACTTTGCATTGTATACTTTTATAATCGAGAATCACTTGCCACCTTCGCACATACTTTGCTCCCATCTCTCCCCACATTCTGCATTGTGTTGCAGAGGTGCCATGCCATGTTTGGTTTGTGTACATGGCTAGCCACGGTTCCCTTAGTACTTAGTGTTGTTGTGTCTGCTAGGTGTACATGTTTGTCATGTTGTATGTGATTATATAAAGTAGCGCATTTATTCACGAGCAGTGGTTTATCCCATTTACGTATGTATCGCTGTCTTAAAGAGGACACCGAAGTTTTTCTCACAGGTGAAAAATGGGACCACAATGGCAATCATTCATTACTATGCAAGAATATCCAACTGCACGACGCTTCTAAGCTTACTGTCCCCAATCTTGCGTGCTTTCTTAAAAGCACGCCAACTCCCACAATCAGACCAACATTCACACAGCTTTCTAACGGCAGTTATCTAGTTCTTAATAACATGGACTGCTACACAATGTGAGCTGGCATACCGTATGTCCTTACTGTTTCAAACCAGATAACTTCCTCTAGCAATCTCTATTCCCACCCACACAAAGTAACTCCCAAAGTTCAACTTGGCCTTCAATACCTACTTTGAAAACAGACTTTATTAAACGGAAAGCGCTTTTGTTTCAAACAGAAGTGTCCCTCACTACTCCAAAAGTAA
The DNA here is from genome assembly GCF_964204655.1 of Triturus cristatus. Taxonomy (NCBI): domain Eukaryota; kingdom Metazoa; phylum Chordata; class Amphibia; order Caudata; family Salamandridae; genus Triturus; species Triturus cristatus. The sequence continues at coordinate 730,523,093 of NC_140585.1, read as the reverse complement.
TTTATAGACTGCAGATAGCAAGAACTTCAAGTAAAATACACTCCCTTTTAAATACGAACCTCCCATTACACTTTGTGAATTGATACACAATTTTCAACACATCTGACATTTAAGGTCTGGCACACTTTTTTAACATTGTCTCCTCCGGCCTTCTCACAGGCTTTCAAACTGTTTTTAGTCTAATACCAGACTTCATTCATTCGATCATCTCTGGAATAACAGCAACAGTGCCCATAATTCTCGCTCTGTTTGCGGCCATCCTACTACTATTTTAGCTTGTTAAAAATGGCTACGCTCCCTGTGGAAACAAGCATGTCCGACAGAATATGCCTCTACGCGAAGCTACATCAATACAGTAAAAAAATGGAACAACATTTCGGCTGCCTGCCTCTATTATCGGAGCCAGCTACAACATGACATTTATTTACACATATACAATCTGCGTGCAACCATCTTTTTATTGCAAAACTTGCCCAATCGACTGGCGAATGGATCTATGCCTTGCTAACATCCCAGCAAACACTCCCGATATCCAGCAGGTAATGGAGTATCTTGAAAACCATTAACTTGATTGTTTGGGCAGTGGAGCAATGGCGGATGCAACACAAAAAGGTATCCTGGCGGAATGGGATTTCTGTGCAGCCGCGAAAGGTCTCCTGCAACGTGCGACCTTTGTCAACATCGCAGATTGCCTGCCAATTCAAATTGCCGCTCCAACATTCGAGGAACATTACTGTCCCTTCGAGGATATGAATAGGACCGCTTCGCTTTCCCCACACAATGGCAACAATCGCCTCTTGGAACATTATGCATCTCAAGCCGCTGAAGAACTTCCGGACTGCAATCTCCAAGACTTGTAAGAAATTCACTTTATTCTTGGATTGATTTTTTGCAACTTTTGACTTTTTCCTATTACATTTTTTAATACACTTCAATTGAACTATTTTCATATAATAACTTTCTAAGTATGCTTAGGCATTTGAACTCTGTTCTCATTATTGGCTCTTACGTCTCCACACTAACCAGGGATGGATGATGTATGGCCTATGCAAATACGCTATTTACTTGCTAAATTAGCCTAAACCCGGCATCCATTTTGAAACCATATCTATTCTTTGTACACACGTCTCTCTGCCTGCCTCTTATCCACGAAGCCCTTTCACACAAATTAGCTCATCCTCAGCCTCTGCTCATGAACTGGCGATCAAGATAAAAAAACACAGCATTGTTTAGGAACTGGTTGGCACAGTGTGGTAATCGTATCCTACCTTTATTTTCATTCTACAATTTACAGTCATTCATGTCTAATAGGTATTGTTTATGTCACATGGAACTGTAACATGTAATGTGGAATTGACTGATGCAGAAGCTTAGCTTTGAATACAGCAGAAGCGGTTGGAGTTTGCCTCAGCTGGATGCCTTACCTCTTGCACCAGTGGGTCCATTTATGGAACTTAAATAAAGACACTTTTTATATAAATTGCAGACTCCATCGCTGTATCCCACACAGCCACTTTCTTAAACAAAGTGACCTATTTACATTACATGCACTTTGTTATCTGCATAGTACACATTCTTAGCAGCAGGTATTTTAACCCACTGAGCGACCTTTGGATGAGTCAAAACTTCCACTAGACATTTTAATTGATGCCTGAAAATTGCTGGAGGCCAGGAACACGCAGGTGCTTTAAAATATTTAATATACTTGCAAAAAATGACGTCTCCACCCCAAGTCAGTGCCCGGTGTGGTGGCACCAATCTGGAGCCGGCCTTGGGCACAGCTTTCAGCCAAAGGGTTTGTCTGCATGGAGAAACTTCTGCCATTCCCTGAATCCAACTCTTCATACAAGAACAACACCCTCATTATATGTATAGTCAGCTGCATGCAGCAAAGCCTGGCAGCAGCCTTGGCCTATCTCCATGCACAGCTCACAATCTGGCAGCCAACTACTGCTGTGTATAACTTTTAGGAGGCTTGGCAGCGGCAAGCGCGCTACTCACCCGTCCAGGTGCTGGAGGGGGGGGGGGGTGCAGCTCTGAGTCAGCCGAAGAGCCAGGTCTTGAAGCTCTTCCTGAAGGTGTGCAGAGTGGTGGAGTGTCCGATGTTGATCAGGATCTCGTTCCAGGCCTTTGCCGTGATGTAGGAGAAGGCTCTTCCACCCGCTCTGGTCCTGCGGATGCGTGGGGTTTCTGCGAGGTCGGCGGAGTGGAGGTTTCTCTTGGGTATGTGGAAGGAGACTCTGTTGTTGAGGTATTTGGGTCCGGTGTTGTGCAGGATTTGCAGGCATGGGCGATTAGCTTGAAGGTTACTCATTTTTCGACAGGGAGCCAGTGAAGGTCTCGCAGGTGTTGGGTGATGTGTTCATGCCGAGGGATGCCGAGGACGAGTCTGGTCTCAGTGTTCTGTATGGTCTGGAGTTTGCGTAGCAGGGATTTGTTGATTCCAGCGTAGAGGGTGTTTCTGTAGTCCAGTCTGCTTGTTATGAGTGCGTGGGTGACTGTCTTTCTGGATTTTGGGGGGGGTCCATTTGAAGGTCTTGTGAAGGATGCGGAGGGTGTTGAAGCAGGTTGAGGCAATGGCGTTGATCTGGCGGGTTATGGTGAGGGAGGAGTTGAGTATGATGCCGAGGTTCTGGGCGTGGTCCGTGGGGGTGTAGGGTTTGCCGAGGGCAGTCTGCCACCAGGTGTTGTCCCAGGCTGAGGGGGTGGGTCTGGGGATGAGGACTTCTGTCTTCTCCGAGTCGAGCTTCAGACAGTTCCTGCTCATCCAGGATGTGACGTCTTGCATTCCTTCCTGGAAGCCGAGTCTGGTGGCGTCTGGTTCCTTCATGAGGGAGAGGATGAGCTAGGTGTCGTCAGCGTAGAATACTATGCTGAGTCCATGCTGTCTGACGATGGCGGCGAGGGGGGCTATGCAGATGTTGAAGAGCGTGGGACTGAGCGATGATCCTAGGGGTACTCCGCAGTTGATTTCTGTGGGTTCGGAGAGGAAGGGCGGGAGTCTGGTCCTTTGGGTTCTGCCGATGAGGAAGGTGCGGAGCCAGTCGATGGCGGTTCCCTTTATGTCGGCGTCGGGGAGTCTGGCTGTGGGAGTGCGGTGGGAGACGGTGTCGAAGGCTGTGGAGAGGTCTAGTAGGATCAGGGCCGCGGTGTGGCCTTGGTCGAGGAGCGTGCGGATGTGATCTGTGGTGGTGAGGAGGGTGGTCTTAGTGCTGTGGTTGCTGCGGAATCCGGATTGGGAATGATCAAGGATGGCATTCTCCTTGATTAAATTTGTCAGCTGGGCATTGAGGATCAGGGAGGAGGCATGAGCCTGAGCTTCATCAGGTCTGGCCGGAAATAAGGCCAGAGCAGCCCTTTTGTGGACTGCACCCTTGCAACCTGACGGCCACAACATTAGAGCTTTCTGTTTGACCGCCATAACATTTTAATTTCACCAAATGATACTTCAGCTATGTTTCAAAGAGCTGGGCAAAATATGTGGCAGATGCCCTGCGCTACCCTCCTTTGTAATGTTCACTTCAACTACTTCCCACATCTACAAATGTGGCAACAAGCATGTTGCAGAGGAACTAAAACACAGCTGTGGCATTCTTTAGATGCTGTGTGTTTTCGAGGGCCTTTCTAAAATTCCAGGCTACAAAGCTGCTGTTACCCAAATGAACTAAGGCAGCTGCAGCATGTTTTTGGAGCGTTATGGCAGAGGAAATGAAAGATGTTCTCCCCCATAGTTACACTGCGCCCCTCCGTGACAGGAGCCCTACTCCAGGATTTACGCTATTTATGATATTCAGTGGCAGAAATTGGGAGAGAATACTTGCCCCATCAATACAACCTCAGCCCTAGAAGACACGGCTGGACTGGCCTTTCTGCCACTCCACAGGTTCAGGGACTACTTTCAGAGCATGTGCACCTACCTGCCAAGGCCCAACCATGAAAGCTCCCATGGCCCCATTCTAGTCGCGACCTCCTGAGTTGTGAAGAATGTTTCAATATTTTCACCAGGGCTGATTTTGGTTTCCACTCTGGCCCTGCTTAAGCAACATATATTTGTCAAGGTGTCATAAAATTGTACTTCATCATAAGGCAGCAACGCGGCACAGTATGGAGGGTGTCTGAAATCATGGAATCCGGAGAACCTTCTTTCCGGCATTGCTGTAGCTTCCTGCACAGCCAGTTTTCTGTGCCAAACATTTTACCAGAATCCACTGGATTGTCCACCCAGTTGGGGTCTTCAGGATCCTGAGCAAAATGATGCAGTCAGATCACCACAGATCGCGCAGTGTGGCCCGCTCATACGCTGCACCTAGGATGTCTACCCCCAACCAATTGCAGGTCAGACTATCAAGGTCAATAACATCAACATGCACTGGCATCGACTCCCGAATTTGGACTATCAAAGAACCGGCAAAGCAGGCATACATATAGATGTACTAATTTAAGACTACTTCTACTAACCCCGTCAATATTTTGCAAGTTGATATTATTCAGTTAATGTAGGTGCAGCTCGATATAAAAATACTGAGTATTTTGGTAGCACACCACCACCACGGCTATTTAAACCCGGAGACTTTTACTTTGTTCTCGAGAGTATGTTGCCCCAGAGCCAATGACCACAGAGTCACAGTGTTACAGTGTTGCTATTCTGCTTTTCCATCTCTTTTTAGGTCTGATTTGACAGCAGAGCTAGTTGCAAGACATTGTGTTACCAATTCATTCAAATATACATAGAGTGGGCTTTGCCTACATCCAGAAGAGTATTACTCCCTCACTATATTTTATTGGCCATTTTGGTGTATCATTCCATCTTCCGGTAAGTGCTTCCATTGGAGTGCACGATGGAATAAGTTACATCTGAAAAGTACACCATTGTTATCCTATTTTCCACATTTGATTATTTATATCCTACGTGTATTCTATAAGGAAATTGATCCTTTTTGATACGTTTTTTCCCAGCATGAGTGATGGCACTAGAGCAGGGTTTGATAGACAGCAATTATGAATGTCTGTGGTTACCTTCATTGCCATATATAATACACAGCTATTTGGTAATGCTGGATACCTGTAGCTAGCACCCTTGACTCCGTAAACTTTCCTGTTGCTGCTATTCCACAGACCTGTCTACAGGTCCGTATTCCTGTAATGTTGCACTCTCAGACAACTTTTTATTTCTAGTAGTCTTGCTGTTTTTATGTCTGAGTTTTGACAGGGCAGTTACAGGACAATGCAGCAAGTCCAAAAGCACGACGTGTAAAGCACACGTCGTGCTTTTGGACTTGTTGCATATCTTCTCTTAATGGAACGCGGCTGGTGGCTGATTGTGAGCCATTGTGAAAGTATGTTTGATAATTGCAGCACATGACGGTGCTGCAATTAACAAATATACTTTCACAAGTGGTTACAAACAGCCCGCAGCCACGACCCATTAGGAAATAAGTGCCAGGAGCCACAAGACAATGAATGTGCCCCCAAACAGGAAATTACAGTTTACGCGCCGCTCGCATTTTAAAAGCGGCGGCGTGAAGGCTCTTACAGGATGTGTGCGCGCTTCCCTCGGGACACTGCGCGCACGGGGGTCAGTGAGGTGCGCGCGCGCACCTTGAAGGGAACACTGCCTCCACCCCCACCACCTCAATGATGGGGCACAATTTGTCATGGGCCATGCAGTCAAATGATGCAGATCAATCCATGAAGGCCATATAGAGGTGGACATTGTTTAGCTATAGAATATTTTGCTGCTATTAAGGCTAAATTGGAGCATTGATCGACCATGCCCCTACCCTTCCGAAATCTATACTGGAATTCTCCAAGTATCTCATTTCTAGACACCCACTCTTCCAGTCTATTTAATAATAACCGTCCAATTAGTTTAGTCGTACTATCTTTTGAAGAGGTAAGACGTTAGTTTGCAGGATTTGATCCTTCTCCTTTTTCAAATACTGGACTGATAAAAGATTTCTTCCATGAAGGAAGAGGTCCTGATTTACTTATTGTATTAAAAACTAAAGTGAGTAGAGGAGTCCAAATCAATTTATTGGCAAGAAAAAATATCCAAAGGTACCCCGTCTGGGCCTGCTGCATCTAGGCTTGATGATTGTGACAAAGCAAGGTCTATCTCTCCATTTTAAAGCTCATTCGGAGAAATTCCATTGAATCTGTGTACTGCTCACCACTAAGCTCTTTCTTTAAAAAAATCCTCTCTAAGTGATTAACCCAAGTATCCTCATCTATATAAGTGTCCAACAAGGGCCCACCCTCATTTTGCAGAAGGGGGGTGTTAATCACTTTTCAAACGGCTTTACTATCATTGTTATGAGATGCTGACCTTAATTTATCCCACGCCTCATCTCTCAATTGTTTTTTCCTGTTTTCTCTTGATGTTTTATATATAGCCATAAGGGATTTGATTTGTTCCTTATTCCTAGGCTTCGCTGTTAGAGCTTTACGGAGATTAGCGGAAGCTCAACAGATGTCTTCCTTTTATAGAGCTGGGCTAATTGCTGAAGTAACCCCAGGAAGACATCTGTTGAGTACCTTTTAGATCTCTCTGGCTCTTAATTTCTAACTGACAAATTATTAGAATGTTATTTACAGCATTTCCATATGTTGAGTGAGTAAAGTGATCAACTGATTCATCAATATCAATTAGCCCACATATTCGCGGATCGTTTCTCCTGCAGCTATTGATATTAAAATCCCCAACCCATATAAGGTGGACCGGTTTTGGGTGGTCAAAAATAAAATCCTCCAAAATCCTTTCTAGGTCCAATAATACTAAGAGAAGTCTGTAAAAATTATTGTTATAGAATTTTATCATCATTAGGTCAGTGCTAGTCTTGTATTTTACCAACAGGATGTGAAAATAAGGCAAATTATTTATAAAGGTCACCACTTTAATCGTGGCTGTATTCGCTATCCAAGTTGGTATTCCTCCCTTAGCTCTTCCTTGTTTTATAGCAATCATTGTTATATTTGTTATCAATATACCCCGCTATATTCCATGAGAGTAAAGTGTATTTAGGAATAATCGGAGCCCCTGAGTTACCTCTTTGGTCAACACAACTGGGGGAAGTCGCGGACAGATTAAAACTATTTTCTGACATTTGTAAAGCAGAGCCCACAATCAGAAAATTCATATTTTTAGGTTAATTTCCTTTAAGCGCCCACAGCTTTGAGTTGCCGGATGACTGACTAGACAGCGTCAGTCAGTCGCCCATATCCATATTTTCTAAGGCCAAAAATCTTTTTGATATGGGGATATCTGGTTTCTCCATCATAATTGGCCAATTTCTTATGGAAATCCCCTCTATGCCATATCACAGCCACTCTTTAGGTGCAACAAGGGTCACAATGTGCCTTAAAATTACCTTAATAGGGTCATTACTCTGACCTCTGATGTTGAAGCTGTGAGGCAACATTGGAGCCATTCCTCAATGAATATCTACTTTTATATATGCTGCACAGCAGCCACGCTCCTCTACAACACAGCTTAATGACATTGGCAAAGCCAATAACTCTGGCTCAACACTTGTAAGGTCCAAAAGGCAAGACCTATTGGCTATGTTAATGCTTGTTTTACATTTGAAGCTGTCTGTTTAGTGCCTGGGAAGAATAATCATATGGTGCTTGCATTTTTGTGAACTGTTCTATACTCGGTTGACGTGGAATAGGTATACAGAATAATAGTCTGATATTTTCTAGTGAAATCATTATTTTCTGAATGGCTCTCCGACGAGCCCAATTTCTGCTGTATGACCAAGGGCCCTTACTGTCCAACGGCCGTGCCCCCGTTCGGTATTCGGTGATCTTCCAGAGGGGGTTTCCTATTTCTGCCATGACACAGGCACCGGCATTGGGGGCAGTGCCGCCATCCAAAATGGCATACTATGAAGCAGCTTCCAGAATGTGAGCGCCAGTATCATCCTCTACGGGGAGGGGGGCCTCTACAGATGCAGTCCCCACAGTGCTTAGTATAATAACTCAGGCCCTTATATGATTCTGGGGGGCCTCCCCTCCAGCACCTGCCACGTTGGAGGATGTAAAATGTGGACTCCGGCTTGAAAGGTGCCTGAAGCGCCACACGTTAATGCCAAAAGCATGTCAACCATAGGTAATGGTGCCTTTTTCCTCCATGCTCAGCTCAACAGCACACTATGTTAGGGGCCTCCAGCTGGGGTTTGTGAAACATGGCCAGGTCCACCCCCAGGAGCCCAACTTCAGGTGTACCAAGCACTACAGCAAATAATCAGCCACCATCAAAGCACCACACTCAATGGGTTATGCCTCCACACGAGCCCCTCATGTTCTGTGTTCCGGCAGGATGATATGCGAGGTCTCTGAGGTTCCTTGGTGCTTCCCCCTCACAGCTCCCGGAGCCGGCCTCAAAACATGCGCTCCTCGCGTCCCGTCGGAACTGCGGTCACAAGGCAGGAGTGACTCACTGGCAGTGCAGCGTTTGGCCAGCAGCACACACAAGGTTATCTACACCACAACTAGAAAGTCCAAATTTGGTCAGCAGATAGTTATTTTTATGGGGTGCATTCTGACTTTGATTGGGGATGATGGATCCTTCAAACCTAAAAACATTTTAAGGTTTTTTGTGTTTAGCCAGTTGTTATAGGTGATCCATAATTATTATTCACATTTGATCTTTCCATTGACACGCCTCCTTTAAAGGATTAACCATTTCTCTGGACCTCTTCTTGTCAATCTGCATTTCAACCTCTGAAAGAACAATTTACTACAGGATCCATTGTAACGCAATTGAATCTTGATTTGGCCTGTAAAATGGAAGCAGATGCCTTCAATAGGGAAGTTGGAGCTGTTCTCTTACAAAGAGATCACACTATACATCAGCTACATCCCCATAGGTTTTCTGTAACAAAAATTAAATATATATGAGAAGTACTACAAATTCTTTGAGAAAGTGCTCCTAGCAATTAATGAAAGAGACATTTATGGAATAGAGGCACTATTTCAAGGGTGCACAATCAAACAGCCATTTATGAAACGGAGGCACTACTTGAAGGGAGCACAACAGTTTATAACTGTTCTTACAGACCGTAAGAACTTTGAATTCTTGAAAACAGCTAGTGACAAGCCTTTGCTAACTCTGTCTTCACAGTCACTTTCAAACCGGTTCACAGAACAGTAAAGCTGATGTCTTATCAGGAATCCACATGACAACAGGAGAGAAAATAGAAGGAATTATTCCATTTTATTTTACATGACAATGTGTTACCCATAATACACAAACATGTTCAGGACTTTGAAAAGTTCCTTTCGCAAGTCTATCAGAATATTGATAGGCCAGCTTTTTTCAACAGTGATGCTTTCCATGCAGTCCATGACCGTATATACTTTCAAGAATGCTGGGTGTGGCTCCCTCTAGTAGAAATACAACCACTCCTGGAATGGTGCCTTGATGGATACAGTACTGGGCATTTTGGTGTATGCAAGACCCATGAGTTAAAGTTATTATACCCCTGGAGGGAACTACTAACAAGAGATGTAACAGACTAAGTGAACACTTGTATAGTTTGTACATGGTCCAGACCCATGACCCAAAGACCTCCAGGGATGTGTGGTCTGCACCTCACTCATGTTGTTTTATCACAGGCCTTCCTTTTCAAGATGGATAAATGACTATATGGGATATGACAGATCTCTGCATTAATATGGCCAATGTTGTATCTTTGAATGTTCTTCTAACTGCCAGGACACTTTCAAACTTGTTTGTCCTACACATCTTCAATGCACATGGATTAGCAGGCACAATAGGATCCGAAGAGGAGTTTAATTCCTCTCTAGCTTCTGGAGAGAGATCCACAGATTGTTCGGAATTCAATTATGGTATTCATCTGCTTATCATCCACAGAGTGTTGGACAATTAAAAGAAACAATTGGAGATTCAAGCAATATCACCATTGTTTATATACACTAAATGACCAGAACTGAACTGGTCTACTACCACTGGCTGTATTTGTGTATAATAACAACTCATTCAGCTATCAGAAGATCTTCAATTTTTATAACTTCCGTTCCATCCATGAACCATCCCTGTATCAGTGCCTTCATATTCTCCTTTTCCAGCCGCCAGTGTTTTAGCGGAATCTCTCAAAAGTGGATATGACAAAATGACTTCTTTGTTATAGAAGTTAAAGAAGATGGAAACTATTTTCTGACCACCATTGGTGAAATTCACCCATTTTCAACCTTGGAAACTGTTTGGTTATCAGCGACCAACTTGAAGCTGTTAGTGGTCTCCTACAAGCTAAACTCCAAACAGATAAGCCCATACAAGGTGGAAAGACTCATTAATCCTGTTTCAAAGCGCTTAGACTTAACCTTATACCTCAAATGCCAAACGGTCTTCTGTGTACTGTTGTATTACGCTTTAGGTGTCCGTATATAGGTTTTCATGATACATGTCTTTATATAGGCACAATTCGCATTGCCCTTATATAGGCATAAGATCTCAGTCCTTATTTAGGCATTAGCCATGCTATCCAAATACAGGCATGGTCACCTACATCCGTCCACCCCAACGTCACAACGAGTTCTTAGAAACCAGACCCATAAGCTCTTGGGAGTTCCCCTGGCACAAGATTATTGATTTCGCCAAGAACTCATTTATTATGCATGAACCGCTATTCCTTAAGGGTTTATTCCCAACGTCTTACTCTGCCTGACTTAACGTCAATGCTAACATTCCATGGCACCTACCGGGTATAAATATACCCTCCCTTGCCCAAACAAGTAGGAGGAGACCTCGACTTTAGGGGAGCCCGTGTCCCGGCCTGACGCACTGACAAGAGACTCTGTCATCCCTGCTTGCGGAGAATCCAGCTTCCAGTGTTCTGACTCCCTTCGCAGGGTGTTAGAGTTTAAGACCCGGAAAGAGATTTCCACCTCTCTCATTCTCAAGGTATGAAGCTGACTAGAACCTAGAGGGACTCTTGGCATACTAAACTTAGCATACCATACTATAGCATACATCACCTACTTCTTACCTTGTACTACACTTAGGTTAGGTACCCTCGGGTAGAACTAGTTAGAGAAGCATCTTAGGAGTACTCACATTTTTAGCTCATGTTATTTATGTATATGAATATATGTGTCATAGCTAAAAGATAATGCTAGCGCAGTATTATTTCTTTCTACTGCTTACGCTGTACATAATATATCTCGCATACTGTCTTGTGATTTTAACAGCTCATATCTCTTACACGAGAAACAAGACTGTTCAATAAATCCTTTTATTGAAACGCCCATCTATTCTTTCTGTGTAACTCTGAAGAAACTAAGCGTGCATGATTAGCTGAGTGAAACTGTTATCTGTTGTTTCCACGATTCTCAAAGTTGTCATGTTTATGCGGTTGCCAGAAACCAATCCCTTCTTGTTTACAAGGAGCTTCTAGTGGCCTCTGAGTTAGCTGGTAAAAATTAATTAAGTTTAATATACTCGATAGGGGCATACTGTCCTCAGTCCTATGCCAAATCTATAGGGTATATTATTCCAATGTGCAGAGCCAATTAGGGAAATAGGAACTACACTACATGGCGCCCAACATTTGGTAAGGCACTAATTTAACACTAGATACTGAGTAACTCAGTTGTGCTTTTCTCAGAGACCCTTACTCACATACTCCATAAGACGACTGGAGTGGGTAGGGTGAAGTATCCGCCAAAGCTGAATAAGACAAAAATCCTATATATTAGCTGTTTGGTTTGTTCAACTTTGAAGGATACAGTGTTCCAAAATATTGTGCACCTTATCTTAGTTTCCTTGAAACTTGTTCTACATTTTTCAAAAACAATGTCCCTGAATGGGGATACTAACACAGAGAATGGTGTAGCTGCGGCTGATCCAGTCGTAACAGCTTTTCATTTTACAGGTTTAAGTGAAACCAATGAGGGTGTTATAAACATCCCATCAATCTTAAGGAGAGCCATCACTCTAAAACGTATAAAACACGGCCTAACACCAAGAGGTGGCAGAGCAGTTTTCGTGATAGAGGCACACGAATGCTTTCAGACAGAGGTATTCTATTCATGGACTGTATTACCAGAATCGAATCCAGTAACAAAAGTATTTCACTTCTGTAAAGAAGATGAACCAACTTAGGAATATATTTATTTCGAGGATATTGAAATTCCACTCTCATACCAGGAGCATAATCTCTGGTTTAAAGGCGCCCTAAAACATCACAAACATTACCAGGCTCGGTCCACTAGGTAGACCAGGAGTAACATGGCCGATTCTAGCAGGCTACACATCTCATCCCGACATCGAAGAAATGTCAGATGAAGAATTACTTACTCAACTACAAGAGTTAATAAAAATTTACAGACAATTAGTCCAATATATCATGCGGACTTTGACAGTCCAACCACCAATAACCATTCCAAATCAAACCACTCAACAAGGGTATACATTAACAATGACTCCACAGACTTTACATGCAGTCATGGGTAAAATGCCCACAACACGTGAACAAATTCCATTCTGAATAGCTCAAAAAATTACTCAAATCGAAGCAGTATTTCCAAAAATGAAGAAACGCAGAATCCTAACAATCTGTTTGCTAATGGGGATCACACCACAACTGGAAGACTGCACCACTTGGGGCACAGTCTTTGCTGCCATCTATACTAAAACACATGGTGTTCCGTCAATTGCAGTAATACCAGATGTCCTGAAACAAATTCAAAACGAATACAGGGCAGAGCCTGCTCTGAATTTAGGTATGAAATTACTGAAAAAAATATTGTTGAGACCTGGTCGAAGTTTATCTAATATTAAAGGGGAGGCAGCATCAGTGGCATTCCGCCAACACTTAAGGGAATTTGATGTAACAGAACATCAACATGAACAACCCAGAATAATAGAAAAATCTTATGCAGAATTAGGAAGAGACAGTTTGGGTGGAAAACCTTTGAAGCCCAAACTGTCTGAAGGTCCTGAGAAGGACTCTAATATTCAAAATCCTACATCTTCTAAAAAGAAGTGGGAAACTAATAAACAAAATCAAAAAGAGACACGTTCTCAATCCCCAGGTAGGTCTCCTCAAAAGGAGCCCTCTGAAAGGAGGTATTACCTCAGGAATAGGGATACTTTAAGAAAACCTGGCAGTTATCAAGAAACTGATACACGATCCTCTCGTACCTTTCAGATATCGTCACAGACATCAGAAAGAAGAGGACGGTCAGATCACGAAGAACGCGGAAGTCAAAAGACGATCAACACGCTCAGAAACATAAATCAAAACCTCAATTCACCAAAAAGAAGGTAGCAGGTCTGAATATCAGACATGCCGAGAATACTGAGAATACAGCTGAAGAACAGAGAATGGGTTCAGACAATGCAGGACAGTGCAGCAGAAGTAACAATAGCTCGCCAGAACCTGAAGGAACTTCTGTAGATAGTGGACTTGAATGAGTACATCACAGTAGAGACTGTAGACACCGGGGTTAGTACTCCACAAAAGTTATATGAAATAACACTCCAGATGGGGGAGACATACCAAGACAAGTGAAAGCACTCTTTTGGGAGAAACTTTCAAGGGGTTATGATATACTTTTAGCAGAACAGGACTGGCCACCAATATTTGTCAGGGAGTACCCACATGGCGAGGACATCATTATGCCAGCCTTCTCCAACCATATTCCAATTCACCTAAAATATAATTATGCCAGGAAATGGGCAGTAGCCCAGGCCCCAGCATTATACAAAGATCATGTAGGATGGAATGAGGACTCACCTCACCACAAAATACAGCTAAAATAAAATTACCCTACTGCACAAAGGCTAAAGCAAGAAGCTAAAAAACAGGTCAGGGAGATCTTAGATCAACTTGAATACCAAGGGGTGATTGAAACATGCACCTCCTCAATGAACAATTCTTTGTTTCCTGTATCCAAACCAGACAATACATATTGTCTAGTTTTGGAATACAGACACTTAAACACTTGTTCCAAAACATTTGCAATGCAAAATGCACATAGTAAAGCATTAATGAATAACATTGTGCGTAAAAAATATAAAACCACATTGGACATTTCAAATGGTTTCTTTTGTCAAAACATAGCACCTGAAAGCAGGTACTTAACAACTTTCTCAATAATAGGGACACAACATCAATTTTGTTGACTCCCACAAGGGTTCAAAACAGCCCAGGGTTATTCTCAGCAAGGGTAACAGAGTTACTACAAATTTATGATAACAAGGCATTGTCAAACGTTGATGACATCTGACAGACGATGACCTACTGGGCTTCGCCTCTGAGGGCTATAAATTCAACTTTAAAAAATCAAGAATTGCTCATCACAATGTCCTTTTCCTAGGATATGAGCTTTCAAGTGAAGGCAAAAGCTTGGCAGCTAACTTTTCAGAAACGTGTGCGCTGTTCTAACCTCCAAAAACGCTGAAAAACTTACAATCCATCTTGGGTTTCTTAAATTTTGGAAGAACTTACATTCTAAATTACGCAGAAAGGGTTAAACCTCTCTACGAATTAATCAAACCTGATTTTTCAACAAAACATTGGACACAGGAACACACAGACACCCTGCGTTCACTCCAAGCTAACACGTTAGCAACAAATCACTTACAAACACGCGTAAATAAACGCAATTTAGTGATCAGAATAATTTCGTGTCAATGCGGATTCACCTATTTAACATTTAATGAGGGTGAAAAATTACCAATAGCATACAAATCACACTTGTATACACAAGCAGAAATGCGCTTCACTTCAACAGAAAAGATACTGACAGCAGTTCAAACCGCTGTAGCAAAAGAAAGAGCTCTAGCACAGAGGAAACGCATTATTGTCGTGACTCCTGTACCAGCCTTAGAGGCGGTTACAAAAGCGAGCATTCCAAATGCAAAAGCTTTACTTCCTAGATGGATACAATGGGTTAATTCTCTTGCTGCAACAAATGTTGAATATATTTTTGATCCTGATTTAAAAACACACGTTCCTGCAATATGAACATGAATGTCCTCTGCCCACTGAAATTCTGCCTCTCGATCAGTACTAATTTATAATTTATACTGACCGATCAGCACAACCTGCTACAGAGAGTAAGCAAGATTACAGTGCAGCGTGCGCAATCGTTAAAGGTTGCATGCGCGATGGTAACTGCCAACGAATGGTTACTAAAACTCAATCTCTAGGAGATTGTACAGCTCAGCGAGCTGAACTACAAGCATTCAAACTGGCACTTGAGAATACAGATCGCGAATTCCCCACGCTTATAGTGTGTGATTCCTTTTACAGTGTCCAGTCATATAATGAATATTTACAGAATTGGCTTCAAAACGGAATTTAAAGATGCAAAAGGTGGCACAATAAAGCATTAAACGCTTTGGGAACAAGTAGTGCAGTTGAGAAACTAACTACCAAAAGCCCACGCGATACACACGCTGAGTCATCAGCGTGATGGCGTTCACGTTGCGGGGAATTCATTGGCTGATGAAGCCGCAAAGGGGGCTGTTTAGACAGCTTCTGTAGCTGCGATCACTCGTTCAAAAACAAGAATAGACATTGAGATATTGTTGGCTGTCAATGCTTCAAGCAAAGGCAGTGGTGCAGCGTTACCAAAGCAATTTCCACTCAAGTACTCATATGTAATCGATGCGAACAACGTTCCTTTTGCTCTAATCCCTGGAGTGGGGGAATAGGGTCAGTCCAAACATGGAACGTAGAGCAGCTTTGATTTATGAAGCACATCTTGGGATGGGTCTGTCACATCAGGGGATCTCTAAAACTATATTAACATTAAAAGACATGTGCTGGTGGCCTGGAATGAATACACTGATTCACATCTTCATTGATGACTGCAGAGACTGCAATAGACAGCGTAGTGCAGAACGCCATCAGACACCAGACTATGAAGTAGCCTGCTCAGTACAGATACCATTGTTAGACAGAATTTGCTATCTATGCGCAGGCATCCTTAATGACAAATGCAATCCCACAAACACTAACTCAAGGTTCCTATGGATGTGGCCTCAGTGTTCAACTGACGCTCGAACTGCTGTAAAAGATTTGCGAGTCTTTATCGGCACATACGCAATTGGCACACTACATTCTGACCAGGGCCCTGCGTTTAGCTCTCGGGCTTACAAGGAAGCCATGGCCAGTTTGGGCGTATCATTGCGGTACTCCTCTCTGTTTCATCCTGAGGGAAATTCTTTTGTGGAAAGGAAAAGCCGAGACATAAAGCAGTCTATAACAGCTAGAGTATTAGGTTTGGGTGATGGGTGGGTCAAACATCGTTATGGGGTCCAATGCTCATTAAATAATTTGCCAAGAAGTTCTCTAGGCGGGTCACTCTATATGAGGTCCTATTTGGGACAAGAATGTGGGTTCCTGATCTCAAATGTAAAGGCACAGTGGTGGAAAATAAACCCTTTGATATCAAAGATCATTTGGCTGTTTTACAGAAGCTAAATGAACTAAGATCGAAACAAAGCAACGTGTTCCTGAAGCCAACTACCACTGGGGAAAAACCGGCAGTCCCAGCAAGGACTGTCTGGATCCCAAAAGTTGGGGATCTAGTCAGAGAGAAGACTGCCGACAAGAAGGAATTTGGTCCTTCTTACAGACAACCAGTATCTGTCCTAGCCGTCCACAGAACAAGAACAGTACTTCTGCCGACCCCTGCTGGAAAAAAGGAGAAAAGATTTGTGTCAATCGACCATAACAAACCACACTATGTGGCCTATACTAAATAGCAGGCCTTGTGAACTCCGGTCTAGTAGCAGATGCCCTCCTCTCGCTACTATCCAAGAGGTTCAGACTGAAGGACTCATAACCATCGAGAATTCAGCAGTAAGAGATGGAAGGACTAACAATGCTATGGAACTTATCCCTCTTGAAACTCAAGTAACAGTTCGTTCAGATACACCTGTCTACACAAACGTAACACGAGATCAACTGATTCCAGCGATTTCGATCAATCCTGATGCAATTACAACAATTGACCGAATTGCTTCTGGCAACTTCATTAACTTTGATACGTTTTCTGAGGATCCAAGTGAGCCTGAAACGACGCCAGCCCTAAAAACTTTCAAACATCAAGTACAAGAATTTTTTCGTTTTCTGAAAGACACTATCTAGTTTCACTATGGACTATTTCTGGAATATTTTCTTTCTGCTTTGGCTATCTTTGATAATGACTCTTAGCGTACTTATGAATGGCAGATACATTCGCTTGGACACTGAAAGTAAAAATGTGAACTTACTTTTAAAACCACACCAATCTTCCCATCGTGAAGCAAGAGATTTGTCAGCAGTGAGCATCACTGCCGTTCCTATACAGGATGGAATAGTTTAGGACAAAAACGTTTTTGACATATTCGGCACAACGGAACTTTTGAAGATACCACATTTATTTAAGATTTCAGTAAGTGACTTTAGTACTTTTTCTGATGATTGGGACTTTGAGACTGTTAGTAACATGATGTCTGATCTAGACAGGTCTGCTGCGTTCTCGAACAATGAAAACTTAGAGGGTTCATCAGACTACGAACAGCTTTATTGTTACACCCACTATGGTCACCATTTCTTGCATAGATCAGCAACACCTAGAAATGTATTTATGTTTAACCAATTGGAACATTGTCCTACACCACCAAAGGGTAGTTCAAAAACATTTGCAAATAAGTTTCCATATTTTTCAGGGTACAATACATCTGATCCAGAAACATTTTTCTATAGAAATGTAAACAATACAGGACAGAAAAATATGTTAACTACTACAAAATAGATTCATTCTGCAGCCTTATTGCCCAACTGTATGGACAAGGATTTGACTTTTGGAAAGACACAACTGATACAAAATCTGTCTGGGGTTATAAAGATTGGCAAGTGCAGGGGATAGAAGTTTTGTTTTGAGCCTGTATCATCCCTCAGCAAATAATGATTTTGAATGACACTGTGCAACAAACATCTTGCCTTAGATTAGACAGGATCAAAGACATGAACACACCTTCTGTACCAACACCTGCAAGTAATAGCACTACACAGGGAGCGGTCACAGTAGACACAATACTACAAACCAACAGATCAGATCCTGATTGGGAAAAATGGTTGCTCTGGCCCACAGACACAAACATCTGTCAAGAAAGATTCCTGAATAGAATACAGGGCTTTACTATCCATAGGCCAGACCCACGTTATGTTCAACGACAGCATCCAGGGGTAGTAACAACATACAGAGTTGGAAAATTGTGCCTGGACTGGTTACAAGAATCTACACTCGAGGATGTGAAACAACACTTACCTTTACTTAAAGAAGACGCGGACCTTTGGGATTTCTTGCTAAGACCGAGAAAACCGCGTCAAAAATATTTCATATATGCTGGCATTTATGCTGCTTATAATTAAATATGGAAGGTTTCACAGGCGGAGGCCGCAGAAAGAATACGTGAGCTTGATCGTATTAATCTTTCTCTGTGGTCGACAATGGGTTAACAACTTTGTCATCCAGAATATATTCACTGGACAACATTGTATCCTCTGCTATTGACATACTAGAACAAAATGTAGCCATGTTACAACAAGGCCAATCTCAGTTACGTTTGATTATGTTATTAGGCTGGCCGCTGCAATCCTTGCGTGCAGGCTATGTGCCTTGGCGTTTTTTCAACATGTTGTCTCTGTTATCAGAATACATTTTCATGGATAAACAGGTCGAACTGGCAAAAAGGGGAGCAAAGTATACAGTGCTGAGCATTGAAAAACTGGAAACATTACCATTTACGGTAGCAGAAAAACCAGCTTCAGAATGGCTTATCCATGGCAAAATAACTGTGCATGTCTCTACTTTTCATTTTCAGTATTGCCTCAAACAAATGCAAGCAGGAAAATATGAAAGGTTGGGTAAAGAATACATTAAGACATCCTGGGTTTTACCTTACGAATTCAGATGTTGGAGTGGGGATTGTGAAGTGTTTCTAAGCAGTACACACTGTGAAAATGCACTGAGCGTATCTCTCATATACCAGGACATTTCTTTACACGGGGCTTGTAATGGTTCTGTGGCAAACTTGTCCTGCCACCTGCAGGGTACACCAGCTACTTTGATTAATCCAGCGTTTGGCCAACTTTCTAACGGGAGTTACCTCATGTTGAATGATCAAAGTTGCTGTGGCATGTTGCCAGGAATTCCATATCTGGTAACGGTTAGCTCCAGGGTTACTTGTTGTATGCAAGTATTGTTCCCCCAAATAGACACAGTAAGGGAGTCGCCTCTATGGCCTTCATGGAATGTTTCTTTTATACGTTTTAATACTTTAAGCAGAATGAAATCCATGCTTTTGCAACAAACCATGCCTTAGACCTCGGCCAAAGAAACCTAGGATCTAAAAATTGCAAGGACTTCGGCTGAGATACAGGCTCTAATACGTACAAACTGCCCTATACATTTCATAGAAATGATGAGAAGTATCTTAAAAATGTCTGATACGAGCGGGATTGTACATGTATTTAAGACCATATGTTCAGGACTGTTAACACCTTTTCAGGCAGTCCTCGGAATCATTCCAAACTTCGTGCATTCGGTGTTTGGTGGTCTGCCATTAGTTCTAGCACACATTGCAGGAATCCTGTTTCTATTCCTACTGCTACGCTATGGCAAGCCTTTCCACCAGCGTCACTCCCAGCAACTTGGAGAAATCTCTCCTAGAACGGAAGTGCCGTGAGCGCATAGTGCAACTTTTGGGCCTACCTCGTCTACGGGAACTTAATACAACATGGTTTCTGTCATTTAGCCCAATCTGGCAAGATTGCATCTTACCTGTTATACGCTGCCTGCTTTGCGGTGAAGAATGTGTGCTAGACATATGTCTAACACTCCCATCAGTCATGCCAACGAATATCGATACTCTGCTGGACCCAACAACGGCCCATACTCTGTGTTGTCCCCAGAGGATACCAATCTTGATGACGGCATTCGCTGAGATCTTACAGACACTTCCTGCTGCCTCTGAGTTACGAGATGGATCAACAGGCACACAGGTAACAACGGACGCGAACATTGCTGCGGCATCCCATGCTGAAGGCGATGCTTCACATCTCTGTGCAGTTAACCTTCTAAATGATGTGTTCCAACTGTCACCGACATCGGTAGACGATCTTTTGTCTACAAGAGTTGATGATTTCATGTTTTCTCCAGACCCATACACTGACTTTGATTCGGCTCACAGTGTACCAGGAAAGCAATGAATTTGGCCTCCATATTTTCATAACAGAACAGATCTTGGAACTCTTCCTAAAATTGACTTTTTTCTAAATTTAAAAATACATGGCAAATCAATCTGCTTACAGTAGAACTATTCATATCGAACGGACTTCTTTGAATACTTCCAGGGACAGATTGTCACCTTATTTACCACTTTTTCATTTAGTACCATGTTATGAAATGGCTTTTGTTTTTGCATAATTATCAACCATTTCGTCATATGTATATATTTCTATTCATTCCTATTGCATTTATTTCCGATATATGCTTAGAATGAAAAACTGCTTTAAAATGTACAGTACCTTTTCATTACATGTTCAGCTACAGGTTTTTTTTAAAACTTCTTTTAGTATGCTTTTACAATTGTTTTTAGCAACATGTGGTACTCAGTTTACTGTTTTGCATTGTTATGTTTAGCATTTAGCATTATCGTTCATTCGAATGTGGAGTGGGTTTTGTATTCCACTTTAGGTGTCCGTATATAGGTTTTCATGATACATGTCCTTATATAGGCACAATTTGCATTGCCCTTACATAGGCATAAGATCCCAGTCCTTATTTAGGCGTTAGCCATGCTATCCAAATACAGGCATGGTCACCTACATCCGTCCGTCACAACAAGTTCTTAGAAACTAGACCCTTAAGCTCTTGGGAGTTCCACTAGCACAGGATTATTGATTTCTCCAAGAACTCATTTATTATGCATGAACCGCTATTCCTTAAGTGTTCATTCCCGACGTCTTCCTCTGCCAGAATTTACATCAATGCTAACATTCCAAGGCACCTACCGGGTATAAATATACCTTCTCTTGCCCAAACAAGTAGGAGGAGACCTGTGTCCTGGCCTGACGCACTGACAAGAGACGCTGTCATCCCTACTCGCAGAGAATCCAGCTTCCAGTGTTCTGACTCCCGTTGCGGGGTGTTAGAGTTCGAGACCCGGAAAGAGATTCCCACCTCTCTCATTCTCAAGGTATGGAGATGACTAGAACTAAACTTAGCATATCATACTATAGCCTACCATACTATAGAATACATCACCTACTTCTTACCTTGTACAACACATAGGTTAGGTACACTGGAGTAGAACTAGTTAGAGAAGCATCTTATGAGTACTCTGATTTTTAGCTCATGTTATTTATGTATATGAATATATGTGTCATAGCAAAAAGATAATGCTAGCGCAGAATTATTTCTTTCTACCCCTTACGCTGTACATAATATATCTCGCATACTGTCTTGTGATTTTAACAGCTCATATCTCTTACACGAGAAACAAGACTGTTCAATAAAGTCTTTTATTGAAACGCCGGTCTACTCTTTCTGTGTAACTCTGAAAAAACTAAGCATGCACGATTAGCTGAGTGAAACCGTTATCTGTTGTTTCCACGATTGTGAGAGTGTTCCGATTCTACAGGGAAACAACGTTGTCATGTTTATGCGGTTGCCAGAAACTAATCCCTTCTTGTTTACAAGGAGTTTCTAGTGGCCTCTGAGTTAGCTGGTACAAATTAATTAAGTTTAATATACTCAATAGGGGCATACTGACCTCAGTCCTATGCCAAATCTATGGGGTATATGATTCCAATGCACAGAGGCTATTAGGGAAATAGGAACTACACTACAGTACGTCTTCCTAAACCTGTTTATGAATGCAAATGCCTTTTGCACATTCCTGAAAAGGTTTCTCCAGTAAAAGTGGAACAAAATGAAGGACATGACGTCCAACCAATTACTGATTTCAGATGTTGGGGATGGGGTGTGTAGTTCTTGGGGGGTTGAAAGGTGTATGGGCTGGAAGACCAGTCCTGAGATACATGAAATCATGCTTATGCTAGATTGGTCAGTGCTTTGTATAAATTGTACCCAGAGTCAGAAGGCCTTGCTGGTAGTAATTAAACTGTTGGGTCTAAGCATTAGTATGCTTGTCCTAGTCCTACCATCATCCCCTCGCTTATTGCAGAAAACATACAAACACTCACCTACAAGGCCTGATTACAGGGAAAGGTGTGGCATTTGAAAACTGCAGCAGCGTAGAAAGCGCAATGGAGACTGTGGCCATTGGAGCACGGGGAGGGTGGCAGTCCACAAAGTAAGAGGCTCCAGGATACACCAACGGCAAGCAGTGAGCTAAAATCCACTGGCAAGTAAACTCTGCTCTTATAGTAAGTACCCTCTCTCACACAGACCCATCCAACAAAACTGAACAAATTAGTAACCAGGGAAAGGCAAAACATACAATCACAAAAGGGCGGAGGCTCAGCAACTTTCTTAGAACAAGAGATTGGCTAAGTCTGCTCCTGTTGACCAAACCTGCTCCTGCCTTCCTGCTTCAACTGTTTAGGTATGTAGACAATGTACTAGCCAAGCTCTAGTTCTTTCCTTACTCCCCTTCTTCTTTAAGGAGAGCTCCCTTGACTCCTGTTCTTTCTTGCTTTGGATACCTCCCCTGGCCCCCATTATTCTGACTCGTACCCACTTCTGATTTCCTGAAGTCCTTGCGGTTTGCCTCTGACTGATTACACGAGTTGCACTTATGGAACTTACAAGCAATCTCTAGAGGAATTCATCACCAACTGGGATACAGATTATCAGCATCAGTGCATTCTGGATCAGTTAGCTTACTTGGAAAGTCTGGCAGTGGGGAGGGATACATTACCAATAACTCCACATTCTATTATAGCAAGATTTTATTCATTATTTGCCTGGTCCCTTTTCAGCTCACTTGGTCTCACCTCTATCTGTTTCTCTACTCATCGGGGGGGCTCCCTGCTGTCTAGTCTGATATAGTTGCAACCAGTGTCCCTCAAGGATCATTGTGGTCTGCAAATATATGGCTCCAGAACAGAATCTTCCAGTTTGTTCCCAACAACAAGCTATGGAACCTGGCAAAGCTCATATGATTTGTGTTTTTCTTCAATCACTCAGCTGCATTCACAACTTAAAGCCAAATACCTGGAATGACTTTGGCCTAAACACCAATGCAAACAAAGTTGCCAAAGATTAAACTTTCTCCGGCTCTGTGCTTTCCTGTCAAAACCCAACAACTTCACTGAGACTGCGATCCAACCCTCCTGGAACACACTGCGCCTACAGGCTGCTGCATTGCGTCACTGAAAACTTCGGGCTTCCATTATCAAGACTAAGCCCCAAGGTAAATCCTCCAACTGGGTCGAACCTGGTCCCTGTATCTCACCCACGCTCCTTCGCGGTCTGCCTCAAATTGAGCCTAGGCCCCAGCCTACTGCGCCCAGTTGACCACAGCGCTTTTAGGCACTATTATTATTAAAACGTTTAAAAATGTGTATCTCTGGTTCCTCTTATTGTATTTTTGTCATTTTGGTGGCATTTTATTCTTTGAAACTCACTCTAATGTTCTGAATTTGTTTGGGATTGTTCTTGTATTGTGTTTTGATACTCGATACTTTACACATTGCCTCTTAGTTAAGCTTACTTGCTCTATGCCATAGGTACCATGGGATTG
Organism: Triturus cristatus; assembly: GCF_964204655.1. Taxonomy (NCBI): domain Eukaryota; kingdom Metazoa; phylum Chordata; class Amphibia; order Caudata; family Salamandridae; genus Triturus; species Triturus cristatus. The sequence goes on along the minus strand of NC_140585.1, from coordinate 730,499,356 downwards.
AGCTATGGTTAATTTAATTTACTGACTTTAGTGGTTCTCCTGACAAGGATTGTGTTTGTTGCTTAAGGTGAGTAGTCCACTAATAATAATGGGGTTGCCCTGTGTCACTCAGAACCTGGGTCTATGATAGTTCCGGAATTGTGTGATGGAGTGAAAAAAAAAATAATTGGGCTCAATTGATGTCCCAGCATGTATATTTTAAGAGCTAGCACCATGTTAAATTTGAGACTAACCAAAAGTATCGAACCTGATCAATGGAAAACTGAGGTAGTGTCTCCTCTTTTGAAGAAACACAACACTGACCCCAGTGACAGCAAAAACTATCGAACGATCTCTCTACTCCCCAGGGTTTTTGAAAGACTGATTACAAGGCAGCTGTCAAGTTAGATGGAGACGCACAACATCCTCGAACAAAGGCAATCAGGATTTTGCCCACATCATGGTACAGCGGTGGTACTGTGTACATTGCTTGAGGCCATCAGGTAAATCTGGATGTAGTGACAGTGATATTCTGCTCCGCCGGTGGATTCGCAGAGTTTTGTCCACTACGTGTTATGCTTCTAATGTAAAGTTCAGGCAAAGCTTCACCAACCGCTGTGTGGCAGAGTTTTTTTCAAACACAGCTTGCAAAAGTTGGCATGCGCGAGAGAGAATTAACTTCCCCTAGTGCAATTTTCAGGCACTAGAATGGCAACCGGGCAGATTTTCTCAAACCAGGCAGGTGAAGGCAATTGCGACCGTTAGCAGTAATAAAAGCTAGCTCTCGAGTAGAAAATTTACTTAAGCTGCAGCAAAGAAGCAGCGTCTTCTGATGCACAGCATGGTTCTGCTCGCGCTGATTTTGCAGTGCGGGACAAGCTCCCAGTGCTAATAATCTGTACAAAGTGTCAATTCTGCCCACTCACGGAACTCCACAGAATCACTGTGGAATTCTGTAGAGTGAAACTCCACAAGTTCTGCCCAGCCCTAGTTTTGATACCTCATTCCAGGTAAATTGGTCGAGGGGATATGTCTCCAAATGTTTTATATAAACAGAATTTGTGTTAGTTTCAAAACATATAACACACAACATGACCTAGGCACAACAAAACAATGATTCTAGGGCATATGAAATACATCTCCACATTCCACCCGTACATATACATTATGACCATTTACCCCATACTTTTGTATGCTTTTTGAAGCAACTCCTGGCCTCGTATACAGCCTTCACATGCATTGCACACCAGTCCTTTGCTTGTCACTACGATTCTAGCAGGGGTGGAGAGGGCAGCCGCCATCCTTTAGCAATATCTCTTTTTGCCAATGAAACTCAGATCCCCACCAGGAGCCTATCCCCTCCAGTATCACACACCCCTTCCAGGACCCCCAACAGAACAGGCAAAGGAGAGGTGTCAATGGGCCTCCCTACCACCCTGGCCAGGACCTCAGTGACACTGTCCCCAGTACCTGGAGAACACTGGACAGTCCCACACCATATGGTAAAAGTGAGCAGAGGTCTCTGAGCAGCGCCAACATGCTGGTGACTTTAGTGTGCCTGTGTGCCAGAGACACTTGGGTGTCTTGTATTTCATATGCAAGTAGTTGAGCAGTACAAGTCGAAGACTGGATGATTGTAACCTGTGTTTTGGGTGCCATGCGAGCATCTCACGAATCGGACATCTCCAGGGGCCCTAATCACTATTCCTATCGAGCTCCAAAGGAAACAAACAGATCATGGCAGTGGATTATGAGGGATTTATTTAGGCCCCATGAGGACCTGAAGCTTCAGGGAGCTGCCGTCAGGAATGTTCCCCATTGATCCATGGTGCTGCTCTAGTATGTGTCGCAACTGCAGATGTCTATACAATTGAGACTTTTGAAGACTCAACTCTTCCTGCAGCATCTGAAATTAATTGAGGTGATCCCCCTGCCAGATATCTCCCACTCTGGAGGTCCTAATATTATCCCACGCATCAAACACTTCCAGGGAAAAAGTCTGCTGCAGCCACTCTCCCACCCATAGCGGGGGGGTGCTCTGCGTAATCCTTCAGTCCCATCCCAACCATCGCAGTGCCTTAAGCCAAGTCCCAGGCACCACTCTAGGGGGCTCAGGGAGGGAAGATGGAGTAGGAGCAACATACAGCAGCCCTTCGATTTTGTGTAGCTCCATCCCAGCCACCTCTAGCCGAAAAGCCAGCTCCCCCCACTCTCCACCCAACCACTCGTGGACTACCAGTAGCTGCGCTGCCCAGTAATACAGACACATCCGCCAGACCCCCATCTAATGTGGATTGGGTACATTTACAATACACAATGCGGGTGGTTTATCCTGCTATAGAAAGGCTTGGGTTTTGGCTTGCAGCTGGCTCTACTAGAGCAGTGGTAAACTCAAAGGATAATTCTGTTAAACAGAGCAGACGGGGGAGGGTGATTATTTTAAATAATGCAGTGCAGCCCAGGATATTACGTAGCAATTTCACCCAGAGTTTAAGATCCTATGTCAAGTGGGACAGCAAAGGGCAAACATTCAAGCTACTTGTAAGACCTGGATCCATGGCGACATACATGCCTAAGTATCAGAAGCTCAATCTATGCACCGCAGCCAGAAACAACCATTCTGCCTCTATCTGCGGCCCACTCAACGGGACCAAAACTTATTTAGGCAAGTTAATGATAAGCCCCAAAGTCTCCCCATACAGCCCAAGAATCTGCAGCACCCTAGGAATAGTGAGCGACAGGCACGTGATATAAAAGAGAACATCGTCCACTCATAGTGCGGTATTGTCTTCTGTTGCCACCCCCAATCGAAGCCCCACACCTGGGCATCACAGCAAACACACTTAGCCAGTGTCTCGATCACCAGCATACAAAAAGAGTTGAGACATGGGGTATCCTAGATGGGTGCCCCGACCAATTACAAATGGAGTAGACAATGCACCATTGACTCACACCTGAGCTCTATTGTTTGAGTACAGTATCCGCACAAACGTTTGGAATCAAGGACCGAGCCCCACCTTGATCAGCCCCTCTTCCATGAAGTTCCAGCTCACCGAATCAAAGATTTTCTCAAAGTCCAACAGAAGGAGCACTATAGGGTCCCCTAGTTGAGAGAGCCACGTGAGTGGCAAGTGGACCAGTCATAGGAAGATTGTAAGTAATCGGTTCACTAACACCTTTGTGAATATCTGCACCTTGGAGTTAATAAGCGAAATCGAGTGATAAGACGCACATAGGTCTATAGGTTGGTCCAGTTTAGGGAGGACCACTATGGTTGCTAGAGCTAATTCAGGGGGGAAATGTCCCTTATCAACTGCCTCCTGATAGGATACAACAAGATGCAGCATCAAGTGGGCCTGAAAGCACTTGTAAAACTCTATAGGGGACACATCTGGGCCCGGAGTGTTCCCCAAGTTCATATCACGAAGGGCCAGGACGATAATCCGCTGGTTCTGGGGGGCGATCCAGGTCCACTATCGCTTGTGGTGATTATGGGCACCAGGATGTTGATCACCAGAGGGCAAGTGGCCTCCCAGAGAGGCCACTTCCTAGGCGCATACAGTGTTTCGTAGAATATTGCGAACGCCGCTGCTATGTCCTCAGCCTTTTCTGCCACCACTCCCAATTCAGTTTGAATACAGGGAACCACCATAGAGGTTATCTCCCTCGTCGCCAACCAGTACAGGAGTTTCTCTGACTTGTACCCTCATTTGTACATCCTACGAGTTGAAGCCATCCAACATTGGTGGGCCTCATCAACTGTCCGCTGTTGGCGCAACCTTCGTGTCAGTGCCAGGAAGTGCAATTCCGCACCATCCATATGATCATAGCTTTGCATTCCAAACCCACTATAGTGGATTCCAGCTCAGTGATCTACTGCCGTCGAGCCTGCTCCTGCCCTTATGAGAAGCAAGGCTGGCAGTAAAAGAGGCACAGTTCCTGCCAGCCTTGCTTCTTGTAAGTACAAAATGTGTGTTTACGCACCGCTTGCAGGTTTTCAAAACATAAAAAAAAAAGCATTGTCATTTGCAATTCCAATAGCTCAAACTCTCGTAAATGCTAGACCTATTGCATTGCAAATAATTGTTGTATTAGCCAAGATTCCTGAAACTGAGCAGAGGGGAGAAAAAAGACTGGTCCCTGGCAATTTTATCATCCAATCAGACAATCACTATATGGGTATGCTTTCCTCACCTGTTGGCAATGTCAAACTTTGTGGGCCTCACTTAAGGCACAAGATGTATCAATAGCCAATTCCTGCTTTTACTTGCTTCCAACCCTCAGAAAAGTGCTTCATTTTTTCCAAGAATCTTGCATGCCCTGGTTAAATCTACATGTGTGACTTCCAAAATGGATTATTGTATGGGACATTATCTGAGCATCTGTGAAGGATATGCCCAGAAATAAGTCCTGTGCTCACTAGGCCCAGAAGACGCCTATTGCAATGGCGCTGCCCACTGTGGCCTCCATGGCTGCCCTCCACTACTGTCTACTGCAATCGCATTCATGACCTAAACTCTTTGCATTAAGTGCTAGCTCGCTCAGGACTGAGCTTTGCTGCACACATTGGGTTTGTAAAAACACCAAGAAAGTGAGCAAATCCTGTTTCATTATGAAACCTTGTGCACATTCGGGCGCAATTCAAGTGCAGGGCGTCTCAAAAAGCATAAGTTACTAAAGAAAGGTTATGATGTAGAAGACCATTCGATGTCCAGGAAGATAATGCAAGAGTTACAAATCCTGAGCTCTCCTGCATGGGCACCTGGCAAAACCCAATTTAATATATGAATGTGCAGTAACACTACAACTAATACTTTAAAATATCTATGTATGTCTTATTTCTAAAGTGTGAAATGAACCTAAAGGCAATGGAGCACTGTACAGGGGGAAAGAATTGTGCAAAGTGATGGGAGAGGTATCTGGGTTTTGGACTCCGAATGCATTGTGATGTAGTATTCTTTAAAGAGGTGAGTCGACAACCTTTTCCCAAATTGGAGCAGTGTTGGGGCACTCATGATGGAGATAGGTGTGTTGTTCCAAATAATGGGAGTATTGTGGGAAATGGCCTGCTGCCTGCTTTTTTTATTTTTTACATTTCTTATTCTACAGTCTGATGGTGTCCTGGGTTCGGGTGTACTGAGACTCACCGGGTACTGGTTGTTGTGATGGCTTTGTAATTGATGCAGCTGGTTTTGAAGATGACACAGGTCAGCAAGGGGAGTCACCGAAGTTCCATCAGTATGATGGTGATGCAGTCATATTTCTTTAGGTCCAAATGTTATTCAATAATAGAGAGTGAACCAAGGCGTTTGTGTGCAATTAAAAACTACAAAATGTGTCCAAACACAGTTGTATGCACTGCAGTACTTTTGCATTGTGGCTTTATTTGATTTGAGGGCAACAAAAACAAGGTGATGGATGGAATGCTTGAATTAACAGTCATTGTCAATTGCTTAGGACCGCCTCCTCATCCATCATTTTCACCTACCATGCCACTTCAGTTTGGACAGAGCAATATGCAAATCAGTCTTGTCTCTGCCCCAATGGGAAACATCCAGCCCAAATTGGAAGGCCTGGTCCTCCCCGAATCAGAACACAAGCAACCCAGGACCGGTTTCACCCTTATTAGGGTTCATCAGTCAGGTATAGCTGGGTTCAAATGGCACGGTGAGAACAGAATCCACGCGTGGGCATACCAGTCACACTTAGGGTGTCAACTGCAAAAACAACAAAGTGCTGGATGGAATGTTTCAATTATCCTCAGCCTTTAGCAATTGCTAAGGGCTGATAGCAATCTTATTTTAAATTTTTTTTTTAAACCTAGAAATTCACTGAAAAACAAAAGGTTAAAGTGAGATTACAGTTAGGAGTTTTAATAACATGATAATATCTAACTCTTCATTAAAAAAAACTTGGAAATTCACTTTAAAAAGTAAAGTTAAAGGGACGTAGTGGTTAGATGAAATGTCAGTTAAAACATAACATTTTAAACTAACAAAACCACTGAAATTCACCAGTTGTAGTCATCTCAAATAACAAGCTCGCGCCCTGGCAAAGCGCAGCTTGTACCCTCACATATTATATCACTCATGACATGTTTAGTGACTGCAAAGATAATATCCTAATCACATCTGAAAATGCATCATTTATAACAACACTGTGCAGTTAGGTGCTGAAACAAGATAAGAACAAATGTTTTAAAACCAAAACACCCTGAAATTCACCAATTAAAGTTTATTGCACGAAGTATAACTTGTGCACCCGTCATGCACAGCTTATGAGCTCATGAATTATGACATGTTGAAAGACATTATTGATAACATCACTATGACATCTCAAATGACATCATCGATATTACTCCATAAGCCCATACATCATTAAAGAAAAAAAGTTATAAAGGGCCTATAGATATATGCAGCATAGAGTTTCTCTGTGTACATGTGTGGGTGCATAGAAAGGAAATAGCGTAAGCTCTGGAGAGAAGTGTGGTTTTGCATGTTAAAAGTTATACAGTGCCCCATTTACAAACCAGTAAAGTGTGGGTGCAAGTAATACTCAATGCTAATCGAGTTAATGGCTGAGTGTATATGGGTTGCAGAGGCATGTTTCTAAGTAGGCTGTTTCTTAAAGTCAAAGCGTGTCGTAAAAAAACTGTGAAAAAAGTCATAGCTTCTATTCATAATTTATTATCCACCAGTATCTTAAACCAAGACGCACTTTTTTAAAACCTCTATTAAGAGTTTTAAACATTAGAAAGTGTCAACCTGCATTATGTCAACTACTTCTTTTAAAGGATGAATTCCCTCGTTTTATGGTTTATAAGTACATTTCCACTGCAGTTCGGCGCCGCAACATCATTAGAAAATGAATTCCTGGGTATTGATTGATTTTAGCCAACATAATTTTTTGGTAAAAAAATATTTTGTGTGAAATAATGTCTTACTTTGCTCTTTTATGGCTATTATTTAGCCGAATAAAGATTTTTTTAAATGAAATATCCACCAGTTGATGTCTAAGCACTTGTTCATTATAAATAGTTGTTAGATGCTGCTACTGACAAATTCCATGTATAGCTAACAAAATATTTTTGGTGGAGGTTTATTTGCATAGCTTTGCCAAAGATTTTGAGGCACTGCAAACTACTGAATAATGAAGACTGTAAAGGTTAACCACTTGGTGTAACTCACACTGGGGTTGTAAACCGGGCTATAAGTTTGTATTCCATTGTGCTCATTTTAGGAATGTGTTTATTGTATTTTACTAACTTACAGAGGTTTGTCTTGAGTGCCTGGTAGAAGATATCTTATCAGTGGTAAATGTGGGTCATGTGAAATCTTTCCAAGGGTTATTCAGGTAAGGTGAATAGAGTACTTCATCTTTTTGGAGTGGCGCTCAAGTTTTAAAACACAAGTCACAACATTGAAGTTTATGGAGGAATTTTGTTTGTTAGGGTGAATATCTTAACCCCTTCGCTGCTGCGGACATTCCGCTGCAGCGCTGGGGGGGGCAGGGGGGAGCGCGGTGGGCCTGTGCTCATGACGGAGCCGCTCCGTCATGAGCCACTGTTGAGCTGTGCTCATGACAGAACGGTTCCGTCATGACTCCGCCCATTTGCGTTGTCCCCCCGCACAGGCGGGGAAACAGCGCCGCGTAGGCGGAGCGGCCGCCAACGGTCGTGTCATGACGGAACCGTTCCGTCATGAGCACACGGCAACCGTGGCTCATGACGGAACGGTTCCGTCATGAGCGGGGAAGGGGTTAAAAAGAGGGTAACATCCACCAAATGAGGGATACTTCTTAGATACGCTATGTTTACAGCTGGGGGTCAAAGGTTATGTTCATTATCACTTTATTGGTGATAGAAAATTTGTCACAGGTATAGAGCGTGGAATTACTTTAAGACCACTAACCTTACAGAACACTGTCACAATTGCAGGATGGTTTAATCAGTGATGTCATAAATAATGTTATCTGAGATGTCATCAATTATGTCATTTAACATATCATGCATGATATAATATGTGAGGTCAGAAGCAGTGCATGATGGGGCAGAAATTATAGTTACTTAACTAAAATAGAACTGGTGAAATTTATGGGATTTTATTTTTTTCAACATTTGCTTTTTATTCCATTTCCTCACTTAACCTAATCCTTTGGCTTTTATTCTATTAATTTCTGTCTCTTTCAAACACATCTTTAGATCGTTTTACCATACCTAACTATACCATCACATTAAAATGTTTTTTTCAGTGAATTTCTGTGTTTTTGTGATAATATTTTAAGTTGAGCATATGCCCAACCCCCTCTGGCAACCTACGCCCAACTCCCCAGGGAGTCACCAACCTCCACTGCATACTAACTTTGATACTGTGCAGTGCGGGTTGGCTGCAGGGCCTGGCCACAGGCTTGGCCCTTCACCCAATGCCCTGGGAGTGGCCAATCCATGCTATACATGGCCTTTGGCCATGCGCATTTGGATTGTCCACAGGCTAGGTCATGCGCCCAACCCACTGCAGGCACCACATCCCCAAAGGCACCAAACACCATACTGCTCACACCCCTCAGCAGTGTGGGTTGGTGCTGTGCTCAACTCACTGCAGGCAGCACACTCTATGGCATGCACAATGGAGGTAGGTCACAGTGTCTGGTCTATGACTAGATCCTTGTAATTTATGTGTTTGTTTTATCACAACAATACTGGTACTGATATTGCGGTATCACAGGGGATGCCGTACTGGGTACTTTAGGGTAGTTCCACTGTACTCGTGACCCAAAATATATATTTTTTAAATTTAACTTGAAAAAGGGTCCCTAGGTTTCAAGGTATTACCACCCAGCCCCCGTAAACGGGCTATATTTTCTTTCCATACTCATGGACCAAGACCCCGAGTCCGGTCATGGCAGCTGCACCATTTTATTTAGTGTTGCAGCCAGCCAAAAAGATCATTCAGTACTGTGGTACGCAAAAGACCAATTGGAGGAAAAGCCCTCTTAGCCAATCAAAAGGCCCAACTTAAAAAGAAAAGTTGGTACCGCAGGACTAAAAAACAAACAAAAAAAAACCAGATGAAAAGAATTACACCAAATTTGGTAAAAAACTTCGAACTTTACTCAGAAAGTGTGCTTCTTATTTGGTGCATATCAATTCAGTCATTTTCAACAAATCCCTGATTTAAGAAGTTCTTGGGGAGATCATGAAGAGTTTAAAAAAAATAATAAGTAAAGGTATAAAAAGTACATTTGGATGTAACTTTAAAAAATGGAGCCGTCTGATTGGCCCACGGAATTTTTTCCCCGCTTGATCTCGCATTACCAAGTGATTTTTTGGGCTGCCACAGCTCTTAACAAAACATTTTCAAAGCCATTTCCCGGACTCAGGAACTCGCTGCCACTGATTACATATGAAATGTGACCAGCATCTTGAAATGAGAAGTAAGGTGAACTCCACCGTTCCAGATCATTGCCAACACTGTTTCCATTCCTGGAGTTTTCCGTGATAACTTAATGCATATTGACTGTTGTAGTCCTGCTGTGCTCCCTTTGCGCTAACTAGACTAACACCCTTGAAAACAATGATTTGTAGGTGAAAAGTTAAGGATCGTAGACTATGTCCATATTGATCTGGAGAGAGATGGCCACTTTAGTGAGGAGGCTTCTGTGCCCAAGTGAACACAATTAACAGATGTCATTGGCCATCCTTGAATGTTAGTCACCAAATGCAAACCCTTAGACTATTTCTTAACTCCAAATATTCCTGTGTGATCTATCAAAAGTGCATTTGCATCTGTAGCAATAGTTCTAGAACAAATCCAACGCCATGAACCAGGGGACATCTCCCCTAAATGCATCTCTACCACAGTTTACAATTGCAACCCGCTTTAACCCTTTAAGAATACTGACTCATTTGACGGAAAAGAAAGTCTGCAAGTTAAATACTTGCTGCTGAGAGATGCGTGCGACCTAAAGACTACAGTTTCCAAACGTTCACAGTTTACTCTGCTTTTATTCAAACAAAATCAATCAATGAGCTCCACTGAGGTGAAGAATGTAAAAAAAACTATTGTTTACAGAAAAATACAACGACTGCAAACCGTGGTAGCAAGGACTTCTACAACAGTAACTCTACACTCAGTACTTTTTACTAGCATTTGAAACAAAAATCTATTTATCACTACCGCATTACAACCTATATAATTGCCAATACAGACAGCCTGTGAACCTTCTGTAGTGATGGTTAATGAATCAAGGTATTCAGTCCGAGTGGTAGCTTATAACATTTATTCCAGGTACTTCACAGATTACACTTAATCTCAAAGTATCCAAATGGTAAATATCCAGGTGCTTGCAACCCATTCATTTCTCGTAGAATGGAGGTGTACCTCCATTTAAACAACTTCTGCTAGTCCACATTCACTTTACAAAAAAAATGACTTAACATGATAAAGCATGTCACTTACCTCGTCCACTACTTTTGCAAAATACTGAAGGGTAGAATTAACTTCGGCATCTCCTCTTCCAAGTGCAAAATTCTGTAAGTAGAACATATTAGTAAAAACACAGTTCTTCCAAAGAAACAGTTGCCAGACTAGAACTACGTTGTGGATTCGGTAAAGATCTATCAAAGTTCAAATATAGTAAATTACTGATTATGCCTAAAAGGATTTGCGCCCTCCATGCTGTTGAACCTAATTTGATGTACACTGTAATAATCAGATGATATTGTCGTAGATATTGTACCTGTTGTAATCTCCTCTCTTGGTACATTCCGGACCCCCCCTCCTCCCTGTCCCAGTTGGTACAGTCTTGTCCTTTGTGTGCCAACATTCCACAGCGCACTCCAGCTGACTGGAACCTGTGGTGGTGTGAAGACGAATAAAGAAGTGTTCCACGCTTACCTGCACTTTGTCTTCATTTTAACACTGGCGACTGAAGTAAACACAGGATTCACAACAGGTGGATTCCAGGTAGATTTATTCCATCAGAGAGGACAACTTAAACAACCACACAGGACAAACTCTAACTGCTAATGAACAGTCAACCCATCATGGAACCTAGAACCCCAGTGATACAATAACACTCCATCATAGAACGTAACCACAGATAACATGGACACTACACACCTTCCCCCCCAAAAAAAAACAAAAAAAACACACAAAAAAAACTAAAACATAACAAAATCATTCATTTTAACAGGTGGTTTCTTCACCCGAGAACTTTTCCTTGGAACTGGTGGAATGTGAACCTCAACAGGAGAAGTAACAAGTTGGTTCTCTACAGGGACTACATTCGATGTAGCAGAGGAACATTGAGTCAAACAAGGTTCAACAGCATTTCCAACATTATCCAAATTGGCAATGTTTGAAGAAGGAAACACCCCTTCAAACTCAGAATTAGAACCATTCAATGTATCCAGAAAATTTTGAAAGTCCCCATTCTCCTCAGTATCCACAGACTTCCTTACCGGAGAGACAGGTGACTCATCACAAACATTTTTGGATCTAAATATGGATATCCGTCTGAAATTCCATATTTTGCCACCATGTACCCTAACAGCTCTGCTGAAAACTTCTATTACCTTCACCGGGTCAGACCATTTAGACCAACGTTTGTCAATGCCACCCAATTTAACACGAACAAAATCACCCACTTTGATTTTACAATCCTTTGAGGAATTGTTGTTCCTCGCATTTTGCATCCTATCTTGGTATTTTTGAATCCGCTCTCTAACCATTTTGAGATCCACCATGGAATCAGGACACTTGTTATTCTTCAGCCAACATGGCATGAGCTTTGAGGACGGCTTCCTTCCCCTTAACATCTCAAATGGAGAACAACCTGTAACAGAATGAGGGGACATCCGATATGTGTGCAAAGTGGCCCGTAAAGCCTTCCTCCAATCAATATTACTTTTAATAGCTAGCTGTATAGATTCCTTTACAACCCTATTGAAACGCTCAACCTGACCATTAGCCATTGGATTATAGTTAGAAACCCTTTTATGCGTGACCCCACATTTATTTAGAAACATTTCAAATTCATGACTAATAAATTGTGGCCCATTATCAGAAACCAATTCAGATGGAATACCTTCTCTACTAAAGATGTTGTCCAAGAATTCTATGACATGGTTAGAGGTTATTTTGTCTACTACCTTGACTTCAGGCCACTTCGAAAAATAATCCACTAAAACCACCGCAAAGACCTGTTTAGCAGAAGAAAAATTCAAAGGGCCAATAATATCAATCCCTAATTTGCTCCAGGGACACAAGGAATACTCAATAGGTGAGATCCCCACAGATAAAGGCTTGACCGATTTGTCACTCTTGGAACATTGCATACAATCTCTAACCCACCTGTCCACCATACCATCCATGCTAGGCCACCAATAAAATTCTCTCAAACGACGTTTGGTGGAAGACATTCCTAATTGTCCTTCATGTGACAATTTTACTAACTGTTCTCTAACACCTTGAGGTGGAACAATCTTATCACCTCTAATTACAAATCCATGCAAAAACATAAGTTCATCATTCACTTTCCAAAACGAACTCAAGTCACCGCTCAACTTCCTTTCTTCCGGCCATCCTCCTTGTAAGTACTTTACAACATTTTGTAAAACATCATCTTCCAACATTGCCTTAAACCAAATCTCCTCCGAGATGGCACTCGAACTTACACTTTCCCTCACATCTTCCATAGTATAAGCTACGTCACATTCCTCAGAGGTAATACTTACACCAGAACACTCATCTAAAGACAACCGAGACATGCAATCCGCATGAACATTCAAACGGCCAGGAATATATACAACTGAACACTGATATTCCTGCAGTTTAGCAGCTAACCTAGCTAAACGAGCAGTCAAAGTTCTACCACCACCAGCCGCTAACATGTTTATCAGAGGTTTATGGTCAGTCCTTAATTGAAACTTTGTCCCCCATAAGAATTGCCTAAAATGCTGCGCAGCCCAGGTACACGCAAGTAATTCCTTTTCAATGGTAGAGTAATTAACCTCCGCTCCTTTTAAAGTTCTAGAGGCATACGAAACAACATACTCCTCCCCAAATTTCTTTTGTAAAAGCACAGCGCCTAAACCAGTGTTACTAGCGTCTACTGCTACTATACATTCCCCACCAATAGTAAAAGGTCTCAAAAACGGAGCCACACAAATCTCATTTTTAAGTGTTTCAAAAACTAACTTTTGCTCACTTCCCCAGATAAATTTAGCGTTTTTCTTCAGTAAATTGCGCAACGGAAACACTTTTGAGGCATAATTCTTAACAAACTTACTGTAAAATTCCATTAAACCTAAAAATGACAACAATTGATCTTTAGAAGTAGGAGACGGAGCCTTAGTAATACTAGCTACATGATCCATTTTTGGTTTGATACCCTCTCTTGAAATCTCGTGGCCTAAATATTCCACATTATCTTTTCTGAATTTGCATTTGGAAAGCTTAAGCGTTAAACCTTTGCACTGTATGTTATTCAACACCTTTTTTAGATTGCAATCATGGTCTTCAAAGTCTTTCCCAAAAATCAGAATATCATCCTGAAAGGCTATGGCACCAGGGCAACCTTCCAGGACATCCTTCATGATTCTCTGAAAGACCGAAGCGGCACTAGCCAAACCAAATGGCATCCTCTTATATTGAAACATGCCTTCCGGAGTAATGAAAGCTGTCAAACATTTGGATTGTTCATGTAACACAATCTGGTGGTATGCGCTCGCCAAATCAACTGTGGAAAACACACACGCACCAGATAAAGTTGATATCAATTCATGAATGTTGGGTAAAGGATGTCTATCAATCCAAATCTCCTTATTTAAGCTACGGAGATCAACACACAGCCTAAGATCTCCGTTGCCTTTAAGGGAAAGAACCACCGGAGAAACCCATGGAGATGATTCTATAGGTTCTATAACATTCCTTGACACTAGATCCTTCAACATGTCTTTTAACTTGTCACGATATGCTAAGGGAACATTACGGACCCTATGTCTCACAGGAATAGCAGAATCCTTAAGTATTATTTTGTGTTTAAAGTTTGCATATTCCCCAAGTTGATCACTGAACACTTTAGGAAACATTTTTTTAATGTCATCCACACAATCCCCACTAAAAATACTGTATACCGGTGGAGTCGCATTGGGATCTAATTTTATGCCCAATTCTTGTTGATGGGGCCACCCAAGTATAGATACCCCTTCAGTTGCTACATATAGTTTCCCTTTAGTAGACTTCCCTTTAAAAGACAAATCTGTCCAAAAATAACCTTCAAGTGCAATTTTGTGCCCTGAATAACTACCAGGTTTAATATCTGGAGGTAATAATACTCTGTTCTCCCATAGTTTTATGAAAAGATCCCTACCAATAATGGAGTACCACGCACACGAATCTATCATCATCATGACTTCTTTTCCATCTATTAGTATGGATCCAGATGGAAACCCTTTACAATTGTTTTCAGAAACACAAGCAATGCAATTAAATTCATTAAACTCTGTAGCGATCTCCTCTTCATCACAGGTAATACAATTGACTTTTTGTTGGGACCTACACATTTTTCCAAAAATGTGTAAATGGCTTTTTACATTTAATACAAATTTTAGTCCATGCTGGACATCCCTTATAGTTACCAACATGTTCAAAACTGCCACACCTATAGCAGATCACAGGATTCCTCCTGTTGCTAAATTTATTGTCCTTGAAATTTGGATCCCTTCTAAAAAAAACTGAAGGAGTTTTCTTCTGAAAAACCTGAGGCTTCACAACTGAAACTTCAGCTACAGGATCTTGTGCTTTAACGTTGACAATTGAAGGTTGACCTCTGATCTCACTTACAAACTTCTCTGATTGTTCTATGCCTTTAGCGATATTGACCACGGCATTCAAAGAAGATTCAGTGCCCAACCATAACCTCTCTTGTATCTTTTTACTTTTTGTTTTCATCATTATCTGGTCTCTAAGCACTTGCTCGTAATTGATGGTATCAAATGCACACGAACCAGCAAGAGAACGTAAGGCTGACACATAGTTTTCAATGGATTCATCCTCCTTTTGAGCACGGGAATAAAATTTAAATCTTTCCATCACAATGTTTATTTTCTTCCCGAATCTGGTGCTCATCTTTTTAACTGCTACCTCAAACACATTTACACCCTCAGTGCTCTCGAGAGGAGGTAAATTATCAAATTCTTTGATCCCTTGACCACCTAGACAGTGTCTTAACAAATCCAATTTCCTTTTTGGGGAACAACCTTCCTCCTCTAAAACCTCAACGTAAGCTAAAAACATAGGATACCATAAATCCCATTCCATTTTAGGATCTCCAGCTGTAGGCAAGAAATGTGGTGGCGCCGAAATGTTAGACATACTAATAAAACTTCTAGTTGCTTTTACACAAATAAAAATATGCGTAATAAAATTGCTTAGAGTCTTGTTCTTCTTTTTTTTTAAAAAAAAAATGAATTTGATTAAGGAAAAAGAAGAAGAAAAAAAAATGAAGAATATAAATTTGAATAAAAATGAGAAACGGGACTTCTCTCTTTTTTTTAAAAAATAAAGCAAAATTGTATAAGACAGGTAATGTTGCTTGTTAAACGAATAAAGTTGTCAAAATTAAACACAGTATCCGAAACTAGACCAATCCAAGATGGCGGCTAAAAACGCGTGACATCATCACGCTCCCAGCATGCTTTGCTGACTTGGAATCTTCCGTGAGAAGGAAAGCGCGTAATCCAGAAGATGCAAATTCCAGATAAGAACGCTGCGGCTAGAGCTAGCTCGAGCGGGTGAGTGTAGTTCTTTATATTTCTTTTTGAACATAAGAACGTAACCGCTACAATCTCCGCAGCCTATACACGCCAGTATTTCCGTCAAAAATAATTCCTAATTTGGTGAAACACACTGCCGCAGGCGCGATCAAAGCGCAGGATGATTCCACACACTGCCGCAGGCGCGATCAAGGCGCAAGTCGATTTCACACACTGCCGCAGGCGCAATCAAAGCGCAAAACAGTTTCACACCGTACAGACCACAAAGAGGATGTGAAAGCACAAGTATCAACTACTCCACAACGCCACTTCAAAAACGATCGAACAGCCGCAGGTGCAATCAGAAGCACATAGCATTAATACCTTGAAAGCGTCTTCAATAGTGAACGCTGTCCTCCTCTGACTCCCAGTCGTCGCCAGTGTGAAGTAAACACAGGATTCACAACAGGTGGATTCCAGGTAGATTTATTCCATCAGAGAGGACAACTTAAACAACCACACAGGACAAACTCTAACTGCTAATGAACAGTCAACCCATCATGGAACCTAGAACCCCAGTGATACAATAACACTCCATCATAGAACGTAACCACAGATAACATGGACACTACAGCGACGATTCACCGTGTGGGGACGGTTCACCACCACACCCCCAATGCTTACTCCAGATCAGCTGTCCAGAGTACATCTACTGTGAGTGAGCGCTACGTTGTCTTCTGCAACCTGTAGCTGCCTTTTCTGCTTACTGTACTTTTAAGGGGTCTTGATTTGGCAGTTGACTGGTCTGTCACTGAGGCTCTCCGCCGCTGTCAAGCAGCATCCGCGGTGTGTGGAATCCTTTTGATGTGGAGCCCTGTTATTTATAGCCCTGCGGTCTGCCACGGTTTTACACACACTGATTCCACACGTCCCCGTGTGTTATCTGGGGTGCTTCGTTTAGCACGGCATTGTGGCTGGAGAGAGGGTGCTTCTGCCTGTCTTCATTTGGGGCGCCTGTGACGCACTAGCTCTGCGGCGGAAGGTGGAAAGCAGACTGCTGTGTACGAGTAAACGTTCGCCGCCAGGAGCGTTGCGCTTCACTAGGATCAGCAGACTCCTCATCGGTTGTCCTTCGACTGCCGCTGCGTGGGCTTCCGGAGGTGTGTCAGCGCTGGAGCGGCCCCAGCGGGTGTTCATGTGAGAGGAGGTGGCAAAAATGTACTCCTGCCTCACGCCTGTTTCAGCCTTCCTCTCGCTGACGGGCACAGCTGATCTTTCCAGCCGAAATACGTCCTCCTCACGCCTTCCGTGATTCTCCCCATCTGCGGCAGCTGAGGGCGACATCTGTCGGCGCAAGCCACTCCTTCCTCTGAGCCAATCCAGAGTTAACCCTTTCCTGGGTTAACGCTCGTTTTACTTTTTACCTTCGCTGATGAGCACAGCTATTCTTCAGGTGACACGATGGGGGGAGCCTGACAAGGGGTGGAGAGGTTTACACACGTCCGGAAGAGGAGTTCTACTCAAGCTCTCATAGCTTTCTTGGCTCGCTGATGGGCACAGCTGATTTCGTTCCTTTGGTCTGCCTGTCAATGCACGCTGATGGGCACAGCTTCTCAGTATTATTCACGCTGATGGGCACAGCGGAGCTTTCAACAGCATCTGCCTGTCATTTTCACGCTGACAGGCACAGCTATACCTTCTTCATTGTCTGCCTGCCATTTTCATGCTGACAAGCACAGCGCTATGCTCTTCTTTTAATTTTTGGTACTTTTCTGTACTATTTCAGAATATTTCTGCTCCTGGTGAGGTATTCCTCTTTTCTGCAGCATATTGTTGGACTTCACGATGTGCTCAGTTGTTGCTGTTTAGGGTGGGATTTTCTGTGCACTTTACAGGTATTTTCATTGGTTACCTATCCTTTAGGAGCATAGTTTGGTAGTGTTATTAACTTCACTCCATAGTCATACATGACTGTTTGCTGTATGTTGTACATTTGAACCTACCCATCATATATTATACATTTTAACCTATCTAATCCTCTTTTCTATTAGTCAAACTACTATTGTTACACAGTTCATACATGGCAGCTGCTAACATGTCGCAACCCCCACCTTTCCTTAACAAGGAGGGAGAACCTTTATTGCCATGGAAGCAATGGTTTGGATTATTAGAATCTTACCTAATTGCTATCGGTGGGGAGAAATGTTCTCATTTACGTAAACTACGCACCCTATTGCACAACTTGGGCATTGAGGGCCGAAAAGTTTATGATGATATTTCTGTCAATGCAGATGGAGAAAGTGATAGGGATGAGAATGTATATTTGGTGGCTGTAAACAAATTAGAAAAACACTTCAGCAAGAAAATAAATGTGGTGTTAGAGAGGCATAAGTTCTTTTCAAGGACACAGGGGAAAAGTGAAAAAGTTAAACCATTCATTGCTGCTTTAAAGGGCCTAGCGAACACATGTGAGTTTGAGTCTCTTCAAGAGTCCCTAATTAGGGACCAGTTGGTTAGATGCACTAACAATCCCAAGATCCAGGAGAGGCTTCTGGTGGCCAACCCTGACCTCAAGGATGCCATAGACATAGCAGTGGGGATTGAGCACACAGCTGATTGTATGGTTGCAATGAAAGGAGAAGCGGGCAAATCCACGGAGGTTAATGCCATAAACAAACATGATAATAGTAAAGAAAACAAAATTAATAAGCCGGCTAACACGTTCCCCCCGGTACCAAACTCAAGTGTTATAGGTGTGGGAGCCCAAGCCATCTTACCAACAACCCCATTTGCCAAGCCCGTTCTGTCATCTGCCACAAGTGTGGGAAAAGGGTACATTTGTCCAGGGTTTGTAATGATCAGCGCTCTAAATCTGTGTTGTCTATTGTACCAGAATCGTCTAGTGAGTCTAAGTTAATTTTCCAACTGAAAGATACTAACGATTCGGCCAAATTTCCGTCTTGCACATCACCCTAGACAATAAACCTGTTACTGTCTTTGCTGACTCATGTTCCCCATACACCCTTGTTGATGCCAAGATATTGTCCCAACTTTTTCCCTCATGGCAAGAAACCGTACATCCCCCCGACATCCAACCGGGAGCTTATAATGGGGATCCCATACCCTTGTTGGGCATGACCACCATGGATATTGGGTGCAAGGGCAGGAACACAGTAGGTAAGATTTACGTCACCCAGAAAGGATCTAACTTGTTAGGGTGGAAACACCAGAGGGAACTGGGCATCAAACTTGATCCTAACAGTCCTTATCAAGTTTTATTGGTGGATCCTTCACTTGAGGGGGATAGAAGTATGCAACGAATTCCCCAAAGTTTTTTCTTAAGATTTGGGTTTACTTAAGGACCACCAACATTCCATAAAGTTAAAGTCTAACGCCAAGCCAGTAGCACACAAAGTCAGACCCATACCATACATGATGCAGGCCCCTCTTCGCAGTGAACTCGACAGATTATGGTCTTTAGGGGTTATTGAACCCACTGAGTGCTCACAGTGGTTGGCCCCCATTGTTCTCACCACCAAAGCTTCTAGTAAAGAAATCAGGCTGTGTTTGGACCTCAGGAACCTCAATGAGAACATCTGGGTGGATAGGCACCCTCTGCCCCGCATACACGAGGTTCTCACCCTCATCAAAGGTGCCAGTTGTTTCAGCGTCCTGGATTTGTCCTCTGCCTACCACCAGGTAGAGCTGCACCCAAACTCACGCCACTTAACCTTGTTTGTTACTCCCCTGGGTGCATTCCAATTCCTGCGCATGCCATTTGGGTTGGCCTCTGCTGCCTTCCAGAGGGTAATGCAGCACGTTTTAAAAGACCTTCCCAGAACCCTCTGTTTCCAGGATGATATTCTCATATACAGGAAGGACCAGGAAGAACATAATTCCACTCTCAAAATGATGCTATCCAATTTGGGTAAAGCTGGCCTCACTCTCAAAAAGGAAAAATGTCGTATTGGAGTGGGATCCGTTGAATACCTTGGGCACACCATTTCAGAGGATGGAATCAGACCCAAATTAGACCTGGTAGAGGCCATTCGAAACACTGCTGCCCCCACCTGCGTTCAAGAGCTCAAGTCATTGTTGGGTCTATCCGAATTCTACGCCAAATTTGTGAAAAATGATGCTTCCATAGTTGAACCCCTGCGGGGTCTACTCAAATCCAGAACTCCCTTTGTATGGTCTGACAACTACCACGATGCCTTTGAGGCTGTAAAAGGATGTATCATTTCTGCCCCTTCTCTGGGAAGATTCGACTCCACGAAACCCACGATTCTTTGCATTGATGCCAGTAACAAAGGCCTAGGAGCCAGCCTCACCCAAGTTGATGACGGTAAAGAACAAATCGTCGCATTTGCCTCCCGTGCCCTTAAGGGAGCAGAATGTAACTACTCTGTAGTGGAAAGAGAGGCACTTGCCTGCTATTGGGCAATCAAACATTTTCGGTTTTTCCTGTGGGGCATTCCATTTATTGTAAAGACTGACCACAAACCTATCATGTTTGCGTTTACTATAAAAGGGTCAAATAGCACCACCCCCAGAATAGCCAGATGGACCCTAGGGCTTGAAGGGTACAATTTCAGTGTTAAATACTTGCCAGGTTCACAAAACATTGTTGCTGATTTCCTATCCCGTTCACCACCAGTGGGTGAATGCAATACTGTTTCTGATGATTGTGATGATGTCATACTCCAACTTACATGTTTGAACAAGGAAGAATGGGACAGTGCGGTACAAGCTGATTCTGAAATGGGGTCAAAGAGTTAATCAGAAATGGCTGGCCTACTACTAAAAGTGTTGTCGGGCAAACCTGTGTCAATACTGGGACATAAGACTAGAGTTGAATATTCAAGAAGGTATTGTTTGCCGTGGGGAGAAAGTGGTTCCTCCAGAGAATCTCAGAGAGAGAATAGTAGAACTGGCTCACGTTGGTCATTTGGGGCGTAGCCTCACCAAGAACAAAATTCGCTTGGACTACTGGTGGCCAGGCATGGATGCTATGACTGAGAATGTGGTGAAGAACTGTTTAGATTGTAGCCGCAGTGACAAGAATAATCAAACCCGCAAACCACCACTGTCCCCAGTGGAGGTTCCAGACAGGCCTTGGACCAAATTGGCACTGGACATAATTGGTCCTCTGAACATGAAAAGTTTAAATGAACGGTTCATTTTAGAGTTAGTGGACTACCACACTCGTTGAATGGTGTATAAATGTGTACATCAGATTGACACGAAAGTACTCACACATTTCTTGGAAGGGTTTTTTTTTTATGTGGGCCAGTCACTTTGGTCACTGAAAATGGGGTGCAATTCACTTCTGAAAACATGAAAGAGTTTCTGGCATACAGAGGCATCAACCATCACAAGACAGCATTGTATTGTCCCTGTGCAAATGGGCTTGTAGAGCGGATCAATCGCATGGTCAAAGAATGCCTTCAGAGGGCAGAAGTTATGGGGACACCGGTCAACTCTGCCTTAATAGAAACTATTTGGGCATATCGCTCCACTCCTAATAGTCTAACAGGAATTTCCCCTTTCACCTCTCTCAAAGGGAGGGTCCCTAAAACAAGACTGTCTCCTCCAGGGTTAAAAAGGAAAAGCACGTGCATAGTCAACTACAATGAAATTTCAAGAAGGTTGAATGAACATCAGACCAAATACAAAGACAGATATGACCTAACCACGCACGTCAAATCCCAATTGTTCAAAGAAGGAGAATGGGTCAGTGCGGACCTGCCCAAACCACGCAGAAGAGAAGCGTCCAGGTTCTCAGAGCTTTTCAGAATATCCAAAGTGGGGAAAAATGTGGTCCAACTTGAAAATGGACAACCCTGGAGCATGGACAGAATCGTTAACCACAATCAAAGGGGTAACGCTGACCTCAACTCTGGCCCTGGGAGTGAATCAGTTTTGCCCATACCTAGGAGATCTTTGAGAACCAAGTCTACTCCTGTGTGGGTCAGGGATTATTGTGTAAAATGATAGTTTTGTATATATCACTGTCTTTCTGGTTCTTCCCCGCTCTGTTTCCTGTCTCTTTCTTCCAACTCTGTTCCCTCCCTCCTCTTCTTCCTTTATTCTTCCTGGGCACGGAGGTGTGTTGTAATCTCCTCTCTTGGTACATTCTGGACCCCCCTCCTCCTCCCTGTCCCAGTTGGTACGGTCCTGTCCTTTGTGTGCCAACATTCCACAGCGCACTCCAGCTGACTGTAACCTGTGGTGGTGTGAAGACGAGTAAAGAAGTGTTCCACGTGTACCTGCACTTTGTCTTCATTTTAACAGTACTCTCAAAAAAAGAAATCAAAAAGAAGGTGAAGCCATGATTTCCTGGGCAAGTCAATACCCCATTTAGGTTTTACCTGTTGGAAATGCTACACTAAATTACAATATCCTTTCATCTGAACTAAAGAGGGGAAGACAGAGTGTCATGTGTGCCTGCCACAACCACAGATGCCCTCCTCCAACACTGTTGGAAAGCTAATGGGTGTGTGGACAGTCACAGCCTTCTGAGCAAAGATGTCTATAGATCCGAGATTTTATGGTGTGGCTAGACTGCACAGCTGGCGCCGGACAATGGGGTGAGCATCACTAGACCTTTCCTTTGACTCGACCCACATGTTGGCAGCCAGGAGTACATGTTTTGATTGGGCAGAAGTTGTCCGATATTAAACCAGGCAGTTATGTGAGCATCCCTAGAGAGGGGCATTGGCTCGCTCACATGTGGGAAGCAAAGAGTCCATGTTTTGATTGGGCAGAAGTTGCTTGCTTCCACAAAAAAAGTGCTAGCCCTCTAGCTGCAGTGATCATTTTGATTATTTATCCAGCTACCTAAACTTGAACATTCATGGGCACACACAACACTGGAATGCTATTAAAGTGTCTTGGAGAACTAGATAATTTGTGGGAGGAGGGCAGTTATTAACCTACAAGGATTTTTAGGTCTGGCTTGGCAGTGCAACTATCTCCTGACCTTTTAACCAACACCAATATTATTCTACATTTCTTTGCTTCCACATAAATGCATATCTAGTCCCATGCTATTCGCTTGTAATATTTCACATGACCACACCAAATTTCTTTAAAGTCAGACCTGTTGGAATTGACAATGATAGTTAATCTTGGCTTGGAGGTGGCACTAGCCATCTGACTTCCAAAATGACTGCTGTGAATTTAAGAGATGCCTCAGTATCCTTTGAAGGGCCAAGTATGGCAATGGATCTTTAACAAGAAAAGAGTATGCATTTCCTCATTTCATTATCTGATGGAAAGGAATTGGCAATGATGATGTTTATGGCCAATCACAGATTGTAATTTACAACTGGTACTTTATAATCTTCATTAAACAATCCTGGCATAATGTCAAAACTTGATGCCCAGAACACTCAAACCACACACTTCCTTGCTTGGCATGCCTGCGTTGTGCATGGGCAGGCCTACAAAGTGACCCACTTTGTGGTCACGTATGACATCTTCAAGTACTGGTTCCAGAAGGGGTAGGCACATTGGGGTCCGATTGAAAAATCTTTACAAAACATTCCAAAAGAAAAAAATGTATGGCCACCTCAGCTCCATCCTGTAAAGTTTTGGGGTGATCTGTCAAGATGAGGCCTAGAAAAAACGGGGATCCCATGCATATTCCATAGACTACTTTAGGCAGTGTTATAGCAAAAACTGCTGAATGGAATTACACCACACTTGGCATAAAGCTAGATCTTGGTTATCAGTTTAGGCTTTTTGTGATTTGGTGTGAATCCGTTCAGTAGTTGTTGTGAAATTAAGGGACAAAAATAATTGTATATCTAGACGGTTGGATCCGTGAGAGGCTTCGAGAGACTCTCACAGGAGCGCCAATTTGAAATTGGAGCACTTTGATTGGCCCAGGGAATTTTATTTCCCATGGACCATTTAGCTCCCGCGAGAGTCAGACTCCTGCAGGAGGGGGCCCTCTGACTGTCTGCCAGCAACTTGAGAAACATTATGCTGGTAGCCATTACAGGATGCGGGGACTTTGCTCCCTGTCCTGAAATTAAAAATTAAAAATAGGCATCAAAAACGATTAAAAAAGAATCACCCAAAAATGCTGTGATCCCGCAAGACTCTTGCGGGATCAGGAAAATAAAATTGTGGCCGGCCTTCATTTAGTATGTTAATCCCCCTGGGGTTGTATTCATGAAGAGGAGGGGGGCTGCGTATCCCCCCTTTCTGAGCCTCAAGAGTCCCTAAGGAGCCCACCCTTAGGCCAAAATGTGCTCATATGGGAACCTCCAGAGGCCCCCAGGGCTGAAATGTGTTGATGTGGGGAGGGGCCCGAGTGTCTCCCTCTCTGAGACTTGAAAGGTCCAGGGATCCCACTTCCATCTCCGAAGTTACTTTATATGGGGAGGGGGGTCACCCAGACCATCTTACCAAGCCTCAAAAGGCCCACATGATCCCACCCCAGGGTCAAAGCTTAAGAAAATGGGAAGGGGGCCACAGGGCCTCCCTCCCTGAGCCTCAAAAGGCCCCGGGAAGCCCACTCCTGGGCCCGATTACTTTAAAGGAGGGGGACCACCAGGCCTCTTGCACCCCATCCACGGCCCGCTCAGTAGCTATGTCCCGGGAAGCCCACCCCGGTGCATTATGGTTTTCCTGCCCACAGTGGCGCAGGTGGGGAAACCTGTATTTGCTCTCACTTGGCAGGAGCAGTCTGAATTTTCAACCAAGTGGGAGCAAACATCAAGTCTGCTACCAGCAGGCGGGAGCTTTGAAAATGCTTCTGCCCGCTGGGAGCAGACTTTTAATCTGTTTGGCTGCCCACAGTGAAGCAGGTAAGAAAACTGATCAAAATGTTGCTATCGCCCCACAGGGAGCAGCATTAGGTGCTGCTTTTTGCAGGCAGGAGCAATGTGGAGCTCCAGCTGTTTGCAGGAGGCTGACTAGGGTGTTGGAGAGCCATCTTTAAGTTCGAGGACCCCGGGGGATGGGGTACCCAGGGCTAAAATCTGCCCAGGGAGTGGACACACATTCCCCCTCCAAATAAAATTCACACAGACCCCAGTGGATGGCATCCCCAGGGCCAATGACTGCCTTGGGAGGGGGCCTCGTGCAGATTTGTGTATATATAGGAAAGCTAAGGATCCACGGACCCTCCCAATCTTGTGCTGAGACCAGATTGGCTGGCAACACTTCAAAAGAAAGAGTTGGCAGCCATCTTGGAACTAAGCTTGATCAACAGCCGAGCCCCAGAATTTTTTTAAAAAAAACTATTTAAAAAAACGAAGAAAAGGGGTCAGGGTTGGAAGAACCTGACCCCCTAGGCCTCTTGGGGAATCCCAGAGGGACTTTGCCAGGGCAAAATAACAGTTTTTAAAAAAAAGGATTTCGGCGGGAGCTGCGCTAGACCCATGGGTCCAGATGAAAAGGTTAAAAAAAATAAACGCTTGGCTTCCGTGCTTCTATACTTATTTGCCCCAGGGTGGGCCAGGTCCTGGGTGCATTTGCAAATAAAGGAGGGGGGTGCACCGACCTCCTCTCTTGGGGCTAATAAATGCCCCGGGGACCACCACCTCCCCGGGGCTCATGCATTGTTATGGGGCGCCTCTCGGATCCCACGGGCCAGGGGCAGGCTCTACAAACAAGAAAGTAGGGTGGGGCATTCGGCCCCCTCCTGGAGCCATGGATGACCTTGGAGACTGCCACCACCCAAGGCCGGCTCCTGCTATGTACCTGGGAGCCCACCCCTGGGACATAGCTGTTTGCTGTGGCTTGGCGGGAGCTTTACCTCTTGCGCACAACCTCTGGCCAGATCCTGTGGCCAAACCCTACTATGCACGGCTGTGGTTTGGGGTGCAGTGCCCGGCCAGAGGGCAGGCCCTGCGGACAACTCCCTACTGTGCACAGCCAAAGTGATGTAATCAATAATCTCATTTAATATGTCATGAGCGATGTAATATATAAGGTCAGAAGCAGTACATGCCAGAGCCTCAAGTTATAGTTAGCTCAGTAAACTATAACTGGTGAATTTCAGTGCTTTCTGGTTCTTAGTTTTTATCTTATTTCAACACCTAACTATGACTTCACTTTAACCTTTGTTTTTTTCAATGAATTTAAATGTATGTTTTTTACATAAGGAAAGATCTTATTACAATACCACCGACACTCTGAATCTCTTAATCTGTTCACCTAAACTTGGGAATTACCCAGAGTTCCCTGCTTCCTTTTTTGCATAATCTATGCAGCACTCTAAGCCTGAAAGGGTATTTTCTTGACTTGAACTGGGTGCTCCCTTATGTCTGGACAAAGCTATGCCTCTCATAATAATCAGAGTGAAATATGTCAGGGTTTACTTTTATTTATTCCAGGTTGGCTTGGATGTTTTTTTACCAACCAAAGCTGTAATACCGTGCCTAGAGTAATAAAAGGCTTTTGTCATTTTTAGGTAGAGCCCAGAGTCAACGTGCATGCACTGCACTATGAGGCATTCTGTAATCCCTCTATGGGCTTTGAACACATTGAATGAATGAATTATTGATGCACATTTGTAGAGCGCACAGCTACTCAGCAAGAGTTTCCCAGTGCTCATAGTCTCTGCCTAACATACCAGACTGCCACCCTTAGCCTTTGAAAAATTGTAAGTTTTAAAAAGTTTCTTAAACGCCGCCAAGTCAGCTGTAGATCTGAGAGAAGGTGTGAGTCGATTCCAGGCTTGAGCTCCCAAGAGCCTGAAAGCTCTTTGCCCAGACCGGGTTGGGCATATTCTGGGGACACAGGCCAGGTCCATGGAGGATGACCTCAGAGTTCTGGCTAGCAAGTAGTTGCTAACTCTTGTCCTGAGATAACCAGTGCCCCGTCCATGAAGGGCGTTGAAGAACAGAACCAGGGCCTTAAATCTGATACTTTTGCTTATAGGGAGCCAGTGTAATGCCTTTAGGTGCAGGGGCATGTGAGTCCTGGGCTTGAGCCTAAGGACCAGTCTGCTGCAGCATTTTGTACCACTTGGAGGCACTGGAGAAGATACTTCACCATTTTTTCATTGGTTGCTAGGTTTCGGTGCCTGTCGCTGCTCCCAGATGCCTGTTTTCATTGCAGCTATGTTAATGAGATGTGTAAAGTGCATGGCTGCCCCAGCAACCGGGCTTCCCAGCACTAGGACCAGAAACAACATCGCAGGGTGAAGACAGGGGGGCAGAGGCGAGCCCGGAAAGAGACAGGTTTTTATGGCCTTTCTAAAAGCCACATGATTCTGAATGCTCCTGATGGTCACAGGGAGGGTGTTCCAAAAGGCCGATGCCATTGCCCTTAAGGAGCGACCCCCTGCTCTTGCGACTCGGGGAACACATGCCAGGTGCAGATCCACGAAGCGCAGCTTACGGTGCGGAATATACGGCTAAAGAAAAAAAAGAAATCAGACAAGATAGGAGGCGCTTGATGGGTGAAGACTTTAAGGGCTATATACAAGGTCCTGAAATGTATTCTCTTGTCCACCAGCAGCCAGTGTAATTTAGGAACGAGTTTTGACGCTGAACAGAATTTAGGGAAAGCAAAGAGAGTACCCTCTGCAGATGATGCATCCAAGATTTAATAGCACCCAGATACAGAGAATTGCAATGATTCAATCTGGACAGAATCGTAGATTGGATAATGATCTGGAGTGTTTGTGGGTCATAAAAACCCTATTGGAGGCTTAAGTTCATGAAGATGCCCAAAACAAACCCCTGCCATTGCTTTTGTCTGTGCTTCAAAGGACAAGGCGTTATCAACCCAAGCGCCCAGATTTTTCACAGCCTCCTTGGGCAAGGTAGAGGACCAAAGTGCGTCAGGCCACCACTGGTCAAACCATAAGTGAGAGACAGTGAATGAACATGTTTATTTGGGTCGGATATTTTCATTGAACCTCCAAAATAGTTCCCATTTTCAGCATCTCGGGCGGAAGGCCAATTCTCATATTAGGGCACTACAGAGATTTTTTTTATTTTTTATTTATTTATTTTGCATTTCAAAACCTTTGTTCACTAACAATACACTAAACAAAGGACACTTTCCTGCTGTTATGACATCACATTGACAATAACTCCTTGTACACTTGCATTCCAAGGCGATACAGCATGGTAGACAAGCAGTGCTCCATATCATATCGGTCTCATTCTGCACCCTCCGACAAGCCGTGAGTTTAGAAAGCAGTATACCCTCAATCTCGGGTTATCACTATAGCCTTATAGCCCGCCGTAGCGGGCTATACCGGCTATTAAAGGCCTGCTGCATCGTTAAAGGCCCGAGCCGAAGGCGAGGGCCTTTAACAAAGCAGCGGGACTTTAATAGCCGGTATAGCCCTGCTACGAAGGGCTATAAGGCTATTAGAACATTCTGCCACTAGAGGGCAGAATGTTCTAACAAATTAAACAAAGTCTTCAGGGAGCGCGAGGGGATTGAAATCCTCTCAGGCTCCCTGAAGCCTTTGTTCACAGCCAGAGCTGTGAACAAAGAAACATTGGAATGTTGGTGCTCCGGGCTTATACCAGCCATTATAAGCCTGGAGCACTCCATTGTTTTCAATGGAGCTTCCAACGTTCCAATGTTCTAATAAGGCTTACAGAATCCCACACAACCCCACACCTCAAGTGGTCTCTCTATGAAGCAACAGTCCCCACCCAGGCACGCTACAGAGTTACAACACTACGGGGTTGGGTACACTAATGTCTTGACATTCTCCCTCAGCCACCCCTTTGCCCCCGTCTTTAGCAGCTTTATGTGTATTATACAGTGCCCAAAAGTTCTATTGCGAGGAGGGAGGATGTCACTATAGTACACCGTTTGGGTGCAACAAAACAGCATATCAGAAGCCCATTGTGCAGTCGTAGGAAGCGGTCCTTTTGACCAACAAATCGCCACGCTGAGCTTGGCCATCAACATCCCCATGTCCACTAACCTGCGTATCCCTTTGGGCAAAGGTTTAGAGTAACCCAACAACACCAGAGCCAGCTCCGGTTCAAGTGCTTGCCCTGTCATCGCCGCTATTTCCGAAAATACACATTCCCAAAACTTCGCAAACCCCGGGCAATACCATGCCAAATGCATGAAGTCGGCCACCTGCTCACTGCAATGCTCGCACCTCGATTCCTCCCTCAGACCATACCTGCGAAGCCTTTCCGGGGTGTAGTAAACTCTAATGAGATATTTGAAGTGTATCAGACGGCGTCTACCATAAAGGGAAACTCGTTTCGCATTAAGGCAGCAGTACGACCACGTAGCATCATCAATTTCCCTATTCAGATCTCTTTGCCATGCCAAACGGGCCTTTGTAAAATAATTCTCTCTATATGACATAGTGTGTTTGTAAATTTTAGAGACTAGTCCTGCTGGTGCATCGATTTTTATAACTAAGGAAAGGGCGGTAAGCTCCGGTGGTTGAGCCAAATCACTCCCCAATAGCTGAAGCAATGCATGTCTGGTTCTATGAAATTGAAACTTGGTGAGAAGTGTGGGCGTATTGTCCCCTGCAGTCATGGTATCCCTATTTTTCGCTGTGCCTCCCTCAAATAAATTGTTACACGCTACTCTACCTGTACTATAATAAAGCCCTCCTCACACACTACCACTCCCAGAATGCATCATCAAGGCAGTTAGCGTTGTGTACCAACCCTAAATCTCTCTCAGAGAGATCATTGGTCGAAGAGATCACATTGGTTCGAAGAGCTTGTTTAAATGGCAGCACTGCCTTGCAATCAGCGCTTGGCTTACGAAGCTCTTGTGAACCTAGCTGGATTCCTGTCTCCCTGGATATTGCCTTGTTACCCTGTCTCTCTGGATATCATCTGGATATCGCCTTGTTACCCTGTCTCTCTGGATATCATCTGGATATCGCCTCGTTACCCTGTCTCCCTGGATATATTACTGAAGAAATTCCTGCCTTGCTTGAAGAACCGTAAGTGCCGAAGGAGTGTCTGGAACCCCTCCCCTCTCGTGAGCTCAGGAGACGCGAGCTTGCATTTGACTTCAAGCTCGCCACTCATTCACATCTTCCGTACCTGGTTTGCCTCTGCTGCAAGGATCCTTCATACCGGAGGGTCTTACACCGCACGGAGTCTTCAGCAGCTGCTGCCACGGGTACGTTACACGCGCTGCTCGCGTGTTCCTTTTTTTTCTTTGATTTTTTGAATTCACTTATTCGGGACCTGTTGCAACCTCGCTACCGCCTTCCAGCTCACAGCTGATATTAATAACCCTGAAGCTTCTCTGGAGTAAGCGTGCCTCAATTGAACTTTGCAGAGTTGTAAAATTGCTTGCCCTTTCTTTTTCCTAAAACAAAGTCCAAGAATTATTGGAGGACTCTTTGTGTTGTGCATTTTCAGCCTTCCTTAAAGAGACAAGAACCGTGTTTCCTTAAAGAGACAAGAACCGTGTTTCTTTGCTGCATGGAATCTTCGAACTTTATTGACATTTCCTGTTAGTCTTCGCCTACAGTACTCAGGAGTAGAGTACTACTGCTGGAAACATAAGCCTCTTCCTGCTCTGCTCTCAAGGAGGCTGGGGAGGTACACAAGCTTTATAGATTTAGCATAGGTATACATTTGGTGTAGTATGCCCCACTTGGTGTAACCGAGTATTCTGTCTTCTCTTCCCGTTTATTGTTTTGTCTCTCCGGCAGCACTGCCTTTTCCTTACCTTCACCTGCGCTGTGAGAGATTACTGCCTTCCTGGTGGGTTCCCCCCCGAAGTCCTTTTCCTGGTCCCGGATCTTCCTTGGAGTACTATTCATCTTCCAGTTAGTTAATCTTCCTGTAGATGTTTAAACTCTAGGGGAGATTGGAGATCCTGTTCATCGCTCCCGTGGATGTTGGCAATCGTCTTGGGCCCTTACAAGTAAGATTGGCGCAAGAGTGACATAAATCACCTATAGTACTAGCCCCAATGGAGTTAAGTGCACGAACAACGCCCCCATCTCTACACGGCGGCAACCAGTGGCACCATTCCAGGGGAGCTGTAGGTGAATACAGGATAGCCCCAGCTTGCAACTTTAGGAGGCGATGCCAGGCATGGGTGGTCACATTGATCGAGTCCAGAATGCCAGTCCTTTTGGTCTGGTGGTGAAAAAAGCAGCATGGGCAAGGTGCGGGGGGTAGCAACCTCCCGCTCAATGCGCAGATGAGGGATGTCTGGCGAACCGTGTATCCAGAGGTAAGCATGTGCACTCTGCGCTGCTCTATAATAAAGATCTAAATCAGGTGCCCCCAGCCCCCCCATATGGTAAGGTAACGTGAGAATTTGCCACTTAACCCTCGGTTGTTTGCCCGCCCATGCCAATTTGACCATCATTGTTGTGAGCCTCTTAAAAAATATACTTGGGAGGACCATTGGGATCATTGGGATGATTATTGTTCAGTTATACAATCTTAGATTGAATGACTCAACCCCTAAGAATGACCGGAATTTCCAAAGTAGGGATTCGAAGGGCCTTTTGAAAAATGCAACGGTATTCCCAGTATTTGTGCCCACTGAGAGCTGTGATATACATAAGACTGTGAAAAAGAATTATGCAATATACTGTGATAAAATAACCACCAGGCTGGACCAAGTCGCCCCGGTTAAAAACCACAAAAAACTTGGCAGAATGTCAGCCTGGTGTTTCAATGAAAAACGTAGAACTTTGAAGCTTGGCTGCAAGCAAGCGGAAAGGAAATGGCGTAGAGCTTATACAGAGGGGGAAAAAACCTCCTGGAGGATAGCTATAGCGGAATATAAAAAATTAATCCTGGTAGCAAAGACAGAGTACTTTGCAAATTCTATCCTGAAAGCACAAAACAGTACTAGGAATGTCTTTAGGATAGTAGATACTTTGATCAATCCAGAATACTCAAAGAATGAGATTGTGCCCAGTCAGGAACTATGTGACAGACTGGCAATCTTCTTTGAGGATAAGATCAGCAATATTATCGATGGCCTAAATTCGGGTAGTATGCCCAAGGAATCACCTTCTGCTAGACGTGCTGGGGTGGAGAAATCTTACTCCCTAGACCATTTTGACACGCTTTCTGCAAAGGATTTCTAGAAAACGGCCATGGGAGTATCCACAGGGTCTCCTTTGGATCCACTGTCACATAAAATCTGGAAGGAGCTGGCCCCTGAACTGTTCCCAGCATTACGGCAAATCTGTAACCAATCTTAGATGAATGGCTCTGTACCGGCCTGCTGGAAACAGGCGTTGGTGAATCCGCTTTTGAAAAAAGCGTCACTCAACCAAGCCTGTTTAAAGAACTACAGACCCATCTCTCTTCTACCATATCCAGTTAAAATTTTGGAATGAGTGGTCAGCAAAGCACTCTCCCAGTTCTTAGAAACAGATAATATTCTAGACAAGGTGCAATTTGGATTTCGTCCAGGACATGGGATGGAGACTGCCCTGGTGACATTTATGGATGACCTACGGATGCGTGCAGACAGGGGACAGTCAGCCATATTGGTTCTCCTTGACCTGTCTGCCGCATTTGATAGGTTAACCATGGGATTCTCCTGTCCAGGCTTGAAGAGGTGGGAGTGGTGGGCACTGCCCTCAAGAGGTTCTATTCATATTTATCCAATAGACAACAAGCAGTAGCCCTCCCCCTTTTCGGCCCAAGTTCTCGAACATACTGCATGGTGTCCCGCAAGGATCGGCAATTCGCCCCATCCTATTTAACGTTTATATGAGCCCTCTACCTGTCATCATTAGATCTCATAATGTTAATTTAGTGAAATATGCAGACGACACCCAGCTCATCCTGTCTTTAGAGGTTGAGCAATCAGTGTCCCTAGCAGATTTTCATGCATGTCTGCAGGACATAGCAACCTGGCTTAGGGAGAACTCTCTTCAATTTGACTCTGAGAAGACATTCTACACTGTGCAGTAGGTAGAATCCCCCCTACACTTCCGTCTGATTTCTGGCCAACACCCTCTACTACTTCACTGGCTCCCAGTAATGCTGTACGCAATCTGGAAGTTCTGTTTGATAACAAACTGACATTAGAAAAACATGTCAACAAAACAGTTGGAAGTTGCTTTACTTTGATTAGAGCATTTCGGAAAATGTTTTCTATAGAGGCCAGAACGCTGATAGTTCGGAGCACTATTCTCAGCAGACTGGATTACTGTAATGCTCTGTTACTAAACTCTCCACAATATCTGATTGAGAGATTACATAGAATACAGACCATGGCGGCCAAAATAGCACTACGGCGACCACGCCGTTCCTCCGCCTCCCAGGCACTCTCAGATTTGCACTGGTTGCCAGTCTCGCAGAGGATACAATTTAAGGCACTGTGCATAATGTTCAAGACCCTGCATGGACATGGGCCCAAATCCTTGCAGGAGAAACTTACAATGTATGCCCCCCACCCGAGCGCTTCGCTCCGCATCGGCTAATCTGGTGAGTGTGCACAGAGTCAAGAAAGTTAAATCAGGAGGCAGGGCCTTTTGCACGGCAGCTTCCTGCCTTTGGAATAAACTTCCACCTGATATTAGACAAATAGATAATATCCTGCAGTTCAGAAAAAGAATAAAAACCTGGCTCTATCCCAGAGTATGCTCTCTGGCATCCTGCTAATTTTCTCCGGGCAGGGGGCACAGTCTTTCCGCATTCAGCTATACACCGTATCATAGCGCCAGGTTACCCGTAGGGTGTCAGTTGCGCTTTATAAGCAATGATAATAATAATTGTGAAAAGAAACAAAAAACGAGGGAGTATCACCATCTTCATTATAGAGATTCTGCCTAGGAGGGACAACGGCAAACAAATCCAGCTATCCACCTCATATTCCAACTTACAAACCAGCATGCCGTAATTTTGAGTGCACCGGAATACCAAGATATCTTATCGAATCTGTCGTCCACTGCAGTGGATAATCAGGGTCAAATTGAGTCGTGGACGGAGTGAAAGGAAATATAATGGACTTCGACCGATTAACTCGCAGCCCTGAAACCCCCCCAAAGCAAACTATTTCTCGCAATACTGATGAGAGATGCAGCTCGGGATCGCGAACATAAAGTAACATGTCATCCGCGTATGTTGAAACTATAAGTTCGTAGCCTGGAACACGAATACCTCTATATCTATGATATTCGCGCAGTGCACAGGCTAAGGGTTCAGCCACCAAAGCATAAAGGATCGGGGACAGCAGGCAGCCCTGTTGCGTACCCTTCGTGATACGTATAGAGTCCGTTACCAGGTCGCCGATTTTTATCTGGGCCGTGAGCGAACTATGGAGTACCCCTAGCAACTGCAGGAAGACCTCCCCTAGCCCCATCCGCAACAGAACCTAGATCATGAAGGGCCATTCGACAGAGTCGAAGGCCTTCTCCATACTGAGAAACACCACAACTGCTGGAATGTCCAGCGGCAAAGTGAGCAAGGGACTCACGTCTAAGCATACCCAGCCAACTTATGGCGAACAAAGCAGTACAAAAGGGGGTGGTGATGGACGGAGCATCAGAACCAATCAAACACTCACACCCAGTCAACAGATTTGGGTTTGATCCATCACCGTTCTTTAGCCCACTCTGCCACCCCAGTTCAGACATGGCCATATGCAAATCAGTCTGACCCTGTGCCTCATGGGAAAATATATATATTATCTACTGGCGATCGCCAGTAGATAGTTATAGTTAGGACCGTGTTTCCATAGGAAATCTGAAAATTCTATTTTGAATAACTGTGGCGCCTGTTGACGAATCCTCGCGAATTTTTCAAAATAGGTGGGGCGCTCCGCTCCGCTCCTACCCTGAAAGTCTCGTGGTGATTAGTCAAGCGGGGGCCGAGAAAAAAGGGGGGTCCCAAAACGAGTTTTCCCCATGCATTTTTCCATAGGGACCTTTAGTCCAAGGTACAGCCCGAACGGCTGAACAGAATTACTTGAAATTTGGCAGAGAGGTAGTCCTCAGGTCAGGGATGTGCCTTTTGAATATCTGGAGTCAATCTGTTCAGTAGTTCCTGAGAAAATTTCAGTTAAAAGTACATATATATCTATAAGCGCGCACCGTGCGCGCACGGTGACGTGCGCGAGCGCAATTCTGATTGGTTGTTAGATGTCAGTAAACATTCGAATCGGTCGAAATCAGGAAGTGTCGGCCGCCATTTTGTCTTTCGCAGTCTGAGGCAGTGAAAAACAAAGGTGGAGAACGTGAAAAGGGGGCAGGGTGGACAGTTCCTGACCCCCTAGCCTTTGTCAGGGGGTCACTGAAGGACCCCCAAGGGCGAAAAAAACATTTATTTTTTTGATGAAAAAGCGCGGGGTGCGCGCACGGCACGCACAACGCATCGTGGGCGCGCGAAGCGCACCGAGTGCCCACAGAGCGCGCACGGTGCGCGCACGGTGAAAAACCTGAAAAAAAAAAAATATTAATAAATACATAACTTAGCATTTTAAAAAACGTACAAATTCGCTTAAAAAACCATAGGTTTCACACACGTTCTAGTTAGGAAGTAGCATTTAAAAAACCTTGCAAATTCACTTAAAAAACCATAGGTTTCACACATGTTATAGTTAGCTGGACATTTCCCTCGTAAAAAACCAATGAAATTCCCCCGTTATAGTTAGTGCAGGCAACTATAACTCACGCGACCGCAATCCTCTGCTGATGACGTCAGATATTACATCACTGATTACATATGTGTCTTTCTGAAAAATAAATATTTGTAATATATGTATAGCTAAAGATTAATGGAAGAAGACATGGGTAAATAGGTGTCTAAATACAGTGATGTAATATCTGACGTCATCAGCAGAGGATTGCGGTCGCGTGAGTTATAGTTGCCTGCACTAACTATAACGGGGGAATTTCATTGGTTTTTTACGAGGGAAATGTCCAGCTAACTATAACATGTGTGAAACCTATGGTTTTTTAAGTGAATATATATATATCCCAATACCACAATGCAACGAGCGGACACGCCCAGGTGGTGAGATTGAATAAAGTGGTATCTGGGAGAGGCGGTATTCTGCTGTTCCAATTTTGGCCAAGAAACCTGTGAACAAGGGCGCAAGGCGCCAGAAACGCGTAAGGAGTTGTAATTCTTGGCAGTGAACTTTCTGTGCATCGGCTGTCTCGGAGTAAAGCTGCCTGGCGGAAATAAAGTATTACACAAAGTGTTTGGCTCTCCCAAGTCTGGTGCTTCTCGTGTGGATATAAATTGCGGCCTGCCCGGGTCGCGGAAGAGCCCCCCACGTATACAGCGGTGTCCAGCTGGTTATCAAACTCAGCAAGATGGAGCTTTGTGGTTTCTGCAAATCAAGGATTAATAACAGCTCTGCCGAAACCGCTGACAGACACAAGAACCCCACGAAGGGAATTAAATTTTAAATATGGAAATAAGCAGCCATAACGACTAAAGATTTACCTTGCTAAAGAACTCCCAATACCACAATGCAACGAGCGGACACGCCCAGGTGGTGAGATTGAATAAAGTGGTATCTGGGAGAGGCGGTATTCTGCTGTTCCAATTTTGGCCAAGAAACCTGTGAACAAGGGCGCAAGGCGCCAGAAACGCGTAAGGAGTTGTAATTCTTGGCAGTGAACTTTCTGTGCATCGGCTGTCTCGGAGCAAAGCTGCCTGGCGGAAATAAAGTATTACACAAAGTGTTTGGCTCTCCCAAGTTTGGTGCTTCTCGTGTGGATATATATATATATATATATATATATATATATATATACACATATATATACAAATATATATATATCCTACTGACAATATGCAGTAGGTAGTCATAGTTAGGACCAAAGTTTCCCTAGGAAAAGTATTTTTTTTGCTATCACTTTACGCATCTCCACAAAATTTTCACACAACTTTCCCTTTTTAGTTCAGCTGCTGTGTTGAAATTGTTGGGGTGATCAATCAAGCAGGGGTTGAAAAAAGGGGGGTCCCAAAACACATTTTCCCCATGTTGTCTATGGGGATTTTTTTTTTTTTTTAGCACGCCGGAACTGCTGAACGGAATTACACCAAATTAGGCGTAAGCTAGATGTTGGTCCAGAAAGCGTGCTTTTTAGATCGAGCCTAGCGCTCTGCCAGGCATGCTGTAGTAGGGTATGTTGTGGAAGTGCTGTGGAAGCCTCGCCCACTCTAAACCCGTATTTGTAATTGGCTGGTATCAATGTCCTTGGTAAACGCTGGCTTCCTATTTATTATGAGGCTTGTTAGTCCTGCCTCGGTAACGCCCTGTCTCCATATGTTGCCGCCTATAAGGACTGGACCTTTTACTTCGCTCCTAACACGACATACTTTATCTAGTGGGTGAGCACTATTTAATTTATTGACAATGACGGCTGTCCTACTGCAGGCACAACGTGCTTTGATGCCTTCTTTACTCCCCCTCCCTCCCGTTGTTCGTGCCTTCTTCCCCCTCCTGTTGTCCGTGCCTTTAAATAAACCCCCCCGCCGTCCCTCCCGTTGTCGTCATGCCTACCGTGCCTTCACACTCACGTTGTCTGTGCCAGCCCCCGTTGTCCGGGATCACTACCATTTGCAAATCAATAGGTCTTGCGTAAATGCGAGTCCTATTGTTGCTCGTTTTAATTCTTTTTATCGCTTCCACTGTTTTGTATTTGGGGTCATAGGTCAGGCGCAGGTGCAGGTGCTGTAAAAGCGAGATTGAAGTTGTACGCCTTGTGTGTTTTTGAGTGTGAACCAGGGGGCACTTCACACCCTGCTGACACTCTTATTTTACCCCTGGGCCTGTCTGGACTGCCACAGGCCCGGGTTAATTTGAAGCAGTCTAGTTCCCTCCCCCTGAAATGCTATCGGGCTGGGGGAGAGAGGGTGTGGATGAACATGACAGAGGAGGAAAACTAAAATGAACACCTAGAATTTCTAACTCAAGTCTCAGTAAACTCATGAACCTTCTCAAAACTATATGAAAGTCTTTAGAAAGTTGCAATTGAGATGCCCCCCGGAGAGGGAGAGGTAGGGGGTGGGGTAAAGAACCAGGTGGATGCCAGGGCGGGGTGCGGGGCTACCTCATTCAGTGCAGTCCCTCCCGAGTGAGACAAGTCTTAGAGGGAGCCCTGGTCTCCCCGGAGAGCCCCTGTCACCCTCAGACAGACATAGCCCCCCCCAAACCCTTAGGGAGTTCACCTCTCCGTTGGGCAGTGAAAGACACTTCCTCATTCAGTGCAATCACATCTGAGTGAGCTCCAGACTCATAGGGAACCCTGGTCACCACAGGGAGGCCCGTTCTCCACAAGGGGCCCCAATCTCCACAGGGGGCCGCTCTCACCCTCAGACAGCCTCAGGCCCCCTAAATACTTAGGGGGCTCACATATCCCGTGGGCAGTGTAAGATGCTTCTTCATTTAGTGTGATCACACCTGAGTGAGCCCCAGATTCATAGGGAGCCCCGGTCTCCACAGAGAGCCCCTGGCTCAGCTAAAGTGGGGCACCCCCACCCCAAAAGTCTTGCAGGTAGCCCCGATCTCCACAGAGATCCCCTTGTCTACTTCAGAGGGCCTCCAGTCTGCACAAGCCTCGCACCAGGAATCTCTCTAAACATAGGGAATGTCATATAGCCAGAGCTGCCGACTGTGAGCTAGGACATCAGGTTTGAATCTCAGCGTTGACTCAACATTCTGTGATTCTGGGCAACTCACCTAATCTCCCCATATATACAAGCAAAACAAATGACTGTGACTGTTGCTTGTGCAAAACAACAATGTAATTGAGGGAGGGAAAACAGGAGACCAAGATAAGAAAAAGAGCGTTATTATTATGCAAGTAGTTATAACAGCACTACATTACAGATGGATTAAAATAGCCAAAAAAACACCAATTGTGTACTGACCGTGCTCGGTGTGAGTGATAACTGCAGTGACACAAGTGATAAGTACACAGCGTGAAGTGGCGCATAACAAATAAAGACAAACAATAGTCACAATCAAATAATATATACACAACAAATGATTTGTTTTTGAGAATTTGATCCTGTGGTGGCCATAAATTACACTGGAATGTCGATGGCGTTTCGACCTTGTTCAATAAAGGTCATCAGCAGGACAATGGCTACAGCTTTTAAGTAGTGCTGGAGGCACGTAGGTACGTAGTTAATAAATCCAAGGAATCGCAAAGGTCACTGAAAAGCGATCGCTATCAATGAATGTTGCTGGCAAGCAAATTGGGAAATGGCATCAGCGCAAGTGAGGAACAGGAACGCTGTCCATAAATTAACCGATGCAGCGTAATGGCCGTAAGTCCGGGGGTCAGTTTAACAGATGGATCAAGATATCAGCTGCTCCAGTTTATGACACGAGGGTAACTAATGAAAAATCGGTATAGAAGGAGATTATTATAAATTAGAAATCGGCAACAGGAAAAATCACTGCCACAATCGCACGAACAGGAATTAATCACCAGAAAGGGTAAACCATGGTTTGCCATGCTTTCGGAAGCTCAACGAGAGGTCGCTGATGCCCTGCATTTCTAAAAGGTACTGTTTGCTGGTCTTCCCGACACTGTAGCTTGCCCGCGACACCGCGGTCAGCCAGAACTGTTTGGATTTGTTTGATCACGACGTGGTACTGTATTGTGGATTTATATCCTTTTTGTTTTTTTCTTAAGTATATAAAAATATTGGATATTTTTCTAAACTGGTGTGGTGTACCTTTTGTCCCTTTTGTAGTGCTTACACTGTATTACTGTTGGTTATGTGCAAATGCTTTACACACTGCCTCTATGATCAGCTCGTTCCAAGCTTCCAAGGGGGGTGAGCAGGGGTTATTTTAGGAGTGTAACTCCCTTACCCTGACTAGAGTGGTGGTTTCTGCACGACTTTGGCACATGCCCTAGCCGACCAAAAATCCCATTTCTAACAGTCGGATGAAGAGAGAGAAAGTCTAGTATGTGGAAGAAAGAGGCCTGAGGCAGGATCAAGACCAAGCAACCCCAAAATTTGACAAAAAATGCTGGATCAGCCCTAAAAAGCACCACGTCACATATTGTTATTATAATAATTGTCCTCTGTGGACTCTGAGTGAGGCACAGTGGTGTTGTTGACCCCTAGGGAAGACTTTCTCAGTTCAGGAGAATTTGTGCTGTCTTCAAGGTAGGAATAAAAGGAACACACCTCTTATTCCAAAACGTTGCATATATGATGCGATTAAAGGACAGATTAAGATGTTTATTTGCCAAGTTCCGCTATGTGATACACGAGTCCTTCACCAAATCAGGGTTTTTATCTTTACTAATGGTATCTTAATTGTATAGACGCGTAGACCACACATGTAGAGGTAAAGGCAGAACTACAAGTCCCACCATGCAAAAGTCCTGCATGGGGTTGTATTCAAGATGGTGACACACAACAGCTTCTTTGATGTGAGCGAAAGACTTTTTACAAGTTAGTTTCGTCCCCTGCATTTTGTTTGCAAAAAAAAAAACGAATGTCTGAAAATAGATCCTTCAATGATCCTATTTTGTCGCGAGGGAAGATAGAAAAACATACACATTTACTGTGAAAAAACCACCAACAAAGTTATGTCTCGAATTTACCTTCCAGCTAATCCGTTCATATCTTAAATGTTAAAATAAACGCTTGCTGCGGACATCTACTTTTATCTGAGGATAACGAGTTGAATTTACACACAACTAATTTAGCCTTTCGCCTTTTAAGGCAAGTTAATTCCCTTCCATTAAATTGAGTGCTATTTCTTAGGGCAATGGCCGAGCAGGAAGCAGTGGACACCAGTGTCATTCAACAGGCCCAAGTTGCGCTCTCAGTGTGTATATGCGGTAATATATACGGTAATCCGATTACACGCTACATCGCGCTTTTCTTCAAAGTAGGCCTAAGTAATCCCGCCCTACTGGCAGTAAACAAGTAAAATACATGAAGGAGACCGATTTTCACCATTCTATTAAGTTCTGCCATTTCAGCTCAATTCAGCCATTTTCTTGCCCCTACTGCCTGAAAAAATCCAACAGTTATTAATAAAAATACCAGCCAGTGTAGCGCTGCATGAAAATACTGGGCGCTGCACTGCGCTGAACAATCGGGAGAAAATTATGCAACGTCGTACTTACTGATCTTGTGTTCTAATGCTGTTAGCACAACAATGCTGTGTTAGCACAACACTGAAGAAATGTGAGAGGGCAGAGAGTAGTGTCTTCCATGAGATTTATACTCAAAGCGCACCAGGGCACAAGTCATAAACAAGCATTTGTAATAGGTCTCGCATTTAAGTGAGTTTAAGCTATTGGCCTTGTAAATGACAATACCTTTTATTTATGTTTTTAAAACAAAAACATAAATAAAGGGCATTGTCATTTACAATGCCAATAGCTCAAACTTGCGTAAATGCGAGACCTATTGCATTGCAAATGCTTGTTGTGATTTGGATAAATCCGTTCAGTAGTTTCGGAGGAAATAAAGCTTAAAAAATACACATATCTGGGGATGTGAGTCCTTGCGGATCCTACTAAAATTTGATTGGCTGCCAACACTTCCTGGTTGAAGTGTTGGCAGCCAATCAAATTTGTGTAGGATTCTTTGGACTCCGCTTGATGCCGAATAAATTTGATAGGCTGCCAACACTTCAACCAGGAAGTGTTGGCAGCCTTCTTGGGACTCTGCTTCATGCCGAGTCCCAGAAAACAAGTAAAAAAATATAGAAAAGGGGGCAGGATAAGAATACCCTGACACCCCAGATACAGTGGGGTGTGTCCCACAGGGACACCCCGTGGTTTAAAAGCGTAGCTTTTTTAATGTTGCTGTGGACACGCGGGTGGGTCCGTGAATTAGCGGCAATTTTAAAAAAAAAGACGTGCAGCCTCATGAGCATCTTTTATCTAAAGTCCCCGGGTGGGGCAAACCCAGGGGGCATGGTAAAAATAAAGGAGGGGTGTATGGGGCCCCCTCCTCAGGCTATTCAAATTAAATGTTATAATTATATGCGGGGGAACCTCCTGGCTCCCCCAGGAACAGCCACCTTCCCGGGGAAGAAATGTTATAATAATATAAGGCCCTATGGCCTCACCCGCAGCCCCGGGGATCGCCACCTCCCGAGGCACATGCATTCATTATTTTCCCAAAAACAATGTGGGGAAGGCCCAGGGCCACCCTTGCAGCTCCGGGTACCGCCATCTCCTTGGGGCTTAATTCACAAAGGAGGGGGGGGCGCTCCATGAGCCCAATATGTCCCTGGGGACTGCCACCCCCTAGGGAATCTCCGACGATGTCCCTGGGTGCCCACCTTCAGGACTTTGCACTTGTCTAGACCCTGCTCCCACCAAACCATAGCAAACTCTGATTTCAGGAAGCGAGAGCAAAAATGCTCTCGCTTGCTGAAAGCACAGCAGTGTGTTTCCCT
Organism: Triturus cristatus; assembly: GCF_964204655.1. Lineage (NCBI taxonomy): Eukaryota > Metazoa > Chordata > Amphibia > Caudata > Salamandridae > Triturus > Triturus cristatus. Next base: position 730,457,310 of record NC_140585.1, on the reverse strand, counting down.
GCCCGCTGTGAAGCGAGTAGGGAAACAGACACTTTGCTTTAGGACCCAGGGAGCAACTCCCAAAGCAATGCCAGGCACCGCGAGGGGCCTTTGTCGGGATCGTACTTCTGATTAATGGAAGAACAAAATATCCACGGGAGCGAAGATGTGCCTTTACTCTCCCATAAGGTAAAGCTACTCCAAGCCGCTGAATCAACAAGGACAGTAGCTAATACTCCCAGGGAGAGAAGAGGCGACAGATGGACCACCAGGGGAAGATTGCTTAAGTCTAGTATCCCAATACTGCAGATACCAGAAAATAATAAAGAAAGAAAAAAGAGCAAGATTAAAGACTTCTGCCCTGAACTCTTTTTAAAAGAGAGCAAAATAATTAATAAATTATTAAAGGTGTCAGCAATAGATTTTGTGTACCATCACATACTCACTGGGAGGTGGGAAAGAACAAAGTCCAATTCTGAAGCCTCGTAACATAACACAAAGTGAAAGGCAAATCAAAAAGAACAGCTCTATAATATTGCAGAGCGATTAAGCTACCTTTCTGTAGCACAAGGTGAAGGCATACGTCTGTCTTGAGGAGATTCACCAAGTTGTTTTCTTCCAGGATAAAAAAATATCTTTAGAGTCTTTGGATTATTAGAAAAAGGAAAATAATTAAAAAAAGGCAGTTCGAGAGTTACCAGCTCAAGTACTCTCTAGACTGTGACTATCAGATTTTCTAAACACACGACCAACAAAACAAGCATTGGCATAGCCAATAGGTATCGCCTTTGGGACCTTATAAGTGTTTAGCCATGCAACAGTTGCATAACTAAATACTTATAAGGTCCCAAAAGCGAGACCTGTTGGCTATGCAAAGCGGCCGCGAAAGTGAAAGTAATCGCGGTAAAGCGCGGCGCGCGCGGCCGCGCACATGCACTGTAGCTCTAGGCTGGCCTGGTAGCACTTTTTGGAGCCCTCTCAATAAGTCTCGCCAGACCAGCGCATGCGCTGGGTCAGGCGAGACCTAAAAAGGCAAAACAGGAGTGGCGTGGGCCTCCGTCGACAAAGCCAAGAGGTGCTTGACCGGGACAGCGTGCCTCGAGTTAATGTCCAATAATTGAGGCACAGCACGGAGGGGAAGTCTGAAGAGTAAGCGCGTCCTCGCGCTAATGTGAAATCCAAAAGCTGAAATAACAGCGGTGTCCATATGGAAACAGAAGTAATCCACTGCATGAGTTGGGAACAGCAGTCTCTAATGAAGCAGCGCGAAATAACTCAGCCGATTAAATATGTGCTTTACTGACGTGAAGCATGGTGGGAATTACTTGGAACAGGGACGAAACTGAGAGGGCTGCGAGGAAACAAACAGGAATGCCAGTTATCATTGGAAATCCAATGAACGCATCCAGGTCAGGGGGGCTTGGTCCTTACAGGAAGAGTAAGCCAAGCACCTGGTTTAGTGGGCCGGCTTCTTTTATACACCCAGAGTCACCTGACAAGAGACCTCAGTGTAATATGTAATGGCACACAAGGAAAAGACACCAACACTCAAAGAAAGTGCATTATGGGAGATAAAACAGACAGGGTGCAAGTAGCTTGCCATGTAACAGCCTTCAAGCTCCCTCACGATACCCAACAAGAAGGTCTGGCCCCGGAGGATGGGGTCCCCGAAGCCCAAAATATTTTTCTTAAAAATATGTTAAAAAAATATTTAACAACCACCAAAAACCTCTGGCAAGTCGCTGGAGGCCACGCCCCCTTCAGCACCACTCTGCAAACGCGCCTCCTGGTGCAGTGGTGGTTGGGGAATGAAATTCCCTTGAAAGCCGAGGGTCTTTGCGGGCTATCAAGCCCTCTTGTTACCTCCAGTAAGTCTTAGACAGCGGGATTGCTGAGAGGACTTGGAGGCCACGCCCCCTTTCTCTACCACTACGCTAACATGCCTCCTGGCATGCTACTGGTGGAGAATAAATTCCACTTTACTCCTGAGGGCCTCAGGACGAAACTGGACTACCTCCCCCAACCAGTAGTGCTCCAAGAGGAGAGTCTACAGAGTAGTAGAGAAAGGGGGCGTGGCCTTTGCCAGGAAAGTCCACTTTACTCCTGAGGGACCTTGGGGGCCAGGAGGCCCTCCTGGTACTTCATGTAAGTCCTACACAGCAGGATTCCTGAGAGCTGGTTGGAGTTCCAGACCCCCTTCTCCCCAGTCTGCAAATGCGATTACTAGTAAAAAAAAAAAGACAACATAGAAATTCACTGCAAAAAACAAAGGTTACAGGTGAGTACTGTTGTAGGTCTGTGAATGGGTATGTCAGTAGTGTACTGGTGTGTGAGTGTTTAATGGGGTTGTGTGTAGGTGTGTGAGTGTTTCTGTGGATGATGTTGTAAGAAAGTGGGTTTATGTTGCAGTAACCCCCCCCCCCTTTTTTGCGTAATAGCTGATGCACTTTTCCTTGTTGTGCCCTGGGCTCCTGCCAATCAGGTGCCCAGGGCCTGTGTTCCTTCCCTAAAAATTGCCTAACAGCCAACACCCAAATTGGCAAACCCTGGACACATGTCAGCCCCTGGTAAATGGTACCCTAGGTACCCAGGGACTGCCTCTAAGGGCTGCAGCACTCATTGTGCCACCCTTAGAGGCCCTGTACCCCAACACACACACTGCTCTTGCAGGCTGAGTGTCTGGATACAAGACAAAACAGAGAGTCGACATGGCACACATCCCTGTGTGCCATGCCCACGACCTACACTGCCCTGGCATACATCAGCCACCCCTCTAGCTGGGTGCCCTATGCCAGTGGTGTGGGCACAGGTGCCCTGTGCCCCTACAGTACCCAGGTCCATTCCAGGGTCCTGTAAGTGCAGTGCTGCCATCTAAGAGTATATGGTGCTGGGAGCTTGTCAAACACGAACTCCACAGCACCATAATGGCAGCACTGAAGACTGAGAGGTTTGGTATCGAACTCCTCAGCACATTAAATCCACACTGATGCCAGTGTGGGATTTAATGTACCAAGCACCACCGAGGGCATCTTAGAGTGGCCCCCTGAAACCTAAACCTACAATCCACGTCTGTTCTGAGGCTGCCTAGGCTGCCACGCAGCATACATGTTGCTGGACACCTGGGTAGGAGAGCGCCTGCTCTCCTGGGTCTTAAACAATGCACATCCTGGGCGAGGTGCTAAATCTCCTCCCCCAGGATGGGCAGGGGGAAGCTTCAAAGGCATGCCGCCTCTGTGAGCTTCCCCAGGCCACTGCAACCCCCCACTCGGGCGGGAAGCTTGGCCGGAAACCCCAAATAAGGACAGGGGATGTGCCAGCCTGCCAACCCCACCCCTCAGGTGGGGGAGGCGAGGTGAAGCACATCTCCGGGCTCTCGCCATCTTGAAGATGGAAAGCCCTGCCCAATCAGGACTAGGCTACTGCCCCCCTTCCACAGGAGAGAGGCAGGATAGGGGGTGTACCCACTCCAGGACAGGGACCCATTGGCCCCTGCCCTTCACCTACCTGTAACACCCCTAAATCTAGTATTTAGGGGCACCCTGAACCTTCCTTCCCCAGATTCCAGATTCCAAAATCCAAAGAAGAGCTAGAAGAAAGAAGACCTGCCCTGCAGCAGCTAAGAAGAGGAAGACACAAACTGCTTTGGCCCCAGCCCTACCGGCCTGTCGACCCTCGTACCTGCTCCTGCTCCAACCCGGCATCTCTTGTGGCCAGAAACCTCCCAAACCCCGGAAGACCTGGCTACTTTTTGACTCTAAGCTCCCCTGGGACTCCCATGACTAGAGGCTCTACTCAAAATCTACTTCCAATCCCTGGCACCAGCCCAGAACCGCGAACCCAGCGCACTCTGCACCAGCCAAACCTGGCCTGTGCCGGAGTGAACAAAGACCACGAGGACGACCCCACGGCGACTGTGACCCAGAGTCCGGCACCCAAGGACCTCCCTCGACACTCCTGAAGAAGCCTGCAGCCTCAGAACAAGGTACCCCCCCAAACCGCGATCAACAGAGGGTAAGATTTCCTGACACCAAAAGGCACCCCTGCACCCGGCGTACCGCGGCCCCCTGTGCCCAATGCCGGGGTACCTACCTATCCTCCAACTACCCAACTTACCTCTCAAAGTGGTGGTGGCACCTGAAGAATCCTCGTCCCCGAGCTTGCAGTCTTTTTCTAAACCGGAGATTTCCCATTGAAATCAATTGAGCGCCCGAAGGCTCAAAAGCACCCTGCACCCAGCAGCCCGAGTGGCCCTGGCAGTGCCTGGCAGTGCAACCTCTACACCTATCTACTACACCTATCTACTTCCTCACTTGCCCTGAGTAAGTGACCAGGAGCCCAGCTCCCACAGCCGCGTGGCCTGCTAGTCAGCAGCCACCAACCAAGGCCCCCCTATCCCTCATAGGATAACATTGGGCCTAACTCTCTCTGCACCAGGCCGCCCTACTGCCGCTGGGAGTAAACCAACTGTACCTACCTGACCCTGGGGGACCCCTGAGTCTATGCCTAGAACCTCAACTCTGCCAGTCGAGTACTTACCTTTAAACCGATAACTCAATTTTCTTCATAGGGTAACATTGACTGGCTTTTTCCTGAAATTTCTTCTAAGTGTGGACTTTTCAAAACTAAAAATATTCACCAAAAATCAGCTGAGTAATGAAAACGAAAATACTCACCTGCTCTTAGGTGACCTCCCAGTGCTGGATCTTGGTGCCCAGCACTGACTCTGAAAACTACTTACAACTGTACTTACCAGTAACCCAATTTTCTCCCATAGGAAATCATTGACTGTTTTTCTGTGAAATTTCTTCTAAGTGTCAATTTCTGCAATCTTTAAATATTCTTTAAAAATCGTATAATATCTGAAAACGTAATTACTTACCTGTTTTGGATAAAGGTTCCAGTACTGAGTCTAGGCACCCAGTACTGGTTTACAAAAGTAACGAGAACATACTATACCTGTAACTTGAATTTTCTGCCATAGGGAATCATTGACTGTTTTCTATGAAATATTTTCTGTGTCAACTTTTAAAATAGCAAAATATTGTCTAAAAATCATCACAGTAATTAAGTCGACTTTTATCACTTGATTCCAAGTACTGACCATGGAATGAATCTAGGATCCAGTCCTGGAATTCCAAAAGAAATCCTAAAAGTAATCTGTGGCAAATAACATGAAACTTCCATTGAACTCAATGCATTATTGTGTTTAAAATAGTGTTGCCTATTGCAACCACTTGTAACTGTTTACAAAAGTCAATTGCATATTGCAAAAGTATTTATATAAAGCATCTCATTCTGATAAAGTATATTTTAATTCCAATTGTTGGTTCTAAAATAAAACAAGCATATATTTTTTATATATAAACCATTGGCCTAGAGTTCAGTTATTGAGTGTGTGAGACCATTTGCTGACTGAGTGTGTACAACAAATGCTTTACACTGTCCTCTGATACTGCCTTACTGCTCGACCAAGCTACCACTTTAGAGAGTAAAGTTATATCTAACTTTAGCCTCTGCCAAGCCTCTGGGGACTGTGGACTCTGTACACCCTGTACCTATTTGGGAACAGTATATACAGAGACACTTTCTCACAGATGTCATCAGTGATGTCACTGACAATGTAATGAGTGATGTATTAAGAAGTGCGTTCCAGGGGAGTAAGTTATAGTTAACTCTGTTAACTATAACTGACTAATCTCCCTGTAACCTTTGTTTTTTTTCCATTTGAAATATATATATAATCTTTAAGTAAGTTGTGTGTCATCAATGTCTGGCAATGGGGTTACTTATTTGATGTGCTGCCTTGCTATGATATGGGAGGCCGTTTTTATGCGGATGATTAAACTGCTCTATACTGCACCCCTACCTAGAGAGCGACATCCACATCCAACGCACTTTCAATAGAGAGAGGCACTTGCTAAGGATGTCCTCTCTCCCCATTACTCTTTTATTTGGCCATAGAATCACTTGCTTCGACAATCCGGGCTCATGGGCCTGTCTGGGGCATCCCACTGGGAGATGAAACCCCTATCATATCGCTGTACGCTGACCGCTTCCTCATATATCTTAGCGATGTGAGATCGACACCTGACACCCTATCAGAGACACTCAGGGAATTTGCCACCCTATCTGGGCTACGGGTTAATTTGCCCAAATCATGCTTCTTTCCTTTTGTTCCTTTGTATCCTTATCCTGCACTTGTGATTAATGGAGTGCCAGTCAAATGGCAACCCGCCATGTGTCGTTATTTAAGAGTCTGTAGATACCATCAACCAGCTGACTTACTGGAGGGTAATCTAACACCGGCGACAACTGCCCTCTGATCCCAAATGTCATTATGGTGCACTCTTCCACTCTCCGTCACGGGCGGGTGGCATTACTCAAAATGGTAGCCTTACCTAGACTGCCCTACTTCTTCAGCAACTTACCCTTATATATCGCACCCATCTTTTTCAGGGCACTAAAGGGGCTTATCCGGGAGTTCATTTGGAACATATCTTGAAGCAGGGTGGCACTAGTCAAATGATATCTTCCCACTGAGCAGGATGGACTTGATTTGCCCAACATGGATCAGTATTATCTTGCTTCCCAGCTCCAGTGGGTTGCCAGGTGGATGGCGGGGCCTGGACCCTTACGGCACGGTTTCATCTTTTCCACCCCTCTATGTGCAAGAGATTGCCAGAACCTCTCCTACTAGACATTGCCTACAAATAATACTGCTGTAGTTTATACCTTACACCATCTATAACACAACATGTGCTTTCGCTACCCATATTAGGCACATCCAGGGGCAATGTTACTACCTCGTCAGTGGAAGTGGCGACCTGGCTCACTGCTGGGCTATAGTCCCTAGAAGACTTTTATTGGAACAGCACATTTTTGCCCTATAACACACTGGTTGAGGAGGAGGGACTGCACTCAAACTGTTCCTACTCCATACCTCACAATACGCGGCACTCAGTGGCAAGTGGGGAGACATGCAGAGGAAGCCACCCACACACCTAACAATCCAGTATCTTCACGCTCTGGGAACAGGGAGGCACCTCACATGATGGTTCACAGCATCCCTCTGCCAAAACTCTGCAACCACACTTACTGAGGAGACACCAGGAGAGGGTGCTCTCCCGACCCTGCACAGATAACGAATGGGCCTCCATATTGGAGGGCCCAAAACAGGTTTCCCGGAACGCGTGCTTCTGCCTGATCCAATACTATATCTCTCAACAGGCCTATCTTACGCCAACGAAAATGAACAAATACTGCTGGTGAACGGGCGCATGCTGCGCTTGATGCCACTTATTAGATGTGGATCTCCTTCACATGTTATGGTCATGCCCTAGGCTACGTGTTTATTGTCATTACTACATTAACCACGTGCACGGGCTGCACGAACCTACACACATAGGAGGTTTGCCTTTTAGGACTCATTCACAGGGGCAAGCTATATACAGTTGCATCTCGATTTTTACACCTCGGATTGATAGTGACCAAACTTTTAATCACCTGGCAATGGAAATTGCCTAAGCCACCCCCATTGCTGGGGCAGCGTCAGTCACTGCTGGTATGAGCCCAGACAGAGTACTGAGCTATGCAGGGAACATATCATGGGACTCCGCAGGGTACCTACTACCACCCACTGGGACGCCATAACGCACCACTTCTGGGAGGAGAACACCCCCGAATCGGGACAGGAGAACATGATGGTGGGGGAGGGTGAGCTGACCAGCGATACGGAGAAGCGCTGAGGCGCTATTGCTAACATAGTCTCATTTTGATCACATAAGTACTGCATTAGACATGAATGGGAAACCTGCACAGAGATATCACCTCTTTATAAATGCTAAGAACTGATGCGGGGTGGCGGGGAACCGGGGTGAGACACGTTGAGTTGAGTGACATTATTTCATAATGCTTTTAGTTTTACCTTTCTCTTCAGCTATTGTGATGCACACGTATGTCATTGGATTACAACAAGCCTTCGTTCCTGCAAGGATTACAGTCAACGAACTGTGAGAGGTAAATATAGGTTGACTAAGTAATGCACTCCACAGAAATTTCAATGTGACCTTTATCAGTTATGTGCACTCATGTATCTTGCATTTGATACTGTGAACGGAGGTCTTTCCCTTTGTATTTCTGTGAATCAGAATTGTTATTCTTCCCGATTACTTGGAAGTAGAGTTCACATGAAAATCAATAAAATAAAAATTAAAATAAAAGATTTAAACATCAATGTCTGGCAAAAGAATATTATGACATCATGAATCCCCAGAGTAAGATGACCATCCTGCACCATACAAACTCTCTCCATCCTGTGCACGTCCCATTTAAAATGAGCCAATAAATCATCGACACACATTTGCCTCAAATAGCATAACAAAAAGGCCCATGACTGTCCAACACCATCAACCTCCACAAAGCACACAGCACATGCTACACACAACGTACTCTATGCAACTCCCACAACTCGGAATGCATTACAATTAATTCAACCACATTACTTAGACCCATACCATTATTTAGGGATACAAATATTTCAGACATTGCACCCCGACTTCAACTTTTAAGGTCAAGAAATAAGTAGTTCGAAACTAAATGTAAAAGTAAAAATAAAATAATCAGATTGAATAACGAATCATATACATATATTAACTAATATTTGTCTGGGTTAGAGCTGCCCATTTTTTAAATTCTATTGCATGTAATCATTTGTTAGGGTCCGGTATTATGTAGTTCAATTTTAATGAATGTACTTAAAAATTATTCAACTCTTAGGGCCTCATTAAGATGTCGGGCGGATCACCACCGACAGGCTGTTAGTGGCAGTCCGTCTGACATCTGAGGCTGTGGTCCGACCGCCGCATATTGATGTGGCTCTGACAATCTCAAGTAGCCTGTCGGGTCGTTGGTTGGACTGTAATCCCTACAATGGGGGCGGCGGCACCGCTGTAGGGATTAAGAGATGTCCCTTTTCCCTCGGTCTTTACCTGGCGGTCCGACAGCCAGGTAAAGGCAGACGGAAAGGCATTTGGGGGCCCCTAGCAGGGCCCCGTACTTACACGGTGCCTTTTTTCATTGTGGTTTGTGCTGCGGTCCTTTTCCGGGCTGCAGCACAAGCCGTAATGGAAAAAGGCATTTTTCCGACGACTATGAGGCGGTCGCATTGCAATCAGGTAGATGGAACTGTCTACTACATGTCGGGCAGTTCCATTCCTGCGACTATGGCGTATAGCATTAAATATTTAACATTTTCTAGTGTCAGAATTCATTTTACCTACGTTTTAAAGTTAATTTGTCCAACAATTCTGTTTATTGTGGTCCACCATGTACATAACACAGCTTTTCCCCCTACAAACCAGCAGTGGGCAGAGAGTACAATAGAGAGCCAGTAGTACACAGCTGTATGCCCACAACCCGGAGGACGGCAGTGATGCAGGGACCATTTATCAATGAACTAATTATAAAGGGCTAAATAACGTAAAGCCCTCCCTCCCACCTCCTTCGCACCACAAAACAAATAGTTGCGACCTTTAGGGACCCCAGGCAAGTGTCCCATAATGCCAGGAGGGTTTATCCCACCTCAGCTTCTTGCGAGGGGAGCAAGCGTAAGATCTGCAGATATTTGGTGAAGGTCACTTCCCTAAATTCTACGGAGAAAATTTGAATGAAGGGGGCCTACAGATCAGAGTATACGGCTGTTCTGCCCTCCTCTGTGAGAGATAGTTGCTCCATTGCTAAGGTATACCAGAGCTTATATAGCTAGGAAGTATGGTCTGGGATGCTCTCAGATCCCCAAAGCGTGAGGATCACTTGGCACACAGCATTTAACGCTAAGGCAATCTGGCGACACGCAGCAAATGCAACGGGAAGGTCAGAGGGTTCAGGAGCCCAAGAAAAGTGAACGCGTGGTGTCAAACACTAAATCGTTGTTATCTATGACATGCTCCCGGAATCTAGACAGTTTAGGGCAATGTCACAGGAGATGGAGAAGATAACCCATCTGCCCACAGCCCGTCCAGCACTTCTCAGACCGACCCTTATTGCATCTGTGAATGCATGCTGGTGTGAGTTACCAGTAGGAGGCTATTTTGTAGACCACCTCCGTACCAGCCATGTGGTGTGCTGTATGGTGTATTCTATAATAGATATCGTTCCATTCTTTCGAGGAAAGAGAGCGCCCCAATTCCTCCTCCTAGCGTAACTGGCTTTGGCTTTACATGCAGAACCATTGTCGGAAAGCAGAGCGTAGAGTTCAGAGATAAGGCACTTATCGCCCTCCTTACAGACCGGCCATTTCTCGAAAATAGTAAGTGGGCTGGAAGCCCCCGACTTATATAGCGGAGAGGTCACCCAGTGCTGCAGCTGCAGATCAGAAAACACATTGGATGCGGGGCGCGAGTAGTCCTGCTGAAGTTGGCCAAAGAGGATAATCCGAGAGGGGTCGAAAAGGGAGCCCACCCTTGCTTGTGCCAGCAGCTGAACACTTCCGAGCCGCAACCAGGGGGGGGGAATCAGGATTATCAGCAATCTGTGACATTGAGGAAGGGAACGTCGTCAGGCCCAGCCTGAGAGCAACTCAGTCCCATACTTCCATAGTTGTAGCCGTCACCGGTGAGGAGTACAACCCCCAAGCTCTGTGTTTGTGAGAAAACCATGCTTCTCGCCAGATATTCACACCAGCAACAGTTCTGGTCCATGAAGGACCAGTGCTTTTCAGAGAGTGGTCTATTCCACTCGACAAGAAAGCAGAGTTGCGTGGCTTGGAAATATCGAGTGATCAAAGGGAGCCCTAAGCCCCCCTGCCCCTTGGGCCGGGAGAGATGTTTATAATAAGTCGCAGTCCCTTCCCACCCCAAACAAATTTATTGATAGCAAGTTGCAAGGAGTGCAGCACTGAGGGTGAAGTAGTCAGCGGTAAGGTCTGGAAGATATAGAGAATACGCGGAAGTACTGTCATTTGAACTGTGGCAATGTGGCCTGACCGCGACAGCTGCAAACGACTCAAATAGGAGATAGACTTACTCGTCTGGTCCAGGAAGGACCCATAGTTTGCCACTGACGTCTTTGCTATAGTACAAACAAGCTGGTTTCCCAGATACGAAATGGCTTCTGCCTACAAGCCAAAGGAAATTGGGCACGGAGTGCCGCCTCAGGTGGGGGAGTAACGGACAGGTTTGGAATCTGAGCCTTTTTAAGGTAGACTGTGAATTCTGAGACCTCTCTGAATAGTCATAGCTCGTCAAGTAGGGATGGCAAGGATGCAATGGGGTCTGCCAGCAAGAGGATGACATCATCAGCTTACAGGCTGATAATGTTAGTGTCAGCACTGAAACGAATACCAAATATCTGAGAGTTGTCTCTAATTGACTGTGCCATTACCTCCATGTAGAGTTCGAAAAGTAGTGGGGAGAGAGAGCATCCCTGACGGGTACCACGAGCTATTGGAAACGTAGCGGATGACGTCCCATTGACCCAAAAGGAGGCGCTATAAATACAGAAGATTCACTTGATGGATGTGTCCCAAAGCCAAAGTGGCAGAGAGTTTCAAGCATTCAGAGCCAGTGGTTGCAGTCAAATGCCTTCTCCAAGTCGATGGAGAGGAAAAGCACCTCTTTTCGTAACCTCCGGATGATTTCAAGTAGGTGCAACAGCCTTTTAGTGTTGTTCCCGATTTGCCTCGTGGGGATAAAGCCGGCTTGTTCGGGATCGACCAGCCCTGGTATTGACAGGAAGCCAGGCCTCGGGCAAAGAGTTTGGCGTTTATTTTGAGAAGGGAGGTGGGTCGATACGACCCACAGTCTCCAGGATTCTTCGATGGCTTAATGTCATGGATATGAACGCCTCCATCATCGAGTCCGTCAACGCGCCCGAGTTGAGGAAAAAAATAGAGAGGCAAGTAAGAAGGGGAGCTAGTTCCTGACAGAAATTTTTCTAAAATTGGGCTTAAACCCCGTCCAGGCCCTGTGCAATTTCCGCAACCACCTTATCAACGCGTATTGGCTGATCCATTTGAGACTCGAGAGCCGCTGGCAATCGAGTTAAGGGATCCCCACAGATAGAGTCTCAGGCCAACCCGAGGGCCATCAGAGTCAGAGTAAAGGGCACTATAGAACTATTTGAAGGTTGCAGCAATTTCCTCATCCGTGTGCACCTCCTCCCCCTTTGCCGTCCAAATCGAGCTCACTAAACCAGACAGGGTCTTGTTGCGTAGCCTATGAGCCAGCATGTGCCCGCAGCGGTCACTCCTCAGGTCGAATTTTTGTTTGAGCCGGAAAAGGTTGTACTCTGCTCTATCCAAATCCATATGCTTCTAAAGAGGCCTAGTTTGCTCAAGGTATTACCAGACCTTGGGGGCCCTTCGTTCGCTTATGAATCGCCTCTAACTCAAAGACCGCTTGCTCCAAGTCCTGCCACTTCTCCCGGCAAGCTTCGATTTTCCACCGCCGAGATAGCGATGAATTCATCCCTTACTACCAGCTTCAGCACCTCCCACAACGATGATGAGGAAGTGCCCTCTATGTCATTGGTGCAGAGGTAGTCCATGAGCAACGTGCACACTACGGTATTCGTGGCTGGGGATTGCAACAATGCTTTGCGCAATCACCACCCGGAGGCACGGGGTTGACCAAATCTTAAAATCATAGAGAGATCGTGGAGTGTCCGAATGCTAGCACCTCCAACCCACGGGTATGATGAGGGGTACGTAGGAAAATGGTCAATGCGTGCATACGATTTAAGCGTCGAGTAGAAAGTGTAGTACCTCGAAGGAGGGTGCAGGTGATGGCAGATATCACAGAGCCCCCATTTGACAGCCAACGGAGGCCTTCAGAGGTGAAAGCACCTGCTTGTGAAGAGTGCTGGGTGGAGTAATCCAGCATGGATCCATGACCAAATCAAAATTCCCCCTTATCAACATTACCACATCTGGGGTCTCAAGGGCCGCTGCGAGTGCATTAAGAATAAAAGGTTCCTATCGCTCATTCGGGGCATAAGTATTGGCCAGGGTGAAATGAAGGGAGCACAACTACTAGAAGACGCACCTTTACTTCAGCTATCCTGGATATTAGCTTGCTGTTTCATTTCTGGGAAAAAAGGATAGCTATCACGTTCCTCTTAGTGGGGCCCGCAGACCAAATCTGGCGGGGAAACCAGCGTGAGCGCATATGAGCCGTGTCCTTAGGGATCATGTGAGTCTCTTTGAGAAAACATATGTCCCCTCCCAATTGCTCCAAGAGAGACAGTACTGCTGCGCACTTCACAGGATTGTTTAACCCATGAACATTAGGACTAAGTATCTTTAGTTCCTGAGGCATGGGTCATGTGTAAAGTGGGTTGTGCAGCGCTCCTCAGATTAAGGAGTATTAAAAAAACACAAGCAGACCATGCAGCTGGGGATTGCGAAAGCGCTTCTGATGGGACAAGCTGTGGGCAACTGGTGAGGAAGAATGACAAAGAACAAAAATCAAAAAAAAAAAAAAACACAAACACAAATCAACAACAATCAGCACAACCTGTGGTGACATCAGTCCGTCACGGTCAGAAAACTGGTACGGGACGTAGGCTGGTCGAGGCATAGGCAGGCAGTCCAGACTCCAACATCAGGCGACACATCTCCCAAAGGAGAGGGTAGAAGAAGGAATTACTGCCACCTGTCTTTCTTTAACCAAGGTGCCTGTGTCTGGTTTATGCCCCCTGGAGGTTCCTTTCTTCTTGTGCCAGCGATGCTGGCTACCACCTTTAGTGACCGGGGAGTCAGAACTCCCCTCCACAGCCTCCTCTTCTTTGAGGCCCACAACCTCAAGAGCCTCCCTAAGGGATCGCAATTGCCACAGCCTGCCCTCATAGCAGAAGATGAGACAAAAAAGGGTGCCCCCATGAGTAAGATATCCCTTTCTCTCAGAGGAACGCCATGACAGCGTGGTAGTCTCTTCGCTTTTGGAGGGTAATCACGGACAAGTCCTGATAGAGCACTGGAGCATGGCCCCTGACCTGGACCGGATGGGCCTCCCTAGCCCGACAAAGGATCGATTCCTTGAGTTGAAAGTCGTGTACACACACGAGTGGTGAAGTGAGCTAAAGAACAATGATGAGGTCAACCCAGATCTGTGACTGGGGTTGAGTGTCTGAAAAGTTTCAGTGCTGCGTCCATCATCTCCTTGTGTTGTTTTGTTTGCTTTGTTCGCCCTAAGTTGGCAGGGTATGCACAGACGTGGGTTCCTTGCTCACTTTGCCACTGGATTCAAGCTGCCTGGCTGATGAGGGGTATTACCCCAAAACCGGTCCCAGGATGCTCGTTTCCAGTCCACGGAAGACCTGGCTTCGCAGTTCAGGCTGGACTGTTCCCATGAGGCACAGGGTCAAGACTGATTTTCATACAGCCGAGTCTGAACTGGGATGGTGATGTGAGCTAAAGAACGATGATGGGTTCAACTCAGATCTGTAACTATGGGTGAGTGTCTGAAAAGTTTCAGCGCTCCGACCATCATCTCCTTGTGTTTGCTTTAGGCACCCCTCACGGGAATCAGCTGTAGGATGTCTCCAGACGATCGTGGGGTCCGACTTGGGAAGTTCTAACGACCCCTAGGGAAGGTTGCCGGCCAGGAATGTCCGGGGTGCAACTGTGCAGCTAGGCCACCAGCCCACTCGTCTGCATACACTGGGCAGGCTGGTATCTCCAACGGAGGTGCAGAAGGCAAGCTCTCCCTGCGGGCCCTAGTCCTGCCTGCTCCACATGAAGACAAAGATGCGTTCCCACACTTCCAGGCCCCCTGCACCACAGCGCACCAGGGACCATTCACATACAGTCAGGGGGCTAGCTCCCCACATACACCCCTCTGACACCGGGAGCATGCAACGTCGCACCCTTGCATCAGCCCTCTGGGGACAGAGCAACAGAAAGTCCGGCATTGGCCATTCGTGGTAGGCCAGCGCTACCAGAGGAGTCCCTGCGCAGTGCCATCCTCGTACGCCGCAGAGCCAGCAAACAGAAGGGGATGTAGCAACGTTCCGGCAGCGCAGTGTGTCTCAGCTCCCTTTCGGCTGGTGACTTCAAGCAGTCCTCCAATCCCCTTCCAGGTCAAGTGCACTCACACCTGGGTGTGCAGGCAGTTCCAGGGGACACTAAGACATCTCACAGGCCCCTCCCACTATTGGCTACTGCCAGAGACACTCGCTGCAGTCTCCCTCCTCAGTCGACACAGCCGGGGCCCATTTCATAACTAGGTCGCACCAGGGACGCCTTTGCTGCCTCTTACTCAGTGGGGTCGCCCAACTTGGGGACCCCGCCGGCTCTGCACCACTTGTGAGAGGTGTTGGGGGAGTAAAAAAACTGCCTCCACGTCATTGCCCCTGCGATATACGGGTACTGCAGGGCTGCGACCTACCTCATGTCCCACATTGCCGGCATCCAGGTCTTCCTGTCGCCCTGCTGGTGCGGCCATCCTCCAAGCTTTTCAGGCTCTTGATGCCGTCCCCACAGCTGCCTCGGGGTGCAGGCGCAGGCACGACTCCTGCACAGCATTGGCTCCCCTTCCCCCCCCCCCCCCAACACCCCTGGCAGCCACTGTCCAACTCAGGGCACAAGTCCTAAAAAAAAGAAGTGGGGGAACTAACCTAGTTAGACAGTATGCAAGTGACATCACGGCGTGCAAAATCACGGCGCGCGACATCACACATGGCATCACTGGAATCGACATCATAGAAAGTGGCATCACAAGCCACAGCTTTAAAGGAAGTGGCATCACAAGAAGTGACATCAGATCTAAAGCCCTCATATATATGTTTAGCTGGTCTATCATGCGTTTGAGCCCAGTGCGAGGACAATGGCATAGTGAGCTTTGGAAGATGATATGTGACTTATTCACCCTGCTGTCCCCCAGTTTTATGTAACACATCTTGTTCATTCATTTACAAACGATTATAATTTATTGTACATGTAGTAGGCACATGTTGATGTAAAACGCTCTGGCAATCTTCGTTGGGATGAGTAGGGCTATACAAGAAAATGTAGTAATTATTAAATTATTTCAATGTCTCCTAAGGGGAAGTAAGCTCTATATAAATGCAATTTGTTTTTTGTAAATACTTGGAAAGACCAACACATCTGACATTCTTACAGTGCATGCATATCTCCTAAACAGAGTCTGAACAAAGTGAAAAGCTGCCTCTCTTAAGGTTGTGTGAAGTGCTAACAAGGTGTGAGCCTTTGTTTCCCCTCCACTTCATTTGCATGAGGTGTGAGGCTCCGGACTGCTCCCAGCAAAGAGACTTAATGTGACGGATCCTTTCCCCCGGTCCCCAATCCCTCACGCCCACCACCCGGACTACCTACTCTCCAGAGCTATCCCTTCCAGGACTCACAAATCCGAAGGATCTCCAAAGCGTCCGTGACAACGGAGTCCCCACCCCTCTCTCTCTTTCAGGGTCCAATCAGGAGTGACGATGGAGCGGAAGGAGTCGCCCGGTCCCCCGGAAGTCCCGCCTACCTACAACCGGACGCCCACAGAAAAGGCGGATCCGAAGAGACTGGAGTGGTCGGAAGACTGGTGGAGTCCCACAGAGGAAGCTGAAGAGCGGCCGTAACTCGGAGGAGAGTTACGGCGGAGCGCGTGAGTACCTCCCACCATACCCTCAGTCGGTTAAAGTACTCTATGTACATACGTAATCTTCCCTTGTATATAACGTCTCTCTCTTCACCATCCCGTCCCGCCACCTTGTAAATTGTGTACAGCACCCTACACCGTGTACATAGCTTGGTCTCACGAACCTTTCCGAGCACTCTTCCTGTACCAACCCCTTGCCTTTCCCCTTCTTACCCCTTTTCCCACACAGTCTGCTTTCTCCTCTTCACCTTTTGGTAACGGGGCCAGCGTCTTCATCTGAGTCCCAGCAGGACTAACGGCTCCTCTTTCTTTCTCTTCCGATCCTCCGAGGAGCACCTGCCCTGTCTACTGTCGCCGGTTGCAACCAAGAACGGAGACGTCCCTGAAGTACCGACCCCGACGACCCGACCGCGACGAGGGATTCTTCCACAGCTACCTCTAAACCCTCCACCCGTGTAAACAGAACTTCTGTTCAATAAAACAACACTATAGCCCACTATATCTGGCCTCCTCGTCTGACTTTCCGGCCCGCAATACCCACATGCCGACAGGTGGTGTCAGAAGTGGGATTTGCTGGAGACATGGAGGCCGTACTGCAAAGGATGGCTACCTCCCAAGAACAATTAGGGACATTGATGGAGCGCTTCCTGAAAACCGCCGAAAACGACCGTGGACAGCTCCACGATGTCCTGAAAGGCCAGGGAGACACCCACAAACAAGCCATGGGAAAATTGACTACGGCCCTCGAGCAACAGAGACCCACAACCTCATTGCCCTCGGTGGTCCTCCAGAAGTTCGTGCCGGGAGAAGATCCGGATTTCTTCTTTACGAATTTTGAGAGGTTAGCGCAGGCTGCGTCATGGCCTGTCGACCGTTGGGGCCATTACCTGGGCCCATTACTGACTGGTGACTTACAAGCCGCTTACCAGCAAGCCAACGTGCAAGGCACCACTCCGTACGCGGATATCAAGACGTGCATATTGGAACGATTGGGCATCGATGCAGAGGCCTACCGGGTGAGGTTACGTCAGGTCAAAGAAAGACCACAGGAGACTCCCCGAGCCCTATCGTTCCGAATCAAGGATCTGACTTCTCGGTGGCTGAAACCCGAAACGTCCACTAAGGAGGAGATCCTAGAAAAGATCCACCTAGAACAATTTCTCTCCTCTCTACACCCTGGTACCCAACGGTGGGTACGTCAACATGCCCGTCTAACCTTGGATACCGCCGTGGAAATAGCAAGTGCTTACAGTCGAGCACAGGAGACCCCACGAGGCAAGGAGGAACATCCCCAGAAACCCCCTCTCACCACCGGCATCAGACCTCTCCGCCCTCTTCTACCTAAAAGACCCGTGATGACCCATTTGTTTCCCACACCGATGCCCACGCGACCTACCAACCCTGGGCCCCAATGTTACGGGTGCGGAGGCTTTGGTTACATCGCTCGCATGTGCCCCCACAAAGAAGAACCCATGGAGATTGGCCTGGCCAGGAACTACGTTTGTTCCGTCCCCGGTTCTGAACCGCCTTCCTTCCACCGACCCGTGACCATAAACGGACAAACCCTCACAGCTTTGGCAGACTCTGGATGTCGACAGAGTGTTCTCCGGCCCCAGGCCATGCAGACCCCAGTCGAACCTCCCTCAGGAACGGTCGCCATTCAATGTGTGCACGGCGATACGAGGAGATATCCCACCACCCAAGTCCAAGTCCAACATCCAAAGGATCCGGGAACCACCCTCACCGTAGGGCTTATTCCCTCACTTCCCGAAGAAGCCATATTGGGGAGTGACTATCCCGGATTAACCGGGCTTCTTCAGGACTCAACGGATTCCCTCAACCAATGGTGGGAAGAAGCACCCTTTCCTCAGGGACCATCCTCTCCAACAACTCAACCCAAGCTCCTGAAAACCAAAGCACAGAAAAAGAAGGAGAAAAGGGACTATGTCGACGTCTTCCCAGCGATCCCGGACGAACATCCATGGCAGACAGACCAAGAATTCCGAGCAGCCCAACAAGAAGACCCCGTTTTGCAGGAAGCCTGGGCTAAGGCGTTGGAAAACGAGGATCCTCTTACCGTAGGTCCCTACTTCTACAAAAAACAGGGGCTATTATACCGAAAGGGAGGGGCGCAACAAAAGGCCCAACTGTTGATCCCCGGCCCTTTCCGCGAGAAGGTCCTGTTTCTCGCTCATAGCCATCTTCTGGGCAGACATTTTGGTGACGAAAAAACCAGCCAAACCATTCTAGAGAGATTCTACTGGCCCGGGGTCCACCAACAAGTAAAAACATACTGCCGGGAGTGCCCGGTGTGTCAAAAAAACAGCAGGTATCGACCCCCTCGGGTACCCCTACAACCTCTCACTATCATTGACATCCCGTTTAGTAGAGTAGGGATGGACATCATAGGCCCCTTGTTGCCCTCTCGTAGCGGCTGTCGATATGCCCTGGTCCTCGTAGACTACGCCACACGCTTCCCGGAAGCTTTTCCCCTACGACAACCCACTACCCAGAACATAGCGAAAGCCCTCATCTCCGTATTTTCCCGAGTAGGATTTCCCCGAGAGATCCTAACCGATCAGGGCACCCCCTTTGTATCCGCCTTAATGAAACAGGTCTGTTCACAACTGGGGATCAAACAAATCCGAACTTCGGCTTACCACCCACAGACAGACGGGCTGGTAGAGCGTTACAATGCCACCTTGAAACAAACACTGAAGAAGTTATTGGGGTTGGAAGCCAAAAGGTGGGAAGATATGTTGCCCTTAGCGTTGTTCGCTATACGTTGCAAAACCCAGAGTAGCACTGGCTATTCACCCTATGAGTTGCTATATGGCCGGCCCCCACGTACCCTGTTAGACATGGCCCAGGAAGCCTGGGAAGCCGAACCCAACCGCACTCGCCCCCTCCCAGAGTACATATCCAACCTGCAAACCCACTTGGCAATGATGAGAGACATCGTCCACCAAAACCTGGAAAATGCCCAGAATAAACAGAAAATACAGTATGACAAGGGGACAAAAACCCGGAACTTCTCCGTCGGGGATTTGGTACTGTTGATGATGCCATCCTCTGATCATAAACTCCTAGGGCAGTGGCAGGGCCCGTATGCCGTGCTTCGACTGGTAACCCCTGTCACTTATGAGATAGAACTGGATCCTACACGAGCCACCAAACAGATCTTTCACGTGAATCTGCTAAAAAAAAATGGGAAGGCCCCCGGCCCGTCCTCTCTACCAGCTTAGAACAGGTACCCCTTTCCTTTGCCCCCTGTATAGACTCGGGGCTACCCCCCCAACACTGTCACAACCTCAAAAATCGCCTATACCCCTTATGTCACGTGTTCTCCTCGGTACCGGGTCATACGACCATCACCGAACACACTATACCCACAATACCCGGGAAGGTGGTCAGACAAAGGCCATACCGAGTTCCTGAAGCCCGTCGGGCAGTTATAAAAGAAGAAACCGAACTAATGCTGCAGATGGGCATAATAGAACCCTCAGTAAGCGACTGGAACTCTCCAATCGTCCTCGTTCCCAAACCCGACGGATCAGTCAGATTTTGCATTGACTTTCGGGAGGTCAACAAAATTTCATCCTTTGACACGTATCCCCTGCCGCGCGTCGACGAGATGATCGAACGCATAGGGAAGGCACAATTCATCTCCACACTAGACCTCTGTAAAGGGTATTGGCAGATACCCCTCAGGCAAGAGGACAGGAAGAAAACAGCGTTTTCCACCCCTGAGGGGTTGTACCAGTTCCTTGTTCTCCCGTTCGGCCTTCACGGGGCCCCCGCCACCTTTCAACGGGCCATGAACCACGTCTTAAGACCCCACACCCAGTATGCGGGGGCATACCTAGACGACATAATCATCTATAGTGATAGCTGGGAACAACACTTGGACCACCTGCACAAGGTCATCACCTCCCTGGGGTCATATGGCTTCACGATCAATCCCGCCAAAACCACCCTGGCTGCACAAACAGTACAATATCTGGGATACCTCCTGGGGGAGGGCCTCATCCGACCCCAATCCACCAAAACCGAAGCCATCCGTTCCCTCCCCTTCCCGAAAACGAAAAAAGACCTCCGTGCGTTCCTAGGCCTCCTAGGGTATTATCGGAGGTTTGTACCCAATTTTTCACAAAGAGCAGCCCCTCTCACAGACCTGTTAAAAAACTCCGCAGCCACGGAGACATTGCTCCAAAACCCTTGTTATGGGAGGCCTTTTCCGACCTCAAACGTGCTTTGACCTCTGGTCCCGTGCTTGTGAGCCCTGATTACACACGACCCTTCCTTTTGCAGACTGACGCCTCAGAACAGGGGTTGGGGGCAGTATTATCCCAAAAGGACCTGTTTGGTAACGAGAAACCCATTCTCTACCTCAGCCGGAAGTTATTTCCCCGAGAACGCAATTACGCTGTGGTAGAAAAAGAAGCCCTGGCTATTAAGTGGGCAGTGGAAAGTCTCCGCTACTACTTAGAGGGTCGTGAATTCACCATATACACCGACCATGCCCCTCTGGAATGGATGGCCCAAAACAAAGGACACAACGACCGGGTCCTTCGCTGGTTCCTTGCCCTACAACCCTATCGCTTCACCACAGTACACCGAAAAGGGGCAGACCAAGGGAACGCGGACTACCTGTCCCGTTATCCCGTGTCCTCAACCAGTACACGAAAGACACCTAGGGGAAGGGGATGTGAGGGATCCTTTCCCCCGGTCCCCAATCCCTCACGCCCACCACCCGGACTGCCTACTCTCCAGAGCTATCCCTTCCAGGACTCACAAATCCGAAGGATCTCCAAAGCGTCCGTGACAACGGAGTCCCCACCCCTCTCTCTCTTTCAGGGTCCAATCAGGAGTGACGATGGAGCGGAAGGAGTCGCCCGGTCCCCCGGAAGTCCCGCCTACCTACAACCGGACGCCCACAGAAAAGGCGGATCCGAAGAGACTGGAGTGGTCGGAAGACTGGTGGAGTCCCACGGAGGAAGCTGAAGAGCGGCCGTAACTCGGAGGAGAGTTACGGCGGAGCGCGTGAGTACCTCCCACCATACCCTCAGTCGGTTAAAGTACTCTATGTACATACGTAATCTTCCCTTGTATATAACGTCTCTCTCTTCACCATCCCGTCCCGCCACCTTGTAAATTGTGTACAGCACCCTACACCGTGTACATCGCTTGGTCTCACGAACCTTTCCGAGCACTCTTCCTGTACCAACCCCTTGCCTTTCCCCTTCTTACCCCTTTTCCCACACAGTCTGCTTTCTCCTCTTCACCTTTTGGTAACGGGGCCAGCGTCTTCATCTGAGTCCCAGCAGGACTAACGGCTCCTCTTTCTTTCTCTTCCGATCCTCCGAGGAGCACCTGCCCTGTCTACTGTCGCCGGTTGCAACCAAGAACGGAGACGTCCCTGAAGTACCGACCCCGACGACCCGACCCCGACGACCGCGACGAGGGATTCTTCCACAGCTACCTCTAAACCCTCCACCCGTGTAAACAGAACTTCTGTTCAATAAAACAACACTATAGCCCACTATATCTGGCCTCCTCGTCTGACTTTCCGGCCCGCAATACCCACACGCCGACACTTAAACAAAATGAGGTCTGTTGACCCCTAAAATTCGGCCTTTGTTCTGAACCCAGCAGGAGTGTAAAATAAGAAAGCCCCGTCCCCGCCTGTACGTTGTTGCTTGTTGCAGATGGAAAGCAGACAACGTGCAGGCACTGCTGAAGTCGAAGTCTGGTAATATACGATCTGATGTGAGCAGTTTGACAATACAAGATGTACACGACACGAGATTACTTTTGTCACTTACTGAGAATGAAGAAGATCCAGTGACTGTCTCTAAATTATTAGAAGATTTGGAAGTTAGTCGTAATTTGAGTACTAGTAGTGGGCTCAAACCTAAATCCAAGTGGACCCCTCAACTATCGGCGGGTAATATGATTGATGCATTTTACAAAGCTGTGAATTATGATTTAGATCGAGTTATTGACAGAGGGCGGAAAAAGAGTTTGGGTGGGTCATGTGACAACCTGACAAGGACCGAGAGACTGGCTTTGAAAGAACGGACTAATAATCAGGATTTGATAATACGTATGGCAGACAAGGGTGGGAACATCGTTGTTATGAAAAAAAAGGGACTATAATGATGAAATCCTCTCACAACTTAATAATGATACGTATTATGAGTGTCTGTCATGCAATCCACTTGAAGAACTGACAAGTATGATTAATAGAAAACCTTAAGGAGTGGTACGACCAAACACTAATTGATTATGATGAGTACGTTTATCTATTAGTTGAATAACCTAGATCACCCTGTATGTACAGTTTACCTAAAATCCAAAAGAACAGAAAGAGACAGATAATGTTGGGGATAGGGGGACCTACGGAGAGACTCTCGCAATTTATAGATACGTTTCTGAGACCTTATGTCCAGAATTTACCTTCATATATACAGGATACGAACCATGTTTTAAATATCATGAGTGACATCTCATGGGAATCAGGAATGATTATGGCTACATTAGCTGTAGTATCCTTAGATACTAATATTCATCATCATTTAGGATTGAAGGCATTAAAGACTTTTTTGAATAAGCGACCGGCAGAATACTATGATCATACTATGATGTTATTGGAAATGACGAAGATAATATTGCAAAACAATGTATTCTTATTTGATAGCAAATGGTATAGGCAACAACTTGGGATTGCCATGGGTTCCAGATTCGCTCCGTCTTTTGCCAACCTGTTTATGGGTTGGTTTGAGGCGGAGTGGATCTGGGGCCCCATGGGCAGTAAATGGATTGATAACATCTATTATTGGGGACGGTTCATAGACGACTGTCTCCTTATTTGGACTGAAACTAGCAGTGAACTTGAGGATTTCTTTATTTATTTGAATGATAATGATTTGTATTTGAGTTTTACTATGCATTATGATGGCAATCGCATTATCTTCGTAGATGTGGAGTTGTTTGTTAATAAAGATAAACTGTGTAGTGGAATGTACTGCAAAGAGACTAGTTGTAATGCATTATTACACACAGAATTGACGCCATACCTTATGGCGAGATGCTAAGGGCCAGAAGAAATTGTTCAGAGCAGAAGGATTTTGAGACCAATTTGGAGGACATGGTTCATAGATTCGCAGTTAGAGGATATGACCGCAAAGTGATTAACAATGCTAAGAGGAGGGCACAAAATCTCAGCAGAGATTTTACTTGAGACTAAAAATACTGACAAAAAGAATAAAGTCACAGATAAGGTTAGATTGATTACTAATTATAACAGCGAAAGCCATAAATTGTACTCAGTACTCAATAAGTACTGGCATCTTCTGAGAGCAGGCAAAGATATTATGCCGTTTTTGAATGATAGACCTAGTGGGACTTTTAGAAAAGGGTTAACTCTAGCAAATATTGCCAGTCCTAGCTATCCAAGAAAACAATATAATTTGGACTGGCTTAGTAATCACATGAGAGGTTTTTATAAATGTGGACGATGTAGCTCGTGCAGGTGGGCTATGAATAAAGTAACAACTTTGAATTACAATGACACGGGGACATACAAGCTTAACATGTTTATCAATTGTGATATCTATTAGGTTATATATGTTATTGTGTGTATCTGTAAGAAGATCTATGACCTTCGACCCAGTCCTGAGGCGGAAGCCGGGAGCTGGAGGTACTCTAAAGTTTTTTAAAAAACTGTTAATTCTTTTATTTCCTGCTTTGTGTGGTGTCACTGTTTTCTGTGTTTTAAGAGTACAAACACTCACCTAAGCGCCTCATTGAACCAACGCACAGCTGCCCTCGAGCTGACACTCCCACCTGCGCCTTCAGCTGCCGCCAATCTCCCAGGCGTGCGCGCTGACTCCGCCCCTTCAGGCCACGCCCCCTGCTGGCAATACTTAAACCGCTGACTTCCAGCGGCAACGATCAAACCTTCGACCCAGTCCTGAGGCGGAAGCCGGGAGCTGGAGGTACTCTAAAGTTTTTTAAAAAACTGTTAATTCTTTTATTTCCTGCTTTGTGTGGTGTCACTGTTTTCTGTGTTTTAAGAGTACAAACACTCACCTAAGCGCCTCATTGAACCAACGCACAGCTGCCCTCGAGCTGACACGCCCACCTGCGCCTTCAGCTGCCGCCAATCTCCCAGGCGTGCGCGCTGACTCCGCCCCCTTCAGGCCACGCCCCCTGCTGGCAATACTTAAACCGCTGACTTCCAGCGGCAACGATCAAACCTTCGACCCAGTCCTGAGGCGGAAGCCGGGAGCTGGAGGTACTCTAAAGTTTTTTAAAAAAAACTGTTAATTCTTTTATTTCCTGCTTTGTGTGGTGTCACTGTTTTCTGTGTTTTAAGAGTACAAACACTCACCTAAGCGCCTCATTGAACCAACGCACAGCTGCCCTCGAGCTGACACGCCCACCTGCGCCTTCAGCTGCCGCCAATCTCCCAGGCGTGCGCGCTGACTCCGCCCCCTTCAGGCCACGCCCCCTGCTGGCAATACTTAAACCGCTGACTTCCAGCGGCAACGATCAAACCTTCGACCCAGTCCTGAGGCGGAAGCCGGGAGCTGGAGGTACTCTAAAGTTTTTTAAAAAACTGTTAATTCTTTTATTTCCTGCTTTGTGTGGTGTCACTGTTTTCTGTGTTTTAAGAGTACAAACACTCACCTAAGCGCCTCATTGAACCACGCACAGCTGCCCTCGAGCTGACACGCCCACCTGCGCCTTCAGCTGCCGCCAATCTCCCAGGCGTGCGCGCTGACTCCGCCCCCTTCAGGCCACGCCCCCTGCTGGCAATACTTAAACCGCTGACTTCCAGCGGCAACGATCAAACCTTCGACCCAGTCCTGAGGCGGAAGCCGGGAGCTGGAGGTACTCTAAAGTTTTTTTAAAAAACTGTTAATTCTTTTATTTCCTGCTTTGTGTGGTGTCACTGTTTTCTGTGTTTTAAGAGTACAAACACTCACCTAAGCGCCTCATTGAACCAACGCACAGCTGCCCTCGAGCTGACACGCCCACCTGCGCCTTCAGCTGCCGCCAATCTCCCAGGCGTGCGCGCTGACTCCGCCCCCTTCAGGCCACGCCCCCTGCTGGCAATACTTAAACCGCTGACTTCCAGCGGCAACGATCAAACCTTCGACCCAGTCCTGAGGCGGAAGCCGGGAGCTGGAGGTACTCTAAAGTTTTTTAAAAAAAACTGTTAATTCTTTTATTTCCTGCTTTGTGTGGTGTCACTGTTTTCTGTGTTTTAAGAGTACAAACACTCACCTAAGCGCCTCATTGAACCAACGCACAGCTGCCCTCGAGCTGACACGCCCACCTGCGCCTTCAGCTGCCGCCAATCTCCCAGGCGTGCGCGCTGACTCCGCCCCCTTCAGGCCACGCCCCCTGCTGGCAATACTTAAACCGCTGACTTCCAGCGGCAACGATCAAACCTTCGACCCAGTCCTGAGGCGGAAGCCGGGAGCTGGAGGTACTCTAAAGTTTTTTAAAAAACTGTTAATTCTTTTATTTCCTGCTTTGTGTGGTGTCACTGTTTTCTGTGTTTTAAGAGTACAAACACTCACCTAAGCGCCTCATTGAACCACGCACAGCTGCCCTCGAGCTGACACGCCCACCTGCGCCTTCAGCTGCCGCCAATCTCCCAGGCGTGCGCGCTGACTCCGCCCCCTTCAGGCCACGCCCCCTGCTGGCAATACTTAAACCGCTGACTTCCAGCGGCAACGATCAAACCTTCGACCCAGTCCTGAGGCGGAAGCCGGGAGCTGGAGGTACTCTAAAGTTTTTTTAAAAAACTGTTAATTCTTTTATTTCCTGCTTTGTGTGGTGTCACTGTTTTCTGTGTTTTAAGAGTACAAACACTCACCTAAGCGCCTCATTGAACCAACGCACAGCTGCCCTCGAGCTGACACGCCCACCTGCGCCTTCAGCTGCCGCCAATCTCCCAGGCGTGCGCGCTGACTCCGCCCCCTTCAGGCCACGCCCCCTGCTGGCAATACTTAAACCGCTGACTTCCAGCGGCAACGATCAAACCTTCGACCCAGTCCTGAGGCGGAAGCCGGGAGCTGGAGGTACTCTAAAGTTTTTTAAAAAAAACTGTTAATTCTTTTATTTCCTGCTTTGTGTGGTGTCACTGTTTTCTGTGTTTTAAGAGTACAAACACTCACCTAAGCGCCTCATTGAACCAACGCACAGCTGCCCTCGAGCTGACACGCCCACCTGCGCCTTCAGCTGCCGCCAATCTCCCAGGCGTGCGCGCTGACTCCGCCCCCTTCAGGCCACGCCCCCTGCTGGCAATACTTAAACCGCTGACTTCCAGCGGCAACGATCAAACCTTCGACCCAGTCCTGAGGCGGAAGCCGGGAGCTGGAGGTACTCTAAAGTTTTTTAAAAAACTGTTAATTCTTTTATTTCCTGCTTTGTGTGGTGTCACTGTTTTCTGTGTTTTAAGAGTACAAACACTCACCTAAGCGCCTCATTGAACCACGCACAGCTGCCCTCGAGCTGACACGCCCACCTGCGCCTTCAGCTGCCGCCAATCTCCCAGGCGTGCGCGCTGACTCCGCCCCCTTCAGGCCACGCCCCCTCCCTCCCTTGATATGTGCCTGTATAGGAAGCGCAGCGGACGAGCGCAGCGGGAGCGCCGTTTGCGCGCCGAAGGCGCGCCTAAGGCAAGCCCGTCTGCGCCCGTCATCGCCAAGTCATCGCCTCTCGCCAGACCCCCTGGCCAAATACCATCACCATTTCTTGCCTATGATAGTAAGACGCTCCATAGCTGGAACCCCGGAAGATCCTGTGTAAACATTACGGGTAAGCCCGGTCTTACCTGCCTGCAATGCCATACCTGCAGTTTCTCCACCACCAAACCCCACGCCGTCCGACAGTTTTTAGGTTCGGACAAAATCACCTCCATCACGATACTCCACCTCAATGTCAGATCACTAGTTAAACACCACCTAGAGGTTAACACTCTAATACTGGATGAAAACCCAGATATCCTCTTCCTCTGCGAAACATGGCTTCGCGATGACACCTCCACTATTCCCAATCTTACTCTACCAGACGACTACCGGATGTCGGCCATTAACAGAGAGGATAGAGGAGGCGGTCTCGCTATAATCCACAAAAAAACGCTCTCCTGTTCTTTTGTCAAGGAAAATCTGGTTGATTCTGAATGCGCCAACTTCAAAATCACCATAACTCCCAACTTCACCGTGTCGGGTCTCTACATCTACCGCCCACCTGGCCCCTCTTCAAAATTCATTGAGGCCCTCCTTGACTCAATAACCTCTTTAATCACCAAAAACCCCAATTTCACCATTCTGGGAGACCTTAATCTCCACTTTGATCTACTTAATGACTCCACGATCAAAACGCTCCTCGCAGATCTCTCTGCACTACAACTCAACCCCCTCATCTTCACTTCTACTCACTTAGCCGGCCACATCCTAGACCCAGTCTTCTCCAACTTAGAAGAACTCACCTCAGAGCCACCCCTTCCTATGGGATGGACAGATCATTCCCTTATTAAATTAGCCATCCCGGTCTACAAGAGCAGGCACAACACGGCACCGACCAGCCGTTTAAAAAGACCGTGGCATAAACTGTCTCATGATGACCTACACAAGACATTAGGGGATTTTCACCCTGACTCTAACGCTGACATCAACACTAATTACAGCACGTTTCACGAGTGGATCACGAGCGGACTAGACAGTCTTATCCCTGCTAAATGGACAAAAGGTCGTAACTCGCCATCGAACCCCTGGTACAACGACACACTCAAAAAACTACGAAAAGAGTGTAAAAAGGCAGAACGCCTTTGGCGTAGGGAATACAATAAAGAAGAAAAAAGTAAATACCTTCTGCTACAAAAAATGTATCATAAAGCCATCCGTGCTGCACGGACCGCCTTCTACGCCGACAAAATTGAAACTAGTCCCACCCCCGCGAAAGAAATTTTCAAACTCGTACAAGAACTACAGAGCAGTAAAACACCCCCCCCTATGATCTCCTCTGAGCAACAGTGCGAAGAACTTGCTAAATTCTTCGTTGACAAAGTGCAGAAAATTTATACTTCCTTCCCCCAGCATGACCCTAATACCATTAGCTACCCCTCCGTTTCTCTTAGCTACTCGACTTTGACCTACATCCCAGAAATCTCCAAAGACACTCTTATTATACTCTGCAATAAAGTCAAGTCTGGCTCCCCCGCAGACCCTATGCGCCCGGCCCAATTCCTTGACTCAATCAACTTCTTTCTACCAGCGCTAACCGCCATCCTGAACCTCTCCTTTACTTCAGCGTGTGTACCATCTGCCTGGAAGCAAGCGTGGGTTTCCCCTATCATCAAGAAACCCACCTTAGATCCATCTAAACCGGAGAACTTTCGCCCAATCTCCCTGCTTCCATGGCTTTCCAAACTCGCTGAAGCACATGTTAACAGCGCTCTATCCCAACATACGGTCAATAACAACATTCTGGACCCATCACAAAATGGGTTCAGACCAGGCCATAGTACTGAGTCTGCTCTTTTAGCCACCACAGAGCACCTCCGGACGATCTTGGATGCCGGTCAAGGTGCTGCGCTGATCCTCCTGGATCTCAGCGCGGCCTTTGACACGGTATCCCATGTCATCCTTCTTAAACGTCTGGAAACCTTTGGAGTAACGGGCCATGCCTTGGAGTGGTTCAGATCCTTCCTCAAAAACAGGTCCTTCCGAGTCTCTGCCCCCCCCTTTCTATCTAAACCCCACCCTATTGAACAGGGTGTCCCACAGGGCTCTGCGCTAAGCCCCTCTCTTTTTAATCTTTATGTTCAGCCACTAGCGGCAGTAGCCAAAGAATGGGGCTTGACATTGGTATCGTACGCTGACGATACACAACTGGCCATTGCCCTTTCAGACGGACCTTCCAACCTTTCCTCTAATTTTAAAAACGGACTCTCTGCGGTCGCCCAATGGATGACCACAAACTGTTTACAACTCAACGGCGGAAAAACAGAGGTGCTTCTCCTTGGCAAAAACACCAGCCTTTGGAATGAGCACTGGTGGCCATCCTCCCTCGGTACCATCCCTCCCCCCAAAACCCTAGTGAAAAACTTGGGTGTCTGGATGGACGACTCACTCAACTTTCGAGCTCACACCAAGAAAGTTGCCGGCACCTGCATTGGCTTACTGAGAAGCCTTAGCCATATACTAAATTTCTTTGACGCAAAGACCCGCCAACTCATCATCCAAGCCACCATCCTCTCGCGTCTGGACTATGCCAATGTACTCCTTCTTGGCGTCAACAAATGTGAGTTAGCACGACTCCAACGCGTGCAGAACTCGGCCGCTAGAACTCTGGTTGGCCTTCCCCGCAGATGCTCAGCCAGAGCAACCATCAGGAAACTGCATTGGCTTCCGGTTGACTCCAGAATCAAGTTTAAGACCCTCATCATGACCTTCAAAATTCTCAAACTTAACACTCCCCCTCTGCTTCAACCCCTTCTCACTCCCTATGCGCCGTCACGGAACCTGAGATCTTCCAACCAAAACCTTCTCTGCGTCCCACGCATAAAACTCTGCCGCATGGGCGGACGCTCCTTCAGGTTCCTGGGAGCCAAGATGTGGAACGAACTACCACATCATATTCGCGAGATAGACAACCTATCTGCTTTCCGGAAGGCAGTGAAAACTCTTTTATTCCCTTGCCCGTAAACTTTCCTCCGTCCTCGGACCCTCTAGCTCAGGATCGGATCTGGGTTTCAGCGCCGGGACGCCTCATTGCCGGGGCAGCTGTTGCGCTTCACCAAAACAATAAGATAAGATAAGATAAGATAAGCACTATTAGACGATTATGCGACAGGGTGACGGAACATTTTAGGGCTTTAAAAAATGGAGACACCTGTTATCCTATTGCGGCTCATGCAGTACAAAATTATCAAGACAAAAATAAAAATAAATTTAGCTTCAATTGTATAGAACATGTGAAAATGGATAGGAGAGATGGTAATAGACAATTACAATTGAGGGGTAAAGAAGTGATTTGGATAATGAAAATGAAACCAGTAGAAATGGGAATGAATATAGATAGTGAATTACCGTACTTTTTTGGACAATGAAGTGCCATGAATATATGTTAGAAGAAATTTAGCTTGAGAATACCAGTAAATTTGGAGAAATTCACAATGTTTTGTATAAGTTATTAAAATTAACCCATTGTTTTTTTAATTTTAATTATTGAGATGCCAGTTTTCATGTATTTTCTGAGGAGTTTTTTTTATCATGTAGACTATACAATTCTTTGAAGATGTTAATGCCCTGAAAGATGCTGAGTGAAACCTTTAAGGGCAGAGTTGAATATGTATTTTACAAACTTTTAGAACATGTTGCTTTTGGTTCAAATAATTATACTTATGAAGGGCAACATTTCTGACTCTAATATGTCAATGTAATGTGTACTTAGGATATATTTATGGTAGACGTACAGTTTTGACTTTCAGGTACTGTACGCGTGACGGATCAGTACTTACAATTATCAGGCGGAGTAAGAATGCAAGAAAATAATTGTAGTATTTATATCGATATTGCAGATTATACAAAACTGTGTAGAGTTTACACGTGAGAATTCCTACATGATATTAGTTTCGTAAGCTGTTATAAATGTTGGAGAACTATATGTTAATTTACTACTGCCCTCACTAAGAATGAATTACTGTTTCGATACAATCTTTCTACTTCCTTTCCCTTTTGTTTTCTTCTTTTTAATATTTTTCTTTACTAACGCGGTGGAGGCTTCTCTCTCTCTAAACTACTATCATCTCGTAACGTTCAGACATTTAACTTTACCACAGAATTAAGTTTATTGATAATGGATTGAAAGATTTGATCGTGGACATATACAAGATCGATGATTTGTAATATTGAGAATTATTAGAATATGTATTTTCATTACGTAGTATTCGTACGTATGAGTATGGTGTTAGAATTAGGCCTTTGGTACTTTAAATAGTATTTTATGGTACATTATCCATTTTAAGATCGCAGATTTATTTTGGTAGACGAAAGACGGGCTTAGTGGTGATTGTAAAACTTTATTGCTAATTGTGTACAGTGACATTATGGGACATAATGGACTAAGTGATAATCGGTAGACGATTTGGTTTATTTTACTTTGGGTGAGTATACACTCACGACGTATACTTGATACGATATGATTCCGATATGATTGTTGTAACACGAGTTGAATATTGAATGTATTAGATTACACTTTCTATTAATTTAAAGCAGGTTTCGTTTTTAGACTTAGAATTTGGATTGTTACTAGCTGATTTTGGTTATTGACAATAGTACAGTAATAACGAGAGCTCTGTTTGTCAGGTAACGTACTTAATGCACATTCTAAGATGGCGCCCATTACTTTTCGAAATATTTGACAGTGAAAACATGGCGCCTAAATATACTTGGCACGATATGACGTGGATAGGATTGTTAATATACAAATTGAATATTGATTATATTGGATGATAATTTATATTAATTTAAAGCAGGTTTTGCGATTTAAAATTTG
Source organism: Triturus cristatus (assembly GCF_964204655.1). Lineage (NCBI taxonomy): Eukaryota > Metazoa > Chordata > Amphibia > Caudata > Salamandridae > Triturus > Triturus cristatus. The sequence continues at coordinate 730,425,151 of NC_140585.1, read as the reverse complement.
GGGTTGCTAGTAGTTGATTTTGGTTTTCCGACAGAACTACAGCGCAAACGAGAGCTCTGTTTGTCAGGTAACGTGCTAATTGCACATTCTAAGATGGCACCCGTCATATTGACAGTGACAATATGGCGCCCAAGTAGAACGCCAGTTTCCTGTCACGTTTGTGAGGCTTACGTCGGTGAGTGGGGGACTGGTATCTTTTGCAGACGTTTTACTAGCTAAAGAATAGTGATTACTTAACTTACCAATTTTGGGTCTCTTTTATAGACCAATACACGTGGGATTTGGAGACTGTTTGAAGACTAAGAATATTGGAGTTGTGGATACGAAGGAAGGAGGGTGAGATTACCTTTCAACTTATTGAACGGATAGAACATCTGGGATATATTCTTTCGAAGTCTCTGTATGCAATTATGTAAGAAACACAACATGAATTAGTGTTTGTTAAGGAAATGGCATTTTTAATGTTTTTTTTGTAATATTGGGAGCTGCTGTATATTTAATCAGTACTTCTGATGCTTCTGTTACTTTCAGAGACCGAAACTCTCTACCGAATGGATATTCTTTCAAGTGGGATTATTGCTTGTGAAAATAATATTGATAAACTGCTGAGCTTTTACAAAGGAGGATTCAGACTATATTAACAGAGAAAGGGTAAATGTTACACATGGCTTATTACTTTGAATGTGAACATGATTTCTTTATACTTGTGGGTGTCAGATTATTAGGATATCCTACAGGAGTGGCTTTGTTAATGTCGGATACAACAACAGCTTAGTTTTTCAAGAGAACACATACATACTTACTTGTTACGATCTTTACGCATAACAGAATATCTTTGTGGGTTTCATACTATCATGATATCCCACAGTGTCTGCTTTCCTAATTTTGGATATGTGGACGGTTCCTTATTTTCAGAGATTTAGAGGCACATACATATTATCTGTTATGATCTCTACGTATAACAGAATAAGCAGGGGTTAGAACTTGTGATGGGGGGGATTATTTGTTTTTGATAAGAGGTCTTCTTATTAGGTTTACCGCATCGGATGTATGATTTTGATTTTACAGATAGAGAGTTGTGCGTTTGATATCGATACGGACGAATTTATAATTTTTGTACCTTGGAATCTGAATTTCAGGTGATTTTACGCATATAATTTCAAAACTATTTTTAACAAATAAATTTCAGTTTTGCTCTTGGGCTTTCACAATTCTGGGTGTTGAAACAGGAGATATCTGGTGCTATGACTTTTAGAGCTTTCCTTGGGACTTTACTCTATGTCACACTGGGTGATGGTTTACTATGAATTCATGAGTGCTCTTCTGTCGTTTTTCATTAACTAGGCAAGGACTAAGAGAATGAGATGTATTTGTACCAGTGTGTAAGATACAATATATTTTTTTCTTTGCTTATACTTTGCTTATTTGGGTTTGCAGCCCTTAAGTAGTCAAGGATGCTTGATCTAGCATGAAGAAACACGTGTTGGCTGCTTAGAATTTGGTTTATATTGAAGAAATACTTAATTGAATGTTTTGGATGTACGGACAAGAGAAGTCTGCTGTACCAACTGAAGAATACTTGATTTAAAGACAAGAAGAATACATTTATGGACATTGAAATCTTTTTTGTGGATCATGTACATTTTGTGTGCTCGGGGAGGATTTTTCTTTAGATTTGTTATCCGCACATGTGGGTAGGGGTAGGGTTGTGTAGGTAACCAACCCTTCTTCCCCTGCGAGCACCGTTAGATACGAATTGTAATTTGATACTCTGACCCAGATGTGTAGTTGAGCGCCCTTTCGTTTTCCTGGTTACCTAGTTTTCAGTTAGCGAAGGTGTCCCGGGGTTTGGAAATTACACCGGGACGAGTTCAGCACATTATTCAATGGGGCCCAAATTCTTGGTTGGGAGGACGGCGTTAACCCTGTGAAAATAGTGGGTCGACACCATCCACCGACGTGTACCCCAGACGCGTGCCCTGGTCCCACTGCACATAGGTCAAGCGGCCGCAGGCCCCCTTCAGCGCGGCCACCCCACAACTACGCAGCCGACAGGCCTCAGCTCCGGGCCACAATCCAAGGAATCCACAAATACAGGCTGGCCCTCACAGCAGTGGGGGAAGGGGGACTATGTCCAGTGTGACTTACTGGCGCTGGGGAGACTGCGTAACTGCGCTAGCTGCTGCAGTTTCTTGGCAGAGTCAGAGTGACCAGAAGGAACTTCTCATCAAACGACCTTCTTGGCCACGCCCCCCCTTAAAGTTGATTTATTTAGTAATGCTACAGATAAATATTAACCCCTGTAAGGTAAATGGTTAGGTTAGCAGTTAGAGCAGAAGGGATGTTGCTAAAGTAAAGCATATAGTAATATTAGTGAAGTAAAGGGCATTTTATTTTTAGGGACGCAATGGGTGAGGTAATGTAAAGTAGATGAAACTGAGTTTAAAGAAATTATATTCATTTACTCAGCTACCAATGTCCACTGACCCATCCTAAATAACCAAAACACAGTCTTAAATGTGTTTTACATTACTGTCTGTTACAATAGAGAGGAATTTTGAAAATTCACATTTATGTATCACTCACAAGTTACCTTTCAGCATTTTATATTACTATCATTAACAAGGTGCCTTTCACCATATTAATTAATAAGCCAGCAAAATGGTTCAGCGAAAGAGTAATCACAAATGACATCATCATTTGTATGACTTAATTGTTACAAGACTGAATGATTCCAGCGTGGCCAGCTCAGCACTTCATTCTTTGAAGGTTGATGGGTTCATTAAATTCGATAATACCAACACATTTTTAACAATACAGTAGCAAAATATAAACTGTGGTAGTAATCGTTATAAAAAAAAATCTTATTTTGGTATACATTTCTGTACATCCTATAGAAATACCAAAACTCTTGGCTTTGCCATTTGCTGTTAGAAGGCCCTTGTCTTGGCATTCACCCGCTTTTTTAAGCACCTTCATTCATGTCAGATGAGGGAACACAGATACTGGCGATGTGATGATCTTGTCAGTGTTATATCGCACCACTGATATTCCTATATATTGTTCTGTCAGGAGGGCACTGCCAGTTTGAAGCCATCTCCTTCAGCTACGGGGTATTTACCAAGGTTACAACAGGGATAGAGACCCATCTCAGAAAAACAGGAACAGGTACGTATGGCCCAATACCCAGATGAATCTCTGTTGAAAGTGGGTGGCACTTTGGAAGTAATTGATGCATGAATGTCTATCTAATGCAAAGAATGAGGTTAGCATTGATCTTTAGTAAGTCATCTGCTTTACACCCATAGTTCATCAGTTATGAACATGGTGCAAAACGATGCCTTTCCTTCGACTGTGAGGGTGAGGAACATTCTAAAAATATCAGTGCTTTTTTGTAAGTACGTGGCTAATTTGGCTAGTTGGTCTCGTCACATCTATCATCTTCCTATCTTGCTCATCTGACAGACTGATGAGGTCCCTTCACAGGAAAATAGTACTCATTGGTACGAGCTCTGGTTCGCACTGTCAGTTGCAGTTTCATTTTTAGCACAACTAAGATACTGGTGGACGATCCTCAAAGGAGAATCTTCTCAGAAGGAAACCATAGAGGCGGGCATGCCGTCACAAGGTTATGGTCAGCAGCGGCTCAGTGGTTTAGAGTACTCATCAGGAGATTCTCTCCATCAATGGGGGACAGTTGTGGCAGAAACAATAACTGCACATTAATGTGCTGGATTTAAGAGCAGTCCTCCTGGCGCTAGGGGCTTCCCTTCAGCATATTTGAATACTCTGAATTTAGGTTGGAACTGAAAATGTGATGGTCATGTACTATGTGAAGAAGAGGAATAATGTGAGGTCTGAACCTCTGTGTGAGTAGGTCTTGGAGACTGGTGTGAGATATTATGGTACTTTGGTTTATGGCTCACTTGGAGGGGATGGGCAATTTACACAGTCTTTCTCAGCTACTTGACCGATTGTAACAATAATTGGGAGTTAAGTAAGGAGTGCTTCCCCATATGGTTTCTTCAGATATGTCTAATTGCCTTTGGGGTCAATCGCAAGTGCAGATATTTTTGGTTGGAGTGCTATTTTTCAGGTGAAGATGGTGTGCACTTCACTGGGACTACATTTTCAGTTTCTACATATATTGAAAATTCCTGCTAATTTTTGTATGAATTGGAAACTCGAGATTCACGTATCAAACATGATACTGATAACTGCAGACTGGGTAAGTCGAACCTCCAGTGTCATTTACCGGCACCCCATTCTTTGTCCCTAAATTGTATCTTTTAGATAGAATAGTTTCTGGCTCAGCAATGTAGCAAGGCCTTGAGCCCCATGCTGGGCTCCTGTGCCTTCTAATCCTAGCTGTCATGATTGCTTCTGCAGATGGTGATGGAAGCTGCATCCTGAATTTGTCTGATATGCTACCACCGTCTGCTGGTGGACAAGATAGTCCAATAGTGTGCTGCAGAATACATTTTACTCTTTTGTGTTCTCAAATTCTTTCACCTCAATACCTACCCTCTATAAACGATGTGATCGAAATTGTCAGTGGCAATTCATTTTACCAGGTACATCAGTGATCTTCGACATTGATGACTTGGAATTTTTTATACTACCATTACTCCTACTAGGAGAGTGTGCAAATCTTCATGTTCTGTGCATAGGGCTCCTGTTTCTGTCATTCATGACTTACTCGGTTGCAAAGTGAGATGAGCCATTTTTCCTCCTTAAGACTGAGACCAATATTCACATATTCAAAGCTTTAGTTTCGTGCTCTATTTTTTTTATACTACTCACTTTTCAAGAATTGGAAAAGATTTGTGCACCTAGCCCTCTCTCTCTTTCTTAACTTAACACCTAGCCTTAATACTTCAGTATTCCCTTCATGATTTATTTGCCCATTTTCAGACTCCTGATATATTTTCCAAGACGTTTTTTGTCTTCCAAAATGCTTTTTCTTATGTTATGATGTCACCCATTTGGAACTATCCAAATTGATGAGGCAAGGAATGACAGCCTGACGGGATATCTCAAAATGATCAGTAACCCCCATCCTCCATGCTGACCAGCCAATGACCATATTGCTGCTACACATTTGCTTTCACTATAGAATGGTTGATTCTGTGTTTATTTGAAATGTCATGTTATCCAAACAAAGTTTTTTTGTTATTGTGATTATTGAAGTGCCTGAACTGATTCTTGGTGGTGTATTATAAATGTCTTACTTTTTTACACCCACTTGTACTTTGTGTTTGCCCTGCTCCTTCCTGAGTTTCTCCCCTTGTCCCTTCTGAGTTTCTGCCTTGCTGTGTCCAGGGCAGCAACCACTTTGTTATTCCTTTTATTTCATTCATACTCAGAAGTCTTACTGGGGTCGTATGAAAATGCACAAAGGTTCCATTCAGTATTTAGTGAAAGCCTTAATGTAGGACGTGCCAGAAACCTATGGAAGGCGCACCAAAAGCAAGCCTGTCTGGGCGCTTCTCACCAGTATGCTGCCAGCTGCCACCACCACTACCCTTGCCTAAATTCAATCAGGCAAGGGCTCTTAGACGGACTATACAGCTCAAAACGTATGAGCATTTGCGGCTTCCCAGTGGCCTCTCCTTGCTTCTCAAATTAAAACCCTAGTTGCAGAAAGTCTCTAATATCCTGCCTCTTCACCCCACTTTTCTTCCTCTGCACCTATCACTTCTGGAGCACAACACAATTTGAATGCTTTTTTTCTAAATGTACACTCTGTGATAAAACACGATACTGAAATAGAGGAGCTTATCAGTGAAAATATGAATAATATACTTTGCTTTGCATGCATAAAGGTGGCTTACTAAAGATTGTGCCCCTGTATTAGAAAGATTAGTTCCCACGACTAACGTTTTCTTGGTGACTAGCGAAATTTTCATGCTGGGGCAGTGTAGCAATTATGCATTTTCAATAATCTTGAAATCTCTGAGAATTAGCCCCGCTTATCTTTTTTAGGGGGCAGTCTTGATCGTCTCTTTAAATTTTATAAAGACAATTATGCAAATTGCTCCTTTCTTCAGGCCTCTATATACGTCTCTCCCCAAGTAGAAGGACCATTCACACCTCTTTTGCCAATTCATGTTCACGTCTTGTGTTTTAGCAATCTTAATCTTTGGCTTGAAGCTTCTATGGGAGCAGCAGAATCTTTTTTCAAAATCACATCTCAGCTAGCAAAATCGGCCATTTACTTGATCCTATTTTTGCTCCCGGAAATGTCATCAATACTTTAAATTTCTACCCAAGTATCAGTTCTGACCACTTTGTAATTCCTTGCAGCGTTTTAGTGAATATTGCACCTGTAAACAGCAGCTTTAATCAATTTGCTCCCACAAATGGAAACAGCAAAACGTACCAGATTTTCAATAACTGGTAATCATTAACCTATGAAATTGCACACCTAACAATTCCCTCGCTGAATTTAATCTCTCCGTCATTACCTCTGTTTTCACAAAAATAATCGATCTTTACAACAAAGGTGAATTACTAATTCTACCTTGCAGAAACTAAACCCTTGCTTTATGACGATCTTAGTATCTCTACAGATTGACACTTACTTGTAGGGTTTAAAGAAGCTGGAGGAAGAATTACCCTACAGATTTATTCCTCAATTATAAACAAAAAACAACAAGAAAATTGAGCGGTCATAACATTTGCAAATAAACAATCTGCACCAATGCGCATCACTTGTTCTTCCAATCTAGCTCAGAAACTCTTCAGGTTAGTAACTGAATTTATTAACACTCGCTAGTTACATTATTCTCTCATCCCCTTATAAAAACTGCATAAGGACATATTTTTCTTTCATGAGAAAGTGGCTTCCAATTGTTCGAGATTAGAATTATACAATCTGCCTCGTCCTGTCAACCTCCTATTTTGTGCCTGGCCCCTCATCAGCCAATTTATTTGAATCCTCCTCTCTTACGGCTCAAGAACTGAACACTTTACTTAATTTTTCTCACCTATGGCTCTATGTCCTACACGTTTCAAGAAAGATGTGGGAGCTAAAATTGCACACCACCTTTGCACTTTATTTGGTAGATCCTTGGCATCTAGCATTTTCGCTAGTGTCCGGAAGAATGCCACTGTGTCACAGCTACTACAGTAAACAACATCTGGATCCCTTAGCCCTAGCTAATTTAGTAATGCCCATTCCTACTTCCCTATCTAGATAACCTACAAGAAAGGGTAGGTGTAAAAAAGCAGCTGCAGAATTTTATGGAGACTGTTGATAGCCTTGAATATGCACAAGTTCACTTCTGTCCTGGTCGAACCACAGAACTCACGGTCCTCGCCGCGCTGGACGACCTTCACACAGAAGTCATAGTGGCAGTGTGGAGACTCTGATTTTGGTTGATGTGTACACCAGCTTTGCCACCACCAACCATCATCTGCTCCTCCTCCTACAGTGGCTTTATGACAATGGCTGCAGAGAAAAAACGCTTGATTGGTTCTGTTTTTTAATTGAATAGATCTCAAAGAGCTGTCAAGTCACAACTTTCTTCTTCCCTCATGTGACCTCAAATGGGGTGTTCCCCAAGAAGCCAGCTTGTCACCTTTGCTTTTAATTATCTGTATGCACAACTCTAGCCTACTAATTGTGTTCTCTTGGTGACAAGTTTTAAATGTATTCTGACGATCCACAGCTTGTTTAACCTGACACAGTAGAATTCACCCTCTTCTCTTCTTATTTCCAGCCCAGCTTCACTTTGATAGTGAATGTCTGCAAGCTTTTTAAAACTGAATACATCTATAAATGAGGACCTCCTGATAAAATTCTTCTCATCTTATTATAACGTGATTAAAGGTCCTGTATTATGGGCCCCTCAACCTTGATCTGTTCCTAACAGAGTGGCATCACTTTAGAACCCAAGGTGGCTCCGGAAACCAATGCTTGCTTTTATCACTTGAAAATCCTCTGCCACATTCTACATTTTCTCCATCTCCAGTTTCACATTAGGGTGGTGAATGCTTTCAAAAAGCCACATTGGTCTATGCAACAGTGCCTATTTCTTTTGAAAAATCCCTTAACCATCTGCGGCTTATCCTAAACTCTACTGCTAGATTGCTCACCGGACACAATAAATGGAAGTCCTTCTCTCACACAGTACTGCATCTTTGACTCCCAATCAGGAAATGTATTCATTTTAAATTCTTAAATATTGTCCATAAAGGGGTCCACTCTACCTGGTCTCATTCTCAGGCCTCCGAATTTAACTGGTATATCTCTTACTATGCCTTAAAAGTTGTGAGCCAATACTTGCTGCAGATTCTGAAATCGCGCAAAGTATGTTCTGGAGGTAAGCCTTCTCTGTCAGAGCTGTCAAGTTTTGGGAAATCCTCCCTCTTCATCTTTGTTCTGAACCCTTCCTCACGATTATCAGAAAGGAGTAAACAACATGGCTCTTTAAGCAGCTACTCGTCCCTCAGGTCATAATTGGGATTGCTGCTCTTAGCACCAATACATTCTTAATAAATCACTCATATGGTATCATTCCCAAAAACAATTACTGTTCAAAGCCAGAAACACACTTCCAGGCTGCCTACCTTATCGAGGGAACGCGAATCCTCCCTGCCGCCGCCGCCACAGCTGATCTCACGAGCGGCCGCAGTGTGCAGAGGGGAGGGGAGGAGGAGACAACTACATTCCCCAAGCTCCTTCGCGCCGGAAGCCCGCCAGCACCATCCACGCCAGCGCCTGGAGGCGCATATATTCTCGGACCACCCCGGCAGAGCGGGTGTCCGTTCAAAGCCAGAAACACACTTCCAGGCTGCCTACCTTATCGAGGGAACGCGAATCCTCCCTGCCGCCGCCACAGCTGATCTCACGAGCGGCCGCAGTGTGCAGAGGGGAGGGGAGGAGGAGACAACTACATTCCCCAAGCTCCTTCGCGCCGGAAGCCCGCCAGCACCATCCACGCCAGCGCCTGGAGGCGCATATATTCTCGGACCACCCCGGCAGAGCGGGTGTCCGTTCAAAGCCAGAAACACACTTCCAGGCTGCCTACCTTATCGAGGGAACGCGAATCCTCCCTGCCGCCGCCGCCACAGCTGATCTCACGAGCGGCCGCAGTGTGCAGAGGGGAGGGGAGGAGGAGACAACTACATTCCCCAAGCTCCTTCGCGCCGGAAGCCCGCCAGCACCATCCACGCCAGCGCCTGGAGGCGCATATATTCTCGGACCACCCCGGCAGAGCGGGTGTCCGTTCAAAGCCAGAAACACACTTCCAGGCTGCCTACCTTATCGAGGGAACGCGAATCCTCCCTGCCGCCGCCGCCACAGCTGATCTCACGAGCGGCCGCAGTGTGCAGAGGGGAGGGGAGGAGGAGACAACTACATTCCCCAAGCTCCTTCGCGCCGGAAGCCCGCCAGCACCATCCACGCCAGCGCCTGGAGGCGCATATATTCTCGGACCACCCCGGCAGAGCGGGTGTCCGTTCAAAGCCAGAAACACACTTCCAGGCTGCCTACCTTATCGAGGGAACGCGAATCCTCCCTGCCGCCGCCGCCACAGCTGATCTCACGAGCGGCCGCAGTGTGCAGAGGGGAGGGGAGGAGGAGACAACTACATTCCCCAAGCTCCTTCGCGCCGGAAGCCCGCCAGCACCATCCACGCCAGCGCCTGGAGGCGCATATATTCTCGGACCACCCCGGCAGAGCGGGTGTCCGTTCAAAGCCAGAAACACACTTCCAGGCTGCCTACCTTATCGAGGGAACGCGAATCCTCCCTGCCGCCGCCGCCACAGCTGATCTCACGAGCGGCCGCAGTGTGCAGAGGGGAGGGGAGGAGGAGACAACTACATTCCCCAAGCTCCTTCGCGCCGGAAGCCCGCCAGCACCATCCACGCCAGCGCCTGGAGGCGCATATATTCTCGGACCACCCCGGCAGAGCGGGTGTCCGTTCAAAGCCAGAAACACACTTCCAGGCTGCCTACCTTATCGAGGGAACGCGAATCCTCCCTGCCGCCGCCGCCACAGCTGATCTCACGAGCGGCCGCAGTGTGCAGAGGGGAGGGGAGGAGGAGACAACTACATTCCCCAAGCTCCTTCGCGCCGGAAGCCCGCCAGCACCATCCACGCCAGCGCCTGGAGGCGCATATATTCTCGGACCACCCCGGCAGAGCGGGTGTCCGTTCAAAGCCAGAAACACACTTCCAGGCTGCCTACCTTATCGAGGGAACGCGAATCCTCCCTGCCGCCGCCGCCACAGCTGATCTCACGAGCGGCCGCAGTGTGCAGAGGGGAGGGGAGGAGGAGACAACTACATTCCCCAAGCTCCTTCGCGCCGGAAGCCCGCCAGCACCATCCACGCCAGCGCCTGGAGGCGCATATATTCTCGGACCACCCCCGCGACGCGGGACGCGCGCGGGCGTAGCCGGGCTAAGCCCGGGCAAAGGGCGGGCCCTCTTAGGCCCTCAGAGGCCCGAGGAGACTGGACTGGGCCAGGGACGTTGGTCGTTTCGTCGGATAAACTTCGGACATTGTAAGCACACCATTGTTAATACTTATTATTATTCGGACAGTTAGGCAATAGTGTTATATGTAGATGTGGGTTAATTTTACATACACAACAGATATTATTATCCCCCATCCATTGCCGTAATAGGAATTCTATTGACTAACCATTACAAATGCTATGGTAATTAGTTAAATAAGTATAAAAAAATTCGTCATTATCCATTCGTGTTCAGCTACCTAGACCATATTGATATAATGTCACGTGAAACCAGAAGTAGTAAAGCTATGTCAGGTAGTTCCAAACTAACTGGAACCTTAGATGATTTTATAGTTCGTACAAATACACTGATAGATCAGGGTATTGTCCTTATGGAAAGGAGGGTCTCCCAAGATCTTGCCCAAGCAAAAAGGTCCTCAATGGGCCATATTGCTACAGCTCGCACCCCAACGCGAACCCTTGAGAATATTTCTACCAATTCTAATACACGGCATATTAATGCAGAGGTTCACGGTATTACAATGGCACTCTCCGATACTCAAGATTGTAATACTCCTGATCCACAGGGTTTGGCTATTATAGAAAGCATCTCGCTAGCCCCTCAGTCAGAAAACCAGACAGCAAACAATAATATCTCAAGAAAAGGGATAAGGGAGGGAGCAATTCCCAAAAAAATAACAAGTAGACGATTAAATAAAAAATATCCCGCTACTAAATCTACCAAGGCTTCTAAGTCAGGAAAGTGCAAAGAAAATAATATATCTAATGCAAGAGGGTCAAGGGAAGGCAAGGGCCAAGAACCGGGGAAAGGAGGAGTTGCCCCTAAGACACTACCTATGAACATTGTAGATGACAGCTTTTTAGATAACTCCTTAGCTGACATTTTATCTGTTAATCTATCAGCTGAAAGTATAGGCACAAATATAGGGAATGAAGATTCCCTTATATTGACCTTGTCAAAAATATTTAAGACCTTGCTCATTCCTATAGAAGAAAGACTAATCGGGATAGAAAAACAACTTATAGAACTGAGGAAAGAGAAAAAAGATGAATATACTAGCAATCAAAAAAAGGTAACTCAGGTTCCAGCCCCTATTAGTAATGTACAGGTATCAAAAATACTTGACAATGACATAGAAAAGGAAAGGAATACAGCCCTAAAGGTCTCTACCAACAATCCTATCATTATTGACGTAGATGAAAATAGTGCAAAGTCCATAATGACACGTGAAACAGCTAAAAAGTTGGCTCCTTGTAGTATCCCTACAAACAATAACGACATCACGCACACAGAAAAGCGCAGGAATATTAATTTACCTCCTGAAGCATGTGATTATGTAGTTATTCTAACTGGGGTTCCGGAATTAGGCTCATCAGTCTTAGAACCTTATGTGGCGCTTAAAAACAAAGTGTCACATTGGCTGAATAACAATCATCCATTACCACCAACAATAAGAAGCAATATCTTAATGGTAGAGAGGGTCCCCTGGGTAGGCCATAATAGGAAAAAAATACAAGGGGACTGTGTGATTGTATCATTTGAGGACCCTCGGTCAGTAGGACATATCTGTTCGGGAGTCCCAAGGAACAATGGTTCATTGATTGTAGCAAGACCCCTGGCTTATTTTTATCCACCAACGGAACACCAAGATAATGCATGGAGCTGGTTAAGGGACTCAAATCCAGATAGGGGTGGAATTGGGTGTGAATTTTTCGGGAACACATATCTTAAAAGATGGGAAAGGGAGGGGGATGATGGCTGGACTTTAATACAACGTAGGGCAGGGAGGCCCCAACATGCCAACTCTCAGTATCACAGAGAATGGATGGGCCCACAGTACACTCAACCTTTAATTTCTTGTTACAATAGGTTTAGTGGACTGGAGGGCATTGATTGACTCCCAATACATGGGGAAGGACACAAATCCACACCCTGTCCATTTGTTTCACCCGTAAATTCACCCGTGGCTTTAATAAGTCCCCTTAGGACACCTGATTATTCAAATGGTTCACTTCAATTACTATCAACTGGTATACAGGGGGGAAATACTATATCTAAAAAAAAACCCTTGGAAGCTCCTGAACCCACACCCAAAGTGGAACAAACAAAGCATCAAGAGGCAAACGATCCTAATAGCAATAGGTCAGGAATACCGAGAAGATTAGGTAAATCTTCATCGGCTGCTAGCTGCAGCTCAAATCAAGGCCCTTCTATGGCCAGGATTGTTTCATGGAACGTTGCAGGAGTGGGTTCAAAAACAAGTGACCCCGAATGGAACCTTTATATAAACTCCTTTGAAATATGTGTTCTACAAGAAACATGGGCTACGACAGCTAGGCATAGGGTTGGATATAGAACGTATCAGTTGGAAGCAGTTCCATCAGTAAGAGGTCGTCCATCAGGAGGGCTAATAATATGGGTTAGTGTGTCCATTAATATAGCCATACAGCAATTAAGAACCGATTCCTTAGATATACTCGGTTTAAAAATGGTTACCATTGATAATCGGATGATCCATCTCTTTAATATATATAATCGACCATGCCCATCATATAAGGAGTCACCATGTATTGACAAATTAGAATCAATACTGGATACGCTGGACCCGGAAGCAAGCACGACAATATGTGGGGATATGAACTGCAACTTTGAACCCATTGTCGGAATGAATAAATTGTATGAGGATGAAGATAATGCTAATGGCATACCATCCTTATCTAGTAATGGGACAGTTGCAGGTTCTACCCTAGCTTTCCAAATTACAAGGGTACTGGTAAGTCATGGACTGAGGGCATGTAATGGGCGTTTTCCTTCTGATAGTCCCAAGGTACCTACTTTCACGAGACGTAATTGCCAAAGTTTAATTGATTATGTTATTATTTCCATGGACTTATGGCCATATACAAAAGACTTGATGGTCAAAGATAGATTTGATAGTGATCACCATTCCTTGGAAGTTAGCTTTGCAAAGAGCTTAATACTGGGTCTGGAAGTAGATGAGGGAGGACACCAACCTGTCCCAGATAATGTTATATTAAGTAATAATCGTCGGTCCGTTAAATGGGCATACATACTGGGACAAGAAGATCTAGTGGCAAATATTTATAATTGCCTTACTAATGTATTTGACATCTATAATCCCTCCGAAAGCGAACCCGGTTTATTTCTTAAATTACATAAAGAGTTCTTTAATGAACTATTAGAACTCATGACTAGAAGACCAAAAAAAGGAATGGGTGCTGTGAAGCTGCAGCCTACAGGTAAACCATGGTTCAACAAAGAATGCCGAACAGCAAAATCAGCTTTGATAGATTCGGTCAAAAGTAAAAATGCTATGGTAATTAAAGAAAATAGGAAATTATATAATAAGGTGCTGACCAATGCAAAGTGTTCATGGGATGAGGAATTATGGTCTGGTATGCTGATGGCAGCTAAAATGAAGGACCAAAAGCTATTTTGGGAAACAGTGGCTAAGGGTAACCAAAGAGAGAAAGGTTCGAGAGAAGTTTATCTTGATGAAGCAACCTGGATAGACCATTTTACGAACCTGTACGCCGCCCAAGGGACTGCTAATGCAGTGCAGGAAGATCATGCTGTGTTGCTTACAGAGGCTGAATCTACACGTATAGTTTTTGATTTGGTGGAAACAAAAATAGCTATCAACTCTGTCAAATATGGGAAAGCTCCTGGGCTGGACAAAGTACCAGGTGATCTGTTCAAGCATGAACTAGATGTCTGGGTTCCTTACCTTAATCATCTGTGCAACATTGTTGCTGCTGGGGAGACAATTCCGGACACATGGAACGGGGCGGAAATTATTACTATTTTTAAAAAGGGCGATAGAAGCAATCCTGCTAACTATCGTCCCATAAGTCTTTTAGATATTACCCAAAAAATGTATGCTAGGCATATACCAAACCGCATAAATACCTGGTTGGAAGAAGAACAAATTTTAACGAAATATCAGGCAGGTTTCAGAGTAAAAACAGGAACCATTGACCAAGTCCTAAGGCTCTGTTGTCTGTATTGGAAATACGTTGTTATTCGTAAAGGTCATTTGTATGTGGCATTCGTAGACTTACGGGCCGCATTTGACCTTATACCGCGAGACCTTTTATGGGAATCATTGAAATCCCAGGGGATCCCGCTAGGTCTACTAAAATTGGTTATTGGACTACATATGGACAACTATGCAAAGGTGAGGTGGGGTCCTACTGGGGAACTCACAAAAGCTATCCCCATAAAAAGAGGAGTACGCCAGGGGTGTGTACTGGCGCCAACCCTATTCTCCCTGTTTGTTAACGATATACCATCTTACATGGAGTGTAGTGATAACGACGCTCCAAGACTAGGGGGTGAACGGGTTTCTTCCCTTTTGTTTGCAGATGACACCATTCTCATTTCCCAAACACCACGGGGCCTTCAAAATCTGTTAAATAGATTCCAGTCGTACTGTTCCTTGAAGGGCCTAGAAATCAATACTAAAAAAACGAAATACATGGCACTGAGCCCACATAGGAACTTCAAGAAAAATTTAATGTTAAATGGCCAGAAGCTTGATTATGTGCAGAATTTTATATATTTAGGTGTCTCTATAGACTCTTCCTTAGCTTGGAGATCGCAGCTAGAAAAGAATAAGATCATCTTCAAACAAAACTGTCTACCAATTCTTAAGAGACACAAAGAATGCTTGAATAAGGCAGTGACCCCTGCGTTAGAGATTTTCAAGTACAAAGTCCAATCAGCAGTATTATATGGGGCGGAATTATGGGGTCCTGTATGTAGACATACATTTGAAAACCTTGAGAACAAGTTTCTTAGGGGGTTGATAAAAATACCTACAAATACCCCTTTAACACCACTTCTTTTGGATCTAAACCTGAAACGAACAGATCAACATGCAATATTGAGACCATTATTGCTGTGGGTTAGATTGTGGACGACCCCAGAACTACTCAATTACAAGAACGGCCTGAAAGAAGTTATGGATCTTGATAATTGTAACAAAGTTTATTGGTTCAAGCATGTAAGAATTTGGTTAGGCACAATTGGATTAGCCCATTTTTGGAATGATCCTGAGGCTATGAATTCGTGCTCCAAGAAAATTGTTAAATCATCTTTCTGGTCATATGTGAGCAACGAATTAGTATATGCAAGAATTCATGGACCGCTAACTGAAAACTTCCTATTGTTTAAGGATGTCGCATCTTTTGAACCATTTTTAGACGAGATCCATCCGCCTTTATCAAAAACCTTGTACCTAAAATTTAGATATGGTACCCTTAGAACTAAGGCCCTTGAAAAAAGCTGGGCGAAATCAGGAAGTGATCTCTGTATTTCATGTACTCATGGTACTAAGGAAGATGATTTACACATACTTCTATTCTGCTCCAGCTATGTAATACCAAGGAAAAAGTGGATAGTACCACTCTGCCATAAAATAGGTTCTAGATCCTACAAGGAGGCTGGCAGAATTTTAAAAACTGACACCAGCCAGGTGATAGTTTTTGGAGTTAGTAGGTTTCTTCTCGCTGCTAATTTTATTAGAATAAAGTTGGGTCTACATTTTTAAAGAAAAAGATAAATCGAGGAGATACATTATTTGATATTTTCAAAAAGACCATGATATTAAAACATGTAATTGTTGCTTTATTATCCAACTAGGTATATGTGGTTGTTGCTTTTTATGAATTTCATATGAATTTTTAAGAATTCTTTTTATATAAAAAATGTCCTAGCGGTTACTGATTTAATACTATTTTAATAGTTTTTAAATTATATTTATTGTTAAATTGTATTTTTAACCTTGTAAACTTTCCGCCCGGGTAAAATGTGTTTGACAAAGATTATGAAATTAGATATTGTATACACGGATGCTATGGATATATACGAATAGGTTAGCTTATTTGACTTTTTTTTTACTGCTTTTTTTTTTATTATTTTTTCTGTGCTAGCAAATGTTAAAATGTAAGATAACAAATGTTTTTATTGCTCTTTTATGACACAAATGCGTCGAAATAAAGATTTAAATGAATTACTCACTGTGTTTCACCAGAAGTCTTCCCCACGTGCCTAGAAGCCAAAACTCTAAAAGGCTAGACTCAATCTTGCAATTAGTAACACATATAACTTCATCTTACTAACAGTGCCAGTACTATATGTAAAAAGCAATTTTAAGTACACAGAGTGTGGAGTATGGTTTATTTGCATTAGGACGTACCTGTTGCTCATAAGCAAGAAGCTGCTTGGAAAGTTGCTGTGTTGCTAAGCACATCTCATTCTGTTAAAAGAGAAAGAAACAGTTAAATTGTAACAAACTAATTAAAATGTGTACAACGTAAAGTGGCAAATGAAAGTACAACAAAGTATGCAGTCCTTCAAGTACAAACACCAGTCCTAACTAATTTTAGACCAATTTTCCTTGTTTCCCACCTAGATAAATTACTGGAAAAGTAAGGTACTAGCAGCACCGCACATTTGTGGAACTGAATGAAATCCTGGACCCTGCGCAAGCTGTCTTCAGCCCTGGTTGATCAAACACACAAAAGTTGACGGAAGGAATGCTTGCAATTAGTCTAACCACTTGCTCCTTTAACATTCCAACCCATGGATCTGTGGCCCACCATGCCACCTTAGTTTGGACCCACCCTTAGGCAAATCCGTCTTTTTCCTCTTCCAATAGGAACAGCCCCGCTCGAAATCCTAGGCCAGGCCCTCCCTGAACCAGAATAGAAGCAACTCAAGACTAGTTTTGCCTTGATTGGGGCTCCGTTCTTTTGCCCACCATCCCACCTCAGTTTGGACCTAGCCATATACAGTGCTGACCCTGATTCGATAGGAACAGTCCAGCCCGAACTGCCAGCTTCTACCTGAACCAGCACATAAGCAACTCAAGACCGGTATTGACTGTTTAGTGTTCTAAAAAAGGGTTTGGCTTTGTTTTAGTGGCACAGTGAGGTCAGGACTCATATCTGAGCATATTCTTTCCACTTAGGGTGCTATATCAAACACACAAAAGGTGCGATTGCCATTAGTTAGACAAATTGCAAGCATTTCTCCCATCACCTTTTGTATGTTTTGTCTGGATTACTTTAGTTTGTAACTAGCTAGAAACAAGATTTGAGGACTCAATTTAAAAGTAATTACAAATCCAACCTAATGGTCAAGTCAGATTTTAAGTTACTGTTTTGAATATGCCACTATTAGAAAGTTTGCATTTTTGTGTGTTTTTGTGTCAAGGGCTTGTGCTATTTCTATGTTAGGGATCCACACGCATGCTCAGCAAGTCTGTGCTGCATATGACGATGGTATTATCAATGATGTCATCAATGATGTCATGAGTGAAGTAACAAGTGAGGTCATAAGCACTGCATGGCAAGGACGTAAGTTATAGGTCACTCAGTAAACTGGTACAATTCTGTGGGATTGTCTTCTTAGTTTTTATATTATTACAAGGCTTAACTGTAATGTCACTTTAACCTTTGGATTTTTCAATTAATTTCTTGGTGTTTTAATCTAATGGAAACTTTCATATTATTACCATAGATAACTATTACGTCACTTTAACCTTTGTTTTTATCAGTGATTTTTCAACAGTTTTCTTTGCGTAAACTTCGATTCTATTACCATACTATACTGTAACAAAATTTTAACCTTGGATTTTTTTTCTGTGATTTTCTGTGGTTTTTTCAAATCATATTTTTGGTCGTATTCACCCAACTCCCTCACTGAGCATAATTTTTGCCTGTGTGCAGTAGAGGGTTGGACAGAGGTCCTAACCTGCATCCAGGCCCTAAGCACAAACCCCTGTGGGAGACCATCACCTGCTATGCATGGTCTGGAGTTGGCTGCAGGGCTTAGCCTACGACCAGGCCCTGCACCAGACCGCCGCAGGCAGCCATCCCTATGCTTACACACGACTGGTCGGTCCAGTGGAACTGAAGCGGCCAATCAGAAAACTCTATTTTTTTTTCCATTTGCAGTATTTCAGGAGTACCGCAGTACTACCCAGGACCAACTGTCCAGACACAAGTAACTAAACAGTTAAACAGATTTACACCAAATCACAAAAAACATACTGTGACGGGACACTACGGTCGGATCAGGGGGCACAAGGGGGTACGGACTGGTGGACCCCGGTATCGCGTGTTCCTAACGTTCTCCCCTCTCAACAGGACGAGTGGGCATCGGATACTGAAGACCAGCTACTATTAGCCGATGCGGTGCCCTTTAACTGGGACGATCTGGGATCACAAGCCCCTCCCCTAGACGACGTCACGCAGCCCGGGACTCCAAAAGGAGGAGGAACCAGGAAGTGGACGGACGGCGATTCCAGGAGGAAGGACGGAGACGAACGGAGAGGCGAAGGAAACGAGGACACGGACTAGGTCAGAGAACAAGAGCAGGCGGAGACCGGAGGAGAGAGAGTCGAGAGGACCAGCGGCTACGGACCCCACGAAGCGCCCGGCACGTTCCCAGGGGAGGAGCGTGGCTTGGACAGGTACGGGACCGGGTAGCGGGTTGGATGGGAAGGCGGG
Source organism: Triturus cristatus (assembly GCF_964204655.1). Taxonomy (NCBI): domain Eukaryota; kingdom Metazoa; phylum Chordata; class Amphibia; order Caudata; family Salamandridae; genus Triturus; species Triturus cristatus. Next base: position 730,406,129 of record NC_140585.1, on the reverse strand, counting down.
AGTACCCGCGTTAACCGAACGTCCTTAGTTTAATGATATTCCCCCCTATACTTTAAGTTATAAACCCCTCACCGTTACTGACACTCTAGTCGACGTTTCTGTTGCACACACTGAAGGTGATTCCTCACTCCCGGTCCCTGGTGGTAGTTGATGCGCCTGTAGAGATCGAGACTAATCTCGTCCCTTGTCTTTCTCTTCTTCTGGGCCATACCGGGAGCCAACCTCGTGACCAGAGAAAGGGCCGACAGAGGGAACCAGACCACCCGAGAGGCCCACGGAGGTCTAGACACCACGGATCCCGCCACCTTTGCGAGGGAAAGGCTAACCAGCTGGACTAAAAGAAAACTCGTATCAATAAAACCACATATACCAAGACCTTGTGTAGCGTCCCTCCTTGACACCCCGTCACACATACATTCTGAGTAAAGATCTAGTTTAAATTCTGTTCAGCCGTTTTAGCTTCTTAAAATTTCTATGGGAAATTTCATGTTGAAAAACATTTTGGGACTTCATTTTACTCGCCCTACTTGATCACCCCAACATTTTCCTGGAAGGATTCTAGTTGGATGAACTTTCTTTTTTGGAAAGTGTTCTGAAGATTCATCAAAAGGCACCAAAGCAAAAAACATGACTTTTTCTATTCTCAAATATTCGTACACCTCATATGTAGGAGCAGAGACACTAGCACAACGGTTAGAGCATGTCCCCATACCTCACATGCATCACCCAATACTTGCCATGAAGGACACTAACTCACGAATGCCAAAAACAGAATTTCCAGGAATTTGAAGCAAACTGGAGGGGGAGGGGCGGGGGGCAGGAGAGGGAGAGAGAGAGGGAGAGAGAGAGAGAGGGGGAGAGAGAGGGGGAGAGAGAGGGGGAGAGAGAGAGAGAGAGAGGGTGAGAGAGGGGGATAGAAAGAGAGAGGGTTAGAGAGGGGGATAGAAAGAGAGAGGGTGAGAGAGGGAGAGGGAGAGGGAGAGGGAGAGGGAGAGGGAGAGGGAGAGGGAGAGGGAGAGAGAGAGAGAGAGATATAGCCTGAGGATCACCTGAATCGAGACAAGAAATGGTATTCCCCTCTGGGCTCTATCCAAAGATAGAGCCCAGATGGAAAGGCTTGCATTAAAAGTATCCTACTTTTATTAGATTAGTTCTGGCATGCATTATCTTACTGTACATCAGTGGCCTTCTCTTAAGCTGTTTCTTTCCCTTTCATCCCAAGGGACCTTCTTTTGACCACATACTGTTATTGTGATGTGTTGAGTTCTTTTATGCCTCCGGAAAATGTTTAGGGTGATAGGGACATATATTGTTTTTCTATGTCTGAACGCTTCTAAAGTGAGGTTACCTAGCTTGAACTAATTTGTACCTTCAGGCCCTGTAAAGACCTCAATAGTGGAGTTATGTGAACATGGAGAACAATCTGGCAGCAGAGAGTAGCACAGCCTTCACAGATGCAAAGATGCTTCGGGGTGCTCCGATGAAAAGGGCATTTCCACTGTCAATTAAGGAATTTACCACAACCTGAACTGTAGCACGTAACTCTTTTTCAGTTAATGATTGTGTCTTTTTAAGGTGAACGGGGCAGGTCTGACTGATTTTACAGTGTGCTCAATGTGTGTCTTCAAAAGAGGCTTAAAAAGCCAAGTGATCTGACTTCTTCGGGACGTTTGGGAGAAAATGCACCCATTTTTATTTTCTCATGCGAAGTTGTATGAAACTTCAGTTGGTGCTCTTCAGCAAAAAATATGAATTCAGTCTTTTCTAAGTTTGACATTTAGTTTCAGTGTCATGAACCGAGTTATGGAGCCAATGATGTGGCAAAGGATGACGACAATATTCCTCCAATCTCGCATCTAAAGAGAGAAGGGAATGCAAAAAGATGGTAGTCTCACAGCCACAATGAGTTCTGGGGAAATGGGGGTAGGGAAATCGAGAGAAATACTTGATATGGCACACAGGTTTGTTCTAAATTTCGCACTCATCAATCACCTAGCTACGAGCTACTGCTAATTATCATATATTGATTCAATGGTTCATATACTGTGCCCGTGTGGTTGAACTTCGAGGAGTTCCCTATGTTTGCTTACCTGATGCTCTGGTCAAGGGCAATGTGATGACGCCTATGACCAAGGAGCACCAGCAGCTAACACATGAGTGGAATGCCAAATAGAATAGAAGCACTACTTATTAATTGGGGAACAAATCCTTCAAAGACTAAGGAGATAGAAGAAAACCAAGAGAGAGAGGGAAGGAAAATAAAGCAAAAGTCTAGGAAAACTTAATACAACTAAAATCTGAGGGAAGGCCAACAACCAAAGAAGCTTCGATGCAGCTTCTTCAGTTCAGCTGACTCAAAGTAAGCTCACCTGGAAGCACTGATATGGCACCTACTGTTCTTCTATTGGTCTTTCACCTGCTCCTAATCTGGAAACGCCCTACACGTTTTGCCTCCCCAGCCACAACAGGCCTGGCTTCAACTTTCTCCACTCTCTTAGTACTTGTTGTTATATTCTTTGTTTTCCTACCAACTTTTACCATTCTACTGCTTTCCTTAGTTGTCTTTGCTGTTATCGTGTGTTCCTTTCCCCTCAACCCTCTTCCTGCTCTCATATGTGTCCTTGGAATGTTGAGGTGCTGTCACTTTTGACAGGACAGCTTTGTCAGTTGAACTGAGAGTGTAATGATGGAACAATAAAGCTTAGCTGGTATTTTTATCGGAGTAGTCTTCATTTTTTTTTCTCAACTCTAGCACTTAGTCTCTCTGTAGGGGATGGCTCTCTACCACCACCCCTCTTTATTGGTGTCAGGCACTGTTCCTACCCTGTACCTACTAGGGAGCAATGTCCTGAGGTGTCCATCTTTATACATATGGATGCTGTATCAATACATTATGAATACCGAGACAGCCATTTTCTGTGGTACCCATCAAAAACAGATTGTTTTATTGATGTGCCAGGCAGCTTCTCACTTTCAGCTAAGGTGAGGTATCCATCCACCGCTTAATTTCCCTGCATTACATTTGCTGGAGTTCCAGAAGTGACTGAGGTGTCTGAGTCCTGCTTCCTGCTTGCACAACTTCCTGCTGTTCATGAGGCAAAACAGCTCCCATGTCATCTCCTCTAAAGTGGCATGTCTCTTTTGAACTGCATTGTTATAGTGGTGTTTCACCTTATATTTCAACCGTCACTTGTGTCTTCCCTCCAGTCTGCCTCTCAGTCTGTGCTTCTTTTTCCGGACACAGCTCTCTCACAGAGCTCCAAGTGTACCCTTCACTCTAAGTGCTGAAAAACTCTTTACAGTTCAATTGTGTGGGCAGTCTGCCCCTCAATGCTTAGTATAGGCTGAAGGAGTCCTCAGGAGCTGTTCTTCAACTGATGCTTAACCCCTGTTCTTTGCCAACTCATGCACCACTGTTGCTACCATAGCTGCTAAAACAGCACTTTCTATTAGAATAATTTAGATAAAAGTTAATGAGAATCTTTAAGACCAAAAAATATGTGGTGGCAAGGGACCTGAAGCACAACTTGATGTCTATCAAATGACATTTAAAAAGTTGGAGGAACAGCCTAAATAGAATCCTTGAGAGAGACATTCTTTGGCATGGCACAAAGTAGGAACAAAAGAGTATTGATATATGTTGCTGTGCTCAGATGTCTGTCCTGCACTTGCAGTGTTGACCCACTTGCTCATTTTCTCATTCGTGACCAGCTAGTTTGTTGTACAAACAATCCAGACATTCAGGAAAAGCTATTAGCCAAAAATACGGATTTGACGGAAGGAACTGACATACCAAAAAGTTTGGAACATCCATCGGACTGTGCAAACTAAATGAAAATTTCCACAGACACGGTCAGCGTCATCCAAAAATTCAAAAATGTAGAATCACCATACGCTAATAAAGATAATCCCCATCCTTTAGTACATTCCTTGACACGATCTGCTTAATATAAGGACACGTGCAAATGCTACATAATTGGCAGAGCCAATCACTTAGCCAATAACTCTTGCTGTCAAGCCAAAAAAGGAAATTGCAGCTAATGTGGCATGAAAGGTCATTTCACGAGAGTTTGCAAGGAGCAGGCAACCAGGAATGGTTACTGTGGCAGAAGAAAAGAAGAAGCTTGTTTTCCAATTTGTGGAAAACAATCACAAACTAACTCTACCGAGCTGTGAAATTTTGTTGGACAACAAGTATGCAACTGTCTTTGAAGATTCATGTTCTCCTTTCACCCTGTCAACCAACAAAATATTTGTTCAAAAGTTTGGGCAGAGTAATTGCAGGCTTGTGTGTCCAGATATCAACCAAAGAGTAGGGCTCATTTAACAGAGATACCATTCCTCTAGAAGGGATTATAAAAATGTGCATATCTTTCTAGCGTATGTCCACAGTAGGAAACAAATGTATGTGTCTGAGAAGGGATCCCATTTCATAGTCTGGCAACACCAGAAAGAACTTAGAACTAAATTTGATCTTGTGGCCCAGTTCTTTTGGTGGAAACCTCGGTTTATGGTAACTATGTTTGCAATGAATTTCCTGAGGTATTTTCAGAAAAGCTAGGTTTATTAAATAACTATTAACACTATATAAAAATGAATGTTATACTAAGCCAATTGTGCACAACATTAGCCCTTTTCCCACCTCATGCAGGCTCCACCATAGGAAGAACTGGACAAACTTTTACTACAAGGTATTACACAACCCATCGAGAATTCAGAGTAGCTTGCCTCAATTGTAGAGGCCACCAAAGCTAATAGGAAAGAAGTTCGGATCTGTATAGATCTATGTGACCTCACTTACATTAGTCATAGAGTTAATCAGAGCCCACCAGGCAGACTACAAGAAGAGGTGTAATGTAAAATACAATGAGAAGGTTCCCCAGGTGAAAGCAGAAGACTGGATATTGGTAAAAAAAAAAAACACTGAGTGAGGAAGGGAGACATCGGTTCCTTTTCCAAAGCTCTCAAAGTGTGGAGTGCAGGACGAAATGTTATAACCACTCCACAAGGAATTTTCAACTTGCTTGTTAAAGTGGTGACAAAATGAACAAAAGGTGCTGATCTTTGTGCATCTCCAGGATAAAAAAAGCACCTTGGCAACACAATTTTGTAATGTGATGACTCTATCCCATTCCTCCTTCCCTTAGGATTTAATAATCCAGGTACTCGCGAAACCCCAAAAGCAGCATAAAGAAAATAGAGAATGCTGTTAGATTCCACAAAGGGAAAGCGTCATTTAAAAACTAGTTGCTCTAGAATTGTGGAAGAGGGAGATGGGTTGTTTGGTGGTAAAGTTGGCTTCTTTAGGAGAGATTTTACCATTGCAGCTTTACACTCGTGGCACACTGCATTGTTTTAAAGATAGATTAAACATAGAGGCAATTCTATCAGCCAAAACACAGATTAGGAGCTTCATGAATTTGGTGAGACAGATATCATTTGGGAAGCCAGAGGACCTGGGTAGAGTTAGGTGTGGATTACTTATTTCGTGGATATCTCTCCAAAACAAGAGAATCTATTTCGGGGATTGGGAAGAGGGGAGAGTACATCAGTGAAATGTTCTTTTTCCATTTCAGAATGTATTTGTATAATCATCTCAAGCTTGGTTGCAAACAATTTAGAAAGCTGGTCACATAATTCATACGATGAAGGGAGCAGGATTTGAGAATGGGTGGGAGATCACTGATTACATAAATCAGTTCTCGCATCTTGTTGGGGGCTTGAGAAATGAATTGCATGTAATAGTTGTGTTTTGTCAATCGTATTTGATGTTTGTAGTTGAGAGTGCTTGAATAATTGTTTTTCTTTTGTAGGTGTTTTTTTAAGTTTGCGCTGTTTTAAAGATCTGCAAACTAATAGTTTGAGGATGACTATCTGAGGGATGGACCAGTGTTGTTCCGGGGATGGGCATTAATAACATTTTGTGGTCTTGACTAGAAGAAAAGTGACCAGTAGGACGGTCATAACCTAGATGATGCTTGCTACTGCACTGTTGATTTCTACTACCAATTTACTGCCTGGAGTCAGGTGAGGCAGAAGAAAGGATGGGCTATTAGATGAACATGTGAGAGGTGGAGTGATTTCCAGTTTCCTGTTTTAAGAAAAGTTTTTCATGAATTTAACATTTTTAGTTTGTGATACCTTTTGGCTAAAAGGAATGGCTACATTGTCAATTCATGAAGATAGGCTACTTTCTAGGGTAGTTTATAAAGGTAAGACAAACATACTATTTAAAAGATGGTCTTACTGGCAAGTTGGAGACTCATTTAAAAGAATGAAGTTTTAGATTTCAAAGTCTTTGCTAAAACTGAATGAAACAGTTTACTTCCTGTGAAACTGCATGTTAGTGTCACCAGGAATGATGATGTGCTCCTTCTTTAGAGTGAAATTCCTGATCATTTTGACTAGTGTCAAGGACATCATTTTTGGGGGCAGGCTGTAAATAAGGAGACTTACTAATACAAAGCCTATTTTGAATTCACCTGCAGATACATTGCCTGAAATTTGAGGATCTTCTTTTTTTCTAACTGACTTTTGTAAAGGATGATTATTCCGCCACTTGTTTAATAGGTACAATTAAAGCTAACCATGGAAAAATTGGGAGGTAGAAGTTCATCTAGTGGATTATATGTTCTTGTACTCAGATTTCCGTGAGACAACATCATTCCAAGTTGTGGATTTCGCAGGGGTCAGCAATTTCAACACAATGTTTAGCAGCTGACCTAACATTACACAAGATTGCTTTAGTAAACACTACGATTGTGGGTTGTAACAAAACTGAATACAGACTAGTAAAAATGAACGAGCAGAAGAGGGACATTTGTCCAATTTAGAAGCAAGTTCGGTTCATCTGTGGGATTTCATTAAGAGCTGAGGAAAGACTGAGGATTTCGGGGGGTCATACTACAGAAAATAATTCCCTGAAACGATCCTGCTGTATAATGAAGGGAACGTAGGGAAGGTCTGCAGGTACCTGTGGGTTGAGGCGCTATGGTGATTGTTGCTGAGACCAAGTATGGAATTCGAGAGGCAGCAATGAGGGTGGCATTTGATACAGATGGACTTGCTATTGGCGTAACTTTGGCGTGCTGGTGTTCCAGCCGCATACCATCCTCCGCGAAATGGGGAAGTGGGGTGTGGCACCTTGGAGGTGATTTCCAGCACCCTCTTCCAATCCATGTCAGACAATGGCATCCCCAAGTCATCTTACCAGCGCTGTTGCATCAGGTGAAACAGAATAAAATGATGAGTGCTGGGGAAACAGCAAGAAAGAGCTACCATCACTGAATGTGTACGTTTACTAGAGAAAGAATAAAAACACGTGTCATTCTTGTGTAGCCGGAACAGGCAAAACAGAGCCCAACTAATTTGTGAAGGGCAACAATTGGAATTTCAAAATAATAGAACGTAACGAATAAAACAGGCCACACCTGTATGTGCTTCAGAGCAGAGAGCTACATGAAGACTCAGTTTGCAGAAGACCAGTTGCCGAACAAAGGGGAAGAAATTAAATGGATGTGTAATCACAAAAATCTCTTGCAAAATTTAAACCAACAGTGTGCTAAACATGTGTAAATCCTTATTTTTATTTTTTGTAACCGAATTAAATATTAATGATGGGAACCACATGCCACTAAAGAGTGCAGATTCCTGCGCCGAGTAGCAAACTAAATCAATCTAATGTAAAAACTACACAATAGACAAAAAACTCGAATTTAGGAATGCCTCAGAAAAAGAATTCCATATGAAGCACCTCTATGACAAAAAAAAAACAGGTTACTAGCAATTCAGCAATTTAAAGCACAAATCACTTGTCCAGGTGAACAAGTATAGTATCCAGTTCCAGAAATGTATGATGGGCTACACGAATCAGGGCAAGGCGGTAGAAAATAATAGAAGGAACTAGAGCTTACCTTACCACCACAGTGAAAGCAAAGAAAAGAAAAAAACAATATCGTACATATATGTACAAGCATATGGCTTGTAAATGTATAAAGATTGTATAGACACAATAGTGGATTTAGAGCGTGAAACAACTCAGTACCACCTATACAATCAAAGAGTGAACAATGATTGTACAGTCCTATTATTTATGTTCGGACCAGTATTAGCGAAGATTAGCCAATCAATCCATCGACATTCCAGGAGCATCAAAGTCCGAAAAATGTTAGTTACTTTTTCAGTACTATGGACTTGCTCAATCACTTGCCACTTGATTTGCCATTCTGGGCGACCCACTTGTTGATAGTGTTCCACCAGGGGTGCCTTTGTGATGTCACAGCGTATTTGGCTTCGATGCTGTAAGATCCTGCAGCGAATGTGATGCATAGTCATACCAACGTAAATTTAGCCACAGGGGCACCATGAGGCATAAATAACATTTTGAGAGTTACAATTAGTATGGCAAGCCACGGTTAAATGTACATTTAGGTGTTGAAACACTTTAGTATCAAATGTAAATGCACAAACACTACATGTTCTACAATTGAAATGTCCCTGTATCGGATTCAGTCCTAAATACTGGGAAAGGTAGTTAGTTGCTATGGGGTCACGTGGGCATGATGCTTTCACCAGATGGTCTCCTCAGTTCCTGCCTCTCTTAAACTAGAACACTGGGGCAGCCAAATCAGTCTCCACAGATCTGAGAATATTCCAATGTAGTCAAAACCAGCATTTGTAGCCAGTTACTGACTGGTATAAATTGGGTGAAAAAAGTCAACCTACATTCTGAGGGGATAATAGACTATCCCGATGTGAATACCAAGCTCTTTTACGTGCCCTAGTGAAAAGGCGTTTTGGGTACCCTCATTCCAACAATCGAAGGATGTCCGACTGTAGAAAGAAATCTTTTTTCTATCTACTATTACGACGAATTTGAAGGAAGCGGACAAGTTATCCCTTAGGCTGCATGCATAGAAACTGGAATATTGCAAGGTTGAGTTTTTCTCTATCGGTTTACGGAACAGGGACACATAGATGAGTCGCTGATCGTGCTTTACCAACAGGTCTAGGAAATCTATCTCCCTTAGCCTGGATGAGATAGTAAACTGAACATGGGGATTATTTTGGGTAAGCCACTGAAAGAATAGATGTAGTTCAGAGGCTGATCCTGACCAAATAAAAAAAAAACATCATTGATGTAACGTTTCCAAGTTGTTACATTTGCAAGGAACCTGCTGCTGTCATTAAGAAGAAACCTCTTCTCAAAATCATACATACAGAGAATGGCCGAATCCAGAACAAAACAAGCATTTGCAATGCAATAGGTCTCGCATCTATGAGAGTTTGAGCTACTGCCATTGTAAATGACAATGCCTTTAATTCATGTGTTGTTTTTAAAACAGATTAATAAAAGGCATTTTCATTTACAATGCCAATAACTTAAACTCGCGTAAATGCCAAACCTAATGCATTGAATATATGCGTTCGAGTTATTTATTTTTAGGTAAGTTGTCTTTTTTCTCCCGTATAGGTGCCATTTTGTTGGTATTGCTACTTTTGACAGCCTTTGGGCCTTGTTGAACAAACAGTATAAAGGTAACAAAAATATTAGATAGACTTTTGATGCAGAATCTCGGATTAAGTTATCGGAGTACTTCCACACCCTCCGACCTAAAATGTGGACTAAAACATCGTCACAGATTTTATGTTTTTAAGAGTGGAAGCGAAGCAAAGTCACTATCGGTGACAAAGGACTGGCCTGGAATTAGACACTTAGAGATTCAACCTCCTGTGATGTAACCTACCCCAACAAATACAGTAAAGAATCATTTCACGGTTTACCACCGTTATAAAAATAGAAAGCAGTGTTTACTCACAGGGACCAGGCAGGCAGAATTTAATGCAGTCTAGAATATTTTTCAATTGTACTAATAAAATCCAAAGTAGGAGTTGTTCTAGGGTTGGTTGCACACACTTAGTCAACACGGCAAACGTGCCACTTTCTCCTGACCACTTCAGGAAAGAAGAAGTGTGCATGAAAATTGCTGAAGGGCAAACGGAATAAAGGCAAGAACTAGGCAGCAAGCATTCATTCATGAGTTTCACTTTCAATTCACACTAAATATCAAGAGAACAGTCAATTAACAGTTCTTTCCGGAAGATTTTCAAACAAAAAATAAAAATATATACAACCTCAAAAATGCAGAAATGAACATGTTGGTTAAACAAAGAACTACATCCGTAGAATAATCCTTTAGATACAGTGTTTGGCGATTTGTATATGGCTGGGTTCCTTCCCAAGGATAAATTAACTGAACAAATTATGAAATGCATATCCTAAGGTACAAAAGTCCTTGCCCCAGTTCTTAAGAAGCAGTTCCTACGCAATCTGATTTTGATTGCAGTCAGTAGTACCGCCACTACAAGTACTTCCACTACTAAGCTCCATCAGAATCATGCAAACGCAAGAACATGCCCCTCTCTTTATGCACAATAATGCAAGCTGGCTGAAGATGGCGCACTTTGGTATTATTTGTTCGCTACCATCAGAAAAACGTGTCACCTTCAAATTTGCTGTTTAACTCTCCAAGCCGTTCACAGAGGGCTTCCTTCATACTTCGAAGACAAACGGCACACATCTGGAGCCCAAAGAGAAACAAGAGGGGTATAAACTATTTCAAGCTGTTTCTACAGCTAAAAAAAGCAAAACTGCAGGAATTGCCTTTTTGCGACTTGCACCCAAATTTTGGAATCAAATGCCAGAGGACTTAAGAAGCACCCCTAACACACTTACCTTCCACAAAAAGCTCTGGAAGTGCGTGTTCACAGGAAGTGGCTGGCACAACAGCGACTCGTGCACACACGCATTTCTTACGTACTGAGGACATCCCGAGCTGAGCATGCGTGCTGGCAACCTTGCCTGGGACATGAGCGGGGCATGGAGCACGCGGCAGGAAGTGTCCGGGGCGCTTGTGAGCTGATGGAGCCCTGCGTGTTGCAGCCCGCGTGAAGGAGCCCACCCCGCAGAGAGAAGTCCGGCGGGAGCCCACCTCGCCTTCGTGAATGCCGCTTCAGGATTTGAGGCAGGGCTCCTGTGAGCATGACGGAGCCCCGCGTGTTGCTGTGCCAGTGACCGGGTGAAGAGGCCCCCCTGCCATTGGGAGAACAGCCGGGGAGCAGCGAAGAGTCCCAACAAGAGCTGGTGAGTGGGGTTGAGTGGGAGGCATGCAGCAGACAAAGGGTGCCCCGCATGGATAGGACATGTGCACGCATATAGTGCGAGCACTACGCGTGCACATCTCCTGTCTGTTAAGTGTAAGCTGGCGCGTGTTAACGGGTGCATTCACAAACTCCAGTTGCCTCTGCGCGTGCCCATCTCCTGTCTCCCTTCCGAAGCAAGTCCGTAATAATATAACTCGCTAGCGGCAGCGCTTTGCGCTGCGTCGCCAGGCGAGACCTACAAAGCGCCCGTTAAACTCCCATGATTTGCAAGTAATATTTACCACAGAATTTTAAAACATTTTTTGCATTGCAGTGCTCAATAGGTCAATGATAAATTCTGTGGGAACTGACATTAGGAGAAGGACGAGTATCAAACAAGTTTCTTATTACAGCCAATGCCTCCTGTTGGGGAATGTTTATGTAAAGGGACTTGATGTTCCATGTGACCAAAATTTGTTGTGGATCGTCAAATCACTAATGTAAGTAGATGTTTGAGAGACAAATGGTGTTATGAAGTAATTAATGTACTGTATTGACCGAGAGGCAGGAACTTAAGAGACCATCTGGTGAAGGCATCACACCCTATGGCCCCATACCGACCAAACAAATTTCCCAGTATTTTGGACTGAATAGGATACAGGGACATTTCTAATGTAGAAAGTGTAGTGTTTGTGAATTTAGATGGGAAACTAAAGTATTTCAACACCTGAATGTACATTTCACCTTGACTTGCCATACTAATTGTAACTCTGAAAACGTTATTTATTCCATATGATGTCCCTGTCGCACATTTTACATTGGCATGACTACTCAATACACTCATTGCTCCTATCAGGCCATTCTGTGAGCATCAGGGGGCCTCACTGGGCCCATGGCAGCCTGGAGGTGTGTCACTGGATGAGAGGGGCATATGCAGTGGCTGCATCCTCACGGCATGGAGGATAGCTCCGCCCCACACTTCTTGACTGAGTTGAGCTATACCTCCGATCAGCAATCAGTCATCTATTTTGTAGATAATGAGCTCATGAAACAGAAGTAGAGAGGTCAAGACATACTGACTTATCTAATACATTTCAACAGGTTGGATGTTGAGTTCAGCTGACCATAAGAGAAAATCATGTCCAGTGTTCTAGTGTTCCACAGGGGCCTTCCCACGTCATTATGTTGCTCGACACCTAGTGCAATTGAAAATATGGCGCTCATATAACGGTACTGAAATTGGACTATGCAGCGTGTTTAATAAAGATGTTAATTTAGTGCTTCTTACACTTCAATCGCATGTGCTTCATTAATTCTCTTACATTACAGTGTCTTGGTGAAAACGCTGTAAGAAACACCCAACAAACATTAGACATGCCTTTTAGCATTCCTAAATGTAAAGAAATAATTATAAAAATGAATTCTTTATTTTTTATGAACATTAGGTCCAGGCTAGGTAGGAAGGGCAAATGTGCTGACAGATGACTTACACGAAAAATCTTATGGCATTTGCCAAACGATTAAAAAAGAAATTTAGTCCAGTCGCCTGAAACTGACATTAAAATCCTGGCTTCAGCAGTGTGATTTTGGGAAAATCTCCTTTTCCTGAGCCTTAAATTCTACATATGTGCTTTGTACTATATACATTATGCCGATGTGGTGTTTCAACCATTTCACCTACTCTCTAAATACTAATTTCACGTGTGATCTACTCACCTTACTTTACTATGTACAGCATTTGCAGTAAAGAAGCTTCATTCATAAATAAGAACAAAATGCCTGTTAACACCAGTGAAAAGTAACCCGATCACAGTGCTGTGCTATCAGCCTCTTTCTGCCTTTTTTCCATTGCCAATTGTTAATTTTCTGGGGTAGCTTTTCAGTGAGGACTTGTGCTCCCCTTTAAAACTACAAATCCAAAATGCACCATTTTCCCCACCAAACACTCTTTTAAAGTAGTGAGCTTGCAGACTGCACCCACCTACTCACTCAGTGGCACAGAGATATATAGGATGTAACTGCTAAAAAAGTGGAAGTCCGAGCTGAGGGAGATTGAAATTTTTGAAAAAAATGAGCATGGTCAAAGACTGAATATGAGAAAATGGGTATCATGCAGTATAAAATATGTCTCTTGATCCAGAGTTTTCTAGGCCCACATACGTGGGTTTCGCTACTCACTCTAGGTCCTCCTATGGACCTTGTTCGTACGCACTGAGAGGAGAGAGAGTTAGCGGTGCATATTCAGTTAACAGTGCAACCATTTAGCTACACAATGAGGACCAGGAATCAGTAGCCAAAGTTAAGACCATTTTTAAAGATTAAAAATCAAATTAAGGTAAATCACTCTCAAGACAATACTGTACAAATACAAAATAGCCACAGGGAGGCCTAGCCTCGTAAAGAAATTTAAGCGAACAAGGATTACACAGACCAATAATCTGTGGCAGCAATGCAAAACAACAACATTATTATACGATGCTCAGAAAACAATCTCTGCCAGTCTTGACTATACATTAGCAATCTAAATCTCCCAAGCACAGACTAGGGCACAAGAGTACTCAGAGTTCAGGGATCAAGCAACTCTACAGAAAACAACAACAGGGATCAGACACAAAAGTATAAGTATCCCTCTCAAAAGCATTTTCGGAAGCTCGGTCAAGAGTCTTCAATGAATCTGAAATAAAGGTCAGTCTGAAGCACTCCTCAGGGGAAGTAACTGGGCATTATGGAAATTGTCTCTAAAAGTCTATTTAAGGGAAACTGGGTCTAGGGAAATGGTTTGGGTCAAAGTTCAATGAGTGCGCCACATAGAGTCTGCAGCAAGGGCTAAGCAAAACGTTCTGCAGGCAGTCTGCAAGGAAGTCTGAAATTATCTCTCCTACCTTCGGCCAGGGCAACGATAAGTTATAATCCATAGAGCTCGTGGTAATTCTCCTTTTCTTTTGTTACCAATAACAGTCTATTGAATTTGTTTCATCCTCTGTGGAGATTCACATAGTACACTTCTGCAACATTACAGAATATTCCCATGCTAGATCTGGGAACAGCGTCTCAGTCCCACGCTCAGGCTTTAGTGCAACTGTCCATTGTTGACCACAGGTTTCCCATGTGCCTGTACATAAATTCCATTCCCAGAATTGTATCTACTGCTGTTACTAGAAATTTATCAATTCCTAAATGGAACTATGTGTGAACACCTAACGAAGAAAGAGCCAGCAGAAACACCACTTCAACAGTTTCATGAAAAGCAATAAGGAAAAATGCAGCCCTTAGGAGTCATACAAATATAAGACATTAATTCAATAGTGCACATTTTACATGTTTGCACTTAAACATATACAAATATAATTTTCTTATGTACTTTTAGTTCAATAGTGTGCATGGACATTTTTCTAAAGCCCCGTGTCCTGTGCTTAATACTATTGCTCCAGGAACACGTTGGCACTGTGTATTAGTCCTATTCTGATACTCATCCCTGCCCAGCTAAAGATCCAGAACTTATTTGTGCTTGAGAGGCTTCTGGGGATTTGCTTTGAGATTCCTGCCCAAACAGATGTTGAGAATTTCCTTTGTAGGTCCCACCAATAGACAGCATTTAGCTTTCTGTTGTCAAAGACCTACTGTATACAATGCCAATACTTACCATTGGCTTTGTGGCAGCCTATTGCTTATCACTGGCTTTCCTACCTCTGCTTGTGTTTGTCCCTCCCATGGAACATGGATTCTTTACCATCCTTCCAAGGCTCACATTAGGGAACTACTTTTTCTTCTTTATTGAGTGAGAGCAAATTCTCATTCTCATTTTCTCTCTCTCTCTCACTCACTCATATTCCTGCCGGTGTTGTTCCCCACACACACCTTCCAGATAATCTGTAAAAGCACAGCAATAGATATGTCTTTGTGATGTTTGACTTTATAGGATTCGTTTTTGATCTCCTGCCTTCCACATGTAGCATAAAAGTTTAGGCGATAACTGCAGAAGTGTGACTGGAAAAATGCCTATTTGCCCATAAATTTGTTTTTAGGGCTGCTGCGGAGCACAAAATGGCTGAAGCATTTGTTCCAGTTCATAGATGTGTGGAAAGAATATGGCAAGCATTTTCCTTTGGATCTGGACACCTTCATCATAAGCTAGTATGTTCTTTTGAGTAAATGCAACTACCTCTTTGCAATCTTTTAAAATTGGATCACGTAAAATACGCTTTTCAAATTCTGTTCAGAGTTAACTCTGTGAAATTTGATTAATAAATCACGCTATGCAAAAAGATTGAAAATATTGAATTTTATTATCAATATAGAGATACCTTAAGATATGCATTTGCTTTTCATTCAATATTTACCACTCATAGTATGAGGCCAAAACCTACTGGCTTTGTCAATGCTTGTTAGAAATGAGATCTTTGATCCTTGTGCTATTCATCGCAACATATTGCATTCTATACCTACTTGAAGGGTTTTGGTTCAGCCTCCATCAGACTTTAGCTTAAGTTGCTACAGAACCTTTAGCCATTGCTTTGACACATTGTCATTCACATCTTAGATTTGCCCAAAGGACTATTTTAGGCTCTGTTTTTTTCTCTTGGCTGTTTGGGTGTGTCTTTCCACCTTCATTTATGTGCATGAGGGACTGTTATACCATAGAAATCACTGAGTGGTTATGTAGCACTAAACAGTGAGCACCAACAAAAGCATCGGAAAAATTGATATTACAGTAAATAACCTTTGGCAAAGCCAATAGGTCTGACCATTGAACCTGGCTGAATATTTGTTAAATTTTTATTGCAAGCATATGCCCCAAAAATAAAAAAAAGAAGAAAAAAAAGAAAACATGGCAACTATATCTGGTAGCCATATTCTTACAAATTAAAAGAACATGACCATTATATACATTTTGAAGAGGACAGTAGAGGTGGTTCCTAGTATTTATATGACAGAAAAATAAAATTCTTATTAGTGAGAAAAACAAATTGCCTTTAATTTAATGTAACCTGAAGACATAGTTAAAATATACAAAGATAACTTAAGGAAACAAAAAAGATAAAGAATGGAAAAATGACTGGTAGATGGTGGCATTTATATTGAAATGTATTGATGTGTAGGCCCTGGGGCCGCTGTTGTACCATATATACAATTTGAATAAAAATGTGTTTTCAACAAAAAAAATGGATAAAAGCTAAAGATGCTATAGTACAGTATCTGTCCACCAGCCCATGCACTTTGTTTGCAGCTGTAAACATGAGAGAACACTAAACCTGAGAAATTAAATGTTAGTAGCCTCAGAAACTGTGATTTAAGTAAACCAGGCTAACTTAGCTTCTGTCATCAATCTTTAACATAATGGTGTATTACACCACGTGATTACCATTGCCATTTTACTCTCTGCTAGAATAAAGAATCACTAGACTTTACAGAGCAAGCTAAAGACTTTGGTGAATGTCTTGACTTTCAAGGTTGAATTTAGTAATCCTAGACTGAATAACCTACTATGCAACAGTTGTGTCCCCGTGTGACCAACGCTATGAGCACAACATCCCATGTAGTACAACAGTGAGAAAATCCTCAAACGTACTTTGTTGCAAATGTTTCTCTTTGCTTGATTTCTATTGGTCATGAACCTGAGAACCATGTACTAAGGAAGTGAATGTATGAACCTCTTGTTTTGCATCCTATTGTGCATTGGAACTCACCTGAGATCATGAATCTATGTACTCTGGGTTTAGCACTCTCACTGAGTTTCTATTTGCTTAACTGCAATTAGTGCCTTTAGTACTTTAATCATTTTCTAAGTGAATCTTCAAACATCTGTGTCTGTCATTCTTAATGATTCTAATATGATTAAGAGATAAAGCACTATTGAATTTCCTTTACAGGAGAGAGAGGTCCATTGGGGAGCACCAAAGTCAGTATAGGGACTACACCCCTCCAAATCCCAAAAAAATCAGCGCACACAAGGGTAAAACAAAGTGTTGGTTTACGTGGCGACACATGATCAGGCATAATGCGGTCACTCAAGTTCAAGAGAGCCAACTGGGACTGGGCTACCCATTGTGCCACTTTCGCATATTCCCAATAGGGTTGGGGTGTGCCTCCATAACAGGATAGGAGGCCATGACCCAGCCATATAAACCTTCATGCCCTAAATGTATTTGCACTGCCCTGCAAAGTGGGTCTGGTTTGAAAATATTGCAAGGTCTGATTTTGGGTTCCAGTCTAGCCCTGGATTCAAAGACTTGAGTGGACTTATCATGGCCTCATACCCTTTTCAGTAAGCAGTGCTAGGCAGTTACAAAATGAGAATGACAGCTGAACACACAAAAGGAGGAAGACAGCCTTCAATCTATGCATATATGTATGCATTTGTATTTATGATTTATTTGTTGCATGTTGCTGAGAGAGCTGAAAAAGCAGTCTCTAGCACAGACCTAAAGAAAAGTTGTTCATTTTCGGTAGCATGCATTTTTCAGATGCTTTTGTTTGTGCTTTAATTAAATAGACTTGATTTTTGTTCAGTGGGTGCATGCCATACAAATGACAAAAAATTATTGTTTTTTTGCTAATGCTTTTAAAATTGTGCTTTTCCCAAATGTTTCATTTCTGTGACACAATTTAAGTGATATTGTTTATTTTGTATATACAGTATTTTTAATTTGATTTCACAATGTGTATTTTACAGCTACTAAGGTTGTGTGTGTTTACTGATAAGATCATACAGTCTACAGTTGTCACTTCAGTGTGAATTTTACTGTTGAACCATTTTAGTCCGAAAAAAAGTATTTCCTTTCTACAAGCTAGTACTCATTATAGACATCCACTGTCTGCTGACGAACGTTTCAATACATGACTGTCTTATATAAAAGTTAACAGATAAAGGAAAAGACCAAGGGTACAGGTCTATGCGAAACAAGCATTGGCAAATGCAATACATTTCGCCTATATCATTAATAATGATCTGCTGTATGCAGACAAGCACGGGAAATGTGAAAATACAGACCAATACAGGAAATGTGCTTCTGCAAGCTAGAGCAAGAGAAGCCCTCATGCATGACAGAGCAGGAGATGACAATATGCATGCAGGAGCAGAAGCTGTGCAAAGGCCCCAGTACACATTGGAGCCTGCCAGCCTGGTGTTTGCATAGATTTACAGAGCCGTGCTCTCTTGTGCCAGGTCAGCCTGTGAGAAATCACGGTGCCACTGAAGCTGGGAGGAGGAAGGGGACTGGGCCCCTCATGCTTAACGCAAGGTGTATAATGTGCCACTTAGCGTGTAGTACAGCAGCACGGTTTGAGTCTCGCTGTCTGCTCAACATCCTGTGATTCTGGGCAAATAATCTCCCAATCATTTTTTTTTTAAATGAAATTGTCCTTGTGTAATGTAAGTGGTGCGCATGCAAGGCACCTTAACACCGTCGAGTCGAGTTTGTGCCACATGGAAGCATCAAAAACATTTATTAAATACAAATAAAGGGTCCTGAATAGAGGTTAAATCTAGAAAAACAAGGGAACCCAATATTCTGTATACGATTCAGCTTAATTTGTGATGCACACAGACAAGTGGCCTTACATTCCAGACTGAATGCACGGAAATTAGGCCTCAGTGCCTCCATGAGTTTAGTAGTGCACAATCATCATTGGGGGGCAGTGCACTGCTTTGGCCTGTGTCCTTGTACTTTTGCACCTGCTGCACTAGTGACAGCTACACACCTGACAGACAGCTTCTGTTGTTTTGTGTTACATCACACACACACAAAGAACTGAATCGCTTCGAGGCAAGCGTCTCAGGAGGAGACCGTCAGACCAGATGAGGAGGGAAAAGACATCCAAGACTTCTGTGGGGCTTCGAGAGGGGACAGAATATTGTATACAGACCAACAGGTGATGGGAGCTCTATATGTTTTCTTGTGTTAATTGAGTGTAACATGCAGCCTTCAAGCTCATCATACTGTAGGTGTGGTCCTCGGGAAAAGACTAGGTATGCAGAGGATGTGAACAGAGATGTGAAGAAAGATCCAATGTGAGTGTGTGACATGTAGATTCCACACCAGGCATGACCTTTCTAAAGCAGCAGACCTTTTTGTAATCTCTGTATCGGCCATCAGCAGCCTTCAGTCTGTTTTACTGCCATTACTTTTCCAGTATATTCTCGTCCCTCAAGTTCCAACTGAGGACTCCTAAGCAGTGAGCACGCACCAGTCTGTGGCTTTCTCACCGACCGCATCAAAGCAAACATTCTGAATCGCACCAGAATTCATGAGAACTCTCAGGAAGGTGAGGCTGCCAACAGTGTGAGAAAACGTGCGCTCCATCTGCGATAAAAAGGAGTCCGCTGCCAGACGTAGCGACTACGTACCTTGAGGGGCATCTTGGAGCTGATGTTTAATGTCACCCAACTCGATAAACAGCAAATGGGCCCAATATAAGAAGGCGAACTCCATTATAAAAGCACTGCCCCTGTTCTGGAGCCAGAGATAGCGACGCTTATATTAAACAAGGTATATATAATATGAGCCATGTAAGGGTGCACAGAGGCAGCATGTGGCATTCTCAAGCATAACCAATGTTCATTAAATGTATTGACACAAAAGCTGGAAATTACATGAACTGCAAAATATGTTAACACAATTTGACATTTCCAACTTCGAGTACTGTAAAAACACATGGACTATACAAGGGCTCCAGTTGTCACGAAATGCACCCTCGGTGAAGAATGTATTGACGGTTTTATCACGGTAACAATGAAGACACCATCTTGCAACCTGCAGTAGCCTGCTCTTATATTAGCGCCAATACAGCGCTTTCCATTTCAGCAGGAAAAATGCCTGGGTTTGTGCTGGAGAGCAACATAACAAATCACAAACAGGCAAAGATGGCAGGAGGTGTTGCGGGAAATTGGGGGGTTGTCAGCAACACAGAGAGGTAGATGGTGGGTGGGAGTGCAAAGAAGCAACTCGGGCAAAGAAGCAACCCAGGCAAACCAGCACACAAACAAAGGCTGGGAAAGTTAAATAAAGGCAAAGTGAATTAATGAAAGTGGTGGAGAAAGTAAGAAATTTAGCAGTGTGTGGTGGCATGAAAATAATTCTTCAACTGTGTCGCCAAAAGTACGCAAACATAAGTTAAAAGGAGTCTGATCCCAGGGCGCAGCAGATGAAAATGAATAATTGGGCCACAGAATACTGATAAGAGAAGCACACAGAAATACAACGCCACAGCCAATAAAAATGAAGGAAAATTAAAGTGACAAGCACAAGGCTAAATAAGAAGTGAAAGCAGGATAGAAGAACCTTTTAAGATATATTGAATATAATAGATTTTACAAGCACAGTACAAGCGCTATGCAGGCAAAGCCTAAAAGAGCCAATGAATTAACAGACAACAGAGGAAAATAAAACACCAGGAAACGTAAAATATTCAGACATTTGAAGTGTTATTATATCTAATTATTACACACATAACATATTAAAGGATGTGGTTTCTTTTTCTGAATAGCTATTTTTTCACAAATTAGTTATTTAGTGACATCCTTAATAGATTAAGTTGATGCTCTTTGACACATCTCCTGATCATTTGGCACAAATACAGTTTCATCTCAGATCAGATTAGACATAGGAACGTTCTCAATCTTCCTCTAATTAAACAGCAGCTTGCCCTTGCTCGGTTTTAATCGTGCAGCACACATGCTTTGCCATCTACATTTTTGTTTCACGGTATCATGATATTTATAAAACGCAACCCTAACATGTACCTACATTTCTTCCAGTACACACTGACAGTGAAACACTTATTGTGAAGATGTTATGTGTCCATGTGGCATTAGGGTGATATCTGTTCCATAGAAATTAAAAATGAAAACGACAAAAATTGATGTATCTGTTTTAAAGTAGACCAGATATAGAATTCAATTAGGGGCAAATCAGAATATGGCTGTGGTGTAAAAGGAACTATATTTGAATGTATTTTAGGGGGCCTTCTGATGATTAGGCATGCTGTGGTGAAAGGAGGGACTTTTGTCTGCTGCATGAGGTGCAGAGGAATGAATGTATACTGTAAAAGGTGGGCCGCTACAAAACTCTGTCAAGAAGCTAAATCTGATGTAGAAAGTGTTCTCCATCCATGGTTCACTAGCCCGCCCATGCACCACACCGAAGAAGAATCAAGTGATCTCTGAGTATATCACCTGACAAGAATCTGATCCTGCAAGAGCACATCAGCACCACTATCACAGGAGCGAACTACCAAATGAACATTTTAAGGAAATTAAAACCCTTCCTCCCTCAGGATGACTTCAAATCAGCGGTCCGAGCCCTGGTTATTCCAAGGTTTGACTATGGAAGTGCAACTCTTTGTGGCCTTCCTAGATCCAAGTTCGCACCTCTAAGGGCCTCTCTCAATGCTGCTGCCAGGCTCATCATAGGATCAGAAAGAACCAATCACATCTCCCCGGATCTTAACACTCTAAACTGGCTTCCATATGAGGCACGGATACAGTTAAAAATTAGTTGTATAACCGATAAAGCACTACATTACAACACCACAAGGTACGCGGAACAATAACTAAAATTATCTGGTGGATGCAGATGCTCTAGAAGCACCAGCACCTTGTAACTAAAACCATAAAAATTACATAAAAAGAAAACTTGCAATAGAGTCTTCTTGGGCATTGCCCGAGAATTTGGAACTCCTACCACCTGAAATCAGACTGATTCCCTTAACAGCATCTTTCAAAAAGGAAGTTAAATTACTGCTTAGCAACAAATTCCGGCCCGAGAATTTGGAACTCCTACCACCTGAAATCAGACTGATTCCCTTAACAGCATCTTTCAAAAAGGAAGTTAAATTACTGCTCAGCAACAAATTCCTGCCTTAGGTCATACAATTTGTTTCAAGATTGACCCATGATTATTAGTAGACTATCCGACCACTACTATTATTTTGTTGACCTGTCCTAGAGTTATTACCTTCCACAACTCGTGAACTCGCGCAACTGTACTTCTTTTGATTTTGTTATTGTTTGGTTTCCTGATTTTCTTATTTCTGATCATTTGTAAAGCGCTCTGATACCCTCACGGGTCATGTTCACGCTATATAAAACCCGATTACAATAAAGTATAAAAAAAAAGATAAGAGTGTCACAAGTGAGAGCACATTTTTTACAAAAATCCATAAATGTAGTAAAATTGGAGCTGAGCACTATAAATAAAATAGAATTATTGGCGAGTGTTCAAATGTTTCACAATAAGTATTCGCACATTTGCTTTGGGACAGTAACAATAACAATAGTAGAAGCAAAGTGAGCGTCTAATCACAGTAGCTACAAGCTTTGCAATGCCCCCCGGGGCTAAATAATTGCAACGTGATACAAACAAAGTAACTAAAACGTAAATCTGTAGGCGTCCTACAATCCTCTGAACATGTGCGACCTGAAGGTTCACCATTAGAGAGGTCTGCTGTCACGCTCGCTGCATTGCTCGGCTGTACGGGTTAATCACTTCCTGCCTGGCATCGAGCACGCGCTTGGTGACAAAGGCCTACATTTACCTAGCACACGTGCGTTTACGCAAGGCCACGTGCACTACAGAGCCGGCAGGGATCTTACCCCACCGCTCCACGCTGTGCACAGTGGGAAGCGAAAGGCCTTTCTTCGGCGTGTTTTTGCTTCTGCGCTAGTTCAATTCTTATCAGAATTGATGCGCAGTCTATCCAGACAAAAACATGCAACACCAATTATCCATAAGGATCGGAGGAGAAGGTTTATTCATGTACAAATCTGTCACGTGCAGATGAACAAATGAAAGCTACCGATGTAGTGGTACACTGTTTTAAAATGTACATAATTGAAGTACACTTACGGATATTTTTCTAGTAGCTGAAAAATGAAAATAAAGAAAGGCATGCTAAAATATATACACAAAGGAAGGTAAATGTGTAAGTACTATAGGCTCGTTAAGTTCGCTATGAGGCGGGTCCATTGTACAGAAGATTGAACTCGTTTTACAAATAGAGAATAGAGGAAAAATGTCCCGTTGTGAAGGCTCTATCCTGTCAAGTTTCAACATGACAGTGCTCCTTAGCAGAAAATCACAGAAAAGGCAGTAAGAAAAAATATAAAATTCAATTTTTAAAGCCAGTTCCATGCCTGTTAATTAAATTGCTTTCCTATAACAGCTGCTAACTATCCCAGATTTTGCGAAGCATAAAAAAATACCTCCCTCCCTTTTCGGCCGACCCTCTCAAAAAACCGGGAGATGAGCTTCAATTAACTGAAATCTGCCGGGACAGCTGCCGGAAAACCGGGACTGTCCGGGCAAATCCGGGATGCCTGGTCACCCTAAATTTAATGTACATTTTGTTTCCTTCCCTATGACATGTCCCTCTTCCACCACTACTTTTTTTTCTTCTTTGGTATAAACTACAGTTTCCTTGACTATCTATACCTGTTACATAATAGACTCGTTTGTCTGATTGCACCCTAACACTGCACTGAGTTCATATGCCTCTTGAGCAGGTAGCTGGGTCACCATAGCAAAGAAGAAAAACCTGGGTGAATTCCTTTTTCATGTGATCTTTCTCTTCATTTTGGAACAGCTGAATTCTATGTCAGGACTGGAGGCGATGATTATGCTCCATCTTTCTTTAATACAAATTAGCAGCACTTCAAAGTTAAACAAAACTTACTGTTCCCATGAACCACAGGGAACATAATACAAAAACAATAGAGCGTCCACGGCTAGACAATCCGACATCCATGCACCAATCACAGGGCTCCTGGGGGTATGTAGTCCTCTGTCCTTATCCATTCCTCCTCTTTCTTTAATGCTGCAGCCAGATAAGTGCTTTCATTTATCCTTCCCTAGTAATTTTGTCGTGGGGAATGTTGAGTCATATTGTAATGTGTTAATATACTTTTTGTTGCCTAGAACGCGCTTCGCGCGTGCCGCACGCGGATTGTTATCTCTACAGATCGGCTTTATGCATTCTAAACGCGTTTGCATTTCGTAACGCGTTTCCTGTCAGCTTTTCTGTGTTTTCGCTTTCCGGCATTAACATAATGCTTTTTGCCCAGGAATAATATTTTTTCCTTCGTGTGCCTTGCGAGGGAGCCGCTACTCGGTCTTCCCTCGCCCGGCAGTGGGAGCGTTCTCACTCCCTAACGGCCGGTGATTGTGGTGCCCAGGCTCGCAGTGCTCCTCCTGCCGCTAGAGGGCGCCTGGTGCGCGCCTCATCGACGAAACGTCTGGCATTCCGCGCATTCATCGCACGCTTTTCCATGCCTGAGACGTTTCGCCGAGGAGCCTGCCCTGCCAGTGATGCCCGTGTGGTCTGTTTTTCTGCCCTGAGGCAGTGTTTATTTGAACGCCCCCCCCCCCTGTGCATAATCGAACGCTCGCATAGCGCGAGTCTGTATCTGCCATTAGGCAGCAAGTCTCTCGGCGATTCAAATCGCCTAGGGGGTGGGGTCTGTACCTCTCTAGGCCTCAATAACGCTCTGGTGGAGAGTCAGTATTGGGACCCATATATTGTTGGCAGGGTGCCCTAAGTTTATCATCGCACCAGGGCTGTGGGTCCCGGGGCTTTGTTCCCTTCATAACGCGAGCACTGCCCGCACTTCATTTAGGCTGACACCCAGCCCCCTTCATACAGAGGTTACCCTCTCTGCCCCCACTTACCTGCTTGAAGCCCTTGGCTATACATGGAGTCGTACGACGAGGAGGCTTATCAGCAGGACGGTCAGTGGGAGGAGGATCCCCTCATGGCCCTGCAATGGGATGAGGACTTTTATGATGCGGTGGATGATTCTATCCACAAGGCGGTAGAGCAGGCCATGGGGCCCTTGGAGGATCGCCTATCCCGTAGAATAGAGCAGGCGTTAGCCAAGGCGCAGAACCTACCTCCGCCCTCCCCCGTTTCCGATGGTACTCTTGCTGATACTCAGCCCCCTCCCTCTAAACGGCCTAAAGATGCTGGGGTGGATATAGATGCCTTCGCTCGCCTTAAGCAGGCGTTCTTAGCGAGCAACTCCATGCCGGCGACTCCCGCACCATCAGGGGATGTAGCTGATGATGCTGACGACGAGGCAGGCCCATCCCGTCCCTGGCGGCCGTCCCGTCCAGAACCGACTAACGAGGCGCAGAATCTTTGCGCCAACATGTTGGATCCCGACGATATTTTGCATCCCCGCTCCTCAGACTGGGCTCCCTCAGAGAAAGTTGCACAGTATGTCGCCAGCAGAATCCGTCGGCCGTTAGAGGCCACAGCCAGAAGCTGTCTTAGGGCGGAATGCCCCCGGCCTTCTCTGGAGGACAAGGTGGCTGCTACACCAGAGATAGATCACCGCATGGCGACATTCTTGCAAAAGTTTGTCAAGGACCCCAAGCGGGGTATTGACAGATCCTGGCGGGCTTGCCAGGATAAGCTTCTTGATGTACTTGGGCCTGCCATAAAGATTCTTGAAATGGCCGAAGAGGCCAAACTATCAGGCTCACTGATTTCTCCCGATACCCTCTCTGCTTGGGCCCAGCGCGTGGTGGTGTTCCTAGGGAACGCCAACTGTGCACTTTCTACAGAGAGATGCCGAAGCTTACTCATCAAGGTGGACCCCAAACTTGGTGACCTAGCCGACTCGGAGGCGGGCTCCGAGGCCCAGGGAGGTCTCTTCGGAGAACCCTTTATTAAGGAATTGGGTACATTTGTGAATACTTTCACCTCGTTAGACAGGGCCCAGTCTTCCATCAGGAAAGTTTCCATCCCCGTGTTTTCCGGGGGGCCGGACGAGGCAGGGGCCGCTCGTCTGGCCGTCCTAATCAGGGCAGAAGGCAAGGGTAATGGCAACTACCAGGATCAAGCCAGATTCGGAAACTTCTACCCGACCAGAGGTCGCCGAGGGAAAAACAGAGGCGGTCGGGGCAGTGGAGCCTCCAACTCGTCCGGTGAGTGTTCTCCCTTCTTCCCTTCTAAAAGTAGGGGGCCGTCTAGTGCATTTTTTCCAGGCCTGGACTTCTGTCACGGGGGACGCGTGGGTGCTGCAGACGATCTGAGGGTTTCACATTGAGTTCCACGGGGAGCCTTCCCAGGCGGTTCCCCCTCGCCCTCTCTCTTTTCCGGCTGCCGACATGGCACTTGTCGACCAGGTGGTCTCCGCCTTATTGGACAAGCATGCGATCGTCGAGGCGCTCCCACATCCCAGAGGTTTCCTCAGCAATATTTTCTTGGTCGACAAGGCCGACGGGACGCAGCGTCCATTCATCAATCTGAGGGAGTTCAACGCGTGGCTGGTATACTGCCACTTCAAGATGGTGGGCATCCATCTCTTGCGAGATCTCCTCAGGCCTGGCGATTGGATGGCGTGCCTGGACCTCAAGGACGCTTACCTGACGATTCCGATTTTTCCTCCTCACAGGAGATTTTTGCAGTTCATTTGGCGGGACACAGTGTACGAGTTCACCACCCTCCCGTTCGGTCTTTCGTCCGTCCCTTGGTGCTTCACCAAGGTTCTTCGGCCCGCGATCGAACGCTTGAGGGCGTCTGGCATGCGCATGATCGTCTACCTAGACGACATCCTGATTATGGCCCAATGTCCTCGGGTTTTGTCGACTCACCTTCAAACGGCGGTCGATCTTCTTCAGGGTTTAGGCTTCATTATCAACGAAGCAAAATCTGTCCTGGTTCCGGCCCAGCAAGTGGTATTCCTAGGTTTCGTGATCGACTCAGTGGCATCCACCCTCAGCCTACCTTCTCGCAAGATGACCAAGATCCATCACGAGATCAGGAGATCCCTTGCACAGTCGCGCCCGCATCTTCGGTCTCCTCTCAGCCTCCATACAAGCGATTTTTCCGGCCCCGTTGCACTACAGAGCCCTGCAACGCCTCAAGGCCCGTCACCTCTGCAGGGGCCTCTCGTACTCCCAGAAAGTCGTCCTTTCGGACGAGGCCAAGGAGGAACTGCAGTGGTGGCTTGCCAATATGGAAGCCTGGAATGGGCAGCGATCTTCGGTTCCGTGCCCGATATCGTTATCGAGTCCGACGCCAGCAGGTCCGGATGGGGCGCACGGTGTGGCGAATTTACTACCGGAGGTGTGTGGTCACCACAAGAGCAGCAGCTTCACATCAACTGTCTAGAACTGTTGGCGGGATCCTTCGAGATCAAGTGCTGGACCAAGGACTCGGTCCGTTCTTGCGTCCTCCTCAAGATGGACAACGTCTCTGCAGTGCGTTACATCAACCACCTGGGGGGGACTCGCTCTCGAGCGCTCTCCGACCTGGCGGCGAATTTTTGGCAGTATTGCCTCGACCATCACGTTTCCGTCATGGCGGAATATCTCCCGGGCCGCAACAACCAAGTGGCGGATTTTCACTCGTGGCATGTTCAGGACGTGAGCCGGTGGAAACTACATCCGGGTGTGTTTGTGGACCTCCAGAGCATCTGGGGCCCGTTTTCAGTGGACCTGTTCGCATCCCGCTTGGATTTCCAGCTGCCCCGGTTCTTCAGTTGGCGGCCGGATCCACTGGCGGCGAGCACGGATGCCTTTCTCCAGGATTGGAGGGAGGAGACGGGTTATGCCTTCCCCCCATTTGCCATGCTAACGAGAGTTTCAGCGCAGGTGCGTCGCCAGGGGGCGGACATTGTACTAATATCTCCGATTTGGAGATCTCAAGTTTTGGTTTTTAAAACATAAATAAAAGGTATTGTCATTTACAATGCCAAAAGCTTAAACTCGTCTAAATGCGAGACCTATTGCATTGCAAATGCTTGTTGGAGGGAGGCGAACTCAGTGAGGGGGTATTTTATGGCGCACATGAAGTGCTTGAGTTCACATGAGCTGCATACCGAGGGCAGGGGTGGGATGCAGGCAGGACATCCCCGGCTCCTTTGTGCCTTTCTGCTGGCCAGAGTCACCCTGTGAGCAGACAATAAGCATTCTGTGCTGCGGGCCACTGGCTGGGCCCGGAGCCAGTCAGGTAACTGACCGGGAATGCGTGGCCTGCAACAGCAGCACTCCCCTGCCTCAAAGGGGACCACTAATTAAAGGCAGAGGGAGGGGGCCCGGGACATCTTCACTTCTCTCTGGGCGTCAATGGGGCAGGAATGTGAAGACACTGGGCGGGGAAGCCGATCACAGAGGAGGACAGCGGTGTAAATGGAAGGGGCCGAGGGAAGGGGGGGGAGAGAGACAGCCGCACTCGTAAAATAAATAAATAAATAAATACAAAGCAATGGGGGAGAGCTCTGCAGGCAGGAAAAAAGTTATTTGCAATGCAATAGGTCTCGCACTTAAATGCAAGACCTATGCCGTTATTGTCCACGCATAGCATGCTCAATGTAAGCAGAGCACGTCGTGCCTACAGGAGAAACTCATTAAAGTCAATAGTGCTCAGAGACTAAAGAAGCGGGACCATGTAACATCCGAAGTAAAAGGGCTAGTGGCCATGGACGGTAACAAATGGATTCAAGGCGGTAACAAGGCGGGACTACCAAGCCTCATTATGGATCGGAAGCCCGCATTTACCATGGACAATGACACCATCCAATGAAAAATATGGGCAGAGAGTAGGCGAGGTCTACACACCATACTCTACTACTGCATGCCTCGCAGAGTGAGCAGCGCATGCGTGCTGTAACGCTAAGCTCGACCTAAAAATCAGTGTGGAGCTGTCAATAACGTATAGACTCGAACAACTGTATTTTCAATCTCAACCGAATTTAGGAGTTCTGTGATACTATGTACTTACTTATTCTATGAACAGTCTTCCAGGAGTCTAGTCTATGACATGGACATCAGTAAAAAGTACATCTCTGTGTCTAAACTCCATACTTTTATGCCTTCACTGTAAAGCTGCAATATGGGTAGTTTGAAGGAGGCATGAAGAAAGTGATTAGAGAGGGAGAGGATTATACATTTAAATCCTTGAGAGAAAATAGTGCAAGATAAAGGAGCAGTACACATTTTAAATATTTACTTCAGAGGGGGTTAATCTTGCTAAAGTGTGATGTAAAATTATTTCTTCCAATGCTATATGTTAGCGACTGAAACAACCACCAGGGAGTGAATAGGTGTTGTGTTACTGTTTGGCTACTTCTTCTATGAATCAAACTTCCAGGAATTTAATCTAGGATCTGGACATGTCAGTATATAGCAAATCAGAATCACTATTACCATGTACTGTGATATTTTCATTTTAATACTGCAGCATGGATTCCTACAAAATATATGTCAAAATGTGTGCATTATAAAGATAGGTGTTTGGCTCATGACCCATGTAAATGACAAATATATTTTCCGTTTGTTTTACTGTAGCTGATTTTTCAGCATGCTGATATTCATTTTGGCTACATTGTAAATCTCAAGAAGATTACATAAATGATGCTTTGGAGGTATTTTGCAGGAATTATTTTATTTCTTCTAACTGGAAATTAAGGTATCAAATTATTTGGTGGTTCCAAAATTTAGAGGCATGGAATGGCAGAGCCATTATTTTAAACATAATAGATCTGGTTATAGGGTCAGATGTCAGTAAAAGCCACAATGTTGGTGGTTAATTCAGAATGACAGAAGGCTGGTTGAAAGATCTGGGCTGCGCAGTCAACAAAAACCAGTTGAACCTGAAACCAGTGAAATGTTAATACAAGAGTTAGCAAGGGTGACAGACTTGCTGTTTGATCTTGATTAATGCCCTCTTTCCTTGAACATTTCATTATGGACTTGCCAGCAGTTTAAAGGTCCCCATCTTTGAAGTTGCTTTGTAACTATGTGTAGGCAAGTCAGGAACCTGATTAGAGGTTTTATTATGTAGAGGCAGGCGTGTTAAAGAGCTAAGAAAAGTTTGACAGAGATAGGAAGAAAGAGAAAGGAGAAGCTAATATACATAAATAATTTGGATTAGAGGTGCCACATGAAAGAGCAGTAAGCATTTAAAGTATTAACGTTTATCAAAGTAAGTTGTAATATTTATTCCCATGCTATAATTGCCATGAAGCTCTAATGAAAAAAGACAGTCACCTTTAGATCCTTGAAAAAAGTCCTCAGCCACAAATTTCGACCAACTTTACCTGACCTAACCCAAAAACTGTCAAACAATGTTGACAGACACATCAAGAACCTTTGACCTAAACTCCATTTTCTAGGCCTTCTTTCAACCTAAAGAATCCATCTGCACCAAGAAGGTCAAACCAAAACCCAGTGTAACAAATTACACAAGAAACCTAGATGCCAGTCAATGCTTAATAAGAGAATTGGGAAGATGTAGATTGCCACACGTTTCCCCCCTGAAGTATTTTGCAGCTCTCAAAACTGCACCCCCCCCACAATACTTCATCAGCAAATCTAACATCAATTACAATATCCGCAAAGCATTAGTCATAAACTACTTCAACCAACTGACATCCTAAGTTTAACTAGCATTACCACGTATTTGTCAGCAATAATGCCAAAATAATTGACAACAATGTCCTTTCAAACTCTATACTCATGCCAAACACAAAACCCCCACTTGAACCCTTCTTTTACACATGGCGCACCTTCCATCATCTCTCCATGTATAATGCAGTCTGCATACTGACAGCCATAAAAACAGAGCACTGTGAGAAGTACATACTGCCTTCTTTCTTAGGAAATAGTTTCCTAATTGGTCTGGCTCCCTACCTGGATATCAACAACATCTCCCTCCTAACTTCACTTATAATCAGCCAAATCCTTCTCTTACTAAAATAACCCTTGCTTGGACTTCACCAAGTAAAGCCTAGTCAACAACCCTCCTTTGCTCATCAAGGGGCCTTCAACTCCACTGACTGAAATAAACTCATTACATTATACATTCCATCCCTGCTGCTGTACAGAAATGGTGAACATCTAATTTGTGAAAAATGCCCAAAGGTCACAGACATTGAAACCCCTCGCAATGCTTCATCTTGATCTGACACAGGCCTTCAATATAGCCAAGTACCTCTACTCAATGCTTTTTTCATCCACGTGATCATTACATATACAGTGCGTACAATGGAGTCTTCCATATCAATCAACACCAGTCCCCATAAATAGTGAGTCTCACAATGGTCCAATAATGTCCCAATGAACTTCAAGAATATGCTGGTGGCACACAACTGTACTTTAATGTGCTCCAGCCTGCGGCATAGACTGGTTAAGACGCTTCGTGAAACTTATTCAAACCTAGATGTCAGCAGATTTTTGGGGGATACAAAACAATTAATAAATGGCCCTGCACAGACTACCACCCACTTAATCAGTAACCCTATTGATTGACAGTCTTCACATATCTATATACATTTGTGGGAAACAGAAATAGTTCTAAAACTATCCTATATTATATTCATCACATGATTCTATTATTCAAAATTGATTTATTTATCTGGATGTCAGCAGTCTAAGATCAATATTGAGATCAATCCTCATAAATGTTGGCAATTTCCTACTGCAGAAGGCTTTTTATCAATTGGTTAGCGTTACCCTTCCTTGTTCACCAATTCAGAGAACCTATGTTCCATATCATGCATGCTTTTTATCCAATTAGAATTGGAAGAAGCACATTCAAACAGCTTGGTTTAAGCTAAGGACCAAACTCTTCAAGCTACCACTTCTGCTCCATCCTGGAAGTTCTTATCTTCGCAAACTAGGAGGGTTGTATGTCGGAACCACACATGCATTAATCACACCTGCCTTAACGCGGTCCGAGCAACAAATGCGTCTTTACAACACATTCCGTTACCAGGCAAGTCGTTACGACCACTTGCCTCAGGGAAAGCGATGGAGTTGGAATAGTATAATTTGCTATTCCAACTCCAGTCTGTGCAACAGCAAGGAAAGTGTTGAACTAAAAGCTCAACATCAATCCAAACATGCTTTCCTTAAAGAAAGTCAACAAAACGACTTGCGTGGTAAAGGAATGCATTAGTTCGGCCATAGTGTTAAAGCACAGCATGTTTCGAGCCGCAGTGAAAAGGCATTTTCCTACTGTGAAAGATGCAACATCCTGCTAGCAAACCTCCTAAACTTTACCTTTGACATCTAAAAACTATCTTCCATATCACTGGCCAATGGACGAGCGACAGTAAAAGCCCACCCTGAACGATGTTTATTGGCTGCTTCTCCTGCAATGTATTAGTTTCAAAGCTCTTTGCATCATTTACAATTCATCGATGCTGGCAACCTAAACTAATGTTCTTTCTGGCAACAACTACAGTGCAGTCAACACAAACCTGATAAAACTGAAATCTTTAGAGTAAAAAACAAATCTGCCTCCTACTACACCATCATGTTCTACGATTTGCTCATTCAAATCTGACTGTCCCTCACACTGTTGTTCTTAAGGAAAGTACTAAATACAATGCTATGACCTACCTCTCACCCTCTTTCATAATGAGTCCATGCCACTCTTCCTCTTTTGGCTCCCTGTTGTAGGTGTAAATATGTATGCACCTTACCCTTGAACTTCTCTTACTTGACGTCCTTTTGTAAAGGTCTTTTTGTGCTTCTTTAATCACCACTTACTATGCCCTCAGCTAGCATCAGACTGAAAGGGGCATTTTAACCAGTTCTTGCCCCCAAGATCGACCGGTGGATATAAGAGGTCTTTAAAGGAACTAGATTTGATGTCAATGTTTATAAACAAATTAATCGACCGAGTGCAACCATGACACCAGAGGCATTTATTAAGGGAGAGAGGCTTTCTGCAAGATTAACAGGGTTTATTACATCTTTTCAGTTTTCTATTTAAAGTCCGATTGAGCACAGGCATTAAACTTGTTTAAGAAGTAGCTTGCAATCTTGACATAAAACTCAGATTTCCCATGCTCTCAAAGACAATTAGGTGACCCTGATCACACCTTCCCAGATACCACATTGCCCCAATTAATGGCATCCTAGGCATCACAGCATGGTTCCTTTAGTTACTATAGGCACACGCACACTGACCGTCGCCAGTCCAAACCATCTTCAAAATCAGCAACATTTTCTACAAACCCTTGGTGACTAGAACTCCTACCAGAAGCAAGAAACAATGTTCACAAATAACTCATTTTATACACCATCATCAATAGATCAAGCAAAAATTACTTGCAATTGGTTAAGTCAAAATAATATTCAAACAATTTTTAAGAAAAGAACCTAAAATATGTTCCATCACAGCAACAATTAATTACCATATCTAATAATTGTAATTTAATACTAAATTGAAGCCCAGGAAGAAAATATTATTTACTTCAGCCGAAGTAAATATGATTTATTTCTTATTCATCAGATGCAAAGTTTAAATTTTATTATTACACTACAAGCACAATATAGTGAAAAGGTGAAGAAGTGAGTCCCAGTGAAGTGATTAAAAACAACTTATCAACACATCAACTGAATAGTGATGAATTATCACTTCTCAACAAAGGCCTATCCTATGGCTTGACAGAATCTACGGATTTCTTCAAACTCCAAACCGAACTACACACATTTTTCAGGACACTAAGACTCAGAGTGTTCTTTAGTAATAAGGATGCACTCCCTAATGATTCATTAAGATCATTTATGAGACCTAAATCCGTGTTTATTCCGTCCAATAACATGATGCCCCTGAAATCATAGCCTTTGAGAAGGGAGTGCTGGGAGACATTCTGAAATTGAAGAATAAAAAAGCCTACACTCCATATAATATCACTAAATCAGAGCGAGAGGCACTAATTACCTTGAAGAATGATGAGTCCATCATTCTAAAACCAGCAGACATAGGAGGCGGAATTGTTATCCAAAAGAGAACCAGATATGAAGCAGAAATAGAGAGATAAGTGAGTAACATTTGCCACTATAAAAAAACTACAACGAGATCCTGTGACACAGATCCAAGTACGGATACTTGAAGTAACAAAAAAAAGGAGTGGATGAAGGTTTTCTGAGTAAACAAGAATTTGATTACCTAAATAAAGAATTTCCAAGGAACCCTGTGTTGTACACTCTGCCAAAAGTTCATAAAGATGTTACTAATCCACCAGGCAGACCTATTCTCTCTGGATGTGGCTCAGTCCTAGAACCTCTAGGAAATTACATCAATAGCTACATCAAAGATTATGTGCCTGTACTACCTGCGTATGTCAGAGATAGTACATACATGATTAACCTGGTGGAAGGTATGAATTACAATCCCACCAACGAGATGCTGATAACCATGGACATAGAATCATTATATACAAATATACCTCAAATAGAGAGTATTGATATCATCAGATCTGTCCTAAATACTCGTCCAGCTCCCGTGAGGGTTCCCACTGAATTCATTGTTGACCTTCTTGAAATTGCATTAACTATGAATTACTTCAAATTTAATACTACTTATTACCAACAATGCTCAGGAACATCTATGGGCATGATTTTTGCACCAAATCTGGCCAATCTCTATGTTGGTGCTCTTGAAGAAAAACACATCAATAATAGTACCAATCCATTTATCAACAATATAAGATGCTGGAAGCGCTATATTGATGATATTTTCTTTATATGGACAGGTATGGAAGAAGATTTGGTACTATTTGTCACCTATTTACAGGAGTGTCAAAATGCACTGACATTTACTTACAGTAAGGACAGAGAGAGGATTCCATTTTTTGATCTGAAAATCAGACATTATAACAACCAACTTAATGTGACTCTCTATCATAAACCCACAGATAGAAACACTCTATTACAATACAACAGTTTCCATCCTAGAGCCCTGAAGGAGAGGTTACCCTATGGACAATTTCTAAGACTTCGACGAAATTGTACTGAGAAAATTGATTTCTTTCAAGAGGCGAACATACTGAGTACCAGACTGCGCGAAAGAGGAAATCACAAAAGATTGGTTAAAACCTCTATGAAAAGGGCATGGTTCAGCCCACGTGAAACACTTCTCCAGAAAACAATTAAAGCTCCAACTTCTCAGACAGTCTGTGTAACCACTTTTTGGCCAATGAGTTCGCAAGTCCAAAAGATCATCAAAAGACACTGGCCAACCCTAAACACCCTTAATGTCTGCCAAGATCTACCTCTTTTTTCCTTTAGAAAAGGTAAAAACATAAGAGACCATCTGGATCATTCAGATACCAGTATTACCAAAATGAAAACTACTATCTATGATCTTTGGTCTCTTCCTCCAGTAACAGGTCACTATAAATGTGGTAGTTGTGTCGCCTGTAGGTTTACCATGGAAACCAAATCCTTTTCGCATGGCAACATAAACTTAACGCTACGCAATTTCTCTAACTGTTTGACATCCAATGTCATCTACTGTATTTGGTGCCCTTGTGACCTGATCTATATTGGTCAGACTACTCAACCAGTGAAAGCACGCATTTGCCAACACCGAAGTAGAATTCGTTGTTTGGTAGATAATGCTCCTCTGGTAGACCACTACAAAGAGAAAGCACATTCAGCAGATGATATAAAATGGCAAGTGATAGAAAAAGCCAGGCTACCTCCTAGAGGGGGTGACCTCTCCTTAATTTTGCAATCCTTAGAATGTAAATGGATTGATAAATGTGTATCTACACAGAGAGGCTTGAACAGCCTAGAAGAATGGCGTAGGTTCATTAGCCTTCACTGATGTACACTATATCACTTTCTATTAGCCAGGGCTCTGACTAGTAGTAGATATTTGACTCTATTAAAAATGTATTGAACAGGCTTTATTAGAAGTTATTAGAGTGTATTTAAATAGCAGATCGGCATTCTATTTCTTCCCCGCTCTAGAGTCAACCACTGTATATATTGGCACGTTTGATGTTTTTAAAAATGTTGTACTATAAGTGCTCATGTTGTTTATTTATATACATGAGTAATTTTGTTATTCAAATATGAAGGGAACTGATGATGAATTGCCTAACAAGCTCACGTATAACATGTATATACATGTATGACATGTTTCTTTAGAATATATTGACACAACCTTAATGATGTTTACAAACATAAGTATATGATGGATAATCAAATGTATTTATGTGCTCACTAAAATTTGAATTATCTGTATACACCTTTGTGTTTCTTGATCTATGTTAACTTATGGCATCACTCCGAATAATAATTATGATTACAAGAATTGTTTCATATGAAGAATGGTACTCTGGCCATTCCAAGATGGCCGCTTGATGATCTTTCTCGTCGGCTCACTTTGCATATGTGCGACTAACACGGAAATTCACTTATACACCTCCGGTTAGCTAGTAGTCTCTAAGTAAAATAGGGACCCTCTACTGAGAAATCCGAGATGCTTAGTAAGTACTCTCACACTTCACCCTTAGCATATTCATTCCTCCATCAAGAACTTATAGTATTAATCTTGTGTGTCAATTCAGTTTGTCACTCTTTAGACTGTCTTTCGTGATTAATTCTATAGCGCTAACTTTGATGCATATGTAACGTTTTTATTCTTTCCACCTTGTGACTTCACGAAATATTCCAGATGAAAGAATGGTATTTTGACCATTCCAAGATGGCCGCTTGATGATCCTCCTTGCCGGCTTCCTTTGTGCATGTGTGGTAACACGGAAACTCTAGATATATGCTACCGGGTAACAGTAGTCTCTAAGTCTATCAGGGACCCTCCACTGAGATATCCGACCGGCTGATGCTTAAGTAAGTACTCGCACACTTCACCTGTAGCATGTCCATCCTTCCCTTGTCAAGAACTCGAAGTAATTATTCTTACGTGTCATTTCAGTTCGTCACCCCTTGTATCCTGCCTCTCATGATGAATCCGATAAATTAAGGAGAAGCGCTAACTTTAATGTGTAAGTGGCGTCTTTATTCAATTCCCCCTTTCAGTAACATGCACTGTGACACCGTTAATTGTGAGTAGGTGTTGACTACCCTGACTCTTCATTAATTATTATGTTTAATGTTTGTTTCTTTCAGTGTATGAATCACCATACGCTTATTACATAATCCATATTGTATCTTCAGAGTTACGCCAACTCTAATGCGTAAGTGGCGTTCACTTCGTTTTTCTTTGCTTATTATTGCGATAGGATGATATGATAAATTGATATCGCTCAATCCTTGACCCAGTTTGAATTGTCCTGTATACTACTATGTACCTATGAGTGGCTTTTCTTTCTATATTCCGCTTGAGGTCACATTTTGGTTGTGCCCAAGACAGTGTGCAGTTATATATATATGGTCCTCCTTATAAGACACGCTATTATTGACAGAGTATGAGGCGTCATTACAAGCTTGATGGTTACCCATTAGTAATGTGCTATTATAATTCACTTATAAAACCTCATTATAAGATAACATTTCTACTATGCGCAGCAGCAGTTACATATACGTGGCATTCATAAGAGATGTGCCATTATTGCCGTACTGTGAGATATCATGCATCAAATTAGTATCAGTGAATATGCCAGTCTTGATAGAACTTAGGAGACCATACTCTTGTGTTCCACCACGTGCTGCTATAGTTTTTTATATTTAAATTGTTTTCTAATTAGACACTCAGAATCCGTCTTAAGATAGACATTGGACTTCATTATGAGCAATTAATCAGTTAATGTTAGTTTCTTTTATCAGGTTGGTGTGCATGAATCAATGCGTGTACAAATAGAAACTTACCTTGTTTCTTATGTGTAGGCCCTGAATTAAATCGGTTAAAATACGGCCGAAGCCCTGCATCGTCCAGAGGATCCTGTTCCCAGCTGTGGGCACAACACTTAGAGCCATATATACAAATTTATAGGTAAGCCATTAAGCGCCCGAGCCCATTCATATCACAAATTCACTACTCGCACTGATTTCCTTTTCATATTAGTCACCAGATAAGCTGTCCTGAAGAGACCCCATAACCAGAGTGGGTCAAAACGCCGTCGACATTACAAAGAGAGGGCGAGAAAGATTCATCGTATTACTGGAAGCTCCTATTTGTTGTTTTTAATGACCTTCTCTCAATTTCACTGAAATTCACTTTTTAGGCTAAGATCACTTCACTGGGTTTAGCTACTTCACCTTTTCACTATATTGTGCTTGTAGTGTAATAATAAAATTTAAACTTTGCATCTGATGAATAAGAAATAAATCATATTTACTTCGGCTGAAGTAAATAATATTTTCATCCTGGGCTTCAATTGTGTATTAAATTACAATTATTAGATATGGTAATTAATTGTTGCCGTGATTGAACATGTTTTATATTCTTATCTTAAAAATTTTTGAATATTATTGTGACCTAACCAATTGCAAGTAATTTTTGCTTGATCTATTGATAATGGTGTATAAAATGAGTTCCTTGTGAACATTGTTTCTTGCTTCTTGCAAATACCCAGTTCACAAGGACATATGGGTCGCTCTTATTTTTTGAAATATAGAACTCCTACCAGGCAGACAAGTTCACTTCCTTGGTGGCTCCCGGCACACCATGAACTAAGGCCACTATCAGATTGGAGAAGAAGTGGAAAAAATAAAGAAAAATGCAATAGGCTTTCTCCATTTATGCACCCAGAGTCTGGAACAATAACTCCGTATCCATTAGGACTGCCCCAAACATGCTTAATTTAGAAAAAAGCTAACGGCACACATCTTCAAGGAGCACTACATTGTGACAAAGATATACATTCCATTTCCAGTCTCTGAACCCAGAAACCCCAACATTCACCACTGACTATAGCTTT
The DNA here is from genome assembly GCF_964204655.1 of Triturus cristatus. Classification (NCBI taxonomy): domain Eukaryota; kingdom Metazoa; phylum Chordata; class Amphibia; order Caudata; family Salamandridae; genus Triturus; species Triturus cristatus. Next base: position 730,367,362 of record NC_140585.1, on the reverse strand, counting down.
GCCTTTAGTCCTATGCATCGTGCCTACACCTTTCGGCAAGTTCTTTGATGAACAAATAACTAGTCACATCTCGCACATGTAACGCTGTGGGGTAGTGGGGCGGGAGCGGGGTGGGTGGGTGGCTAGTGGAATTCGACATACGACGGTAAAGGTGAAAGTAAACAAATAAATAAATAAAACGACTTACCTTGTGCGCACTGCATTGCCGACTCAATGTGCCCCCTTGCAAGCAATAGCAAGTGAATCAGTTACCTGAACATATTTTATAATGCTATGTCATGTTGTTGTCATTCAAGTGTACCTTGTGCCATTAGAATGGCCTCAAAGTGCTGTGGGTGGTTTGTCAGAGCCTGTACATTCACGTGCTAGTTTCCATCACTGGTCAGAGTCTGAATGATGGTATAATCTCAGCATCGTCTTCTAGTCTGCCTATAGTTGGGTGGCAGTGTTACGTTTGATGAGCCAGGTTGTGTGATTTTGGAGTTGAGGTTTCTGTTATGGGGAATTTAGAAGATGCTCATGCATCTCTTAGGCAAGTAACATGCCAGACCAGTTGATAGGACAGAGCCTACATCTGCACCTCTTGGTAGGTAACATGAGCCGATATCTCTTGTTGCTGAAAGGGTCGGCATTTGTGCGACTATTGCATGGCTACCAAACAGCATGCGCCATGAAGACCACGAAAAATATTTAACTGGCAGTCCATGGCTTTAGATTTAATTTCAGGAATGTCCTACGTAGAGAAGAGTTTTCCCTCAGGAAAACGACCAAGTCTCTTTCATGATTGGGAACTTTATCAAACTTTCTTACTTCCAGGTCCTAGCAGGGCCAATCTACTTATAAATAGTCCCTTTAATGTCACGCAGGATCAGCTGCTAGCATTCTGCGCAGGACTGGGTCCTTTGTGCTCACAACAAAACAGAGGGGCGTAGAAATGTATTCATCGTTTAAAACACTGCGCTGCTAGGTTTGTATGTAACCACACAACAAATCCTGTGTGCGAAAATATTTCTGCGGTTATGCGTTTTTAGCGTGAATTGTTCTGGTCATGAGATTAGTGGAATTCACTTGGACTGCACAAAGGTTATACTCCACGCCCAAAGAAGAACAAACGACTACTTGCCGGCGAAGGTTAAACAACAGAATTACGAGCAGCAACATCGGCTATACCGGCCACATGTACTCTACAGCAGTATCGCATGCTATCATTTATTTTACAAGCCGCACAAAATCAACATCTTTCCCTGCAAACACAGAACATCAAACAAAATGTGCTGCAACCTAACCTTCTGTGGACTTCCGCCATCAAAGGTGAGTCTTGATGTCATGTTACTGTAGACGCGGTTCGCACAAAGGAAGGATCATTTTACATTTGTATGTTGAGGTGTTTGAGTACGGATAGCTACTGGGGGATATTACTTTAAAAAAAACTACCTTTCTTTAGAATGCTTGAGATGCCACAACCCACTGGTTTTCAGCACAGTGGAATATGTCCTAAATGACATGAAATCACCATGGGCCAGATGTACCAAGTAATTCAATTGTCACAAAGGCTCCAATTCTGCATTTGTGACAGGAAAAATATTTTTTTCTAATCCCATTTTAATAGTGGGAAAACATTTTATCCCAAAAATGGGATTCCCAATGGATACCAATGTGGTACCTGGAAGGCGCATGTTGTAGGCGTCTCTTTCAAATATTAAATCAGTACATGTATTAATGTTTGGTAACCGAAACTCAGTCACAAATCATTGAAAGTTTATCAGCACCTCAATGGAGCAGTTAATGCATTTGTAAAGTGGAAGGAGTCTCTAGTTCCGCTATGTAAATGTAAAAAAATTGTTGAAAAGTAGAAAGTGATCAAAGGGACCACTGGCAACTCATAAGCAAACTAAAGAAAAAAGGTTTTCTCTTTTATTTTTTTAAACAGCCGTTTCCCTTGATACAAATTTGCTGTATGTAAAAACATTTTTTTAATTTGAAATCAATCAAAGACATGGTGGTCTGCCGACCCCAGCCGGCTCCATGCCGTCTATGGCCTCCAAATATAGAAAGTCGCAAATTGCGAACTAGCTCATTAATATTCAAGAGTAGGTCAGATTGTGACCGACAACAATTAGAAATTTTAAGAACCAATCTATTAATAAATAGGTCACCTCTTAAAATTCTTTACCGGCTGCAAAAATATTGGTGACAAATGTCAAACAGTATTTTGAGACCAGTAAGTAGTACATTTGGCCCCATATTTCCAAATAGAAACAAAACAAAAACGTATTTATTGGATCTTTAGCAGTTTTATACTGGGTATGTACACATAGCGGATGGAACCTCAAAACATAACCTGGCCAGTGTCTCATTTAATTGCAGGCATGGTCATGAAATCTATCGCTTACTTGGTTATCATCTTTAAGAATGATTCTTCACACGTACTGGTAAAGTTTATGACTCTTCTTTGAATTAATCATTATTCTGTTGACTTGTGCGTGACTTCGCATCACAGTGGGCTGGAATCCACGATGGAGTTCCACCACCAGGCATGTCAGTCATTCAGAATCCTTGAACTGCGACCGCTCATCATCGGGTCAACAGTACTACATTTTCTGGTACTTCTGCTTCTAGGACACTTCTTGGTATCACTGTAGTCCATCAGCTGTTTGGCAATCCATTTTTGGAACAATCAGATATTATGGCACAGTAATCTTGAGGCAATTGGCACAGACACAGGTAGGCAGTGTTACTTCATTGACTTAATAACACCAAGAATGAGCTGAACATTTACTGAAAACTGTGTGTTTTTTATGATCTATTTTGGTTCTCAAGATTAGTCGGTGTTGAGCACTACAGCACAGAAGTTGAGCCACGTGGTACTGGGCTGTCTCTGCCTCCAGATAATGCTTTATACTAAGGAAGATGTAGTAAGTTCACCTTCTAAACTACGACCAAGGAAAAAACTGAATACCTTACCTCACTCACTGTCCTCAAGAGTCCGATGTCCTAGTACATTGTCACTGTCACCCAGAGTGTATATTCCAACTCCATGCTATTAATAGCAGAACATGCTGTGCTAATCTGGCCAGCTAGTGTCGGACTCTACTTCCGTGGTACACAACAAACTTCCTCATAAAACGTACCATGCTGATGTCAGCTTCAACAGAGCCATGAGGACATACATATCGACACACGTCAAGCACATCTTAGTTTTAGGACCTCGAATTAACCGAATTCAATATATTTCCCCTCTGCCCTGCCTCCCACACAATTCTGTTCTGCATATTTATTTCAATAAGAAGTTGGGCACTGTGTCTCTTCCTGACGTCTGCTGTTTTTACCATTTTAAAACTGGAAGGTATGCAATGATAAAGCAGCCATCAAAGCTTATCGTGAATAAATATTAATGCGTTTTTGAACAGGCATCTGACCACCCGTTACCCTTGAGTGTGGATTTTACTGTCCGAACCTCATTGAACGCAGATGTCAGGAACACCATAAACCTATCTAAGAAGCTCTTCTACTCATTTTTGCAATTTTTGAGATTTCGTTTTGCAAAGACTTTCTTTGGAAACCATGTTTTTGTTTATAGGAGCTCTTTAAAAAGTCGAACCATAGCTGTGTTAAAAGGGTTTCACCACGGGATCCAGCCATCATCCCATTATCACCTGACTCAGCACAATGTGCTATCAACAATTCGGTTTTTCTATTCACAGATCACAATGGCTCAGGTGTCTCATGCATGACTATTGCATCTGCAAGCAAATATGGCTTTCAAATGTTCAAGTGGCCAATGGCTTTACTGAAATGTAGAAAACGTACAAGTGTCGTGCAATTCACGCGGTCGACGAGTTGTATCAGAAGCCTGTGGTACTTAGGACCAGTCTTGTCCGATTAGTCACACTTATTACTTGACCCCACCCAATAAATTGGCTCCTACAAAACAGGCACAAAATAAGTTCCTGCAAGATTTGTAGCTTGTGAGACGCAAGGACGTTAACCCTTAAAGTGCCAGAGGTCTTCCCAATATTTCGCTACTCTAGCTCCATTATACAGTTCAAACACGTGTATTTCCTTTGACTTTCCATGTACACAACTGTATCTTTGATTTAGTGGTGCATATAGATGGGTTATGGTTTAAAAATAGTTTAGCAATATTGTATTATGGTTCTTAGGAAAAAAATATATGTATTCTGTAATGCTACAGTAATGTTGCCCTGAATAATCCAAGTCTGACACATATTTTCTCATATGAAAAATTTATGACTATCACTCATAATCTAGCACTTTGTTTTGCTGTTAAATAGTGACCATTGGGAAACGTATCAACAGATTAATCTGATCATGCCAATCAGAGGAATCTGCCTGTAAGCACACCGCCCAAGGTATCACTTTAAAAAATATCACAAAGTCAAATGACATAATTAATACATCATAAGGCAATGAATGAATAATGATGGTCATGTAGACAGCAAACAATTATGCAAAACATTTATATAAAACTTTTAAAAAAAGAAGTAGACATATATTAAATAATCGTCAAATGAACATATTCGTAAAGTGCAAAGCGTGGGGGTGAGCACATCGCCTAAAATGTGATGAAAAACAAGTAAAAACAGAAACACACTACATGAACATATTAAATCCAGAGTGGTGAGTTGATTTTTGGTGCACATAATTCAGATGTTACACCCTGCATTAATTTATATTCCATATGTCTTTGTTGGCGTACAGGTTAATGGCCTTTTGACACAGACACGGCTGAAGGGTCATCATCAGGATGAGGAAGGATTGATTTGAGCAAGGAAGGGGTCTGTGTTAAGTGTACTTCCAGCATAACATTCAAGCAATGCACCGATCAAAGATGAGCAAGCAACTCATACCACACAATAGGGGTCTCAAATAAAAGCACAAAACATGGCTTTACTTAGTTCTCGAAGATCCTGATTTACACTACATTTGGAAGAAACACATCTCTTGACCCAAGACCAGTTTTGACTGAGACACAGAATGTATCCACAACACTACTGTGCATCTGCTTGAACAAAAACAAGTGTTACTGTTTTCCACATGCACAGCATGAAATGGGAGATTTCTAAGATAATTTGAGACCATGAGGGGCGCTGCGTGAAAATCCCACTAATGCTGAGCACAAACAGTATTACTCTAGGTATTAACCTAACCCACCCAACACGATGATAGATTCCTAGCTACCACTGTTGAGATGCTACTGAAGGGACTTCAAAGAGAAGTCATCATATAAAGAGATCTCAACTTGGTCTGGAATCGCCCGGTGATTAGATCAAGAGGAGTGGAGGGAAAATCAAGAGTGATCTCTACAGGTACACAAATCAAATTCAAAGAGTGGGGGCTAGTAGGCTCATGAAGGACACTACACCCAGATAGTAAAGACTAAATATTTTATTTACAAGTCCATAAGATATTCTCATAAATACACTATCTATTTCTAACCCAGGGCCTCCTTCACTCCTTACAACACCCTGAGATATAATTGATCTTGAACTGTGACCGTACGCATATCCAGAGGGACTGGGAAGCATTGAGAAAGTCAATTGCAAACGTTGGAGGATGAATATTACGTAGAATATTTTGAACAAAACTATATAGGAGTCACCTCAGTGGACACCCAATGGGACGTCTTTAAGAAACAAGTTAGAGAAACAGCAATATCAATTTCTGCCAGTGCATAACGAGAGTCAAAACTACAAGAATCTAAACTCATAACAGCGTTAAACAAGCATTGGCAAAGCTAATAGGTCTCACCTATGCAAGATCTCTCAGCTTTGTCAATGTTTTTAGCCAGTAGGTATCACCTTTGGGATCTTTTGAGTTTGCAAGTATTCTGCATTGACTGGCAGTGTTTTTTTTTTGTTGTGAATATTTTCTCTTTTTACTGTCAGCCAAACGAGGCCCCAGTTTACCAAAGAAGCACAAAACTATGCCACACAAGTCCTCTTTGCAGCACGTGTACCCTTAAAACTCGTATCTCCCAAATATTCATGGCCCATGGCAGGATTTTAAGTGGGATTAAAACACAGGGGGCGTGGTTTAAACACACATAGGGTAAAAATCTGTGCTTAGCATAGTGTGCCGCACGACTTGTATTTTGCTGTTTCTGTAATTGCAACCATATATGATACAACAAGTAAAATCATACCTAGTCAGGACTTTTGGCTTTGTCAATGATTGTTAGTTGCTTAAGATAAATAAGCAGCAACTATGGCTTGTATATATGATATTGAAAAAGTTTCCACTTAAAGCCCTGGTGACACCACGACAATGTTGCTGCTCCTGAGTTTCAAAAAGAGAAGGGAAATCCAGAAAGAAAATGATTCTCTTTAAAGGATTTCCCTTCCCCTACAACGCTCACCTGGCATGACGTCACTTCACTAGTGAGAAGTGAGCAGTGTGAGCATGCGCACATAGATGTGCCTGCTGTCCAAGAAAAAACGGACCGCCTGTGCTAGGGCATAAAACAGAGCCAGATAGAGACCAGTTTCGAGGCCCCCTTTAAAAAAACGCCGGTGCTCAGACCCGCTGAGACCAGGCCCACTTAAAGCCCTGGCCCATGGGCTGACCAGGGTGCCCTAAAATATGACTGGACCCCTGAACTACAGGGGCCTGCTTTACACACCTGCATATAATTTAACCGGTGCAAGGTAGTAAGAGGTCTCATCAAATTTCTCACGTGGCAGAGTGTGCACTGAAAACATTTCAGCCTCCGATATGCCCCGGGTCTATCTCGAAGGGGGTATCAATGGGGCATCTTCTGAGAACACTCACAGGTGGGCGAATGGTTGAAGTACCACGTTTGGGGTAGCCCCGCCAAGACTACAAATACAAAAACTCACAATTCAATACACTTTAGCATAGAGTGAAACTAAAGGGCCGTGCACTGAGTAAGTCAACATAATAAAGTTTCTCTCAGATCGCACTGGCGGTATTTCAGCAACTCCTGCCTGAGCCTGTAAAAGCGTTCAGTGATGTCAATCCACTGGTCGTCCTCTAATGTTTGCCTTTTTTATCTCAGAAAACGGGTAACAATGCTCTCAAACGCAAGAAAGAACTAGGTCTGCCCCAAAACACTAACTGGGTCAGGGAACCCAAGAAAGTTGTCCAAATACAAAACAAAAGATGATCCCTGCTGCACTAAACAATATCATTACTAAAAAAAAACAAGCAGTATTACAAAGGAGGCAAGGGAGGCGTGTGGACAAAATAGGAATGAACCCGCATGCATGCACGAAGGGAGGGGGCAAGCGAAGCGAGTGTGAAGGGTGAAGCGATACAACGCAGGAGGGCTGGGGTGAGGGACGGGAATAACTTTCTAAAGAAATATTGCATTAAAGCAGGGACTAGCTCCGTTACTAATTGAGCAAGTGATAACGTTTGCTGCCTCAAGGATCAACAAGAATAACAAGCAGATGTAGCTTATCGGCAACAGCTTTTCAATACGGCTGCCGCCGAGCGTTGCATTACGTGTTAACTGCGACGAACAAAAACAAGTAGATTGTAAGGCTGCCCGGGGTGGGGGTTGCGCAGCGGCCCGCCCCCTTGAGGGCGGCCGCCTTAGTGCCACAGGAAGGCACAGGGGTGGGAGGTCTTGTCCCTGGGCTTGACCTAGGGAGACCCCAGTCAGGTAGCTGCTTCCGGCGGGGAGGAGCCATGAGGGGGGTACATATTCGGTCCCCGCCCCCTCCTCGCCCTCTTGTCCGCTCGTTTTGCCGTTTTGTGGATTCGTCGTAGTGCGCACTCAGCCTCCTTTCAGCCTTTGCGGTGAGTCTTGCCGGTCACCTTCCTCTCGCCCCGGCCCTGTCCCTGGGCAGTACCAGGAGACGGGGCCCTGTGGTCGGTGTACCACGGGCGGGGGGAGGGCAGTGCGCGGAGGGCTGGCTGTGTTGCGTTGTTGTGGGGTGAGCAAGTGGCCTGTGTGGGCAGTCTCGGCTCTTCCTCCCACCGACGGGGTGTGTTATTATGTTTAGTCGATCATGCGTTACCTCGTCATTCCGAGGGGCCTTGTTCTCGGAAAGTGGGCCTAGCTGACCGCTTCCTCCTGCAAGGCTCCTGGCGACCTCGTTAGCTGGCCTACCTCCCCCCCACCCTGGTCTCAAGGGTGGGAGCGACTGTACCCTGCTACACCCGACGCTGGCTCCTCCTCGGCGGGGACCGTAGTTTATACAGGGCGCACGTCCGTGGACCTGGGGAACTGGGTTCGAGTTTGGGTAACGACGCTCTACAGCACGTGGGCTGTCCCGGGTGAGCGGGTCCCTTGCCTCGGTGGGATAGGAGTGGGCCTGCGGGTTGGTCGGACTCCCTTGAATGGGGACCTCGGTTTGAGTGCCTGCTATCCGCTGTTACCTCCTGGGACCTGGGCCTCACATCTACTGAGTCACTGTGGCCTGAGTGGTTATGGCCGAGACTCTGTGACTCTAGGTTACAGTTTTCTATTCCACCAGAGTCGTGTTGAGGATGTTGCCCGCATGGCCCTAAAACTGCCGACGGTGGTGCAGCAATCCAGGGGCGAGCCTCGGGCTCGAGCGCACTCCCTGCGACTCTGGCCATTGCAAGTTACCCCCTCGTGTCTGATTATGAAATGCCATGCCGCGCTCATGCCAGCGATCCTCTCCCTCACGTCGTCCGTGCAAGATTACTGGGTCTGAGACTCGCCGTCTCGAGGCTACAGTCCTCTTCCCATTCATTCTTTCAATTTTGCTAATGCGATCCTGGCCATTTGCAGTTACCTTCCCGTGCCCGAACATTTATGCACGTGACGCGCTCATGCACAGCGCTCCCATCTCCATGTCGTTTCAGCGCTAGATACACATGGTCGTAGAATCCTAGTCTCGAGGTTACAGCTTCCTTCCTTTGATCCTTTTATTCAGATCTCCTCTGAGGGTTTGGTCCGTCGGCTTATTCTGCCGACTCCGGTGCTCACTAACATCGTTGTATTCGGGCCAATTCAAATAATCACCTCGTGCCGGAATATTTAATGTTATGCCGGGCTCTCGGGAGAGGATGTGGTTCACCAGCTTAAACTGCCGACTTTGGTGTAGGAGACCAGGGTTCGAGCCTCGAGGTTTCATTTACATCCTGTGATTCTGTGATTGTCATGTATACTGCAGAGGTTTGGATGCGTGGAAGACGTGGATTGGCCGTCGCGCTCGGCTGAAGACGGGGGAGCGTTCCGTGGTGGGGCTGCCTCGACTGCGGTTTCTTGGTTTCAAGTGTGGTAGGAGTAGCCTTGGATGGGCACGGCAGTCGGTCGGGCACGTACTGGATGAAACGCTGCCCTGCATAATAGATAGGACTGTGCATGGTGCACAAGCGTTTCAGTTAAGGTCTGAGACTCTGTTCAGGTAGATCTCTTTTGGTAGTGCCTGCTCCGGGACACCCGGGCCCGCGTTACCGTCCCCCCCCCCCCCCCCCCCCCCCCCTCGCCTAGAGACCCTTACGGGTGATGGTTCGCGTTCGTGGCTTTGTGGCAGAGCTGCCGTCCTTGGGTCTGAGGTATCACGGTTCGAGTCCGGGCTTTTAATTTCTCGGTGGTCAAGTGGTAAGGCGTCGATCTCATAATCTCGTAAACCAGAGATCACGGGTTCGGACCTCGTCCGAGCCTCTTATTGGATTATTTTGGACTCGGCAAGTGGTACATTGGCGCCACTTGAGCGCTTTGGCTGGCGCATGCCGGGCGTTTCTATACGCCTGTCGGGGGTCGGTAGTGATTAGGTGCGAAAGGGAGCAGTCAGGGCACCCGGGTCTGTGCGGCCCCTTCCCCCGTAATCCCCTCGAGGCAGTGGCATGTGTCCTGGGAGGGTTGGTGGTCCGCCGGAAGCGAGCCTGCTGTCGGGTGTAGGAACTTGTAGATCGCGGATCGACTACGGGGAGAGGAGTTGGCAACGGACAGGGCGCTCGAGCTCGGACCTGGGTTCAAGTTCGTTTTTGACGCTGAACTTCTTAACTTCTTGTGATTCTGGGCAAATCTCAATCTCCCTGTGCCCGACAAAATAAATAAATAATGTGCGTCCCCATGTAATGCAACTGGTGCTTTGTAAGGCGCCCTGATACCTGATTGGACTCTGGCAAGCTAGCACTGTGTAAAACTCTGCAATATTAGATAAATAATAATGTGCAAGTCTTCATCTATCCTACATGCTTTATAAAAGTTGGAATAACCTTCCATTGCGTCAGTGGCCTGGGCAATCCTCCCCCCCCGTCTCGTTTTCGGCTGTGGTGTGCCATGCTCAGTGGTCGACTGGGTGGCAGGCACCCCGGGTCGTGCCGCGGGGCCGCGCTCCGTCCGCTACACTACCACCTCCCCAGGCCGGCAACCTTTTAACTTACCAGGAGCAGATGGTACAGGGTAGGTTTTCGGGGCTCACGTGCAGCAGCCTACATCGGGCAGGCGTAGGCGCCCAAGCCTTGTGTCTCTTTCATGCTATCCGGGGTAGCAAAATTTTCCTCGCCTGGACAGTTTGCACTTCGGCGCCCGGGTGCTGCCTCCGCTCTGAGGGGGAGAGTCTGCGGCAAGGGCCAGGCCTATCCCCCGAGACGGCCAGAGAGGAGGTAGTCTGTTAGCTAGATGGGCCACTTTGGTGCAGGAACCAGGGTCGAACCTCGGGTCCCGTTCACTGACGGTGATTCTGAGGATCTCACTTTCCTCTCTTGCATGAATGTGTTAGGTATATACTGTGCTCAGGTAAGCGCTTCACTCTTCTGGGGCGAGTTTGCGCCGCCGATTTGGTGCTGGAACCAGGGTTCTAGCCTCGGGGTTGCGTTCACATACGGTGAGTCTGGGCAACTCACTTAATCTCCCCGTGCCTGAAAGTGCAATGTATGAACTGTGCCCATGTAAACACTCCTACTTTAGGGTCGAGTCGCGCTGTCGATATTGGTGCGGAATTACATTGAGCCTAATCAGCATAGAGCAGGACACAAACCACATGATTTCCGGCAACTAATAATAATTTTCTAGGGATACCCAATGAAACTTGTTTATTGGGCGGAAAATAACAGAGTTCAAACATTTACCTACTGAAACTTATGCTTTCCATGCACAACTAGCTAGTGCATGGCCCATTACGATATGCTGGAGAGAACCAGGCCCGAAGTCTCAGCGCATTCTCAATATGCAGTGATTCTGGGCAAATCACTTAATCTCCCCGTGACAAAAAAGAAATGAGTGTGTCCTTGGTGTAGCGTTATTTGGTGCACAGGGTGTATAGACCAATGCAATAATCCTGCATCAGTTGTAATTTGGACTTCAGCCCGCCTGAAAGAGATTGTTTATTTGTGGTTACAATGCAGGATATGGTTTAGCTTGGTTGAAGACTGTTTAGATATCACCATCCTATTATGGAGAGGAGCATAGTTGAGTAGACTGCCTTAAGTCTTTAGTTTTGACTAGGCACTATTTAAGAACTCTGCTTCATGTGTGTGAGATGATTTTCATCTGGCAAGGAAATATATGGAAAGGGCTTTAGGGGACAACATATTCTGATTGGCACGAAGTAGAAATGACTTTTAGGAGGAAGGTAGGGGTCATGTTTAACATTGCCTTGTTTTTGGTGTAATGTGATATATGGCTTAATGAAACATAGGGGCTGCATCACACAATTTGGTACTGAAGTAGTCACAACGCAGCACAAACTGTGAACTGCAGCTATATGCAGGGGCTTGAGTTGGAAAGCATTCGTGTAATAGCTCATTGTTATGATCCCTGGGAGAATCCAAAATATTTGGAGAGGAAACCTTGTACAAACTTCCATAAATTCCTATATACTGGGAGAGTGAGGAAAGAAGTAGGGGAAGAACTTTGTCTATATGCAGCAAGAGCTGCTAAGAGCCATGAGTTGAACTTCATTAATACAAAACATGGCCTCGCTCTTCTCTTTTGGGACCTTTAGTGAATCACCTGACCGCTTGGCAAACTTGATGCACAGCTTCTTCTATTTGCATGTGGAAGATGGCCGGATGCTCTTGGGGTTAAACGTTGACTTTATGTCTCAACACTTTTCCTTTAATTAAGGAACTGTTTAAGTCTACAGTGCCTCTCTTCTAAATTATTGTGCTGGTGGTGAATGGACAATAAATATGCCTTTACAACTTGTTTTATCACGTGTGCTGTGCATTCAAAGACAGGTCATATGTCCCTGGTTGCGGTTTGGGTTTGCGGTGGTTGATTTGCCTTCCTCCCATGCATTGTCAGGTAATGGCATCGTTGCTTGTCTTAGAGATTGGGTGACGTTGCTTGAGTTCTGGTTACCTGGTCGTTCTTTGGGGCTCCTGAGGGTATGATGACCTACCGGCAAGGAACAGCTAGGGTGGTTTACGTGTGCTTCAGCAATCAGTTAAAAAAAAAAAAAAAAAAAAAAAAAAAAAAAGGCTACGGGGGCCCTGGCTCACACGGTAGTGGGCAAAGATCACACACGCCACAGGTGCCGAGGCCTGTTCTGATGCCTGGCGTTGTGCTCCCAGGTTACTTCTGAAGGGCCAGGCCTTCAGATGCTGAAAGGATGTCCGTGGTTATTTACTTGATTGTTAAACGATGGGTTATTTCCGGGGTCTCCGCTGGTGTAGAGCGTTAGGTGCTTGTTGTCCTTCCATCGGGCCGGTTTGATGCGGGATGGTGGTTTTTTGGGCACAGCCACGTGGTGGGTTTTTCTGTGTGACTGGGGTTAGCTTTCCGTTAATCTCCCTATGTGTCGCACACGGTTGCAAGACAGGGGGGTCGGTTTGATGCGGGATGAAGGTTTTGGGGCAGATCACAGGCTGCTTCCTCTTGCTGTGTTTGTTCTTCTAGGTGTGGTAGGGTCAAGTGACGGAGGAGAGCAATCATCTTGTGGTATATCTGGGCATGATAGAACGCCAGGCAAGATTGTAGCGTAGGCAGATAGTGGCACTTATCAGGGAAGGAATGTTGGTCTCAATGGCATGCCGCCATGCAAGGGGACCAGGTACCTAGGTCACGTACATCAGGCTGTGACAGGTGAACAGGGACCATGTGTACTAGAATATCAGGAGTGGTTCCCACCACGGTCGGGCAGAAGGGGAGCTGTCATCTTGATGCTCGATGGACACCCTTACTCCATCACACCCATTGTAAGCTGAGGATGCCTGTTGACGCTGTTAGACCTGCTATTAGTTAGTACACTCACTGTTGTGCCTTGGCTCGGTTTGTCTCGCATCAGGGCCAGTTGGGGTTACTGGCGAATTTTTTGCTCTAAGGCCGAGGCGGGCGCTTCTAGAACAGGGCAAGATTGGTTAGGCCAGGCAGCATGACAAAGGTCTTCTCGGCACTGGCAGAACGGTACAGGCTGCGAAGTAGAGCCTTTGCAGAACTTAGATTTGTCGACATCCGGCTAGGGAATGTTTAGCAGCAGGAAGGTATTGAACCATGGTGAGCAATTGGTTTTGGGTTCGTGCGCAACAGGAGCAAGGGAATTGCGTTCTGTTCCATCAGGGTACGGGGACAGTCTATACCACCAGTTACTGTAGAGCTGCCATTTTCGCGCTGGGCTGGGGTGTCAATATCTTCCAACTTTACAGCCAGACTCTGAGCAGGCAAAGGCATATTTGTGATGGTGCAACGGGCACTCAACAGTAGAGTTAGATGTGTCATCATACCCCGATATAACGGTAGTGATGAAACATAGGTTGTGGCTACACACGACCAGGCACTCTAGGGCAGCTGGGGCGGGGGTGTGCCAGTGCCAAGAGGGTGCGGGTTGCCTGGGTAGGGCTGCTGGCTTGAAGGGAGCACTACTCGGATCGCCACAAGGGCACGTTTGTGTCATAGAAGGCTGAATTGATACTTTTATGGCATGGTGCCAGTTGCTCTAGTTATGCGCATGTTGCTTGGCAGTGTCAGAAACATTCAGAACGCAATGCTGGTGGTTAGCCTGTTGTCATGCTGTTCAGAGGTACTTTAGCTCAGGCATGGCCATGCAGGGGTTATAGGCCGGGGGGCCTGCCCTGGGATTCGGTTAACAGGCAGGTGAAGCAGCAGAACGTGGAGGGGCTTGGGTTGGACCTCTGGATACTAGGGCGGAGCCGGGTTGCTCACTTGGTAGCCCTCCCTTGAGTTCGATGAAACAGGTACCTTTGATGCAAGTATTAGTACCGGGTAACTTCTCCCGCCCTTCAGCACTGGCTGGCAGCTATGCAGGTTGTGGAAGTGGCCTTCCAACAGGGGCGTATGGTCCATATGATCGAGGGAAACACCGGGGTAACACTTTTGGGCTCTATTCCGCAGGAGAACATTTGGCTTTCCCAGTATTCAATTAGAGAAGCATTTTACAAGTTTCTCTCCTCTGTGGTCACCCTGACCTGTCCCTCCCTGGTATACTAGCAAATTTTGGGAGGGCAAGGCTTACAGTTGATGGGGAATGATGGAATGCGATGGGCGTACTCCAACGGAGTGAAAGAGGAAGCAAGGCGGGCTTGTCATCTCTTACCACCTCCCGCATGGGCACTGCCAGGCAGGAGTGTCTTGTCAAAGGGATTGTTCTATAGCCATGCAAAGGCAACCTTGGACCATCGCTTAGTTTGGTGTAGGTCATTTCAGACAAATCCATGGGAAAGTTTAAAAGGACGGGGGAATTCGTCCTGTTGGTACACGCTGGCCGCCGGCCCGGTTGGGCGTAGACTTGTTTGGCTGGACCTGGGAGAAGCCCGGTACCGGTATGCTGTAGGTATAAAGGCCTACCGGGAGCCATGCGCAGTGGCGCAGAGCAAAGAGGTCTTGGCTTCATCAGGCATGGTCTTATACACGCCAAGTCCACAGGGTGCCTGGAGGGAGATGGAAGTGCACCTTTCTAGTTTAGGTATGGATGTTTTCCGACTGGACCTAGGGGAAGCTTTGGCTGCAGCAGGTTGTAAGTACATAGGTCTACCTTGGTGGGGGGCCCTGGTAGTGACGGTGGCCACTCCCAAGGCTGTGGAGGAGTTACAGGGCGATCCAGGGTCTGCACATACCAAGGGGTATAGCATGCAGCAGCACCGTGTGGTGCTAAGCCAGGATACCCAGGGATCTTTTAGCGTGTCCACTGGAAGACCTACGGCGCCCCGCTACCGACAGGCGGTTGTGGGTCTGAGCAACCGGGGGCTGCCATGTATGCTCCGCCCACCCATCACGGGGGGGCGTGGTGAAGCATGTGGACTGGAGGTCCACGGATGGGAGGGGTGGACCCTCCCAACATTTGGTGGTCACCAATTGGCGCTGCCATGGTGACCCTAGGCTTATCAGACGGGCAGGCGCCATGGGGCTGGCCTGCCCTGGGATCGCCCGTAAGATAACCCACCGTGTTTGAATATTTATTATGCTAATAAACCTGCAGCAATATTTCTCCACTTACATTCAGTGTCGTGTGTTTTATTATGATTATGTACTGATGTATGATATGATAACGGTTGCCGATATTGGCACTATGTAAGGCTGCCCGGGGTGGGGGTTGCGCAGCGGCCCGCCCCCTTGAGGGCGGCCGCCTTAGTGCCACAGGAAGGCACAGGGGTGGGAGGTCTTGTCCCTGGGCTTGACCTAGGGAGACCCCAGTCAGGTAGCTGCTTCCGGCGGGGAGGAGCCATGAGGGGGGTACATATTCGGTCCCCGCCCCCTCCTCGCCCTCTTGTCCGCTCGTTTTGCCTTACCCGCCCATCCGCTTACCCGGCATCAGGAGGGACAAGAAGGGGGGGGGAAGGTTTT
Source organism: Triturus cristatus (assembly GCF_964204655.1). Taxonomy (NCBI): domain Eukaryota; kingdom Metazoa; phylum Chordata; class Amphibia; order Caudata; family Salamandridae; genus Triturus; species Triturus cristatus. The sequence goes on along the minus strand of NC_140585.1, from coordinate 730,351,653 downwards.
TCTAACAACTTTCACTTTTGTGTTGCAGGAGGAGTTACAGGGCGATCCAGGGTCTGCACATACCAAGGGGTATAGCATGCAGCAGCACCGTGTGGTGCTAAGCCAGGATACCCAGGGATCTTTTAGCGTGTCCACTGGAAGACCTACGGCGCCCCGCTACCGACAGGCGGTTGTGGGTCTGAGCAACCGGGGGCTGCCATGTATGCTCCGCCCACCCATCACGGGGGGGCGTGGTGAAGCATGTGGACTGGAGGTCCACGGATGGGAGGGGTGGACCCTCCCAACATTTGGTGGTCACCAATTGGCGCTGCCATGGTGACCCTAGGCTTATCAGACGGGCAGGCGCCATGGGGCTGGCCTGCCCTGGGATCGCCCGTAAGATAACCCACCGTGTTTGAATATTTATTATGCTAATAAACCTGCAGCAATATTTCTCCACTTACATTCAGTGTCGTGTGTTTTATTATGATTATGTACTGATGTATGATATGATAACGGTTGCCGATATTGGCACTATGTAACCTGACCCACGAGAAATGCAGCTGCCACCCTGCGTGCCGCTGCTCACTCCCACAGGCAAAACGCCGTGTGAGTGAACATTAGAAAAGAGGTGGAACATGTACCCGCCTTTAGCCATTTGCGTGCTTTCATTATTGAAAGACACATGCAAAAGCCAACCCAATGCGTGGAGGAGTCAGACCTACACAGAGCAGTTACAAGAAGCCTCGCAGAGCAGGGCATGTGCGTTGCGCAAGGCTCGACCTAAAAACTATAGAAGCTCAGGCTAAACAAACTAAAACAAGAGAAACAATTAGGCACCAAATAGCAAGTTTGAGAGGCCAACATAACTAATAAAGCAGAACTGACAATGCTGAAACTAGGACAATTGTTTTATGATGAAGCCAATACGATGGGGACAATCCTACCAAAGAGAGTACTGTTTCAAAGAGCTAACACATATAGCATTGATTAAAGGCCTAAACTTGGCTTGCCAGTTAAGGAGGGGGACAAACAGAAAGCCTTTTGAGACATCTGCAGATGTTTATACTCACAAAGGGATGTGAATATTGCGGAGATAAATGCATAGTTAGACTCAATTTCCCAAACACTCATACCCACAATTTGGGCCGGTGAAATAGACCATGAAATTCAAGTGGTTGAGGTTACCAAAGCAATAATTTGGATGCAATCAAATAAATCTCTACGGCCAGATGGAAGCCAATTATCCTTCTACAAACTCTTATTCACACAAATTAAAAGCCATCTGGCCAATCTCTTTAATCATTTTGCAGCAACAGAAAGGATCACTACTACTCTGGCAGAAGCAATCATTGCTTAAATCCTAAACCTTGGGAAGAAACCAACTGATTGCACCTCATCCAGACCCATCACACTGTTAAATTCAACTGTGAAAATATTTCCAAAAATCCTCACAAACAGGTTTGACACTTGGGTTCCCTAACTTATCGGCTCTGACCTAGACTGCTCCATCTAAGAAAGACAAGGTCCTAATAACATTCGCCATTTAGCACCCATCATAGAAAAGGCAACTGGGAAAAATGTACCAGTGATCATGTTCAGCCGCTATGGGCGAGTGGTGGAGCACACATCAATAAACAAGTCTTATTGGGTCCCAGGAAAAATAAGTTGCGTGCTAATCTCATACATTACTATTATACAGCACATCTCAATGGGCAGTGAAAGTGTCAGACAAAAAATATCTCTCTATGGACTAAACCATAGCGAGTAGATCTTGCTTGGCTAACCTGAAACTGAAGACCACACAACAACTACCTCTCCACACAAACCAAAACTGATTTCGATTGTAAGAAATGTGTTGTTAGTTGATTGGGGTGTGAGCCCTGGTCAAGCAGCACCCATACTTATTGTCAGGGTGAAGCACAAGACAAACTCAAATAAATCTGCGCTCAACCCACTGGTAGCTTGGCACAGAGCAGTCAGTCTTAACTTCGAGGCAATGTGTAAAGCATTTGTGCAACACTTCAAACAGTAATAAAGTGAAAACACCACACAAAATGGATTCCACACCAAGTTACACAAATAAGAGTCAAATGTAAGAAATAAAATTGCCAAAAACAACAAAATGCCAATCAGTGGAACCATAGATATGCATTTTTAGGGATTTCAGTGAAAAATAGCATCAAAGGGCACAAAGTGCCAACTGTGGTTATCTGGTTGTGCTGGACTGGAACAAAGCCAAAAGTTCAGGCCAACCATGATGGAGAGCGGGCCAGCTTAAGGGACCAAGTTAGGCATGCTGAACAAAAACCCTTAAATTCTGTTGAGTGGTCTGCGTGCAGTTGCTTTGCAAGGCTTTGCTTCGTCCGGTGGCGGTTTCGAGCAAGCTGTGCAGCAAGGCATTGCGGGGCTTGACGCTGCTTTGCATTGGTTCCGGGGAGCTGTTCACAAAGCTTGGCAGGGCTTTTTATCGGTTCCAATGAGCTGACAGCTGTGCGGCGCTCGATTCCAATAAGGATGGTATCTGTGCGGTGAGGCTTTGTGGGGCTTCGCATCAATTTGCATCGGATCCGAAAAGGACCACAGCTGGGCTTGGCAAAGCACCTGTTAGTCCCACTTCCAAGAGTCCTGAACTTGGGTGGCACCACGTAGGAGAGAAGGACTCACAGATGGCAAGTCAAGGTGCTGGGTTTAAGATTTTTGGAAGTCTGCTATATCCCTGAGGCTTCTTATCAGGAGGTCATACAACTAGCCCCTGGAGTTACTCTGGGTTCTGGATTCAGAGTTGCAGGTACAGTCCTTCTCACCCAGGCAAGATGGCAAAAGGTCAGCCCAGCAGGGCAGCAGTCCTTTCAGCAGAACAGCAGTCATTCTTCCTGGCAGAGTATCCAAAGGTCCAGAAGTGTACTGGAGAGGTGGTTTCGGAGGTCTAATATTTATCCTTGGTGCCCTTACTCTGGAAGGTGGGAGAAACTTCGAGAAATTCCCTTTGAAGTCCCCAGAAATCCTTCCATCCCTGTTCTGGCTAACTACAGAGAGTATGCAGCCCTTTGTGTGGAGGCAGGACACAGCCATTTTAAGTGTAAGTAGGGCGGTGCCAAGCGCCTCCCTCCTATCCTGCCAGTGATGGACCATCCAGGCACACGTAAGCTCCCTATTGTGTGACTGTCTAAGAGGAATACACAAAGCCAAACTGCCAACTACACCCAGTCATGTGACCCAGAGACAAGCTGCAGGCACTAAATGGCTAAGGCAGGAAAATGCCAACTTTCTTAAAGTGGCATTTTCCAAATTTTATTTTAAAATCAGTCTGCACCACAAATTAAGAGTTTTCATTACAATTCCAAAGACACCAAACATTAACTGGTTACCTGCTCCCATGTGGAAATTACAGCTTATTAAAAGTATTACAGTAACTCCAATGTTATCCTACAGGAGAGGTAGGCCTAGCAGTTGTAAAACAATTAATTTAAGATTTTTCTCTACCAGGACATGTAAAACGTAAAAGTACATGTCCTACTTTTTTAACACATTGCAACCGGCACTCTGGGCTGTCTAGGGCTTACCCTAGGAGTGACCTATATGTATTAAAAAGAAAGTTTGAGCCTGGCAGATGGTTTACCTTGCCAGGTCAACATGGCAGTTTAAAACTACACACACGGGCAGCAATGGCAGACTTAGACACATTTAGAGTGCTACTTAAGTGGGAGGCATAATCAGTGGTGCAGGCCACTAGTGACATGTAATTTACAGGCTCTGGGTAGAGGTAGTACCACTTTACGAGGGACTTACAAGAAATTAAATATGCCAGTTGGGGATATTCCAATCCTACCATGTTTTAGGGAGAGGGCACAAGTACTTTAGCACTGGTTAGCAGTGGTAAAGCATACAGAGTCCTAAGGCCAACGAAAACAAATATAGGAACAATAGGAGTGAAGGAAAAAGGTTGGGTGATGACTCTGCAGAAAGGGACAACTCCAACACAGATGTACAGGATAAGCTTCAGCTTAAAAAATAGAGATATCTGGATGGTTGCTCCTGCATGACTCTTGCGGTAATTGAGATAATAAAAAAAATAAAATGTTCTCATTGGCCAAAAGTGCTTTTTTTGCCCCATTGATGGTCTTGCTCTTACGGGAGCCCAACGGTCCTGAGGGAGCTCAAGCTGTGATTGGTCAGCCGCAACCTGAACATAAATGCTGTGGCCGCCATTACAAGACTCAGTTTTGACCCTGTATCCTGTAAAAATAAAAAGGTATACGGTGTCAGGGTCAAGATACATGACCCCCCCAGATCCTGTGGGAGGGTGGGTGGGGGGGCCTTGACACAAATCAAATGAAAAATGTTTTCATGTAAAGACGGGAGCAGTATATGGTACTTTCTATTGGTGCATCCTAGTTCATTTACGATAAATCTGTAGCCAAATTGCCTTGCAGAATGGGAGACCCCTCACCTGTTCATATCACAAAATGATTTCATAAATCAAGGCTAAAATAAGTGAAGTCAATATGAATCTGAAAATTCTATTTGGTGATGTAGAAATAATTCCTTTATTGATTCCAAATCCCATATTGAATGAGCGATTCTTCAAGAACAGAATCGCTCCTATTCGATTAAACCAGCCAACACGCGTTTCGCCTCTTTTTTGGCTTACAAGCCTGGGGCTTTTTCAATGCGTACGACGTCAATATAATGTAGATATTTCCATCCTAAACAGTATTCAAAAAGTGCTGTCAATTTTATCTCCGCGGTTTCGTTTATCTGATAACTGTGGTCCGCTTGGGATTCTTTTTCCAGTCAAATCGCAACAGTAACCCGGTTGTGATTTAACTGTTCCCTATTTTCATGCCTCAGGTCTTACGTTACTCCCGTGGGACCAATCGAGACCTCCCATGGGGCACGCAGGACTGTCACAGAACCCAGTGTGGACTTTCTTGTGGTTCCTCAAGAGTACAACGGTACAGCCCAAAAATGAAAGAAAATGAAAAAGAGACAAAAATGAAAAACCTGGAATTGGGATCTGTGGGGGTTGACCACCTGTGTGGTGGTGGGACAGATGCGGGTGATGGGGAAAAAAGCCCTCTCAGCCACTCCAAACGCTCTATTTCATAAACAAAATTGCAGTACAAATGGAGTCCTACAGGACTCCTGAAGGGCCAAATGTGAGGATATCACTAAGTTTAACCTTCATTTTTCAGAAACTACTGAACGGATTTACATCAAATCACAAAAAGCATGCTTTCTGGAGAAAGATGTTGCTTTCTGCCAAATTAGGTTTAATTTTTTTGAGCTATTTTATATGCATCAGCGTCTAAAACTCCGATTTGAAACTGTATGGCAAAAGTGCATTTTGGGTCATCCCCCCCATTTTGTTCAGCCCCCGCTTAACAGATCACCCCAAAGCTTTTCATAAAGCTGCTTAAGTGGATGAACTAACTTTATTTTTTTGGGAAGCTTTGTGATGATTTGTTAAATGACACAAACATTGTTAGCAAAACAAAATGAAAGCTCTTACTGAACTATAACTACATAGTGGCGACCATCACTTTGTAATAGATACATTATATATACATACAAACAGTTTGCATAACATTCAAATTAAATAATTAAAAAATCTTCTGTTATGTTTTGTTCAGGGCCATTGTAATTATGTGGTGGATGAGGACCAAATTATGTGGCAGAGAATTATGCGACAAGAGAAATTATGAGGCATAATAAGGCACATTTTGTGAGGCTATTACTTCATTATTTTGCCATTTTTTACACCTGAAACACTGTCTGGGAAAGGATTTCAGCTTATTAGTACCAATTTATCACCCAAATACAGCAATAAGCAATTGAGAGACAAGTCAGTCTTTGCAAAGGGCCTTCCCGTGAGCAGGAATAAGTGTTTCAAAGTTTTAATAACTTTAAATCCGTTTGAGCTAGAAGCAACATTATTTTTGTTAAAATCTGCAGATTATGAATTATGTGGCAAATGTGGGAAATCCATAATTGTGCAAAAACAAGCTGCATAATCGCATACTTCCAGTGGCCCTGGTTATGGTATGTTGGTTTGTAAAGCAAGCTATGACCCAGGAGGACATCCAGGAGCTGTGCAGATGAGAGCCGGAAGTGGCTATTCTTAACGCGGTACTCAAGAAGTGAGGAGGAGACTCTGATGAAGTAATGGCAGATCGTTTCAAGCTTTAGGAGCAATATAAAAGGCTTGAATGCCGGATCTGGTTTTCCGAATGTGTGAGATGTGTGGGATGGAGTATTTAATAAAAAACTAAATTTGTATTTCAAGAAGTAAAACTGTGAAATAGAGGACTTAAAATTTACCTGTGATGAAAGACTCTCAATGTAGAGCCAGCAAGAAAAGTACTATACCAAGCTGGACTGTAAGAAAGGTTGGATTCAACAAGAAGTAATTGCCTTCAATGATGGTATGGGACAAACATTACATGAATTGTCCAAAACAGTGGTTCCCCAATGGCCAAACTAGTAATGGAATATTAAGATTTAAAACAATAAGGATTTGAATTCAATCCAGCAATGGGTTCAGGTCATCAGTAAGTGGAGCTGTGATAGCAAATTACCTTCCCAATCTGTCACTTTCCACCCCGTTCTGAACTCAGCTTGCCGGGTGCGCAGAAGTAGAGCTCATCATTCACTCATATGCTAGGCAGCACCGAAGGAGTGTCCAGGAAAGATGTCCTCGATACAACACCAACAACGTCAGCAGATGAAACTGCACAAGCCAAGTAATTCATGTTGATGCTGACAAGTTCTCAGCACCAGTAGTGGCCGGCATGGGGCGGTGCCGGGGAGTAAAGGTTTTTAAAAAAAGGATAAAAAAACACTTACCTGATGCCGCGCCTCTCTATGTCTCTGTTCCCATCTCACCCATGGGACCGGAACAGGAAACACGCACCCAGTCTCCCCTGAGCCATTCAACGCTCCAATGCAGCATTGTGATTGGTAAGCACCCAGGCTCCCCCAATCACAATGCTGTAATGCAGCGTTGTGTTTGGTCTGAGTGTCGTGGTTCGGCGCTCAGCTAGGGAATGGGAGCCTGGGCATGTTCTACACGCAGGCTGTAATGCGCACTTGGAGTGGGCGAACCACTCCTCCCCATGCTCCTGTCATCGGAGCAGCCCCGCTAGCAAACCTGCCACTGAAGATAATGGGGTAACCCAGTAACCCTCAGAACCTGGGTATATATGTAAAACAAAAACAGTGGTTCTGTTGGGAGTCACGTAAGCTTAGTTTCTAATGTACTTAATACAAGTCATAAATATTTCACTAATCATTCAATGAAAGGAACTAAGCACACACATAACAAAATGAATTCCTTTTTACTCTTTGTATACATCAAGAAAATATATATACACGGCTGTCCAAAGAAAATAATAAAGCACGTGGACAGTGAAGCAATTAGTGACTGATCGTGTTTAGTGACATGGTCCTGTACAAAAATAACATATATAACACATATTTACACAGATGGACGAAATTTTACAAAAGAAGTCCAACATCAGATACATAGACCACAACAGGATATAGTATTCCTTGTTCTTTTTGTGGGGTTGTGTGGACAAGTTGAACTAGCAACGTCCACGTTTCGACCCTAAGATGTACTGCAGATTTGTAAACATCTAAGGCGGGTCTTCATCAGGACAGGTAGGGATATGACAGCCTGTAAATTCAAAAGTTGAATCAGAACTATGTGTGTGTTTATAAGTAAAATTAAGGCGTCGAAATTTTTGAAGAAAGGACAAATGGCGGCAGTCTGCTCACCTGGTGACAAGGAAGTAAATTGAATGGATTCCCTGTATCTTATTCGTGGAGGTGTCAGTCGACACCCCTCAGGATCGTCTGTTCTGTAACAGATAAAGGAAAACGAGGTGCCAGTTAGGCTTCCATCAATGTGCACCTATGCAGTGTTATATGGTAAGAGGGAGAAGGGGGGCGGTTTGGGGTTTGCAGTATGCACATACCTTTGCAATTACTTGTAAAAAATGTAAACATTTGTCATCACCAGCCGGTGGAATAGGGTTGGGTGCCGCCGTAGCGATCGCCAAGAACTGTGGAGGAAAGGAGGGCATGAATTTAGCAACTAGGGAAGGAGGCTAATGCGCATATAAACCATTGAATGACATGCAAAAGACCGAAACCTGTGTTGGGCGAGCCATTGTTCTAGTGATCACAGGCGAGGGGGAGTGAGTTAAAAACGCGCAAGGTATTTAAATGCGGGCGCCAGCGCATCCACGTAATGATACCTGTAAGCGGCCATTATAAACCTGCCAGACCCGTGGAGTTAGGACAATGGGGGAAATTAGGCGTAGCACATTGTGCTTTACTGTTAACAATGGAATGAGAACGGTCAGCGCTAGATCGCGGTATTGGTATGAGTCACGGTGCCTCAAGGAGCTTTAACCAAAAGATGTGCTTCGTATAAATTAACCGTGGTGCCTCTAATCCTGCACAAAGTGATGCAAGTTATTAGGGAATGATATTATTATGAGAGATCGCACGAAACAGATAAGCATGGTGGCGAGTCTATTGTGAGCGGCAAAAGGGGCCGTGCTGTACCTTAATAAAATGCCTCGAACTGAAACCAAGTGCCTCGTAGGGGATGGAAGCACTCCTAGTCAAGGGGCGGGGGAGCTTACTTGAAGAAATCAGGAAAAGACGTCCTCGTCCGTCTGTAGCTTGAAACTAATGACAGCGAGTGAACGTGATCATTCTGTATTTGACGTATCATTGCGGGGCATGTACGTGTGAGTTGGCACATGCGGGTTAACGTTACAGCCTCTTGTTTTTTTCTGCAAAACATGGTGGGTAATCCATAGAAAGGACTGGATGCGGCCTAAACATGGCTTGTATTAAACACCGTGGTGGATGAAAAGAAGGGGGGGGGGGTGAAGAGCTCAATGGAGCATAACACCGGGCTGATCCTGTGTGCGATGTTAAAATATATATAAAAATATATATACAAAGCCAATGGGGAGATATATTACACTTGTTACAGGCATGTGTTTGGAGTTGGTACTGGACCGGCAGACTACACAGGGTGTCGTATTTACAGTGATGCATGATTGCTAGTGAGTTTAGGTCCATTACAAATATGGTTGGTACACATGTATTTCTCTTTCCATTCCGAGTTACATGTTCATTTCTAGCGTATATGGATACCGAATAAATTGGAGATATACAATTGTGCGTCGATACATCTAATTGAGCATATTGAAGTGGTGTGATGTTTACATGTGTAATGTTTTTGTACTCAAAGTGTCAAGTGCAACAGTTACAGCTTATCGATCTATTACATATTACAATGTACATCTATAATCGGATATTTCAAACCGGATCATGCAAAATTCAGGTTCTAGAGAACGCAAAAGATTTCACACACATCAGATACACGGGAGTGTTTGAATATATCGAGAAGTGAAGCATCAAAATGGAGACATCTCGTAATCTGCTCATTTGTATGTATGTCTCTTCATGCTCTTTGAGACCATGGCTAACAGCCTCAAGAGTGTGTATCCAACGACACTCTTTGTAATTGAGGGAGGTGGAGATGTCTCCTCCCCTTGGGTGTAGGGTGATTTTTTCAATGACCCACCATTCCAGATGTTCATGGGTGTGTCCTGCACTTGTGTAGTGTTCTGCTAGGGGTGCCCATTGGGTCTTACATTTCAGTCTACTGTGGTGTTGCAGAATCCTGTTCTTTACTTTCTGCGTTGTCTGACCCACATAGATCAGTTAACATGGGTATCTAATAGCGTAAAACACATTCTGACTGTTACAGTTTGTAAACTGAGCGAGGGCATGTGTCTTTCCACGGTGTGTGAACGTAGTGCCAGAGATAGTGTACTGGCAAGCCTTGCAGTGGCTACATCTGTGGTGCCCTATTATGGGTGGCAAACTGAGTTGTGATCTGATATCATGTACTGATGGTGGTTCTAAGTATGAGGATACTACATAGTCCTTAATATTTTTGGCCCGTTTGAATGAGAACATAGGTGCTTCTGTCATGCAGATTTCAGATCCCACCAAGTCCCAGTATTTTTTAATCACCTTTTTTATTTCATTGCTTCTAGTATTGAATGACATCACGCATATTAGCTTGTCCATTTTTTCATCTCTTGGTTGTACTTCCAGTAGTGTCTCACGTGGTCTATACCAAGCCCTTTTTCTGGCTCTGTTGAGGAGTCCCTTCGGGTAACCTCTTTCTCTTAGTTTGGTAATTAGCATGTCGGTTTCTTTGAAGTAGTCCTTTCGTCTAGTGCAATTACGACGTAATCGCAAAAATTGTCTGTATGGCAAGTTATCCCTGAGGTTCCTTGGATGGTGGGAATTGTACTGTAACAAGGTGTTTCGGTCTGTGGGTTTTTTATACAGATTCATAACTATTCTTCCATCTTCTACTTCTAGTGTGAGATCCAGAAATGGTATTGAGTCACTATTATGGGCCATAGTGAATTGAATGTCCTGGCAGCGAGAATTCAGCCATGAAAGAAATGCCGTTAATTGGTCTACTGTGCCGGTCCACAGCATTAAAATGTCATCGATATATCGCTTCCATGCGGTGATGTTGTTAATGCAGAGGTTTTGGTCAGAGTAGATGTTTCGGTCCTCGAAGTAGTCCATGTATAGATTCGCCAGGCTGGGCGCGAACCCAGCCCCCATAGCTACTCCTCTGCATTGGTAGAAGAATGCGTTTTGAAAGACAAAGTAGTTTTTTGTCATTGCAATTTGTAGTAGTTGTAGTAAGAATTCGGTGGGAATCCATTGGGATGTAGGGCGAGTCTCCAATATGTTCCTGATAACTTAGATGGCCTCCTCTTGCGGTATGCTGGTATACAGCGAGCACACATCAAGCGTAACAAGTAGCAGAAAAACATAAATGATAACCTTGAGTTATTATTATTTTATATTTCCTTTCTTTTACTGCTTTAGGGCAGAGTGGCGACACTCCTCTGCCTTAGCGGTAGAATTGCCGCTGTTCGACACAGGTCTTTCCTACATACGTGGTGTTCTCCCCGCTCTCACAGGATAAGACCTTACTTCAGTCTGCAGTTAAAGACAATTGAGCCATTGGAAATCATTGCTGAACTGTTTGATGTTGGAAATGTGTGTTTGGCAGACCAGCGTAGACCACGATACAGTGTAAAAGCTTAATAGGGGGACGGCTTTCCCTAAAATACCCTCCATTCTCCATATTTATTAGGAATGCTACGAATCGCTGGGCAATGATTAAACATATCACTGAATCTATTAATTGGTAGCCTAAATGACAGGGGGCCATACCAAATCAAATTAACTTTAGTGCTATGACAATTTATACCAGCAGAACTGAGGTTAATAAATGGCACAAAATAACAGTACAAATGTTGAAGAAAGCAGGAGATATAGCATTCTACTTTTCAATGTTGACAAAAAAGTACAAACATATTGCAAGAATTCCTCCTGGCAGGATAGGAATTGAAGAGTAAATAAAGACTTTTAAATACCGTCTAGCTCTGCGACCAAAAAACCCATGAGGCAAATCCAAGATATCCTTAAAGCATCTTAGCTCATCCTATGGTAGTGTGGGCCAAGACCTACTTATTGATTTTAAAACAACTAAAAAACCAATATAATTAAAATAAATGAGAATGTAAGGTCCAAATCAAGTTTATTCAAATCATAAAATTACTCTCAGCCAATCAGGTGGGGTGGGGGCGGAGTCAGCTCCAACTCCGGTGCACAGAAAAGAACGGCCTCAGCGCGAACGCGCAGCGGACGTGCGCAGTGGGCGTGCCACTGGCGCGCCAAAGGCGCGCCTAAGACAAGCCCATCTGCACCCGTCCGCAGCCGGCCGGGACCAGGGGCCAGCCATTATGCCAAAAATATTACTTACACCATAACAGAACTTAAATCCCTAGCCCTACGGGATATACAACCAGTAAAACGTGGCCTGTCAACAATTACTAGATGAACTTGGCCTCCTCCAATCTGGTCAGTCATCTGAGTTCGGCAAAAATAGAGATTCTGGTCAAATCCCCAGCTAGATTACTCCACCTAACAGCCTAAGCACAACACGCTCTGTAAAAGAACTAAGCATACTGTACTTAAACACCCGGTCTGCAGTAAAGCATAAGTTAGAATTGTTCAACCTACTCGACACTGACTCACCCGATATATTGTTCATGTCTGAAACATGGCTGACAGAAGAAGTCACGCCTTACGTTTTAGCTGCGCTGCCAGATAACTATTATATGCTATCCGCAAATAGAACAACAGGGGAAAAAAGGGGGGGGGGGTGGCAGCCGCTATAAAACAAAGAATTATCCGCCATCAATGTCTCTCCACTGGAGATACAATTAGTGGATAGCCTAGTCTTCAAGCTAGACTTTACCAACAGCACCATGATATGTGTGCGAGTGTACAGACCTCCAATAGCTATGCCTAACTTCCCAAAAACCTTTGCAAATTGTATCGCATCCCTGAGAATTGACTTCTCCAAAGTCCTGGTCATTGGTGACCTTAATTATTGGGCAAATGAAGAAACAGGGGGGAAGAGTGCCAGGGAATAGACCGACGCCTTACAAAGCCTGAATTTTTCACAACACATTCAAGCGCCAACATACAACAAAGGTCACACTCTTGACCAAGCATGGTCGATCAATCTGACACTCCAAAATTTAGAAATACAACCATGTATATGGTCTGACCATTATATAAATCAGGTTTGCAATAGGTGACATCTACAAGTCCAGAACAGCACCTTCTCGAAAGATCTTATAGAGAAACTGGCACCACATTAACTTGGAAGCATTATGTGACACCTTAAAACAGAAACCTCCTAAAAGTAAGGATAATGTAGACAATCTGGAGCGAGAAATTGCAGACTGGCAAAGGAAGGCTATCAACTCTCATGCTCCCCATAAACCTCAAACCTCACGCGTTAGGGAACATGAAGCACCTAAATGGTTTACAGAAGATTAGCCAATCTCCAAACTCGTCAGGCAGAGCGGAAATGGCATAACTCCTTCTCACCTGAATCCAAAGAACACTATAAAATTAATCTCAGGAAATACAAACACGCCATAATGGAGGAAAAAAAAAATTCTTCTCCAACAAGGTGTTGAACTCAACTAATAAAACCAAAGATATCTTCAACACAGTAAAGGAAATATCTAACCCCGATCTGCAATGACCTAAGCAATTTCTTCATTGAAAAAATAGAGAAAATTCAGGAATCCATAGATACCAAACATCAGGAGGTGGAAAATTGTGTTGTAAATACCAACACTGACATCCTGACTACCTTCCCGTGCATAGGCCAAGACCAACTCTTGGAGTACCTAAACATAATAAAATTGGGCTCCCCAAACGATGTCTGTCCACCTGAAGTACAAAAATCCATCTGCAAAGCATTTCCAAAGATCACCCTCACTCTTTTCAGTTCCACAAGCTTTCAAAGAAGCAGTGATTATTCCACTTCAGAAAAAACAGGGAGTTGATCCCCAGAGGCTGGATAATTATAGACCAATATCCCTCCACCCTTCTCGGCTAAGGTGTTGGAGACACACATAACAAAGACTCTCAGCTCCTTTATTGAAAAACAAACTTCCTAGACCCACATCAGGCCGGTTTCCGTGCAACCCACTCCTCGGAGTCCATTATTCTATCTAGAATGGATGATCTAAGGGGGAAGGCAGATGTAGACAACACTCAAGCATTGATTCTCCTAGACCTGTCTGCAGCCTTTGACACCGTCAACCACAACATCTTGGTGGACCGTCTGGCTGCAGCAGGTCTCAGTGGCACGGCCCTGAAATGGTTTCAATTATTTCTTGCGGATAGAAAACAGTCAGTTTGGCTCTCTCCGTACAAATCGGGCACAGTAAACTTGAAATGTGGAGTACCACAGGGCTCATCCCTATCCCCATATCTTTTCAATAAATATATCCACCCTCTTATTGTTGCATTACAGCAGATGGGAGTGAAAATCTACAACTATGCTGACGATACGCAGCTAGTCTTCCCCATCAATAAATCTACAGAGTCCCAGGAATTTCTCAAAAAATCATGCTGTTCATCATGAAATGGATGAACAAAAAGCAACTAAAACTCAATGCCAAAAAAAATGATATTATTATCCCCAAGAATAAACTCCAGCATTGGACTCCCGCCCACTGGCCCTCCGAGTTAGGCCCGCCTCCGGCACTAAAAAACTCGATAAAAAGCCTAGCATACACATTGACTCAGACCTAAACATGAACACCCAGATTGAAACAGTCACCTCCGCTTGCTTTCTCCAACTGCGGAAACTGAGGAAAATCAGAAGATTTTTCAGCAGTGAGGCATGTATCCAAATTGTCATCTCTTTGATTCTGTCAAGAATGGATTTTGCTAACTCTATATACCTAGGTCTTCAGCGCAATCAGATACATCGTCTGCAGCTAATACAAAATCAGGCAGCCAGAATTATATTCCAACAAGGCAAACAATGTCACATCAAGCCGCTGCTAAAAGAGTTGCACTGGCTTCCAGTGGAGCAACGCTCCAAGTTTAAAGCCGGCTCTATTCTTTTTAAAGCCTTGCATGGGACTGGCCCCTAGTACATTTCATCAAAAATCCATAAGTACATTCCCCACCATACTTTAAGATCTATGCACGTGATCTACTTAGAGGTCCCAGTTTTTAGACGCAAACAAACAGGAGGCTCACGCTTCTCAATATTTAGACCGAAACTCTGGAATGCACTTCTGCCCCCATTGAGACTCGAGTCCGACCTCTTTCATTTTAGCAAGATGTTGAACACCTGGCTCTTCACCCAAGCTTACAGCTAGACCTGGACCATCCTTACCAGTAACTCTTTTTGGAAAGTAACTCCTCCAGCGCCAAGAAACCTGTTAGTGAACGAGCGCTATATAAATTCCTATTAACATAACATAACATTAACTAAAAGCACCATCGGAAATTTGGGAAACACTATGAAGAAATATTGAGAAAAATATGTACCATTGTCTAACAAAAACCATGCAGGCCTAAGGAAAAGCCGTCAAATTTATAAAAGCTTCTAATTGCACACACAGATCACTTCAGTAGAACCAGGCTGAAATCTTAGGCCAGTGTATTGGTCATAGAAAAAATTGCAGAGCTGTATTCCTCGTAAAGTGCAGTTGTCTTAGGTAATATCCAGTGAGGTATGGAGGAAGATGGACAGGGTGAGGGAAAGATCATAGGGATGACTCATCAGAAACGCTAAAAAAGATCCAGATGAAAGTAAGATGGTTCTGGCGACTGTTGTAGGTCACAAAGTTGTCTAATGTGCTGGCCAGTTTACCCTCATTTGGTTTTCCTGGTCTACACTTTTTGGATCATGAATATCTTCAAGTTTTTATTGCACTCTAGAACAACCCAGATTTTCTAGAATTGCCAGTGCACCCTCAGCATACAAGCCTCTTACATGGTGCCCAAACAGAAAGACACCCGTTTATTTCTAAATATCATCTCTTTATGCAAGCAATAGGCAAGGTAAGGAGCATTCTATGTTTTCTGGACTTAGAACGTTTGCGGCATTTCCTATTCATGCCTCACTACCTTTCTTTTCACTTTGTAAGTATTATCAAATTGATTATTTGAACTTAATCTTTTTGGTCATGATGATCAAATTATAAATGTTGTAACACATTTGTGTGTTAAAAATAAAGTTAATATACAACAGCTATGCAATATTTTATTACTAAACAGGCAGCCACAAGTGTAGTTACCTTACAGACAACAGGGTCATGATTTGAATGGTGCAGCAGGAGCAGTAGCAGCACAGGGCCCAAAAGTTGTCAGAACTCCTCTAAACATATAATATTACTATATTTGACTACTAAACAGGCAGTCACAATTGCAGTTACCTTTGAAGAGCTAGGGTCATGATTTCAATAGTGCAGAAGGTGTAGTGGCACCGGGACCAATAGCTCCAGGCACCCTACTAAACAATGCTTATTGCTATATTTTATTCTTGAACAGGCAACCACAAGTGCGGTTACCTTACAGACAACAGGGCCATGATTTAAATGGTGCAGTAGCACCGGGCCCAAAAGTTGTCAGAACTACTCTAAACACATAATATTGCCATATTTAACTACTAAACAGGCAGTCACAATTGCAGTTACCTTGCACTTAAAAGTGACTTGATTTTAAATGGTGCCGCAGGTGCAGTGGCTCTGGGGCCATGCAGTGGCTCTAGGGCCAAAAGCTCTAGGGACCCCAATAAACCCAAATGATTACTACATTTTGCTACTTAACAAGACAGTCACACATGCATTTATCTAGCAGGCAACAGGGTCAGGATTTGAATGGTGCAGTAGGTGCAGTTGCACCAGGACCAACACCTCTAGGAACCCCACTAAACACCTAATATTGCTATATTTTACCACTAAACAGGCAGTCACAAGTGCAGTTACCTTGCAGACAACATGGTCATGATTTGAATGGTGCAGCAGGTGCAATTGCACAGGGCCCACAAGTTGTCAGAACTCCTCTAAACAGCTTATATTGCTATATTTTGCTACTATACAGGCAGACACAATTGCATTTTTTCTTTCAGTCAAAAGAGGCCTGATTTGAATGGTGCAGCAGGTGCATTGGTGCTGGGGCCAAAAGCTTTAGGACCCCATTACACACCTAATATTGCTAAATTTTACTACTAAACAGGCAGCCACAAGTGCAGTTATCTAGCAGGAATGGTTAGCAAAAAACACTATGGATTTAGGTCCAGATCTCTGTACTGGGGTGAATGTTTGATTTATTCATACACACGCAGCTTTCTCTTTACAAAATATTTAATTTTAAAAAGGGCTTAAAAACACACGCTCACAGTAGAACTATGCCTTTAGGCTGCAACAAGCACGAAACAAAAAAATATATAGTGCCCTAGGAATAACACATAAGCACTTAAGTGGAAAGATAACAGGAGTTAGGTGCTGCTGCGTGGGAGGGAACAAATGACAGCAAGGAGGGACAAAGAGGAAAGATTAACCACTAGCAAACAAGCGTTTTTAATGGGCAAGCAAAGTAACAAATAAAAAGTCAGTGGGCAGGCTGTAAGCCCAGAAAGTATATACAAGATGTCTCAAAGTGACAGCGTAAGTGCTGCCTAGGCTCGCCTCAAAAATGGAGCTAAATGGAAAGAAGAGTTAACCGTTTTCAATTAACGTCATTGGGCCAATAGTTAACAAGAAATTCAATGTAAATCAATGTAAATCTAACGGAAACCGTGGAAAAGTCAGAAAACAAGCTAAATGATAACGCAAGTCTTTTAGTGCCAGACTGTTGGGTTTTGACAATTGGACTTTCTTAAAATATCGGAGTTCAAGCCTCTCAGGTAACTGGCATCTCAAGTCTGTATTTAGGTATAGCTGGAGATAGCTTCGGAGAGCCTTTTCAAAAAGGCAAACACTTAAGTGGGAGCAAGAGCTCTCTGGTGGACACCGCAGGGCGGGAGGTTGCCAGACACAATTAACAGTTTTCCAGGGTCCTGAATCTCTTTAATGCATGACTTGCATAGATTATAACTGAATGTGGGAGCTCTCAGTGAGAAGGGTTTGTGAGATCGAAAGGTTTTGAACACGGTGAAGAGTCGGTGATGGGTGGTAAAGTATCTGTCAAGTGAAGCCAGAGCTTTGTCCCAGATTAGCCCAGTAGACAAAACATCAGACTTGGAAGTTTACAGATTTGGAATTAAGTCATGTAATGTAAGAGGGGAGTACACTCTGAAATGTTTCATGCTGGTCAATTTAGGACTATGCCTCATCACCAGCAATCAACAGCAATTATGTACATCCTGGCACATGAGGCTTTCAACAGCAGGGAAAGAAGGCACAAACAGCAGGCAAAGAAACTAACTGGTTATCAGTAGTAAACCGGGAAACTGTTCTGATAGCTAATTGTGTCTAGGGCACACTACGATAAATGAAAATTACTCTTTTGTGAAGTCTGTAAAACTGCTTCAAGATTTGTGGGCAATACTTTTTATATCTAAATGCGGTCTCTCTATTGGTCAATTTCCAAATCTTTTGGGCACCAATATTTGTGTATTGCAAAGGGTTATGGTCACTAATTAGCAGTTTCTGATGTTTTAGGATGGTATACATTTGTAATCGATATTTCTCAAATGGATATTGTTGACTGGTTTCCAAGGGTATGATCACATTTTTTTGTTTTTCCAGAGTTTTATATAGTGCGAACTTGACCCGAATCGGGTAACAGAGCACTTACATAGCACCAGTTACAGTCACCTTGGTATGACGTATTTCATGTTGAAAACAGTTTTCCAAAGGCTTTGGACCAGGGGCCTATATTATTCTCTCCTCTTTATTTATGGTGTTCAGTCCAAAATCTTTGACATTTCTTATGTGGCCTGGGTATAATGCCACCCTCTAGCTCTGTTGGTTAAATGCTCTGTTCAGTTTAATCCTCTTTCTTTTAATTGAGTTGCGCAATCCTGTATTCCTGTATGTGAGGGGTAACTAGGCATTTACCTTTAAAGGGAGCTGCTCTCCGTGTTCCTCCATGCTCCTTTTAACTAATAATGACTTTTATGTCTTTTATGTTTTATATTAGCCTTAAAGAATGTTCTTCTTTTCTTGGGACTTTGTCTATCCCCAGCCAATGAAATTAAATCTGATTTTTGTTTTCCATGTTAAACTTGTATTTTGCTGATGTCCACTAGCCTTTGATGTAGTTTTGTAATCCCTTTTCCACAATGGCTGGGCACTGTTTATCCACTTACTCCAGTTCTTTTGCTGCCAGTTTTTGGTTTATCTTTTCCCTGATTCTGGGCACATTTTAGGCAGCTCAGTCTGTTTTTACATTTTAATTTTTAGCTACTGAGCTGAGATTACTTTTTCTATATTATTTTTACACAGCCTTCTCAATGAATTCCCAAAGATTTATTTCAAGCTCTAAAGTTTTTCCAAAGCAATAGTGAAGTCAATCATCATTTTGCAATCTTGGCTACAGACAGCTTTAGCTGTCTGTTTGCCTGCCAATCATATTGTTTCCATTATACATACAGCTAGCTTTGTGTCAGGTCCTTGCGGATGATTAAATTGCTTTGCGTCTATCTCTGTTATCTACTCCTAATTTAATGGCTTTTTTCCCTGTTTTTGTCCTGCCCAGTGTCCTGCTTGGTTGACGTTTTGACGCAATCATGGCAGCCATATTGGACATTAAATCCACCTTAGGCCCCAAAACTGACTCGCTCTGTTCTGAGTTGGGCCTCGTACAAGAGGATTAAAAACATTTAAAAGAACTGGTAGAAAACTCCAAATCAGCTCTGGCATCTCCGAGACCCACAGTAAAGGAAACAGAGGAACAGCTTAAGCTATTACAAAAGGAGGTGGGATACCTACGCAACAGGGTGGAGGACCAGGAGGGCAGATCATGTAGAAACAACGTCCGTATAGTAGGACCCCCAAAACGAGCGGAGGGCCAAAATATGGAACTGTACTTGGAACAGTGGTTCGCAGACATGATTATGCAAGGCAAGCACTCTAAATTTTTATCAGTGGAGAGAGCCCACAGGATACCCGGAGGTCCTCTTCGCCCAGGGACCCCACCCTGTCCGATAGTGGCCCGCCTTTTCAATTCTCGTGACAGAGATCACATCCTTCAGGTCACATGAGCACGTGGACCGTTGACACTCGAAAATGCCACAGTCCATTTTTACGCGGACTATACCTTGGCGGTACAACAATGGAGATCCTCCTTCCTCGCTATAAAGAAAAGCCTGCGCGAACACAGCGTAAAATATGCATTGCAATTCCCGGCTACTCTGCAAATTCAACTGTGGGAGGGTAGGCAGAAACAGAAGCGAGGAGGCATTATAGGGTTAATAGTGGATCTTTTATTAAGATGGTTCACTGGTTAATCCAAACAAAATATTCAGATGTGGGTTATTTCCACATTAGAGTGCACGGTTCATTGTAAGAGTTCATAGGATATACAGTTGCTTCACTGTGTCTCTCTCTCTCTCTCTTCTTCTTCTAGGTGCTATATGTCGTCAAGGTGGTGTCCCGGATAGCTTGCGGGGGAGTGAAACAACGCAAAAGAAAAGAAGCGGTAAGTATGGCTATTAGGGTTCAAGCTATCCTTTCACCACACCCAAGTGGTAGAATGTGTGAAACAGTGGTGTAAGAAAAGAAAAACAGAGAAAGAAGCAATGGCAGGCATATGCCTATGGGTAGGCTAGGCAGACTCTCTCTCACGTTTCCTTTATTCCCTTTTCTTTATCTAGCTTCTTAACGTGGTGATGGAAGCCTCTTTCATGAAAATATGAGAAAAGAAACCAGGGATGTTCAGGGTGGTGAGGACAAAAGTGCGCAAAAAAAACCGTGGGTAAAAAGGGTTCACAAACAATGAAAAAATTATTATATACAGTATGTCCTAGAAGCGGACCTCTATTGCATTCATTCTCCCTTTCGCGTTTTATTCAAATATCAGCTCCCCCCTAATCCTTTCGCCCGCATCACATATTGCGTGAGGCCCCAACTCTCCAGAGTTGCGGTGGACTGCTCGCCTCCTCCGGGAACCACCACTCCTCGGACCAGCTGTCGGTAGGTTCCTCGTCTTCCGCGTCCATGATGGGGCTGTCCTTGCTCATGGAATCTCGTTGGTTGTCTCCTTTTGCCACGACCGCAGCATCCTCCTTTTCCCCCCCAAGTTGGTTCCCTTGTCGGTACACCTCCTTTCAGCGCCCTTTCTGGAAATCGGCGTCTTTTCCCTGGTTCCTATTGTCCCTCGTTGTTGTTCTGGACTCTATTTCTCCTCCCTTTCTCCTTTCCGATTGGCCCAGAGCAACCACTTCCTGGTCATGTGGTTGATCCGGTCTTCAGAACGCTGTGTCCCCGCCCTGTGGGAGCGAGGGAGTGTCCGTTTTTAGTGTTTGTTGCTGTAGTTCTCGGTTCTCATTGTCGTCATCAAGCCAAAGGACGCATGGAGACCATGAAGGTGGAGTGGGAGGTGAGTAAAGGGGTACCGGGGGGGTTTTGCATGGTTCCTCACATCAACATAACGTCAAGATCAACTTTTGTACTACACCTGAAGCTGCATGGGATTGGATGGTGCAAAATGGCCTGGCTAGCACTAAGGATTTGGCCACTGTCCCCCAGGGACCAAGGCAGACGCAGAGGCGCACTCTGTGTCTGGAGCTGAGGGGGAGAGAGCACAAGCAGTGCAGAATGCAGGTCGCTATGCTGCACTTCAATCCGCCGCTTTCTTTGGCTTGGAGTCGGACATTACACCGGAAGACACCCCTTCTTTGACAGATTCACAGAGGGCAGCCCTGGAAGTGGATGGCCCGGACATCACACCCCGAATGGCAGATAACCTTATGTAACAGGGATTATACAGGTTTGCTAATGTTTTGTATAATTCCAAGTGCTGCTGGGTCCCTGGATCAGCGCAGCTAAATGGGACACGCTGGGCACAGACTAAGAACTTATGCAGGCGGGCATACCAAAACTATTTGTAGACTACTCACTTTACCAATCACTTCAAGTGGCTGTTACAGATTTAGTATTTGTTGATTATAGCAATATCCCGTGTTAGATATGAAAAACTTTATTTTCCTTTTTTTTCTCTTATATATATTTACATTCTTATTTAGTCTTGCAATGCAGCTAAGAGCGGATGGCTGGCTGCCCGTTGGTTCTAGGGCCTGGGAGGGGAAGTTGGGGAATGTTTTCAGTTAAAATGTTTAATCCTGGTCCATACATGTACTCTGTCAACAGGGTCATAGTTAAACACACTTAAGAGGCGCAACATGTATACACATGCGCAAGCTTGGTGGACACATGTTTGCAAAGGCGTGGCTCAATGATTAGAGCGGCAGACCCTGATGCAGAGGTCTAGCCCGGGACCAGGGTTCAATTCCCCACCTCGGCGGGTCTTGGGCTCAAAATTCCACGGACCTGATAATTCTCGCCTTGGTGCCATTCCAATCATGGAGTCCCACTCTGCAACTCTGGGCAATAGCTTGCTTAATCTCCACAACGGCCCCCACAACGCTAAGGATGCCTGGCCTCCACCTTGGGGGTGCCCAGGAGTGGACGCCTCACAGGGAAAGCCAGGATGGGTTCCACAGCGGTATTCGTACAAGCGCCTTGAGACCCTTGCGGGTGAGTAGTGCGCTATACAAGTATCAATTTACAATTTACAAAGGCGGAACATAGACTTATACATTTTCTACACATGTAGATAATATTACACTCCTAACTTAGAACGTGCAAGGGTTGGCGGGTTGTGCAAAATGCCACTGAGTGTATCAATGCCGGAGGAGAAGAGGTGTCACCATTGCGCTTCTACAAGAAAAGCATGTGAATACACAGATAATTACATCCATGCGCAAAAGGTGGAGGGGCACGGTGGTAGGAACCACATATTCGAGCTATGCGAGGAACCTTGATATGGGTGGCACCAGGGACACTACTTGAAATACAATCTATCCGCACTGATCCGAATGGCCACTACACAATCCTAGAGGGGATATTAAATGGACAACCAATAGCACTGGTTTCCTTATACGCTCCTAATTCAGGTCGGGCCCAGTTCTTACCATCGCTTAAACCGGCGCTACTGCAAAATCCTAATGTACACAGGATTTGGGGTGGGGACTTCAACTGCACTCCCACCATTACACTGGACCGCTCACGCCCACCAATACAGGACACCCAGACTATTGCCCTCTCACAACACTTAAGAACCTGGTCCTTTAGGACACACTTATAGGACGTATTGCAGGATTTGCACCCTACACTCAGTGACTACTCCCATTACTCTGGTCTGCATGACCTCCATACTAGAATAGATCTGATATACTGTTCATCAGAAGCCCTGCCAATGATATCATTTGCTGACTATCTCTCCCGCACACTTTCGGAACACAATCCCCTACAAATAGGTTGGACGTTCGGGCCAAACGGATCCAGTGTTCCAACGTGGCGCATTCCTCTAGAGGCACTCAAAGATGCACCACTGCGCGATTCACTCACACAAACGGTTACAACATATTTTTCAGATAATGAAGGTACGCCATCTAACGTTGGTCTTACGGGGACATATGATAAAAGCGGGATATGGGAAACGCATGACACAGAGGAACTAGAGGCTCAGGAGGAAGAAATATGGAATCAATAACAACAATTATTCACAAATTCACAGGCAGCACCAACACTAGCTCAGGTCTGACTTTCCTACAAAGAGACACTAGAAAAGCTATGTGGCGTGGATTATAAAAGATATCTGGTGAAAAAGCATGCAGAGGGCGAAAAGGCCGGCAGAACTCTAGCCTGGTTATTAAAGACAGACATGACCCATACACCAATTACCACCGTATATAACTCAGCGGGCCGTCTAGTCAACACACAAGCTGAGAAAGTCAGCCTTTCAAAAGTACTATGCAACCCTATATAGTGTCTCCCCATCACAATTGGGGACAGATACGCTGACATTTTTAGAGCGCATAACACGCCCCGAAATCCCGCTCATCCACTACGAAACTCTAGAAGCCCCCATCTCAATTGATGAAATAACAGTGGCCCTGCAGCAGTTAGCAAGAGGGAAAACCCCAGGGGCAGATGGCTGGCCTCTGGAATTTTACGTCACTTGTAGCACACACATAGTCCCGCGCCTACATTGTGTATATACGAATGCATACGAGAAAGGTACACTACCATCCTTGATGCAAGAAGCTGTACTGGTGGTGCTCCTCAAACCTGGCACATATCCACAACAAATGGGATCTTACCGTCCATTGTCACTATTTAATACAAGATAGTGTGCAAGGTCCAGTCTAATAGATTGACAGAGGTCACACAACTGCTGTTACATTCGGATCAAAACAGATTCATACCGAGCAGAAACACTAGTCTTAATTTATGAAGCCTCTTCTGATTACTAGAATGGGCACGCACATTGGGGGAACTGGCATGGATAACCTCCTAAGATATTGAATCGATTCTACACTATGTGAATTTGAGACACTTGTGAGTAATTATGGTATATCCCCTGGATCTTTCCTATTATATACATTACTAACACAACAGTTATCCCAGACATGGGGTACGAGACAAGCTGCGCCGAAAACCTCTGACATACTTCAAATGCTCCTGACGCACGGCAATGGTAGGAGAGCAATTACTATGCTATATAACACATTAAAACTGGATACCACGACCCTTATGGGTCCCCTCAGGGACTATTATGATACCACACTCAAGACCACATTAACCAACAAATAATGGGCGCAGGGTTTATCGTACCCCAAAATAATATCAATCAACGCTTGAATAAAATTCACACAATTTAACTATTTACACCATACCTACTTAACCCCACAAAGACTAGCGAAGATGTTCGAGGGCTCCCATACCATCTGTCCCCGCTGCTGTGGCACCAGAGCCACGTTCCTACACATGGTGTGGGACTGTTCAAATATACAAACATATTTGCATGAGGTGAAAACCACTCTCTCAGAAGCTACCAACACATCAGTGATAGCACAAGGGCTACACTTCTTTTTAGGAATTACCAAGCGCACCTCCGGGAGGAAAAATTTCAATACATTTATGGACATGGCACTTGGACTAGCCAAACGTAGACTGGCCATGACGTGGAAATCGAGCAACCGTACAGTACAGACACATGGCTCACAGACCTTAAGACAGCGTTAATAGCAAAATACTCACAACTACAGGATACTGCGCATACACAAAATATAGGCGCTAATTCCCAGAGTGGCAGAAATACTTAACGTATGTAGAATCGAAACTCCACCAATACAGACACAATAGCATCGCTCCACAGAACTGACTCCCCTCGGCAACATCCCACCATAGACCTCCCTCTCAACCAACCCCAATCAGGGCTATCTCAACCAACTTCAATCAAGTCTTTCACAGTTAGTAACTTCGACACCTCAACCATGTGCACCTCCCCCCCATGCACACGCACAAATACAACTGATCAAAGGCCTTACGCTCCCTCCCAAATGCAGTTATCTTAAGATCTAGCAACCCCTCCCATGCACACACCGTTGTATCCATCAGGTGATCCACCACGCTATACATCATAACGTATTGTGCACGTAAGGGTAAATTACACAATAGGGACAGTTTCAGAAATGCATAGGGCATATACTGTTAATAAATAAAGTTGTTTCTATGTTTTATTGTTCTCACAGAGCAATATGGACACAGTAGGTCCGCAATATGTTAGCACATACCTGCATATATCCTATGATTGAGCAAGTCGGAATCACTAAACTAAATGTCATACTTCAATGCATGGACATCCTCAAACTGCTCTGCTATACACATATGTTAAATTCAAAATCAATACACATTACGTGGAAAAAAAGTGAGGATAATTTTAAGAACTCTAAGGAACATTAATTTGAGTCCTACATTTGGTGGGGTTGGGGTTGTTAGCTCCTTTAATGACAGGTATATATGTTGGGTCATTCAGTAACTCATTTGTATAGTGTGTCATTCTGTGACGGGCGTCTATGTTGCATCATTTAAGGACGTGCCTATGTTGGGTCATCCAATTTCGATCACAGTGGTTTATTTAACGATTGGTATGTATACTGGGTTATCCAATTTCGGACATGGTGGCTAATTCCATGGCAGGGATTTTATTGGGTCATGAAGAGGCAGGCACATGTTGTTGACATTAAGTGATGGACATGTCATGTTCTCCAGTAAAGAGGTTTTGTGTTCTTCTGTGGGCTTAATTTTCTAGTGGGAAGAACTATTTGAAATGTATTTTGTGTTCTCTAGTTTGAAATTGTTTAGATGCACAGGTTCCAATGTCTTAAGCTTGATATATCTCTTCTTTCTGGCATGTGCAATATTTTCGTTAAATTGCTGCCAAAAGGGCATGTTCTTCTTTCGAATTATTTAGCTTTTAAACTAATAGATGGGATCACAGACACTCTGTAACTAGGGATTCCAGGTTGTTACTTACATAGCCACCATGTGGCCAGTCCTAGCTTTGTAGTCACCAGCACTTTGAATCCTGGGATTTATAGTTGCATTCCTGTAACAGGAAAATTTTAATCACAAATCCCATAATGCAAAGTGCTACTGACTAAAACAATTAGTATCCAAAAGAAACAAGGCCTGCTGAATCTACCAGGAGCGCTAGACGGAATATACAGAAAAACCAACAATGGCTTAAAGTAGTATCTTTTTAACTAATTCGGCCACACATTTTAGGGCTCTTTACTTAGGAGTTAGCAATCAATATCAGAGATTAAATTACAGAATACTTCAAGCTTCATCAAGTACACGTTGAATCATAGAAATAATATACGGTAAACTTTGCCACAATACAAACCGTGCTCAATTCTAAACGGATAACTTAGTGAAAATTAAACAATCGGCATTAAAGCGTATATGTAAAAAAGGCAGGTGAGCAATGAATTAAATGGTGCTGGGACATAATTCATTCATCTGCAGTAATCCAGTTAAATTTTCTAGACATCAAGTCCATGTTGTGAGTGCGGCTATGCGTGATATTCCATAGATTCGCGTGTGACAATTTCACGAGTGACACTTCTTCGAGGGTAGAACCAAGCAGATATGTCCATCAAAAAGATTCAATTCAGAAATTGTTCAGAAATTGCAAGATAGGAGTTTAGATTGAGCTGAAAGAGGACTCCCATCCTTACACTAAAGGAAATTAAAATACCTAACTTGTTATGCAACATTCTCTTTCATACGACATACACAGCCAGATATGTGCACCAGTGGCCTGCAGAGCTCGTCAAGTCACTGGGAAACAGCATCTTCTCAGAATTTGCGGCTATGTCTCTCTGTTCATTGAGTCAGTGGTAACCGACTGATGAGTCAGTGGTAACCGACTGATGCCTCTGTACTCAAGCGTCAGCAGCACAACTTTCCCGACCTGAGAGAGGTCTGCAGCTAAGAGATTCCTGGTCACTTGCAACCAAAGAATGATCCCATGCTCGCATCAGGGCAGTATCAGCCTCACCCCCTGACTTCTACAGCGGCTCGTTAGCCAGCCCAGCCAGGTACTAAGAGCAGATGAGGTTCATGTAAGTTACATGATGTAACCATGACAACCGGGCTTCTCCTCGACCTCAGGCACCCAGCAGCTGTCAGGTCAAAGTGCACTGAGCAAAAAACCTCTAGATGATGATACGGTGCAAGAAATGCTGTGAGAGGTCAGTCGAAGTCAAAAAGAAACAGAATGCCTAGCATTAGGTTTCAGTGTGGGATGCTCTAACAAGCATCTATATGGGTGAGACTAACTTAGGATGAGTGACACTTAGTGGGCTGAACACCCTCCTAGCAACCGAGCAAGAAATCCAAATAGGGTTGTAAATAACCAAAACCATTTGCTCCCAAAAATGGTACTAGCAAGCTGAGCGTTGGTTAATTCTTGCGTTGTCAAAAGGCCCCACAAGTGTACCGAGGCACAGGACCACCACAAATTATGAACTAACTATAAGCCTGCTTGAATCAGGAAGTACAGTTAAGATCCACCGTGATCACCAGTGTCCTCTTAGCAGCATTTCACAAGTTACAGACCAAAAAAGCAAGCCCAGGTTTTATGCGTCACGTCTGCCATGTAAACTCCTGGCAGCTGTGTTTGCATCAACAAGACACAAAGTTTATAGTAATTCTCTTTCACTTTACACATTATTATCATGCGAGTTGCTACACTTACTGCAATTTAGGCAACTCGAGCAAAGATTACACTTTCCAGATTTGTAATGAGGGGGACTGGAGATATGGTGGCAAGCCAACATGGAAAAATCTAGTAGCTGTGTCTATAAATGTTCTTTTGTAGTATAAATAAAGATCTGCACTGGAAGCGGGGCCATGTTATGCGCATCACCATAAGCCACTCTTGGATTTTCATTTAACAATATGCTGCACTCAGACAGCTTTTACTTTAATGTTGTTATAGGTATGGGCCTACAATTCTCTGAATGCAAAACACTGTTGGTGAAATAAAAAAAAAAAATCAGGAACTGGCTGACGGAAACATGCATAATGAGGCCACTTAATAGTTATGTAAAATACGAAGCTGACAAACAAGAAACCAGTTAACCTCGTTCTTTTAGCGGCATCCGTATGTTAAACGGTAAGCATGATACAAATTGGATGTTAAAGCAAATGTTTCCCCTGCTCATCAACCTGTTGCAGGGATTCTACTCTGGGCAACAGAACTATGCTTCGAACCATAAAACAGCAGTATATAGGGACTGAGTCACCATGCCACCTCAGTGCCCACAAGTCAGAGTCCGACTAGTTATACCACCTCACTTGCCCTATTAACCTTACCAGATAAACAAGTCAATTGGCACCCCCAGAACACAACACTCACGAACCTCTCAGGGATCGCCGTAACAGGATACAGCCTTTCATTCTCTCACTAGTACTTGTCCACAATAAGATAACCAGGAGACAAGAAGAAAGGTTTGAATATTTATTCAAACTATCATGCTCTGAAATACAGTATATGAGCCACAATTAGAAAACAAATGTACAATAAAAATACTATCAGCATGGTTAGTAATCCATATACCATGAAAAGAGCTGTCATTTCATATGACAGAGTGGCCTAACACCCCACTCTCCTGTTATTAAAGCTAAGTGATTATATGAAAGATCTCTTTATTTATGTATTTTTTTTATTATAAAACAAATCACTGGAATACACAGCTATACGCCTACAACCCTGGGGCCGTCGGCTCAGCCATATTATTCATACTACACAGCTTTATAGCCCACATCCCGGAGGCTGATGAAGTACTGGGAATTTTAAGCCCAGCGGTGCAGGGGAACACACCCTAAGACTTCGGGTTCTTCCTGTTTCAGACCTACAGAAACACAGAGTCTTCTGGGTGAAGTCAGAGATCAGTTTATTGGCTGCAGACCAATTACAGGTATCCGAGAAGTACAACAGCATGTATGTTCTCAGGAGACTACTTAAACTTACAGAAACGGGCTTCTCCTTAAATACAAAATATCATGCTTCAGGCACACATTCCTTGTTTTACGATATGGTCATTCACATGAATACATTACAAACGAAAAGGCAGAGTCATGATGACCATCCCACATTCCAGTTAAGCCAGCCCATAATTATTTACCCAGCAAGGCTCAGATCCCACATTAGATATCAACAGGCCCCAATAAACACGAACATCTCCTGTTTGGGAAACAAGCCATAAAGCAGGAAGAGTCAGGTGTGAAAGGGATTAGCTGAAGGCTTGTGTGGGATGAAAAGGCTTTATGGTGTGTCAAACCCTGATGCTAATCACAGGTGGCCGTAGGACGGGGAGCTCGTGAGACCGGACTGACCTGGGGCAGCGGAGCTAAGCTGCCCAGGTCACAGAGAAGTCAAAGGAAGGCACATGTGTTCTAGAGGCCCGTATTTGCTCGTAATAGGTAGCCTATGTGAGGGCAACCATAAGATGGCCACCGCTCTAAGATGGAACCCACGAAGTCAATTTATAATAACGTATACATAGTGCATTTATCAATGAAACGTTATATAAAGCACTTGTACATACCGCATTGACCATTCGCGGTTCGCTAATACCGGGATAGACAGGGGTAGGGCCCTGCCTCCCACGCGGTCCCAAATTTCAAAGTACCACAGACCCTCCTTTTGCCCTAACATAGGCAATAACTATACTCACATCAATCCGAGTCTAGGTCAATATTCATGAAGTCATGGAGATGTTGCTGTAGCATCATCCTATTACTTAGCTCGTCCCTCGATACAGGTTTCCTTACACATAATGTAGCACAGAGGCCACATATTGCAGGAGCACACTGTATGCACAGACAGAACAGGAAAAGGATGGCTAAGATCATTCCAATGACCATCAGAATCTTCCAACCCCAGGCAGATATCAGTTCCC
The DNA here is from genome assembly GCF_964204655.1 of Triturus cristatus. Classification (NCBI taxonomy): domain Eukaryota; kingdom Metazoa; phylum Chordata; class Amphibia; order Caudata; family Salamandridae; genus Triturus; species Triturus cristatus. The sequence continues at coordinate 730,321,730 of NC_140585.1, read as the reverse complement.
AGAACCACCCCACCAGTGACCAATCTCCTTTATCCACGTGTATGGATTCAGATATTTTAGGCAGTTTGGAGATGGCTTGATAAACCGTTGGAGCGTTATCTGGTATGAAAATGCAACAGCTAGATTGGATAACCTTACATACCCCACCGTGGTCTGCAAGTATAACGTCTAGAACCATGCGGTTCTGCAAAGTCATGAGGCGATCCGCTTGGAGCTCAGCTGTCAAATTACCAAGGGCACCAGCCGTCACATTGACAGTGGATTCAACCACACAAGTCAGTTGTCTCAGGTTCCTACTATTAACCATAGGTCCCCAAAACGGCAGGAAACCCAAAAAGAAGTCTCCCGCTTCCTGACCGGCAGTATCCTCCTTACTAATCACGCCTCTCACAACTCTGGTCTTGTGATAGTCAGAGGCAGCAGTAAATGTCGGCGGTAGCAGATTTGCAATATAACATGTGCCCGAGAAGTCAGGGGGCAACCAAGTATATGCTCGGTCATTGCAGACAAAATATGTACCTTTGGCAGCCAAAAACGCAGGGGAAAACTGCGATGGAAAAGTGTACGTTTCAGTACAGTCACTTCTCCCCAGTTGAGCTCTTGGATTTTGACCATTACCTTGTAAACAGAACCGACCTATGTGGGGTACGACCCAAATTGGGGATGAAATTTTACGCTGTCTTTCACTCAGACTAATACTATACCCCGTCGCGTTCCAACCTACATAAGCTCTCAATTCATCTTTGGGAATAGATGAGTATGCATCGATATATCTGCTCATATCGGCAACTCCTTTCATTAAAGCTTTATTATTTGTGCTAGGTCTGATGGAACGCGGTTGTCGCGGGGAGTAGGTATCTAGTGCAAAGAGAAACATGGTCTGCCCATGACGATCTATTGTAACTAAACGGCAGCACTAGATAAGGAATACCCTTGTTAATGGTATGTGGCATTAACCCACACACCCAGCAATTGGTTGTATTCAGGACTAGTTGGTGCTGGTGCAGGAGCTGAATAAACGAGTTGTTTACAAACTCTGATCGTCTAGCTTGTTCATGTTCAGGCAGAGGGTGAAAAGAGTGTGAGGAGACAGTAGGAGGAGGTATAGGCTGTACAGTGGGTGCAATGGGCTCTTGAGAGGAGAAGAATACAAATCCTACGGTAAACACAATCATACTACATAGTATAAACAGACATAATAATACAAAACGTTTGCTCTTCATTATTTTACATATTTTTGCTTTAAAGTTCATTTCCTCAGCGAGTCTCTCCATCTTGAAAAACTCCATCCTCTAATCGTGCCGCTCGCGGCGGGTGAGTATCTTCCGCTAAGGAGTACGCCTGTCGGTCCAGGGAACGCCCTAGACCAACCAGAACCATTGACCTAACGTCTTTGGCCTGTACCCCAAAGTCTTGGCACCGCAACCCTGCAGCTGAACCCGGATGGTGGTTCGAAAAACAAAAATCAAGAAAGTCCTTCAGATGGGAGAGCTATGGTATCAAAAACAAAAAGGTACGGAAAAGAATATTTATTTGTCCATAGGCCTTGGTCTTAAGTGATAGCGGAAACAGACAGGTACTGTCTGATCTTGAAACAAGAGGTCAGGCTCTGTGGTGTCCAATCGAATTGACGGTGGCACAGCTTCTTGCAAAATATCGTCACTTTCTTGTGCTGAAGCTGTGCCTCTTACGCGTGCATCACTGAACGGCACAAAACGAGGTACAGTGTCTGTTTCAGAGTCAGCGATACCCTCCTGGACCCACTGGTCATACGGTAGAGGCAAAGGAATCCTCTTGATGTGGGCGCCGTGGATCCAATTCTTTTTACCCTTTACTCGAACAGCTGATCTTGTAGACAGAAGTACGAGGTGAGGGCCAATCCAACGGGGCTCATCGTTGCTCTTCCACTGGAAATTCTTGATGAGCACCCACGTGCCAGGGTCGATAGGGTGTCCTGGAGCCTCAGAGGCCTGGGGGAGAGTATCATGCACCTGTTGGTGTAAAACACGCAATTTAGCCGTCAATTCATACAAGTAATCAAGCAGTACTGGATGTTCGATTTCGCTGAATTTCGTCGGTCTTGGCACACCCCATACATTGGCCGGGCGGCCAAAAATTATTTCATATGGGCTAAGTCCCACTCGTGAGTGTACGGTCATTCTGGTGGACAGGAGCGCTAGAGGCAGAGCGTCAGGCCATTTAAGACCGGAGCTCGCCTGGATTTTGGCCAGCTTGAGTTTTAGAGCGCCATTGTAGCGCTCTACTAATCCAGCTGATTGGGGGTGATTTGCAGCGTGGAACTTTTGCTTTGTCCCTAACCCCTCACACACATTCTTCATCACTCGACCCACAAACTCACTCCCATTATCACTCCACACCATTCTCGGCATTCCAAACCTAGGAAAAAATTCCTTCACAAGGGCTTTGGCTGTGGATAAAGCAGTGTTGTCCTTTAGGGGATATGCATCTATCCATTTTGAAAAAGCGCAAACAACAATCAATACATAGTTCAAGTTGTTGCACCTTTCCATGTGGATAAAATCTAGCTGCAAAACTTCAAATGGATATGATGGAGGCGCAAAATGACCAGCTGGAGTTGGGGTTCCTCTACCAGGGTTGTATTTCAAACATACCATACAATTCTTGACCACATTCTCTGCACACTTGGGAATTCCAGCATTCTGCCATACTGGAGCCAACAACTTACAGATTCCTTTCATACTGATATGTGCCATTCCATGTGCCATAGTAACCACTGGAAGCACATATGCATCAGGTAACAACCATCGCCTATGTTCTGACAGATCAATCCAACAACCATTCTCATCCAATTTACCCGTACTTTCTCTCCAGTTGCTCAACTCTTTTTCTGTGGCTTCAGCTTGAAGGGACTTCACACTCTCTATTGTGTTTTCACACATTCCAACATCACCAACCCATCTTGCAGGGCCTGCAACATACATTCGAGTCTTCACATCTTTTGCTGTTTCTTTCGCGGTTTCATCAGCAAACGCATTACCACGACCAACATCATCAGTGACTTTCTTGTGCGCACTGCATTTCATAATCGCAACTTGTAACGGTAGGGTCAGCGACTCAAGGAGATCATTCACCAACTTGCCATTCTGAATTTTAGCTCCATGCAAAGTCAGGAACCCACGTTCTTTCCACAATCGCCCAAAACTATGAGCCACGCCAAAGGCGTACTGGCTGTCGGTATATATGTTCACTTTCATTCCTTCAGACAACACGCATGCTCTTGTAAGGGCAATTAATTCTGCTGCTTGAGCCGAATTATGTGGCACACACGCAGTTTCCACAATCGTGTGCAAAGTCGTGATAGCATATGCAGCAGTCGTATCACCATTCGGAAGCTTGAAGCACGAACCATCCACCCATAAGGTACCATCACACTCAGTCAGGGGAGTATCTTTGAGATCCACTCTCCCTTTCGTCTCTTCTTCTGTTATGAACAGACAATCATGTTGCTCAATCTCATCTAGGTCTGCTGGAATTGGTAATAGTGTAGCTGGATTCAACGTGTTGCATCTCTTTATGTGTATATGATTTGCTAACAGTGTCAACTCATATCCGGATAATCGCGCACTAGTTAAGTGCTGTGTCTTGGTCCTGTTTAACAATGTGTCCACAGCATGTGGAACCATAACAATCAATGTATTGTCCATTACTAGTCGAGCAGACTGCCGAATAGACATAGCTGCGGCGGCTGTGGCTCTCAGACAACTTGGCAATGCCCTCGCTACCGGGTCCAAGGTTGACGAAAAATATGCGCATGGACGCGGTCTGTCGCCAAAAGGCTGTGTTAACACTGATAATGCGCAACCATCTTTTTCATGAACATACAATGTAAAAGGCTTGCTGTAGTCAGGGGTACCCAACACAGGAGCTGAACATAATGCATTACGCAATTCCCAAAAACTTTTCTGACACTCTTCAGACCATGGGATAGGATTCGGTGTGTCTTTACATGTTAATGCTAACAAGGGTTTTGCCAGCAAGGAGAAATTTGGTATCCAGTGCCTACAGTATGAAGTAATGCCCAAGAAAGCACGCACTTCTCTCTGTGTTCTAGGCACACTCAACTGTGCAATGGCTTGAATTCTTTCTGGGGTCAGTTTCCTTCCCTCCTTCGATAAGAGATGACCTAAGTAGGTCACTTCTTGTCGACAATATTGCAATTTTGAGAGGGACACTTTGTGATGAAAGGCAGACAAATGACGCAACAATGACAATGTAGCTTCTTTGCAAATCTTTTCAGTATCCGCGGCGATTAGTAAATCGTCAACATACTGAATAAGGATAGCGCCACTGGGTAAAACCAGTGCATCAAGCTGCGCTTTTAAAGCTTGACTGTATATTGATGGACTTTCACAGTAGCCCTGGGGAGCGCGTTTAAAGCGGAAGCTGCGACCTCCTAAACTGAAGCCAAAAATGTCTCTGCTCTCCTCTGCAATTGGGATGCTAAAGAAAGCATTCTTTAAATCGATCACTGAGAACCATGCAGCGGAGGCTGGAATCATAGTTAACAAAGCAGTTATATCAGGGACAACTGGAAACTGTGGCACAACAATCTTATTTACCTCTCTAAGATCAATCACAAATCTGTAAACAGGTGGCTGTGAAGGGTCCGTTCGTTTTAAGACAGGTAAAACAGGACTATTGCAAACGTTGCCTCTTGTCTCTTCAATTACACCCTTTTTAATCAAATCGCTGACAATTGCTAACAACGCTTTCTGACCTTCATTGGAGATCTTATACTGGGGAATGCGTGGCAATCTGACATTGGCTTTTAAAGTGACCACATATGGCGGTATTTCCAAGAGACCCACATCATTGGGACCAGTAGCCCAAAGGACATCCGGGAGGGATGACAATTCAGGTGGCATTGCATTCTTAGACAAATACATCGGGGAAATCACTTTCTTACCTAATGTAAGTTATACTCCTGAGGGAGAAAAATATAGCGTTGCTTGCAATCTTTTTAACAAATCTAATCCTAGCAGATTTTCACCACAACCTGTCGTTAGGATGAGGGGTGCTTTTAGCTCACAAGGTCCAACAGAAAGTGATATAGGACTAGAAATCGGGTTCCTAACTGGGGTGCCAGAAAAACCTACTGAAACATTCATTTCGCCAGACAAAGGCGCGCCAGGGAGTTTTGAATGCATGATTGAACTCTTTGCAGCACCAGTGTCTAGCAGAAAGGGCTCTGTTACACCCGCTGTAGTCACTTTAACATATGGTCCGCTCTGATCCACTGGCACTGAAACAACTCCCTCTCTCTGTCTACGGCTGTCCTAGTAATCATTACCTTCCACATTGTCGTCCTCTGCATAATAATCATTATTATAGTACTGAGCTGTATTACCAGTTGCATTGGCTTGCTGATCAAAGCTATTTATCGTATTTTGAGGCGGAAGAGGACGCGCGTTCTGGGGAACATTTCCACGCCCTCTACCTCTAGGAGCTTGCTGACCACCTCTACCTCTTGCGCCATACGCATTACTGTTACGCTGCATTAATTTAGGACAACTATACTTGAAATGACCTTCCTCTCTGCAATATGAACATTGATTGGGACCTACAGGGATGCGTGGTTGATAATACCCATTCATTTGTTGATTATTCTGAAATTGTTGGGGTTGCTGATAGACACCTTGGGTTTGCCTATAATTATTCTGTCCTCCACGTGGCGGATAAGCCTGCTGCAAGAGGACCTTCATTTTCAGTTCTTTCGTTTTCTTATCTGTTCTATCTTTCTCGTCTTTATCTCTATTTTCATAATACTGTGCAGTAGCCAGTATTTGCGCTGAAGAGGAAACAGCCCAAGAACTTTCGCAATCTTTTAATTTCTTACACAACTCGGGAAGTAGATTCTGTACAAATTTATCAACAAATAACCGTTGGCCACCTTCAGTGCTCATGTCTTGACCACTGTGGTCGATAAACGTTTCTTCAAACCTGGTAAAGAAATCGGACACGGTCTCATCTTTCTTCTGCTTACATGCGGATAGTTTATCCCAATTTACGCGCATCGCGGGCATTAAAGTTTTCATGTAGGTAATAATTCTACCAGGGAGTTCTGCTACCAAAGGATCAGGCTTCGCGCCGCCAACTTGTCCAGCGTCTGCAGCAATGATATTAGCCCATGTGTTACCCAATTCTGCAGCGTGATCTACATTACGAATGGATCCCCATAAAGGCTGTGGAACCACATTCCCAAACAGCATATCTATGTCAGCCAGATTCATTACACACGATTCTGCAGTTCGTGATAACTCCTTATAATATCCAGTAGGGTTTTTACGGGGGTCAGGCAATGTCTGCTTAAGTGCTAACACCTCAGAACGCTTCCATGGAACATGTACCCAAACACGCTGAAAATATGGCTGAACAGGTGGGTTAGCAGCCAAATCACCAGGTCTCCAAACTGGAGGAACCTCACGCATTGGATATTGGCGTGCTTTTACCTTCTTCCCCACAGAGAATTCCTGTTCGAACAAGGATTGCTGACAATCGCCATTTCTGAAGGACAGTAAAGTCGCAACTGCTTTATCTACATTGGGACCCACAATTGTACCTTTTTCAAAATCAAATCGCACTCAACACAATTCCTGTGGGTTTGGGTTTGCACCATTATCCTCCAATTCCTCACAGAGGAATTCACACATTTTATCAAAGACATACCTCTGTTTTGGGGCATCCCATTGGTGAAAAACGTTAACAACTGATTCCACATTATAGAGTGAAGGGAAACCAATCCACCTACGCGCCAGATGATCTAACACCTCTTTCTTGTCAGGACCAGGCAGCTGACTACGCAATTGCTTATGTTGCAAACCAGGAGTCACACTAGATGACCCAAAGAGAGGCGACATTAAACTAGTAACTACATTAGCTAGTCGCTGTCGTGCTGAAGGAGAAGTTGAGGCGAAAACGGGGGGATAGACAGAGGGAAGAAAAACGGATTCAGATACAGGTACCGGGGTAGTGCAAGAAGGAGTGCCAGGGGAGGCAGCTGACATACTAGGCAAAGTCGTAGGAAGCGCGGGGGCAACAGGTAACAAAACTGGCAGCTCTTGAGAGGGCTGCACTGCAGGGATAGGAGCCAGCTGAGGAGGAGCTGGCAGCTGTGGGAAGGCTTGCGGCACATTAACTGGAGGCTGCGCGTTTACAAGCTGTGGAGGTGCTGTGGCATTTTGCGCATACGGGGGTGGCGAACTTAGCAAATGGGACATTAGGGAATCTTTCTCTTTCTCTTCTGTCTCATCTTGCACAAGGGGTGACAAAACAGGGTAACATTTATCGATCCCTAGTTTGCGCTGTCTATGTAGCTGTTCATTCATTTGTTCCTCGTCATTATCTTTAAATTGCACAGCTGCTTGCATCACTGACATACCTCTTTCTCTCTTAATCCTTTTCGCTAGCTTAATTTCCTTCTGATTGGCTTCCTTTCGCCATAGGCGGAAAGAATCAAACATCGCCCGCCGGGCTTTCTTTTTAAACAATTTCACTTCCAAATTATCTAAGATATCTGTATCGAAACTACCATTTTGGGGCCATTTTAAAACACCGTCCTTTCTGGTGTATCGGATCCATACTTCATTATATGTAATGGGGCCCACACCATGTTTTACATAAAGCTCATAGGTTGGAGTTCCAATTGGAGGAACCGGACATGAATCCTCTAACTGGAAATCCCTTCCACAACCCAAACAAAACAATCTTCCAAATACACTAGCACCAGGCATCTTCGCTCACTAGTCTAGTTTCAAACTTCAAAGGATTATTGATTACGATAGTCTCGTGAATACACGAGTCCTCTGGCTTTGGCGCTTGCAAGCTCCAAATCAAAGCGATCCCGAAGGATTCCAAAAATCCCGAAGGATACCAAACAAACTGGGAGACGCTCCACTTATACTTAACTGAATATCGATGATCGATGGCGTCACCAGAAGACTCTCTCGATTGTTTCGCTCTACCAAAATCGTCAAGGGTCCAAAACAGGGCGATTAATCAGAGCAGCAGTCCTTCGTAGCCGTCGGGACGCGGAGAACCTCGCAGAAAAGACTTTCGGACCACGTCGACATGCAGGGGTCGATGAAGTGGCGGCCTTCCTCCGGAATTTCCACACGAAGCTCCTCACGAACCTCTGGCTTGGACCGGTACCGCTGAAATCGTCCCGAGTTGGGCGCCAACTGAAGTACTGGGAATTTTAAGCCCAGCGGTGCAGGGGAACACACCCTAAGACTTCGGGTTCTTCCTGTTTCAGACCTACAGAAACACAGAGTCTTCTGGGTGAAGTCAGAGATCAGTTTATTGGCTGCAGACCAATTACAGGTATCCGAGAAGTACAACAGCATGTATGTTCTCAGGAGACTGCTTAAACTTACAGAAACTGGCTTCTCCTTAAATACAAAATATCATGCTTCAGGCACACATTCCTTGTTTTACGATATGGTCATTCACATGTATACATTACAAACGAAAAGGCAGAGTCATGATGACCATCCCACATTCCAGTTAAGCCAGCCCATAATTATTTACCAAGCAAGGCTCAGATCCCACATCAGATATCAACAGGCCCCAATAAACACGAACATCTCCTGTTTGGGAAACAAGCCATAAAGCAGGAAGAGTCAGGTGTGAAAGAGATTAGCTGGAGGCTTGTGTGGGATGAAAAGGCTTTATGGTGTGTCAAACCCTGATGCTAATCACAGGTGGCCGTAGGACGGGGAGCTCGTGAGACCGGACTGACCTGGGGCAGCGGAGCCAAGCTGCCCAGGTCACAGAGAAGTCAAAGGAAGGCATATGTGTTCTAGAGGCCCGTATTTGCTCGTAATAGGTAGCCTATGTGAGGGCAACCATAAGATGGCCACCGCTCTAAGATGGAACCCACGAAGTCAATGTATAATAACGTATACATAGTGCATTTATCAATGAAACGTTATATAAAGCACTTGTACATACCGCATTGACCATTCGCGGTTCGCTAATACCGGGATAGACAGGGGTAGGGCCCTGCCTCCCACGCGGTCCCAAATTTCAAAGTACCACACTGAGCAGCGTCACATTATGAAATTATGACTTTCAACATCATGTCATATGCGTGTGCTGCGCAACAGCGCTTAAACAATCTTATTCCTACCCTACAACGAACAACGAGATGTCAGCACTACACAACACCCATTCCCACCAACTGAACGTCCCAGATGTCATCTAACAACCCACCCCAGTCGTCAATGCCATATGTCCGACTAGGCACCATTCCCTACCCCATAGGCCGATTATGTCCAAGGGCCTAACTAAGCAGTACTCACTACAAAACTGGAATGTTAGAACCAACTGCCGGCTCTATCGTCGCTTGCACTGTAGAACCCTCTCCTTTGCTATTCAAATATGTAGTGTATAACCCCCAGAAATTCTTCGGTCTATTCCTAGGGGGGAGCAGCTCACTAAAGTTCTCTGATTGCGTATAACAATAAAGTACGTCGTGCGACCACTGCGACACTGTGGGCAGGGGACCCCTCGGCCAACACATTGCTACTCTGCGTTTTGCTATCAGTAACCCCATGTCTACTAATTGGCGGATAGCCCTCGATAATGCTTTGGAATGACCCAGCAGTGCCATAGCCGAATCAGGGGGGATCTCCAGGTCTACTATTTTGCTCAACTCAAGAAATATCTTTCCCCAGTACCGGGCAATGCCCGGGCAATTCCATGCCAGGTGTATGAAATGAATGACATCTGTCACATGACGCCTCTTCTCTAAGCCCGTATCTATTAGTCTCTCCGGTGTGTAGTAAACTCTATTGATGTATTTGAAGTGTATGAGTCTGTTTACCGTGCAATGAGATCCGTTTTGTGTTGTTGCAGCTGTAATACCACATGGCGTCATCTATCAGTATGTCCAAATCGCGTTGCCAGGCTAGTCTGGCCCTCGTGTACTGGCTTGCTCTATGGGACATAGCCATCCTGTATATGTTGGAAACAATTTTGCGGGGGACTTAGTTTTAATTAGGTATGTCAATTCCTGTATTTCTGGAGGTGCGATCAGATCATCCCCAAGTTGTTGGTGCATTGCCCTACGCACTCTATGGAACTGGAATCTCTGCAATACCATAGGAGATGCAGCAGAGACCGCGACCTCGTCCCACTTCTTTGCAACGCCTCCCAAGAACAGATCCCCTGCTTTGTGCAGATCTAGCGCTTGCGATGCTTGCATGAGCCCACCGTCTCTACAGGGGACCAGCCAGACCATCCAGTTAATTGGCATTTCTGGAGAATGTAACAGTGCCCCCGCTTGCTGCTGTAGTAAGCAGTGCCAAGCATGCCGTGGTGAGTTGAGAGAGTCTAATATTCCTGTCCTGCGATCTACCGGCTCAAGAATAACTGCTGGAAGCGGGACAGGGTCGGCAATAACTTTTCAAACCTAAGGAATGGAATGTCGTCCGAGCCATGACTCCAACAGTGCGCCTGCGCTCCCTGTGCTGCTCTATAGTACAACTCAAGGTCGGGTGTGCCAAGGCCTCCCAGTTGGTATGGCAGCGTGAGCACCCTCCACTGCACACGTGCCTGCTTGCCAGCCCAAGCCAGTTTTATTAATGATTTAGTCAATCTTGCGAAAAAGGAGCGTGGCAGCACTATCGGAATATTTACGAATAAAAATAGGAACCTGGGCAACAGCACCATCTTCATAATAGAGATTCTGCCCATTAGAGACAGCGGTAGTCTAATCCACGTCTCAATGTCTTCCTCTAGATTGGTTACAGCTGTACCATAGTTCTTGCGAAACACGAGTTCCGAGTCTGTGTGTAACCTGATGCCAAGGTACCTGACCGAGTCATCAGTCCATTGCAGGGGGCATTCCATCTCGAAGTTCGTAGTGACCGGGGTGAGTGGGAAGGCTATGGATTTTGACCAGTTGACCCGTAATCCAGACAATGCCCCGAAGTGCACCACCTCTCTGAGGACCGGCGAGAGGTTGTTTTCTGGATCTCTAACATAGAGCAATGTGTCGTCCGCGTACGTTGAAATCACGATACTATAAGTAGGGAATTGTACACCTCAATGACTGTGATATTCTCGAAGAGCGCATGCCAAAGGTTTGGCAATTAGGGCGTATAGTGTCGGTGACAAGGGGCATCCCTGAGGGGTTCCCCTAGAGAAAGCTATGGCATCCGTGACTAGATTCTCCAGCCTTATGCGAGCCGATGGGGCATTGTACAGCACTCCAATAAGTTGCAGAAAGACGGGGCCGAGCCCCATTCATGTAAGCACGTGCCACATATAAGGCCACTCTACCGAGTCAAACGCTTTTTCTGAAACTAAAAACACCGCCATAGCTTTCGTGTCCCATCGAACATGTTGTTTAGTTCCAAATACTGTACGTAAATTGTAAGTGAGGTTCCTGTCCGGTATGAACCCCGCCTGTTCCGGTGCTAGCAGGGTCAGACGGTTGGCCAAGACTTTTGCATAGAGCTTGGTGTCCACATTTAGAAGGGAAAGCGGCCGGTACGAGCTGCACTCCTCAGGGAGTTTACCTGGCTTGGGAATAGCGACTAATTTGCTTCTCTAATAGATTGTGACATCACACCCGTCACGCACTTATCATCAAATAACGTGGAAATGTGGGGGAGCAGTATATCAATGAAGGACTTATAGAAGTTGACAGTTAGGCCGTCTGTACCCGGAGCAGTAGCTGACCGCATCCCCATCAATGTCTCCAATATCTAATCTTTTTCAATGGGCAACATTAGGAACTCTCTCCGTGCATTAGATAGGAAAGGGAATTTAATGTGTTCCAAGTAGTCTGCCATTTCGTCTTCCATGTCTGACGAGCGTGAAGTGTACAGTTCCATGTAGTATTGTTTAAATCTATTCGCAATGTCGATTTCATCAGTAAGCAAGTCGCCCCCTTCTGATCGGATTGCCGTGATCGATGTTTTACTGTGTTTGGCTTTTAACATGTGGGCCAGGACCGAACCCAGTCGGTCCCCCTCATCATAGATACGCGGAGTGGCGTATTTGCCCATATTTTTCACTTCACTATCCGCTGCTTCCTGATAGTCCCGTAATAAGTCCTTCAGGTCCTTCAGGTCCTTCAGGTCGCTTTCAACATTCTCGCCATCCCTCGCTAACTGACGGGACGCCAGTACACCTATGTCCCGCTCCAATGACGACAACCTCTGCCTAATGGATCGGAGTACCCCCGAGTGTTTTGCCATGGCCACCCCCCGTATATACACCTAAAGATCTCTGGGTTTACTGGCAGACCCCGTACCTCAACATATACAGATGGTCGCTCTACATCTCAGTGGGCGCAATGCTCTTGTCCCAGAGCTCTCATTCCATGTGGCTCATGTACTCATCTATATGCTAGGACATGTATGTGCCTAAACAACACCTGCAAATCCCAGGAAAAGAACAGAATGCGAAAACATATGCAGGTTCCATGTGAAAGTACAATGTGGCACAAAGACAAGCGCGTTTATATAGTAATGTGTGCAAAAGAAAACGAGGCCTACAACATGCACAGTTAGGCTAAGATAGGAGAAACTACAATGGGCCATGCAAGAAACACACAACACCCTCCCCTTGGTCAGGATAATAGCACCAAAGAGATAATAAGTAGCACTAGTATACTCTGTAGGTAAACACACTCAAAGCATTTTGTACAGCAATGTAAACAAAATAAAATAAAATGGACACCAAAATTTAGAAGCAAATGGAAATTTAGAAAAAATTGCCAAATCAAGGTGCTTTGGTGGAGTCCATAATGTTACTCGGTATTTCATAGGCCAAAGACTCTATCAAGGAAGGCTACTCCACACATAATGATTGGTCAACTGCCCAAGTTACGAGCTCCAAAGAACAAACATGCCCTTTGGTCTCAGCCAATGCAAAGGCAATTACCGGGTAACCTGCATTCATGTTAATAGAGCCTGTTTCTTCTGATCCATGTGCCAATGCACAGATCTCCTCGTATGTTAAAGGCTCAAACCTTGCATTGTGCAGAAGTCGCAAGCCCAAACGACAATTCTGAAAATGGGTTGCTAAGGGACTCATTAGCAGTCCAAAGTCCAAGGCGGCGGGTGTCTGTGGAGCCAGTAATATGTCCAATGCCTATTCAAACAGACACCAGATGCAGTGGAACATGGGTTTTACGCAGGTAAACCAGGCAGGCCAAAATGTCAAAGACCAATCAAAATCCAGTCCTTGTAGTAGGGGCATTCCAAAGATACGATTCATGCACTCATGTAGTTTTGGAGCAAAGCCAGTTCCAGAGAGCCTGCTAAAGGAGCATCCATTGTGGAGAAGCAGGAAAAGGAGGAGAATGCTGCAAATAAGGAATAACAGCCACGGAAATCCTCAGAGTACATTAGAAAAAAGGCAGTGGATAAAAGCCAGGATTACTCCAAAGATAGCCTGAAAAGAACTAACAAGGCCAGAGCCTACCACCTTAAAAAGTGGGCAAGGCTGGTAGTACTAGAGGCGTTAAAAATTTGATGCACCAATTTCCCGAAATGCAGAGGAAGGTTAGCATTTAACAATGACTGTATTTCACTAGAGGTTCTAGCCAACAGCAATTCGAAGGTCTCGCAAGCATATGCAATAGCTACTTCTTGTTGAAACAATAACTTTTTGAGTCTGCTCAGCCTGTTAAAGTCTGCCTTCAAAGTTGCAATGAAAGGCCACAGTGAGCCATCTACAATCCCATGCAGAGGGGTAAACAGGGCACTGTTGCAACAAGTGACTAACTGGAAAATGGACAAAATATGCGGGACACCAGTCCGCATTCCGCAACACGCTTGATCACTAAGCATTAGATAGTTCACATTAGAGAGTACCATAATGAAGGAGGTCATTGCGGAAACCGAGACGCCTTTTAAAAACAAGCTAAATTGGCCATTGAAGTGCTACTTGAGCCATACATTTTTACGTGTTTACAAATAAGTGAATGCCTGACAGTAGAGTTGAATTCTTCACCAGTGATAAAAACTTCCTTGTCGCTACGAACACAACGCTAGGCAAAGGGGAGTGACCATACTACATGTATGTAACTGCTACATAGAGGGTTGTATCTACCTACAGGGAAATGTTTCATGCAAGATGTGAACTGAAATGTCAAAATAGGCAGTGAAACAACTCTGAGAATTAGCCACACCGTCGAAAGGCACTTCAGCTATAGTGAATGGGAGCTATCCTAATTATTCTAAAATGCAGCATTGTATAGGTAGCGTCTTTCATGGCCATCAATTACTATTTGCGTGTTATATTAAAAGATGTAAACAAATCAGTACAGTTTAAGCAATACCATGCCCATTTTTAAGTATTGTGTAAGTGATAGATATGAGATGACAGCGTATTAATACTATTATCAACAATAGCAAGCACTTTATCGAATTTATCTTAGATCAGTTTGTCTTAAGTGGCCAGCAACTTCCATCTGGAATAATTTCCAATTTTTTTACAAGTAGCATATATAAATCTTTTAGAACTGGGGGATTGTGGACCGAAGAGAAAATCTGATAGATCCGTGTCCTTAGACAAGAGAGAAAGATGTTTTGCTGCAGGCAGTGTGGAAACTTCCAATCACTGTTGACATAATTATCCTACCTTTTAAGTGGTAATACTACCAGAATGTGTTGGCTGTTAATATCGTGGCTCAGGTCTGTTTGATTTAAATCCAGATGTGGAATTGAGGACACAAGAATGAAAACCATTGATGTTTACTGGCCACAATAACCACCCACCAGGACTCAAAAAAGAAGAATTAAATATACTGTTCTGGACCATGCTTTTTAATTGTTCTTATGTGTAATTTGTAAAATCCTGCCAATTTTCAAAATGGGCAATAGAGAAAATGGTCGGGGCATTAATTTCTTTAATTTTCGCCAATCCTAGACAAGTAGTCTTCTGGATCGTTTCATTCAAGAAAATCATTTGTGTGGGGATTAAACAGGCTCGAAATAAAGTTTCCGTGCCTTTTGACCCTTTTGACCCTTGACCCTCGGGTAGGTCACTTCCCCACCGCTACAGCTCCGCCTGTCTGCCCGCCTTCCTGCCTGCTCTGCTTCCAGGTTAGCGCTCCGACCACTCGCCGCCTGCCTTGAGACCCCTTCTCTCTTCTGTACCCCGTGTGCCAGGTTCGCCCCATTGTCTCATTTCCACTGTACCCCGTGTGCCTGTATCTCCCTCTCTCTTTTGTACCCCGTGTGCCAGGTTCGCCCCATTAGTTCGTTTCCACTGTACCCCGTGTGCCTGTATCTCCCTCTCTCTTTTGTACCCCGTGTGCCAGGTTCGCCCCATTGGTTCATTTCCACTGTACCCCGTGTGCCTGTTTCTCCCCCTCTCTTTTGTACCCCATGTGCCAGTTCGCCCCCTTGCTTCCCCTGCTGTGCCCCGTACGCCTAGCGGACTGCCCCGGCCAGCGCTCGCTGCCTTCGTGCCGTTTTCCTGCCGCTGCTTCCCGTGCGGCCCCGCCCCCCGCCCCGATTGGTTATTCCCTCCCGCCTCCCAGCTGACCCCTCCTCCCCTCCCTCCCTCTTATGGCGACCGCTGCACGGCGGAGTCAGTAACCCTTGACCCTCGGGTAGGTCACTTCCCCACCGCTACAGCTCCGCCTGTCTGCCCGCCTTCCTGCCTGCTCCCAGGTTAGCGCTCCGACCACTCGCCGCCTGCCTTGAGACCCCTTCTCTCTTCTGTACCCCGTGTGCCAGGTTCGCCCCATTGTCTCATTTCCACTGTACCCCGTGTGCCTGTATCTCCCTCTCTCTTTTGTACCCCGTGTGCCAGGTTCGCCCCATTGGTTCATTTCCACTGTACCCCATGTGCCTGTATCTCCCTCTCTCTTTTGTACCCCGTGTGCCAGGTTCGCCCCATTGGTTCATTTCCACTGTACCCCGTGTGCCTGTTTCTCCCCCTCTCTTTTGTACCCTGTGTGCCAGTTCGCCCCCTTGCTTCCCCTGCTGTGCCCCATACGCCTAGCGGACTGCCCCGTCCAGCGCTCGCTGCCTTCGCGCCGTTTTCCCGCCGCTGCTTCCCATGCGGCCCCGCCCCCCGCCCCGATTGGTTATTCCCTCCCGCCTCCCAGCTGACCCCTCCTCCCCTCCCTCCCTCTTATGGCGACCGCTGCGCGGCCATGCCGCTGGCACGCCGAAGGCGCGCCAAAGGCAAGCCCGTCTGTGCCTGTCCCCGCCTGGACCGTGCCCAGCGCCAGTACCCCTGGTCCCCGAGAACACCAGCCAACACGACGGACGTACGACCCCACCACCCTCAACGCACTCAACCCCGGCCGGAACCCCACCTGCTACCGATCCACCCCGAGACGCAACCACGGACCTTTCACCTTCCAAGACTGCAAATTCACCTGTCTCCGGACCTGCACCGCTCCAGCCAAGCCAGACACCAGCAACAACCACCTCAAATGCATCCTGCTCAACACCCGCTCCGCCCACCGTCACGCCATCGAACTCTGGAACCTCCTCGACACAACATCGCCAGACGTCGCCGTCCTCACAGAAACCTGGATGAACGCCTCCTCAGCGCCCGACATCGCCATAGCCATCCCGGACGGATACAAGATCACCCGGAGGGACCGGCTCAACCAGACGGGAGGAGGCATCGCCATCGTACACAAGAACACCATCCGCATCTCGACCAACTCCGACGAAACCTTCACCGCCGCCGAACACCTCCACTTCCAGATACACACCAACCCCAAGACCACCCTCAGAGGCACCCTCGTCTACAGACCCCTAGGACCCCGCACACAATTCAGCGACGCCATCGCAGACTTCATCAGCCCGCACGCCCTTCCCTCCGTTGACTACATCCTCCTAGGGGACCTCAACTTCCACCTGGAGGACAACAATGACAGAAACACCACCACCCTGCTGGACAACCTCGCCAACCTCGGACTCAAACAACTGGTGAACACCCCCACCCACTACGCCGGCCACACGCTTGACCCAGTCTTCTCATCCAGCAAGCACATCTCCTTCAGCCACTCCACCGAACTCCACTGGACTGACCACAGCTGCGTCCACTTCAGCTTCAGAAGAACCACGACCCACCACCACCCGCAACAGGTCCCTCGCCGGAGCTGGAGCAAGATCACCGCCGAGCAGCTCACAACCTCCCTCAGCCAGAACCCTCCCACCAGCACAACGGACCCCAACGAAGCAGCCAGCAACCTCACCAAATGGCTGACCTCATGCGCCGATGACCTCGCACCACTAAAGAACCCTACTGTTCGGCGGCTCGACCTAACTACAGACAACAGGACCGCCCTCAAGCACGCCACCTGCAAACACCATCAGCTGATCCGCGCCACCAAGAAGACAGCACTCAAAGAGCGACTGGACAACAACGCCCATGACAGCAAGGAACTCTTCAGCATCGTCAAAGAGTTCTCCAACCCCTGCGCCGGAAACAACGACATCACTCCCTCGCAAGACCTCTGTAACTCACTCGCCTCGTTCTTCCACCGCAAGATCGCCGACATACACAACAGCTTCAACGCACAGACCACGCACCCTACCACCGAACCAACGCCCGCCACCAACACCCTCTGCAACTGGACCCCAATCAGCACCGAAGACACCACCCGCACTATGAACACCATCCACTCCGGATCCCCTACCGACCCCTGCCCCACCACGTCTTCAACGAGGCAGACGCCATCATCGCACCCCATCTCCGGGACATCATCAACACCTCCTTCCACACCGCCACCTTCCCAGAGAGCTGGAAGCACGCCGAGCTCAGCGCCCTCCTGAAGAAACCAACGGCGGACCCCACCGACCTCAAGAACTACCGTCCCATCTCGCTCCTTCCTTTTCCTGCCAAAGTCATCGAGAAGACCGTCAACAGACAGCTCGCCACCTTCCTCGAGACGAACGGCTCGCAGCCATCGCACGCCAACACAACCTCAACATCATTTCCTACGCCGACAACACCCAACTGATCCTCTCCCTCACCAACGACCCCGCCACCGCCAGAGCCAACCTACACGAAGGAATGAAAGACGTCGCCGAAACTTTATTCCAAACAACTCCATCAGACACTGGAACGGCAGAAATGTTAACGAGGGACAAGTCTCTTTAGGCAATAAAGAATGGGGGGGACCAACACCCCGTTGACCAGTTCTGTAACAGAATGTTCCGGGAAGTAATGCCCATTGATCAATAGGAAGAACACAGTCACAAATCCAATCTACATGAACAAGATAACCAAGGAAAGTAAGATCCAAACATATATACAAGGAGGGACTAGATAAGTGTGTTTTAACCAGGAAATGATAACACAATTCCATGTTGGAGGCGTGTACACAGCTGTCGAACTGTCAGAAGAAAAATGATCTTGATCCATATAGTACCCGGAGGTACTCATCTGACACACAGGAGGATGCGACTCAGCAGTAGGATTTAGAAAGGCCAACTCGGATTGGCTCGACAATGGTGGATCATTATAAATTGGCATCTTCTGTAGAAGATGTAATATTGGAAACAATCAATGTGTCAGGAAAATTGTTGATGGAGGACTCAGCCTCTCCCTTCCTCAGACGGGGAGTAGCAGCATCGACGCTGCTCACAAGCTGGAGCGAAAAGTCTTGTAGAAAAGAATGGCTATCCCCTGGCATACTATTGAGTATCGGCCACATGGTGTAGTTTGACATGTTCAATGGAGTAAAGCACTTGTATTTAGATCCAGGAAATGGTGGCAAAATCACATTTCATGTACCTTGAAGGCCAAGGACCAGAATAGGAGCGTACATTGGGCCAAATTCTTTTTTGGTAGCCACTTTTTTCGAACCAGATCTCCAATTTTTGGAAGCCAGCCGGTAACTGGAAGAGCAACTGCAGAAGCAGATGGTTGAGTTGCAGGCCTATGTTTGCTTGATTTAGCGTCACAGGACTCTTTTAGGTCCTGTAAGACAGCACAATGGTTATCTACGTAATAGGTTGCGGCGGCCGCCACAACGTCTGAGCCTTCAAGGTCTGGAACATACATCTTGATGCCAAAAAGCACTTCATATGGGGTCGGCCCACCCAAAGATCTTTTAGGGAGGTTATTTAAAGCTCATTGAACCCCATATAGATGGTTCGATCAACCACACCCTGTATCTAATACTCTAGCCGTTTAGGACTGCTTTAAGTCTTCATTCATTCTCTCCACAACTGAATTACCCTTGGGTCTATACGGAGAAGAAAAATGCACCTGCACACCCATGGACTTCATCGAATCACAGTATGCTTTAGAAGCGAAAGCTGTACCTTGGTCTGAGTGGAATGCACAACAGGAATATGTCCACATAAAGACTTGGAATTCTTTAATAACAGTTCGAGCATCAGCCGTGCGCTGTGGCCAAACCCAGAGGAACCTAGAGCAAGAATCAACTGCAACCAAAATATATTTGAACGCAGTATTAGAAATGAGAGGACCACAGTGATCTAAGTAAATACATCCAAACAGTTGGTTGGAAATAAATAATTGTGTCTGCAGTAGACGAGACACAGTAGAACATTTAATCTGTTGACATATGTCACAACATAAAACTTATTTTCTGGTTTGTTGATATAAACCTTGCCACCATTATCTTTGCTGTAAGAGTGAAATGGTGGTAGCCACACTGGCATGCGAATTAGCTATACCTTCATGTGCCGTCACAATTAAATCATGTCTGCGGTCTGCATTGGGAATCATGCGATCCCCAACGGCAGGAATAGCTACAAAAGGAAAATTCTGGTCATTTAAATGATAGGAATATTTAGAAGGGAAACCCTTCAGTAAAGGGGTGCCGTTTTTAATAGCATTCACAGCAGCCAAATTATAGTTGTCGATACGAGTGTTAGAGCATGTTATCGCTGCTACTGTAGCAACTGCAGATTTTGTGGCTTCATCAGCCAAAGACTTCCCCATCGCGTGTGCACCCACACATTGATGGCTCAGTGTATGTAGAACATAAGTGTATGTGGCAATCTATCCTTAAGATCTGCCATCTTAACCCACTTGGAATCTCTGTAATAATTTTGTTTCCAAAAATATTAATGATCAATAAAAGATTGAACGCAATAATACGAATCACACAATGAGTAAGGGGAATTTTCAAGTGCAAGAAGCAAAGCCTTCAATTCAGCTAATTGCGCAGTACAGTCCCCAACAGATTGTCAGCGAGTAAAATGAGGAATAAAAACGCAGTCTGAGATGTTACTCAGAACAATAGCGCATGCTGCAGAATATTGCTGCTTAGAACCTATAGCCAGTTGTGCAGATCTATCAGTACACATGATGGCCTTATATCGGTGAAGAGGGAGAATAGAAGGAGCCAAAGGATAAACCTGTACGTTTTGCAAAAATTCCTGAGTTTGCAAAGAAGGGCCAAAGACAAAATATACATCCACAGCTGTTAAGGACATAGCCCATTGTACACAATAAGGGTGGGGGCTTTCCAATTAGGAACTCCGGCTTTCGTAACAGCCTCTAAGGCTGGTATAGGAGACGCAACAATAATGTGTTTACCTTGAGCAAGTGGCCATTCCTTCTGGATGGCCATCTGCACAGCGTTGTGTCTCCCTTTTCAGTTGCCACGTACGCTCCTTGTCTGCGTTCAGATCGCCCTCCTCTGTCCTACTGTTGGTCAGACGATTCCTGAAAGGAACCAGGAGAACGGGGATGAGGAATCTGATACCTATTGGGAATTTTTATTTTTGTGCGATCACAAAAATCGTATCGTCTTTCAGATGAGTCTGGGGGTGGAGTACCTCAGCGTTGTCTAGGTTTCTGTTGTTGTCATCCCATGGTTTCTTTGGAAACTCACACGCTAGCCCGGCATCCTTGTCAGAACTTGTCTTGCCTAGAGATGGAATTGCAGGTCTGGTTCCAAAATGACTGCATCCTAAAGACGTATACATATTAGCAATAATGAGAGGCAAATCATGTTTGCAGTCAGCTACTGCCACTGCGGCAAGTTGCTGGTGTAGGACCAAAAATGCTGCTTCACCTTTAACATTAGAAATATTAATTTCAGAGACAACAGGGAATTTGCCCAAATCGAGGGCAGGACCTGCCCAATGCCCATTCTGCATCTGTTTGAGGATGTTAGGTACAACGGCCATCAATGGAGTGACATGACATATAATGTAAACTGTGGCAAAAATTGTCCCCCAAATGTTGCAGTCCACAATAGTGGGAACCAGACCATTGGGTAAGCAAATAGTAAGAATCCAGTGCTTTTCTTGTGATCCCGGCAAATACAGCTTTGAGTTTATCTATTTTATGGGCAATCCAAAAGTTGATTTCTTCACGATTAGTGGGTCGTTTGCCCATAACTGAATTAACAACTACATGACGAAATATGGGTCCAGCAGGCTGAAGGCCAATCCTGGCAGGACCATCTAGCAAAGTATGAGAAATTAATTGCGCAAGACATCTAAATAGGCCGACTAGAATATTATATACAGAACCTGTCTGAACCAAATTGAGTGCATTAAAATCGGAATATGGAGTACAACCCGCTAATGGCGGCCATGTGGCACCATCATTACTTGAGGGTCCCATTCGAACATTTCCAAGGACATGGGGAAGGGTGCCATTAAATGAAGTTTGGTGTTCCTAAACTGTAAGTGGAATTTCTACAAGTCCATATGGACGATATGCAGCAGGTGCCGAGGCACTGTATAGTTATGTAAAGTATTATCATTAGTGTCCACAGCAGGAAAAGTGACACATGAACAACCTCAAAGTGGAACGCAGCATCCGCTTCAACCACAACAAGCATTGGCATAGCCAATAGGTCTCGCCTTTGAGACCTTATAAGTGTTTAACCAACCACAGTTAATGTTGTTGCACCAAGGATATTGTGCTGCATAACTAAATACTTATACGGTCCCAAAAGCGAGACCTATTGGCTATGCCAATGCTTGTTTGATTTGATTATAGTTTCGGAGCATGGGTACTGGACCTTTATCAGCTCCTAGTCCCCCCCTCTTTTTCTTTGATAATATATACAACTACACCAACCAGGCCCTCCTAAGAGAGTCGTTACAAGGAGCACCACAGTGCAAATCTTCTACCCCCAGGATTGACAATGGATGTAATCAACATCAAAATTCTTGCTGACTACAGTAATCTGTGAGACTCCATGTAAGAAAATGTCTGTCTACACACAGTAACACACTGTGACTTAATTCACTCATAAAAGCCCACAGGCAATGGTTTTCACAGTATGTTAGTCCCACTGCCTTTGTTGTCAGTTTTCATAATAAACAGATCAGACCTATTGCATCTGACATAACGTTTCCCAATGAAGCGGCATACTCCATTTATCATTTGGTCATCACGGTAACCAGCTCAGGCCTACTAAATCAAGCATAAGCTTTCTCCCAAAGCAACCATCAGGCAAACAGCATCTGAGGGGGTAACCAACACCAAAACTGATGCTTTCTAAATTAATCCGTGAAATTCCATACAACAAAATACCAGCCTACAGTAAGAACAATCACCCTCAAATTTTCGAATGGCTTTAATAAACGCATTTCACAAAAAGTCTTACGCCTACCTTTGTTGTAAGTTTTCATAATGAACAGATCAAATCTACGGTATCTGATAATGTCTCCCAAAGATGAACTCAGGCGTGCAGGCTTGATCATTCGCTTGTCACCATACCCAACTGAGGCCCCCAGTATTACACACAGGTAGGCAGTCATCAAGCCAAGCTATAAAATGACAAGTGTATACAAACTTACAGTTGTGAAACAATATACAGCCCCTCGGAAACGGGCCTCATTGGATCATTACACTGCAAATCTTTATCTTCAAGTGTTTGTGAAAGGGTGACAAACACCAAAACCCTTGCCTACTGCGGTAATCTGCGAGATTCCAACAGACAACGTTTCAGTCTATAGCCTTTAACACAGTGTAACACCAATGTACCCTTAACAGCCTATTCGCTTTAACATATGATTCTCACAGTAAAGTGGTCAGGCTTACAGCCTTTGTCATAACGTTTCATAATAACCTATGGGACCAACGGCATTCAACATAACGTTTTCCAATGAACCAAGCAAGCCTTCATCATTGGCGCATCACCATAACAAACTCAGGCCTTCTGAATCTTGTATAACCTTTCCCACAAGCAGCCCTCTGGCACACACTCAGAAAGTTATAAATATACACAAAAACAGCTGGCAAAACAACACTGACCCCCCCCCCCCCCCCCCCTTGTGAGGATTAAATAGGATTGTCAAAGTACACATCTTCTACCCCACAGGGTTTGTCAGAGCAGGAAAAAAGGGGGGAAAATGTAACACCAAAACCAGTCTCTCCTGCAGTAACCTGTGAGGATCCATGTGTAATAATATCTGTCTCCAGAGGTTAACACAATGCAATAATATTTCACGCTTAGAGGCCTACTGGCTATAAAATATGATATGAGTCAGGTATATTGTGTTTGCCATAAGTTTTCATATAGAATATTACACCAATGGTCTCTGGCATAACTTTTTCCAATGATCCAATCAAGCCCCTGGCGTTCATCACCTGCCTGTCAGGGCTACTGTGTTCCACATACGCTTTCCCGCAAGCCAAGTATCTGTATGCAGTCAAAAAATTACAACTGCCTACAAAATGACAGTAGGATATACAACACTTTCACAAACAGACTAACAAGGATTCCCAAAGTGTAAATCTTCTACCCCAAGAGTCTGTCACAGAAGGGTAACAAAAGCCCTTGTCTACTATGGTAATCAGTGATATTTCCTGTAACAAAATACCAGTTACAAGCTTAAAGAAAGTATAATGAGAATCTACCTGTAAGTGCCTATTGGCTGTAACACATGCTTTTCACAGTAAGTAAATTTGGACTACTGCCTTTTTAGAAACTTTTATTAAAGCCATGATTGATGGACTGTCACCATAACTAAATCGGTCTTGTAACGATGTATTCATGAAATAAACATATTGACTACAAAGGATGAAACAGTATTCATGAATTTGATAAGGACTTCAAGTAGCATAAAGCATTACGGTTATCAAAGCTGTAAGCAAAAATGCACTAAACATGCCAAAAAGCAGTGCCATCATTTGAATAGCGATACAAATGTCCTTCTGATACAACAATCAGAGTACACGGACACAGACATGAATGCTGTGGCTTGCTCAAAGCAGCTTACTGTAAGCAGAACACTATTAGTGAACCAAGAGGCAAATATGGATGGTCTCTCATTTTATTTCGGTTTTATTCAAGTATTTATAATGACTCACGCAGCGCAGCATTGGTTAGTGGTCGACAACCCTTATCCAAGTTACGCCCACTGTGAGGAAAGTATTTGGCGCGGATCAAACTTCATGACCATACCTAGGCAAAACACCAATATTTTTGTAAAAACACCTCCAGATGGGAGAGCAGAAACAAATACTGGGAAGAAGAAGGGAGATCGGGGTATTCAAGATAATGGGTAAATAATCCGACCACTACCACTTTATCAACTTCATAGTCCCATTTGTTACTTCGTGACAAGGCAGGTCTTCATCAAGATCCCTATGCCTAGGTAAGATACACCAGCAGACAGCACTGCACCAACAACCTTTATTGCTTTACCAGCAGAAGAAAAAGGAAAAGCTCTCTCAAGAAACAGTAACACCACCAAGCACACTGGTACTGAACAATCTAATTTCCCTCACTCATGTCAAGCCTTTAGTGGGAAACAAAGGTGGACGTGAAGGATGTCAGCGAGGAAGCTCCACCAAAATCTGTCTAAGTGGTGCCTAGTAGAACCAAACTGAACATGACTCAGAATTGGCAACCACGCTGCGCTGCCCGTATGCAAGGGTAATCCATGATTTCTTTTAACGGCCAACAGTCATGGTGGAGGATTTGATAACCATCTTAGCAACGCCAAAACTGATAAAAAGGTAGTAACACACACACAATCATCAGTAGGGATCCTTGAGAAAGCAAACTGACAGCCCCAAACACGTTCCGTAACTGTGACTTTGCATTTTCATCAGAAGACAGCTAAAGAAGGAAGAATAACTCTTGTGCCAGAAGGTAGAGACAACCTGTGGAAGAAACCCTGGACCAACAACAAGATCATATGATCTGGAAAACCCTCAAGTGGGGTCACACCAGAAAACACATAACACAAAATGCAGCACTTACTTAGCCAGTGAGCAACAACTACGAGAAATAAAACGAGGGACAAAAAAATGATCACGCACCTCCAGTAATGTCTAAGGTCTCAAAGAGATGCTTGTAGAGCTGAGCTGCAGATCATATACATTAGGGTACAACAAGGCAAATTCCTGGAATCGTGTCAAAGTAGGAACTGAAGTGAGAGATCGCCACACCAACAGCCCCCTTAGGCCAGTAGAAAGACCCATCATAAACAACTGGCAGTTAGACTTAGTACACTTGAGGGGATGTTCACAATTATTCTATCAAAGTGTTTTGCACTAGGTTACTCAAATTTTGTTCTGTTTTTTGGAGTCACGCTGTTAATTGTTGCAACTTAGGTTTTAAATTCATTGTTCTGCACAGGAAAATGGATAGGTCACTTTAATTTAGCCGATCAATTTGGTGCCTGTATGGCTGCTGGCCTAGTTGCTGTGAGTAATTATAGTATTGCATTTCTTGGGTCAAATTGTATACAGCCTCATCAGCTTCACTTTAATAACAAGCGGCCGTGCGGCCGCGAAAGTGAAAATGATCGCGATCAAACATCAAAGCGAAAGCGAAAGTAATCGCGGTAAAGCGCGGCGCGCGCACCCGCGCACATGCACGGTAGCTCTAGGCTGGCCTGGTAGCACTTTTTGGAGCCCTCTCAATACGTCTTGCCAGACCAGCGCATGCGCTGGGTCAGGCGAGACCCAAAAATGACAAGAGCTTCCACATTAGGGGGGCTCCATGTTGAAGCAAGGCAATTAACAGCAATAGCTACTGGCTGAGCCATAGCTACCCAGAAAACGATTCAAAGTGTAGCACAAACCGGGCAAAACACTTAATATTCAAGCTTGAAAAACCAACAGAAGTAGGTATTGCCTAATAACTGTGGAGGAGTACTCCCAACCACCAAGGACGTCTCCGGGAAAAGGTGCTAGGGTATTGTGGACAACCACAAGCACTACTCTGGGCTCACACAAGTAAGTAGCAGACCAAACGTTGGTGGTGCCATGTTGCTGGGATTCTGCTCTGGAACAGAATAATTTGTTTGAAGAGTTTTATATAGCGCTGGCTAGACCCGGAGGTATCAGAGCGCTTTACATGAGGATCAGTGTGTTACAGGTTAAATAAGTTACATCAGTTACAATTACAAGTATAGGCATAGGAGAAAGACATGAGAGTGCAAAATTAAAAAAGTTATAAGCGCGTTGCATAGACAAGACTAACATCTTAAGGGGAATGGAAGGAAGAGGTGGAGAGGAAAAATGGGGGGAAAGGAAAATAGATAGAGTAAGGCAGACCAGAAGGGGGAAAGTACTTCAGGAGGAATAAAGCATTTAAAGCAGTCAATGTTAAAGATAGACAAAGCCGTGAGGAACAGTTTGAAACAATGTCCGAAGTCCGGCTGGGTAGGTGACGGCCGAGGGGATGAACCATAGCCAAACTCCTCTATAGCTGCATAGGACAGCTCAAGAAAAGGGCAAGGATACGTATCAAGCCAGGAAGATCGGGCATGGAGACGAGATTCTTAAGTGGATGCCAAAACTGAGAGTAAGCAAGTCGGACAAAACAAGAGAGGGTCCGTTTCTAGAGCAACAGAAAAGATGGAAAACAAGACCAAGGAGTAAAGCTGGAGAAGGGGGAAAGAAAAGGGCAAGGATATGTATTAAGCCAGGAAGATCGGGCATGAAGAAGAGATTTTTAAGTGGATGCCAAAACTGAGAGTAAGCAAGTCGGACAAAACAGGAGAGGGTCCAGGTATCGGTAACAATCTAATCCAGTTTACAGAGCTGGGACAGGTAAAGGTAGGGTTGGAAAGGGGTGCCTAACCAAGTCTAACCAGAAGAGATAAGTGTAGCAGGCTCTGATGGGTCGATGAAGGGCATAGGTCGATCCGGTGGCAACGGGCATCGTGAGGACAGTCGAAACAGCAAAATGGAGGAACCAGTGTCACGGACCCAGAGAGCTAGGCAAACAAGATGGCAGGTATTAAGGGCAAACCAAAAATCCGATCAAGAAAATCCAATTCAAGAAAATCCAATATAGAACCAACCCCAAAGGTTAAGCTGCATGTGGAAAGTAGCAGATGGGTCTCAAAGTAGGTAAGATGTTGTTTTAATTCAAACGATGTCTTTCATCAGTACAAAGAGCGCCAGCCGATAAGTGTTTCGTCAACAGTAGAACAACTGTGACTCTTCAGGGCACATTGAGCAATGTCACGAAAAATGATGGAATGCCGTCGGGATCAAAAAGTGAAGCAGTCTCCCATGGGTCGGTACGACCAGGAAACCAATGGGCTGTATATGTCGGTGCAAGGTAGGAGATCTGTCTTCCGAAGTGCGGGACTACTGTTGACGAAACACGTGTCGGCTGGCGCTCTTTGTACTGATGAAAGACATCGTTTGAATTAAAACAACATCTTTCCATTGTTCATTTAACTCTGTTATTTTTTCTATGATCTCATTAATAATATTGTCACGTGTGCACAGGATTTGCTTATAATTGTTCTGGTATGGGCTTCTGCCGACACCTTATACAGGGGTTTTGGGTATTCCCCTGACCTGTTTGCACCGTTAAGCATTGGTTCTTTGTTCTTCTGACTTCATCTGTCCGTTTATCTGCCTTAGCGCCATTTATCCTGTCTCTAAAACCCTTTCTGGTCTATCAAAGTAGGTAAGGTTGAAGGTCGCCGATCTCTCCCAGGAAATCCATGGTAGGGGAGACAGCGCGGTCACTCAGGAGACAGATTCAGGAGGAGGCAGCTGCAGGGTCAGGAGGACGAGCAACTCCGCAAAAAAGGAAAGCAAGCTCGAAACCCAAAACAAGGCGGCACATGCAGGGGCTGGCCGGGCACTGGAGAACCGCGCTCGCGCTCGGTTCCTTCTCATCAACGGTGTCGTTGCAGGGGGGGCCTCTCATGTCTTAGAATTTGGCAGGACGGCCTAGCGGGCGAAGGAGGGGCCTACCACTTGGCAAGGCGCCGCGGCTTGCACAGTGTTGTCCGCTTGCTACTCCTTACTGCATCAGCCAATGTTACGGTGCAGGGTTCAGGGGCCCCTTATGCTCTCCTATCTGCTGTTTTGTGCCCTACACCTTCCACTATTCAGTTCCAGTGCTGTGACCCGCCTTTATTGCTCTTACTTGTGGCCTGCTCGTTCTGGTCCGCCACTGTTTATTACTGGGAATGGAATTTACCAGCTCAGTGGCCGTGTCATTGACCAGGCACCCTGCTTCTGTTGCTGGATCGCACTCGATCCCCAGGGTCTCTCTGGCCTTTGCTTTCTGCAGTTGCACTGGCGTCCTCCCTCACTCTCCTCCGGTCCAGGGGATTCAGCGCCTAAGCACGCTCAACAGACTACTTCTTGCTTGATTGCCAACCTCGCTCCCATACACTACTTCCCTGGGGCCCCCCGGATTGACCCGCAGTCCAGTTCCAGCCTCACTGCCCGTTGTCTATTTAGGGGTCTCTCCACTCCCCCGCTCTTTTTTTCCTGGTGGCTCCAGGTCTTCCAGCTTCCCCCACTGATGGATTGCACTTGGCCACTGCCCAGGGGCCTTAGGGGCTGCGCTCCACGCTCATCTCTCCGGCACTAGTGCCATCTTGTCACCCCTCGCAATGCCTCTGTGCGAGATCTACACCTGCCACTTTGCAGTCTTCCAGTGCTTTTCTGGCGCTCTGGCTATCGCCGCCCCTGTATCCCTGCACTCCTCACCTCAACACACTGCAGGCATGTTCCTCCTAAGTTGTCCTCCTCTAGCCCGTGCACTGCTTCCCGGGGCTCCATTGACCGGCCCGCAGTCCGGTTCCGTTCCCGCTGACTGCTCTCCGCCTAAGGGTCTCTCCGTACCTCCCTCTCTCGGTGTCTCCGAGGCTTCTGGTCTCTCCCGTATACCTCGCCGACGGATCACACTTAGTCCCTGCTCAGGAACCTCATGGGGCTGCACTCCGGATTCACCTCCCAATGCTTGGAACCATAGAACATCAGTATGTAGGGACTAAGTCACCATACCACCTCAGTGTCCATGAGTCCGAGTCTCACTAACTATAGTGCCTCACTTGCCCTCCTAACCTTACCAGGAAAAAAAGTGAATTGGCACCCCAGAACACAACACTCTCGACCCTCTCTGGGAATGCGGTAACAGGACACACCATTTAGCTCTCTCATTCATACTTGTCCACAATAAGATAACCAGGAGACACAAAGAAAGTTAAGAATATTTATTCAAACTATCCTGCTCTGAAATGCAGTATACATTCCGCAATTAGAAAACAAAAGTATGATAAAAATACTGTCAGCATGGTTAGTAATCCCTATACCATGAAAAGAGTTTCATTTTATAGGACAGAATGACCTAACCCCCCTTCCCTGCTAAAGCTAAGTGATTATATGAAATATCTCTAGGATTACTGGCAGATCCTGTAGGAAAGTGGGTTTCTGTTGCAGTAACCCCCCCCAATTTTTGCCAGACTACTGATGTGCTTGTTCTTGGTGTGCCTTGGGTCCCTGCCAATCAGGTACCCAGGGCCTGTGCTCTTTCCCCAAAAACAAACCCAATTGGCATCTCTGGCCACATGTCATCCCCTGGTAAATGGTACCACAGGTACCCAGGACCCTGTGACCAGAGAAGGCCTCTAAGGGCTGCAGCACTTATTCTGCCACCCCCATGAGGCCCTGTACCCTGACACTCACACAGTGCCTTTGCAGTCTGAGTGCCTTGGTGCAGAACAAAGTGAAGAGTTGAAATGGCACACATCCCTGTGTGCCATGCCCAATAACCACTGCCCTGGCATACATCAGTCACCCCTCTAGCTGGGTGCCCTATGCCAGTGGTGAGGGTACAGGAGCATGAGCCCTGTACCCCTACAGTGCCAAAGTCCATTCCTGGGCACTGTAAGTGCAGTGCTGCCATTAAGAGTATATGGTGCTGGGTGGTTGTCATTACGAACTCCACAGCACCATAATGGCTACACTGAAGACTGGGAAGGTTGGTATCAAACTTCTCAGCATATTAAACCCACACTGATGCCAGTGTGGGATTTAATGTAAAATGCATGACAGAGGGCATCTTAGAGATGCCCCCTAAAACTCGACCAACTTCCAGTGACCTGACTGAGTGGCTGCGCAGGCTGCCATCACCAGACATGTTTCTGGACCCCTGGGCCGCGAGCTTGCTGCTCTCGGGGGCCTGAAACAATGCTCATCCTGGGACGAGGTGCCAAGCCTCTTCCCCCAGGATGGGAAGGGTTCACGAGGGAGAAGCTTCAAAGGCATGCTCCCTTTGTGAGCCTCTGCAGACCATTTGCTGCTTTCAGCAACTGGTCCCCACTGGTTCTACCCCCCCCCACTTTGGGTGGGAGAACCGGCAGGAAAAACAAGTGAGGAAGAGAGGTGTGCCCACCTCTGCCAACTCCACCCGTAAGGTGGGGGAGGCGAGGTGAAGCACAACCTCGTGTCCCCGCCATCTTGAAGATGGGGGGACCCAGCCAACCAGGGACAGGCTCCTGCCCCCCTCCCACTGGAGAGTTGCAGAATAGGGGGTGTACCCACCCCAGGGAAGGGAGCCATTGGTCCCTGCCCTTTACCTACCTGTAACGCCCCTAAATTTAGTATTTAGGGGCACCCTGAACCTTCCTTCCTCAGATCCAGCAACCACAAGAAAAAGAAGAGAAGAAGGACGAGAAGCCGTGCAGAGCTAACAAGAGGACGACGCCCACTGACTTGGCCCCAGCCCTACAGGCCTGTCTCCCCTCGAACCTGCTCCTGCAAAACCCCGGGGTGTCCAGCGGAGAGCAACCTCAAAAACCCCGGAGAAACTGCCTGCCTTCACTTTCCAAGTTGTTTCTCCAGTGAACACTGGATGTGTGTGTTTGAACTGCAGCTTCTGGTGCGAGCCAGGACCCGTGAATCTAGCCCACTCTGCACCCTCCAAACCCGGCCCGAGCTCGAGTGGAAACATACTACGAGGAGGTCCCCCTGGCAATCCTGACCCGAGATCCGGTGACCCCTGACCTGCCTCAAGCCTCCTGACGACGCCTGCAGACTCAATCCAGAGGACCCCCCTACTGCGACCAGAGCGGGTAAGAAAATCTGACATCCCAAGGCACCCCTGCACCCTACGCCCCATGGCCTTGTGTGCCCAACCCAGCAGTGCCTAACCAACCCTCTATATCCCAACTTACCCCTCGAAGTGGTGGTTGCTCCTGGAGGATCCTCGTCCCCGAGCCTGCAGTGTTTCTTTGTCCCGGAGAATCTCCGTTGAAATCAACAGGGCCACCGACCTCAAAACAGCACGCTGCACCGGGCCGCCCTAGTGCCACTGAGGGTGACCCTTCTGTGCGAACTTGGTCCCCAACTTGCCCTGAGCATAACCCTTGGAGCTTTGCTCCTACAACCCTGTGGCCTGCTTGCCAGCAGCCACCAACCGGAGCCCCCCTATCCTCCATAGGATAACATTGGGCCTCAACACTCTGCACCCGGCCGCCCTAGTGCCACTGGGGGTGCAACAACAGTGCAGACCCCTGAGTCTAACCCCAGAACCCTAACTCAAAAGACCGATTACTTACCTCGAAATCGATAACTTGTTTTTCCTCATAGAATAACATTGACACTTTTTCTCCTAAGAGTCAACTTTTGAAAACTAAGAATATTCCTTAAAAATCACACAAATGACCAAAACGCATTTTATCAACTGTTTTCAGGAAATGGCCCAGTGCTGAATCTAGGTATCCAGCACTGAGTAAGAAAAGTAACGTTAAAGTAACTTACCTGTGAATTGAATTTCCTTCCATAGGATAACATTGGTGATTCTATGTGAAAAAGTTTCTAAGTGTCAACTTTTGAAATACAAGAATATTCTTTAAAAATCATACAACTGACTAAAACACATTTACTCAACTGTTTTCAGGAAATGTCCCGGTGCTGAATCTAGGATCCAGCACTGTGTTAGTAAAAGCAATCCGAAAAGTAATTTAATTGCATTTTACTGAAAAAGCCTATTGATTCCTATGTACTGAGTCGATTAAGTTTGTGCATTGCATTGCATTGCAACCCCTGTAAACTTGAATTAGTACAAAGTCCTACTATATTTTGAAAGTATTCAACAACAGCATCTTGTAGCTGAAAAGTATTTATATGCTTACCTGTACCAGGTTTGCTTGGTTCTAGAAATAAAACAACAGTATATTTTTTATCCAAAAACAATTGGCCTAGAGTTCAGTTCTTGAGTGTGTGAATTCATTTGCTGACTGAGTGGGTACATCAAATGCTTACCACTGTCTTCTGATACTGGCTTACTGCTCAACCAAGCTACCACTTTAGAGAGTAGGGTTCTATCTAACTTTAACCTCTACCTACCTCTGGAGACTCTTGGACTCTATACACATTGTACCTCACTTTGGTGCAGTATATATAGAGCCAGTTCCTTACAGACCCCATACCTCAGCATACACAGATGAATGCTCTACATCTCAGCGGACGCAGTGCTCTTGTCCCAGAACTCTCGTTACGTGTGTGTTTGTGGCTCATGTACTCATCTATATGCTAGGACGTGTGTGTACATAAACAGCTGCATTCTTGTGTTATGTCTAGGTGCTAGTGCCTGGCCAGAAAGAATAACAAGGGACATTGTTGTTTGACCTTCTTGGTGGTGCACAGACTAAATCCCAAGAAAAGATCAGAACACGAAAACTTGTTAACGGGGTGTAACACACAAAACACCCCCGAACACTGAAGCAACACCCCTGGTGAGGAATGGTCCAAAGCATGCCAATGGCATATTTATGAACTATATAGGACCTCAGTCAGACAAAGATCAGCCACCAATAGGTAAAATCTGCTAGATTACCACTTCCTGAAATACTACACCTGTGATAAATGCTTTAACACCATTGACACCATTGATAATGACATTGTCAGTAATCCCTGCTACATGAAATTCCTGG